>NC_064640.1:437168731-438506231 GCF_023864345.2 Schistocerca serialis cubense | reverse complement strand
TATAGGTCGAACGAGTGCTTTGTAAGCCACCTAGTTTGTTGATGGACTACATTTTCTAAGCACTCTCCCAATGAAGCTTAACCTGGTACCCGCCTTACCAACAATTAATTTTATATGATCATTCCACTTCAAATCGTTAAACACGCATACTCTCAGATATTTTACAGAAATAACTGCTACCAGTGTTTGTTCCGCTATCATATAATCATACAATAAAGGATCCTTCTTTCTATGTATTCGCAATACATTACATTTGTCTACGTTAAGGGTCAGTTGCCACTCCCTGCACCAAGTGCCTAACCGCTGCAGATCTTCCTGCATTTCGCTACAATTTTCTAATGCTGCAACTTCTCTGTGTACTACAGCATCATCCGCGAAAAGCCGCATGGGACTTCCGACACTATCTACTAGGTCATTTATATATATTGTGAAAAGCAATGGTCCCATAACACTCCCCTGTGGCACGCCAGAGGTTACTTTAACGTCTGTAGACGTCTCTCCATTGGAAACAACATGCTGTGTTCTGGTTGCTAAAAACTCTTCAATCCAGCCACACAGCTGGTCTGATATTCCGTAGGCTCTTACTTTGTTTATCAGGTGACAGTGCGGACATGCGGTAGCGTTTTCGCTTCCTGCGCCCGGGTTCCCGCGTTCGATTCCGGGCGGGGTCAGGGATTTTCTCTGCCTCGCGATGGATGGGTGTTGTGTGCTGTTCTTAGGTTAGTTAGGTTTAAGTAGTTCTAAGTTCTAGGGACTGATGACCATAGATGTTAAGCCCCATAGTGCTCAGAGCCACTTGAAACCCTTTTTGACAGTGCGGAACTGTATCGAACGCCTTCTGGAAGTCGAGGAAAATAGCATCTACCTGGGAGCCTGTATCTAATATTTTCTGGGTTTCATGAACAAATAAAGCGAGTTGGGTCTCACACGATCGCTGTTTCCGGAATCCATGTTGATTCCTACAGAGTAGATTCTGGGTTTCCAAAAACGACATGATACGCGAGCAAAAAACATGTTCTAAAATTCTACAACGGATCGACGTCAGAGATATAGGTCTATAGTTTTGCACATCTGCTCGACGACCCTTCTTGAAGACAGGGACTACCTGTGCTCTTTTCCAATCATTTGGAACCTTCCGTTCCTCTAGAGACTTGCGGTACACGGCTGTTAGAAGGGTGGCAAGTTCTTTCGCGGAGTGGTAAGGTATAGAGACACTAAGACGCTACGGACAATAAGGCGTACATTAGCAACTTTTAAGATCTAACATTTTTAGCAATTTTATTATTAGATTGTAAAGCCAACTAAAAAAATCTTTAGTTTATAAAGCCGAACTGACTTTTAAAATCACTGATAATCGTCATCTGAACTTTCTACTCCTCATTGTTCTCCTTCTTCCTCTTCGTCGCCCATCCAGCACTTGTCAGGTGAGTGAACAACATCTGGCTGTTTTTCAGAAGGTTTGCGCTTGAAAATAATCATTGGATTAAGTTTGGTACCGTCAGCACAGGGCCGAAATGCCGCTCAGCTTCTCTGTTTCTACACTCCTGGAAATTGAAATAAGAACACCGTGAATTCATTGTCCCAGGAAGGGGAAACTTAATTGACACATTCCTGGGGTCAGATACATCACATGATCACACTGACAGAACCACAGGCACATAGACACAGGCAACAGAGCATGCACAATGTCGGCACTAGTACAGTGTATATCCACCTTTCGCAGCAATGCAGGCTGCTATTCTCCCATGGAGACGATCGTAGAGATGCTGGATGTAGTCCTGTGGAACGGCTTGCCATGCCATTTCCACCTGGCGCCTCAGTTGGACCAGCGTTCGTGCTGGACGTGCAGACCGCGTGAGACGACGCTTCATCCAGTCCCAAACATGCTCAATGGGGGACAGATCCGGAGATCTTGCTGGCCAGGGTAATTGACTTACACCTTCTAGAGCACGTTGGGTGGCACGGGATACATGCTGACGTGCATTGTCCTGTTGGAACAGCACGTTCCCTTGCCGGTCTAGGAATGGTAGAACGATGGGTTCGATGACGGTTTGCATGTACCGTGCACTATTCAGAGTCCCCTCGATGATCACCAGTGGTGTACGGCCAGTGTGGGAGATCGCTCCCCACACCATGATGCCGAGTGTTGGCCCTGTGTGCCTCGGTCGTATGCAGTCCTGATTGTGGCGCTCACCTGCACGGCGCCAAACACGCATACGACCATCATTGGCACCAAGGCAGAAGCGACTCTCATCGCTGAAGACGACACGTCTCCATTCGTCCCTCCATTCACGCCTGTCGCGACACCACTGGAGGCGGGCTGCACGATGTTGGGGCGTGAGCGGAAGACGGCCTAACGGTGTGCGGGACCGTAGCCCAGCTTCATGGAGACGGTTGCGAATGGTCCTCGCCGATACCCTAGGAGCAACAGTGTCCCTAATTTGCTGGAAAGTGGCGGTGCGGTCCCCTACGGCACTGCGTAGGATCCTACGGTCTTGGCGTGCATCCGTGCGCCGCTGCGGTCCGGTCCCTGGTCGACGGGCACGTGCACCTTCCGCCGACCACTGGCGACAACATCGATGTACTGTGGAGACCTCACGCCCCACGTGTTGAGCAATTCGGCGGTACGTCCACCCGGCCTCCCGCATGCCCACTATACGCCCTCGCTCAAAGTCCGTCAACTGAACATACGGTTCACGTCCACGCTGTCGCGGCATGCTACCAGTGTTAAAGACTGCGATGGAGCTCCGTATGCCACGGCAAACTGGCTGACACTGACGGCGGCGGTGCACAAATGCTGCGCAGCTAGCGCCATTCGACGGCCAACACCGCGGTTCCTGGTGTGTCCGCTGTGCCGTGCGTGTGATCATTGCTTGTACGGCCCTCTCGCAGTGTCCGGAGCAAGTATGGTGGGTCTGACACATCGGTGTCAATGTGTTCTTTTTTCCATTTCCAGGAGTGTATATTCTTCTGCATATGCTATTACTTTCAATTAATATCCCGCATCATATAAATACCTTTTATTTTTTCTATTATGAAACTAGCTACAAACAAATATATTGTATTGTTACCGATAACACAGATCACTCTCAATTCAAGTTCACTGGCACCGTACACTGCAATAACGCATCATCATACTCTAGGTAGTGTTCTGGGTTTTGTGATGGCAGACCGGGAGGGAGCAAGCTTGTGAATCCCCGCAAATCATGTCCGTCGCATCGGTGCACTGCTGCTGCCATTTGAATCCCAAGTTGCCAGATAGAAATAGGCTTCCGTAGCATCGATCGTGGTTGGTAAACATGGACAGCTGATAAATGGCGTCGCAATGTGTTCAGCGATAAATCGTGGTGCTATACTACCACTGACGACTGTCGTTGCCGAGTAGAGAGGCGATGTGGGGAGGACTCCCCTATCTTTCAATGTTTTGGAGAAGTACAGCGATGCTACTCCTTGAGTAATGGTCTAGGGAGCCACCGGGTATGACTTCGGGTCACGGCTGGTAGTGATTGAGTGAACCGTAAGTCGCAGATATCCTGTGTCCTCAGGTGTACCTCTCCTGCGGCAGTACCGTGGTACCATTTTTCGACAGGACAATGCTCGTCCACACGTGGATGTGTGTCTATGAACAGCTCGCGTGACGTTGAAGCACTTTAGTGGCCAGCAAAATCCCCTGATCTGTCCCTTAAAAAAGCATGAATAGGGCCTAACTGGACGTCAAATCAGTCCCAAAGCCATATTCAACATATCAAGGACCATTTACAATAGTTGTGTGTCACATTAAAAATGGCTCTGAGCACTATGGGACTTAACATCTGTGGTCATCAGTCCCCTAGAACTTAGAACTACTTTAAACTAACTAACCTAAGGACATCACACACATCCATGCCCGAGGCAGGATTCGAACCTGCGACCATAGCAGTCGCGCGGTTCCGGACTGAGCGCCTAGAACCGCTAGACCACCGCGGCCGGCTGTGTGTCACATTATCTCATGATAAGTTACAACAGCTTTATGACACTTTTCGAACCGAATCAAAGCGTTCGTCCATGCTAAAGGAAGTGCAAAATTATACTTTTGATTGGGCCCATAATCCCAAGTTCCTTGTAAATTTGATTCGATTTTTTAGTCACTAAAATAACATCATAGACAGTCTCAACCGCCTTCCCTTCTATGTGCTTGACATTTTTGTCTGGCAGTGTAGAACTAAATGCAGCCTGAACATTTTCTGCATTAACACATCATATTTGTAATCCTTAGATCAGGGGTGTCCAATCCGCGGCCTATGTGTCGCTTGCGGCCCAAGTTAAGCATCAATGCGGCCCAAGATGTGGGCATGCATCACACGATCGATAAAAAAAAATCGCAGTTTGAAACTTCCACTACAATGTGCTATTCTCTCATTAGTCCATCCCGATCTTCTCTCTCTCTCTCTCTCTCTCTCTCTCCCTGCTTTTTTTCGTCTTCTCCTTTTTTTTGTTTTGTGTTCAGTGGTTATATTTAGTGTTCAGTAGATTATGTTCGGCCCCGAAATACCCGACTTCTTCAAATGCGGCGCAGGTAAGGAAAAAGTTTGGGCACCCTTGCCTTAGATAGAAATTCTCTTACCAATATCACTTTCATATATGCTCAACGCATATAATATTTATTAAATAGGGTAATAATAATGTGAATGTATGGAAACCATTCTGGAAAGTCTCCAATGCTAACAGTCGACTTGTAGTGAAAAATACCCCTTCTGGTTGTTGTGGAATGCAGAACACGCTTCTCTGCTTTGTTCGAGAGCCATGTTCTATGTGCAATATATGACGCGCGACGGACATAGGTATCATGGTAATGTGTTTAGAGATGGGTGCGCTATACACATGTAGTAGTGGTGATATTGAAAACATGATGTTCACATTTCTAGTTAGAATGGTTGAAATGGTTCTGAGCACTAAGGGACTTAACATCTATGGTCATCAATTCCATAGAACTTAGAACTACCTAAACCTAACTAACCTAATGACATCACACAACACCCAGTCATCACGAGGCAGAGAAAATCCCTGACCCCGCCGGGAATCTAACCCGGGAACCCGGGCGCGGGAAGCGATAACGCTACCGCACGACCACGAGACATTTCTAGTTAGATGTGACACTGTGTGGCTGTCTAAGAATTTTCATCTTCACCTCTTAACAACTTGACACAACTTATGTAAACCAATGACAGAAAATGCATCGTAACGGGTCATGACGAAAGAGTAGAGAAAAAGAAACGTAGAATATTTTAAAGTCAGAAGTTGAAGTTAATGAATTTTTAATCTCAGTCCTGCCTCACACATTCACATTTAGGTAAAACAACCACATCGGCTCATTTAGCGTTGCTTACTCTGATAGCGATAAATATTTGTGGGAATTAAGTCCACAGTTCGTGGACGTGCGGTAAAGTTCTCGCTTCTCACGCCCGGGTTCCCGGGTTCGCTTCCCGGCGGGGTCAGGGATTTTCTCTGCCTCGTGATGACTGGGTGTTGTGTGATGTCCTTAGGTTAGTTAGGTTTAAGTACGTCTAAGTTCTAGGGGACTGATGACCATAGATGTTAAGTCACATAGTGCTCAGAGCCATTAGAACCATTTTTTGTGGGAGCTGAAACCAACGAGCAGTTTCAATGTTTCTAAATAAGGCTCTCAGTAACAAGTCAGATATATGAAGTTAGTAGCAATAAAATTACTGACAGTTGAGCTTGTTCGTAAAGTGTTTGGTGAGGAATAGTTACGATGAAGCCTGACTGCGCGTTTCACGCGTTGTAACGAGCTGTGGATAGTCGTTATGTGACACTGCAGTTTAATAAATTGTAGTACTGCGTTCTAAGGGCACTCACTCGTAACATTTTTAGGGAGTTGAATACGATCTCATGACAGGAGACCCTTGTAGCTAACCAGCGGTGATACCCAGGTGATAATCAGCGTCTTATCTGGTGGCTAGCATTCTATCCCACATTAAGTGCGTTCTGCACACCCCATAAACTGTTGTCAATGTCTGTCTGTCACGCAGTAGTGGAATTTCATTATCTAGATTGTCATTCGCCCGTTAAAACAAAGGCATTCACCTACTGCTGGCGACTGTTTCTCTCACTGCCATTACTACTAAACCGTCGAAAGAAAGTTTTGGACCATTTGCATATCTGTGAAGGTTTGTGTTGCTTAGATTAAGAGCAAGCAGGAAATGTAGCATTAACAATTATGAAACTAACAAACTAAACTTGTTGTGGAACAAAAACAAAACAATAACCAAAATCAAGGCAGTTTAGATTAGATTAGACGTTCTTTATGTTCAATAGACCCACAGTGAGGAGATCCTCAAGGATGCAGGTCATGTCATAAAACAAGAACAAACATTTCATACTTACAAAGAAAAAAGGTAGCTAATAATCATTCCACAGATCCCAACTGACGTGGTCCTCATGGATGTGGAATATATCAAAAAAATCTTAGATTTTCATTTTAAAGGTAATAACAAACATGTCACAAAACCTGTAAAAGCATATGTCCGTGAGGTGTATATGGCTATTGAAGCCATGCATTATCAAAATGAAAAGTCCTTGTAGTACACTTTTTTATTGTATTGATCACGTTATTGCACTGAAGATGTACAGAAATCAGATTTTACGTAATACTCAGATTACTGGATATTATTAATAAAATAAACACGTCAGTCGGTTCTACTAAGAAATTTGTCAATAGGGTAAAAGGAGTTGGCCATCAATAAATCCTTTATGCTCTTCGGAAACTGAACTTTATTAGCAGTTAAACTTTTTTATGGCTGCTGGGAAGTTGTTGAAAACGTGTGTTCCTAAATAATGGGTTTCTTTGCGGACCAAAGAAAGAGACTTTAAATCTTTTTGTAGACTGAATTTATTATTAATAAGTAGTACTGACTCAGACAGGTAGAGAACACATGACGGAACTTGTTATCTGCGGATGGGGAGACAGTGAACAAAACTGACCATGTGCTGGTAGAGACAAGAATAAATAAGTGGATACAAAACGTCATAGCGGCAAGAGGTGCTGTATGTGAATCGGACCTTATCCTTGTCAGAGCAGTGATGAAGACAATCTGAAGATCCAGAAAGGGAAAAGGAATGGAAAACAATCTTTTTATATGATGAGTATAGCTTGAGCAAACATAACAGGCACTTCCAAGATCACACTGACTAGTCGTTTTCATGTATTGCAAGATGAAGAGATCGGAAGTATTCGGATGGATGATAATTGGAAGGCAATTGCAGATGCAATTAAAGAAACAGCTCAAGAAGTAATTCCAAAGCGAAATAACGGGAAACTAGGGTGGTCTGATGAGAAATGTGAGGAAGCTATCCAAGGGAGGCACAGGGCAAAATTACTAACATCATGGAGGAGTGTTAGGAGGACTTTCGTGGAAGTAGATGTAAAGAACTATGTAGGAAAGTGAAGAAGATAAAAGGAGGATCAAAGCACCATCACACATTCATAAAAGATGGAAATGGAAAGATACCAACAGGAGATCAAACGACTGGTACAAGATGAATGAAATACTTCAGGGGCCTACTACATTACTAAGAATCAAGTGAATTATTCGACGTGTGACGACCTACTAACAATGGATCCAGAATATCCTCTATCCACTGTCAAGGAGATAAGAAAACCGATTAAAAACCTCAAGAACGGCACGATTTCAAGAGGGGATGGAATTCTGGTTGAACTTCTCACTGCTGAAGACGGAACCCTCTACACCGAAATCCGACAGGTAGTTGAGTTAATCTGCACAAAACAAGCAGTACCAGAGGAGTGGGAGGTAGCTGTGTTCTGCCCATACATTAAGAGAAAGATAAATCAGTATGTGACAATTATAGGGGCATAGCGCTACCCATCATCTATCACAAGATCATCTCCAGCTGACTACTAGAACGAATCAAACCCCTGGCATCAGAAATAATTGGAGAGTGCTGAGGAGGTTTCCAAACAGAGTGCTCAACCACTGGCAAGATTTTTCTCTGAAAACACGCCTATTAGAAAATGTAATGTGGCTGACAATTACATCTCTTCTTCGTAGGCTTCAAGAAGTCTTAGACAGTATCCGAAGACCGAGTCTGATTAAAACCGTGACATAATTTCGCATGCCAAAGGAAAAGATTAGACTTGTAGATACATGCTTAAATGACACGAAAGCTAAGCAATAAAATTACAGCAAGATTCCAAATGGGAACAGGATTAAGCTGAGGGGCTGTTCTTTTGAATGTGGCACTCGTAAATTTAATGTGAGATTTCAACAAAGGGAACTTCCACGGTGTTCAGATAGACAGTGAAAATATTACCTGCCTGGCCAACGCCATGGCATGCACATAAGAAGAATTGAAAAGACGTATTCCGACCCTGGAATTAATGGCATCGAGATTCTGGCTACAAATTAGTTCTAAAAAAACTGAGAACATGAACATGAGTAGAAAGCTCAATAATTCCCAAGATCTAACAGTGAACTTGACTCGGTATAAACATATGAAACAACTGAAATAAACTGACGGAAAAAAAATCGTAACACAAAGTGGGAGTTGTACAACATAAACGAAAGGTGGTAGGCGTTTTTCTACATCTGAAAGACGACATCTATAGATTTCGCTCCAGTCGCATTGGAGTGGCGTTAGGAACGCCGCTATGAGGCTGCAAATTAGGTTTGCTTCAAATACACGCTGTAACGGTCGTGAGCTTTAGTTACCTTTGAGACCGGACGTAGTGAGTAGATGTTAGTCAAGAATGCCTTTAAGGCGACAAAGACGCCAATTTCAACACATTTCTGAGTTTGAACGAGATGTAACAGGCGTACAAGAAGCTGAATGTTCCTTCTGCGATAATGCAAAAGGACTTGGCAGGAATGTAGCCTCTGTACGTGATTGCTGGCTGCAGCGGTCAAGGGAATGTACGGTAGCAAGAGGACGGGTCTCTGGGCGGCCACGTGGCTCTACTGAGAGGGAAGACCATCGTGTTCTGCGTGTGACTCTGGCGCATTGTACTGCATTTACAGGAGGAAAATGAGCATCTGTTGGCAACGCAATAACACAACGAACTGTTACAAACCTGTTACTTTAAGGGCAGCTCCGAGCCAAACGCCCTGTAGCGTGCATTCCACTGACCCCGAAGCCACCACCATTTGCGACTTCTGTCAGTGATGTCAAGCTCATTGGACGGCAGGGTGGAGGCCTGTTGTTTTTTCTGATGAAAGCTGGTTCTGCCTCTGTGCCTGTGATGGTCGTGTGGTGATTAGGAGACCAGTTGAGGACTTCCAATCAACCTATCACAGAACTAGACACACTGGACCTAAACCTGGAATTATGGTCTTGTGCGATTTCTTATGAGAACAGGAACACTCTCGTAGTTATCCCACGCACCGTGACTGCTAATTTTTAAGTTAATCAGGTGATTCTAGCTGCTGTGCTTCCATTCATGAACAGCATTCCAGTTTTTTTTTCCAACGGGGTAACGCTCGCCCACATACCGCTGTTGTAACCCAACATGCTGTACAGTGTGTCGCCATGTTGCCTTGACCTGCTCGGTTACCAGATCTGTCACCAATTGAGCAGATATGAGACATCAGCGGACGATAACTCTAGCGTCATCCACAACCAACACTGACAGTCCGTGCAGTGACCGACCAGGTGCGACGGTCATGGAACTCCGTCCCTCAAACTGACATCTGGAACCGGTTATTAATGTACCAGCATTTCACATTTGCAGTGGTTTATCCCACGCATACGTTAACCTGTGATCTTGCAATGTTAAATTACTTAAATATGTTACCTAGACAAATGTATTCCCGAAATTTCATTACTCTTCATTAATTATTTTTTGGTGTTGCGTTTTTTTCCGTTTTGTGTCTTGAGCCAATTTTACTGAAGTAACATTTACTTAAGCAGAGATTAAGCCAATACTGCAGGCGGGCAAAGGATCTATTACTTTGTAAATACTGTATTAAAATTCAGCAATATGCCTCAACATTTGAAATCAACACTATATATAACATTAATAATGGTAGAGGTACTACATTACTATCAAAACTGGAGCACTCGAAAACAAGACCTTAACCGACTGCTTACATTTGAGAAAAAGTCCTTAGGAAGATGTATGGACCAGTCTGGTATCCAACTACTGAAGAATGGTGAAGGCGCCGCCATGCAGAACTGGAAGAGGTATGCAAGGAGCCTAACATAGTTGGAATGATGAAAAGCAAAAGGCTTCAATGGGCTGGAAATGTAGTGAGAATGGAAGAAGCGAGATGGCCCTAAATTTCAGTGGACTCAATATGATAACGCAACAGACTAGTGGGGAGAATACGAAGATTTTCTTTATTTCAGATGGGGATATGAGATTAATTTTTAATTGACTAGATGTGCTCCATTGCTTCTTCAGTGTACTATTTTGCGTTCCCTTCTAACCTCTTTCAACTAATTTTCTCATCTATTTTTAAAAAGTAATTATTAAAAATATCTTCTACACATGACATCTCTTTTTCAATGCTGCAATACTCTTTAACACAAAAAAGTCGTCTTCTATAGCTTCGTTCCCTATCTCTCTTTTAAAAATATTCCAGAGTGATTTTACTTTATGATTTGATTTGTCAATTTTAGACAAGGATCTGCATACTCCTGAAATTTTTTACATCTTTTCTTGAACTGTTACAGTGCTGGTTATAATAAGGAAATATTTCTAGTTCATAATAAATGAAAAACATTATATTACTTATGTTCTACAGGAATGTTGTCCTGCCAAGAACCGATGGAACAGTCAGTTAACATTATTTTTGGTTCATTCATGTCCGTGCGGTTCTAGGCACTTCAGTCTGGAACCGTGGGACCGCTACGGTCGCAGGTTCGAATCCTGCCTCGGGCATGGATGTGTGTGATGTCCTTAGGTCAGTTAGGTTTAAGTAGTTCTAAGTTCTAGGGGACTGATGACCATAGATGTTAAGTCCCATAGTGCTCAAAGCCATTTGAACCATTACATGTCGGACTGTTTTGTATAACTTCTTTTTCCGTTGTGAAGAGACTCTGATATCTGGCACATAAGATGAGAAGTATGACACTGTTTGAAATGTAGCGGTATTTTAACATTGCGGCCGGCCGAAGTGGCCGTGCGGTTAAGGGCGCTGCAGTCTGGAACCGCAAGACCGCTACGGTCGCAGGTTCGAATCCTGCCTCGGGCATGGATGTTTGTGATGTCCTTAGGTTAGTTAGGTTTAACTAGTTCTAAGTTCTAGGGGACTAATGACCTCAGCAGTTGAGTCCCATAGTGCTCAGAGCCATTTTTTTAACATTGCGAATTGGCAGGAAACCTGAGAATTTTTCATCAGTTGAGAAATATGCCGAATTTAGAGTTAGCATTAGGCGCATTGTAAACTTCACCTTAGTCAATGGTTTGTAAACATTCTTTAAAATCTGCAGTAGTTTTGTCATTAATCAGCCTCACTGTTTTTTTAAGTATTTGCGAACTGTACATGGAGCTAAATAATGTAATTTGACTAACTTATGGAAAACATGGAAAAAAAGGATCAAATCTAATCGGAATACATTTTTCCCCACCAGATAATGAAGTGTGAATCAGTAACAATGCCTGCCAACACTTATCTACTTAGATTACAATTTTCTATATCAAACTGTATGCAGAACTAAACGTGAAGTCACAGTGGGAGTAAGATGGGCTTCACTGAGAACAAATGATGCTCATTTGAACCATAAACCACAGAGAGTCAGCCCCCCAGGAGGATGCTGAAGAAGCAGAGGCTGTTGCACTCTCGGTTCAAAAGGGAGCGCACAAACAACGACAAGCGAAGATTAGTAGAGATTCGTGCGCCTGTGAAAAGATCTATACGCGAAGCATACAACAACTACCACCGTCAGACCTTAGAAAAAGGTCTGGCAGAGGACCAGAGAAAAGTTTGGTCTTACGTAAAATCGCTAAGCGGGTCTAAGGCTTCCATTCAGTCCCTAGTTGGCCAGTCTGGTGTGGCAGTTGAAGATAGCAAAACCAAAGCCGAAATTTTAACTTTAATGTTCAAGAAGTCGTTTACGTAGGAGAATCGTACAAACGTACCATCATTTGACCATCGCACAGACTGCCGTATGGACGGCATAGTAATAAGCATCCCTGGTGAAGAGAAACAACGGAAAGATTTGAAAGAAAATAAATCACTAGACCCGGATGGAATCCCAGTTCGATTTTACAAAGAGTGCTCTACAGCATTGGCCCCTTACCTAGCTTGCATTTATCGTTAATTTCTCACCCAGCACAAAGTCCCAAGCGCCTGGAACAAGTGCAGGTGACTCCAGTATATGAGAAGGGTAAAAGAACGGACCAGCAAAATTACAGACCAATTTCCTCAACTGATATCCGCTGCAGAATCCTTGAACATATTCTCAATTCGAATATGATAAACTTTCTTGAGATTCAAAAGCTTATGTCCATGAATCAGCTCGTGAGAAACTCAGCTTGCCCTTTTCTCACATTATGTACCGCGAACTACGGATGACATGCAATAGACAGATTCCACATTTCTAGATTTCAGGAAAGCATTAGACACGATGCCCCATTACAACCTGTTAACGAAGGTATCAGCACATGAAATATATTCACAGATATGTGAATGGCTCGAAAACTTCTTAAATAATAGAACCCAGTATGTCATCCTTGACGGCGCGTGTTCAACAGAGACAAGGGTATCGTCAGGGGGGTTCCAGGGAAGTGTGATAGGACCGCTGTTGTTCTTTATATACGTAAATGATTTGGCGGCGAGGGCGGGCAGCAATCCGCGCTTGTTTGCTGATGATGCCAAGGAGTACGGTGAGGTGCCGAAGTTGAGTGACTCTAGGAAGATACAAGACGACCTAGACATAATTTTAGGAAAGAGTGGTTCACCTGTAGAGGAAACTGCATATAGGACTTTGGTGCGACCTATTCTTGAGTACTGCTTGAGTGTTTGGGATCAGTACCAGGTCGGACTGAAGGAAGACATCGAAGAAATTCAGGGGTGAGCTGCTAGGTTTGTTACCGGTAGGTTCGAAGAAGACATAATGTGGAGATGCTCCGGGCATTCACTACAGAAAAAATATAGAAACCCGGCCTCTGAAGCTGACTGCCGAACGTTTCTCCTGCCACCAACATAGACTGCGCGTAACGATCGCGAAGATAAGATACGAGAAATTAGGGCTTATACGGAGGCATGTAGACAGTCGTTTATCCTTCGCTCTATTTGAGAGTGGAGAAGGAAAGGAAATGACTAGTAATGGCCGCGCGGGATTAGCCGAGCGGTCTCAGGCACTGCAGTCATGGACTGTGCGGCTGGTCCCGGCGGAGGTTCGAGGCCTTCCTCGGGCATGGGTGTGTGTGTTTGTCTTTCGGATAATTTAGGTTAAGTAGTGTGTAAGCTTAGGGACTGATGGCCTTAACAGTTGAGTCCCATAAGATTTCACACACATTTGAACTAGTAGTGGTATAGGGTACCCTCGGCCACACACCGTACGGTGACTTGCAGAGTATCTATGCAGATGTAAATGTAGATAGCCGCTCGTCGTCGGGCCGGGCTGTCTCTTGAAAGGGAACTGTCTGGTGCCGACCGACCAAAGTGAAACAATACAGATTGTATCTCCCGGATACACGGGGCAACAGAAACTGTTTTTAGTGAGGTGTGTGGTCACGAGATGTGGGGTGTTTTACGGCTGAGTCTTGGTAAAACTGCGATTGTGAAGAGAACCAGCGAGCTGTCAAAATTGGCCGAAAAATATGGGCTGCGAAGTTAACATCCTAGAAAGCAAAATGGATGGTAAAAGTAGATCGAGGAAAGCTAACACCGCGCCCAGATGTCACAAAATCAAATAATTAAAAAATCGAATGATGGCTACCATTGGTTAACTTAAATAAATAAGAAGTAGCATTAAGGAATGCAACTGTGCTCACAGAGGTCATTCCAGATTGACCAGCGCATGACAGCAGGCAGAGAGTGAGAGGAAGTTGGACACATTTTATAGAGCTAAGACTAACGAGCTTTGTAACTGCTTAACCACCTGAAATGCGAGTAAGAGAGGGTGACCAGTACCTTGTGAGATGACTTATTACTGATTGGCATTCACAAGATTTAGTATTCAGCCAATCACAAATGACGCGACTACAGAACACGCAGAGTACAAAGTTTTCGTTGTTGGACCACTCTGCAGAAGTTACTTCTTGATAGGCAGGTGTCTTCTCTGGCTGTCGTCTTGATGGGCAGACGTGACTTCTGGAAGATTTCTTCAGGATCGTCTGGGATGAGAAGCTGCCATCCGGCTGAGTTGAACTCATACAGCCGGCCGCTGTGACCGAGTGGTTTTAGGCGCTTCAGTCCGGAACCGCACTGCTGCTACGGTCGCAGGTTCGAATCCTGCCTCTGGCATGGATGTGTGTGATGTCCTTAGGTTAGTTAGGTTTAAGTAGTTCTAAGTCTAGGGGACTGATGACGTCAGATGTTAAGTCTCATAGTGCTTAGAGCCATTTGAACCATTTTTGAACTCACACACGGAAACAGAGGCGTTGTTTAGTCAGAGCCAATGACGGATTTTGCAACCATGTCAGTCACCACTTGAAGATTATAAGTACAGTAAGATCCAGCTCCAATAGTGAAGCGAACTGTAGGGAAAGGCTAACAATTAGTAACGAAGTTCAGTAATTTCATCTTCATTCTGAAGAGTTGATTGAAGTTAGAGGTTGAACGTGCTTTCCACTCTGGCATTAGATCCAAAAGCATATCCTTCTGTAACATTTTCTATCTATATACACTCCTGGAAATTGAAATAAGAACACCGTGAATTCATTGTCCCAGGAAGGGGAAACTTTATTGACACATTCCTGGGGTCAGATACATCACATGATCACACTGACAGAACCACAGGCACATAGACACAGGCAACAGAGCATGCACAATGTCGGCACTAGTACAGTGTATATCCACCTTTCGCAGCAATGCAACTGTGCTCACAGAGGTCATTCCAGATTGACCAGCGCATGACAGCAGGCAGAGAGTGAGAGGAAGTTGGACACATTTTATAGAGCTAAGACTAACGAGCTTTGTAACTGCTTAACCACCTGAAATGCGAGTAAGAGAGGGTGACCAGTACCTTGTGAGATGACTTATTACTGATTGGCATTCACAAGATTTAGTATTCAGCCAATCCTGTGGAACGGCTTGCCATGCCATTTCTACCTGGCGCCTCAGTTGGACCAGCGTTCGCGCTGGACGTGCAGACCGCGTGAGACGACGCTTCATCCAGTCCCAAACATGCTCAATGGGGGACAGATCCGGAGATCTTGCTGGCCAGGGTAGTTGACGTACACCTTCTAGAGCACGTTGGGTGGCACGGGATACATGCGGACGTGCATTGTCCTGTTGGAACAGCAGGTTCCCTTGCCGGTCTAGGAATGGTAGAACGATGGGTTCGATGACGGTTTGGATGTACCGTGCACTATTCAGTGTCCCCTCGACGATGACCAGTGGTGTACGGCCAGTGTAGGAGATCGCTCCCCACACCATGATGCCGGGTGTTGGCCCTGTGTGCCTCGGTCGTATGCAGTCCTGATTGTGGCGCTCACCTGCACGGCGCCAAACACGCATACGACCATCATTGGCACCAAGGCAGAAGCGACTCTCATCGCTGAAGACGACACGTCTCCATTCGCCCCTCCATTCACGCCTGTCGCGACACCACTGGAGGCGGGCTGCACGATGTTGGGGCGTGAGCGGAAGACGGCCTAACGGTGTGCCCAGCTTCATGGAGACGGTTGCGAATGGTCCTCGCCGATACCCCAGGAGCAACAGCGTCCCTGCTTTGCTGGGAAGTGGCGGTGCGGTCCCCTGCGGCACTGCGTAGGATCCTACGGTCTTGGCGTGCATCCGTGCGTCGCTGCGGTCCGGTCCCAGGTCGACGGGCACGTGCACCTTCCGCCGACCACTGGCGACAACATCGATGTACTGTGGAGACCTCACGCCCCACGTGTTGAGCAATTCGGCGGTACGTCCACCCGGCCTCCCGCATGCCCACTATACGCCCTCGCTCAAAGTCCGTCAACTGCACATACGGTTCACGTCCACGCTGTCGCGGCATGCTACCAGTGTTAAAGACTGCGATGGAGCTCCGTATGCCACGGCAAACTGGCTGACACTGACGGCGGCGGTGCACAAATGCTGCGCAGCTAGCGCCATTCGACGGTCAACACCGCGGTTCCTGGTGTGTCCGCTGTGCCGTGCGTGTGATCATTGCTTGTACAGCCCTCTCGCAGTGTCCGGAGCAAGTATGGTGGGTCTGACACACCGGTGTCAATGTGTTCTTTTTTCCGTTTCCAGGAGTGTACAATAGCCTTCGGCAATCAGGGTACGACTCCTGCAAATGTAAAAGTTTTGTCCAAATATGCGTTCACTTGAATATCATTTCAAATCCGTTGTCCAGGTTTGCCAAGGCATTTGCTTATTCCTTTCAATGATAGTTAAACCGCCTGTTTATTGTGTATTTAATTCCATTCATGTTTAATAAATTGAGTTCACTGAGAGCCTTGTGTCATTTCATAGTTACCTGAATTATTTTATCGCCATTTTGATAGGTGATGATTTACTTAAGCAGGATATACAGGGCCAGTTTAAGATATATAATTAAATATTCCCATCGAAGTACTCTACCCACACACCTCGACGACAACGGTAAATTCACAATGTCTTCAAAGTATGTTTGTTGAATGAATACTTTATCGAAATGGATATTTCTGTCTCGTCCAACTCGGACAGAGAAATTTATGAGTAACACCAAATTTTAAGTAGATAAAGGCACCTATACATGACTTTTAATGACTTTTACTGTAAAATTCCCTGAAGAAATTTATTTCAAAATGATCACCAATTAATAAATATTTCTTTCTGTCTGACAGAGGGCACAATAATTTACCAAAATTTCTTATGAGGTTTTTGCATTTACCCTCTGGAGACATGTGTATTGTAATAGTAACAACTACATTTCCCGGTCCAGGTGGCTCTGAGCACTACGGGACTTAACATCTGAGGTCATCAGCCCCTAGAACTTAGAACTACTTAAACCTAACTAACCTAAGGACATCACACACATCCATGCCTGAGGCAGGATTAGAACCTGCGACCGTAGCGGTCGCACGGTTCCAGACTGAAGCGCCTAGAACCGCTCGGCCACACCGGCCGGCCTCCTGATTTATACATAATTTACTTAAGTCTATATATTTTTTTAAATTTACACCCATTTTTTTACCAATGTAACAATTTCTCTTTTATCCATATTGGATCTACATGAATATGCAGCTAACATATAACGACTTACACTAAGATTTTCTATCCCCGTCGTTGTTGTTCAGAAAGACAAGTGACATGAATTTCTTTCCAACTACTAATTTAGATTTTGCAAACAAATTGACAACTCAGTCACTATATTATATTTTGATGAAGCATGCTGATTTCACTTATCTCTCTATTATTATAAGATGAACATGGAGCCTGTCAATTTAATTTCCTTTAATGCTGTCTGCATGAATCTGACATGTGTCGGTGTCTAACCTGACGACAGTAACCACCGGGATTTGCCTTTGTGCGCTGGTGGTCCCTCTTTTTTCTGCAAATAGATCTGTTAACTGTTCCTTACCCCTCCTATTGGGGTGTAGACCGTGAGATACATTTCCACATCTTCGTATAGCGACTCCTGGAACAGCGCCAACATGTGATTTTGTATCCATCTGGAAGCAACCACACAGCTCCATGTTTACTTGCTTCAGAGCAGAGTTAACCCAGGGCAGGTGATGGTACTACAGAGCTTCCAGAAAACCCACATTTTCGTGCTCAGTAACTGCTCCTATTTTGTACAGGTCAGCCCTAATACTCTATTTTTCGTTTCTACACAGGATGTTTCCAGCTCCCCTAAGTGTCAACACCTGACCTTTGTTAAAATCCTTACACATTTGTCCTAGGTTTTCTGTTAACTGGCTAAAACTAGATCTTGGTTTCACAAAACGTTTGATCTGGTATTATGTACCTATTTTTTCCTCTAGCTACTGGTCTACACAGCTCCCATGACTGCTGTCTAACAGCACGAATCTTCTTTCCCTGTTCTATTTTTTGCTCAACTTACCTGTCAGTTTCTTCTGAGAGTGTTGCTTTCCCCTGTTGTTACTGAAGGTCCTTTTAATGACCGAAATCTTTCCAGAAGCTACTCTCACCTCCTCGAATAGTCTGCAAACGCCCCACCCTGGCTAACACTTCCTTGTCTTCGCCGCTGTTACATGTAATTCTGATATTGTAGGGCAGTGGCGATAGTTGACCCGCACTACTTCTGCTTCTGCACGTGATAACAGCTATGTTTGTCTCAATACTTCCCAGCGCGACAGTCGGCTTTCAGCCGTGTTACCGTGCGGACGGGCTCGGCGCGCCGGGCAGTGCTCCGCAGGTGTTGTTGTTTACCCGCTAGCGCGCCGTCGCGTCGTTGTATTGCCGTATAGTACCTGTACCGACCCGACATGGCGTTCTCATATCGAAAAGCTACAATCAAACTAACGTTCAACGCATCGTACACGAGACCGAAGGCCCATGAAATTGAACGGTTTCTACGAGACATCATGCACATCGAACCACAAGAACTGATAGGAATTCATCTGTCTATTGTAACCAGCACAGTGTACCTCAAACTGATTGACGAAGCGGCCTGCGACAGATTACTCCAACGATCTGCAAACGGCTTTCGCTTCTGTCACGCAGACGGTAACGTGAGCGTGGTAGGAGTTGACCATGCTGGTCTGGGGGTGCGTACCGTGCGCATCTTTGAACTACCGTTCGAAGTCCCTGCCAACCTAGTCGTTGATGCGCTGCGGCCATACGGCACAGTTCTGAGCCACACAGAGGAGAAATGGAACACATTCGAAACGTACCCTGTCCTTAACGGGGTACGACAAGTGCGCATAGAACTTAAGAAGCACGTTCCATCGTATGTTTTCGTTGATGGCTGCCGCGCAATTGTTATATATGATGGACAACCGAGGACCTGCTCGGGCTGCGGTCAGGAGGGCCATGTTAGAACTGAGTGTCTGCAGCGCCGCCTCGTTCAGGTGCCCCGCAATGACCTTCCCCAACGATCCACTATGACCTCTCTCCCGCTAACATATGTGGAGGCGGCACGACATGATGTGATGGATGATCAAAACCTGTTACCTCCTCAAGCCGCTGCCAGCTCCGTTGGAGAGTCAGCGCCGTCGACGACGCCGCAGCCCAGCGGTGCAGAGGTTCCTCCAGCCTCCGCCCACCGCAGCGTCGTGGACACCCAGCCACCGTCACTGTCGGGATCAGACACAGGGGTTCCTAGCGACCGAGACTGTGTCGAGCCCCGCCCTCCAGTGGATGTCGAATCTCGGACCCGAAAGCAAAAATCACCCAAGCGACACAAGAAGAGGCGATTGTCAGCTGACGAACAGGACAGGAATGTGAAGCCGGCGGAAGACATCGACTTCGTTGACTCGCCCACAATTGCAACGGACTCCAGTGGCATCATTCACCAGAAGGTGCCTGAAGACAAGGAACAGTCCCCTAAATCTGATGGTCCAGAAAACGAGGCGCACTGCGTCGACTCCCAAAATGTGGGCTCCTGTGAAAGCGTCCAGCCCCCAATGACATCACAATCGTCTCTTGGTGATTGGGCAGACGATATGGAGGCAGATGATGCACAGCAAACATCGATATCTCCACCAGAGCCCATGGCTGACAATGAGCCCGGAGGGCTCTGCCAGTCAGGGACTCCTACGGCACAGTAATGCACAGCATGCAGGTGGATGGCTGTGTGGCGTGTGGTGTGTGAAATCACTGTGGGATTGCACCGGCACACTGCCTCCGCCACTTGATACGTCTCAGTCATACCGTGTGGGAACAGTCAACGTAAATGGTGTCCACTCCACTGTCAAGACCCGCATGTTACACGACATGATCAGAGCGGCAGACTTGGACATTGCCCTTCTCCAGGAGGTCCGTCCCGAGCTGTGTTTAGACCTATATGTCTACACCACGTACAGCCTACCCGTAGGTGATGGCGCAGGAGGAACGGCCATCCTTCTCCGAGATGGCATAGACGCGACGGACGCGACGTACTTGCCGAACGGGCGAGGCATCGCACTCACACTTGGCGCAGTGCGCCTCATTAACGTCTATGCTCCCTCCGGTAATTCGCACCGTGGTGACAGGCATGTCTTCTATTCGGAGGAGTTGGCCCCACTTTTGCAAGGAAATGTGGACCATTACATAGCGGGCGGCGATTTTAACAGTGTTCTGCGGCCCGAGGACCAGATACCGCATTACGTCCCATGCCCCGCTCTACAAGCATTGATACGTGACCTCGCGCTCCACGACACATGGCTCTTGCATCATGGGACCCAGAGTGGATATACGCACTTTACCAGCCATTCTGCCAGTCGTCTGGACCGGATATACGTCTCGCGTGCCCTCCGCACAGCAACCCGTGATGCAGAACTCTGGCCGACGGCCTTCACGGACCATCTCGCGTACATCTGCACTGTCACCTTGCCCCGACAACTCACAAGACGCAGCAGGGGCCCGTGGACGCTGAACGTCTCCCTCCTTCGCGAGGAAGCGTGTCGGCGAGCAGTCACTGACGCGTGGCGTCGATGTATCAGGCGCCTGCCTATGTATGCTTCCACGTTGCTGTGGTGGCTGGGATGTGTCAAACCTGCCCTCCGAAAGACCTTGATGGCCTACGGGCGTGACAGATCGAACTGGCAAAGGGCAACATCGGAATTTTACTATACAGCGTTACGTGAGCTGGCGACGCAACCGCCGTCTCCAGAACGTCAAATGTCCGTACAACGCATCAAAGCTCGTCTACTTCGCATCAGGACAGAGCAGCTAGACGGTGTCCGCATCCGTGCGCGAGTGCAAGACTGTATCCCCAACGAAACAGCGTCAGTGTATCACATTGTGCGCGAGAGGCGCCACCGCAAACGTCAGCTCATTACGGCGGTAAACACGGAGGACGGCGGGCGCGCAGTGACACAAGCGGACATCGCGCACACGTTCGCCAGACGCTATGGGACCTTGTACATGGAAGATCCGCGAAATGTACGTGATTATGACGGGCTGTTGCACGATTTTCCCGCCCCTCGGGACGTGGCACCCGATGATAGTCTGCTGTTGCCCATTACACCCGACGAGCTGACATCGGCCTTGGCACGTGGAGCACCGAACAAGTCGCCTGGACCGGACGGTTTACCCCTGGAATTCTACCGCACTTTTTACCACCTTATGGGTGACAAGTGGCTCCAAATGTTTCAAGACCTGATCCGCCCTGATTTCACTGTCCCCACAGAATTCACAGAAGGCATCTTGATTCCAGTTCCGAAACCGAATGGTGGTTGTAGGTGGCAGGATTTTCGCCCACTCACACTCCTCAACAACGACTACAAGATCTTCGCCCGTATCCTCCGCGCGCGTCTCCACACCGCTATCGGGAAAGCCATCCACACCGATCAGACATGTTTAGGTGGTGTCAGCAACATTCATACGGCGTTAGGAGCATACCGCGACGTAATTGCTTTGACGGCGGCCTGCAAAATACGAGGCGCCCTTGTCGCCGTAGATTTTGACCACGCATTCGACCGCGTCGATCACGGCTTCTTACGCGCAGTTTTGCATCGCATGGGCCTCTCTCCGGAGTCTGCACAGGTGGTCCTTCGACTGGTCCACGGAGCGCGCTCCCGCATGATGATCAACGGTTATCAGTCTGGTCACATTGTTGTTGGACGGTCAGTGCGACAAGGGTGCCCCCTGTCGGGCATATTATTTGCTGCAGCACTTGAACCAGCTTTACATGGTCTACGGCAGCGATTAACTGGTATCTCCTTGCGGGACGTGACCTTTTGTTGTGGTGCATTCGCCGATGACGTGGTGTTCCTGGCCAGATCAGAGGATGAAATGCATATGGCGCTACAGTGGCTACGCCAGTACGGGGCGGTCGCTGGGAGCGTCATCAACGTGAAGAAGACAAAATACATGGATGTCGGAGGGGGGATTTCCCACACAACGGCGGTGCCCTTTGACAAGGTGCCCGTACTCAAGTGTTTAGGAGTGCAATTCTATAGCAATGTCCGCCGCACGGCGGCGGCTACGTACCGCCGGCTCCTACACCAGACACGTGCTCTGCTGCAGGACAACAAACTGCGTCGCTTGGATATGCTCCTCAGAACACGTTATGTCAACACCTATCTTGTCTCAAAACTGAACTATTTTGCGCATATCCTTCCCTTGACAGCTACGATGGCCGACAGATTTCAAGCAGCATATGGACATTTCGTAAGCACCGGTCTGGTTTTTAAAGTCCGATACGCCACCCTGACACTGCCGCAGCGGGCGGGCGGTATCGGTTTAATTCACGTATATAACCGTGCGCGATCGCTTTATCTCAACACTATGCGTCGCACGTGGACCTCTGCCCACGCCACTCTGACGGGCACCCTGATAGCGGAAGTGGCACCACACTCTCTGCATCCCCCGGTTTCTGTAGGACACATTTCACCGGCACTCACCCACATCAGAGACTTCTTTGTTGACTTCAGCTACTAACGTTCAGAACTTCCGACGACACGGAAGCCCAGCACAAAAGACTATTATCGCCTCTATCAGCAGCGGCAACCTGTAAATACGGTCACCCACAGACACCCTGAAGTTGCCTGGAACACGGTGTGGCGAGCGGTACACACGCCTTTTCTACCTACGACGGTGCGTTCATTTTGGTACGTAGTTGTGAATGGGAAGTTCGCTACTCGTCAGAGGTTACATTCCATACATCTGACGGACGACCCCTTGTGTCCGACATGCTCAGTCGCTGACTCGGATGCACACCGTCTGACGTGTGCCGCGACCAGCGAGTGCTGGCTACTGACGCAGCGCATGCTGGCATTACTCTTGCGGCGATTGCCGGAGTCTGTCTCCCCTGATGACGTATTGCGCCCCGACGTCGTATACTTTCCATCAACCAGAACGAACGCCGTTAACTGGCTAAAAGGCATGGCCGTTTACTACATATTTTGCGATGCTCCCAAAGGCACACTCGACTTTTGGTCCCTATTGATGACGACACATGCAGCTTTCAGCCGCCACCCGAAGTACAGAACTCGTTTCGCAAATTATTTAGGTTCATTATTTGCGGATCCTCCTGCTCACTGGGGCGTTCCGGGTATGAGACGCTGAAAATGAAGAAGAATCCTGGAGCATATCGATCCTCTACGGACGGAATAGGGGGGAACCCCTCCCAACAGACGAGAAGACGACTCGGACGCTCGGCTACGGCAGTTGTAGGATCTTTCTTTGTAATGAAACAAAAATAAATCTATAATACACAAAAAAAAGTTATAAAAAATTAAAGAAAGAAATAAATAAATAAATAAAAAGAACAACATCGACAAACCCACTCCATCCTCTTCCTGATCCTTCGATCCTCGAACTCGAACACGTTGCTTGGGCGAGGCGGCGGGATGGCCAGGCTTCGGGTGTCGACCCCTGCCCTACCCGTCGTCCTGCTCCTGCAGCGGTTCATTAGGAAAAAGAAAAAAAAAAAAGAAAAGAAAGCGCTGTGCCCGTGTGTGGTGTTAAGGATTGCTACTTAATCACGTTTTCTTTATTCTCATTATAGCGTCAAAGACACTTCTCACGTTAATAAAATGTTACAGCCACGATACCTCTTACAATAAAAACTTTAGCTCTTATGTTAATAAACCTTGAGAGCCATGACAGCCATTCCTAAATGCAAAAATTATTTTTCTAACAATATATTTCACTGTTATATAATTTGAACGTAAATATCACATAGTTTAGTCATTACGTTACTGGGCTCGCATTGAGGAGGAGCAGAGTTCAAGGCTAGATCCAGACACCCAGATTTAGGTTACAATAGCTTTCCTAACTCGGTTTAGGCCAATGTCCGAATAGTTCCTTCATAAAGGAAGTGGACTGCTTCCTTCCCCACATTTGTACAAAGCCTGTGCCCATCTCTGATGACTTCGAAGCCACCAGGCCAATTTCAGTAAGTTAATTAGTTCCATGTTTCATAGATTATTTGAATGAATTTTATGTCGAAATGGTTTGGAACGAGCCGCTGTACAGGATACGTATACAGGATTAGAATTAACATCAGTGAGCATATTACTTTTCAGGTCCACTCACGCAACTGCACTTAAATCATGATTCCATCCAAATCGTTTAAATACTGGAATAATTCTTTTTAAAAGTTTCTTGCTCCATTGATATCTATTCGGAATTTGTGTTCCACATCGAGTGACACTGTCGTTTATGGAGTGTTAAATGGTAATATTATTTCGTTTCTTTTTGTATTAATGACCTAGGTGTCGATGGAACTTTGAACTCCAACCAGTCTTCCTTTATTAAGGGGAGCTCTGCGATCTCTGCGATGTAGCTCTACTATCAACAATAAGTAAAAGGTGTTACTATTACATTTAATAATAAAATCCAACGTGTGATACAATGCGATGGGAAAACGTGCGCATCTTGTGGTTTTATAGCGAATACGACTCAGTTGGATTGATAATCTTACAGAGCCACGGGAAAAAATAAAATTCATTAAATTTGTCGATCTTGCGGATAAAGAAGGTTTCGATGGGTGAGTTTTCAGTTTGATATTATTTTCTATTTCGAAGGTACTTGAGATACAACCGCTCAGTTGGCGCCAGAATGGCGTAACGGTATTTGAGGACGGAAACGGTACCGACACACACCATTAGCGATTGGCATTGTTTTCAATGAGGGCGACCCCAGATGTCCCTCTGGTATTCAGAATACATTGGACAACAGTTTCACTTCCGGGGGCTCGCCGTGCTTTCTTCCTTACGTTATGTGAATCCTATGAGAAGCCACTGACCCTGGGCTCAACAAGACCGTTTTGTGAGTTAGGATCATGTCGTTCTCAGATAATGTAGTTACGTGAAAAAGGGTTTTCCTTTCTTCTTCGAATGAGATAGTAATGGGACGAAAAATCTTGATTATTTTGTGATTTGAAGAGTGAGGACATTATCTAGTGATACATTAGCGGGTAGATAGTTTAAGTTTCAACAGAAGTATATTCATAATATTGAGTGCATAGACTGTGTAAATAGTAATAAAGGAGCAATGTTATAGATATGTAATGCGTTGATTGTCGTATACAGTCGAAAGAGTTCAAACTATAGTTGGTAGTAAAGTGAACAACAGTTTGTAATGTAACGATGCACGAGAAGGAGGAAAGAAGGAATGGTGTATTACATTGACATGGACGTGTTTTCTGCTCGTTACTTATATCAGATCAGTGACTTTTTATTTTTACCAATAGAGGGGAGATACCCGCCATGGTTTTGTTGAAGGAATCATACGGCATTCTTAAGGAGTAATGTAGGGACGCCATGAAAAAAAAAATCGGTTAACTTGTTAACTGGACTTGAGTATGAATAGAAGTCATTAAGAGTACGAGATATTTATGTGTGGTTCCAGTATTTTCTCTTTTTCAAACGTGTTCTACGTCTGAATGTTAACAAACATGAGCATTTGGATCCCAAACAGCCAAAATAATAAAAAAACAAAGATATTCGATCTTATTCATAATAACTATGTAGTATATACTCAATTTCAACACTCAGAATGTAAACAGAATCTCAAGAGGAGCTCTTGTGGATTTAAGAGCATACTCTTTACCAGTCATTATGCACTGAAAATCTATGTCGTTAGTCATTCTAGTGCGGGAATCAAAGCAGCAACTTTCTTTTTATCTGTGGGCCTTGTCCCGCGCCAACGCGGGGTCGGCCGTGTTATTACGGATTTGGCAGTATTAGTTGCAGAGGGTGGCTGGATGCCCTTCCTGCCATCACCCTGAACCCCCTGGGATGTAAGTAGTGTACCCCAGCTGTCTGCCTCTAGTGTAATCCAGGATAGTGTGCGAATGTGTTCAAATGTTTGAGTCGTGTAACTGAGGTGGAACGTGGGGACCAGTCTTTTATTCACCTAGTGGGATGTGGAAAACCGCCTAAAAACCACACCCAGGCTGGCCAGCATACCGGCCCTCGTCGTTAATCCGGCCCGCGGCCGGCGCGCCTACCAGAGTCCAGGAAGCAGCGCATAAGCGCGCTCGGCTAGCCTGGCGGGTAAAACAAAGCAGCAACTACTATCACTCAAAGAAGAGGCGCAGACAGATGAGAAAACAAAGCGTTCAAAAGTAAGGGAAAGTAAACTTAGCGTCAATTATAGGTAAAATTAAATCGAAGGCAAACAGGATATTTTGTCATATTGGAATCATTTGCTGTCGGATAATACGTACGGCAAGCTTAATGGGACCGTCATTCCAGACATTCTAGCTTTGTTACAGACTACTGAGAGACCTACAGTAGCAGAACACAACAATCGACAAAGCAAATGTTTCCAAAATAAATAGGAAATACCATTTATGTAACGTTCGTTAATGTTCAAAACTGCCCCCTTATTTCCCCACATTGTGTACAGATTTTTCTGTAATTACCATACTGTCTTTTCAAAAGTGCGGAGGTGCTCTAGCGCATGGCAGGCACAATAGTCTATTATGGGAAAAGAGTAGCTGCAAATTACAAGTAAGCTGTGAATCAAATGATCAACGCTTATCAAGATCTTAGCTGCAACGTGTCTTTGACATACACTTTCTGGAATCTCACATTGACTTCTACTTAGAGAGTTGCAGTGATATATCGGACAAACACAAGGAAAGATTCCACAGAGACATAACTACACTACTGGCCATTAAAACAGCTACACCACGAAGATGACGTGCTACAGACGCGAAATTTAACCGACAAGAAGAAGATGCTGTGATATGCAAATGATTAGCTTTTCAGAGCATTCACACGTAGTTGGCGCCGGTGGCGACACCTACAACGTGCTTACATGAGGAAAGTTTCCAACCGATTTCTCATACACAAACAGCAGTTGACCGGTGTTCCCTGGTGAAACGTTGTCGTGATGCCTCATGTAAGGAGAAGAAATGCGTACCATCCCGTTTCCGACTTTGATAAAGGTCGGATTAAAGCCTATTGCGATTGCGGTTTATCGTATCGCGACATTGGTGCTCGCGATGGTCGAGATCCAATGACTGTTAGCAGAATATGGAATCAGTGGGTTCAGGAGGGTAATACGGATCCTAACGGCCTCGTATCACTAGCAGTCGAGATGACAGGAATCTTATCCGCATGGCTGTAACGGATCGTGCAGCCACGTCTCGATCCCTGAGTCACCAGATGGGGACGTTTGCAAGACAACAACCATCTGCACGAACAGTTCGACGACGTTTGCAGCAGCACGGACTATCAGCTCGGACACCGTGGCTGCGGTTACCCTTGACGCTGCATCACAGACAGGAGCGCCTGCGATGGTGTACTCGACGAGGAACCTGAGTGCACGAATGGCAAAACGTCATTTTTTGGGATGAATCCAGGTTCTGTTTACAGCATGATGATGGTCGCATCCGTGTTTGGCGACATCGCGGTGAACGCACATTGGAAGCGTGTATTCGTCATCGCGATATTGGAGTATCACCCGGCGTGATGGCATGGGTTGCCATTGGTTACACGTCTCGGTCACCTCTTGATCGTATTGACGGCACTTTGAACAGTGGACGCTACATTTCATATGTGTTACGACCCGTGGCTCTACCCTTCATTTGATCCCTGCGAAATCCTACATTTCAGCAGGATAATGCACTACCGCATGTTGCAGGTCCTGTACGGGCCTTTCTGGATACGGAAAATGTTCGACTGCTTCCCTGGCCAACACATGCTCCAGATCTCTCCCCAATTGAAAACGTCTGGTCAATGGTGGCCGAGTAACTGGCTCGTCACAATACGCCAGTCACTACTCTTGATGAACTGTGGTATCGTGTTGAAGCTGCATGGGCAGCTGTACCTGCACACGGCATCCAAGCTCTGTTTAACTCAATGCCCAGGCGTATCAAGACCATTATTACGGCCAGAGGTGGTCGTTCTTGGTACTGATTTCTCAGGATCTATGCACCCAAATTGCGTGAAAATGTAATCACATGTGAGTTCTAGTATAATATATTTGTCCAATGAATACCCGTTTATCATCTGCTGTTCTTCTTGGTGTAGCAATTTTAATGGCCAGTAGTGTACAACGGAAGAACGGTATGAAGGGAAGTGGATGCCTATAATGTTGGACATCTATTACTGGAGTCTCATCTGAGAAAAGAAAAAGGCTCCACCATCACCATAAGGATTTCCTTCCAGCGAGCCGGGTAGGAACTTTGTGAACGATATGCCTCCATTGGTTTCTGTCCTGGTATAGCATTTCGCTCTCCACTACATGCCAGTTACTCCTCTCCTCTTGAGACCTTCCTTAACCTGGTCTGTTCATCTCTTTCTAGGCCGCCCAATTGGTCTTCTTCCTGGTACCTCCATCTCCAAATACTGGCGTGGGGTTCGAGTCGGGTGCATTCGCTTCACGCCGGCCGGAGTGGCCGTGCGGTTCTAGGCGCTACAGTCTGTAACCGCGTGACCGCTACGGTCGCAGGTTCGAATCCTGCCTCGGGCATGGATGTGTTTGATGTCCTTAGGTTAGTTAGGTTTAAGTAGTTCTAAGTTCTAGGGGACTGATGACCACAGCAGTTAAGTCCTATAGTGCTCAGAGCCATTTGAACCATTCGCTTCACGTGACTGAACCACTTCAATCTCCAAGCACTCATCCTCTTCTCTGTAGTCAATGTCACCTGCGGGTCTCTCCTTACATAATCATTCCTGACTCTGTCTCTCCAATTTTTTTTGTAGAGCAGACCTAAGGAACTTCATTTGACATGCTTGTATTTGACTGTCTTCTCTCTTGTTTATGACACCGGCCTCTAGACTATACATGATGATTGGCAGGAAATAAGTTTTATACATGATCTGTTTGGCTCTTTGAGGGACTTCCTTGTCCCAGATTAGATTTCATACTTGGCGGAAGAAGCTAGATCCTTTTGTTACTCTGTTTAAGACTTCTAGTTTGGAATTTCCATCGCGTGATATGATGGTACCCAGATAATTGAAGTTTTTCACACATTCGCCAGCCGCAGTGGCCTAGTGGTTCTAGGCGCATCAGGCTGGAACCGCGCGACCGCTACGGTCGCAGGTTCGAATCCTGCCTGGGAAATGGATGTGTGTGATGTCCTTATGTTAGTTAGATTCAAGTAGTTCTAAGTTCTAGGGAACTGATGACCTCAGATGTTAAGTCCCATAGTGCTCAGAGCCATTTGAACCATTCACACATTCCACCTTCTCCCCCTCCATTACGATGTGACAAGGTGTGGGTGTCCTGCTGATCTTCATTGCCACTGTCTTGTTCCTACTCACAGTTAACTTGAATTTTTTAAATTTTGTGTTCCAGTACTGAACCTCCATTTCCGTCTCTCCCCAAATGGCGATGTCATCAGCAAAAACAAAAGCATTGCGGTCTTTATTTTCTTATTCCTTGATTTCTTCTATGATTGTGTCCGTAAGTGTAATGACGAGTAAAGCGGAGAGCGAACTGCCTTGCTGAACACCTCTCTTTGTCTTAAACCATTTTCATCTTGCACCTCCTACTTGTACACTACTCTCGCAACCATCGTACAGCATCTGGACCTTTTTAATTAATGAATCAGGAACATTATGTTTTTTCAAGCATTCCAATATTTTAACCCTTGGTACACTGTCATATACTTTTTCCAAATCCACGAATACTGCTATCAAGTCCTTTTCTTTTTCCCATTACTTCTCCATTAACTGATGGAGGAAGAAAATGAGATCTATTGTTCCCGTTTTACTTCTGAACCCATGCTGTCGTTCCTCCAATTGGTGTTTCTAGAATTTTCCGCAACCTTTTTTCAATGACCTTCTCCACTATCTGAAGGCAGTGTGATAACAGTGTGATTCCTCGGTAGTTGGTGCATTTCTTTCTAGTACCTTTCTTGAACAATGGTATTATAATTCCTTTTTTCCATTCATCCGGCACTTTGTTTTCTTTCCATATCACCTCCAGCAGCCGGTGTAACCTCTGTATTCCATGGATTCCTGCGGCTTTAATCATATCCGCTGTCAGCTCATCTGCTCCAGCCGCCTTTCCACATTTCATCTGTTTTAGGGAATTCTCAGTTTCTAACCAAGAGACTGGATCCTGCTCCTCCTCTAATTCAATGACTTCGGTGTCACTATCTTGTGCACCTTCCCTATTGAGTACGATTTCAAAATAATTCTTCATCTCTTCTCTGATGCCTTCCATGTCCCTGACAATTTCCCCTTCCTCTGTTTCAATCACTTTTATGTCTTCTCTATCAGATATTTTACTTTTCAATTACCGATAAGCAGTTTTTGGTTCCCTTTGCTATCCTGCTCTAGTTTCTGGGTGAATATTTTCCAACACTTCTCCTTTCACAATTCTCTTTGCTTGGAGTTTCTTTTGTCGGTATTCCTTCTCCAGTGTTGTCACGTTGTGTTCATCTTTTGGTACCATCCCCTGGTTCTGATTTCTTTTTTCAAACTCCATTTTTTTTCTTTGTCATATTACGTTTTTTAATTGCATCTTTTACTCTATCGTTCCACCAACTGGTTTCTTTGTCTTTCACTTTACCCTTTGTTTTGCCGCATGTCTGTACAGCACTGTTAACAATTGATGTTTTAAATAGGTTCCACTCTTCCTCTACACTACCCCTTTCAGTTTTTGGCAATTTTTGTGCTCCTAGATTTGGGAAACTTTTCTTACTTTCTTCTTCTTTCAACTTCCACTCCCTAATTTTTGGCATTCTTTGAACAGCATTCAAACTTTTCATCTTATAATTTAGATCAGCTACTAGTAACCTGTGGTCACAATCCATGTGCTCACTTGGTATGAATTTAGTGTACCTTACTTTTCCTCCAATTAATTTGTCCGTTTATATATAGTCTATAACTGTCTTAGATTTGCCATGCCAGCCATATCTAGTAATCTTGTGGCTATCTTGTTTCTTAAAGAATGTTGTCTTCACTAAAAGATGATTCATTATGCACAGATTTAGAATTTCTTCACCCTCAGTAGTTCGTCTTCCGTATCCAAAAGGGTCCATCACCTCCTCAAATCCATTTCTATCCGTGCCTGTCTGAGCATTGAGATCCCCAATTATCATAATCTTATCTTCTCTTACTTGGTCTTTCAGTTCTTCAAGGAATTTCGTTTCTTCTTCCTCGCCGCACCCTTGCTGAGGTGCGAACACTTGGAGTATTGTAAAACTATTCTTTCCAAGTTCACTCTTGCTCTAATTATCCTTTCACTTGGAAAGCTCACATCTGTAACTGGGTCAATCTCTTTGTGAAACACAAACCCCACTCCATTTTTTGCCTCTTTGTTGTGACCCTGCCAGTGTACTTTGTACCCGCCTCTCAGCAATTTAGAGTTTTTCCCTTCCACTTGGTCTTGCTAAATCCAAGGATATGAATCTTTCTCCTCTCCATGATGTCTACAATCTTTTCAGTCTTTCCTGTCAAGATTGTTACATTTAAATTTCCCACTCTCAACTTGTTTTTGACTTTTTGTTGGGCTCTAGTTTTCTGTTCTTGTTTAGTGTATCTTCTTGCGTGCCTTGGTTTTTCTGTAGGCTGTGAAGAGCTGTCATTCGTTCCAGGGGAACAAGAAGTGCTGTCTACATTAGTTATTTTTAATCCGAGGCTCGTTCTTTGATTGAAAGCAATAACAATTTTTTCTCATCTGTGGGCCTGCTAAGCCTGACGCATCTGAGGATTTTCTTTCAGGGTTTACTCCCTCGGCCTTTGAAGATCCCTCTTCACCACAAGACAGTGGTTCCACTCGTCATTTGCTCTTAGGAGGGGCCGGCCGCGGTGGTCTCGCGGTTCTAGGCGCTCAGTCCGGAACCGCGTGACTGCTACGGTCGCAGGTTCGAATCCTGCCTCGGGCATGGGTGTGTGTGATGTCCTTAGTTTAGTTAGGTTTAAGTAGTTCTAAGTTCTAGGGGACTGATGACCATAGATGTTAAGTCCCATAGTGCTCAGAGCCATTTGAATCTTAGGAGGGAAAGGGTGCCTCCTCCACAAGCTGCGCCGTACCAAAGATGTTCTTCTCCGCCGTAGCTGCCGTTAAGGACTACGCCATATCCCTGGCAAGGGTAGGTAATGGTAAGGAAAAAGGAGAGGTTTAGGATAGGATAGGAGACAGGCTAATGATAGGTCGTTGTAGGACACACTTCGCCTGGCTCCTCCCCTTTGGCCTGTCCGGCATGGATGACCCTGCTGGTAGCTACGCTACCGCCGGCATAGCCCTCCGGATCCAGAGCACGCAAATCTCCTCGTCCGCACGGATAGTGCTACGTTAAGGCGCTGTCCCCTGAGGAGACACTCCATACAAGAGAAGAAAGTGAGACATGCAATTTTTTGTTGTCACGTCTGTATCATTTCCTCTTTTACTGTGTACCTTCCTTTAAAATATATGCTAGAAAGTGAATGCTTTTGCGTATACACCTTCCTAGGCTTCCCTGATATGGCAGAATCAGACTGCTTAATTGAAATTCTTGCCCTTATTATTTCTTGAATTTCGAAAAAGAAGTTTGCTTTTATATAGTAACATCTTCATATCCACTGAAGCGCCAAAGAAACTGGTATAGGCACGCGCATTCAAATACTGAGATACGTCAACAGGCAGAATACGGCGCTGCGCTCGGCAACGCCTACAAAAGGCAATAAGTGTCTAGCGCAGTTGTTATATCGGTTACTGCTGCTACAATGGCAGGTTTCAAGATTTAAGTGAGTTTGAACGTGGTGTTATAGCTGGCGCACGGGCGATGGGGCACAGCATCTCCGAGGTAACGATGAGATGGAGATTTTCCCGTACGACAATTTCACGAGTGTACCGTGAATATCAGGAATCGCATAAAAAATCTCCGACATCGTTGCGGCCGGAAAAAGCTCCTGCAAGAACGGGACCAACAACGACTGAATAGAATCGTTCAACGTGGCAGGAGTGCAACCCTTCCGCATATTGCTGCAGATTTCAGTGCTGGGCCATCAACAAGTGTCAGCGTGGGAACCATTCAATGAAGCATCATCGATATGTGCTTTCGGAGCCGAAGGACCACTCGTGTACCCCTGATGACTGCACGACACAAAGCTTTACGCCTCGCCTGGGTCCGTCAACACTGACATTGGACTGTTGATGAATGGAAATATGTTGCCTGGTTGGACGAGGCTTGTTTCAGATTGTACCAAGCGGATGGACGTGTACGGGTATGGAGACAACCTCATGAATCCGTCGACCCTGCGTGTGAGCTGTGACTATTCAAGCTGGTGGAGTCCGCAGCTCGTGGTCGTGCGGTAGCGTTCTCGCTTCCCACGCCCTGGTTCCCGGGTTCGATTCCCTGCGGGGTCAGGGATTTTCTCTGCCTCGTGATGACTCGATGTTGTCTGCTGTCCTTAGGTTAGTTAGGTTTAAGTAGTTCTAAGTTCTATGGGACTGATGACCATTGATGTTAAGTCCCATAGTGCTCAGAGCCATTTGAACCATTTTTTTTTCAAGCTGGAGGAGGCTCTGTGATGGTGTGGGGCATGTGCAGTTGGAGTGATATGGGACCCCTGATACATCTAGATACGGCTCTGACATGTAACACGTACATAAGCATCCTGTTTGATCAACTGCATCCATTCATGTCCGTTGTGCATTCCTACGGAATTGGACAATTCCAGCCGGATGATGCGACATCCTAACGTACTGAATTGCTAGAGAGTGGCTCCCGAAACCCTCTTCTGAGTTTAATCACTTCCGCTGGCCACCAGATTCCCCAGACATTAACACTATTGAGCATATCTGGGATGCCTTTCAACGTGCTGTTCAGAAGAGATCTCCACCCCCTCGTACTCTTACGGATTTATGGACAGCTCTGCAAGATTTATGGTGTCAGTTCCGTCTAGCTCTACTTCAGACATTAGTCGAATCCACGCCACGGCGTGTTGTGGCACTTATGCGACCTCTCGGGGGCCCTACACGATATTAGGCAGGTGTATCAGTTTCTTTGGCTCTTCAGTGTACAAAAATTCAACCCACATGTGTTTGTGTTGGCAGAACTCGAACAATTGTCGATCAATTGACTTGAAATTTTGGCACCACGTTACATACGAATATGCGAGTTTTCATATACCTGTTGTTCAAATGGCTCTGAGCCTTATGGGACTTAACATCTGAGGTTATCAGTCCCCTAGAACTTAGAACTACTTAAATCTAACTAACCTAAGGACATCACACACATCCATGCCCGAGGCAGTATTCGAACCTGCGACCGTAGCGGTCGCGCGGTTCCAGACTGAAGCGCCTAGAACCCCTCGGTCACACCGGCCGGCATACCTGTTTTTAAAATATATAAAATACATATGTATATATGTAGTATGTAGTATATCAAGGCGAAATGCTTTTACAAAAAATCTCCTTAAGTTCTTGACCAATTTACTTCAGATTTTTACCTGATACTCCAACGAACAATCAGACGAACTGTAGACTATATATTTTTAATGTGTGTCTATATCATCATCATCATTTACTGGGCCCTTTGTCCCACTGCAACGCGGGGTCGGCCATGTTACTATGGATTTGGCAATGTTACTGTTGGAGGGTGGCCGGATGCCTTTCCTGTCGCACATCCCGTACTCCCTGGGACGGAAATGAGTGTACCCCAACTGTCTACGTCTAGTGTAAGCCATCAAACAGTGCGAACGTTTTCAAATTGCTGCGAGCCGTGTAACTGAGGAGGAACATGGGGACTAGCCCGGCATTCACCTAGTGGGATGTTTTGTAACGGTCAAAACATTTTCGTGCAAACATCAGTCCAGCTTCCAAAGTGACATCGCCTCTTACTAAGTTTTCTCTTCTTCCACAGGATGACCACAACATTTACGAAAAGACAATGTAACATCAGTATGACCTTATTGTAAAGTTGTTTTTGTAATGCCATTTAGCCGGAAGATGAAGTATTCCCTCGAAACATGTCGCTAAATAAATAAATAATACAATAGTTGACAAAGTTTGTGACTAGTAGCGGTAATTTTTTTAAAAAAAAAACCTTTACATATTTCTTGAGACAGTCACGGTCGAAAAATAGTCAAAATGGCTTCAAATTACTTCAGATGGGTCTTGGCCCTGTATGCAGCATCACGATGTGTTTATCCATACGTGGTGACTTCAAAGAGAATGATCATTGCCAGATTTCGATCGTCATCGCGGTCTTGGCCCAGCACCTGGAGTGATGGCATGGGTGCCAATGATAACACATCAAGATCACATCTGGTTCGCACGGGCGATAATCTGGACATTAGGCGTTATATTTATTATGTGTTAAGGGATGTTTTTGCGTCCTGTTTGCGAGGTGTCTGTGACGTTATCTTTCAACAAGATAATGCAAGATCGCAGACTGCATGTTGCCCGTGCTGTCCTGAGCCACCTATTTACACAGGGTGCTCTACTGTTATACCCTAGCCAATACATTCTCCATATCTCTTACAGACTGTAAACTCCTGACCATGTGTTTCTGAGAGACCGGCACGCCGCCAGTCACCAGCCACTACGGTTAGTGAACTCTGGTATAGATTTGAGGCAGCAGGGGCCAAGGAGATACGTAGGCCCTGTGACGTACATCACAGTACATGACGCGATACGTCTTACAATATGCAACGACCGTCTCCAGCGGAGAGGGAGGTACTGTTTGAGAGCACGTTAATAATTCGTAGCTGCACATTTAAGTAGATTCACATTCTCGATAGTATATGACAAAGATAAGTACTTTACTGGGTATCTTTACGATGACATAATGATTTTCCGCCTGGTCGCAGACGCAGTCGATGTTTCACCATGTATGTCGGGCAAGACAACTAGTGTGACGTCACAAGTTCGTTGCTGGGCCTGTATTTGCTGTGAGCCTCGGGCATTATGGGATGACGCCCCCGTATCTAAGTTCACTTCGAATCGATACCCAGCCGTATTGCTGCCGTTGTTGTTGCCAGTGGTGGCAATTGTGTGTACTGAATTTCGCACTCTGTATACTCCCAAATCACTCACAAATATGACCTCGAAGTTTTCCTACGATACTGTATATTCGCAAGAAGTAAAATTTCGTTAGTTACTATTCTTCCTTTTGCTTCAGTGTTAGTGGCCATGTATGTATTAAAATATAACGGCAAAAGCTTAGCACCCGCATAACTTGTTCGAATCTGTGAGCACTTGTGGCAGATTTCCGCTGCTATTTTAGGATAGCGTATTTTGGATCTAAAAAGATATGCAAGTAAGCTATTAAACTATTACAGTAAGCCATATGTTTGCCGTCTTACACTCGCGGTGTATTACATGACACCAGTTATCTTTCCAGTTGGAGATGGTGAGAATTTAAATGCTGAAATACTTCTTAAACGTCAAATGACAAAATGTTCAAATGTGTGAATTCCTAAGGCACCAAACTGCTTAGGTCATCGGTCCCTAGACCTACACACTACTTAAACTAACTTATACTAAGAACAACATACACACCCATGCCTGAGGGAGGACTCGAACCTCCGGTGGGAGGGGCCACGCAGTCCGTGGCATGACGCCTCAAACCGCGCGGCCACTCCGCGCGGCTGTCAAATAACAACATTAATAGTAACCACACCGCGTTAATAGAGCTGAAGAATTATTCGAGTACAATGTCTGACGGTGTTGGGCTGCCATTTCGTTTGAGTATGTTGTTGCATATTCTAGTAACGTGGCAGAGAACATATGACCAAGGCGTATGCTGCGAGCTGAGCGTATAGTTTGGCTAAATTGAATACGTAAAAACGAAAGGCAGCTGCGACATATCTAATCATACGGAGAGCAAGTTTCTAGACTTGTAGCTGTGTTTTCTTTAAAAAAATGTTTATGTTCGCTGTAAAACACTACATGACGATAGAGGATTCGTTAAGAAAATTCTGAATGCGAAAATTGTGCTCTGTATAGACACTGAAGTACATACAGAGCGCAGACGAACCACTTTTAGCAGACAAGAGTTTTGAAATCCAACTTAAAGCAAATTTTAACGAATTCTGCTTTTCGTCGCTAGCACGTGACCAGATATCTTTCCATAGTGACATGTCATCGACTGCAATAAGATAGAATACTCATTGTTCTTGACCAAGAGACTTCCACTGTTTACACTGCAGTCATGCGTCGAATGATTTTAGTTCTTCTTTTCGCCTCTCCGCAATTAAGTTCTCGAAACACTCAACACTTAATTTCAGTTAATACAGGGACACTGAAAAGTATGAATAAGGTTAGTGCCACTATTTTAGATACGTCAGTAACTACTTTACAAATTTGTCTGCATACAGGGTATACATACGTCCGCATTCTCGACTTCTAATATCGCGTCAACATACATTTTTACGATTTCTGCTAATGGTCGCATTTTTTAGTTTTGGGAATTAAGATGTTTTGATTTATGTTTTCATTTCGTATCGTCAACAATTCATATACGATTCACTTAGGTCATTGATTTACATCATTTGTTATGTCCGCCCCCGGTAGCTGAGTTGTCAGTCAGTCTGCCGCCGGCAGTGCTGCGAGGCGGTCAAGCGCCAGAGCGCTGCGGGCGAGGCGCGCACGGTGTGTTTGTGTTTACTTCGGCCGCTGTAAGTGCCGTTTTCCTTCTAGACCACCATGGCGCACAACTATCGGAAGAAGACATTACGTTTCAACTTTTGTTCCGACTTCGCCCGACCCAAGGCCCTGGAGGTAGAACGATTTATACGCGATGAAGTTAAAATACCACCAACGGATCTAATTGGTATCCACTTGTCCATAGTTAGCAGTACCGTCTACGTCAAAATGATCAACGATGCGGCGTGCGACAAGGTGCTTCAAGAGGCAAAACGTGGACTGCGCTTCTGTCATTCCGACGGCAACGTCGGACCCGTTACCGTCGATCACGCAGGTCTCGGCACACGAACGATAAGGATCTTCGAACTGCCGTTCGAACTACCTGCAGACGTCGTCATCGAGGCGCTCCGTCCCTATGGCAACGTTCTGGAACATGTTGCCGAACGATGGGTCCAATTTCAGACCTATCCAGTTTTAAACGGTGTTAGACAGGTCCGCATCGAGTTGCAGAAACACGTGCCTTCCTATCTACGTATCGGAGGCTGCCGTGCCATTATAATGTACGACGGCCAACCTCGAACCTGTTCCGGTTGCGGGAAAGAAGGTCACCTACGGTCTGAATGCATTCAACGACGTGTCTCGCAGCTCCCGTTGTCGGAAGCGTCCGTCACACCCACGATGACCGCCCTACCGGTCACTTACGCAGCGGCTCTTGCCACGTCTACAGTTTCGTCCAGTCCGTCGCCCGGTCCTTCCGATCGGCACGTCCCACCGTCCCAGTCACCAACGGACGGTACAGACGTCCCACCTGACAACCTTGCCTCCGAACAGGCTCCCGCACCGGACGCTGAGGAGACCAGTACATCTTCACAACACCTGTTTGACAATTTCATTGTACCCACCGACGCCTTCGAACCAGGTCGACGCTCCTCCTTGCCGTCGTCCGACACTGAGGAACACGTGCGCAAACAACGCTCGCCACGTAGGCGCAAACGCCGTCGCCGTTCACCCACGGGCTCTCAGAGCGTTGCCACCCGCGACGACGAAGACGACACCCAAGCAGCCGACATTTCCAAGCAGAGGTCGGCGGACAACTTTCACGATGAACAAGACGTTTCGCAGGACGGGACCACTATGGAGGTCGCCACGCACAATGTAACGATCGGTGCGCCGGTTGAGACGCCTGTCTCCCCGCCGACAACTCCAGATCTCTCTCACCACGACGCAATTCCCATGGACATTGGACAGACCCACGGCACAGGAGCATGGGCCGACGACATTGAGGAAGGTACGCCCCCTCCTCCGGATGAGTTACCTCCGCCGGACGAGGCTGCCTGTTAACATCAAAAGCGAGGCATTGCAGCTGATGGGACGGGACTTCCTGTCGGTGCCCTCCTCTTACTTCCCTTGGTGATGGTAGATGCGCGTCCACCACCACTGAAACAAACATACCGGTTTGCCACACTGAACATCAACATGATCGGCACTGCACCCAAGCTGCAACTCCTATGTGACATGCTTCGGGCCTCCGACGTCGACGTCGCCCTTCTTCAGGAAGTACGCGTTGCCACACTACCACCAGTCTACGGCTACGACTCATACACGTCCACATGTGATCAATCAGGGCGTGGAGTGGCTTTCTACATACGCGAAGGAATCCCACTCACGGACACGACAATCCTTCCCTGTGGAAGAGGCATGGCTGTTACCATCTTCGACACGCGCGTCATCAATATCTACGCTCCGTCTGGCTCCACGAACCGTCGGCAGCGGTCCACTTTCTTCGGACATGACGTGGCGCCCCTGTTTTCTGGACGCTATGATCGCCTTATCATGGGAGGCGATTTCAACTGTGTCCTCCATCCGCAGGACCAAGTACCTGGTTATTCGCCATGCCCGGCGCTGCTCACCTTAATCGAAGATTTTCATCTAGTGGACGTTTGGGAGAAAATTCATGGCAATACCCCCGGTTTTACCCACTATACAGCACATTCTGCGAGCAGACTGGACCGGTTTTATGTCTCTGCTCACCTCGGCAATGAAGTCGCCCAAGCCGAACGATGGCCCCTTGCATTTTCGGACCATTGCGCCGTCATTTGCTCCCTGGCTCTGCCACCTCAGTCAGTGTGGCGCAGCAGAGGTTACTGGAAGCTTAATACCTCCCTCCTTAATGATCCACACTGCCGACAATGTATTGCCACTACATGGGCGTCTTGCGAAAGGCGCCTTCCGCAGTACACATCCACGTTCCATTGGTGGCTCAAATGTGCCAAACCTGCGATCAGAAAGGCCTTCATACAATGTGGCAAGGAAGCAGCAGCATGGCATCGAGACACCACAAATTTTCACTACGCCGTCCTCCGTGAGCTCGATGCGCTCCCTCCATCACCTGACACCCACAGGGAACGACAACGTACTAAAGCTCGTCTCCTCTCTCTTCAACGTGCACGACTGCATGGTGTCGTGGTGCTTTCCCGACGACAAGACCTCCTCCACGACGAAACCCCATCCACAATCCATGCCGCATCCGACCATAGTCGTCGACGTCGGCTTTTCGTCCCCAACATCACGACCTCCGATGGTGTTCACCACACAACACAGGCGGCGGTCGTGTCCGCCTTTGCTGAACATTATCGCCAATTTTATGATGATGAACCGATGGCGACGCCCATTCCTGACGATCTCCGTCCTTCCCCTGATCGGACCCTCACCGTAGCGGAGTCAACGTCCATGATGTCTGCAATCACCGCAGAAGAGGTGGTAGATGCGATCAACAAAGGGGCCAAGAACAAATCACCCGGACCAGATGGTCTCCCAGTGGAGTTTTACCGGGCGTTCACCACGTTAATGCTTCCTCGCTGGACGGAAATGATTCAGGAACTCTTTACTCCGTCCTTCCCAATTCCACCTGAATTCGTCACTGGCATTCTTTTACCTGTGCCTAAACCGAAGGGAGGGTCTCATGTCTCTGCATATCGCCCCCTTACACTACTGAATGCAGACTATAAAATCTATGCACGCCTCTTAGCAGCGCGCATACGCACCGTCTTACCTACGGTCCTTTCACCTGAGCAGACTGCACGTGGTTGTGGGGCCACCTTACAAACAGCCCTAGGAGAATGCCGTGACCTCATTGCACTGGCGTCGGTTTGTCGCCTTCGTGCAGCACTGGTATCCGTCGATTTCACGAGTGCCTTTGATCGCGTTCGACACCCATTCGTCCTCATGGTGGCGACACGTATGGGGTTCCCATTGCTTTTTGTCGATGCCATTCGCCGGTTACTCCTTCCCGCGGTCTCGATGGTACAAGTCAATGGGAGGCTTGTGGGGCCGATTCCTATACGCCGCTCTGTGCGTCAAGGATGCCCTATGTCTACTTTACTATATGCCATTGCACTTGAGCCCCTCATCACTGGACTTACCTCTAGACTGCAGGGCCTCACTTTGCGTGACCACACCTTTCACTGTAGGGCTTATGCGGACGATCTCCTCTTTCTCACCTGCTCCTCCACGGAACTCAATGACGCCATCCAATGGATCTACCAGTATGGACGTCTTTCTGGTAGCATTCTTAATGTCCATAAATCGACTATGATGCACATTGGGCGCGGCCTCCCGGCTATGGTGCCGACCCCACTCCCAGTTAGTGCCACCCTTCGTTACTTGGGTATCGAATTTACGAGCTCCACACACCGCACAGTGGCCCTGGCTTACCGGCGGCTTTTGCAGTCGATTCGGCACCATGTCCGCGGTCAAGTGCACCGTAACTTAAACCAACTCCAACGTGTGTCCTATGTCAACATCTATGTCGCCCCTAAACTGGTACACGTCGCCCAGATCCTCCCAATGCCGTTACTCCTTGGCCGCCGCATCCAATCAGCCTTTGGATATTTCGTGTCAGCAGGGGCACTTTTCAAAGACCGCTACAACACTCTAACACTGCCTCCTGCAAAAGGTGGCCTCGGACTCATCAACGTGCGGGCACGCTCTTCTGCACTCTTTGTCCACACTCTGTTGCGGCACTGGCAGTGGCCGGTCCCGTCTTTAACACGCAGTCTCTTAGATATCCTCCGACCAGCTTCTCTCGATCCACCGATCAATGTGGCACCTATTTCTCCATTATTGTACTACGTCGCCAATTGTTTCATAGAACTCAGCTACGTTCGGGCCGATCTTCCAGTCACCCGTCCTCCCCGTACAAAAGATTATTATCGTTTGTTTATGCTGTCCAACCCTTGCGACCCCATGGTGCTACAGCATCCTGACATTAACTGGCGCACGGTTTGGGGGTGTGTGCATGCACCCTTTTTACCGTCGTGTGTGTCTGCACTCTGGTATGTTTTAGTCTATGGAAAATTCCCGACTAATAGTCGACTTTATCGCATAGGACTGGCCACCTCCCCACTCTGCCCTGACTGTCAGCTCGAAGACACCGACGAACACCGTCTTACGTGCCCCCTGAAACAAAACGTATGGCTCCTCATCCAACGAATCGTGGGCTTTTACCTCCGTACCCCGCCAACGACGGTAACCCCGGATTTCCTGTTGTTGCCCCAGACATTTCACTACCCTCTTGCTAAGCACCATACCCTAATCTGGTTTCGAGGACAGGCTTTAGAATATCTCTTTCGGAGTGGTCCGCATACAGTCCTTGACTTCTGGTACAAAGTTGTGGCCGCACATAGCATCCTCACCCGAAAACCATCTTACCGACAAACTTTTGCCGGTTATCTCCGCAGCGTCTTCCTTGACCCCCCTCAAAGTTGGGGTGTACCATGCCTACCTGTCACATGATGCATCACCCTTATCCACGTTCTCATGCATCGACCAAAAACAAACACAATTTTTTTTTTTTTAAAAAAAAGGAAGTGGACAGATTATGTTATATTTTGTTGTATTTAATGTTTTTCTTTTTTAATATTTTTTTTGTTTAACTAACAGTCATTTGTATATTTTTAAATGGTACCTTGAAGAACTCTTGCATAGTGAATATATATATACTTTTAGTTTGTTCAATACAAATTTTTAAACAAAAACAAAAACGAAAAAAAAACAAAAAAAAGGAAAACAGGATATGTTCTAATTTGTTGTATTTCATGTTATTCTAATAATTTGTTTACCTAACACTCATTTGTATATGTTTAACTGGTACCTTGAAGAACTTTTGCTTTGTGTATATATATATGTACTCTCCGTTTGTTCAAAAAAAAAAAAAAAAAAAAGTTGTCAGCGCGACAGAATGTCAATCCTAAGGGCCCGGGTTCGATTCCCACCTGGGTCAGAGTGTTGGGTGTTATGTTGTCCTAATCATCATCATTTCATCCGCGTCGCCGCGCAAGTCGCCGAAGTGGCGTCAAATCGAAATACTTGCAGCAGGCGAACGGTCTACCCGACGGGAGGCCCTAGTCACACAACGTCACTTTTTATTCGCTTATAATCGATTTGCTATGCTAGTAAAACACAAAATATTGATTTATATTTCATTCAATCGATGTTTTTATCTTTTTGGTTACAGATAGCTGTGTTGTCTACTTTTCTTGGCTGTGATAGTTCCCCTTCCCTCCGATTTTCACTTTGATTTTTGTGGGATACACGTATTTCTAGCTAACTAATGTATTCATACAGCTGCCTCTTCCTTAAATTACATATTACTCAGCCAATAAGTTATCTTATTAGGTAGGCTGAAACAATAGTTTCATGATTTTCACAATAAAACATACGCACAGAAACTTTGTTTTATTTTATAAGCTATGGTTGTTTTTTAGCTGAGGAATGTGCTTTGATCAGTCTTTGTTTAGCTTTTGTTTAAGGTACTTTGATAATTTCTTATCATTTGAAAAGTAAATTTTTTCAGTAATACTTAAGTTATTCTACCCTCTTACCTAGATCTGAACTAGAACCGTCCTAAAACTATGTTGACCAATCCGTTGACGATGTTCTGATTTTGAGGTTTCAGAACATGGTAACTCCATCATCGTATATCTGGGAATACATAATCTAAAAATAGTTTCTGTTATAGAATCTCTTCAAGTTTTTCATTGAAAAACCTCCTTGAAATGTGCTAAGTAAGTTCTCTCGAGGCAGTGAAAGTCAGCGTTCTTTGCGTGCACTTTGGGTGAAAAAAATAGTGTTATACGCACATATTTAGCAACTATTGAACTACGTAGCTAAGTGACTTCCCATACACATCACAGACATGCGTAAGAGAAGAAAAGTACGACGAATGGAGACGGCGTAACACATATAGTTATTTCCGCGTGGTAGCCAGTTACACAACACCTGCGGGGAGAGAAAACTCATTCGTTGACGAAACATGTCGCAGTCGGAGGTAGACTCGTACTGAGATACACAAGTAACATCCGCTAACCCTACAAGAAGTGTAAAGACTATTATCGTCCATATGAAGCCTTAATGACTTAGTGTATGGTGTTAGTTACGATTTCAAGTTTTTCGCGTATGTTGCAGTTCTATAAAAGGAAGTTTTATAGTATTATCGTACAAAAATTATAATAATAAGCAGACAGACCTCGATAAAATAACCCTTGTGTGCGAAGACTGGCAGTTAGATAATAATGTATCGAAATATGTACAAACGCACTTCAGTAACATAAAAACTTAATCCATTTCGATCGTAAAGTACTTTTACTGATGGGTTTCAAAGCGTTTTGCACCACCATCGGATATAAAATGTTCAACTACGAATAGCACTTGCCATTCACATACAAGCCTTTTATATCTGATAATGGCGCATAAGGCATTGAAAGCGATCATACATTAATAAAAATACTTTTCGATCGAGAAGGAAACATATTTTTATATTACTAACAATGTAGCGATCTCTAGACCTCAGTGATGATGTCACTATTTCAAGGAAATGCATTTCGCGAAACGTAGCCTCAAGTACAGGATTACTATGTCAAAACCAGTCACACGAGTCGTAGAAATACCTAGGTGCAACAATCTACAGAAACATTAAAAACTGGACAGGTGCAACCAGGACTCACGCTTCGAGGATTCAGTACAAACTTAATTATGCGTACAGATAGCTCATCTATAGGTTTAGATGAGTGAATTTGCGAGTATCAAAATGCGTGATGTAAACTGTCATATGTTTTGACTGCATTGGCTTAGAAGCTTAAATTTTTTATACCGCCAATGGACGTTTGACCTTAGTGTTCGACACAAATTTCAACTTGATACCTCTAGGCATTCCTGAGAAAAAGAGGTGTCAAGAGACGGACACATAAACAGATGGACAACAGAATGATCCTACAAGTTGGGGATGGAGACCCGCTGCTGGTGGGGAACTGTAATGGAGGGTGAAGCTTTGACTATGCCAGCCACTCGTGCTCGCGAAACGTCAGTAAAATCATCAGAAGAACGTCGGCTGAAGAACCCGTGACAGAAGCCAAAAGGCAGTTTGTCAAGTGGCCACGAAACACTTAACAATTTTGTATAGTTTAAAACCATTTATTTGTTGTTTCCATTTCTGTGAGAGATCTATGCGGCATCTTGCCTACCCTCATTATTCACCACAAATGGTTCAAATGGCTCTGAACACTATGGGACTTAACTGCTGAGGTCATCAGTCCCTTAGAACTTAGAACTACTTAAACCTAACTAACCTAAGGACATCACACACATCCATACCCGAGGCAGGATTCGAACTGCGACCGTAGCGGTCGCGCGGTTCCAGACTGTAGCGCCTAGAACCGCTCGGCCACTTCGGCCGGCTATTCACCACATTTACCTCCGACGGTAATATATTCTTACCACATGACTCATATTCTATAACCTATGTACAGTATGACAATTGTCGAGACCACAGAAAGAGAACAGACACGTCAGTGACAGGACGAAAAGTTCGTAATTTTGTGGAAAAAAAACGAAAATGAATCCCGAGGGAGATCTGAATGCGAATTTTCCGCGTTGCAGCCCAAAACCGTGACCACACAGCCATGACACCACGGTTATTGCAATTCGCTCGATGTTGCACGTCTTCAGCTTGGGCCGTTCACTGTTTCTATTTTGCTTCTTTTTTCATAGTTCAGTACACCTTCTTTGTGTTTTCATGCTTAATCTGTGTTCAGTTTTTGACGCGCTATCCACTGGGTCATCTTACCACTAAATGCGAGTGCGATGAGAAGCTCCCTTGTAAGTACCCTCCACCACGTACTTACAGTGATTCACAGAGTACAGATGTAGATGTAGACAATGTAGGCTCTGTATAAAAGCAGAACAGCTACCAAGGCATGGACATTTCTTTCAGACTTAAACGCATATGTTTAATGTAAAATAATGTAAAATTTAGTTAGATTTCTTAGAGCAACGATACACTGTCATGTATTGCCAGTTTTTCTTAGTGTAGCCTTTTCGCCAGTACACAATTGATGTAGTTGTCTGTAATTCTTGTAACCATTGGGGAAACTGGAATTTACATTATATAATAGTCGTCTTAGATCTTACGAATTTTGATACGCCGCTAACGAGACGGAAGGTAGGGAGCGCGGCGTACTGGTGATTTATTGCGCCATAAGGAAAGTTGGCGCACAATTATTCCCTGGGGCAAATGAGGTTAGCCGGCCGTGGCACCTGCTAAATGGCTCGATCAGCTCATTGCATCGCAGCCTACAGTGTGCGAAAGTGCGTTTGTTTACTCGGCCGAGCAGCGGAAGTTGCGCGTTCACCGGCTGGCCCGCTGTGTCCCTTAGCTTTCTCCTCAGGCGGGGGCGCTGTGTCCGAGTGATACACGCTGCGCTTCTGCTAATGTGCTAGAGAGTCCAACGTGACAGCTGCTGGGAGCAAACAGTAAAAGTCTCATCACAGTCTGCAGCTTATACTTCGCCGCACAGTCGCTCAGGTGCATAGACTCTGGGAATGTTGCGGCAGGTACTCAGCGCGAGATTCGAAATTACTGAACAGTCAGAGCCAGCAAGGATTATATTCTCTCATAATACATTTGTAATTAAAATTCACTGAATTATGTGTAAAAGAGTGTAACTTTATTCTAGTAAAATTTTTCAGTGCGAAATTGATAAGTAATCACGCAGGCACTTTACACGCTGGTGTGAAATGATACGCTTGGCCGCTCCTAATGTACTTCTTGTCCATGCTGAATCGAGCCACACATCCTGACATGAGTATACTTCCACCAATCTAGAAGTAAATGACCGTAAAAAATAAAGATTGTTGCAATTTTAGAGTTCAAATGTGTTCCTTATGATATAATAAGTAAGGGAAACACGCTGCCTATATTTAAAACTTCGATTTCGTTAAATAGCTAGGAAGTGGAATTTAAAGTGCGGGAGAAGGATTTAGTATCTCGTACACAAAGAAAAAGTAAATATCTTAACTATTATTTAGGATTTCTCGTAACTACCAAAACAGATTCAGCTGCAGGTCCAGAGGAAACGACGCGATGATCACAGAGTCAAAGTGGAAAGATAAGCCATGCATAGTTAACTTAATACACTGTGAAACAAGAAACTGACGTAATTTGGAAATAAAGGTAGCTGTTCTGTTGTGTGTAACGGTGTAGCTCAGAGCATAGAAGAAAAGCACTGGCACCTTAGAAGCGCCGCATAAGGCAAAACCTTCAGTTTATACGAGAGACTTCAGAAGTTTTTAGCTTAAAAACCCTTTATAAGCCTTTTAACAGATGACATCACTTTATTTCAAGTGGACCTATCATTTGTTTCTAGGGCTTAGAGAACAGTTTAGGTGGAGAATTTGTTGCTAAGTTTGGACACTATATTAAGCCTGTGAACAGTTCTAGCTTAAGCAAGCTACATGTATATATTGTAGTATCCGCTGGCGTATGTCTCGTATACTGCTTTTGTTGCTGCTTCTCGAAAATTTACCGCCTTAGTACTGAGGTAGCGACAAACCTTCATAACAAGCGGTCCGTTCTTTTTCAAGGCAACAAAGTAGTCTCCACATTCAGATGCGAGTGCCAAGTAGGATTTCACCAAAACAGGAATGCTGTTATTTATTTTATAATCTGTTAGGTAATATAGACGCTGAAGAATCATCATAAACTTTGCTGAAACCCATCCAGCGTTACTCAAGCACCGTATATTTACTGCTTTCAATGCCTGTCCCATATGTCAATGAGTGTAAGACTTTATATACACATGCACGTTATAGTACATCACAGTGAGATGCATGAATTCTTTTTTTCTATTTCTAAATTTTTTAAATTTATTTGATGTTTCCTTTAGAGAGAGAGAGAGAGAGAGAAATGTGCGTCAGGATGCACATCTTACGAAATTATCATACGATAAGCCATCCCGTTTAGCCACCCGGTCTAACGCGCTGGGGGACTCATGACCTCAGATGATCAATCCCATAGTGCTTAGAGCCATTTGAACCATTCCTAACGCGCTGCCACCCGAGCGGGTAGGCGTGCCGGTCCCCAGCACGAATCCGTCAGGCGAATTAGTGTCGAGGTCAGGTGTGCCGCCAGCCTGTGGATAGTTTTTAAGGCGGTTTTCCATCTACCTCGGCGAATGCGGGCTGGTTCCCCTTATTCTCCTCAGTTACACTGTGTCGGCGGTTGCTGCGCAAACACCATTTCCACGTACGCGTACACCGTAATTATTCTGCCACGCAAACATTTGGGGTTACACTCGTCTGGTATTAGACGTTTCCGGGGGTGTCCACTGGGGGTCGAACCGCACAATGACCCTAGGTTCGGCGTGGGGCGGCGGTGGGGTGGGTGGACTGCTGTGGCCTGTTGCGGGGTTGTGAACCACTGAGAACTATGGCGGGGCGAAGGCTCTAGGTCGTTTCTAAGTCACCGGTTTAATACGTACATACATCATACGATAATGGAATTGATATTTCTCTGTAGTTTAATGCAAGAAGCAGTAACATCAAACAAGTGCACTCATGTTCAGAAAAAAACAGAATACCTTGAACGACTAGAGATAGGACGTTATTATTCACAGCACATGTACATTAGTATGTTATGCAAAAATGATTAGCATTTGAACCATGTCGGCTCGCGGGTTCAAGGTCAACATCGATATCGTGGGGCAACACCACCTGCCTGTAAAATATGCATGCGGCTCTCGTTTTTGCTATAAACTGAACATAATGGATCCTTGTGAGTTGTGCAGGCGTAGGATGCACCGCCGACGTATGCGCGAACGGTACCGTCAAGTCAGTGAGTCTGAAACAGGTCGCATTATTAGCATGAGAGAACGCGATGCACCCATTCGGCAAATTGCTGCTCTTGTGGGACGAAGTGTTTCGGCAGTGCAACGGGTGTGTGCAGAATGATTCACGGAAGGTTGTAGAACACGACAAGATGGGTTAGGTCGCACCACCCAGATCCCCCCCCCCCCCCCCACCCCAAGAAGATCTACTTCTCAACCGAATGACACTGCAAGACAGATTGCGTCCTCCTCGGCTCCGGAACAAAAGTGGAATAGTGAAACACATCATACACTCTCAAGAGTGACAGTCCGTCGCCGTTTATTACGTGCACGTCGTCTAGTTCTCTGCCTATCATTGAAGAATTTACAGAAACATGCTAGACAGCAATGGTGTATGCAACAACGTCACTGAGGACAGGAATGGCATCAGATAGTGTTTTAGAACGAGTCCAGGTTCTGTTTGTTTGAAAATGATGGTGGCATTTTGGTTCGCAGCAGACAGAGGGAGCGGCATCACAGTGACTGCATTCGCACAAGACATGCAGCGCCAACTCGAGGCCTTATGGTGTGGAGTGCTATTAGGAACAACCGCAAATCACCGACAGTGCTTACCCAGGGCACTGTGACCAGTGAGACCTATGTGAATGGCATCCTGCGACCCGTAGCCATACCATTCCTACACAACACCCCAGACGCCATTTTTCAGCAAGACAATACACGTTCACATGCTACTGCACGAACACATACCTTCTTGGTGTCGCAGGATATCAGCCTGTTGCCCTGGCCCGCCAGATCACCAGGCTTGTCGCCAGTCGAAAATGTGTAGGATCTCGTTAAACGATGGGTGCAGCGCTGTGACCCCCTGCCAACCACCACAGATGAACTTTGTAACCAGGTGAATGCAGTACCACAGGACGCCATTCGCGCCTTATACGCATCGATGCCATCACACATGGAACAAGTTACCACGGCCCATGGCGGATCCTGTGCCTACTAGGCAAGGGGACACATGATGAACCGAGATGACTGAAATGCTAATCATTTATGCAGAATATACTACTGTAAATGTCCTGTGAACAGGAGTGTCCTATCTCTAGTCGTTCAAGGTGTTCTGTTATTTTTTATGAACAAGAGTGCATTTCCCAGCCGGCCAGAGTGGCCTTGTGGTTCTAGGCGCTACAGTCTGGAACTGCGCGACTGCTACGGTCGCAGGTTCGAATCCTGCCTCGGGCATGGATGTGTGTGATGTCCTTAGGTTAGTTAGGTTTAAGTAGTTCTACGTTCTAGGGGACTGATGACCTCAGAAGTTAAGTCCTATAGTGCTCAGAGCCATTGAAACCTTTTTTTTTTTTTTTTTTTTTTTTTTTTTTGCAAAATGAGTATTATAAGGCTGGACGAAACCCAGGTGTAAGCTTACCGATCGCGATACTGATCGTTATTCCACCAGGAAATGCAATGATTTTGACAGTCACTTTCTTGTGGCCCTACGTCGAAAGAATAGCTGCAACGATAGATTCGTGTATTTGGTCCAGCACACTAGTTGGAATATTCCATCATGCCTCAGTGCAGTTTTTCGTTGATTTATGTCGTCGGTTGAGCGAATATTGACAGATCCCCATCAACTCTGTTTGCAAACACATGTCAGGTACAACATCGCGACAGATCTCTTTACCAAATATGTAATCACTGAGTTTCTTCCTTAACATCTGAAGCGATCCTTGCTGCCCAATATTATTAGAGTCCCAACTAACGTAATAAAATTATGTATGATTATCGCACCTATGGCTTCATGATTATGACATCATGGTTTCACCTGCCGTCAGCTGCAATGTTCAAACAGTTGGCCTGTAGCTGCTCGGTGAATCTATGTACACAATTATTTTATAGAGGATTTAGCATTTAGCGATGAGTGATGATGAAGACATTCGTGGCCCATTGGTGTCAAGTCCAATGCCGACTTCCCGTGGAGAGGAATAACAAAACACGATGTGACATGACATGACACACTGAGTTAGATTTTTAGTAAATGCTTTAAATATAATTATTTTGTCTTCTACTCTTTGAGTTGTATTATAATTGGATTGATTTAAGTTCATATTTACGTAGAAAACGATAATCAAAAGACATAAGCAACACATTTGAACACGAACGTTTCTATAACACGTCTCAGCGGCAAATTATAGTGGATGTCAGTGGTCTGCTTATACTGAAAAGCAGAATGGACTACAAAGCGTGGCACAACTCACAGTGGACTGTTATGCGCCGCTCGACATTAAAATTGCAACACCAGGAAGTAGCAAATAACGGAGTTTTCTGATTGTACGTATTATACGGTTTATTAGGGAAAATACATGTTTAAATTTGTAGCCAGTTTGTGGGTATACAGTTTGTGAATTTAGCACACAGAGCTGCCACCTATGGCAGCAACAACGACTCTAACCCTACTGGGCATCGAGCAGATTGAACTTGCATGACAGATGCAGGCACGGTTTTCCATGATGCTTCAACTCAATGGCAAGACTCACTCAACCGTCATGGCCAGCGAGGCGTGGAGTAGTACTCTCTCGGCAATCCATGACAAGACGCTTTCAATGGGTAAAGTACACTGGGGTGACGAAAGTCATGGAATTCCTCCTAGTATCGTGTCGGATCTCCTATTGCCGGGCGTAGTGCAGCATGGGAAGTCGTTGGAAGCCCCTGCAGAAATATTAAGCCATGCTGTCTCTACAGCCATCCGTAACTGCGGAAGTGTTGCCAGTGCAGGAATTTTTGCAAGAACTGACCTCTCGATTATGTCCCATTCCGGGCGATCTGGGTGGCCAAATCATCCATCGAATTATACCGAATGTTCTTGAAGCCAACCACGAACAACGGTGGCTCAGTGACATGGCGCATTGTCATCCATAAAAATGCCATCGTTCTTTGAGAACATGAAGTCCATGAATGGCCTCAAATGGTCGCTAAGTATCCGAACATAACCATTTCCACTCAATGATCGGTTCAGTTGGACCAGAGGACCCCACCTACATAGAGAGAAATGATCATCACGATAAAATAAGTGAAATCAGGTCTCGCATAGAAAAATTTAATTGCTCGTTTATCCCGCGCGTCATTTGAGAGTGGAACGGTAGAGAGCCATCATGAAGGTGGTTCGTTGAACCCTCCGGCAGGCACTTAATTGTGAATAGCAGAGTAATCACGTAGATGTAAATGTAATCGGTGTCATCTCCAACTCGCAATGCAATGGACAACCGTTCAAATGAAAAGGCCCTAGCTGTATAAAATGGGGAATCACAAAGATTGATTCCAGTTGATACCATGGTCCTGAAATACGTTAGGTATCAACGCAGCTGAAAACGTCTGGGATGGTGATGAGCATCAGTTTTGAGCTCATGACCAGCGTGCTCGTAACGTGCAGTCTGAATTGTATCGCATTATTCGTTGGGAGACCCCGAGAGGTTATTCAGCCGGATAATCCTCTGAGCAGAGTATCTCTATCCGCGTGGTGTGTATGTGTGTGTGTGTGTGTGTGTGTGTGTGTGTGTGTGTGTGTGATGTGTCTGAAGTGTTTCTGTGGTGTGTAGGTGACTGTAATAATTGTTATATAGAGTTATTTCATGTAGAGAGAGATTAAAACATGGTTCTGGTAGTTGGCCTACTCGTATCGATTATAAGCAAAGGGACCACCATGCTTAATGTAGCCATCCTATAGATGAATAAATCAACATTGTCAAATGCACTCACGTCATGAGACATTACAGAGAGCTTTGGAAATTAATCCAGGATGTTGGCTCAAAATTTAGTGATCTGAAACTTTACACCACCATCTTTTCCCATGGCCACGTAGTGGTGAACATTTCTTCCAGCAACGAGTCTAACGGCACCGTACAACCGTGAGTTATCGACCCCGGATACGGAGACAGCTGACTGGCCCAGTTTCTACCCAAATTAACCGCTATTGTACAAAATTCGCCATGTGCAGAACCCAGAATGAATAAATATTCTCTAGTTCTTCAGTTTCAACATTTTTTTGACAGGGTACCAGCAACTTCATTAAATTCCTTAAAGGGCTTATTGTCGTTTCTGTCAACAGCTGCGGTATTTGTATTAGGAGACTACTTTCGAACCTTACAGGTTCATTTTCAAATCTGGTCTACTGAGGCTAAAAGCAATACGTAGTTGTCAGAGAATAGAGAATACAAAAGTTGAATTATAATAAAAGATTCAAATGTAACAGAAATTAATTATTTGAATTGAAACATACCTGCACTGACAGTGTCTGATCTTAACAATAAACGTGGGCGTGTAGCGTTTTACATGTGGATGCGTCGACGCACCTTCATTAAATTTGACGTCAACATTGGAATGACAACATCAAACGTACAAATACTAAACAAATATAAATACAAATGTCGCGTGTACCCGCTGCACATTTTTTAACATAAGAGAAGCGTCTCAATCTAAAATGCGCGTCCACGGCCAATGGACGCATCGAATTAAAATAGGGGGCTTCGCAGCATCTTTATTAACCAGTCGCATTTAACATAATATACAGCGAAACAAATGAAAATCACATTTGTAGCTCCATTACAAATTTTGCGCTATGCATACAGATGGTTAAATAGTTCACATACATAAAATATTTAAAAACAGTACATAAGTTTTGTAAGAAGCAGTTGCATAGTCTTACTAAAACATGATAATCTCACAGCGAATAAATAGGATATACTGCACACTGTATGACACATAGCACAATGTTTCGTACGAGAGAGCTTTGTAGTGGATATCACATTATTTAAGTGTAATCTGTACTTAGATACGCTTCTCAAGCCGGCAAATATGTAGATCATAATGTTTGAACTTGAAACGATGTTTCGTAGGAGAGCAATTAAGTGCACCTGTAATTGGATTAGCATGTCTAGTTAGTAAATTATGACAGATCATGATGCTTGTATCTGACTGATGGCGTTATCATAGAGGCACTGTATGAAAAAGGTTGTTCATGAAGTATGCGTGACCAGTAACGCAAAATTATTTGGAATTAAGTAAAGTGCTTGAGTATCCGTATTTCACTAGTTGTCCTCTGCGATTTACAGCAACAGCACTCGCATGAACGGATACGTACTTTGAGTACAGGGCAAGGCGATTTCAAGGTGGTCGCTCATGACGAGATGTCGTAATGATTCTGTGCCATTAGGCGCTATTTTAGTAGGACTATGCAACTGTTTCTTACGAAACTTGTTGGCTAAAGAAACGAAGTATATTATTTTTAAATGTTTCATTTGTATAAACCATTTATTTATGTAGGCTTTTGGATGACAACCATCTTTATGTATAATGCAAAATTTGTAATGGAGCAACAAATGCATTTTGTTTCATTTTACTTTATATTAAATGTGAGTGGTTAATAAGGCGCTCCGGTACCCCCTATTTTAATTCGATGCGCCCATCGGCCTTGGACGCGCACTTTAACAGACGGAGACCCACAATGAGACCCATTTCAAATTGTGTTACCCGCATGCGGCCTCTTCATATTCTTCACAGTGATCACTCAACATGTGACGCTTTGCAGAGCCCTTATATAGCCTACCAGGTGTGGTAACAATACTAAACACTCCTACTTGTCACAGAGAATTGCAGCTTTAATCATTTGCGTAACGGCCGATGGAGTAATCGTGTACGATGTTACATTGACTTCCGAGCACGTCTTCTGAGTGCTTCACTGTTTTGTCAGGCAGTGTAATGGAAGTTTCTTTTACAATGTATGGCTTTACTGCATGTTACCGACCTCCTCATCTTCAGACATGACAACTTCAATCACTTACACCACAAAATAAAACTCTTCACTTGTTTCCATAAAAGACTTCTTGGGCTCCTTGGATTCATTATCAGATGCTATTTCCTTCTGTTAAGTGATATGCTGGATAGAACAGTTTGCATTTATGCGTTTGAGTACAGATTATCAAGTTAAAGATAGGCTTTTAATATCGACTGCTGTATTAAACGATTTTTTACTCGTAACTTAAGAACGAAAGTTGATGATACGATTGTCATTATTTAGCCGCGCAGAGTGGGCGCGCGGTTAGAGACGCCGGCACAGTTGCTCAGCGTGTTCGGTCAGAGGGTTGGCTGCCCTCTGTAATAATAATAATAATAATAATAATAATAATAATAACAATAAAACTGAGTGAATGGATCAACAATGAACTTCGAGTGTCATGGGTCATCAGCCCGGAACAAATGCAACGAACAATAACGAACAAAATGAGATAAAAAAAAAAGAGGCGTCATGTCACGGATTGCGCGGCCCCTTCCGCCGGAGGTTCGAGTCCTCCCTCGGGCATGCGTGTGTGTGTTGTTCTTAGCATAAGTTAGTTTAAGTAGTTTGTAAGTCTAGGGACCTATGGCCTCAGCAGTTCCGTCCCTTAGGAATTCACACACTTTTTGCATTATTTATATGAAATCGATTCTGCATTTCGGAAAGCATAACACGTGGAAGTATAAAGGCAGTATTACAGCGAACTGTAGTTACAGGATGATGTGTATTTTTCATTTTCATTCTTAACGGAGGAATCCACACCTCATTTTCTACAGCATTTAGATAAACACAAAATGTTCGATAAAACAATACCAATCGCCATTATTTAGATTTATTTCTAGGCAACCAGTTTCGATGTTACACTACGTCGTCTTCAGGCCTGCTTCAATCCAGTAACTTTCGTGTTACAAAATACAGCAGCACTTTTCACTGGTCTCGTAACAATTAATACGGGAATGCGTGCTCGTTGGACAACTGTCAGCAACTAACAGACCAGTTAAAAGTGCTGCTGTACTTTCTAACACGAAAGTTACTGGATTGAAGCAGGCCTGAAGATGACGTAGTGTAACGCTGAAACTGGTTGCATAGAAATAAATCTAAATAACGGCGATTGGTATTGTATTATTGAACATTAAACAGCCGTAGTCCAATATTGCAGCCAGAAGATGGAGTTACATTCATGAAACACAAAATGATACATTATAGCGATCCGAAATTTTCGTTTTTGTAACACGCAACAACTATTCACAAGTACGGCATGATCTCTCTCATGACGTTCTACAGAAACAAATTGTTACCACAGCCTAATATGCGGTCTCAAATGATTAGCTATTAACACTTTCAGAGACTTTTGATTTTTTATTGCTTCGTAGCACAGCTGATTTTAGTAGGATGCATTGATTTTAAGGTATGTCTGATAAGCTCTTTTCCTTTTGCTCGATAATTTACATATTACAAATGTATTTCACTCGTCGGCGGTTTCTGAATGAGACGCTGTACCAGAGGAAAGTTACCACCTTAAAATCAGTGCCTATTTTGTGTCCTGAGAAATGCAGCGCAAGCCTTCCAATCGGAAACTGAATTAATCATATTTGAACACAATGCATATTTCTCAGCAGGTTGGAGTCATTTGAAGAGGCATGCACCGTTCTTTCTTTGCTTCAACAAGGTGACAGGACAACAGACGAGACAGTATACCTTGACGGACGTTATTTTTCAGATTAATTTGCATCGCCTGTGACGTAGAACAACGCATCCCTAACAGATTCTTCCCGAGGATTCGTAGTCATGTCGAAGAAACATTTGCACGTGAAAGAGAAAGCGGTCATAACGCGACAGCAGACTACTCTAGCAGCGAACCTATAGTTTTTGAAAGCAAGGATGGATACTTTTTCAGTTGTAGGGTAGAAGAACAAGACTGCCCTTGAGAAGATTTCAAAAAGAATAGCGTCACTAAGAACTAAGATAACAGACAATGCGATTCTTTGGGAAAAAGCAACTTATATATCTTTCGATCCATTACCTTTTCTATAAGATCCTTTTTTATAATTCTAAGTTTGTCCTAATACGTTCGAGAATATTTATCGCAGAAGGATAAGCAATAATTTTAGTTTCAATTGGCAAAATGAACAATCTGTTATTCCTTTTCCTGAAGCAGACCTTGTCAGACACTTTATCCTACCAAGGTCATACATCCTGCAAGTCCAAAAAGTTTCGAGAGTGAATGAATAAAAAATACAGAAAAGTTAAGATGGTATTTTTAATACATCAAGTGTTCTACATAGTCCCTCCCCCTAGAATAAAACGCACAGAACGCGCATACAACCTTGTAAAACTATCAGAGAAGTCCTTCTTTGGGACGTTGTTCAGCTCTCGCGTCACATTCGCACCTCCTTCGGTTTTTAGCGAACTATTAGAGACAAATTCTGCACTTTGTCGTGTTGTGGTAGAACAGTATTGACAACGCCAAGTCTCGGCACCCGTGATGATTTTTTTCTAGAAAAGAAATGTCTCGTTATTAATCTCAGTCAAGCCGCGGTAGGCGTCTAAGCGTCGTTGTTTTTGTTCGTGGTTAAGACGTGCGGGACAGACTTTGCACGCACTTTTCACTTCTTTAAAAACGTCCTGGTGAATGTCTTAAACACTCAATTTTGAGAAGTTCAGTGGGCTACCCCACTGCGATTTGTGAGACAAAAATGTTGACAGACTACGGCCGCGCGTCCATTACTTAACACTGTCTGCTCACAAAGGCGAATGCGGTCATTGTTTACAGTTTTTAGTTCAAGATGCACCGTAGTTATTGCGCTGACGTCGCTTGTACGCCATTAATGAAATTTGTCTTACAACCTATTGGACACAGACGCAAAGCACCTGCTAATATAGCAGAGAACTTATGATGATGGTGTATCTTAATCATCCCCCTACCCCTGCAACCTTCCCGCTCCGCCTCCTTCCCCCCCCCCCCCCCCCCCCCCGACATACACACAAGCTTCCTTTAAATATACCATCGGCAAATACAGAGACACGTTAAAAATTTACTAAATGATAAAAATGTTTTGTGCGGCGCCAGACACGCATCAAAATCAAAAATACACTTCCCATTAACTCCTCCAAATACTAGTTTGAGTAGCCTAGAGCACCCCAGCTGATTGATGTGCACCGCCTTCCTCCGTAAGCTCCACCATAGGAAAACAGGGATACTACGACATGTCGCCATTGAGACCACACGCTGGAAGTAATATCGACTATCGATTTTTTTGACCTCTAACGTATAGTTACCATTTTATTAATTGTACTGCAATTACATTTATGGTAACTAATCTGTCAGGCAGGAAGATTTTTTAGATATTTTATTTTATTGTTGCACTTTTGTATACTTGCTTATACAAGTTGTATGTTTTACCTAGTCAGGCTAGTGACTGCATTATACTGGTATTTGTACCTTTTATGGTATTTTAAGTATGAATCCAATTTCACATGAGACGCTTGTTTTGCTATGGGAAGTAATTTTTCAAAAATCATCTAATGACGGTGCATGTTGCAATTTAATCATCACATTGACAACACTGGTTTAATATGCTCTCTAGCTAAAGCACCCTCTGCTGGCATTAGTCTCTTGTATAAATACCAGACGCAACCTGAGTATTACCAGCACGTACCATGTACTCATATGTTTAACTTGACGATGATTTACATCAGGATATTTTAATCGTATCTATGGATGCTATACGTGGCTATAAACATTTTATAATTTTGTATTTTATGTATCACTAAGACTTGTTAGATTTAACGTTAACTTATTGAACCTGTCGCTTACAGAATATATATCTTTGTAACAGATCTGAGTATGGCACTATGCCGAAACCGGTACTCAAGTGTAATAAATCTATGTGATCAAGACAGACTTGTAAAACTAAAGTGCCAAAAATGATTGCGGACTCATTTACAGACTTTATGTCTTCAATTAACTACGGTAGTTTCTGGTGCGTGTCCATACACTTTCACTCACATTGTTTACGTTGAATTTTTCTTTCACTAATTACCGTTTACTGGACGATTCTACATATCCATATCACGTTGCCAACAACGAATCTGTATGTGAGAATTATGAAATGTTCGCCGGCCGGTGTGGCCGTGCGGTTCTAGGCGCGTCAGTCTGGAACCGCGAGACCGCTACGGTCGCAGGTTCGAATCCTGCCTCGGGCATGGATGTGTGTGATGTCCTTAGGTTAGTTAGGTTTAATTAGTTCTAAGTTCTAGGCGACTGATGACCTCAGAAGTTAAGTCGCATAGTGCTCAGAGCCATTTATGAAATGTTATTTTGCATAGAGCCAGCAGCCTCAACGGCAAGCGCAGCTGAAAAACTATTGCGTGAATGTTTACCAACAGCGTTCGCTCAAGCAACTTACACTTTCATGAAAGCAACGACGCAGCTACCAAGGCTATCGTACATTCGTCGAGTTGTACCCAAACGGAAGTACTTCATAAGATGACAGGTCTAAAGGTAGCTGCTTCTATTTTCATTCCCACTTCATATTGCGTCAGCATCACTGGTAAATTACTTACGAGATTCTTTAGAAATGTTCGTAATCTTTTATACGCGTATGAATTGGTATCTCTTCCGAACAATCTTGTTTATTTTCGAATGTTACTGCGATAATATGCAAAGGCAATGGAAGATTTCTTCATGGTGGAGTTAGTTTCCGGAGCAAGGAACAAAACGAAACGATATGTCAGTTGTTGCATAGGAGTCAAATGGTTCAAATGGCTCTGAGCACTATGGGACTCAACTTCTGAGGTCATAAGTTCCCTAGAACTTAGAACTACTTAAACCTAACTAACCTGAGGACATCACACACATCCATGCCCGAGGCAGGAGTCGAACGTGCGACCGTAGCGGTCGCACGGTTCCAGACTGTAGTGTCTAGAACCGCTCGGCCATCCCGGCCTTCCCATAGGAGTCCTTTAGTGTGAGTGAGAATCTGGGAAACACGAAAGTCTGCACAGCTCAACACTTGCAACTGCACAGTGTTGTAGTGTGAACTGAACAGTTGTGGCACACTGTCTGTTTGTTGTGCTTCGCTTTTAAATAGTCAACAGAAACGAGGAGATCAGTAATTCTATTGCAAAGGCATTTTAGCGATTAAACTAGACACCACTCGATGGTGCACAGTCTTATAGTTGAATTGATGGTGAATCAGTCTAAGTTCTACAATGAAGAAATCTCCTCAGATTTGTTTTTGTCAGTCCTTTACTGGAGAATCTCTTTTCCACTAGTACAGGTCCATATGACTGACAAGGACGTAATCTATCTGAAAGTATGTTAGATGTGAGAAGATCTAATCTGTTGGAGGGATTAAATTAGTACGGTAGATGTGGAACGATTCTGTTGCACGAGCTACAGTATATTGTTTTATGGCAGTAGTTGATTCCATATGAAGCTTATCCGCAATAGCTACTGCTGACCAGTTTGACAACCTAACTACTAACTCACACATTTATTACAGTAGAGTAAAATACTTTACCAGTTATCTCTACACCAGTTTTCCGGAAATGTATCATAACACAATACCGATACTCGTTATCATTCTTGGCTAGAGGGCAGTTCTCAGTGAATGTTTTGAGTGTCATCAGCATCTGGCATATGTGTAGGCAGGTGACGATAATCTCAATCCTGTCACTACTCGGAGTAAAATCGGAGTTTTTACGCTCTGAAAACGTCAAAGACCCCCTGATGCGCCGTGAATTTATAAGAAAACTGTTTATCCAACTTCCATATTTTACGAATCCCTACCAATACTGAAAAATTACGAAATAATATAAATATAGGGTCAATACTGTGCTGTACAGGGGATGTACAAAAAATATGGAAACATCAAAAACGGAACACATTACAATGAGAAATACGGTGTAGGAAATACGTTGGCATTCAAAATAGCTTCCAGTCGTCTGTAAAAGGATAAGTATGGTATTTCTTGCAAAATAGTGGCAGTTCCAGTACAGATGACGGAGATGAACAGCGCTCACGCACCTTTGTCTTAAACGTAGATCACTGGGTGCAATAACATTGAGATTTGGTGGCTGTTGTGGCCAGCGGAGACTCTACAATTCATCTTTGTGTTCACAAAAACCGTCTTGGACGATTCGAGCTTTGTGAAAAGGGTTCCTGTCGTCTTATTACACGGCATCACCATTTGGTGATAAACTTGAGATAGATGTGATCAGAAAAACTGGTCACATAATCCTTGACAGTAATAAGAACTTGTTAAATGACAATGGGGCCCATGGAAAACTATGATCTGACTGCCGGAATCATCACCGAACCCCGCCATTTGTCACTCCTGGAACGTAAGCTCAACCAGAAGTTGAAAGCAGTGTGAAGCAAGACTCATCCGACCAAATGACTTTCTTCCATTGTTTCACAGTCCAGGTTTTATGGCTTCGGTACCATGTTTTCCGGGGACTGATGACCTCAAATGTTAAGTCCCATAGTGCTGAGAGCCATTTGATCCACGTTTTCCTATGACGGACATCTGTGTCACTGATGAGTGGTTCTGGAATTCCAGCTCGCCTTGCAATTGCCAGGTTATGGATCTCCCTTCGTGGTGTTGTGGTGCTGACACGGTTCGCGAGTGCGACATTCAGTTCTGCAGTCACTTTTACAACTGTCGTTCCCTTATTTTTCGTGTGAATCGGCTTCAATGACTGTTTGTCACGAACACTCGACTCACAATATCGTCCTCGTTGTGGCTTAGCGGATGATGGTTTTTCGCTTTCCCTATATCTTCCGTACTGTTCCTCATGAAACACCGAACACTTCGGTTCCCTTGGTCACTGAAGCACGTACCATACAAGCATCGACAACGTGGCCACGTTTGAATTCCCTTAGCTCCGACATAATGCACTCACAACTGCCCAGAGCACCGTTCCGACTACGATTGATATTTGAAATGTATTGAGAATATTGAACAGGCGTGGTCAGATACAACAGTGCAACTTGCAGGCTTGGCTAGCATTTCCATTTATGTTGAAGCATGCATTTCTTGCAGTGATTCCATATTTTTGTCCAAGTTTGTATCTCCGATCATTTGGATGGCTCTGGACCTATGAAAAATGACAGCCGGTACTATCTATAATTCAGCGTATGCTGTGAACACGAACTAAATAAGGCGATTTCTACACCATCTTACATTACATATTACTCTCCAACTTAGAGTTTATTATGGATGGCAGATGACACTGCATTAAACATTTTCTTTCCGTTTTACTCACACACGGCATCCAGAAGGAATCGCCTATATATCTCTGTACTACTTGTAAACAATTTAAGCTCATTTGTACTATCAGTGGTAAAAGAATATGCATATTACTCGTATTTAAAATATTTTGTACGCAGCTTTCCTTACAATAAGCTGCACCTCTCTTCGAAAGACCTACAATACAGACTTTTCAGCATCTCTACGAATTCTTCCGTGAACCATTAAAGTTTGTGAGCATTCTTACTGTTCTTCCTTCTGCGTCATACGCTATCCCTGCATGGTAAAGTGCAGTGGCACCGAGCCCGAAGGAGAAAATTTCGAACATCGCAAATGGAAAGCTATTCGTCTGTTAGGGAAGATGAGGCATTGGCGCACAGTCCATGATCACCAGACTATGCCCTAGAGTTGAGATTTAAATTGTAAACCAAAACACTTTTTTTCTAATGGACTGAAGGCACAAAGTTATAAGAATTTCTGACTCTGTATTTGTCAGTCAGAACACTGGACATAGAATGTACTCATTACGGTCATCCATACTACAGAATTAAGTACCACTCCCATGAAACAGTTAATTCAGTGAGGGAACGGTAAGTTTGCCTGTTAGGGACTTAATTGAAGTGGGCTGTATCAGGTGCTTACATTTCCACTACTCCAATATTAATCTTCCACAAAACATTTAGTTGCATTCTTTCAAAACATGCAAAACAGTAATAACATATAAATATTTCAGCGCTGTAATCATAGCATATGTGATAGATATACATCAGTAGCCTATGTCTGTTCTAGAGGTAAGTCAGTCGTAGAGATAAATTTAAGCTGTCACTTATCACATACGCCTCAGACTTGCATCAAGTTTCTAATTCACCGCATCGAGACATCCGTATCTGTTCGCAATAAATTTCTGTTTCGAGTATCAGAATTATCTTTCTCAGTCCGAGCGCTTCCACCTTGACACTCTTCGCGCGCCTTACTGTTTATTCCGTTCACGCGAGCCAGCTGTTTCACTGGCGAAGGGAGGTAAACACGCAAACACCTCTATTCCTCCGTAAACTACTTTAGTCCCTTGTTGCAATGTCGGAAAACACGGACGTATTCTTGTGAGACGCACATAAACGTACTTAGATTGTTAGATACCGTGGATAAATGTTTAAAACCTTTTATTGTACAACAAAGTTCCCTTGAAGTTCATAAACTTTTTTTATGAAGTCCACGTTGCTCTTACTCCAGTTATGAACTCTGTTTCTGCATTAATGCATAGGCACACGTTTATTGTTATTAACGGTATTTTAACTGGTCCATTTGCTGCTAGGAAATATGACATCTCTACAGCGCATGGAGTTCAAATGTGAGAACTATTTTTCATGTACGTATGAAACGGGTGTCACACTTTAATCAAGCAGGAGTTTCTTCGCAACTATTTTTATAACGAGAAGTTTAGTGTCTTGGTACAAATCTATTTTTCCTCTGAGAAATTTTGTCTTTCTTCAGAAATATGAGAGCCATAAATCTCGTTTTCCTTGACTTCTCATAATCTTTCCAAGTGAACCCCTTGTTGCTTTCCTACTGAACTCCGTGACGGCTTTGCTCCTGGTCCTTGCCCAGTGGCAATAGACAGTATCCTGTTCAAAATTGATCATTGCCATCGTTGTGGTGTACCGTAGAAATATACAAGGTGTATCAGGAATACTTCACATGTGTGGAGGTCAGCTCCTCAGACAAAAACCAGGAAAAACGCATATAAACTTGGACTTCTTTGTTTTTCAATTACTGAAGGAAGGAAGGAAGGAAGATTGAGTATAACGTCCCGTCGACATCGATGTCATTAGAGACGGAGCACAAGTTCGAATTGTGTCAAGGATGAGGCAGGGAATCGGTCGTGCCCTTTCAAAGGAACCATCCCGACATTTGCCTGGAGCGATTTAGGGAAATCACGGATAACCTAAATTTGGATGGCCAGTTTCAGGTCCTCCGGAATGTGGGTTCAGTGAGCTAACCTCTACCCCACCTCACTCGGTCTTTCTCACTTATTAGTGAAATTTTAGGTTTGACGCATTTCCAGGTAAAAAACCAACATTTGAAGTAGTAACGAATATTTAAAACTAAATATGCGATAGTCTTCGACGGATACCTCCCAGAGTGAGAATTACAAGAAATTCGTTCAGGTAAATGTAAGATGATTCAGAGAACACTACATTCTACGCAATAATGAATCCTCTTACGACTGATGCTACCATTTTTCTTGTCTAGAATACTAATATTGCGGTAGTCGAACACATGGCTTCCAGTGAAGTCCAACCTCAAGAATAATGAATCTACTCAAATGATGAATGAAGAATGTCAAACTATTGTTGATCTCTAAACAGGAAAAAGAATGATGGCAGAGCTGAACGAAAATTTAGTACTGCATGAAACAGCTGCTAGTAAGAACTAAAGATACCACCACTTCAAATGGTACTTCACACCAAATCACGAGCTGAGGAAGTGTTCATAGATCTAGTCATCGAAGTAGAGAGGAGGAAACAGATGGAGAGCACTGATAGTAAATTACAAGATAATTCTGCCTTCGCATATAGAGTCAGTCAACAAAAGATATAGGAGTCCATCAAGCATCTAAAAATTGGAACGGCATCAGGTGTGAACAGATAATTCATGGATTTTATTCGACATCTTAGAATACATATCATGATTTACACGACAGCGATCCTGGGAAAATAAGCAGATGATACATCAAGCGGTAGCCCCTCAGCATTGCGGAGAACCTGTTTCAAGCTCCTGGAACGTCTCATACCAAAAAGAGTTCAGGACTTGGAAAAGAAAGCAACTATAGTATACCAAGAAAGTTTCTGAAATACGCGAAGCTGCATTGGACAGGTACTGGCGGTGACATTTTCTTCCAGTCAGTATTACAGAAAAACCTGTAACAGTAGCCCTTATCTGCTAATATACTGCGTGTGATACCATATTTCAGAATGGACTCATGGTTAAACTCTAATGGTATGTATTAAGTTTAAACTGACCACTCTAATGATGAACATGCTTAAATATCGCCATAACAAAGTCAGCATAGCCGGCCGCTGTGGCCGAACGGTTCTAGGCGTTTCAGTCCGGAACGGCGCTGCTGCTACGGTCGGAGGTTCGAATCCTGCCTCGAGCATAGATGTGTGTGATGACTTTAGGTTAGTTAGGTTTAAGTAGTTCTAAGTCTATGGGACTGATGACTTCAGTTGTTAAGTCCCATAGTGCTTAGAGCCATTTGAAGCATTTGAAAGTCAGCATTTGACATAGTACAAGCACACCATTCACATTAAAGAACTTGCCACCACAAAGTTTTTGCATCAGAGTTTTGTCTGACACAACTAGCGTCAAATTATGCAATGCTAATGACATACCATTACGTGTTCAAACTACCACAAATGGTTCAAATGGCTCTAAGCACTATGGGACTTAACATCTGTGGTCATCAGTCCCCTAGAACTTAGAACTACTTAAACCTAACCAACCTAAGGACATCACACACATCCATGCCCGAGGCAGGATTAGAACCTGCGACCGTAGTAGTCGCGCGGTTCCGGACTGAGCGCCTAAACCGCCAGACCTCAAACTACCACACTAGAGGAAGAAGGAAACATGTTATCCAAAGGTGTAGAAACCTCCAGTTTCTATTAAAAGTAGAGGAGACTCCGATTTAGAAGGATATACAGGGTTATTCATAAGTATCTCTGCGGTTTCAGAAGATAGCTGCTCGAAAACTGCAAGGCACACAGAAAAAATGATAGATATCGACGGATATAGCATCTCTCCAAGTTTCTATTCGTAATACGCGCGGCTACATAATTGCAGTGCGCAGCACAAGGGGGCAAAGGTATCAGAAAGTGTTGACGAATCATCCGCTCCATATTATCACATCGAATTAGTTTGCACCTGCAGACAGACAACTAAATGAACAGATTTCCAATGTGGGCTGCTGACGTTTTGCCTGTCAGATCAGCAGCAGTGAATTGCACGCACGTATTGATATTTGCTGCGTCACAAACGGTGCCTATATTGAAAATATGTAAGGTGAGAAATGTTCTGGCCACCTATAAGTGTCTTTTTTCTTTATGTCTTATTGTTCTAATAGAGTCGTCTCCTAAGATCCTGGAGACATTTATGAATAACCCTGTACAATGCATTTGAATATTAGAATAGCAACGCAAAAGATTAACCTGAACTTAAGATAATCAACGGTAAACAATGCTGTTAATCCTAAATACTGAGCATAACTTGGGATCATTTCTTGAGTTACAAAATGCACCTGGATAAAACCCGAGTCAGAAAAAATATCACGATGAAATAAACTAGTACGTCATAGGGAGTCAGTGATGCAGCTGGTACAGCCACAAAATTGACAATCGCCTCCATAAATGATTGAGAATTGTTACTTAAAAAAACACTGGTGAGCAAAACTTAAAGACGAAAGTAACTATCGTATGCTGTGACACTGACATGTAATATAGCTCGATGAAGCTTGGATCACACATAGGGAGAACTGTTACAGTGTAGTACAGAATATAACTGAAAGAAATGCGCAATGCGATTGACAGAAACGACACTGTCATTCAAAGAAAATAATTACAGTGAAGTCACCGCCATTTACGGTGGTCTCCTGCACGCTACAGAGTCGAGACATGGTTCTTAATAGGGTGTCTGATCACCATGGACATCAATGTATTTTCTGCCAAAAGCTCCTATGCTGGCCACAAGGTTGGTTTGGAGTTCTTGTGGTAGTGCGTTCCATTTCTCCTCCATCACGGCTGACAACTGCTGGGTGGTCGCTGGTGCATGTGAACGTGCTGCAATACGGATCCCCAACGCATCGCACACGTGTTCGATGTCCGGGGAACGGGTAGGTCAGTTCATTCGCCGAATATTCTCTCGTTCCAAGACCACCTCTTCCTCCAGCGCTGTTTGACACGGTCACGCACCGCTACGGTCGCAGGTTCGAATCCTGCCTCGGGCATGGATGTGTGTGATGTCCTTAGGATAGTTAGGTTTACGTAGTTCTAAGTTCTAGGGGACTTATGACCTCAGAAGTTGAGTCCCATAGTGCTCAGAGCCATTTGAACCATTTTGGACACGGTCACGCGTTGTCATCCATAAAAGTGAAGTCACGGTCGAATACACCCCTGAAAAGATCCACTCGGGGAAGGAGTACAGTGTCACAATAACGCTGTCCGATGAGTGTGTCGTGTTCAGAGATCTGGAGATCAATATGTCCATGCAACATTATGCCTAGCCGCACCATAACACCTGAACCATCTAAACCATTCATGTTTGACAATGCTCCTGGGTTCATTACGCGTCCCCACCTCTTGTCATACGAGCGTTTATCCAAAATAACTACTCAGACTGAATCTGCTCTTATCGGAGAAGAGTACGCCATCCCACTCCTCGTTGGTCCAGTCCCTATGGTCTTGGCAGCTTCGCAAACGGTGCCGCCGTTGGGCGGGTGTTAACGGAACGACACAGAGTTGTCGTCGGACTGAGAGACCACCCCATGCAGTCGCCATACCTCTTTGGAGCGCGAGATTGCCTGCCTTGCAGTCCTGTTGAATGTGGTTGTAATTACACTCGCTGTATGACGTGGGTCTCTTCTTGTCTGTCGCACAAGTTAATGGTCATATGCTGCTATAGATCATCGTGATCGACCGTCTCCCCTCCTTCGGGCAGCAGTGCGTCTGGTTTGGAACGCTCCCAATAAACGTGAAACAATGCTTTGAGCAATACAGAACACCTAGACTACGCTCGTCACACTTCATCCTTCTTTCAGTTTCCCCATGATTCCTCCCATTGTGAAGTCATCCAAATGTTGTTTCTGGACCATGTTGTAATGTAGAACAAAACCGCAATGCACCGTAACTGCGCTCTGATTGAGACACACAGTCTTTCCCCGTTCCTTCAACTGTCTCGTGTTGCGGGGACAGCCCCATTTGCGCTATAGTGACGCTTGCCTCACAGCATGTCACGCCCAACTTTCTATGCACGACTGGATCTCCGGGAACATGTTCCCACATTTTCTTTCAGTTCCACCAAGTAGTTAACATGTTACGCTGCTTTATCTATCTCGTTGTTAATTTTTGCAGAGCAGTGTATTACTTAACTCCTATACCGTGGTTGCAAGCCATCAGTATTATTGCACCACCACATCTCAGGCAAGTGGAAGCGTCAATACGAGAAGTGAAAATGTTATGTTACCCGAACTATCCACACAGCTTCTCAATCGAGCAGGTCATAGGCGATCTTTCTATAAACCAGTTCACGCCCAAATTCAATACGACGAAGTGCGATGCATAACCTTAACGTCAAGGAAGAATTAATCATTCTGTTATTACAGACCCTTTAGTTTAACTAGAGGGGTTCTGTGTGAAGTGTTAACGAGGATCCCTCTCAAATACAATGCTCCGCTGTACAAAATGGAGGGTTCACAACTCTACCACGTGTAACTATGGAATTTGTGAACAGATTGTGGGACTATCGTGGAATTCCCAAAGACGTGACAGATACCACACCTTCACTACTCACCTGGTTTGAGTTACTGAATGTAAATCTGTAAAACAAATAAACACTAGGAAAGACTCAGAAATCACGGTTCTAATTTGATTTTTACAGGATGGTTAGGAAATACTGACGGAAGTATCGCACTCAGTTAAGAGTACTGGAAACGTTACATCAGAGCTACAGTACTGTGCTCACTTTTCTGTATTACTCCTATAGAGACAGTGGTCCATCGACTTAGAAAGTTAAGATAAATTCTCTGATCTTAAGAACGACTGCACCTAATTTCTAACAACAAGTTAGCGACTTGTTCTTTGGAAAATACTAAATGTGTGTAAACGAAAGAGGAGATATTCATGCTTAATGGCCTCAACAGTAACTTTTGTGTAAAGGCTTTGCAAGCAGCATACTGTTAATGAAATTAAGTAGTAGATTTACCTACAACTAAAATTCGCAGATGTACAAGCAGAATGAAGAAGATAGGCATAATCCAAGAGAAATAAGGTTGTAACGGGTGCAAGTGCAGATACTTTTATATGTGCTGTCTTAATATGTACACACTTTAGTATGTTGGCTGTTTTTTTTCTCTGCGTCGAATAGTCTTCCCGCAAACACGGCACCTAATTTACTACCTGACGTCCACACTAAGTGGATTACACCTGTCGGTATAGACTAACCGTTTTGCGTTTACGCTTCTACACTTCAACACCTGACCTGCTGTGCAAGGGAAAATAAGTATTAATGATTTGCTCTTGCCACATGTACTTGGAGGTACCAATCAACCTAAACACATACGACTTGTAATAGCTACATTTATTAGTCTGCAGATGGCATCTGTAATGTTGTTCAGTATACCGCCCTCAGTCACCAACAAAAATATCTGCACTTATGCCCATTACATCCTGTATATTGCCAAAGTGGTACTGGTATAAATATTTGATCAAGAACGGAAAGGTAACATAAGAATTACGTAAATATGAAGTCTTAGAAGAAATGGGCTGGACGTCGATTTTACTGAACGTGTAAAGTTACAAAGTATTTGTTAGACACAGTCGAATAAAATAAATTTGGTCTGAAGTTCGACGAAAAATGAATCTTTGTGTGATTCCTTAGCTTCGCACGAACAGACGCTGTTACATCCCGAGCTTTGAATGGGAATTACAGCTTCAGAGAGAAAAAGTCCGTTAGATTAACTATTCACGTATGTGGGAACACTTCTAGTCGGAGTTACACCATAGGCTCCCATTTAGCTAGGATTATTTTTTAAAAAATCTGATTCCACGTGTGGCAATTTGTCGACATTCCGGAAGATGGAATCTATATGTAATATTTATTCCCAGGTGTTGTGGTCTGCAATTGTTGAAACGTCGACATGCCCCAAGATACATTCAAGTTGTTAATATCTGAGTTATGTTCTTCAGCTGACGAAATAAAGACGTGGCTACCTGAGCTGCAAGATTTTACAGAAACTATGGCCTGTTATTGTTTGTTTCTGTAAGTCGGTAACTGATGCGTGACATCCACAACAGCCTCAGGCGTTCTAAACGATCGTTCGAGCACCTCGAGGAACCTACGGTGAGGGGGTCATCACTTCATACTCTGTATAACATCTCTTTTATGTTTATTACCTGTTTGGCAGTAGTCAGAGGATATACCAGGGCGGTTCAGAAAGTAACCTCCGATTGGTCACAGTGCGGGTTGTGGGGAGAGTAGTGACGCCATCTGTGCGTTCACGCACTCAACAGGTCAGTCGGCATCAAGCCGTGGTCGAGTGAACGTCGTACCTGCGCTAGTTTAGTTTTTGTGGCAGTTTGAAATGTGTGCTGCAATAGAAAACCCGGCCAAATGTGAAGTGCGTGCTGTCATAAGGTTTTTTACAGCCAAAGGATATTCTGCAGCAGCTATTCATCGTGAGCTTTGTGCCGTGTACGGACCAAGAGTTATGAGTGAAGGAGTTGTCCGTGAATGGCTACGTTTATTTAAAAGTGGACGAGAAAACGTTCATGATGAAGAGAGGAGTGGTAGACCATCATTGGTGACTGACGAACTCGTTCAGACAGTTGATGCAAAAGTTCGTGAAAATCGACGTTTCTCAATGTCGGAGTTGTCTACTGGTTTTCCACAGATTTCTAAGAGTCTCTTGTACGAGATAGTGACAGCAAGATTGGGTTACCGTAAGTTCTGTGCACGATGGGTGCCCAAAATTCTTACCGACCACCACAAAACTCAAAGAATGGCCTCTGCATTAGACTTTCTGTCACGTTATGAGGACGAAGGAGAACCATTGTTAAACAGAATCGTGACCGGTGACGAAACCTGGATTAAGTACGTGAACCCTGAGACAAAAGAACAATCAAAGATGTGGGCACATTCAAATTCGCCTACCAAACCAAGAAAAGCCTCGCAAGCTTTTTCTGCCAGAAAACTGATGGCAACGGTGTTTTGGGATGCCAAAGGGGTGTTGTTGGTTGAATTCATGGAACGTGGTACGACCATTAATCAAGACGTGTACTGTGAAACAATAAAAAAGTTACGACGGGCTATACAGAACAAACGCCGTGGTATGCTGACTTCCGGTATCGTTTTTTTGCACGATAACGCCCGTCCTCACTCTGCTCGCAGAACAACGGCCCTTCTTGAGTCCTTCAAGTGGGACGTTATCAACCATCCACCTTACAGCCCAGACCTGGCGCCAAGTGATTATCACCTCTCCATGCATTTGTGAAATGGCTCGGGTCACAGCGGTTTGATGACGACGAAGAGCTCAAAGATGCGGTCACAGGCTGGCTCCAGGCACAAGCGGGTGATTTTTATGCAGAAGGAATTTCAAAGCTTGTGAAGAGATACGATAAGTGCCTCAATCGCTATGGAGACTATGTAAAAAAATAGTGCAAAGATGTAGTTGTAAGATGTATATATTAAAATATTTTTATTTAACTTGGTGTATTTTTTTAAATCAACCGGAGGTTACTTTCTGAACGGCCCTCGTATTTATCTGCTGATCTAGTAAAGAGCGTAAAGCAAAGGGCGTGTATTGTATATAAGAGGCTGCTATCGTTCAATTGTTTTGTGAATTTGGACGCATCGAGAAGAAAAATATTGATAGAGACTTTTTATGGTTAGCTTACGACAAAATTGACATACAATTATTCTGAGATCACGTTGTCTGTAGAACCTTTCTCAAGAAGTATTGATATACTCTGTAAATCAACAAGAAGGAAAAATATAAGTCTGGTGCGACTGTTACCTGTAGTTATCGACTTTCTTTTTAAGTAAATATATTGATGAATCAAAACATTATGACCACCTGCTTAAGAGCCTGTTTTCCCATCTTTGGACCGAAATACACTACTGATTCTGCTTATCAGGGATCCGAAAGTTTGTTGGTAGGTTTGTGGGCAATTATAGTGCTGAAAGATGACATCGCCATTGGGGAAGCAATCGGGCATGAAGAGATGCAGGTGGTTCGCAGCTGTCAGCGTGTCTTCTATTACTGTCACAGGTAGCGCAGGAGAACGTCTCTTATAGCACGGTGGTGCTCCCACCAGCCTGCGTCCGTGGCGCCCTGCACGTTTCGAACCGCCGTGCACCTCTATGACGGCGTTTGTGGAGACGAGCATCGACCTAGTAGAGCCGACACGTTCCATTGATCGACGGTCGAATCCCGATTGTCCCGTACCCACTGCATTCGTAGCTGACGATGTCGTTGGGCCAACATGTGAACAAGTAAGGGTTGTCGGCTGCGGAGCTCCATGGCAACATTGTACGATGAATGGTGTGCTCCGAAACACTTGAGCGTGCGCCAGCATCGTGCTCTTTCGGCAGAGGTGCCACAGATCACCGCCTATCCTACAGAGCAGACAAGCCTCCGAACCCCCACGCTCTGTGAAGAGTCGTGGACGTACAACCGTTTAGCTCCTAGTGGTAGTTTCACCGTCCTTCTATCTCTTTTCGTAGATGTTCACGACAGTAACACGTGAACATTCGACCAGCTTCTCCATTTTCGGATACTCGTTCACAGGCACTGCGTAATAATAATTTGTCCTTTGTCAAAGTGGCTTATCTCAATGGATTTCCTCATTTGGAGCTCATATCTTCGCTAAGGTGATGCCACGTCCGTGTATGCTCCGCACACATATTATTTTTTACCGCGTCACGTGCCCGCAACGCTACCAGGCGGCATGCAGAGTATCGGTGGACAATAGTTATAACGTTTTGGCTCATCAGTGTAACTTCTTTGTCGCTTTTATGCCAGTTCTGTGGGACAGAATTGTTTGTACACTTATGGCCTTGCAATTAGGGCCTGTAGTCTTTCAAAATTATTCAGAATACTTCCATATTTTAAAAGCAGAGTACAATAACACATTGCTGGACGTTATACCGTACACTGCACTACGTGCGATACTTCTCCATCCACTACTGTCTAGTTCTCCGCTCCACCTGCGTAATAGGGAAACCTCAAGACAGTTGGAAATAGCATGGAGAGGGGTTAGACTACAACACTTCACCAAACCAAAATACCTGGCAGTCACCCTAGACCGTGCGCTGTCATTTAAAAGATATCGCACGGATCTATAAGGAAAAATATGTGCGAGAAACAATACTATAAATAAACTGACTGCTTCAAGATGGGGAGCACATTCTGAATGTCTTCGATCATCAAATATGGGACTGTTTTGCAGCCGGAGAATATGCAGCACCAGTACCAGTATGGCAGGCGTCAAGCCACTGCAAACAAGTAGACGTCGCTTTAAATGAGACTGTCGGAATTGTCACCGGATGCATGAGGCCTACACCTGGCCACAAAATTTACCCACCTGCGGCCACATAAATAAATAGCTCTGAGCACTATGGGACTTAACTTCTGAGGTCATCAGTCCCCTAGAACTTAGAACTACTTACACGTAACTAACCTAAGGAGATCACACACATCCATGCCCGAGGCAGGATTCGAACCTGCGACCGTAGCGGTCGCGCGGTTCCAGACTGTAGCGCCTAGAACCGCTCGGCCACTCCGGTCGGCCGGCCACAGAACCACGACGCAAAGTAGCTAATGAAACAGAGAGGAAAAAGCAGTAAATCGAGCCATGGCACTTCATGCATAACCACCAAACACTTCAATTCATATTAGGTAAAGAAAGAACTTTATCCAACGGACAGTACCGCTAGAAGGCCGGCCTAAGACCTGTCCCCAGTCTTTGCGGTTGGACTCTCTGCAAAATGCAAACATGCGCCACAAAGAGGAAATCACACAATCACAGCAACTAAAGTATAGTACATGGAGAGCACTCATTAGGTTAAGAACAGGAGTCACACAGTTCAAAGTTAACATGATTAAGTGGGGCTTCTCTGAAGAAGACTACTGTGAATGTGGAAAAATGGTTCAAATGGCTCTGAGCACTATGGGATTTAACTTCTGATGTCATCAGTCCCCTAGAACTTAGAACTACTTAAACCTAACTAACCTAAGGACATCACACACATCCATGCCCGAGGCAGGATTCGAACCTGCGACCGTAGCGGTCGCACGGTTCCAGACTGAAGCGCCTAGAACCGCTCGGTCAATGTGGAAAAGCAGAGACGACTGAATACTTGGTTATGTACCTACAGATGGAGGTTGTCTGCACAGCGGAAGATCTATTTTCGTCCAATGAAGAGAGTTTAGATGTTCTGCCAAATTTTCCTTCCAACAGAATCACGAAATATGCGAATTTTTTTCATTCCGACCGAGTGCATGAATCTCATTCCATGGACCCGCGGGTAGTGCATCCTCCAGTTCGAAAATGTTCAAATGTGTGTGAAATCTTATGGAACTTAACAGCTAAGGTCATCAGTCCCTAAGCTTACACACTACTTAACCTAAATTATCCTAAGGACAAACTCACACACCCATGCCCGAGGGAGGACTCGAACCTCCGCCGGGATCAGCCGCACAGTCCATGACTACAGCGCCTGAGACCGCTCGGCTAATCCCGCGCGGCCCTCCAGTTTGTTGAAATAACTTTACTATATGAGCCTTCTAATATTGTAATGCCAATCTTAATTATATTATAATCTAATACATCAGTCTTAAGAGATTCTGTGAAGATACTTTTTAATGGATTTAAATGAGTTGCCCAGTAAAAAGTTCTTCAAGTCATCAAAAATGCTGCTGTATAACATACTGTATAATCGGAAATTAAAAACAAGTTTGACTATCAGAGGTGCAGATGCTATATGCATGTATTAAATAGTTTTAAATGTGATCACCATGGCTGGCTCTGAGCACTATGGGAGATCACCATGGAATTTGGAACATTCTGTGGTACAACTTTCTCTATACTCTCTCCGAAAATATCTGGAGACTTGTGTGTCGATTCACTTCGTCTTGGCGATCTGGACATATGCGTTTAAGGAAACGTGTCACTGAAAGCGCAATCAATGGGGCTGTGTACTGTGAGATTTTGAGGAGTCTACAGAGCATTTAAAACAGAGAAAAATGCATGATATCGTCAGACGGCATCCTGCTGCACAGGACTGCCAGACAGCATGTTATTTTATGAGCTCTATAACCTCTTCTGCGATTCAGATGATAGGTGATGGATCACACTCCCTAGACTTGGATTTGGCAATAGTGATTTCCTCCTTTTTAGCTGATGGACAAATGGTTTGGTGAGCGAAGCAACATGTCAGATGAGGAACATCAGCCCCTATAACGACGCTGGTCAACGGACAAGTGACAGTTCTCTAACAGAAGTAATAGTAAAGTCAGCACACAGTTACGACGTATGTCTCAAGAGACGTGGTGTTTATGTCCAAATGTAGTCAGTATCTGCACGTATTTTTCGTACGTAAACGTTTTGTGGTATTCACACGTGTTTTAGTTACCAACTCTGTCCGAAACTCAGATAAAAATAGCCTTCTAATAATACATACCACTTAAATTCTGTCAACGAAACATCGCATAAAAAACTTACATTAGAACGTATACAGAACTGATAAGAAATCTGATGTAATTTTCATTTCTAAAATTAATTTTCGAAGAATTCAGACAAGTTTGTCTATTTTCAAACAGTAATCTCGAAATTAAGTTCACTTAGCGACCCTCGGGGATATTTTCCCGAACAGTGACGCTATGATTCCACTCGTCCGTTCTGTGACTATGTGAAGGCTACTGTATTGTAATTTATTTTCGGTTGTATGGTAATATCTAGCCTTCAGCCTCAAGAAGAGTTGGCTTGATCCTGGTAACGAAGGACGAGTGCTTGTACTGCCGCTTCTGTAATTGCTTCGTAATGGCCTGTCAGGATTACAGTAAACAACACGTAGCAACCAGAATGTTAAGTGGCCTGTGCCAGGCGTGACGTAAGAACCAAAGAAGAGTGCCACATTGCGTGATATGTTAGCTCACACAATATTTGAGAGCTGACCACTGACTTAATAGCTGATATTGCTAACACTGTGCAAATGCTTTGCAAACATGCTTACCAACACAATAACGAAAAGAAACTTGAGAGCAAGACTAATGCGAAAGTACAAAATTCCCGTTATTTTTTGAATACCCATGGTTTTCACTATTAACTTGCATGAGAATCACTGCTAGAAAAGCGTAGTTGGTTTGATTTGATTCAACGAGAGAGACAGAACAACAGTGGACCTTGCTCCCCTGTTGCCTACACTGAAACTGTGTTTTTTATGCAGTATCTCTCCCTGTCGTTCTAGAAAAGCCGACTAGTACTCTTAAAGACTACTAGGAGTCCCTTTACTAAATCTCTGTTAGTCACAGTTTCTTTGGGAATTAATTATCCAAATATTTTGTGTCTTTTGGCCCCACTGGATGATAAACTGAAGTGCAGTTTCATCCCGTACCACATAGTCTGCACTTAGGCGCTTCTTTTTCTAGGCGCTGCAGTCCGGAACCGCGGGACTGCTACGGTCGCAGGTTCGAATCCTGCCTCGGGCATGGATGTGTGTGATGTCCTTAGGTTAGTTAGGTTTAAGTAGTTCTAAGTTCTAGGGGACTGATGACCTAAGATGTTAAGTCCCACAGTGCTCAGAGCCATTTGAACCATTTTTCTTTTTCTATACTCATCGTGTGCAGATGTTTATCGAAGTCCCCATGACCTACCATGAGTTTACTCTGCCTCCTGTTCCAGTCCAAGCTCTTAAAACGTCATTTCACATCTTAAATTTGCCAGGTTTTGGTTGTGGATTTTAGTCCAATATTCTATGTGCTGATGAGTCCTGACACAGTTATGTAGTTTATATTTTACCATCACCTTAGTGATGATTAATACAGGTTCCGGTGCAACAAATGGAGTCGTCGGAAGCGTAATATTTGAGTAGTGAAAGAATTCTTAAAATTATGAGACCATATCTTCAGGGAGAAGTCTGAGATTTATCAGTTCCTCACGTCACACACGAAGAGTGTGCTAATTAATTTTGATATTGGCAGATAATTTTGATGATCATTTACAGCGAAAGGTACTAAATCTTTTGTTATAAAGAAGAGGATGTTAACCTACGGACTACTAGCAGAAAAACAAATTGGCAGATGAGTGGCGAAGGCCAGCCAACATATCCCAAGTTGTCGGAGATATTACAGATCTATGCATGGGATATACTGCCGGTGATGGTCTGTAGAAGTGATCTAAATTTATTACGTGTTATCTCTGAGGCATGTTCACCCAAAGAAATCATACAGATGCCAAAATTATGAATATACACACGACTTGCTATCACACTTTCGATTTAATGATTCTCATAATAGACAATCGAAAATTTGCTTATAGTCCATCGTGATGAATCGCCGACTGGCACATTTTGGAGCCATTTGGAATGGATTGCAGGTCATACTCTGTGCAAGATGTTGGACACAATGGGAATTGAAACATGTGACTTATCGTCTGTTGTTGTCCACAACTGCAATTCAAGTCAGTTGTGTTGAAACCTCACTACTAATATTTTCGTTGGACCTTCGTGACTGGATCGTAACATACTCAGTGCCTTCCACACCAGCCAGTTTTCATTGTGTCTAGAGGGTAAAAGTTCGACTGCGCTAGTCGGACTTAATGATTCTTGGTACAGATTCGCGTTCGAACACAGACTTGAGGCTGTGCAGGTTCATACGCTCAAGTCGCTGACTTCTCTAGTCGTTGATCTCAACCATCTAATTGCATCTTTCGAATTAAACATACGTAAGACATCCTTAGACTATCCTGGACATTAAAAGAATTCCTGGCGCATTCACCTCTGTTTACTCGTCACTTTCTAATTAGAGTATCGCTTGCTAAACGAAGTTTTATTATTATTATAATAACAATAGGGACTTTAGAGAGGCGTCCAGGCTTTCGTTTCTGCCTTCATTCTGACCGTGAATGGAACATTCACATCGGTTAGATATACAGTTACTAAACAACCACTACTGCAAAGTATGCAGAAATTGGGACAATTTGTTCTCGGACGTCGGCTGTATTTCACAGAGTTAGACGTGCCTTTACTCGCGAGACAGGGACTAAATGAAATGATCAGCCTCAGTCTGGTCTCTTTGTTTCTCCTCGTTGTAGAGTAGATCATTATGTCGTCTAATCTAGCTCTCTTACAAATATCTGCAAGAAAATTCGGCTCCGAATAAATTCTCCAGGATCGACAATTTGGGCTAGACTCTTGTAACTTCACGACTAACTTGCCTTCATAAAGATGTTAATTACAAGTTGAAAAAAGATACATATTTCTGCACAATATGCCATAAACGTACAGTTGTGAAATTGATCCTTCCGTAAAATTTTTCTACTGACAATGCTTTGCTACACAATGTGACAAAAGATCATTCCTCACAAGCGACGTCTAATCAAATTGCGTGCCTTTGAAGTATTATCTCAGCTGTGTGGCTGAATTCGTGATTTCCTGTCACAAAAGCCAAAGTTCATAACACCTGATGTAAGGCCATCGGGTGACACAGAAGTAATATCTGGCGTTCCCCAAGGAGGTGCTATAGGACCTCTGACTTAGCAGACAATCTGACCAGCCCTCTTAGATTGTTGGAAGATGATGCTGTCATTTACCGTCTTGTAAAGTCCTCAGGTGATTAAAACCAATTGCAAAGTGATTTACACAAGATATCGTTGTGGTGCGAAAAGTGGCAGTTGACTCTAAGTAATGAAGAGTATGAAGTCGTCCACATGTATACTAATTTTCGGTTACACCATAAATCAAACAAATATAAACGCTGTAAATTCAGCTAGATACTTAGGGATTACAATTGTGAATAACATAAGTTGGAAAGATTACATAGATAATGTTGTGGAGAAAGCAAAGTAGAGATTGAAATTTATTGGCAGAATACTTAGAAAATGCAACAGGACTGCTTACATTACGCTTTTCCGCCCTCTTCTGGAGCATTGCTGTGCAGTGTTGGATCCGCATCAAATAAGTTGAATGAAGAGCAGCTCGTTTTTTTATGATCGCGAAATAGAGGAGAGAGTGTCATGGATACGATACACGAGTTGGAGTAGAAATCGTCAGAAAAAATGCGTTTTTCGTTGCGGCAGGATCGTGTCAAGAAATTTCTGTCACCAACTTTCTCAGAGTGTGAAAACGTTTTGTTTATCCCACCTACACGGAGAGAAATAATCATCATAATAAAATAAGAGAAATCAGTGCTCACATGGAAAGATTTAAGCGTTCGTTTCTCCCGTGCGCTGTTCGAGGTTGGAACGACAGAGAAATAGCTTTGAGGGTGGTTCGATGAACCTTCTGCCAGGCACTTAATTGTGAATTGCAGAGCAATATTGTAGATGAAGATGTAGATGAATAACTGAATTGTCAAGAGCATTTTATTTAACCTTGTAAGAAGTAGCTGCAGAGGATAGCTATACAGACGAAGATACGTGTTTAACATTTTTTACCCATTCTTTGCATTCCCATAGTATGAGAAGGTAGGCGGTTGAAATGACCATGGGACAATTTTAATCGGTTTTCTTGAAGTTAATATGTAAGATCCTGTGGAATCAGAAACGAAAACAGGTATCTAGAGCATAAACAGGGTACTTGTAACTTAACCTCTCCTGCCACCTAGAGAACACATTAGCGTTTTGGCAGAATTTTTATCAGCCCTTTCTATAAATTGGTAGATAATCACTGGTTTTGGGCGCACAGTGACAACACAATGGGAAGTACTGCTGCTGTCTGTGAGGTTAACAGTTCAACATATATCTTACGCAGAACAGACAAGAACGTGATCGCGATGAGCTACTTAGACAATACTCGCGGGAAAGGAGGTTTGCTTTCGAAGCTTTCCTCAGACAACCAGCTGCTTGTTTAAGTATACAGTGCGTGGAACGTATCATTTGCCACTTGGTTTGTTGACCTTTCTGTTGCGTTTCGAAGCTTCTAATTACGTAAAGGTAATCGATGGCCTGTTACCGAAAGAAGCTCCTTTGGAATTTTCTGGGCTCACAGATGTTGCCTAAAAATTCGAAACAGGAAAGGATGTTCTAGATACCGATTACATCACTGCAGTCATTGACTGACATTTGAATGTATATCGAAGTATTACAAAGTGGAGAACATGTAATACGCAGAAATAAAAGAACATGCGCTGACATTAATCTTTGAGGGGAAAGCTTTAAACGTGTAATAATTCCAGAGATAATGTATGTGCAATTGAATGTAATAAATGTAGGTTCTATGAGCCTATAAAATTAGTTGGTTTTTTTAAAAGTATCTCTTGATGAACGTTCAGTAATTTATATAGTGCCGGCTTCAATTACTGTGCTGTTGCCATGGCTGTGTCCAGCATCCACCGGCAAAATCAGTCAAGTTTTTTTGTTCCACTGTTTATTTATTTATTGGTCGTGAAAGGAGCTACACGTCGAGCTAGTGTTGATGATTTGCCATTAAGTGTACCTGTGAAAACAGTGTGATAGGTGTAATATCATTCCTTACGTCTATGATAGTCTATGTTCACATATGGCACCTTACGCTTACGTCTTAGCTGGTGATACCGGGTCCATATGGCATCTTGGAGCGTAAATGTCGGTTATATATTTACCGACGTTTATGCTCCAAAATGCCATTTGCACCACATCACACCAACTAAGACGAAAGCGCAACGTGCCACACATGGACATAGGTTAACATATACGTGAGAAACGATATCATACTTATTACATCATATTCACAAGGACACTTGATAATGGCAAATCGCCGAAATGAGCTCGTCGTACAACTTGTATCACTACAAGTAAATAAATAAATTGTTCAGCAAAAAGCTTATGATTAGAATAATATATGTTGTTCTTCGACCTCATATAAGCTGCAGACTCATTGTAAGAAAATTAGTCTTGTCAGTGACAGCTCATGATTTTGGTGAAGAATTTGGCGAAAGAAAAGACCAACTGCAACGTTTGCATACGGAACGAGTCAACATCCACAATGAATAATTCAAGAAAAGGAAATGAAAGCTAACTGTAGATAAACAGGAGGACGTTTAACTGACTGTGGGTCTGGATATGTATCCAGTACTTCATCACTGCACTGCCTTGTTTGATTTAGAATCACATTAGGGAGAGCTTTTCTAGGAAAAATAGATTTTTCTCTGCAGGATTTAAGATTTACTATGTTTATTTTCCGTGTCCGTTTAAGCAAGTTGTTTCCAGAAAACCGCGGCTGAAATAACCTTGTTGTTAACTTGAAAATGCTCTTCTAGTACGCAAGGTTCTTTCAGCAGCGGGTGGCCCTGAACTTGCACGTCATCACATTCGCGCAGAATATTTGCTTCATGCGGAAGGAGACCCCACTTCCGCATATTGGACTTGCGTGGCGGCACACCCATCCCCGTTCTGTTCGAAGTTCGACACACAGGGTAGGCGAGCTCATTGCCTAAGGCTGGCTCTTCTCTCGGGAGGATTACCGAGTTCCCTAGTTGTGTCCTCCACGAGCTTCCGAACAACACCCGCGAGGACCTGCGTTCTTCGTATGGTTTAGTATGTTATATGAAATGTAATGAAAAACAAACAGCAGTTTGAGGGACACACTTTTAAGTTTCTCTTACTATGTACTGTCTACATTTCTTTCACGCTCAGTTCTTCTACATAATTATTTGCAAATTAATTTGTTTCAGAAACGTACAAATAATGTTCAATTTGCACGGAAAGTGCGTTACGACATTTAGTTAATTGGAATTACAGAAATACTGCACGTGCATTGTTTGAGCAGCGATCCTTCAACTGTCGTTTAAGTACACATACTGTCTGTTTCTCAAGATTAAAGGTAAACTTTCAGGGGCAAAACTTTCAATTTATAAACTTAACGTTCAGTTTTCAACGCCTACTTGTCTGCTCCTTATAAAAAGAATCACAAACAGATTAACAGAATAATAGTAACGTAGTGAAACAAGTCAGTGACACACCAGTGTAAATTCAATTTTTAAAACTCCCTTCGCTGACTTCAATAATTTTCAACGCTTTTTGCTACATGAAGTCATATAACTCTTCTGCAGACGTATTGTTGTAATTTTGTGTATGTGGCACCACACATAGCACGAGCGACTAGTTAATTTCTTTGTGTTTACTATTTATCTGGAGACTTTGCTTTTCAACCCAATCGATGGGTAGGATATGCAGAGGGTATGCCACACCCAATATTGTAACCGAAGGACCTCATCTGATAACAGTGGCAAATCATTTTGCAGAAGTTATCCATACATGAGCTCTGCAGTACGATTAAGTAAGACAACGCGTCGAGTTAAAGAACTGTTTCTACAGAGGTATGAGGATTTTCTTCGGACCATCGATGTATATTGTAGTAAAAATAGTTCAAATGGCTCTGAGCACTATGGGACTCAACTGCTGTGGTCATAAGTCCCCTAGAACTTAGAACTACTTAAACCTAACTAACCTAAGGACATCACACACATCAATGCCCGAGGCAGGATTCGAACCTGCGACCGTAGCGGTCGTGCGGTTCCAGACTGTAGCGCCTTTAACCGCTCGGCCACTCCGTCCGGCTTGTATATTGTAGTAGTTGTTGACACAATCACGCTCGTAAGTGGTGATGAATAGGATACAAGCCATGCTGAGCTAATGTTTATCACACTTATAGAGGTGCAATACCAAAATGAGTGTAATTTCTTGATGTGTTTGTTGCTGAAGTGCTATCAGCCGAGTGAAGCCTGGCTTCTGCTTTAACGACATTCTGCCCAGTTGCCTTTTCAGAAGAAATATATGTAGTGGCAACTGTTCCACTTCAAAAGTTTGATGAAAATCATTGAGTATGGTACTCTTATGCTAATGCCCCGTTGGCGATATTTTTGTGAGTACCAAGAGCGTATTTATCAACAGTAAAAATGAGGGGCACTGTTTTAAATATTTGTATCCTCACCGATAGTCATCTTGAATCTGTAGTCTCATTTCATTTAGAACTGCGAGTATTAGGTGTCAGTTTTAGACTTAATTGCATCAAGCAGCAGTAGTTCGTCATCTACTCGAAATGAAACACTTGCTCATTCGAACTGTTTAAATCCAAACCATTCGTAAACGACAGGCAGAAATTTGAAAACTAGATATATGAACATATAAAAATCTGTAAATATAAAAACTGCCATTCTACCTTTGATGAACATCTAATAAAGCATAAACATGAACCATCCGACATGGAACAGGATGCGAAAATTATCAGACGAACAATCAGAACAGAAAACTCCTAATATTACGGGTAAACTTTTACATATCACGAGCCCTTGCAATGAACAAGGAAGTATTAAATGATCAAATCAATATAAGCAACAATTCATTGAGCACTTAAGCCACAGAGACGTAGAACATGACTATATTCAATAATAACTTAGTATCACTAGTATTACACACACACACACACACACACACACACACACACACACACACACAAGAAACAAAAGAATATTAAACTAAATACAGACTCCAAAGCACAAACAAATGACGAACAAAGAGAACATAGGGCAACAGTTGACAGCGCTTCATACAGTAAACGTGTCAAAGAAAAACGCAGTGAGCAGTGGAAGGAAGATTTTAGATCGAAATGTGTTCATAAAATGTCGAAAATCGGACATCCTAGGTACGCGGTCCAACTAAGTACAACTACAGAACGCCGGCCGGAGTGGCCGTGCGGTTCTGGGCGCTACAGTCTGGAGCCGAGCGACCGCTACGGTCGCAGGTTCGAATCCTACCTCGGGCATGGATGTGTGTGATGTCCTTAGGTTAGTTAGGTTTAATTAGTTCTAAGTTCTAGGCGACTGATGACCTCAGAAATTAAGTCGTATAGTGCTCAGAGCCATTTGAACCAACCATCTCCAGTAAATATGCAGCAACAGTATATAGACCTACCAATTTAACCTCCTGAAACTTGTCCTACAACAAGTTATTTCTCACCCAATGAAGAGAGAGAAACATGAAAAACTGTAAAAAAGATGTATTTATTATGTAATGCAGTCATTATATTCAATAACAAACACGTATTACGGGCCACTGAAAATGCTTCACAAATATAAAAAAGCGAAACACGTATGACATAATACAAACAGCGTTTCGTTTAGTTGCATTACATGAACCTTAGCTGCAAGAAATTAGTAAATTTATTTTATTATTGCTGTTTTAACTGCGTGATACATTTATGAGGCGAGGATAGAGAATCAGTACGTCAGTTGCCTAGACGGTTGTAGAAAACCACCTGAAAACTACACCCCAACAGGCTCGTGTTCCAAACCAGCTGTCATTAATCCCTGTCTGAGAACAAACTGAGTTACGTATTATGGTGTACAAATAAGTTGTGTAACATGATACACCGCACTAAAAAACTGAAGGAAAGTTTATGCCGATTTTTCAGTCACACAGCGCCGCAGACATTTTGGAACTTCAAAAATGGTTCAAATGGCTCTGAGCACTATGGGACTCAACTGCTGAGGTCATTAGTCCCCTAGAACTTAGAACTAGTTAAACCTAACTAACCTAAGGACATCACAAACATCCATGCCCGAGGCAGGATTCGAACCTGCGACCGTAGCGGTCTTGCGGTTCCAGACTGGCAGCGCCTTTAACCGCACGGCCACTTCGGCCGGCTTTTGGAACTTCCTAAAATATTCTGTTCTGAGCCGCAGTAAGAAATGAATTGTGTGCATTCTACGTAAGATCATCCCTAGCGGTCTTGATATGGGATACTATAAAGGAGGAAAAATAATCAGTCAGACATTCTCCTGTCCCCCTCCCCCTACCCTTTCCCACAGAGACAGAGTGAGAGAGGGAAAGAGAAGGCCGCTACGCGCTGTTTTGTGAAGAGGCAGTGAGGGTGAAAGCCAAGAGCAGGGCCGCCGGGCTTAGCAGAATGCTGTCAAAGTGGATCACGTAATACCATACTGTTTCGTCAGCGTGTTTGCTGTTCCAGGGGAACTGCAAATAATGGACGCAACACGTTTGCTTAACCGTGTTGTAATGTGCTGTATCGTAGTCCTGACCGGATAACTCGGTAGCACCTGCGCGCTTAATACAAAGTAAGTTAAGCAATACTGTACGACGAGCGACGTGACACTTGCCGGAAATATTGAACGACACAGTCAGGAGGACGTGGTGTGGCCTCATTCAGTTTCCTCGGACCTCTTCAGGCAACAGCCAGCTCAGATTCTTTAGTAACCTTTCTAAAATTCTTGTTACTCGTCTGCACCGTCCTGAGTGGGATCTTTAATACACGGATCAATGATTGTGGGATTAACAGACATTCGAATTATTCGAAAGGATTTAGCTAGAAAACTTTCTTCTGTTTCAAGGTAAAGTCAACTGTACAACTGCAAAGGTATGAATATTTCAGAATCACACAGCTTTTCATAGATTTTCCTCTTCTTGTCCTCTGCCTTTTTACATTTCGCTATGGGGTCAGTATTTTTACATAGGTTTTGTCAGCTTTAGTGACAGTTGGTGGCCGAATGCCCTCCCTGAGACCACCACTCTCGCCGTGAAGGATTCAGAGTACCATCTGTCTGTGTCTGGAATAAATCTCATGTTCATGAGTGAAAGCGTTTTGTAAAAGTTTGCATCGTGTGTATCTGAGGCGGGACGTGAATACCAGTCCACTATTTACCTAATTGTATGTGGAAACCACCAGACTGTTACCGCAATCGTTGATCCGTGAGGCGGATTAGACGAGGACCATGTTCATCTTTCTGACTCCCGGAAGCAGCGCATTAACGCCTTCGGCTATCGGGACGGGTTGTACCTCTTCGTAGATGTCAAATAACTAATTGATATATATGACAACTCATACCGAAAATCGAGTGTGATTTCGCAAACTTTTGGAAACTAACCTAGGACTACATGAGGAGGCGCAGTGATTGGGACTCTACTCCAATGACACTACCCTGTTTTAGTTTTTCTGTGGTTTCTCTAAACATTTGAATGACTGGCAGGATGCATTCTTGAACAACAACTTGGTCGAGTTACTTTACCAAGATTAATGACCTGAGCTAGAGGATTGTCTCTAATAACGTCGACATCGACATCATGTTTGACTCTGAGTTACATTTCCAGGCTAGAGATCTGCTGCTGATGAAAATATTTGGTTCTGAAAAAGTCATGAGCTCTTGTAGATAAGCTCGCTGGCCTGCAATGTAGAGCATTCGTTTGCTTCCTAAGTCTCATTGTACGATTAGCTTTTGCTTTTAAGTATTCCAGCGACCAGAATGCCGGAACTGTGCGCTACACCCCAAGACTAAACCGTTCACTCATGCATTAAGTCGCTGGAATATAGATTAATGAAGTGAAACTGGAAAGAAGAGGCACTTGGTGGAAAGAAGATTAGTGAAAGAAACTTATGGTTTAATATCACTTCGAAGATGTCGTCATTATAGAAGAAGCTCGAGTGCGGAGTAGGGGAAGGACGGGGAAGCTAATCAGCCGTGTCCTTTTCAAAAGTATCATCCCGGGATTTATCTTAAACGATATCTCGAAACCACAGAAAATCTAAATCTGTATTGCCGGACGGGGATTTACAAACGCGAGTCCAGTGTGTTAGCAACTGCGCCACCTCACTAGGTAATTTAATGAAGAGACACATCTTAAACAAAAGTGGAAAATGGCATGCATTACGCATTCTTTGCCTCACAACTGTTCCAATTACATACCAGTGCACTGATAACATTTCAATACAAGTTTAAAGAACCTTCCTTAGAATGACTATTGCAAGGAAATGAGGAGGGTGACTTTTCGCTTAAGAAGCAATGAGAAACCTACTATATGTCAGTTGTTTTTCTCCAATGCAGGGAAAAAAACGGGAGAATATCTGAGACAACTCGTCATTTTCTGCATAATTTTTGCATTTGTTGTAGCACGAAGATATGTTGCTTCAAATGGTTCAAATGGCTCTGAGCACTATGGGACTTAACATCTGTGGTCATCAGTCCCCTAGAACTTAGAACTACTTAAACCTAACTAACCTAAGGACATCACACACATCCATGCCCGAGGCAGGATTCGAACCTGCGACCGTAGCAGTCGCGCGGTTCCGGACTGAGCGCCTTAACCGCGAGACCACCGCGGCCGGCAATGTTGCTTCATCCGAAGGCTCCTGAAACTGCCGTTTCCTACTAATAAGGCAGATTAGTACTAAGAAGTAATGGTGTATAAATTCTCTTACGACTATCCGGATTAATACTTCTCTCTGTTTTCCCTAAATAGCTTCAGGTACTTACCGGAACAATTTTATTATAAAGACCACAGTCGGTTTCTTCTTCATTCTTTTCCAATGTGAACTTTTGCTTTGTCTCTAACGAAATCGACGTTCACCGCATGTTTTTAAGCCTAATCCTCTTCTCGTCGAGACAGAAACTTCACGAACAGGGCGGAAAGTGTGCATTCACGTAACGTCTTCTAGAACGGAATATTTCACCGAAAATGGTCATTTGGTTGTTGTGACTTTAATTATTGTGAAACGAGAAATTTAGAGAACATATGTTAGTCAGCGCAACTACAGCCGTAGTTTAGAAATTCCTATGCAGCGAATAAATTTAATAGAAGCGTATAACTGAAATAAATGTTAAACTTTGCATCAAAATGACAGAAACTGACGTATAGTTGACCTCGATATATAGTTCGCTTCAATTATCAACATTACTCCAAGAAGCTTTCTTCTTCCGGAGACCTAGACTGGTGATGATACCTCGTTGGAACGATGAGCCAGCTCGATCTTCCAACTTGTCAATGAGTGCAGCTACATGGTATCTGACATCGCTGAGTGTCAGACATAAAGTTCTCAGAATACTGAGAACTGCAGGCACGTTTCTTCGGCTCGGTACACCAAGAATTTGTAAAAAATTGACACATAGTGGGTGGATAAACCTTGCTCGCGTTGCACTGACCAGTTCGATAGCCTGAAACGATCATTCTTATGAAACACAACTATAAATAGCTGTTTATTCGCACGAGGTAATGGTTGCTATCGACATGGAATCTCAAATTGGCTCCATATTTATAGATTTTCAGAAGGCTTTTGATACCGTTCGTCACAAGAGATTTCACATCAAACTTCTTGCCTATGGAGTATCGCTTCAGTTGCGCGAATGGGTTCGTGATTTCCTGTCAGAGAGGTCACAGTATGTAGTAATCGATGGAAAATCATCGGGAACAGGAGTGGTAGCTGGCGTTCTCCAGGAAAATCTTATAGGTCCTTTGCTGTTCCAGAACTATATAAACGTTTTAGAGACAGTCTGCGCAGCCCTCTTAGATTGTTTGCAGATGTGACTGTCATTTAGGGTCTAGTAAACTTACCAGAAGATCAAAACCAACTGCAAAGTCAGTTAGACACGACATCTGGCAATTGTCTCTGAATGAGGAACAGTGTGAGGCCATCCACATGAGTACGAAAAGAAATCAAATCTAAAGGTTATCAATTCAACTAAATACTTTGAAATTATAATTACGAACAACTTAAATTAGAATGATCACATAGATAATATTGTGGGGAAAGCAAACCGAAGATTGTGTTTTACTGGCAGAATACTTAGAAAGTGCGACATGTCTACTAAAGCGACTACCTACACTCCACTTGTCTGTCCTCTGCTAGATACTGCTGTACTGTACGGGATCCTAACCGGATAGGATTGACGGAGGACATCGAAAAAGTCCAAAGAAGGCCAGCTCGTTTAGTATTATCGCAAAATAGGAGAGAGTGTGTCACTGACATGAAAAGTGATATGGGGTAGCAGGCATTAAAACAAATGTGTTTTTCGCTGCGGCGTAATCTTTTCACGGAATTCAATCATCAACTTTCTCCTCTGAGAGCGAAAATATTTTACTGTCGCCGACCTACATACGGAGAAATCATCATCGTAATAAAATAAGAGAAATCAGAGCTCGTACGGAAAGATTCAGGTGTTCTTTTTTTCTCGCGCACTGTTAGGGAGTGAAAAGGTTAAGAAATAGTGTGAAGGTGGTTCGGAGAACCCTCTGCCAAGTATTTAAGTGTGAACTGCAGAGTAGTCATGTAGATGTATAGACGTAAAATTTAGTGTTCGAGTGATGTTCAAAAATTCGTTCGCGCCATTATTCGTGAATAAGGAGATATCTATCAAGACAATACTTAGCGATTAACAAAGATACACCATATTATTTTCGAAGGAATCACCTAGCTTCTGTAAAACAGGCGCTGCACGCTCTACTGACTTTTAAACTGACCGGTGAGAGAGAAGTGACTGTTGGTCGCAGAGGAGTTGAAAGTCATGTGTCTGCACCTTGTACCTCGTTCACCATTGGCAAATCGTCATTATGTATGCCAACATATTGCCATCAATTAACATCACTATATGAAGTTTTGGAAAACAAAACCATGGGAAGTTATGTAAAAGCATTGTCACTTTATTCTGATAATAAATCCCAACTGGTTAAACTCGAAACGTATATTGCCTAAGTGATTACAGTGGGATTCTGTCCCTTTGCGGCTGTTGTATGCTCTCCAAGTTAAAGCAACAAGCTGGTGGACAGCGAACTGTGAACGATGGACAGGAGCAGCCTTGCTACTGTGATACCGTGACCCTTCAGCAGAATTTCAACGATAGGAAATCGAAAAATTAGTGCAACTAGAAACGATTTTAGGTGATTATCCAAAAATAATGGCGTGTATTGAATTAGAATCACGTAATAAGTTTGACTGCCTATTGCAGTGAATGACTATAGTTGAGTTATTCATTTCTCATATATATCGAGATATTTTCGTTTCTGCGGCTGCCTTTGAGATAGGTAGTGTCTAGTTATTAGTTCTGAGCTGAATATTGTGACAAATTTTCATTTATATTCGTGGGATACACTGAAATTCTTAGAAACGGTTACTCATCTTTCAGCGATGAAGTGTGTGCTGTATCTGTGTTGTTACTCTTTCTGTAGAAATAAGTGGGAGACAGAGGACTGCTAGCCATACCAGAGCTGAAGAGGTCATTGACCATCCGAGGGACACATCAACACCATTGTCACATGTCTTTTCTCCAGTAGAGGCTATGGAGAGGTTTGAGATGAAAGGATTTGTCTGGTGATTCAGAATTTTACATCACTGTCTCTCCAGGCTTTCTGGTGATATTCACCTGATTTAACTTTCTCCCAGCAACAGTGTTGGAATCTGCTACCTCTGCCCCAAATAGAACCGCATTAGCCTGATAGCGTTGCCGGTTATGTAAATCGTTGAAGTTTGTGGGTTACATTTTGTTATCAAAATAATAATTCTGTTAATTATTTGAAATGGCTGCGAGGAGAAAGTGAATATTAACAGGCATTTACGGTAAGTTATTTTGCAAAAACTGCAAAATAGGAGTACCTTGTAGCCAATATCCGTTGTAGTTGTCACAGGAGGGATCAATAGAAATATTAGTGGAGCATTACAGATTATCATCTGAAGCCAGAACGAAACTGAACTGTGGAGGTAGCACACTTTTATTAACAAGAATACAAATCATGCAGTACTGGTCGTGCCAAGTGACATGGAAAACGACATGACTAGCTTGTAACAGGCTCATTTTTCTCTCCTTCGTTTTTAGTTAGAAGGCTTTCATGGGCAAAGAAATGGGACTAAATACTATAAATATTTGTCAGTCTGCTACACGGGGACATACTGAGCAGAATCAGTATAGTCATACGTAAATCTTGAATAATTAAAAGTTTCTTAACCGTTATTGAACATAACAACTCTGGAAACTACCCATTTGTCAGTGAGAGTCACGAAGTATCTACGAGAAGGCTGAAACGCGGTTTAGCACCCCTGCGGCCAAGCCAAAAATGCTATTCAGCGCTGGTTGCCCTCAGCTGTCAGCACTCCTCATGCAAGTTTAGGAACTGGTAGTAGTAATGCACAGTTCTTGAGATAAGGGCTGCGTTTGTCCCAGCGATATTGCAAAGGCAAAAGAGGGCGACCAGGCACCGGAGAAATTTACTTCGGTTAGGTTTGATCGGTGGTTTCTGGAAGAAGTGCAACATTGTGGAGTGACCAGTCCAGAATTTAGAGCTCTAGTTCCGTGGTATCTGTTCTAAACACTGAGCCACTTATATTGATCTAGCATCTTAATCACTTAAAAACGCACATTTCTAGCTTTAAGGCTGACTACAGCCAAGTGACATTTATTGTTCGTTGAGAGGTCCTCTCAGCTCAGCTACTCATCGCAGAGGAGAACGGAAAAATCGACAAGAAACGACAACGCTCCTCTTGGAAGGAAGATGGAAAGGAAGGAACGAAGGAAGGAAGCTTAAGGTTTCACGCCTCGTCGATGGTGAGGTTATTAGAGATGAACACATGCTCAGGTTGAAGAAAGTTGGGGAAAAAAAGTCGGATGTGTCCTTTTCAAAGGATCAGTCCTGGCATTTACCTTAAGTGATTTTGAAAAACCGCGGAAAACCTAAATTTGGATGGTCGCAGAGGAATCTGACCCGCCGTTCACTCGAAGGCGAGGCTAGTGCCTTGCCGATGCACCACTTAACCTAGTACCCCCCCTCGGCGCCATTCTTGCAGCATGCTGAGAAGTCCAGAAAATGCTTGCGAAACGTCGACTGTTCACCACCTAGTACATTGCGCGACAGCTGCTAATAGTAGCGTGACGTAAGCAAAATTAACGTGCCATAAGCATTTGACCCGATTGTGCCTCGAAATGAGTAACAAAGGATAGGCTATTCTCCCGTTTCAGATTTTAAAGCTTTTTTCGACTTTTGGGACCCCTAGTATTCTATACGAAAGTACTTCATCCAGAGTCGGCTGCGGTGCTGCAAGATTTTATATTAGCTTGCAGCACACAATGCACTGAGGTGAAAAAAGTCATGGGATACCTTCTAATATCGGGCCGGACCTCCTTTTGGCCAGCATAATGCAGCATCTCATTACTCAACAAGTCGTTGGAAGTCCCCTGCAGAAATATTGAGCCATGGTGCCTCTATAGTCATCCTTAACTGAGAAATTGTTACCGGTGCAGGATTCTGTGCTCGAACTGACGTTTCGATTATGTCCCATGATTGTTTGCTGGGATTCATATCGGGTGGTGTGAGTTGCCAAATAATTCGTTCGAACTTTCCAGAATGTTTTTCAAACCAATCGCGAATATCTGTGGCCTGGCGACATCGTCGTCTGGGAACATGAAGTCCATGAATGCAAATGGTTTCCAAGTAGCCGAACATAACCATTTTCAGTCAAAGATCGGTTCAGTTGGTACAGAGGACTCAGTTCATTATATGTAAACACAAGCCACGCTATTATGGAACCACCAAAAACTTGCACAGTGTCTTGTTGACAACTGGGTCCATTGCTTCGTGGGGTATGCGCCACACTCGAAACCTACCTTTAGCTCTTACAAACGGAAATTTCAGCTCATCTTACAAAGCTACGATTTCAGTCGTGTAGGATCCATGCAATACGGTCACGAACCCAGGAGAAGCGCTGCAGGCCATGTAGTGTTGTTAGCAGAGGCACTCGCGTGGGCCACTGTTGCCGTAGCCCATTACGCCAAATTTCGCAGCTCTGTCCGAACGGATACCTTAACCGTACGCCCCCGTTGATTTGTATGGTTATTTCGCGCAATGTTGCCTGTCTGTGAGCGTGGGCAATTTCACGCAAACGCCGCTGATCTCGGTCGTTATGTGAAGTCTATCGGCCACTGCATTGTCCATAGTGAAAGGTAATGCCTGAAATTTGGTATTCTCGGCCCACTGTTGCCACTATGGATATCGATGTATTCCTTAACAATTCCCAAAATGCAAAATTCATGCGTCTAGCTCCAACTATCATTTAGCTTTCGAAGTCTGTTAATTCCCTCCCTGCGGCCATAATCACTTTGGAGACCTTTTCACATGAATCACCTGAGTACGAGTGACTGCTTCGCTAGTGCACTACCTTTTTGTACTTTGTGTAAGCGATCTGTATGTGTACATATCGGTAGTCCATGACTTCTGTCACCTCGCTGTGTACTGGCACATCCTATGTTTGAACGTACATATGCAACGCGAGACAGAAATTTTATCTTTAAGACCCATTTCATATGCTGCATGAAACTGATGAAACTGAGACCTAGTCCAGAGAACGAACTGATGTAGTGAAATATAGCTTCCTATAATGTTTGTGGTTGATGTATCCCGCAACATGTGCCTAGGGGAAAACAACAAATATGTCTGTCAGACCAAGTGAATGTCTTACGAAGAAAATAAGTTTTCTGTTTCACTTTCTGCTGACCACATGGTCAATGGAGAGGTAACAGAACTATTCCTTCAATTGGTTTGAGGGAAAACACGTAAAAACCTAAATCATCTTAGCCTGATGGAATTCGAAAGGCGGTCTTTCTGAATAAGAATCCAGTGTTTTTTAGGTAGTGAGCTGAAATCTCCCCATTCTCCCATACTACATTTCTCTGTAAAACTTAAGGGCGAGATAGAGAAAGTACGATAACATAGTAACTACTCGATGAATATGAACGAAGCTGCGTAAGTGTGTGCCAGACGTCTCCCAGTTGTGCAGAGAAAGCTGAACATCACATGGCATGAGGTCAGAGTGACTATAGCGCCAAATGAGGCTGACCTTCCAATGAAATCGAGTTGAAGAAACTGGAAAATACAGTGTGTGTCAATAAGTGAGCTGTTACGGTGCGCTGTGGTGGTGTTCTTCATTAGAGCATGGCCCGGAGACAACATCTGGATGACTTCACACAGGGAAGAATCATCGGGAAACTGGAAGAAGGACGATGTGTGACAAGTGTAGCTCAAGAGTTTGGTACCGCTCACAGCACCGTTTCAAGTGCATGGCGAACGTTCCGAACCATAAGCACCGCTGCCTGAAGGAGAGGAAATGGTCGACCATGGCCAGCTATAGTCTGTCTGTAAACTGAAGAGCGAGCAGCGCTTTTGGTGGGGGAAGTGGCCTTTCCCGGAAGAACGCTGCCACCGGACTACAGGGGCACCCAAAATCTGTTGCCCGTTACCTTTGTAGCGGTGTAGATCGGCATGCAGTGATATACGTCGTTTCTGTTCGTGGTATTTTAGTTGCCAGTGTGAGTTAACTTTGTATACTTACTGATATACTTCGATATCCGGAAGTGATGGATAATCGTCTAGTATTGTAAGAAAATGTGCAGAATACGAAGAAAAGGAGATATTTGCGGAGTAACGAGCGATCGATCGTCTCTAATGTTAGTACAGCGTATGTTAAAGAGGCGACGCAAAAAGAACTGTTGGCTGATATTACTACTCCCAACCAAATGGCTGCAATTTAGGCAAACGTCAGCCTCCCCCAATAGGACGCATAAAGAAGAAACGCGGAAATAAGCCGCATGGTTTACTGGAGTCGCCACGAAGGAAATTAATAATTTCGTGAGGAAACCCATCGTTATAGACAGTTTCAAAATCACGTAAAACCTTTGATGCTGATGGAACACCAAATCTCTGTCTCAGTCACTATTCACCCGATTCTATGACATATTCCTTAAAACACGTGCGCAATAGCTATTGTAAACACTGCTGAAATTTCCTTCGAAACACATACCCCGATTCTGGACTTCCAAGCAGACAGCTTGACATACGAGGTGCGCTTACATATTAACTTTTAATTTTTGGTAAGAACTTTATTTGTTAGTCTACAGCAATGTTATACTCTTCAAAATATTCCCCATTACATATTACACACTTATGCCAGTTCTTTTTCCAATTCCCGAAACACTTTAGGAATTGTTTCTTCGGGATAGTTTATAGGTCTTCTAACTGCACACTTTTAATCTCATCCATACTTGTAAAACTGCTGCCCTTTAAGACCCACTTTGAAATGTTTATACCACTTGTATGCCCTTGGCTTACTCATAACAAGTTCACCAAAAGCAATATTCAACATTTCCACAAATTTCATACATTTTATTCCATTCTTACAACAAAATTTGATACAGATTCTCTATTCTATTTTTATACAAAGCAAATAATCGTTGATGCTACCAAAACACATGTAATCTTTCTGACAACTGACAACGGAGTAAATAGCCAATATGCATAACATTGTACACATACCTTAGAGACATGTTCACGAAGACAGTGACAAAAAAGTAGTGCAAATCGGACTAACACACAAAATTATAAATTTCTGCTTACTTTTTAAACACTCTTCATGTTGCAAGAATTGTTAAGTTTCAATACAATCCCTCAAAGAAAACTTCTACCTTTCAGTAGAAACACAAAGTAAGAACAAGCCTTAAATTCTACAGATTGATTGAATTATGTGCGGTTCGTTTCACGAATAGCAGTAGAGGAACATATACCATATTCACATGAACAGGCATTCGGTTCTATGTTTGTGGTAGAATCCTGACTTCCGTTCTTATGTTAATATTATTTGCTCTATTGTTGTATTTCGAAAGAAGCTATCGTCTTTTGTATTCCTTATGGTCTTAATGTATTTGTCTAAAAAAAAAACGCAGCCGAGACGTATCTGTGTACGACGTCGCCACAGATTTAAATCGCGCGCCGCGGCAGGGCCGGTACTACGTTGTGAAACAGCCTGTAGAAGCGCCTTGTGACGTAGCTGCGTTGGCAGAGTGGGGACTCGCTCGCTCGCTCTTCAGTTTACCGACAGACTATAATACTGATACAGTAGATGACCGCTACATTGTGCAACAGGCAAGAAGTAGCCCACATCAAACAGCGAGCGCAGTTGCAGCTACATTTAACAAGACAGCAAGGCACGCAATCTCGCGCATGGGGCTCATCTCTTTGCCCGACAGCCGGTACGTTGTGTTCCGCTGACACCCGCACGCAGGCGGTACCCTTTGCGGGGGTGTCAAGAGCGTAGGGACTGGTCCAATGAAGAGTGGGTTCCCGTGCCCTTTACGGATGAGAGCAGATTCAGTCTAAGTAGCGTTTCTTGACGTACCATTATGACACTGTGCTCGTTCCCTAAGTGAGTCTTTTGAGGGGTGCATTCGACCATGGCTTCATTTTTATGGATGACAATGTGCGCCGGCCTCTGTGGCCGAGCGGTTATAGGCGCTTCAGTCCGGAACCACGGGGCTGCTGCAGTCTCAGGCTCGAATCCTGCCTCGGGCATGGATGTGTGTGATGTCCTTAGGTTAGTTAGATTTGAGTAGTTCTAAGTCTAGGGGACTGATGACCTCATAAGTTAAGTTCAAAAATGTTCAAATGTGTGTGAAATCTTGTGGGACTTAACTGCTAAGGTCATCAGTCCCTAAGCTTACACACTACTTAATCTAAAATATCCTAAGGACAAACACACACATCCATGCACGAGGGAGGACTCGAACCTCCGCCGGGACCAGCCGTATAGTCCATGACTGCAGCGCCTGAGACCGCTCGGCTAATCCCGCGCGGCTTAGGTGTAAAGTCCCATAGTGCTTGGAGCCATCTGAGCCATCTGACAATGTGCAGGTGGAACGAGATGATATTCGACGAAAGGGCTGGCCTGCCCGTTCCCCGGTGTTAAACCCCGTCGAGCACGTACGAGATGCGTCGGGGAGACGTATTTCTGCTCGTCCACAGGTACCAGTGACCATACGGCAGTTGTCAGCCGCACTAGTGGGGGGAATGGAACGCCCTACGGCAACAACTCTTTACTTACCTTGTGGCCAGCATGGGCGCACATTGCAGAGTATGCATTGCTGTCCGTGGTGGTTACACACCCTATTACGAATCACGTTCCGCCTTTGTGATGTCGAGTGGACCATCGTAAATCGCGGTAACTTCGGTGTAATTATTACCTTCGAACGAAATGTTATTTCTGTTCGTGTTATTGTGTGTTTTTTTCCAGTTACGTTCTGTACTATATTGCGGCAGTTCTTTCTATGTACTCGTTTGGTCAGAGTTCCATTTAGCTATGTTACTTGGCAGTGAAATATAATGCGAAAGTTAGCCTCGTCCTTAAGTTTTGCGCGCTAGTGATCGGACCTTGTTACCGTGCCATATCGTATTTCGAAGATAAACAAAGAGAGCTATTTCCGTACTCAAAGAAAATGGAAAGAATGCCAAGTATAACGTTTTTACAATCCGAATAAGTCTCCCCTTCGGAGAAAGAATGCAATAGAATAAAGAACCAGCACGAAGTGGGGATACTGTGTTCCAAGCAGTTGCAAATTATACCTATGATTTATAAGGCCCGCAGTAAATGACTACGATATCTGTACTATTCATGCTTTACATGCTATCAAGTGAACTGATCCATTATGAGTGTATGCCTTGAAATTGTCAGCAGAAGAGTACAAAAAACTCGCTTCTCTTGCAGTGTGCATATATGCGCAACATTTCCGTTTGTTACCTTCCACTGGGAGGCTGAGTATGGGAACCTGAGAACTTCTACAATTCGGACAAGCAAACAAACAGTCCCACAGCACTCAGTGTAATGTCTGACAGAGGAAAGCAACGAACAACCAACTAATCCGTACTCTGCAACACGTACATTCCGGAGTCTGTTACCTATATTTGCAGATCAGGATATCCTCTTTTAAGTGATGGATTGCCTTAATATTCATTAATCACTCTTGCTCATTCGTAGATATGACACAGATAAAGTATTCGGTATTCGATAAATGTCTTCTCAGTTGAAGGCAGGGACCATCTCCCATCTCCCTTTTGCCTCATAGTGTAGATTATTGCAAGTAAAATTCCTTCCATACAGTAAAAGGGAAAGAATTGCAGCGCACGGCGTATCAGTATTAGCACGCCACACAAATGCTGAGCTCCAGAAAATTATATATTCGAATCTTACTGTACGGTCAGTGCAAAAGTATTGGAATATTAAGATTGGTTTAGCTTTTAAGCTTTTATGAAGGCGAATTCACTGCAATAATTGTGATTCTGATTGTTAAATAAACGTGTGTGTGTTTGGACCTGCCGGACGGAGTGGCCGTGCGGTTCTAGGCGCTACAGTCTGGAACCGAGCGACCGCTACGGTCGCAGGTTCGAATCCTGCCTCGGGCATGGATGTGTGTGATGTCTAGGTTAGTTAGGTTTAATTAGTTCTAAGTTCTAGGCGACTCATGACCTCAGAAGTTAAGTCGCATAGTGCTCAGAGCCATTTGAACAATTTTTTTTGCTTGGCGCTTACGTGTGCACAACTCTGAGGTTATAAATGACGTTAAATGAAATTTTTTTTAAAAAGGAACCGAACCACATTGTATTTCTTTATCACAACACAATGACTGAATTTTATATGCATGACTCGTTTTTAATGTTTCATGCTTTCATTAAATTGATCAAACGTGCCGTGACCGTTCTGATGTGGAACATGGCAAGTGCATAAGGATTTTTTTTTTTAGAAAAGCTTAACATTTTCAGATTTTTATAACCTACCTCATTCCCGTAAATGGAACAAAATTCGGATATTATAGGTATATATTTATTTATTCCCATTCAAGAAATCATCTATGGTATAAAAGGAGTTGTCAAGGGGATATGATTTCAGTTTATTTTTGAAACTATTACTGCTGTCTTTCAGACATCTTATGTAAATATAAGATTACGTGGCACTACATCCGGAAGAATTTAATGAGATAACATTAATTTATTTGCCACATTAAAAATCCGGAATACTTTTAACTTTGTTGATCATTTACCCACGGACTTATGAAAGTAAGTTACACATATCGTCCCATATTAAGGACCATTGTGCAGCAAGAGTGGTGCATGATCAGGAGACAGTACATGTTCTGCGTTTCCTGTAGAAATAGTTCAGCCGTCCGGTGTGGCTGAGCGGTTCTAGGCGCTTCAGCCTGGAACCGCGCATCCGCTACGGTCGGACATGGATGTGTGTGATGTCCTTAGGTTTAGCCGGCCGGAGTGCCCGAGCGGTTCTGGGCGCTACAGTCTGGAACCGCACGACCGCTACGGTCGCAGGCTCGAATCCTGCCTCGGGCATGGATGTGTGTGATGTCTTTAGGTTAGTTAGGTTTAAGTAGTTCTAAGTTCTAGGGGACTTATGACCACAGCAGTTGAGTCCCATAGTGCTCAGAGCCATTTGAACCATTTGTCCTTAGGCTTAAGTAGTTCTAAGTTCTAGGGGACTGATGACCTCAGATTTTAAGTCCCATAGTGCTCAGAGCCATTTGAACCATTTGAACAGTTCTGCTGTGGTGCGGATAACAGATGTATGACACAGTGGAAGTAGAATGCTGCGGCAACTGGAAACGTACTCCAAAGTTGAAGTACGCGGGACAGTGCGATTCTTGTCGGCAAATAGTCTAAACTGCAGACAGGTTCGTCTCGAAATTCTGGCGGTATGTGGACTTAATCCAACGTCGCGTCCAGGCGTACTGTAACTGTGCCCACGAGTTGCCCAAGTACGCAGAGATGAGAGTCATGTTGGTCGGGAAGTCAAGATATTGCACATGCGATTTCCATATTTTCGGCGAGCTGGAAGAACATTTAGGGGAAAAGAGATTTTGCCACGACGAGGACTTTCACACAATGGTTCTCGTATGGCTCTGTGACCGAGGAGCGGATCGTCGAGGAATTGATAGAACGTCCCGTCCGTTGTTCGCAGAGGCATGGCGACTATGTTGAGAAATGTGTTCATACATGTGTGTCACTTTGAAGCGTAGCGCAGTAATCAGTAAATCTTACTTGGCCTGCCATAATAATGGGTAACTTACATTGTGAAGTCTTCTCGTACGTTGACATTACAATTCACTTCACACAACCTTGAAAATAAAAGTACGGTACTGTGCGGAAGAGCAAAGTACGTAAATCAGCCGGCAGTTTTCGCTCATGTCACTCTAATGATCTACCTCTGGCGGAACCTACATATGTTTGCCTACTTTTTGCTCATCGTTAATGGGCGGTTATTCACGACTTTGCATTGTTTGGCGGAATATCTATTGCTCCTTTAATTTTCTGTGTTTCACGTGAGAAACATTCACTATAGATTTTGAAATTTCCGGGATATATTCTTGTTTACACAACGATTAATCTCCACATTCATTGTAGCGGTAACAGGATGAGTAATTATTATTCAGAACTATTAATGCTAGAACTGAGAGGCGTCTTGTCATCGCGTAAGTTTACTATAGATCTCCGAACGTGAGAATCTTCGCGGGCGCTAATTTCCCTTTGTAGCAAGTACACTGGAATTCCAGCAGTAGTGGCGACGTCTCTGATCTAGAGTGCTGATGGGAAATAACGCATGGCGATTCAACATTTCTAGCGTCGCGTATGCTGCGCCAGCGGTCACCGTACTACGTCAGGGGCAGTACGACTCTGGTGGCAATGTTCTTCGCTGTCACCCAAGCTATTCGCTCACCGCATAAAGGCGAAAACTGTCATCAAGCCGTAGCTTACTAGGGGTATAACACAGTCCTATTACAGGTGGTAAGTTAATTTCGTTCAGCGATTTGTTGGATCCCTTACTCAACTAGTCTGGACGAAATTACAATCGCTGACTCTGTAAACTGGTTAATTTTACGTTTCTAAGATATATAAACTTTTTCAGATGGGAAAGTCGCTTTAATGGCCAGAGAAATAATGGTGAAATGTGTAAGGATATAGCTTTCACTGACTCATACATACTCAACGGATTCTTATTATATCGATTCCTAGAACAAGGTAAAATGCATATAAACTGGATTGTACGATACACAGACGTTCTTCTTGCATGATTCTCTACAGTGTAGATAATTCTGATGGGACATAATATCAGAGGAGTGACAATTTTCCACTCCATTTACTGTTACATGCACGACTAAACCCTTTGTACGTGTCCTAACTTTTCATGTCTTGTTATTGTCTTTCCATGTGGCGTTCAGTGGCAGCAATAATATCGTATTTTGGTCTGTCTCGGATATTGTCTCTTTGGACTTGCCTCACATTGCAAACGTTGAGTATTTTTCTAAAAATCTGATATGAGTTTCTTGAGCAACAGCTTCGTACAAATATAAAAACACATCTGCAGAGAAATAACAACATAAAGAGTATGAAAAATGTTTTAAGATTGTTTTGCAAAAACCATACAGAGACAATAATTATAGCTAAATAATCTTGACATGATACCAACTGCAGAGAAATCAGAAGATGAGAAATATTTCAGCAGAGACTGGGGGGCAATACACCTGGAGGGCAGAGCGTTTATATAACCATACTTGTACAACGAGCTTTAGAAACGCAAGCTACTATGTTCGTACTGGTTGACCTGTCTGGTTACAGATCTGGCAGAATTTTTCTGTATTCGATCACTTCTTTTACTCCTTATGACAGACTTATTTTAGGCATTGTACATAGTTTATTGGCGACGTGACTACAAAACTGTTTACAATAAAACCTGAGTATGGTGCCGTTTCAATTTTTTCATTATTAAGTTGTAGGACACTTTCAGACTGTGTGTGAAAATAGAAGTTTCCACGGCAAGCGTCATCATTAAACTACTTCCCGTTTAATTTTTTACGGATGTTATATTACCTCAAACGGTGTCAGTTACTGGCCATGAAGAAATAAAACTAACTGCTGTTTCTATATTTTGTGTTGAATTAAAATATTAGAATGGCAAAATAACAGCGTTGCAGACAAGCTATACACACCAAATGTTACAAAAAAATGTAAATATTATGTTAGCGGTTCACAAACATAAAGAAAAATATAATGATGTGGTGCAATTTTTGTTAATGAATTCTTTCCTTTTCGTTTCGTAAGGCGATAGGTAAGTCTGATGGCAGACTGAGATTCATTGTAAAAATCCTCAGGAAGTGTAGTCCACCCACAACTGAGGTAGCTCACAGAACTCTTATTCGACCAATGCTTGAGTATTGCTCGCTAGTCTGGAATCCGTACCAGACAGGATTTATCGAGGAAGTAGAGAAGACCCAGATGAGAGCAGCACGTTTAGTTATAAATTTGTTTAGTAAATTTGCAAGCGTCACGGAGTTCCTCAGCGAACTACAGTGGAAGACTACAAGAGAGGCGTTCTGTATAACCGGTTTACTGTTAAAAGCTCCGAGAACGTACGTTCATAGAAGAGTGAACCAATATACTGATTCCTCCTACGTACATCTCGCGGAAAAACCATGAAGGTAAAATTAGAGGGGTCCGAGTTTAGACGGAGGCTTACCAGCAATCGTTTTCCCCGCGAACGCTTCGGGACTGGGACAGGAAAACGGGTACACAAAGTACCCTCCGCCATACACTGTAAGTTAGATTGTGGAGTATGTCGATACAAAGGTTTAAAAACTGTGGTTATTCTACGGCATTCCTCGTAATCTTAGCCGGTTTTCAGTTGAGTTTTTTTTCTGATGATGGCCTTGTAAGCTGAAAGCCGGCTAACACCATAAATAAACACTACAAAATTGGTTCAAATGGCTCTAAGCACTATGGGATTTAACACCTGAGGTCATCAGTCCCCTAGACTTAGAACTACTTAAACGTAACTAACCTAAGGACATCACACACATTCATGCCCGATGCAGGATTCGAACCTGTGACCGTAGCAGCGCGGTTCCAGACTGAAGCGCCTAGAACCGCCCGGCCACAGCGGCCGGCTAAACACTACAGAACATCCGAGTTTTTTGGTCAAGTAAATTTCGTGCCCCACATAACAAACCTTCTCTATGCGTGTGATATTAACATTCAAATGAGAACTAGAAACGTTTAAGTAAACTGCAAATCTCCCGTAGGTTTGAAAACAGTATAATTAAGGAATCACAAACGACGAATTGTTAGTCAACTAGATAAAGCAAGTGAATGTTGTTATAAGAAATGTGGCAATGTCTCTAGGCATGGCGATTGGTGTGTTGTGCACAATCATTAAAGCATTCACACTGGAGTAAATGGTTATTCTAGTCGTTAAATTGAAGGTGAATGATATAAATATGGTGATTCGTAGTCTTCAGACTTCAGAGGTATCTTAGTTCACAAAGAAGGAGAAACACAAGTCTTTCTAAAAACTAAACTGGGGATATACATGTTTCAACAAAGTCGTTTATCACGTATTGCACTGATTATCAAGTTCGTGCTTAGGGATTTATGGAAATCCTGAGTTATCTTTTTCCTTCATTCTTAAAACCGTGAGCTAAAAAAAGCTATGAAACATAAAAGAAATGTGTGAAGGAATGCACAGGAAGCAGTGAACTCATTGCGACAACAGCGCAGTCGCAATCGACGAACGGTTTCCAGCGATGTAGGCTAGTTGGGAATCCGACGTCAGCAGGTTGATGATTACGAAGCACTAAACATCAGTATGTGGCACAGAGTCCGCGGCGTAACAAAGCAGTATTGCCTGGTTGCTACTTCAGTAGACCACACACGACTCCGTCTTGATCATTTTTACATAGTTACTCTAGACTGCTTCAGGAAGATATCTTGATGGTTTCCTTGACTAGGCCACGGTCTTTCTTTTAACGCTCTTATCAAGTCATTGTGACGTCTTCACGTCATTAACTTTGACATATTCCAGTGGAAATATAATAACTCGCCTCGTCACCCCTGCACCGATACTTCGACGTAGATCCTTACCACCATACGCTTATATTAGACATACAAAAAGAAGCAGAACAGTAAACAAAATTTACGCTTGTAAACACTGCAGTGGTGAATTTATTTGCAGGATGACACTCACGAATAAGATCATAAAATTAGAATTATTTTCAGATGAAGGTAGAAGATGATCTAAGGAATGTGTCAGACTAGAACATACAACACAAGAAAGACAGTCTTCTGTTTGCCGATTAGTGACATGTCTCGGATCCTGCGCAGAATGCTTGACAGATGTAGCTGTTGCGCTGTGAGTTATTATCACATTTCAGAAAGAACACCAGAAGACTAAAACTAGCAAACATTTCTTTCCGGACTCCGGAGATGGAAAAATACCGGAACGAAATCCATGAATAAGGACGATTATTGCACGGAGCACTGTACAGAATCAAGGCTAGCTCCCATATCGGCTTAAGCTTACAGTTGGCAACATTCTGTACGCCCTTTAGATGCGCCACAAACAATTAAAGCGGCCATAGTCCCCTTTGGGATCCGAGTACAACACAGTTTGGCAAAGATGGTGGCATGGGGAGGGGAGAGATGGTAGAGGGGGCAGAATGTCAGCGGTTACTGCTTTATAGAAAGAAACAACCCTATTTTCACAAGGATTAAATAAGCCTGACGAGAGATGATTTACGAGGGTTATTCCAAAAGTAAGGTCCGGTTATAAAAAAAAATCAAAACTAAAATGTTTTTTCAAAACAATTGTTTTATTTACATTCCTTACATCTTTATCTATTTTTCTACATAACTTCCATACTTATTTAAACATTTGTCACATCGTTCAACAAGCTTTTGAATGCCCATGTTATAGAAATCGGCCGCCTGTGACGATAACCAGTCCTTAACTGCTTCTTTCACTTCATCATCTGTGTCGAAGCGCTTGCCGCCGAGAAACTCCTTTAAGTAACGGAACAGGTGGAAATCACTTGGCGCCAGGTCCGGACTGTAAGGAGGATGGTCCATCTGTTCCCATCCAAATTTCTTGATCAGAGCTTGCGTTTCATTTGCAGTGTGGGGTCTGGCATTATCATGCAACAACAAGATTCCAGATGACAAAAGACCACGTCGCTTATTCTGGATTGCACGTCGAAGTTTAGTCAGGGTAGCGCAGTAGGCGGCTTTATTAATCGTTGTTCCTCTCTCCATAAAGTCGACTAACAATACTCCACGTCTATCCCAGAACACAGTCGCCATAACCTTACGTGTTGAGATTGTCTGCTTTGCCTTGACCTTGACTGGCGATGACGTGTGACGCCATTGCATTGACTGACGTTTAGACTCTGGAGTGATGTGAGAAACCCATGTCTCATCCCCTGTGACAACATTGTCTAAAAGACTGTCACCTTCCTTATGATATCGCTCCAAAAAATCAAGAGCAAAAGCCATTCTTTTCATTCGTTGGGGCTCAGTAAGCAGCCTGGGAACCCAACGGCACACAATTTGTGAAACTTCAAATGTTCAGACACAATTCTGTACAAAGTTGTTCTACTCACATTCGGAAAATGCATGTCTACGTCTGTAATAGTGAAGCGGCGATCTTCACGAATTTTTTTGTCAACCGCATTGACCAAATCGTCTGAAATCACTGATGGTCGGCCACACCGTGGTTCATCGTGCACATTATCCCGTCCTTCATTAAAAGCTCGCACCCACTTGAGCACTTTACTGTCGCTCATTATGTTAGGACCGTACACTTCAGTAATCTGCCGATGGATTTCCGCCGCTGAATTGTTTCTTGCAGACAAAAACCGTATCACTGCCCTTACTTCACAATCGGCGGGCTGATCAATTGTCTTAAACATTGTAAAGTGACACTGTGAACTACACTCAGCAACAGTAACAAAGCGAATGGCGGCGTTTGACGCGCAAGGCTTGCCGGGAGTCGGCGCGCATGCGTGTTTTGTCATTGGCGCCAAATTTCAATAGTTACGGCGAATCGGACCTTACTTTTGGAATAACCCTCGTAGAATTGGGCTTAATAAGACTTTCGTCACAGTTGCAAAAGATAGTACTAGACAAGAGACAAGGTCGAGTGTACAAATCGCAGTCTTCCCGACAGCGGATTCTTTTTTCACATTTGCGAAACGTCACACGATATTATCAGCAAACATTTTATGCATAATGATATCTTTCCCAAACAGATGCCTTAACAAATAACTTTTCTTTCACTACTTTTGTTCCAATCAATGATATTTGCAACGCCTTTTCGTATTCTTCTTCTGAAAGAGTCCGGCAGTTATCAGGAGAACCGCGGTTTTTATTTTCGTCTAAACCTGATAAAGTAGGGCGCTTAGAGATAGCATACTTGTTCGAACTAGGAGAGTGGTGGATATTATTAGCTTAGGATTTTAGGTGACGTCACTTGGTCAAATAACCATAGAAAATTTGTAATTGGAAAACTGTGAGAATAAGACCTGACAATAAATAAGCCTGACGAGAGGGGATTTAGAATCGGGCTTAATGAGACTTTCATTACAGTTGCAGAAGATAGTATTTAACCGATAAAACTAGACAAGAGACAAGGTACAAATATCGGATGTTACGTTCTCATCATCATCGCAATTTAGAGTAAATGAGGAAATAAAAGAAATTATTTCTTTGCGCTCACTGAGATCCATGATTGAATTGCATACTGCCGTCAACTATCTTCTGCCTTCAAAGTGATCTCTTACTGCTCACTCAGACCACATCCAGCACTTTCTCACTTTCAGCGGATGACTATTGCGGTGTATGGGTGAGTAGTTCTACCTTCAAACGTATTTTCAAATACTTTTTTAAGGAAATAATTCGCAGTTAGTTATTGGAATATTCAGACATTGTTTGACTGAGAAGGAATTTAGACAGGGTGTATCCATTATGATGAAACAGACTTACAGAGAAGGAAACCCTGATCCGGAAACGACTGAGCTGCAAGTTACTAAGCAAAGCATTATGGCTCGTAACGCTGCCAACGAATCGTTGCTTTTCCGATGTAATACACTGGCGTGTGGTGACAGAAAAGTCGTATAATGCGCTGCAGATGAAATGAGGTGTACAAGGTCATAGCCATCCGAAAGTAAATTTCTGTCTGTATTTACAACTTGTTGTGTACAGACTGCAGTGCTAGTGGAAATGCATTGCACCAGATTACAGAATTAGGAAACATGATTTTCATCTAAGATTGTAGTGGAGCTGACCGATTGTATCGGACAAAGTACCAACATAAGAGACATTCGATTCACACTACTCGTCCGAGACTGTTCCAGCGGTTAAGGGAAATGCGGAAAGTGGTACCACAATGCAACGATCGTGGAAGACACCAAACAGTACATAATATTCTGGGTAGGATCCGAGAAAAGTCGTTAATCGGGTAGTAAAACGACGTCTGTATTCTCTTCCGATACGTTCCACCAATCATCATGTAACAAAAGGTACATTTTGCGTCCGTATACGGTACGTATATACCACATTGGAGAATTTGTTTGCAGAATGTAGTAAACGAACAATATTAACAAAATGTTGTTGTTGTTATGAGATGAAAGTAGAACATACATAAATCCAATTCCTATACGGACAGCCGTGCCGATCACTGTTACCCAGAGACCGTGGAAGACGGCCCAAAACTTTTTTATGTGCAAGTATCACCTTTCGTCTTGAGAAGTAACTGGGCGAAGTGTTGCGACGACAGCGTTCGTTGCGAGTTATCCAGAGTAAAGTGGAATAGAGTAATCGTGCAATAGAGTAAAGATCTATGTAACCTGATCAAATTTCTCGTAATTTCTATAAACCACTCAGACCATGACTGCGATAGTCTCAAATTTTCTTTATAATCTTGTTGTGTGCGTATGAAAAGAAGCCAGCGTGCAAAATTTGCTGAATGTATGCAACACAACTCAGATACAACTATCTTTGAGCTCAAGAAAAAAATATTGAACCACTACGCATTTCATGTACTATCTGAGCTCCGATCTATGTAGCGTGAAGTGAAAGGTGAAGCATCAGTGATTTCTCATTATCGAATCAATTGAGAATTATAATGGAATTGTGGATCGTTTGTGTATCGGTCCATGCTATGAGGACTCTATTAGAGCAAGTGTTCTCGCTCTGCATAAGATACTAAAGCCTATATATCTGACGTATTAGAAATGATTAGCTGTACTTAAACGTTCTGGAGTGAATCTAATATTCCGATGTGGTTTCAAACAAGAACTGTAATAGTGAGTGACGCGACGGATGTAGCAAATGGAATGCGTTAGTAATCAAGTCAAATGAGTAATAAATGAAACAAAGGACCAAGTAACCAGATTTCCAATGCTGAAACCAAATTTCTTCTTCTCGACTTGTATTTATCCATGACCTGCACTAAAAAAAATCGACTAAGGTGCTAATTATCAAGCTACGTCCATTGCCCAGAAACGCTGAGGGTCTTGTTTCTCGAATCAAGAAAACTGATATTTGTTAATAGTTTCTCAGATTTAATCATTTCTAAAACGTTCATTTACTCACTTTTGGTTTTGCACATTTGATGTTGTAAACTGATATATTACTAAAGGTAATAAAGAAGAAATTGATTCTGTGGTTTCGTATATAACATGACTATGAGATCATCTGCTAAATAAAAGGGAAACAGAGTGTCGTTATGCTGGAGGAATTGTGTACGTGCTGGTAACAGGTCTCGCGATCATAGATCACTCCTGGCACTGCCTTGTAGGCAGCGTCCAACTAATCGGAACAGGCCTATGGCCTAATCCGTGAATGGTGTTTAAGTTTTACGTCTACAGAGCCTCGTTATGTAACAGTGAACGGTGAAAATCTACAAACGTTTTTAGCGTGCTCCTCATTTTCATTAGAATTATATCCAGTTTCAGTTCGTGAACGAGTTCTGTGAAGGTTCATAACTTTGAAAAACAGTTGAAAACTCAAGTCTAGGAGTGCGTTTGATTCATCACCACGATGCGCCTGTCAACTCTGGTAAACAAAATAATTATTTCGATACATTTTTAAATTACGTTTCAGAAGTTAGACTTTTTTTAAACTGTGCGATAACTGCAGAAGAATTTTAATTTTAGGCTGGTGAGGAACGCGAAATCTGCGACCGTTCTTACTCAGTTAAGCGACTGTAAATTTTCGAAAAGCATCCAGGAGGTCTGGAATGCAAGATTTACAAGGTAACGATTTCAAATCTGCCTAATACATCCTTGTTAATCTTCAGCATTTACCTAAACAACGAGAAGAAACTGACAGCAATTTTTTTGAAGAAACAGAACATGCTGACGCGTCACCTCAGGCCATGCGTGTGTTATTCTGAGGTGCAGTTTGGGACGCAGCTCTTATAGTATCTAGAGGATTAATTGAATCAACCGCAGACATTCCTGTTATTCATATCTCCGCCCTGGAGTAGGCACGATAAAGACGGTTGGTATGGTGAGGTAGTGTATATGAAAGAGAAACTGGATTCCCGCGACCTAGACCTACTTGCTGTAGCGCGCTAAGAGCTAACGAGTTTTCTCCAAAGACTGGTCTGGTGGTCTCACGCATCCAGCCCGCCTCTCTTCGTCCTGGTCGCCGCTTTATGAGGAACGGGGAACAGTTACGTACCTGAACGTACCTAATATTTAAGTACAAGGATGATAACTCAGGGATTCGAGTTCGATTTCCTACATTCCGATAGAGTTGTTTACTTCACATGATTTGATTTCCTCCTCCTGTATACTTTTGCGCATTCGAAGGATGACAACAGCATTTAGTTTGTAGTTCTCATTAAACTGCAGGCTGGCATGATTGGACAAATTAGTTTGCACGTCCGTGGAAGTGGTTTGCCTCCAGTACAGTAACTCTTAGTAAATCCTACTAGTGTTGATACAAACATTATGACTGACTCAAATTCGACTAAGGAATCTTGCAAATAAACGTAAGTCCTTTAAAGCGGCTCGTTTTCGTTGCTTATACGTACCTTTATTAAGTTACATATGAAATCGTGTGACAGTCGGGATGTAATTCCACCAAAAGTGTTGACGTAACCAGGTGGTCTCAAATATGAACAATAGAGTTTCTAAACACGATCCGTCTACCCATGCTCAGTTTTAGTAGTTCCCTTGAATCTCTTTCCGCGAATGACTTTGTGGTTCCTATCTCAAGACTGGAGATTACATCCTTCGTCGGGCTAAGAAGGCACTCTGTTACTAATGCTTGCACTGCCGACAGGCTGTTGAGTATTCGGAAATTATTAGAACAACAAGACGAACGGCGAACGGCCACTTTGGAATGTTTTGACACAACAATACCACTGAAAAGATCTCCGAAAAAGGCACCAAGTTTTATGAATCATAATCCAATTAAGTGTGTAGCCCTAAGTAACTGATGGTCTGAAACTGGTGAAAATTTCTCCAGATTCAGTTATAATGTCCTACCTGTCTAAGAGCCCTTCACAGGAGCACCATCACCATTAGTCAGTCATTGTCAGAATTTTTTTTTTATATCGATTAGTCAGGCGTGGCAAGCATTTTACCAGTCGCACTGCACGATTTTAAAATGTCCTATACAGTTAAAATCCACTGAGGTGGCAAAAATCACTATTTATCAGAAGTCGTAAGCAACCAGAAGGCTTAGAACTGCGGTGATATGGCACGAAAGGAACTTCCTTAATAGACTTGCAAGGTATCTCAGAAATGAGAAGCTATGGCGATGGCAGCTGTCACGCTCGGTGTTGGTAGCTTTTAGCGGAAAGAAGAGAAAGAGCGATCACTCACGCGTGGCCGGCCGGCGAGGTGGAGAGCTGTACTGGTTCGGCGGCGGCGGCGGCGGCGGCGGCGGCGGGAGCGTGGCTGTGGGCGGCGCAGCGTGCGTTGCAGACAGAGGAGCGCGCCTGTGTGAGCACCGTGCGGCCGGCCCGCGGCAAGGCGCGGTGGGGGCTCCCCACCACTACGCGACACCCCGGAGTCGACGGCCGAAACCCATCCACGGCTACGTCCATCCACCGCTGACAGTGTCTGATATACTGCCCAGTCCTGAATAACCACCTTTTGCTGTGGAACGTGCTGGATGAGGCTCATTCAAGTTCTGGAAGGTACCGACAGGGATGTGGAGCCGTGCCGACTCCATTGCCGCGGGAAATTGCGCTTGTCTTATCGGTTAAGGATTCGTGGCACGAACAGCCCGATCGAGGTGGTCCCACTGGGTTTAAATCCGGGGAGTCTGGTGACCAGCGGCGTAGGGTAAACTCATCCTGGTGCTCTTCGAACCACTCACGTTTACTGCGAGCTGTGTGACATCGTGCGGTGGCCTGCTGGTACAGCCATCGTGCTGAAGAAAAACAAACTGCATGTAGGGCGTACATGGTCACCAGTTATAGATGCATACTTGTGTTAGTCCATTGTGCCTTCCACAATGACGAGATCACCCAGAGAACGCCAAGAAAACATTTCCCCGACCGTAATGCTCCCTCCTCCGGCCTGGACCCTTCCAACGACTGTTGCAGGGTGTTTGCTTTCAGATGTATCACACCGTACACGCCAACGGCCGTCTGTCATCTGGAAAGGCCACCTGTTGCCACTCATCGCACGTCCAGTTGGGGCGCCGGCGCTGCAGTCGTGGACTGTGCGGCTGGTCCCTGTGGAGGTTCGAGTCCTCCCTCGGGCATGGGTGTGTGTGTTTGTCCTTAGGATAATTTAGGTTAACTAGTGTGTAAGCTTAGGGACTGATGACCTTAGCAGTTAAGTCCCATAAGATTTCACACACATTTCAAAATTTTTTTGGGGGCGCTGGCCGGAGTGGCCGAGCGGTTCTAGGCGCTGCAGTATGGAACCGCGTGACCGCTATGGTCGCAGGTTCGAATCCTGCCTCGGGTATGGATGTATGTGATGTCCGTAGGTTAGTCAGGTTTAAGTAGTTCTAAGTTCTAGGGAGCTGATGACCTCAGAAGTTAAGTCCCATAGTGCTCAGAGCTATTTGGACCATTTTTTCCATTTGGGGCACTGGAATGCAAATTACAGTCTTCGTCGTCCATGAACAGCAGCCAGTATGGATGCATGAACCAGGCGCCTACTGCAGAGACCCATACTCAGGAACGTTCGCTGAACGGTCGTTGAGGAGACATTGTTGGTAGCTCCATGGTTCATCTGAGTGGTCAGTTGCTCAACAGTTGCACGTTATTTGGCCGTGCACACCCTGCAGCTGTCCTTCACGCCTGTCATCTACGGCCCGTGGTACACCACAGTTGAACCAGACACCGGTTTTGAATAGCGCTATTTTGCCATGCACTGTATATTTTAACCAAGCTGACATGAGAACACCTTACAAACTTTGCAGTTTAGGAAATGCTTCCTTTTAGACGTCCCATAAATAGATTCGTTTCTGCACTGTTTTCCGCTTCCCTCCGACACGCTTTATATACCCTCCACTGCTAGTGCTGCCACCTTCTGTCTGTGAGTGGATATTGCACGCTGACGTCGAACATAGGCGTTGGTCACATTAATTTGACTGGACCGTCGAAAAGAACAAGGAGAAAACTAATAACTCCAGCGCAGTGATGTTATTGATTTCAAACAAATTTTTATTTTTTCGTAAAGGAATTTTGATCTTTGGTCCCGTGCATGTAGAAAACAATAGTGAATGAAAGAGGGTTCGCCTTCTTTCAAAAACACAATTTTTGTTTTGCTTAATCCTCGAACATGTTTCACAGCAGTTGTGGCATCCTCAGTGTTTCTTTTTTTCTTTCATTGTTTCTCTTTCGCGTTGTGTTTACCCTGTAGTGGATGCCAATAGAAATCAGCCACAACTCTAAATTATTATAACATATCATCATTGCCGTACTCGGTTTTTATTTGCCCGCTAAATATGTTTTTGTTGTTGTTCTTAATGCGTTAACTGATTCTACCGTCGCATCTTGGTGGAACAACATAATTATAAATGAAAATCACAATACTTTATATGTTCTAAGATTCATTTATAGAGTTGACCTGTTTTAGGCTTACAAGGCCCTCGTCAGAGTTTAAATGACTATCGTCATCAAAGAAGTTACGATATCTGTAAACATCATTGGAAGAGATGTTAATCACCTAGAGTGAGGTACGAAAACACAGAGTAAGTGTTATCTTTGAAAGTGGTATTTCAAACTCAGTGGACCTTATAAATAAGATAAAAGATCTATTTCGTACACATTCCGCTGAAATATTCATGGACAATTTTGAACAACAATTTTTTTCATAAAGAGCCTTTAAGCGCAAATATTAAATACTGGTTCAGTTGTGTAGATGATGTACTATGTAAGTGGCCACGCACTGCAAGACAGCTCAACACCTTTTTTCGTAACTTAAAGAATCGCTGTAGAAATATTCAGTTCACAATGGAGAGTGGCAACAAATCCATGAACCTCCTAGCTCTAACGACTGTCATAAGTACAATAACACAGTGTTTAAAAATTTGTAGAAAAATTAAAATTACAGACACAATGATACCATCTTGCTCGAAACACTTAGTAACACACAAACGTGTAGCTTTCCACTCAGAGATGCGCCATCTCACGTCTGTTCGTATGTCCAAAGAAGATTTCATAGCACAGTTAAACATAATAAAAATTATTGTCTCAATCAATGGCTATAGCCCTGTCTCGTTGGACACAACTTGCATTGGCAACAAAACGTGAAAATTATGCTCCTTCCGTGAGCTCCCTCTTCTGCCCTTCCAATTTCTGCAGGATACGTATCACAGAGTGTAACAAAACCACTGAAACCTTACAAGAATAGTATTTCTTATTATATGAGGAACAACCAGCCCAGTGTATTTTCAGTAGCAAAGATAAGACCCAATTGCTAACGAACAGTGGGGTACACAGAATTACTTGTCATGACTGTGACTGGTTTCACAGTGGTCGATCAGGCAGAAACGTAGCTACTAGATTGGCTGAACATGAACACAGCTGGAAATTGCAGATTTCTGACTCCATATCTGCTGAACATGTACTGAGTGAATGCCACAGCTATCAGCCACAGTCTAATGTCCTCCACTTAGCAAAAAAAGGGCAAAAACTGAACCTATTGTAAGCCATGGGAATCAACAAACATCTGTTCTACAATCGTGATTTAATTTTAAAGCACCAAACACAGTTCAATACCTCCCCTCTTTTAAACTTCACATTGTCCGCACAGGTTTCCAATGCTTCCCACACTGTACGATCCTTGCTATCCGTCCATTTTCCTGTGTTTATTTTTTTTGTGATTGCCAATGTGCTCCATATATTCTATTATTACAACTGTCGATTCTATCTTTTACTCTGTTTCTGTTGCACTTTGCATATGTAATGCTTCTTCAGGCTATTCTTTAGTGCTCTTATCAAGTACTAAGTCTATTAACAGGAACTGTTAAATTAATTTAAATTGTTACAGAGGCTTTGTTTTTCGAGTTCAGTGTTAAGGTTTTTCCTGATTTACTCTCTCTGCATTAATTTACCGTTCAGCTTCTAACTTTTTAACTGCAGTGCCACTCCACTGCCAAAGATGGCATTTACTCTGTGTTTGTGCCTCACTCTAGATGAGTAACACTTTTCCAATGTGGTTTAGAAATATTGCAGCTTCGTTGACGACAGTAATCACTTATAGTCTGATGATGGACTTGTAAGAGGAAAACCGATAAACTCATTAAATGAATCGAGTGGAACATACACAATATTGCCTTTTTCATGTATGTTGTTTTTATGCTTGAAATGACGTTTCCTCGTGCTCACTGCTAAATTCTGAATGTTATTATGTTGCTATGGCTTAGACGCACTTATCGGTGTATATTTATGTTGCAGATACTCCATTGAAAGTCGTTTCACAATGTCTAAGCCACAGCAACATAACATTCTGAATTTACCAATAGTGTTGGAAAACGTCATTTTAAACACAAAAACGACAGCAAAAACATATTTCGTTGAAAAAGAAAACTAAGTTCAATTCTGGTCGGATCAACTACAGCAATGATGACATGCTGTGTTGATTTAGACTTCTGGCTGATTTCTGCAGACAGCCACAGGACACACATAATGTAAGAAAAGAAACATAAAAAAACCATTGAGGATGGCACAGTCGTGGTGAAACATGTTTGGGGATTAAGCAAGGCAGACGCTCTTTAATTCATTATTATTTTGACTTTTTATGTTCGCACATTCCAGTTACAAAGATGGCAGGTGCTGACAGGTGTGAATACTAACGAACTACCAGTTTAATAAGTCATGGTAACAAAATACTAACCGAACTATTTACAGAAGAAAGGAAAAATCTGGTAGCAGACAACTTTGAGAAACATCAATTTGGATTCTGGAGACATGTAGGAGCATGTGAGGACAATGTTGACGCTATGACTGCTAAGTGCCAGTGATCTGAACCTTCCTTCCGGAATGGTATCACGATCTGCATCAGCTGGGCAGCTGAGAGGCAGATCATTCTCTTTAGATTCAGCTACTCAGTAAAATGTTAAGCAACGGGTTTTAATTGACACAGTTAAGAAAAATAGGTGGCTCTTGTACTAAGCTTGGGTACTGACACTCCGTTAATTCAGTAACAATAAGCTGTATGAAAAAAGGGATTCAATAAGTATGAAATCAAAAACTTGGCACAAGTGAACACAGTTTTTATTACAGAATGTACAGTGTGCACAGATTAATAAGGAAATTACATACAATTCAGTCAAGTACAACACAGAACATGTCTGAAACATGAAAATAAATTATAATAAACAGCGATAAGTTTGGCAGAGTTATCTAACAAGGAATTAGGGACAGTAGTTATCAATTTTTATTAATTCAATAATGCAATTATGCCTGCCCGCCTGGTCATGGCTGAGACTATGTGAATTTAATTAAATATTGGAAAACCCCTAACTTTGTTCCATCCTAACCAATCGATGCCACTAGATATTCACACCATAATTGTTGGGTGTTGACAAATAAACCGTCGATGGTGCCGATGAATGTCACTAGAACTGGCCTACCGATTCATGCTGCCTCACAAGCAGCGAGAAATCTCCAAATGTAGAGTGCCTATCATTACCAGGTGTCCACCAGAAAGAAGAGTGTCTTCTCTGCCGCTAAGTGAAAAGAAGAGCGAGTCTGCGTACCGTGGGTATGCTCTACTCAGAGTTTCCGTCTAAATATCAACAAATAATCAGACAAAAGTTCGCCCAACTGTAACCCATGGCTTAACTGTTATGTTACCGTTTTTCGCCCACCAATAATCATTCACCAATCAGCCAGTTTTTTGCCTGTGCTGTTCGGAGAATTTCGGACTCACGAACCTAAATCATAACCTCACTTCTTTATGCCGCCAATGCACAGTCTTTTTGTGTACAAACGTTCAGAAAATGGCTCCTGGCCTCCCACTTCAGCCGTTTTTTGAGAACACTCAATGGGTGTCTTTCTTGTCTGTGGGTAGAAAAAAAAATCTCTCATCCCACCGGATCTTGGTGTCTATTTGTCACAACACACTGTCACCAAACGGTGAAAAACAAAGAATCTGAATAGTATGGCTGCTTACAGGAGAGGCAGGAATATAGTGATTTGTTCAAAAGGGTCCCCTTTCCACCTGGCGTCTGAGAACTCACTAGGCAAGTACAATGCCTCTAGCAGAAAGCGCTTTGATGGAAGGGCCTAACTATAAAAAATGGTTCAAATGGCTCTGAGCACTATGGGACTTAACTTCTTAGGTCATCAGTCCCCTAGCACTAAGAACTACTTAAACCTAACTTACCTAAGGACATCACACAAATCCATGCCCGAGGCAGGATTCAAACCTGCGACCGTAGCGGTCGCGCGGTTCCAGATTATAGCGCCTAGAACCGCTCGGCCACTCCGGCCAGAGCCTAACTATAAAATGGCCATTTACTTACTGGGATGAGTCTACACGGGCACCGTTGTTTAGCGTTCTATTGGACTCTTGTATTGTGCATAGTTTTCTAAAGCATGAGGAAGAAGCGTGATTTCCCTATATCACTTCAGGCAAATGCCGGGATGGTTCCTTTGAAAGGCCGATTTCCTTCCCCATCCTTCCCTAACCCGAGCTTGTGCTCCGTCTCTAATGACCTCGTTGTCGATGGGACGTTAAACACTAATCTCCTCCCTCCTCATGAGGAAGAAGCTTGCTGTGGGCCAATACGGGCCGATAGCATACGTACCATGTCCGACTGGGTCAGTAGCTCCTCCCACTAGTTGACGAGTTCTTTGGAAGTCAACCCTGGTCCTGAGAAAGTAACACAGTGGAGAATCTCAGCTCGTGTCCCCCAGGCTGTCTTACTGCTGGCTTTCCGAAACCTCCTCTCACACAGGTGAAAAATCTACTATTACATGCACAGAAACCCAATTAGACTATAGAGAAGAAACGAAGAGTCATAAATGTCTTGAACTTCATAGCCACTGTTATTAAACTCGTAGCTAAAATAAAAACACGAATTTGTCTAAATATTATTGCAATCGATGATTAACTGGATTTGGTTATTAAAAATCAGAAAGTAAACGTTAGGAATGGTTTGACGCTTCTTACAACTTATCTCAGAAGATATGGTGAAGGAAGGCAAACCGATATTTTTAGCATTAGCAGGTTTAGAGAGAGCTTCTAATCATTTTGATTAAACTACACTCTTGAAATTTTGAAGCTGTCAGGGATAAAATACAGGGAGCGAGAGGTTATTTATAACTTTTAAAGAAAGCAGACTCTAGTTTAAGAGTCGAAGGAAATGAAAGGGAATCAATGATCGAGAAAGGTGTGAGACAGGATTGTAGCCTAGCCGCGATGTTATTCAATCTGTATATTGAGCAAGTTGGGAAGGAAACTAAGGAGAATTTCCTTCTTAAAGCAGCACTGTCCATGTTGGCAGAGAGGCTTGTATATTCGCAAGAAACTGAAGGCTATGCTGACTGTAGCACAGATACTGTAAGGATCTCCCATGCCGGAAAAGTCTCAGTGGATGAAGCAGACGAAGAGTGTCCCATAACGCTCCATTTCTCCCTTATCCACTCCCATAGTCCTCCCTCAGCTGCCCAGATGCCTAATCCAAGCGATGATGCGATTTGTGTTGAGGAAGAAGTTCCATTAACGGATCCCTGATTAATTAGTCTTGCATCGCATGGGCCACCAATCGAAAAGATCCCCAATTTTCTTAGGACCAAAATGGAGAACACAGAAAATAACACGAAAACTGAGGAGCTTGATGTGACCTCAGATACCCAAAATTTGGCTTTGGAACCAGAGGAAATGATTTCTGCAATTGGATTTGGCGATAGTCCAGTCCAAGAACTGTTACTGGAAAGTTGGACCAGGTCAAGATTAAATCTTTGTCTGGGGTTCAGAGGAGGAAACTCCTCAAAGAATAAAGAAAAAGGAAGGTAAAGAATGACTTCCTAAACATAAATGGAGGAAATAAAAAGGTCTTGAACCTAAGACCTCCAAAAATGTCTGTCTCATATTGAAAGGGGTGATCAGACAGGTAAGCTACCTCTAAGACAGGGAACAAGAGAACAAGAAGGAATATAATATTCCCACTACTCAGGATAAATGGAACCAGAAAAAACTGAGGCAGGAAATAGGGAAACAGGCCTATAATACTGCAGTCTCAGTTTTCAGGATGGGGGTTACCCAAAAGGGACATCCACTGATCACCTCAGAGCAGATGTAGGTTGTTTAGATGGCTCTCTTTGAGAAGATTGCGGGGAGGGATGGAAGTCGAGGACCCAAATTCATGTGGGCTGTCTGGGCTGTCTTATCTTTGTCTGTGAGGGGATGGGAACAATGGAGTGGCTTAAGGAGATGGTGCTCAGAATATCTCCGTGGGAGGGGTGAAGTTGCTAGTCAGGAAAGCAGCTGAACTCTTCAAGACCGCAAAGGTATCAATTTGGGTGCCAAAAATTCTTAAGGATGCTTCACCGAAGACTCTGTCCGAGAAAATAGTGACACAGAACTAGAAGATCTCTTCAGTGGATTAGGGGGTATAAACCGAAAGAATGCACTGGATGGCAAAATCCTTGTGGTGGAAGTCGGCAACATATTCCTGGCAGCAACACGAGAACAGGACTTGAAATTGTACTTAGGATTCTCCCAGGTAGCCACTAGGATATTTAAAAACATCAGAAGCGACCATGGCGGAAAGTCGGAGGCTGCAAGTGTTTCAGATAAACCTGCAACACAGTAAAGGGGCAACTGGTGCCCAGAATCGTTTTCTAGTAAGACAGGAGGTGAACGTGGCCCCGACCCAGGAACTCTATCTATACAAAGGGGGCGTTTGAGACCTCGGAGGAGCTGGAGGTAACTTGATTTATGCTAGAAATCTAAAGAACTCCAGAACAAGCAAATATGTTAAGAATGGAATTTCATTCATGCCATGGCGGACTTCTGTTCCAGGGACATAGTGAATACCAGGATGACACAACGTGAAGGTCAGATTTAGTTATAAGTTGACACAGTGGATAGGCCTTGAAAAACTGAACACAGATCAACTGACAAAACAGGAAGAAGTTGTGTGGAACTGTGAAAAAATAACCAAAATTACAAACTGATTAGTTCATGGGAAGATAGGCAACATCAAGGACGGCGGAAACGCATGAACGCCGTGGTCTCGTGGTAACGTGAGCAGCTGCGGAACGAAAGGTCCTTGGTTCAAATCTTCCATCGAGTGAAAGTTTAATCTTTTATTTTCAGTTTATGTGACAAACTCTTATGTTTTCATCACTTTTTTGGGAGTGATTATCACATTCACAAGAAAACCTAAATCGGGCAAGGTAGAAGAATCTTTTAGCCATTCGCCAAGTGTACAAGTTAGGTGGGTCGACAACATATTCCTGTCATGTGACGCACATGCCGTCACCAGTGTCGTATAGAATATATCAGATGTGTTTTCCTGTGGAGGAATCGGTTGACCTATGACCTTGCGATCAAATGTTTTCGGTTCCCATTGGAGAGGCACGTCCTTTCGTCTACTAATCGCACGGTTTTGCGATGCGGTCGCAAAACACAGACACTAAACTTATTACAGTGAACAGAGACGTCAATGAACGAACGGACAGATAATAACTATGCAAAAATAAAGAAAGTAAAATTGTCACTTGATGGGGAGACTTGAACCAAGGACCTCTCCTTCTGCAGCTCCTCACGCTACCACGACACCACGGCGCTCGTGTGCTAAGTGTCTCCATGATATTGCCTATGTCGCCCATGGGCTACTCAGTTTGTATATTTTGCTTATTTCTTCACAGTTCCACACAACTTCTTCCTGTTTTCTCAATTGATCTGTGTTCAGTTTATCAAGGCCTATCCACTGTGTCAACTTATAACTAAATCTGAGGGGGGGTGCGATGGGGAGGTTCCCTTGTGAGACCACCATATGCAGGTGGGGTAAAACCATGCTAAGTAGAAGAAAGGCTGAAGCCACCATGATGAATGAGAAAATTGCGATTAACACCACCAGAGGGCTTTCGCAAGGAGGGATCTTATTCCCACTGCTATGAAACGTAGTGGTGAATGAACTCATGAAGAATTAAATCTAGAAGCTACTTTTGCCAAGTACATTTAGACGATTTAATCATAGTAATACTTAGAAAATTTATTAGTACTGTTATAACCATGACGCAATGTGCACTAGAAATTGTGGAAAACTGGTGCAGAAAACATGGTCTAATGGGTAGTCCCTAGAAAACTTTTGTAGTGCCATTTACAAGGGAGCAAATCCGGTACACATACTGGAATATTAAGGTTCTCGATGAAGCTCTACCAGTGGAGGGGGTAGTGAAGTATGTAGGGATAACTCTGGATGTGAAACTATCATGGATCCCTCACATAAAGAATATATGTTTGAAGGCAAAAAATACTCTTATGAGCATTAGAAGGGCCTGTGGTAAAAATTGGAATCCAAACCCCGGGAGTATATACTGGATATACACCACTGTAATACCTATGGAAATTTATGGGGCTAGAGCATGGTGGATAAAGTAGAGCAGAAGGTGGCTGATAAGGAGCTTGGTAAGGTGCAGAGCTTGCTTAGCCGTTACAGGCGGAGTTAGGAGCGCATCCACTGCTAGGATGGAGACCATTCTGGACATGCCTCCATTATACTTTTGGGCCACAATGGAGACCGCTGCAGGGGCATATAGGCTAAAAACTGGAACTAATTCCTTTAGGGTATCCAGTATCTCCCACCAATATAGTAACGTGGTAAACCTAGGAATGGTCGGGAATATTCCAGAAGACCATAAAATAATTTCGAGCTACTTTAATAAACCTTTCAACGTAACAATTGTAAGGAGAGAACGACAGCGTTCAACAGACATAGTCTGGTTTACTGACGGTTCGAAAACATATTAAGGCACTAGGGCTGGAATATACGGGGTACAGCCTAGGCTAGAGGGAGCAGTGTCTCTAGGGAAGCTGGCCACAATATTCCAGAGTGTACGTGGAGGAGAATTTGCATAGGTGGTACAAAGATCGTAGCTACCACATTTATTCAGAAAGGCAAGCAACTCTGAACTCTCTGTCAGCCAATGTAAAGAGCTCAAAGATCGTTGCTAAATGTCATGAAACCCTTGGGAGACTAGAGGAAAGGAACTGGGTAAACTTACTGTGGGTCTCTGGACACTCGGGAATTAGTGGCAATGAACTGCTAGACTGGCCAGGGTAGGCGTGACGACTCCATTTATTGGACCGGCACCTGTCATAACATTCACTAAGGCGATGGTAAAATCAAAACTCACAATTATTAGAATATTTCGAGCTATTATGCCTTGGTCGGGTGGATTTCAAACTAAAATTTTAGTGTGAAATCCATGCGATCATGGCAAAATAGCCCGGAATATTTTATAAATTGTGATATTCCCGGCCGTGAAAATTGACAAGTAAACGAATAGATGGAAAGCTAATGATGTCGAAGTTCTGTAATCCTGAACTTGAACAGGACACAGATTAAATTCATGATAGGATTCATGACCGGTCAAGGGAACTTTAAGAAACACCTACACACGATGGGTAGAGAGCAAGAAGTCCCCAAGTGTAGACTGTATGGTAAAGAGGATGAAATCGCACCACATCTAATCATTCAATACGTAGCACTAAAAAACGAAAATCGCAGAATATTCGGGTCGGTAGAGCCTGGAGAAATCGTGTCTAATAAGGAACTATAAAGAATCTCCCTGTTTCTTAAGGTTACCTGCTGGTTTTACTAGAATCACAGGGAGCGAAACATCACAATAAACTCAATGTGGATGTGAGCAACGGTAGGCTAAGACCACTGTGGTTTTTTTCTCTGCAAAAATCAAATAAAGAAGAATTTTGAAACGGGAAGATAAGTACAGGGAGAAGAAATAAAATCTTTCAGGTTTGCTAATGACATTGACGCTGTAGTTCTGTCAGAGACGGCAAAGGACTTCAAAGAGCAATTAAACGGAATATATACAGTCTTGAAGAAATATTATAAGATGAACTGTGTTCCGTGTGTATATGTGTCTTAACAGTGCGTAAGTAATGTACGAAGAATGGCTAGTTAGGTGTAAGATGAGATTTTATTGCACTAAATAAACTTGCGTGACATTAAAACATCTACAATCTGAAGTCCAGTACCAACAAGTTACGCATCTGGCATTAGTTAAAGAATGGACTATTTATTATTCGTTCACAGTTCGTCCTATTATTTCGCCTTAACACAAATATAAATACTTATACGAGGAAAAGGAAAAACAAGATGCCCCGAGAACAAATGACTAGAAAAATGGTTCAAATGGCTCTGAGCACTATGGGACTTAACTTCTAAGGTCATCAGTCCCCTAGAACTTAGAACTACTTAAACCTAACTAACCTAAGGACATCACACACATCCATGCCCGAGGCAGGATTCGAAACTGCGACCATAGCGGTCGCGCGGTTCCAGACTGTAGCACCTAGAAACGCTCGGCCACCTCGGCCGGCCTAAACAGATTCTGGATCGTATGCTGTGGCACACCTGTCCCTATTTGCTCGAGATGGATCTATAAATTCTCTACATTTTTAACGTGCTGCAGTTGATGTCACTTGTGTTCTCCTATTTGTTTTCTTTTCATAAGATAGTGCAGTGTGGCAGATCGCTACTAGGACTAACCGTATGTCGTATGTGGCAGCTGCCCAGACTGCCAGAAAAGTGTGGACTTAGACTCTCACCATAGAATTCAAATAAAATCTGGACTCATAATTTAAGAGCACCACTCTCCAGTCTATAGTAGTTGAACGGAGTCTTTCATGGCACGAGTGTAAATGAATGCAATTTTGGGCGTGTGCCAATATCGAACCTTCTAACGTCTAACTAGACACCAAATATCCTTTCACAGGGCGCGAAAAAAATAAAAATAAAAATAAAATAGAAAAAAAGTTGGATGTACTTTACCTTATTGGCAGACTAGATGATTTACTATTAATTTGCTGTTGCAAACATATAAAACCCGAACACTACGGTCAGAATGGCACAGACAGCCTGCGATACAGTTAGCCATCCAGTACAGTCAACTGCTGCTCTCTCTCTCTCTCTCTAGTTCCGCATCAATTAGGTGAGCACCTGTCGGCAGCAACGCAGACGCTTTCCACATACTTCAATTACTCGTTGCAGTAGCTAAAATAGCCGCACCGCATCAGACGTTAATTCACTTCAGTGCAGCAGTTCACGGTCACTAGAGGCACGACCGTACAAATCTGCACAGCATAGCGGTGAACGGATGATCATCCAACAACCTGCTGAGAGTATCATTCCTCATTATATTGTAACTTTTCTTGGTCACAAGCTGTAAAAAGGCAGCGACTCAATAGGCCAAAATTGCGGTAATATTCTTTAAAGGGAAAAAAATTTAAACAGAAAATTAGGTACATTCTAAGTTGTTACAGGAACAAACATGAGAAGAGAAGTTTTTTGGGCATGGGCTCTTAAGAAGCAGGAGAATGTTTTTAACACAAAATCACCTTAATACTGAATATCAGCAAGATGTTTCAGATTTCGAGTGCGAAATCTGGAAGCTGAGACCATTCCTATGGGTTGGTACAAAGAAGGGAGGAAGATAAAGATTTAACGTCCCATCGACAATGAGGCTTTAAGGACGGAGCACAAGCTCGAATTGTTTAAAGATGGGAAGGAAATCTGCGTGCACTTTCAAATGAGCCATTCCGGCATTTTTCTAAAGCGATTTAGGAAAATCATCGAAAACCTTCACGTGGATGGTCGGACACGGAATTGAACGGTCGTCCTCCGAATGCGATTCCAGCGAGTTAGCCACTGCGCTACATCACGTGGATTAGTCAAGCTTCCAAACCAGAATCGATGAGCAGAAACATTTACGTTTCAAACACTTTCGGAGGGGACAGCAAACTGTTGATCATACCCCACATTCTAACCAATCATGAGTTCAAATAACCAGAGACAATTAATGAATGCAGCAGATACCAGCACAAGATGTCCAACGGTCTCTGAAACTGATATAGAAGTGATTGTTGATTAGCGAGTCCCCTCATAACAAATATTTGGATCCACGAAAGATTTTTTCGTGATTTTTGCCGCACAAATAGCTTGAACGGAAACCGCTGAAGATTTCATTGAAAAATGTGACTGACTGTGAGATCCATCTCGTCTGTAAAATAATCATCAAAGACCTGGTAGCATTGTACGAAGCAGTTTTGAAACAGTTAATGATTCACATTCACTGTCTTCCGTGAGAAATGTAGACTACTGAGAGGTCAAGTCAGGTGGACGGATTCGCCCCCTGCTTGCTATGATGAGTGCGCGTGACTTCTTGACTGAGCGCCACTTACTCGACCGTGAATTGGACTCCTTTGCTCTTGGGCCTACAGACATCTTTTTTAACCCGCTTCATAGGACTGCTTAAATACACTTCCAGGGGTGGACAAAAACATTGAAACAGCAAAAGTAAGACACAAAAGCATGTCTGATGACTAATGTGGTTTAGAAAAACCATTGGCAGTGAAAAGAGTTTATAGTGCTCCCGGAATCGATAAATACAGGTTCGGTATGGTTTTCAAAGGAATCGTATACCAACCCACTTGCAAAGTAACGACGATGGAGGCGGACAGCGAACACGTACCATTTTCTGAAAAAGCGGACATATAGGCTCAATGACATTGAGATCTAGAGACTGTGGTGCCTAGGGGAGATGCGTCAATTCGTCCTCGTGCTCACAAAACCAGTCCCGGACGATGAGAGCTGTGCGAACAGGGGCCGTGTCCTCTTGTAACACAGCATCCCCGTCTGGGAACAAATTTTGCCTCATGGATCAGCCAAAATAGTCACTTACAAATAACCATGACTGTGATGGGCTCTTCTAGAGTAACCACGGAGGTCATGGAAAACCACGCTCTGGCTACCCAGATCATCACCGAACCCCCGTCATGTTTCACTCTTGGAACGTAAACTCAGCCAGAAATTGGAAACAGTGTGAAACAATGCTCATCCGACCAAATAACATTTTTATATTGCTCGATAGCCCAGGTTTTTTTTGGCTTCGGCACCACGTTTTCCTGTTGCGCGCATTTGCATCACTAATGTTTGGTTTTGGAATTCCTGCTCCCGCTGCAATTGCCTGCTTATGGAGCTCCCTTGCTGTTATTTTGGCGCTACAGGATTCATGAGTCTGGCATTCAGTTCTGCAGAGGCTGTATCAGCTGTCGTCCTCTTATTGTTCGCAACAATCCTCTTCAATGACTCTCGGCCACGATCACTCAACACACACTTTTATCGGCGTTGTGACTTAGCGGTTGATGTTTTTCCGCTTTCCATGCATGCAGTATAAATCTTTGATTCGGTGCCTCTTGAAACACCAAACACTTCGGCTATGGAATACAAGTGGCCGTTCTTCCGTCATATGAGAGTAAAAATTTAAAATATATTTTAAGATTGGACACGGCTACTGGAAAAATGGATATTTGACATAATAAGAAAACATAGATTCAGTTGCATAATTTAAAATTTATAAAAAGCGGATTTGTTGATAAAACAGTGACACAAATGAAATGGCAAATGAATGTTTCACAAAAGGTAAAAGACAGAGAGACAGCTGCATAAGTTAAAAGTAAAAAGCCAGTGTGTTGACTGATTAACATCAGACTGATTAACATAGAGACATACATAAGTGAAATGATGAGTGGGCCTAGACTGCCAGGAAGAGGGGTATCATGAGGGAATGTAGAGGTGAAGTAATGCCGAAGAGGGTAATTGAGTGGGTGGATGTTTGGAGGAGGAACGCAAGAAAGTGAAGAGGGATGCCATTCCGGATCAAGCCTTAGGACGTGGGCGGAGAGGAAAGAAGAGCGGATTTCGTGGTCGGAAAAGGGAAGGTGATTAAAATTTCGTTGTGAGAAGGTAGGGAGTGTGTGGAGGTATTGCGTTCGGGGAATGAGCTGGTGAGGCGTGGCAGATTACTAGGCGCACTGAGCAGGGGGAAAACTAGAGAGTGGGTAGTATTGAATTTGTGGATAACGTAGGATATTCGGAAATGTTCAAGATGGAAGAGAAAGGAAGAGAGTTTTATTGATTGGTAGAGGATAGGGGTGGGGGATGGTAAGTGGAATCGAAAGGCTAGGCAGAGTGCGTGGCATTCGAGGATCTGTAGGAGGGAGGAGTGGAAGTCCATGTCACATTTACGTAGCAACCACCAGGCTTGGCTAACATTTTCATTTATGTTCAAGCACACATTTCTCGCATTGTTTCCATATTTGTGTTCAACCCCTGTGTTTTGTATACATACCACATACCTTTAAAAGTAACACATCATTACTTCGATCAATTCCATAAGACCCTAACTGACAGTTACAGCAGCTCTACTACGGGGTTAGTTTGATAGAACTTTCTTTTACATATCACACAGGAGAGATCACACATAGTGGCATTGTTATATGCATTTAGTAGCCACATAGGAGAGAGAACTAAGACGCTCTGGGTAGTGTGGTTCAAATTCGGAATGGTCGCAGCAATCGCGATTCCCGTTGACTATGAAGTGCACACAGTAATTTTTTCTCTCTGGACGAAGGAGAAACCGACAGAATTGAATTCTTGCAGTCCATGGGGAAAATATTTTGGGTGACAGTGTCTTCATGCTCGATTCTCATGTTCCTACTTGGGTATGCAGACGAAGGTGATTATTTTTTCGATAGCATCGCCACAGGTGATAATGCATGAATTCGGTTTATGTATTTAGAGACGAAATAGCAGTCTATGTAGTGTGCCAGTTCATCATGGACAAATGTAAAGTGTGTTCTGATATTTTCTTCGAAGAAGGTTACGATAACTGTCTTTTGGGACAGAAGAGGCGTGCTGTTGCTCCAGCAATCGATTTAGTAATATACACCGAAATGTTAAAATAGTTTGAAAGTGCAGTTGAAAACAAACTACTTCGCACATTGAGATCCGGCATAACTTTGTAGCGCAACAGCACTCGTCCGCAGATTTCCGAAGAACTCTTGACAAGTTTCAGATGGATGTTGTTTGGACGTATAGCAAATAACCCTGATTTTGCTCCCATTCGTTACCACTACTTCCCTAACATCAACTGAACTATCGTCATCGAATTTCGCGAACAATGAGGGGCATCAAAACGTCTTTCGATTACGCTTAAGGTTGCTGGCGACAGAGTTCTGTGACGATGGTATAGAGAAACTTCTCGCCTTGCACGAAAAGCTCATTACGTCGTAAGAAATAATGTTGAAGAGAACTTTAAGTACTTACTACAATACATAACAATGCCACTACAAAATCGTTGTAAACATCAGGAAATGTTGTTTCTCTATGGCATGTAAAGATAATATACACCGGTGTCCAAAATTAAAGCAGCAAACGGAAATTTTGCAAGGTTGCGTTTATTTTGCCACAAAATCACACAGGTGATAGTAAAGTAGAAGCAATGTAAAGAGTACAGAATGTAAACTGCTGCAACATGCATAACGGTGGACAAAAATGTTCTTCGTTTCTTCCAACTTAACGGAAATGCACACGCGTTCTGACAACTGGTTAATGAGCTCAATATGGGGTGTGGCCACCTCTGGCAGCGACGACGGGACATGCTGTAAATGATGTCATCAATCTCGTGTTGGGGAATAACGCCCGTTCCTCTTGCAGAGTTGCTCTTGGAGAGTCTTGGAGAGTGGTTGGTGGACGCTGACGTGAAGCAACCCGTCTGCCCGTGCATCCTAGACATGCTCTATGGGATTCAAATGGGGAGAGCGAACAGACTAGATCATGGGTGCAATAACTTCTGTTTCCAAGAAAACCTCAACCACCCGTGCTATACGAGGTCGAGCATTATCGTCCATCAATACGATGTCTGGACCCACAGTATCTCGCAACAACCGTACGTGAGGTTCCAAGATCTTATCACGATACCTGACAGCAGTTAAACCTTGTCGATTCACCTGGCATGCTGACGACTTCACTCTAGACATTCCCTTCTGTGAAGACGCGTCAGAGGTACACATGCAGCAGGTCTCCGACAATAAAGGCCACTCTTCCGAAGCCTTCTGTACATCGTTTGACTCGACACAACACGTCCAGTGGATGTTGCGGGGTCAGATGCCAGTTACTGTGCAGTATTAAGGCGGTATCGTCGTGCCCATACAGCCAAATAACGGTCCTCTCTTTCTGATGCCTCGAATGGTCGGCCTCTTATGGCCTTCGGGATACAGTTTCGGTCTCTATAAGCTGTAGCCACATCCGAGAAGCAACAGAACCATTCACTTTAGGCCAACAGGCCACATCACTTTGCGGCCGTCCTTCTTCCATTCTTCCCATGGCCCTCCACCACAGACGTCTGGTAGGCGTCTTCTCGGTGCTATAGTGCACCGTCTGCGACTGTGTATGCAGCAGTTATGGATGAGGGCCTACCCGGCAAACACTAACCCCTTTGATAGGTGTCCTGATGACATCGTTCGCGTGGTTTTCCGTTGAACGGAATGCCACCTTCCGTGCAGGACACGAACGTACGGACAGCTTTTGACAGTTTTGTATGATTTATCGCGAATTAAACACATAACGGGGAAACAGTAGTTTGTTACTTTAATTTGAGATACCAGCATATTTTTAATCTCTTTCATTTACAGAATTATTGTATATTATATGCTACAAGTAAACAGCAACCAGCCCATGTGAGAAAACTGCGTTTATTTCTCACAAATTTCTAATTGCGTGTAATTTTCTTTGGCTATATTTTTGTTTAGAACAATTGATATTACCATATTCTTTGAGAAGATGATGCTAACAACTGTGAATAAAAGCATCACCGAGGAGGACCCTCGATAATTCTACTTCACACGAAACCCTTATAACATGAAAGAAATTTTAACACAGAGGTTGGCAGTGTTTATTACAGAACAGTCATACTGTATCAGTTGACTATTAAATTACATTAATTTTGTAACATCAATTCAAAATTCTGTTAACTCGTTCGTGAAAAGTTTCAGGCGTTCCTTGAAAGTATTATGTTTAGTTTAAACTAATTTAGAACCCTCTTAATTCATATACGTTATTATATCAATACTCTGTCTTCCAAAGATGTGAAACATCCACAAGAAAAGAAGGAAAATAAATGGAACTTCACAGGTTGGAAGGGCATGTGATGCTATTTCATTGTCGAATTTGAAAAAAACTTGGCACTCTGAGCCCACTTATCAGCATGACGTGGCACCCACCACCTATGACCTGGATGCGTACACTGATTCGGTTGGGAAAGGTGTCATAAAGGCGCTGTATTCTCTCCTGATACAAACTCGCCCACAACTACTGTAATTGGTCTTCGATATCCTTGGTATTGGCACTGGGACGGAACTGACATCTGAACTGGTCCCACGTACGTTCTATCGGGGAAAGATCATTGTTTCCTTCTGGACACGGAAGCACCTGAGCGTCACGCCTACGGTTCATAGAGAGACGGGCCACGTATGGACGATCGTTGCCTTGTTGAAAAATCGCAACACGATTCTGTCGCGCATGAGAGGTAACAAATGAGGGCGTAGTACGTCCGTAATTAATTCCCGACATGTCGGCGGGGGGGGGGGGGGGGCGGGGGGAGGGGGAGAGGATTTTTGAAAAGTCTGTAATGTTTTACATTTTCAGAAACAAGCCCTGATCTTTAGAAAATGAACTGGCAGCTGTGGAAATAGAAGTGAGTAATTGGTCTTAGCCGCGACTACAACTCGCTATGGCGACGTGGCTACACCAGCTACAGTCAAAGAGCTTACTCATGCAGTAGTAACACTGAACGAGAGATGTGACAATGCAGCATTTATTCCATCTGCCAGAAGAAGAAAGTGGAAAGAAATACCGAAACGAAAATGCAAATTGAATGATGCCTTGTCGTTAAAGTACACTCCTGGAAATGGAAAAAAGAACATATTGACACCGGTGTGTCAGACCCACCATACTTGCTCCGGACACTGCGAGAGGGCTGTACAAGCAATGATCACACGCACGACACAGCGGACACACCAGGAACCGCGGTGTTGGCCGTCGAATGGCGCTAGCTGCGCAGCATTTGTGCACCGCCGTCAGTGTCAGCCAGTTTGCCGTGGCATACGGAGCTCCATCGCAGTCTTTAACACTGGTAGCATGCCGCGACAGCGTGGACGTGAACTGTATGTGCAGTTGACGAACTTTGAGCGAGGGCGTATAGTGGGCATGCGGGAGGCCGGGTGGACGTACCGCCGAATTGCTCAACACATGGGGCGTGAGGTCTCCACAGTACATCGATGTTGTCGCCAGTGGTCGGCGGAAGGTGCACGTGCCCGTCGACCTGGGACCGGACCGCAGCGACGCACGGATGCACGCCAAGACCGTAGGATCCTACGCAGTGCCGTAGGGGACCGCACCGCCACTTCCCAGCAAATTAGGGACACTGTTGCTCCTGGGGTATCGGCGAGGACCATTCGCAACCGTCTCCATGAAGCTGGGCTACGGTCCCGCACACCGTTAGGACGTCTTCCGCTCACGCCCCAACATCGTGCAGCCCGCCTCCAGTGGTGTCGCGACAGGCGTGAATGGAGGGACGAATGGAGACGTGTCGTCTTCAGCGATGAGAGTCGCTTCTGCCTTGGTGCCAATGATGGTCGTATGCGTGTTTGGCGCGTGCAGGTGAGCGCCACAATCAGGACTGCATACGACCGAGGCACACAGGGCCAACACCCGGCATCATGGTGTGGGGAGCGATCTCCTACACTGGCCGTACACCACTGGTGATCGTCGAGGGAACACTGAATAATGCACGGTACATCCAAACCGTCATCGAACCCATCGTTCTACCATTCCTAGACCGGCAAGGGAACTTGCTGTTACAACAGGACAATGCACGTCCGCATGTATCCCGTGCCACCCAACGTGCTCTAGAAGGTGTAAGTCAACTACCCTGGCCAGCAAGATCTCCGGATCTGTCCCCCATTGAGCATGTTTGGGACTGGATGAAGCGTCGTCTCACGCGGTCTGCACGTCCAGCACGAACGCTGGTCCAACTGAGGCGCCAGGTGGAAATGGCATGGCAAGCCGTTCCACAGGACTACATCCAGCATCTCTACGATCGTCTCCATGGGAGAATAGCAGCCTGCATTGCTGCGAAAGGTGGATATACACTGTAGTAGTGCCGACATTGTGCATGCTCTGTTGCCTGTGTCTATGTGCCTGTGGTTCTGTCAGTGTGATCATGTGATGTATCTGACCCCAGGAATGTGTCAATAAAGTTTCCCCTTCCTGGGACAATGAATTCACGGTGTTCTTATTTCAATTTCCAGGAGTGTATTAGCGCTTCAAGGCAGGAAGAAGCGAATACGAAACACAATGGCTTATTTGTCCTCCAGCATTATGTAGTTCAGTAGCACACAAGGATAGGTTCCTAAAATATTTCTGTCTTTCTTCCTAATCTTTCGTGTGTTTGACTTGCATCGGCAGTTATCTAAAGTTTTCATTTATAATTGACAGTTTTGGTAGATTATCATTATTTTAATGCGACGAAGTTTTCTCTTGGGGCTGCACAAGATTTGGAAGTGCACTTTGTCTTCTAAGAAACATAAAATTCCATAAAATTCTGCCGGTACTTGAGATATTAAAATTTTCTTTGCTCATCCCACATAGTCGGCATATCGTCTAACCGCCGCAGAGCAAACACTTGCACTTCACGTTGTTCGTCACCACGCATTATAAGAATCCATGGACAGCACGACTAAACTAAACGCAGAACTGCACTGCGATTCGGATAGTGCGAAGGAAGTTTCGTGCACAGTAACAACAGACCCAAGTGATTATTAACAAAGCGCTTGCACCATATTCTTTTGACGTGACGGTACATCATCTTGGAGAAATCTCTAGTTCTGGGGTTAGTCTGACAGCAGTAATCATGGTTCCCAGAAAGTACTTCCTATTGTAATACAATATTATGAACTTAAAGCTGGCAGTATGCAGACAGAGGTAGTCGAAACCGAAACTACTCCAGATGAAAGTGCTGAAACAATATCATCATATATTCGATATACTTTAGAAGGGCTGTGAATAGAAAAAAAGTGTTTAGCATTTGGAGCCGACAATACGAACACAAATTTTGGGCGGCATAAGTCGAACAGAATGTAAAATGTGTTCACCAAACTAAAGTCATGTATTAATGAAAATTTAGTTAGGTTGCGTTGCCCAGTCATATTCTTAACAATGCTATTCAGCATGGGTTCGTCAGTTTAAGTGGTGGCCGGCCGGGTGGCCGAGCGGTTATAGGCGCTACAGTCTGGAACCGCGCGACCGCTACGGTCGCAGATTCGAATCCTGCCTCGGGCATGGATGTGTGTGGCGTCCTTAAGTTAGTTAGGTTTAAGTAGTTCTAAGTGACTGATGACCTCAGCAGTTTAAGTCCCATAGTGCTCAGAGCCATTTGAAACACTTAAGTGTAGATTTAGAGGGTACTGTATTCAGGCTGCACAATTACTTTTGTACATGCACAGTAAGAGCTGAGGAACTCAAGCATAGTTGTGAATTTGTGGAAGTTAGTTACAAACAGCTTCTTAGTCACTGTAAATCCAAAGGTTTATTTCTGTTCCCTGCACTTGACAGAATAATTGAAAGACTATAAAATCTTACTTTTTGTCTATAGTCAATGCTCCTGAAATTCTAAAGATGTTCTTTGTAAATAGTTTTACCAAGACGTATTTCTACCGCTTTCATTCATTGATGTCCGTGTTTCATCATGGGATATAACAGCTTGAAGGTGGAGAAACATTCATTATTGAGATGACTCCAATGTTAGACAATGGGTGTCCTCTTCTTAAGAAGAGATTGTAGAGTAATTACATGCCACTAAAAGACGGAAAAAATATTGATAAGGGCTAGGGAGGATGGCCTTGATAATGAAGTTGACTGTTTTGAGCAGGAGGCTGTTTCGTTGTACGGCGAACGTCTAGACTGTTTAGATGAATGCTGTGTGTAATTTTCAGAACTCAAATTCCTTATCTGGTTAAACATAACTGGTATGGATGATCTACAACAGTGTTTACAGTTCTGGAGCGATAAAGGGACTGTAATAGATGATGAAAAGTGTTTAATGAAGTATGTAATGTGAACCAGTTTTTGCAGCAGCATAGCTCTGCTTCGCTCACAGCTGCAAGCGGCGCTGACTTCGGTCGCGCAACTTGAGGCTGTTGCCAATGGGCACCACTGTGGGGAGCCGGACTTGGGCATCACGGGGATGTAAACCTTGTCCCGTCTTTCCCCAGATCGGTCTGCCGCTGTGGTTACCCCGGTTGCTGCCCGCAGTGGGGCTGAGCTCTCGCCTGTGGTTGATTGGGAGGTCTTTCCAAGGCGTGGCAGGCAGCGAAAGACGTCCCCGGAGGCTGATCAGAAAGCCTCCCCGATGCGTCTGACAAACAGGTTTCAGGCACTGTCTCTGGCTGAGCCAGATGCAGCTGCCTGCCCTGTTTCAGAGGATGATTCTCAGCCTTCAAGGTCTGGGCAATCGCAGAGGGTGGGCTTATTGGTAGTTGGGAGCTCCAATGTTAGGCGCGTAATGGGGCCCCTTAGGGATATGGCGGCTAAGGAGGGGAAGAAATCCAGTGTGCACTCCGTGTGCATTCCGGGTGGAGTCATTGCTGATGTGGAAAGGGTCCTTCCGGATGCCATGAAGAGCACAGGGTGCAGCCAGCTGCAGGTGGTGGCACATGTCGGCACTAATGACGTGTGTCGCTTTGGATCTGAGGAAATTCTCTCTGGATTCCAGCGGCTATCTGATTTGGTGAAGGCTGCCGGTCTTGCTTACGAGATGAAGGCAGAGCTCATCATCTGCAGCATCGTTGACAGAACCGACTGCGGACCTTTGGTGCAGAGCCGGGTGGAGGATCTGAATCAGAGGCTCAGACGGTTTTGCGACCGTGTTGGCTGCAGATTCCTTGACTTGCACCATAGGGTGGTGGGGTTTCGGGTTACGCTGAATAGGTCAGGAGTTCACTACACTCAGCTTGCGGCTACACGGGTAGCGGAGGCTGTGTGGCGTGGACTGGGCGGTTTTTTAGGTTAGAAGGCCTCGGGAAAGTACGGGGTGAGCTGCAATCTCAAAGGGTGCATGGCAAATACAGGACGTGCTTGGATAAAGGAACAGTCGGAATTGTAGTTGTAAATTGTTGTAGTTGTGCTGGGAAAGCCCCTGAGCTACAAGCGCTAATAGAAAGCACAGAAGCTGAAATCGTTATAGGTACAGAAAGCTGGCTAAAGCCTGAAATAAGTTCTGCAGAAATTTTTACGAAGTCTCAGACGGTGTTCAGGAAAGATAGATTAGGCAGAATTGGTGGTGGAGTGTTTGTGTCTGTCAGTAGTGGTTTATCTTGCAGTGAAGTCGAAGTAGATACTCCGTGCGAATTGGTATGGGTGGAGGTTATACTTAACAGCCGAACTAAGTTAATAATTGGCTCCTTCTACCGACACCCAGACTCCGATGATATAGTTGCTGAACAGTTGAGAGAAAATTTGAGTCTCGTAACAAATAAATACCCCACTCATACGGTTATAGTTCGTGGGGACTTCAACCTTCCCTTGATATGTTGAAAAAATACTTGTTCAAAACCGGTGGTAGGCAGAAAACATCTTCCGAGATTGTCCTAAATGCTTTCTCCGAAAATTATTTCGAACCGTTAGTCCACGAACCCACGCGAATTGTAAATGGTTGCGAAAACACACTTGACCTCTTAGCCACAAACAATCCAGAGCTAATAGAGAGCATCATGACTGATACAGGGAATAGTGATCACAGGGTCGTTGTAGCTAGGCTCAATACCGTTTCTTCCAAATCCACCAAAAACCAACGCAAAATAATTTTATTTAAAAAAGCGGATAAAGTGTCACTAGAAGCCTTCCTAAGAGACAATCTCCATTCCTTCCGAACTGACTATGCAAATGTAGACGAGCTGTGGCTCAAATTCAAAGATATAGTAGCAACAGCAATCGAGAGATTCATACCTCATAAATTGGTAAGAGATGGAACTGATCCCACATGGTACACAAATCAGGTCCGACCGCTGTTGCAGAGGCAACGGAAAAAGCATGCGAAGTTCAGAAGAACGCGAAATCCCGAAGATTGGCTAAAATTTACAGACGCGAGAAATTTGGCACTGACTTCAATGCGAAATGCCTTTAATAGGTTCCACAACGAAACACTGTATCGAAATTTGGTAGAAAATCCGAAGAAATTCTGGTCGTATGTATAGTACACAAGCGGCAAGACGCAGTCAATACCTTCGCTGCGCAGGTACGACTGTGCCGCTAAAGCGGAGTTATTGAACGCAGTTTTCCGAAATTCCTTTACCAGGGAAGACGAATGGAATATTCCAGAATTTGAAACACGAACAGCTGCTAGCATGAGTTTCTTAGAAGTAGATACCTTAGGGGTTGCGAAGCAACTCAAATCGCTTGATACGGGCAAGTCTTCAGGTCCAGATTGTATACCGATTAGGTTCCTTTCAGATTACGCTGATACAAGAGCTCCCTAATTAGCAATTATATACAACCGCTCGCTCACCGATAGATCTGTACCTATAGATTGGAAAATTGCGCAGGTCGCACCAGTGTTTAAGAAGGGTAGTAGGAGTAATCCATCGAACTACAGACCTATATCATTGACGTCGGTTTGCACTAGGGTTTTGGAGCATATAGTGTATTCAAACATTATGAATCACCTCGAAGGGAACGATCTATTGATACGTAATCAGCATGGTTTCAGAAAACATCGTTCTTGTACAATGCAGCTAGCTCTTTATTCGCACGAAGTAATGGCCGCTATCGACAGGGGATCTCAGGTTGATTACGTATTTCTGGATTTCCGGAAAGCTTTTGACACCGTTCCTCACAAGCGACTTCTAATCAAGCTGCGGGCCTGTGGGGTATCGTCTCAGTTGTGCGACTGGATTTGGGATGTCCTGTCAGGAAGGTCGCCGTTCGTAGTAATAGACGACAAATCATCGAGTAAAACTGAAGTGATACCAGGTGTTCCCCAGCGAAGCGTCCTGGGACCTCTGCTGTTTCTGATCTACACTCCTGGAAATTGAAATAAGAACACCGTGAATTCATTGTCCCAGGAAGGGGAAACTTTATTGACACATTCCTGGGGTCAGATACATCACATGATCACACTGACAGAACCACAGGCACATAGACACAGGCAACAGAGCATGCACAATGTCGGCACTACTACAGTGTATATCCACCTTTCGCAGCAATGCAGGCTGCTATTCTCCCATGGAGACGATCGTAGAGATGCTGGATGTAGTCCTGTGGAACGGCTTGCTATGCCATTTCCACCTGGCGCCTCAGTTGGACCAGCGTTCGTGCTGGACGTGCAGACCGCGTGAGACGACGCTTCATCCAGTCCCAAACATGCTCAATGGGAGACAGATCCGGAGATCTTGCTGGCCAGGGTAGTTGACTTACACCTTCTAGAGCACATTGGGTGGCACGGGATACATGCGGACGTGCATTGTCCTGTTGGAACAGCAAGTTCCCTTGCCGGTCTAGGAATGGTAGAACGATGGGTTCGATGACGGTTTGGATGTACCGTGCACTATTCAGTGTCCCCTCGACGATCACCAGTGGTGTACGGCCAGTGTAGGAGATCGCTCCCCACACCATGATGCCGGGTGTTGGCCCTGTGTGCCTCGGTCGTATGCAGTCCTGATTGTGGCGCTCACCTGCACGGCGCCAAACACGCATACGACCATCATTGGCACCAAGGCAGAAGCGACTCTCATCGCTGAAGACGACACGTCTCCATTCGTCCCTCCATTCACGCCTGTCGCGACACCACTGGAGGCGGGCTGCACGATGTTGGGGCGTGAGCGGAATACGGCCTAACAGTGTGCGGGACCGTAGCCCAGCTCCATGGAGACGGTTGCGAATGGTCCTCGCCGATACCCCAGGAGCAACAGTGTCCCTAATTTGCTGGGAAGTGGCGGTGCGGTCCCCTACGGCACTGCGTAGGATCCTACGGTCTTGGCGTGCATCCGTGCGTCGCTGCGGTCCGGTCCCAGGTCGACGGGCACGTGCACCTTCCGCCGACCACTGGCGACAACATCGATGTACTGTGGAGACCTCACGCCCCACGTGTTGAGCAATTCGGCGGTACGTCCACCCGGCCTCCCGCATGCCCACTATACGCCCTCGCTCAAAGTCCGTCAACTGCACATACGGTTCACGTCCACGCTGTCGCGGCATGCTACCAGTGTTAAAGACTGCGATGGAGCTCCGTATACGGCAAACTGGCTGACACTGACGGCGGTGCACAAATGCTGTGCAGCTAGCGCCATTCGACGGCCAACACCGCGGTTCCTGGTGTGTCCGCTGTGCCGTGCGTGTGATCATTGCTTGTACAGCCCTCTCGCAGTGTCCGGAGCAAGTATGGTGGGTCTGACACACCGGTGTCAATGTGTTCTTTTTTCCATTTCCAGGAGTGTATATAAACGACCTGGGTGACAATCTGAGCAGTTCTCTTAGGTTGTTCGCAGATGATGCTGTAATTTACCGTCTAGTAAGGTCTACCGAAGACCAGTATTAGTTACAAAGCGATTTAGAAAAGATTGCTGTATGGTGTGGCAGGTGGCAGTTGACGCTAAATAACGAAAAGTGTGAGGTGATCCACATAAGTTCCAAAAGAAATCCGTTGGAATTTGATTACTCGATAAATAGTACAATTCTCAAGGCTGTCAATTCAACTAAGTACCTGGGTGTTAAAATTACGAACAACTTCAGTTGGAAAGACCACATAGATAATATTGTGGGGAAGGCGAGTCAAAGGTTGCGTTTCATTGGCAGGACACTTAGAAGATGCAACAAGTCCACTAAAGAGACAGCTTACACTACACTCGTTCGTCCTCTGTTAGAATATTGCTGCGCGGTGTGGGATCCTTACCTGGTGGGATTGACGGAGGACATCGAAAGGGTGCAAAAAAAGGCAGCTCGTTTTGTATTATCACGTAATAGGGGAGAGAGTGTGGCAGATATGATACGCGAGTTGGGATGCAAGTCATTAAAGCAAAGACGTTTTTCGTCGCGGCGAGATCTATTTATGAAATTTCAGTCACCATCATTCTCTTCCGAATTCGAAAATATTTTGTTGAGCCCAACCTACATAGGTAGGAATGATCATCAAAATAAAATAAGAGAAATCAGAGCTCGAACAGAAAGGTTTAGGTGTTCGTTTTTCCCGCGCGCTGTTCGGGAGTGGAATGGTAGAGAGATAGTATGATTGTGGTTCGATGAACCCTCTGCAAAGCACTTAAATGTGAATTGCAGAGTAGTCATGTAGATGTAGATGAACTTGGGAAAGTGCCCTGTAATGATAAGTGGGGCCGCGCGGTATTAGCTGAGCGGTCTTGGCCGCTGCAGTCATGGACTGTGCGGCTGATCCCGGCGGAGGTTCGAGTCCTCCCTCGGGCATGGGTGTGTGTGTTTGTCCTTAGGGCAATTTAGGTTAAGTAGTGTGTAAGCTTAGGGACTGATGATCGTAGCAGTTAAGATCTCACACACATTTGAACAATGATAACTGGGTTAGGTATTTTAGTGGTGACAAGCATGAAGACTGCCAGTTGAACTGCAGAAACTAGGTCAGAATTTTTTCTATTCCTGGTCACAGTGGTAATGTTGAAAGGGTATTTTCACTAATAAGATCAGTCGTAGATGAAAGGAACAGGTTATCTACTGATTCAGTCAAAGATATTGTTTTTGTGGATTATAATTTTTAATATTTCAATTGTGAGAATTTTCTTGATTATATTTCAAACAAGCTTTAGGTTAGAGGGTCTCAGGGAAACACAGAAAGGGTGTCCATCTAAAAGGGGATAGGTAAAACACAGTAGGTTAGTTGTAGAAACGATCGGTATTGTAGCTGTGTTGGGAAAGAACCAGAACTCCAAGCCCTAATAGAAAGCACTGAAGCTCAAATAGTTATAGGTACAGAAAGCTGGCTAAAACCGGAAATAAGTTGAGCCGAAATTTTTTCAAACGATCTAACAGTGTTCATAAAGGATACATTAAATACAGTTGGTGGTGTATTTATTGCTGTCAGCAGTAGTTTGCCTTGTAGTGAAATTGAAGTAGATAGTTCCTGCGAAATAGTATGGATAGAGGCTATACTTGACAATCGGACTAAACTATTAATTTAAAAGAACGCAAAGTCCCCAAGACTGGCAAAGTCTTACAGAAGTTCGAAATATAGCGCGTACTTCAATGTGAGATGCTTTTAATAATTTTCGTAACGAAACTCTGTCTCGAAATCTGGCAGAAAACCCAAAGAGACTCTGGTTATATACAAAGCACACCAGTGGCAAGATGCAATCAATACCTCCACTACGCGATAACAACTAAAGTAGAGTTATTAAACACGGTTTTCCGAAACTCCTTCACCAAAGAAAACGAAGTAAATATTCGTGAATTCCAATCAAGAACAACTGCCACGATGAGAAACATAGAAGTAGATATCCTCGGTGTCACAAAGCAGCTTAAATCATTTAATAAAGGCAAGGCCCTCGGTCCAGACTGTATACCAGTCAGGTTCCTCGCAGAATATACAATAGCTCCCTATTTAGCAATTATGTACAACCGCTCGCTCACAGAAAGATCCGTATGTAAGGACTGGAAAACTGCTCAAGTCACGCCAATACCCAAAAAGGGAAGTAGGGGTAATCCGTTGAATTACAGGCCCATATCACTAACGTCGATTTGCAGTAGGATTTGGGAATAATATACTGTATTCGTACATAACTATGTAACACCCCACCCGTCACTTAACTGGTTTTGGTGTGTGTTCACCCCAGGTAATTGACTAACAGATGAACAGAGAGTGCAAAACTGCCGCAATGTCGGATAACGCAAAGAAAGTAATAAGGCCCTGTGACTCCTGATTGAATTTCGATGGCAGTGTTGACATCAACTGATTCAGAATTGATCCCTTTTAATTAGAAGGGGTGCACATTGATGTTATATTCAGCTATTGAACACCAGATGCAAATGTTGAACATAAAATTAATTAAGAAAGTTACTTGGGGTTTCAACTACTTGATTGAAAACAGATGCAGTCGATTAGCACAGATTTATTTTTTAGCTCACGAGCTTCAATCATCACATTACATGACTCTCCTAACAGGCAGTGGTAATAAATTGTGTTTGCATGGAGTAAATCGCGATAACTCAAAAGTAATTCCTATTGACTGACCCAGGTGTAATGCGAAGTGCAAGAAGAATTCTACAATACACGGCCCATGAAACCCTCGTGGAAACTTTGCCGACGAGATACAACAAATTAATCAGTGGCCGGAAAGTGTGCAATATCATCGAATACAGTGTGGCGGAGCGTCGTCGTTGTGTTGACATCGGCCGACCTCATGGTGCTGCAAGGCTGCATGCGTCTATTCACTCCTAGCTATCTTGCTCAGTATATAGCTGAACCAAAACTTCCTATCTCCAAGCTCAATCGTTCCATTTGCTAGGTCCTAAACTGCAGGGATGCTCACTCTTTCCCAGGCAAGCTGAGTAAAGAACGCCGCGTCCGCACTCTAGGCAAGCTGGGAACGGAAGACCCCTATGGAGACTTCTCACAGTCCGCTCTTCGCCTCCGTTTCCCTTCCAGCAAAATCGCTTGCGCCAATTGCAGCGCAAGTCGCGTTAATTAAGCATCACTTCCCAGTGCTGACCAATGCCTGCTCTGGGAAGTGAACAAATTCCCACAAAATTTCCCTTCCTCTCAACTTCTGCTATTTAGCTCCTCCCAGGCCATACATCAAGGTTAGCATCTGCACAAACACCAATTTTTCCGGAATTCTAACTCCCAGGAGAGTACTTCAAATTCCTTGGTCCTACGTTCCCATCGGAGGCTGGTGTATTTCATTCTGTCGCTTTTCACCTGATTTACTTCAGGCTCAGCAGACTGTGAATTCAGCGTGAAGTTGTTATAGTCACGAACACGCATATTTTGACCTCTGTTGACTGCTCCACCATAGCTTTGCACGGCTTTCTCGCATGTTTCACTGAAAACGCGACAACGGACATTTATCAACAGGCATACAAGTTCTCCATCTGCTTCCCGGTACACCAGCATGGGGTCAACCACCGACTCACTGTCACTCATCTTAAGGCAGCTGGAGGCCGCGCCCCATTACCGCTTTTTCAGAGCTTGAGCCGCCCTAAGCTGCCTATTGTCACTTCCCTTTGCTGCCCCCCCTCTGGCCATCCACGGTCACTCTGTATACTTCCCTGGGATAAACTAGCCTCCAGTAAATCGACGCGTTTCCACAAAGTTTTTCATGTCGTGTGAATTACTTTAAAACCATCAACCGACATTAATTATTCCAATACGTCCATACTGTACCCTCTACAAGATGCATTGTGCCTTGTCAGTCATTTTTGTTCAACCCTACTGTTCGCTCAATGTGAGTTAGGTGATCTTTAATGACTTCATGTAAGGGGCATAGTTCTTGCCATCTTACAATGAAGTACCTCAAAGAAAAAGATTTATTGACACATAGCCAGCATGGATTCAGAAAATATCATACTTGCAAAACACAACTAGCTCTTTATACTCAGGAAGTAATGAGTGCTATAGACAGGGGATGTCAAATTGGTTCCATATTTTTAGATTTCCAGAAGGCTTTCGATACCGTTCCTCACAAGCGTCTTCTAACCAAACTGCGAGCCTATGGAATATCGCGTCAGTTGTGCGACTGGATTCGTTATTTCCCATCAGAAAGGTCACAGTTTCTTAGTAACAGACGGAAAGTCATCGAGTAAAACAGAAGTAATATCCGGCGTTCCCCCAAGGAAGTGTTATAGGCCCTCTATTGTTGCTGATCTATATTAACGATGTAGGAAAACATCTTAGTAGCCGTCTTACATTGTTTGCAGATGATGGACTCATTCATCGTCTTGTTAAGTCATCAGATGACCAAAAAGAATTGCAAAATGATTTACATAAGATATCTATATGGTGCAAAAAGTGGCAATTGACCCTGAATAAAGAAAAGTGTGAAGTTATTCACATGAGTATTAAAAGAAACCCACTAAATTTCAATTACGCGATAAGTCACACAAATCTGAAGGCTGTAAATTCAACTAAATATTTAGGGATTACAATTACAAATAACCTAAATTGGAACGATCAGATAGGTAATGTTGTGGGTAGAGCAAACCAAAGACTGCGATTCATTGGCAGAACACTTAAAAGGTGCAATGGGTCTACTAAAGAGACTGGTTTCACCACGCTTGTTCCCCCTGTTTTGGAGTACTGCTGTGCGGTGTGGAATCCGCATCAGGTGGGATTGACGGATGACATCGAAAAAGTACAAAGAAGGGCTGCTCGTTTTATATTATCGCGAAATAGGGGAGATAGTGCCACAGACATGATACGTGAATTGGAGTGGCAATCATTAAAACAACGGCGTTTTTCGTTGCGACGGGATTTTCTCATGAAATTTCAATCACCAGTTTTCTCCTTCGATTGCGAAAACAGTCTTTAGGCACCCACCTACATATCGAGAAATGATCATCACGATAAAATAACAGAAATCAGGGCTCGAAAAGAAATATTTAAGTGCTCGTTTTTCCCGCACGCCGTTCGAGTGTGGAACGGTAGAGAGACAGCATGAAGGTGATTCATTGAACCATTTGCCAGGCACTTTATTGTGAATAGCAGAGTAATCTAGATAGATGTAGATTTTTGCGCAAGATTAATTTCTCACAGAAAAGTAACTGACTGCTGTTGATGATCACATTTGACACTGCATGTCTCAGGATTTTAAGAATATAAAAACTATATATGCCTGTGGGTATATATAAATAGTACTTAATTGTAACTTTAGATTATTTTTAACAGATACCTGAGGTCATTCCATTTGGATGAGTCCTGCCTCGTGCACGATGGTGTTCGTGAGGTGAACGTCTTGTACTCGTCCATTATCGCCTTGCTAGATGAACCCATCACCACAACGTTGATTGTAGGTATGGAAAATAGTTTAGAGGATTCTGTCTCGATAGTGCACAACTCTCAGATTACCCTCTATGCCGATGAATGGCGTCCGACATCAGTACGTGAGATCGGCACAAAGTATCAATGACCTTCTTCCCTGCTGAGCCCACTTAATTACATGTCTGGTACGCTCATTGTTACCTAGATGTCTCCATATTCTTCTACTGTCATCGGGCATCAAATTCTAGACTTGTCGGTAAAGAGAACCCGAAGCCAATGGTCCAGGTTCTATTCCAGTTCTTCCCCTGCTCGTCTTTTCAAGCACCATGGTGCTGGAGATTTGTACTGTTGTTCCTAACGAAAGCCTAGAGGCCAAAAGGGTCGTGCAGGGAGGCCTTTCTACTTTCTGACACGAAACAGTTCCCCCAGTTGCCTCCGGAAAGGGAGCGCCCAGTTGCGTTGCATTATTCTCAGACTACCTAAGGGCCATTATCTGTAGGTAGCGATCATCGTCAACAGGTGTTGTTGAGCGCAGGCTTCCACTAAAATAAGCACGGTTCTTCTGACGACAGACGGGCCAATCGCGACCGTCCACTACCGTGTCATGCTGTGCCACTGCGGTGTGGAGGGGTGCGGGTCAGCACACCTACTCCCTGCTATTGTCGGTTTAGCAGACTCGATGTCGCTGTCACTCGGGCAGGTAGGTCCTCAAAAGACATTACGAGGCTGAATTTACGCCGTTCCAGTCTTCCCACCTTGCAGAAATCCCAGACAGTACCGAGAATCGGACCCGTGTCATCCGCATGGCACTCAGATATGCTAAACATTCAGCTACAGAGGCGGAGAAACCTCTATAAGGAAGATATTAAATATTTGTGTCACGATAGTTGTTGAATGACATCACTGCGATCTAAACCGATTCGGTTTCCATGACGCAACACTTTTTGCCGTAAAGTAAGATTTAAATGACTCCGCGATGTATATGAGCTGTATTGTCCTCGGTTGGAGACGGAGCGATTTTCTGAAACGCACTGAGAATGAAGTATTAGTTTACCTCCGCTATGAGCATGGCTGTACCGATTTGCTGTTGTCAAAAGAGTTTTGAGAAAGAGATTTCCAGTACTATGCAAATAATGAAGGCGGTCAAATTTTGTTTCAGGAATTAAGTTTTCCAAAACTACACTGAAGTGACAAATATCGTGGGACACCTCCTAATATCGTGGTTCAAATGGCTCTGAGCACTATGGGAGTTAACATCTGAGGTCATCAGTCCCCTAGAACTTAGATCTACTTAAACCTAACTAACCTAAGGGCATCTCACACATCCATGCCCGAGGCAGGATTCGAACCTGCGACCGTAGCGGTCGCGCGATTCCAGGCTGAAGCGCCTAGAACCGCTCGGCCACTCCGGCCGGCCCTAATATCGTGTCGGACATCCTTTTTCCCGACGTAGCGCAATATCTCGACGTGGCATGGACTCAACAAGTCGTTGCATGTCCCCTGCAGAAATATTGAGCCATGATGCCTCTATACCCGTCCATAATTGCGAAAGTCTTGCCGGTGCAGGATTTTGTGCACGAAATAACCTTTCTATTACGTCCCATAAATGTTCGATAGGATTCATATCGGGCAGTCTGAGTGGCCAAATCATTCGCTCGAACTTTCCAGAATGTTCTTCAAACCAATCGCGAACAACTGAGACCTGGTCACATCGTTCATTTTCACCCATAAAAATTCAATCGTTGTTGGGAACATAAAGTCCATAAAAATGTCGTGTGACTAGGGCCTCCCTTCGGGTAGACCGTTAGCCATGTGCAAGTCTTTCGATTTGACGCCACTTCGGCGACTTACGCGTCGATGGAGATGAAATGATGAGGATTAGGATAACAGAACACCCAGTCCCTGTTCGGAGAAAATCTGCGACCCAGCCGGGAACCGAACCCGGGCCCTTAGGATTGACATTCTGTCGCGCTGACAACTCAGCTACCGGGGGCGGAAATAAAGTCCATGAATGATTGCAAATGGTCTCCAAGTAGCCGAACATAAACATTTTCAGTCAATGATCGTTTCACTTAGACCAGGGGACCCAGTCCATTCCATGTAAATACAGACCATAACATTATGGAGCCACCACAAGCTGGCACAATGCCTCATTGACAACGTGGGTCCATGGTTTTAGGGGGTCTGCTCCACACTTGAGCTGTGCCATCAGCTCTTACCAATTGAATTCGGGACTCACGGTTTTCCAGTCGTCTACCGTCCAATAGATATGGTCATGAGCCGAGGAGAGGCGCTGTAGGCGATGTGCTGTTAGCAAAGGTACTCGCGTCGGTCTTTTACTGCCATGTCCCATTAACGCCAAATTTGCCGCGCTTTCCTAATGGGTATGTTCGTCGTGCGTCTCACATTGATTTCCGCGGTTATATTACGCAGTGTTGCTTATCTGTTAGCACTGAGAAATCTATGCAGACGCCGCTGATCTCGATTATTAAGTGAAGACTATCAGCCACTGCGTTGTCGGTGGCGAGAGGTAATGCCTGAAGTTTGGTATTCTCGGTACACTCTTGACACTGTGGATCTCAGAATATTGAATTCCTAAACGATATTCGAAGTGGAATGTCCCATGCGTCTAGCTCCAGCTACCATTCCGCGTTCAAAGTCTGTTAATTCCCATTGTGTGGCCATAATCACTTGGGAAACATTTTCGCATGGATTACCTGATGCCACGACTTTTGTCACCTCAGTGCATGTCATCTTCAGCAAGCAACTGGAACATACTACGCGCCTTGTCTGACAAGTTGGTTGTTCAGACTCGGAACAGTATGTTTTCGATAGTGCCGACATCTGCAGTTTTTCTTGCATTTCTGATGTAATGCCACAATCTCTCACCCTGTTCAGAGGCATGTTGTATTTGACCTACGCATGAGAATCGTTAGACTACGATATTTCTGCCATCAACCTGACTGATTAGAACACGACAGTACTTTGTAAGGCGTTGCCCAGTAGTAGGTTGTATGGACACAACTTAATATAAGACTCAGAAGCACGGATCATCTTGTCTTTTTCCACAGATGCTAACGTCTGCCAGAGGTGAAAGAAGGGATAATCCTGACTTTACGGTGTGAGGTCAGACATTTACGTAATTAACCACCAATCGAAATGGTCTATATAGTAACGATTTTTACAGTTTATATTTCTTGTTACAAAATTGCCCTGCAATTTTTGCAACTTTTTTTCATTTCAATTATTTAATTTCTCTGACACACTACAAAGTAGTTTATGTTACAAACCACTCCCGTAACTATACAAGAAGTACCTCTAAGAGCGGTCAGGCGCATTTTCAATGGTGTTTCGGCACATATCTGCAATTTAGTTTTTGCAGTGTGTAGCTGGACAAACACTGCTCATCATGTCTTTCATGTGACGTCCAATGTCGACGGTAAGTGACAGTTTGTTTTCTGTTACAAACAAAATGATTTTTATAGCGAAATTTTATGTGCCCATTCGATAGAGCGGTCCCAGGTTCGTCTGGTTCGATATTCCTTTTGTCGATATGTATGAAAAGGGAAAGTAAAACTCCAAGAATAACCAGTCCTTCAAGAGCGACTGAGCAGCACCTTTCCAAGGCGGTAGCGGTCAGCACGGGACAGGGCGGTGCTATGTTACTCAGTGCTAGTTATTCTTCGTGTTTTACTCTCCCTGTTAATATACACTAATAAAACGAATTTCACGCTTAACTAAATTGGGGCCGTCCCGTCGGATGGGAATGGACACGTAAAGTTACGCTTTAAAGTCAGTTTGTTTGTTACGGAAAACAAACCGGCGCTTCCATGAAAGAAGTGATGAGCAGTATTTGTTTGGGCTGTCTCCAGCTACACATTGCAAAAATGATGTTGCATATACCTACCAAAAACACCAGAGAAACTGTGCCAGACGACTGCTAAGGGAAGACACCTGCTATATTTCTGTTAATACCAAACAACTCAGTTAAATGCCATATCCTTGCATAATGTGGCAATATAAGTCGCGTCAGTGCTCTGAAAATAGTCTCGTTTATAGGTAATCTGCAAGTCGCAGTATGTTACACGATAACCCTACATCTAACAAAATAGGTCATGATTACGTTCCATTTCCTCAAGAACTGTAAACCATAGGCGTGTATATAATTACTGATTCCAATTGTGGTTTATAAATTACTGAATATAAGGGTTTCACGTTTGTGACTTACCAAAGCGAAGTATTTTACATTTTCTATTCATTTAGAAGCTGTCAGAAATCCATCATCGAAAATACAGTAGCGTGCAGATCAGTTCATACCACCGTGAAAAGCACTGCAGGAAACCCTGGCATTCGGCCTCTGTCTCAGGTACCAACCGATCGTATTCAATGAAGTAGTTATGTGCAATTTGAATAGCAAACGTTTACGATTGTGATTATACACTATCGGAAAAAAGTTAGTGCACCATTTTAAAGGTTCAATTCACTCAAGATTTAGTGTTGCAACAGTGCATATGGAGTACATGAAATGATTACGTTTACAAATCAATAGTGTAAGCGGTTCTCAGGTACTGTGTACCGACAAACGCTGGAACGCCCATATTACTACGCTGAGTACCTCCACGCATGGCAGTGCAGTCAATGACTCTGGCATCTGGTCTATCGTACAGATGGCGAATATTGCCCTGGGATGCGTTATACCACGTTTGCTCGACCTTTTTACGTAGTTTCGTAAGAGCTGTAAGTTGACGAGCTCGTTCCATCAAATCCCACACTTGTTCGATTGGAGACAAGTCTGGAGATCGTGCTGGCCAGGGAAGTTGCTGCACGTCTTGTTGAGCACGTTGAATTTGATGGGTAGTGTGGGGGGAGGATTGTCCTAATGGAACAACACATCGCCTTCGGAACAACACATCACCTTCCTGTTGCAAGAACCGCAAAAGAACGGGTCTAACAACATTCTGCACCTAGCGAGCATTGGTTAGCATCCCCTCCAGAAATACCAAAGGTGAACGAGAGTTGTAGGTTATCGCAACCCGGACCATAAGGCTTGGGGTCGGAAAAGTGTGTCTTGGAAGAATATACTCCTCGAGGCAGTGCTCACCAGGTTTACGCCGTACGTGCAAACAACTATCACTTGCGTGCAGGTATTTTCCCCATCGTGTAAATAGTTCCCGTGAAACCATTATTGCGCATTCCTACACATTGCACCGAATTTTTGTAAGATTTAGCTAAACAAAACAAGCCACCACACTACGCACAACAATTGTTACGATCCTTCTCCACCAAAACAATACAATGAGTCGCATTTTCGCGTACTTATTTTGCTGTTAAACTTAATTTTGAAGCAATTCTTGTTAATGATCTGCACTGTCAGTTCTATTGGGTTTGTTATTTTTTGCATCCAGCCGGAAAATACTGCTGCTCCATGTGTTTGTCGAGAGTTTCAAAGTATCCTTACGTTTGTAACGACTCTGCTGTAAGTAGTGTGAATTTTTATCGCCAACTTCACGAGTGGCTAGGCTCATGTGCTAAGTAGTGACCTCGCAACGACTTCTAGCTGTTAGCATACCGTTAGCTGTGCGTTCGAAAAGACTAATAAAGTTAAATTTAGATGTCTGTAAGAAGTGGTTTTAGTAAAACTAAGCTTTTTTAAAAAAATTAACCGTGTTTAATACTTGTTTCGCTATTCGCAAAGGCTATCGTTACTATCTGCAGCGTTTTAGTGGATGTTTTCGGGGGGCGAGACGGACAGGTGGGGTCGTTCTACAAAGAAACAATAACTTTGTCAAGCACTTCACTGCTTAACTTATCTGTCGTTTATATAACCGAGTATTTTTCCACTAAACAACAGTGCCAGTATTTACACCTGGGTTAGGAATAAGGATAAAAGCATGTTGAGTGTTTTCCCTCTGAAAAAGGACAATAATGTCTGCAGAAATCGATCGCCAGTTCTAAATGGTCAGATTTTGAAAATAATTCTTTTGATCGAACTTAAAACTGTTATTGAAATTTTTTTCAGGTTCGAATCCTGCCTCGGGCATGGATGTCTGTGATGTCCTTAGGTTAGTTAGGTTTAACTAGTTCTAAGTTCTAGGGGACTAATGACCTCAGAAGTTGAGTCCCATAGTGCTCAGAGCCATTTTTGAAACTAGCAAGATATTAATTGTTAATTACTTTTGCAATCAGATTTTCAAAGATATTAAAATAGAAATGAAATTAATATTTTTGACTTAACAGCTTACTAAATTTACTTTAAGCTTGAGCAACTAAGTCAAATCAATCAATGAATGTTACAAAGCAACCTTTCACAGTTGTAGCGTAATTTTCGGCTTGAATTCTTACATAACAACTTTCTTATTAAAATTACAGTATAAAACATTACAATGACAGAGATGCTTTTTAGTTAATAAACTGCTGAAAATGATTTAGTAAAATGGACATGGTTTTAAGTAAGTTAACACAAGTTACTTTAAAATAAGCACTATTGTTTTCCAAGGCATCACCACATTCTGCCTAACATGACTGTCTCTCCTGTGATAATTCTAAATATAAAACTGAATGCCAAAGTTCTTGCCTTGAAGCCGCAGTGCAGTCGTGAATATTGTGCAGATTAGCTTTCACATTCTCGTATTAGATAGGTATACAAAGCACACCATATTATCTTTATATTAGAACAATGATTGATACAACTATGGTGCAACCCATAGCAACTCAGAATTTTGCCTGGAAATATCTTACTTACAATCCTACGATTTATGTGATACAACAGTAGTGGACCTGGGTACATTCGAGCAGAGTCTGCATTGTTGCCAGACTTCCAGTGACGTCATCAATGATGTTTCCATGCAACGTTCCCTGCTTTACGTATAAGATGGTGGGAAATTCAGCAAACATGTTGTAAATTCAAAACAGACCAGTTGTACTACATTGTTTGCCCCCCCCCCCCTCCTCCTGTGACATCACAACTCATCAGAATTCAATTTTTATAATTGTCAATTGGTGGAAAATTAAAAAAAACATGCAAGATGGGTAATTATCCTATTGGTTGAAAATCCAAGATCTCTGACCTGGAGATACGAGCACAGCCTCTATGATGTGAAGGACGTTTCGCTCACTCAGCCAAACTCAATTGTGATGTCATTCTGACATGTACACGCCGTATCGAAGACGAATAAATGGAGCAGTTCCTATCCTCAGTTGATATATTCATTGCAATTTAGGAAGCTATTGCTGCCTTTTCTTCCTTTGGAAGTGAGAACCTTCAAACTTTACCAAAAGGACCTAACACCATGGTTTGTGAATCGTAAAATAGGTAGATTTGATATTATGTCAGTCAGCTAAGTGCTTTTGTGCAATGCGAGAGGTACCATTTTTGAACCTACAAGGAACCAGATTTTTTTTACATGCAAGAAATACCACCAAGTTGTACCATGGTGTGGATTCCACGTTTAACTCGATGAGGATAAACTATAGATACCAGGTTATGTAACACGTATATGCGCTGACATATTTCGATATGTCAGATATCCAAAAACAACACAGTATCATGGTCTGCTTTTTTTTTCACCAAAACTAGAAACAAAATTACAACCAAGAAATAAAACTCCAGTAACTTTGTAACCACCATGGAACACAGATTTCATAAAACTGCTGAGAAAAGTTACTGTCAAGTTCTTTTAACGGAAAATGTATAAAGTTGGTCCTCATGTAGGGCTAGATATTGTGTTATTTTTAACATAGCTGTCAATATTTTACTTTAAGTTACATTCAAATTGGAGTCTAAATTTTTGTCATTTTAAGCAGTGCAATGTGTTGAGAACTTTTACCATTTTTTGTTATCATTTGTATTACTCATTTTCGCATTATGGAGGCATTTATTATGGGTACTCATCACAATTCTAAAAATGTAGGACATGACTAATGACAATGTCTGCCCTGGCACATGAAACATAATGTATTGCTGTTAGCAGCTGCAGGGCATAGCATGTCAGAGAGATTATTTTTCCAAGTAGTTTAATGTCTTGATTCCATTTCACTCGACTGTCAACGTGTACAGAATTCTTCTTTCTGGTTTTCAACATAGTTTGGCTACGGCAACGAATGTACTGTGAAAATTGTAGAATCTGTGGGAAGAGTCTGTTGAGAAATGTTAACAAAACTCTGCATTTTCCTGATATAAAGAACCGTTTGCAAATATTGTAAGCTTAGTATAATCAGTCTCAACTGGTATCTGGGAAGAATAGCTTTTTGGTAACCTATTTTCAGAGAAATGTTGTACCCTGTAAGCTTAACACGGCATCGCTGCTATCGCACAAGAGCACCAACTGAACAACAATGGCATAAAATAAGGTCTCTCTGTTTTACCAGTCACAAACCACGTTATTAGATTCTTTTCGAAAAGTTGTCAGAGTCTCACTGTAAAAGAAGTAAAAGACGACAATAGCTTCCAAAATTTTAATGAATGTACCAACCGAAGATATAATGAGCTGCTCCTTTAATTTGTTTGCAAGAACGGTTACCGCAGTTTAGCATATCGAACGATCACAAAAATCGTGTTTGATAAAGCATATATATTTCATAATGATGCAACACTTAAGTTTGGCAGAGTGAACATTGCGTCCTCCCTATGACGTCACAGTAAAAGATGGTGATATGAGATGTTGGAACTGGAGACACTGGCAAAGTGATTGTCAGGTTTCCTCAGCCCTAAGATGTCACAGGTGGACATTAGCACAGTATTCACGAATGCCAGATCTCGTGTCCAAGATGCTCACTAAAGTGACAAAAGTTATGGGACAGCGATATGGACATACACAGATGGCGGTAGTATTGCGTACACAATATACAGGAGCAGTGCGTTAGCGGAGCTGTCATTTATACTCAGGTGGTTCATGTGAAAAGGTTTCCGACATGGTTATGGCCACACGACGGGAACTAACAGACTTTGAACGTGGAATGGTAGTTGGAGCTAGACGCAAGGTATATTCTATTTCTCAAATACTTAGGGAATTCAATACTCTGAGCTCCACAGTGTCAAGAGTGTGCCGAGAATACCAAACTTCGGGCACTACCTCTTAGCGCGAGCATCATAGTGGCCGACGGTCATCACTTAATGATCGAGAGCAGCAACTTTCGCTTAGACTTGTCAGTGCTAACAGACAAGCAACACATCGTGACATAACCGTAGAAACCAATGCCGCACGTACGGCGAACGTATCCGTTACGACAGTGCGTTAATGGGCTATGGCAGCAGACAACCGACGTGAGTGCCTTTGCTGACAGCACGACATAGACTGCAGCGCCTCTCGTGACCATACGTTTGGAGCCTAGACGACTGGAAAAGCGTAGCCTGGTCAGATGAGTCTCGATTTCAGTTTATAAGAACAGATCGTATGGATAGGGTATGCCGGCAGACCCCACAAAGCCATGGACCCAAGTTGCCAACAAGGCCCTTTCCAAGCTGGTGGTGGCTCCATGATGCAGTGGGCTGTGTTTACATGGAATGGACTGGGTCCTCTGGTCCAACGGAGACTACTTGGAGACCATTTGCTGCCATTCATGAATTTTTGTGGATGACAATGCACCATGTCACTGGGCCACAACTGTTCGCGATTGGTTTGAAGAACTTTCTGGACATTTCACGCGAATGATTTGGCTACCCAGATCGCCCAACAGGAATCCCATCGAACATTCATGGGACCTAATCGAGCGATCAATTCGTGCACAAAATTCTTCACCGCAAAAAATTTGATAGTTATGGATGGCCATAGAGGCAGTGTGGCTCAATAATTCTGCAGGGACTTCCAATAATTGGTTGAGTCCATGTCAGGTCGAGATGCTGCACTACGCCGAGCAAAAGGAGGTCGAACGATATTAGGAGGTATCCCATGACTTTTGACACCTCAGTGTGAAATGGTAGGAAATTTAAAAGAGAATGCACTTGCCCCTAAGTTAAAAACTCACACAGCTTTCATGTTTAAACAATTCCCTACCCCTCTGATGCAACACGTCGCCACCCTAAGATTGGAACACAAGAACTGACTTGCCCTACGTTTAAAGATTTGTGGTGCTCATTATGAAACAGATTCGAATTCTGCGACTATGCACTGACATCGGCTGTTCGCGACTAATGAAAATTTGTGCCGGACCGGGCCTCCAACCCGGATTCACTGCTTATTACGTGCGGTCGCCTTAACAAATTCGGCTATCCGAGCATACCTCCAAGACTGATACAAGCTTACTTAAGTCAGGTAGTCACAATCCTATGTTCGCAAAATTCGTGATTCCCAAACAGGGAGACAAATATCGTCATTTTAGGTCGTCGAGGCACGGATACAGCATTAACGGTTACAATATCTGTGTTTGTACAGTGTCTGTATCTTCAAAACACAATGTCCTTCAAACATGCATCGTTGACTTTCTAACCAAGTTCATTTGATATGCATTAACTTCAGATCGCCGTATATCTTTTGTTTCTACTGTTTCTGTGACGGTCACTTAAGACACATTAGATAGTAAGGGGATTTCTAACAACCATTTGTCCATCCAGATTTATCTTTTGTATGGTTTCACTAAATCGTGTAAGGCGAATGCTTAAAAAAAGGCTATGGCCAGTTTCCTCCTCATCCAAGCTTGAGCTCCATCTCTAATGATCTCATTGTCGACGGAATGTTGAACCCTTATCTTCCTTCCTTTCTTGTTCCCGTAACGAGGGACATCATGCGTCACAATAGTCAAAATCAGCTGGCGGAGATGATTCCTCAGTCATTTAACGTTTCCCTGATTAAGGTTACATGTTTATACTGATATGTAGTAGGGTTTACAACTAGGCAGATGGGCATAAATTCATACTTTCGCTGACTGTTATGCAGAAATAGAAACCTAAAACAATATGAAGTAATCTGAGAGAGATTCGAGAACTTCGAAATAACTTTTGTTTTGCAAACATAGGGGCCAAAGTTTAGTCACTAGTGGCCATCTAATTAGCTTCCAAGAAAATCAGATATGAACAACAGTAACTAAGAAAATATATGGTTCGACAAACTCGTTCCTTAACAACTCTTCCCTATGATGTCAAATGTTCAGATTAGGTGCTTTGTTGGATCTAAGGCTTTTATTTTCTCCCTCCACTGTTTATATACTTCGTGCTGCAACTATTCTAATTAAAATGATTTTCTAATAACTACCAAGTCATAGTGGTCCACTTTTAAAGTAAAGAATATACTTTTGGGAAGGTGTCCTTAGATTAACACGAAATTAAACGCAATCTGACTGGGCAATACATTAGGCAACGTAATATAATGCATTTCGGTAGGATAACTGAATGCTCTGTGTAAACAACAGAGCCTTCTCAGTTGTCACCTGCTTGGCTTTTTCCTGTTAACTTTGTCATTATTTGTTCAGGTATTCCCAATCGTTTCTCACAGTGCGTGTCCTGCGTTGCTGTCTGGGGAACTCCATCCCCGCTTTTCCAGATGACAGAGCGCTCCGTTGTTCAGTAGGTGGCACACTAACGCTTGCGACAATCAAACGGCTCTCACTGTCTATTCCGGGAATGATATAACGTCTTCGCCATTTGTAATGCGCTTTATAAACTAAATGAAGTAATAAATTTCCCCTGGTGTATTGATCGAAGAAAAAAAAATTACTGGGTTGAACATAGGTGCATTCTACATTACGTAATGTACCCCAACTACAATGATTAAATTTTAATTAAAACTGTTTATTGTCTTTAAAACTCACACATTAATGTAGGCTGGTGAAAGAAACTATGCGATTAAATGATTTGAAAATAGCTTGAGCCCTCAACAAAGTGTTTAGCGAACACGCAGTAAAAAATTAATAAATAAAATAGCTGGAAAAAGCAAACAGTGTTCATAGTGAAGATCTAACAGAAGCTGAAATCCAAACCTTATGTTCGAAGTCCATCACTGGCAAACTGAGCTAAAGTTCAGACTCAGTGCACAAGTTCAGAGTTCAAATCAAGTTCACACGCAAAAATAAGTTCTCCTGAACTTCTGGCAGAAATACGAGTCCAAGTTTCAAGCAACCGCCTTTTGGCCATCCAAATTTTGCTTTTCCATGATGTACCTAAATTACTCAGTTAACCATTTCCTTGAAAAGTACTCGGTCGTTTTACTTCCTCATCAGAGTTTGTATTCCATTTCTGATGATGACTTGATCGACGGAACGTTGAACGCTAACCTTCTTTGTTTCCTTATTTTATGAAATGAAACGCAATCTGACGGAGCAATATATTAAGCAACGTAATATTATGCATTTTTCAGGATAACTGAAAGCTCTGTTGTTTCAAGATTTAATAGCAGCATCGGTGCCAAGAATATGTAAAAATTCTTGAAACCGCAGAAAGTTGCGATATTTTTCGCTCCATCGCTGAGAACCTTGATTTAAAAAAAGAACATGAGCATGAACACTCTGCCCGCTAATATAACCACTGACACCTGTACTCAAAGAACTTGTGTAACAACGCGCCTCGTAGCACGGGCCTGCTCGATAGCGTACTGTGTACTCCTTCCATGACGGAGCGTGAAGGTAAAGCTGTCATCAAATCAAAAATTGGTTTGAATACCGCAGTGCTTTACAAGTTATTCTGTTATTAGAGGTGATACACCGTTACCTTTCAACGATCTTGGACCTGATTACATATCATACATCCAGTAAAACGAGGACTCCGAAGCAGGATCCAACACGACAGTTTTACCATTAACGAACATTGCCAGAGGCGGAACAAGGGATATGTGGCGGTTAAAAGTCATACGACTTACTGGTACCGAACCCCTATGCTTTGCTTCTGTAGTGTGACATTTAACCACTGAACCATCGAGCTACAGGATGCGATATGCAACGCTGAAACCAGAATTTCCTTCCATAGAGTGTCTCTCAACTGCTGTGGACTACCGATGAGGTCATGGTACATTAGGAGGAATTACAATCACAGCATAGATGCTTATACTTGTATTTACAAATAACGTGTTTTTGAAAGCTGATGTCCTTATGGTGGTACGTAGGACTGTGTATTCGTAACAGAAGGCAACCGGGCAATTGCAACAATTTAGTCTGGGTTACAATTCGTAGTAATTGACGGAAAATCATCGAGTAAAGCAGAAGTGAGTTCAGACGTTCCCCAAGGCAGTGTTATAGTCCCTTTGCTGTTCCTTATCTGTATAAAAGAATTAGGAGACAATCTGAGCAGCCGTCTTAGGTTGTTTGCGGTTGGCGCTGTCGTTTATTGACTAGTTAACAAATTGCAAAACGATTTAGGAAATACATCTGTATGGTGTCAAAATTAGCAATTGACCCTAAATAACGAAAAGCGTGAGGTCATCCACATGAGTGTTAAGTGGAATTCGTTATACTTCGGTTACACAATAATTCAGTCAATCCGAAGGCCGTAAATGCAACTAAATACCTAAGAATTACAATTACGAACAACTTCAGTTGGAAGGAACACACAGAAAATGTTGTGAGGAAGGCTAAAAAAAGGTTGAGTTTTATTGGCAGGACACTTAGAAAATGTAACAGATCTACTAAAGAGACTGCCTACACTACGCTTGTCCGTCCTCTTTTAGAATGTTGCTGCGCGGTGTGGGATCCATACCAGATAGGACTGACAGAGTACATCGATAAAGTTAAAAGAAGGGCAGCACGTTTTGTATTATCGCGAATAGAGAAGAGAGTGTCATTGAAATGATACAAGATTTGGGGTGGACGTCATTAAAACAAAGGCGTTTCTCATTGCTGCGGAATCTTCTCACGTAATTTCAATAGCTGGCTTTCTCCTCTGAATGTTGACGCCGACCTACATCGGAAGAAACGATCACCATAATAAAATAAGGGAAATAAGAGCTCGCACGGATAGATATAGGTGCTCGTTTTTTCCGCGCGCTCTTCGAGATTGGAATAATAGAGAATTATTGCGAAGGTGGTTCGATGAACGCTCTGTCAGGCACTTAAATGTGATTGCAGAGCGTCCATGTAGATGTTGATGTAAAGGTAGATGTAGACCGGAAAGGCGTAAAAACGATTATTTTTAAGTTTTTAAACTTCGCAAGTCATACAGGAATGTTTGTATAGATCCGGACAGAAATAGCATGTCTCTTACTGAAGGTTCTTTAGTGCATCATCAACCAGACTGGGGGAGGAGAATTTATTGCACTTTTATACTGACCCAGAAATCTCGTATTTAATGTTACGTTATGCGTGTTATTCAGAAAAAATTTCGTGCTTAAAGCTACCATGCGCTGTCCAGTGCGCTGCACATTAATTGGGTGGAGTGGATTACACATGACCGCAACTGACAGCTTCTGTGTAAAAGCTGACTTAACATCGCCCCGCGGATGAAACTCGTTCGCAGTTCCTCACGTCAAGGTGCTGACATCATGCTGATTCGGCAGACGCGCTGTGCAGTCTTTTAGTGGCAGTTTTGTACTCTAACCTTTGTTCTTAATGTTGAGCGACTGTGGGGATACGTTACACTGTTAGTATAGGTAGCTCAGCTTAATCTCACACTAATGGAACTGGCACTCAGTGTAGGAAACAGTTGATTTCTTTGCATCAAACACAACAAGACTTAGTAAGTTCTACAGCGGCTGATAGCTTTTAAAAACCTAGTACCTGGACCGTCACATATTTTCTAAAGAATGTTAATAAGGATTACATAGAAAGATGGAAATACTGAATAATCCAAAAATACAAGGAGAAGTCGAAAGTCAGAAATTGGAATTTTATTGACAGAACAAGTTGAAAGGCACAGTTTAGTGAGATTGTTGTAATACTGGCACATTGTCACAGTGGTTAAAATTTTCACTGATAAACGGCGCTTTGGATAGAGGGTAGTTTGGACAGTTACGCAGAGTAGTTCGCAGCTGCCCTGCTTTGCTACATTTACTGTTCCATTTGGCAAAAATTTTGCCTCGTTATCTGCAGGGCATTTAACGGCGAGACCGAGCTACTTTCAGCTGATGACAATAAATTTTTATCTATTAGTTTTCACTTTTCCATTGATTTTGTATTATTCCGTACTTTTAAGCAATATGCTGGAAAAGTGGTTACTTGGATCTATCAATAAAGTCTTGCAACGAGGAACTGGCCATGGGAATATGAGTTTAGGAGTGACGCCTATGAGGACGAAACTTTCGCTGGAAACACTTTAGACACGTACAAAGTTGTAATACATACATCCTATTACGTGTGTTGCCACGTGTTCCTCTAATTCTAGCTCTACATCTGTCGAAGGGAGTCACAAAGAAATATAAACGCCTATTTGGTAGTAAGAGTTGCTGTTATTTTTTGATTTATTTAATTTAAGCGCATTATGTTGCACCTCCAGCAGCAACAATCACAGAGTGGTATCTTTTCAAACCCAGATATCCGTTTCACCACTGAGCTATCGTATTATACTGCTTAATCAGGGCACATGATACACAACAATGACGTGAAACATAAAACATTATGCCCACTGCCCACCACGACGTTGGATGCCGCCTGGTGGCGTTGAGGACCCGCAATGCGATAACAAAAGTATGTAAGCGGAGCAGACATGGCCAGGGGATCATCCTAGCAAAGATATGGGCTGCAAATGGAGAAATCCATTGAGATAAGCGACTTTGACAAAAAACAAATTACTATTACGGAGAGCCTGTGAACGAGTATCTCGGAAACGGCGAAGCTGGTCGAATGTTCACGTGCTACTGTCTTGAGCATCTACTGTAAGAGGTAGCAGCACAGTGAAACTACCAGTAGGCGCTAAATCGTTGGAAGCCCATGACTCTTCACTGGACATGGGGTTCGGAGGCTAGTCTGCTCTGTAAAGTAGGATAGATGGTGATCTGTAGCATCTCTACCGAAAGAGAACAATGATGGTGCACGCACAAGTGCTTCGGACCATACCGTTCCTCGTACATTGTTGAACATGGAGCTCCGCAGTAGACCCACCTACGTGTTCACATGTTGACATGACAACATAATCAGTTACGACTGCAGTGGGCACGGGAAGATCGGAATTCGACCGCCGGTAAAGGGAAACGTGTCGGCTCTTCGGGTGGATCACACTTTTCTCATACTGGGGCAATCGTCGTCTCCACATTCTCTTCCAGCAGTATAACTGTTCGTGTCTCGGAACGAGAACCGTGATACAGTGGTTTGGGGAGCATTATAGTGAACTCAAGTTGATGTTTCGACTACCAAATTCGCCTGATGTAGATTCTATGGAACCCATCTGGGTCGCTATCAGTCGCCATCAGCGCGTACGCAAATCAGCGGCCGGCCGGAGTGGCCGTGCGGTTCTAGGCGCTACAGTGTGGAGCCGAGCGACCGCTACGGTCGCAGGTTCGAGTCCTCCCTCGGGCATGGATGTGTGTGATGTTCTTAGGTTATTTAGGTTTAATTAGTTCTAAGTTCTAGGCGACTGATGACCTCAGAAGTTAAGTCGCATAGTGCTCAGAGCCATTAGAGCAAATCAGCGGCCCGTTATTTGAGTGGTTTACATGACCTGTGCATAGACATCTAATGCCACAGCCCTCCACAGACCTGCCAACAAACTGTCGGATCCCTGGTACACAGAATCAGTGATGTATTTCGTTCCAAAGACAGACAAACACGGCCGCGCGGTGTAGCCGCGCGGTCTTAGACGTTTTGCACGGTCCGCGTGGCTCCCCCCGTCGGAGGTTCGAGTCCTTCCTCGAGCATTGGTGTGTGTGTCGTCCTTAGTGTAAGTTAAAGTTAGATTAAGTAGTGTGTAAGCTTAGGGACCGATGACCTCAGCAGTTTGGTCCCATAAGATCTTACCGCAAATTTCGAATTTCCTACAGACAAACACGCTATTAAGCAGGTGGTCATAATGTTTTGGCTCATCACTGTATGAAGAAGAAAGCCGAATAAAATGTATCTGAACTAATTTACTACCTCTATTGTAACAATTTTTAAGCTTGTCTGATATTGCCAGGTCTTAGTGTGACGATAGTAGCCGAAGGTATGCTTAATATGCTAAACTTTCAGATGGCGTTTATACACTGGATCTCTTTTTCATGGCCAGGGAAATCTCGGCTTTCGGCTTTACTTTTCCTCAGCAGGTCTATGACTGCACCTCATTCTGCACTAGTGCCACAACCGTAGAATGTCTTGCACTTCACTTCAGGCCATATACGGTCATTATGTGTTTGGTTAATTGGGGAAGACAGTAAAGTCATTATTTCCCGGTGATATACTAAGTGATATATTCATATCTTTCTGTTCAGCATTTCTACGGAACGTTTAATGTGGGAGTCGGTCATCTTGTTAGGAGAGCAACGCGTATTGTTATCGTACCTCATGTAGGCGTCCGGTTGCAGGCTTGCGAATGAAGTGTGATAAGTATCACTAGATTAACGTTAATTATGCTTCAATAAAAATAGTTGAAAATAATGAATGAATACCACTAAAGACGTTGCTTGGAAACAAAAAATTTGCGTAGGGTGTTACAAGAGGGTACTGAACGCTAAGTTCCCATTATAAGCACATCCAACCAACAAAATATTCATCCTCAAGAGTCGTCATGCTAACACCGTGTAACAACGCCTCGGCCACAAATCGGTGAGGACTAGTGTCCGCCGGCCGAAGTGACCGAGCGGTTCTAGGCGTTACAGTCTGGAGCTGCGCGACCGCTACGGTCGCAGGTTCGAATCCTGCCTTGGGCATGGATGTGTGTGATATCCTTAGGTTAGTTAGGTTTAAGTAGTTCTAAGTTCTAGGGGACTGATGACCTCAGAAGTTAAGTCCCATAGCGCTCAGAGCCATTTTTTTTTTACTAGTGTCCACATGTTTCCTCAGGTATGCTATGTCCTTCCGAAGCCACTTATTGATGATAAGGTGCCGCAGAACTACCAAACTGCGCGGAAGTTGATTGCTACGTTTTTCTTTCTGATACAAATTTCCCAAACATTTTCTATTGAATTAAGTCTGATTGACTTAGCTGGCCATTCTACATGCAGTAAACTATCTGACTGATCGTGAAACTTGGAACGTGTACGTTCAGTCCTGTCAACACGGATGTTATTATTTAGAAAGACGGGAATGTACACAGCATATTCACCATGAACATGTAGAAGAGAGGGCAACACGCTTGAGCACCAAAAATACCCAAATAAGCATCCAGGTTCATTCATCTTCTGGGTTTGTAGCTTTTGTCTTTCTTACCTCGTTTGCAGTTAAAATATTGGATATAGATTCCTATTTTTATGCAAAAACACAGTTTTTTCTTGTTACCCAAACATATTTAGGTAGCTCTGCGCCATCATCAGTGGGCTTTGTTTATTGAAAACTGTAGAAAGTGAACATATTTTAAGTTGTAACTGATCGTAACGAAGTGTGGCCTGAAGAAAGTTTTTGTTCGTTTTTCTACTCACGGTGACTGTACATTACACGGTTTTGCAGGACCATCTGTATGGTATCCTGCAGGGATAGCTTGTCATCTGCAAGCCAAACGGTGTAAATGTGAATATCATCAGCGAGTTAACACATCTTCTGATTTTTAAAAAAACGTGATCTTGGTGTGGTAAAATGTTTTGTGTGTATATTTGTCATTACTCACGTGTTGGTGTGACTGATCCTTCTTCTTTTGCGTTCTAAGGACACTGCACACACACATGTTAAGGTACTTTGAGTAATTTCCTTTTTTACAAACGCGTTTTTACTTCGCAAAATGCGGTGAGCACTATGTTGTGTTTCCTAACCCTGTCGTCGTTCATTTGTTCCCGGGACACGTGCTGCGGCTCATCTATTCGTCTCGCGCGTTGCGAGCGTATTTCTCAGGCGTCTTTCGTGGCTCGAATGTTGATTTGAAAGTTTGAGCAGGTATCAGTGTGTGTAATTTGGTTTTCGATACAGGATCAAGGGAAGAGTATTTTTGACTTATCCCACATCCATGAGGACCATTTCTCCTGCGGTCTGTCGAATTAACATTAGCACATATCTTTTTTGCTAATATGTATTACGTATTATTGTTTTATTACAATTTCTGCGTCCTCGAGGACCTCATCACTATGAATCTATGGATATGAAGTATCTTTAATCTGAAGAAAACGTCCTTAATATTTCATAAATCAGATTACCAGCGGCTAAGACGATACACGACGCATCTACACCTTTCTCGAATGTTATGTTTTAGATTTTCTATGATTTCCTAGAATTAGTGACAAAGTAAAATACCGACGATTCTCCCTCCCCCATGCTACCTTCGTATCGTATCACAACTCAAGACGAACCTTTTCGTTCCATTAACATTTTCACATACACCACCTATCATCCAAATATGAACTTAGTGATTAGCTGTTAAGAGTAATTATAAATCGGTGTAGGATGTACATATTCGTAACCGATGATTAGTATAATAGAACAGTAACTGTCAATTTGTTTTAAGCAACTGGTTTCTAAAGAGTTGAAACGTGCAGTGCAGTTCCAGCAAGAGGTCCCAAACGTAGTCTGATGCGATAGTTCACGATAGCTTCTGTATACCTCATTAGGGCTTTACTAAATAACTTTTTGCGTGATATCACGTACCTTTCTTCGAATGTCTGTCGGCTCAGATTTTTCATTGACTCTGTAATACAGTCCAGGTGGTCAACTTTATATGATTATATATTCAGAAACAGATATAAGCGTTTTAAAATTGATATCTTGTCAAAAACGGACTGGATACTACTGCAATTTGTAACTGACAACACTTCTCCGTACATACTCTCATAATTTGGGTGAAATTCATTCCAGTTTTTTTGGTGTTATGCGCTAAGTTGTCAATATGTAGGGCATTAGATGTAACGCGGACACAACTAATATTTTATATAAAAAAAATCAAGATTTAGAAGCGAGTTTCTTGGCAAAATAAATAGCTAAATGGCAAATGTTTTTCTGTGCGCTTTATACACCCAAATTTTGTATCTGACGATATATAATGAAGCAACTATAGTTTGTTTAAATAGAACGACGGACGTTTTACAACAGATCATGAAAAGAAGATTATTGCAATATAGCACAGTATTCGCAGTAAAATATTCCAGAAAAAAAGATGAATCAAAAGCATACTCAAAGCACGCCGAAATACGTTGGTACAGTGACGTTTCAGAGATATTAGGCTATGTTTACAAAGAAGTGCGAGTGAAATTGCGCATTGGTGGTACACTTAGATATTTTATTTAGCATATTTTCCGACTATTTCTGTGAACAGTTTCACTACGGACGTTGTTTGTGCTATTGTGTTATACTCCCCTCTTACAAAAGACGAAACGAAGTGGCGCTGTGGTTACCACACTGGACTCGCATTCGGGAGGACGACGGTTCAAATGCGCGTCCGGTCATCCAGATTTAGTTTTCTGTAATTTCCCTAAACCGCGCCAGGCAAATTCCAAATTCTGGGATGGTTCCTTTGAAAAGGCACAGCCGATTTCATTCCCATTCTTAAAAAACAACCCGACTTGGCCTCCATCTCTGACCTCGTTGTCGATGGGACCTTAAACACCAACCTTCCTTCCTATTCAAGAGCTACTTCATGCTGTCAAAAATTAAATTCTTACATCAGTAAAAAATATAATTACGTCAATATGTTTTGAGACAAAAAAAATTACAAATATTGTAGGTGCAGGAAATATTTCGACTCTTTGCGTTTTATCGTTTACCCCTTCTATACCTTAAACCCATTGTGAAAATTTGGGAGCGTCCAAATTAGGTGGGACAAAATGGTTGAAATGGCTCTGAGCACTATGGGACTTAACTTCTAAGGTCATCAGTCCCCCAGAACTTAGAACTACTTAAACCTAACTAACCAAAGGACATCACACACATCCATGCCCGAGGCAGGATTCGAACCTGCGACCGTAGCGGTCGCGCGGTTCCAGACTGTAGCGCCTAGAACCGCTGTGTCACAAGAGAAGGAGACGTACTGCCGCACTTCCCTGAGACAACGCATATTACTTGTGTACTGCTGATAACTCTGGCGGGTCAGATTTGACTCAGACAACCCTAACAATTTATAAAAAAGTTCAAGGTTTAGAAGCCAAGATGCTGCGCCGCGATCTACCTGTCGAGAATGTCTCTATCCAATGGTAAACTTGGATAGATATCTAGTGCAAGCGTATTTTGTTATGGTATTAAAACAGAAAAATTTCAGAAGTTGGGAAATAGAGAAACCATCTGGTAGGCTATGTCCGCAGCTCTTAGGATACCATATCTGAGGAACGTGAGGTGGGCTTCTTGTAATCGGTGTTTAAGGACTTCATGCTTGTAGACATTTTGTACGTAGCTTGGCACCATCCTTTATAGCTTCCGATCAAAATGTTGTCTAATTCCTACTATAGGATCAAATACCTTTAAGAACATCTTCAGAGAATATGGGCTGGGCGCAACGGTTCCTTTATAGGAAGAAAGCAATCCTTTACATCATTTTCACACAAGTGCTTCTATTTGACACTGCAGTTTACTTATGGAGTGAGGAAGCGGAATGTAACTCGGCTTGAGGCGTCACACATTTCCTTGGTGACCTCTGAGAATTCGTTTTCGCCCAATTCCAATATTAGATCAACATGGTTCATATGTCCTTCCGATGTATGTTGGGGTTCATTGCGCAGAAAAGAAACTTCTGGAAAATTGAAGGTTATCAGGTTCAAATGGCTCTGAGCACTATGGGACTCAACTGCTGAGGTCATTAGCCCCCTCGAACTTAGAACTAGTTAAACCTAACTAACCTAAGGACATCACAAACATCCATGCCCGAGGCAGGATTCGAACCTGCGACCGTAGCGGTCTTGCGGTTCCAGACTGCAGCGCCTTTAACCGCACGGCCACTTCGGCCGGCTGAAGGTTATCAGGATTTTGAAGTGCAACACGAATGTTATATCATCTCAAATTGAAGGTTATGCCGAGACACAGCGGTGCAGATTCGTTGAGGACGCCCTCCCGATGAGTGGCTGTTATGCAAGTGAGCGTTGTGGAATACTGTTTACCACATTCCAGGGCCGACCTTGTCGCCGTCGGCGGGGGTGCGACACGTTCGCAATCTCTCTCTGCTGTCACATTTCGAAACGTTAAGTGGACAGCTTCGCTGTGGTGGTGGAGTACACTACGCAACGCCTCCAACACGACCACGACGAATGAAGCGTTGATATCATTCGGTAATAATAAAAGTGATTTCGTGCTCTCCAGATGCCAGAATGACTCTAAGTTTTTCTACACACTGTATTTAATATTTTTATTAATGTTTTTCGTGTTACGGAACACTATATTTTTTGAATTCAAATTAACAAAATTCATAGCTTTATTCAGTGGTACCGTATTTTACCTACTATAAGCCCTACGGACTGTAAGAAGTACCTTAATTTTTAAGCAATTTTTTTAATATACATCTTTTTTACCATTTTCATTATTAGGCAGCAAAACTATACTAAAAAAATTCTTATTTTATAAAACCGAACTGAGCTTTAAAACCCATGAAAATCTTCATCTGGACTTTCTTCGTCTTCTTCTTTTCTTCTTCATCTTTGTCGTCATCGTTGTTCTCTTTATATATAAGATGGTCTTCACTGCCATCGAGAGCGTTACTTATTCAGCATTTCTTGAAAGATTTAACGATAATCTCCTCTCTCACTCTAGAACACGACCGTTTTATCCACTGATACCCTTGTTTGATTGTAAGTCGTTTTAAAGCTTCCTTCGGCGTGAATTAATGTTGGGTTTCATCCATTATCCATTTGTTCCAATCCTCTCTCATACATCAAGTGGTTGCTATTGTGAAGTAAGTCCTCTCGGAATTACAGCAAGCTCTGTATTTCCCTGTCTCAATTTCTCTTTCACAGAATTTTTCAAATGTCTACTAAACTGATCTAGCACAAGAAGAGAACTCTTCTTCACTAAAGCACCTTTTCTTCTCTCACACACTCTGTTAATCCACAATTTCATACCAGTCTCTTCCATCCAACTCTTGTCATGTACGTCAACAACAACACTCGGCAGTATTTCAAAAGAATTTGCCATTGTTTTGCGCTTGAAAATGATCATTGGATTAAGTTTAGTGCCGTCAGCACAACATGAAATAATAACAGTGTTGTGTATTTTTTCATGTCCACTTTTTATAGTTACAGTTTTAGCATATTTCTTGGCAACAGTTCTATTACTCGACACAGCACAAGTCAGAGAAGTTTCGTCCATTTTCGCTATTTGGCTTCGTTCCACACTGGTTTTCTTCCGATGTTGAAGAATAAAGCGATGGAAAGATAGTATTTTCTCTTCATACTCTTGTGGCATTTTCTGAGTCATTTTGGTTTTGGATCGCATGCTTCATGAACGTGTAGCACAAACCAACTCCACACTTAAAATCTGTTAAGTTCCACCGTGCCGCTAGCTTACGAGCATGTATTTGAATCATTTTTGTATGAATTCGAATGCCACTTTGACGGTGTCCTTGAATCCATTTGAATACGTAATCATCTAGCTTCGACCATTTTGCATTCAGTCCTCTATTGACACATTTAGTCTTCCTCATTTTTTTCAGTTCTTCTTTATTAGCCCACCAATCGCGAATGGTTTTCTGAGGTGGTGGAAGGCCAAATGCGGCTCAGATGCTCTGTTTACATGTTCTTCTGCATATGTTATTACTTTCAGTTTATAGCCCGCGCCACGTGAATACCTTTTATTTTTTTTCCATTACAAAACTAGCTACTAACAAAAATAGTGTACTGTTACCGATAACCAAAATCATTTTCAATTCTAGTTCACTGGCACCGTAGGCTGCAATGACGCATCATAGGCTGGACAGTGTTCTGGGTTTGTGATGGCGGGGCGGAAGGGAGACAGTGTAAGCAAGCTTGTTAATCCCCGCAACTCATGCTCGTAGCATCGGTGCCCTGCTGCTGCCGGTTGAATCCAGTGTCGGCAGACAGAGACAGGTTTCCCGCTGCATTGAATATATGCCCATTTTTAAAACTGAAAGGAATTTTCAATGAAACCCTGAAAATTTTTATTTTAATTTCGGGTACAAGACGCACCTGCATTATGGACGCAATTTTTCGAATAAAAAAGTGTGTCTTTTAGTCCGTAAAATACGGTAATGCTACAGAAACATAGAACGGAACACTAAATGCAGCTTTTACAGTCCATTATTCTCCTATCCATGGGAAGAATGCAAAACAGTGTGAAACGACAACAATGACCATGTGGGCGTTCTGCTTCTGAAGTTGTTCCAAAATGTACCCCAGTTCTTCGACATTGTTAAGTTAGGTTGAGTGCAAGTCTGTCGTCTTGTCATTACTAGATAACTAACAAGATCAATGAGAATACGATATTGAAGATGTTCCCAAAAGCTGAGAAAACCTAGGTGCTAGTGATCCAAGGTGGAAGCATTCGGTCGGCCAAAGTGGCCGAGCGGCTCTAGGCGCTACAGTCTGGAACCGTGCGACCGCAGCGGTCGCAGTTTCGAATCCTGCCTCTGGCGTGGATGTGTGTGATGTCCTTAGGTTAGTTAGGTTCAAGTAGTTCTAGGGGACTGATGGCCTCAGAAGTTAAGTCCCATATTGCTCAGAGCCATTTGAACCATTTTTGTTGAGGCCATCTTTCGTATTCGAACAATATTAGTAGAGGTCTTTACAAAACAGCATCCACAGTGCGACACGTACATAAATTCTCATATAGGTAGACGTTAACTGGAACACACTGACTACGAGAACATCAATACGAGTAACCTTCAATAACTCCGTAGAAATGTACGATTGTAGGACTTCTCCTAAAATCTCATATACTGAGGATACGCCAAGTGTAAAAAGGAATGGTCATTCACTTGTTGATAGCAAAAGTTGACGTACAAGGATATAAATTTACAGGTTTTTTAAACTTTTCCTATTACAGACTTCTAGAGATTGTAAGGGGGGGGGGGCTCAGTCGATAGAGTTTTGGTAATGAACCCATTTACGGAAACGTATCGTTTGGATGTAAATTAAGTTTGACGATAGGATCAGTTTTCAATCTTCGTGCTCTGGCCTATGTGCTCTACAGGAGCCCATTACATGGGCGATGTTTCGAGTATTCGTCCTAGGGTTCTCTTCCACGTTACGACCTCTTGAAACTTGAGCGTGCGGCCCCTCTGTGGAGTAACGAAGTCAACACATCTACTTGCAAACATACCAGTTTCTCGCAGCCGTTGTTGTTGTGGGATGAAAATATTATGTCATCCCATAATTACAACTGGGACTGACGACGACACCTTCGTCTGTTTTTGTGCGTACGTGAAGCGGAAGATTTGAAAGTGATCCGATCTTCAAACTTATTTTATACCCAAACGACACATTTCGGGATATGTGTACCTTCTCAAAACTTTATTCAATAAGTCCCCTCCATATCCTCCATAAGCCTGTATCAGGAATTGTGAAACACGTTGTATGCTACACTGCGGTGTAAAACTTAAGCACGAAAGTAAGGTTCGCAAGATGTGTCACTTCCAAGCAACATAGCTCGATGAAACTTAGACCGTACATACAAAGAACTGAACAGTAGAGTACAGACTGTAACTGAAAGAAATACTCACTGACAAGGGGAGGCCACCAATTGTGAAATTCAGATTCGATTCATACTGCGCATAATAAAAGCTCATGGCCAGAGGTGTAATGTGGCAAAGCACCAAGATGCACTTCTCAGCCGTTGTCGAGAAAATCGACAGATAAAAGAAACCGTTGCGGTGAAATACTCTCGACGATTAATAATTCTCTACAGCGTCGTGGCGCAGCGGTAAGCGCTCGGGTTCGTAATCCGAAGGTCGCCGGATCGAATCTCGCGCCATGCAATTTTTTTATTATTAGTTTTTTGTAATTCAAATATATATATATATATATATATATATATATATATATATATATATATATATATATATATGTAAAGTATTAATGAATTGCTTATGCATGTTGGTGAAGCGGATCGCTCTCCAATTGTACCGCCTCCATTTTTCCGTTTTTTTTTAACAGGGTGTACCAAAGCTCTCCCGTCCGCACTGATTTTCGACAATGTTATAAGTTGCGCTAGGGACCGCATCTACCTTCTTTCGAAGTTAGCAGGCAACTACGCTGTTATGCGGCGGCTCGTTTCGGCCCATTCAACATCTGTCATTCAAGTGTAACGAGCGAGTAACGGAGTTTATATTTCATACCTGCCACAGCAAATTTATGTTCGTGGGGTCTCTATTCTAATTCGAACGTTTGACTTACGCTATACGTATTCGTTTCGGAATATCGTTTCTACGTCTTCCGTTAACTATACGTGGTTAACATTATGAAGACAATTAATAACATTTGTGAAATACAACTTTGTTTGCGGGAAACATAATGATGTCGCCAGTTTTTCCACGACAAACGACTTTCAACAACTTATTATATGCATAATTATTGCAACTGATTGCCGGGAATTTTATATATATATATATATATATATATATATATATATATTTGAATTACAAAAAACTAATAATAAAAAAATTGCATGGCGCGAGATTCGATCCGGCTACCTTCGGATTACGAACCCGAGCGCTTACCGCTGCGCCACGACGCTGTAGAGAATTATTAATCGTCGAGAGTATTTCACGGCAACGGTTTCTTATAACTGTCAATTTTCTCGACAACGGCTGAGAAGTGCATCTTGGTGCTTTGCCACATTACACCTCTGGCCATGAGCTTTTATTATGCGCAGTATGAATCGAATCTGAATTTCACAATTGGCGGCCTCCCCTTGTGAGACGAACAGAAATGATACTTTTATTCGTAGACGATAATTACGCTGAAGTCACTGCCATTGATGATGGCCCGTTGGACATTACAAAATGCGGGCCACGGTTCTTAATAGCGTGTGTGATCACCGAGGATGGTAATGCATGCTCTGCAACCTGTTTCCATACTGATCACAATTTTGGAAAGGAGTTCTTATAGTCGAATGTTTAATTTCTCCACCAGCGTGTTTGATAACTAACGGGTGTTTGTTTGTGCATATGATCTTGCTGTAATACGTCTCCCGAAGCTTTCCACACGTGCTCCGTGAGATTTAAGTCAATTAACGGTCAGGACAGTTCTTTCACCGAATATCCCCCCGTTCCTCCGCCTGCGCAATTCGATGCTGTCGCGCATTATCATCCATAAAAATGACGTCACGGCCGAATGCACCCCTGAAAAGATGCACATGGGGAAGCAGTACGACGTCACAATAACGTGGAGTGGTGAGTGTACGGTGTTCAAAGATTTAGAGGTTAGTACATTAAGCCTCCTCGCACCATAGTACCTGGACCACCAAAATGATCATGTTCGACAATGCCAGTATCATCGCTGGACATTATCGTTGATTATCTTTGTGCCAAAGATAAAGACGTGTTACTATAGTATTTCCTGCCAATTGTTTCTTTGTGAGTGTATAATTCCTTCGTACTAACGTAAGTGGGAAGCTGATTATCTCGTTTCTGAGTGACCATCTGAAATCCTTTTTTCATTGGCAACGTTTCAGACTAGCGTGTAGGCCAGTTATGAAACGATAGTTAATGTCTTTTGAAGGAGGTTTCTGAGTTCTTAGCAGCATGTGATAGTGCGTTTTATTGTTGGTCTGTGAAGTGTGTCGAAGGAAGGGCATGACTCTGCCTTGCTGTTGGAGAAATTAAGTAGTTTCTTGTCCATAATGTCTGTCAACGCACCATTAAGACTGCTGTGTGTCCTATATGATACAACAAATGTGCCAGAAACGTAGTAGTCAGATAATGTAAATTTGCTTCTCAATGTAATCCAAGATGATGATGTTAGGAGATGGTGTAGGTTGTCGTCAAACATCATAGCTATCACGAAATGCAGATACTTAGAAATATGAAACTACATCGGGAAAATTCTGCTCGATAACGTCCACTCTATCTCATAACACAAAATCCGTATTACGCTATATGACCAAAGTCTCTGATCATTCCACTAAATGCCTCCTCCCTGTCGCCAGACTCTGTATCCAAGAGGGTGTAATAATGAACAGTGTTTCAACACCATGATCGTCCTTTCTGACAATATGAGTGAAGTGACTGAGCTGCTGTTGGGGCTTTCCTCCAGATTTCACATGAGTAATTTTAGAGAGGTTATTGTGAAGTGGAAACTACAGAGAATCACTAAACTCCATCGTCCTTCCTGGTGGACTAAGAATTTGATTGGTAGAAACCGCCGAATTATAGAGCGTTTTGCACGAAATAGTCGTCAGATAGCCTTATCCAGCTGAAAGACCCGTCGAGAGTCAGAAAGACCGTTCTTCAGTATCGTGGAACTGATTGTAAGGGTACGTCCACAAGAACGATTACGCAATGTCTCGTTGCGTGGAGAAAGCAACGGCGTCATTGGTCTGTGAACATTATACAGTACTCAGATAGCCATGCGTGGACCGACGAACGAAGCGTGCTCGAGTTTGTTGTGGTAACAGTGAACTTCGGTGGAGATGTCGTGATACTCTCGGACCACGTTTCGTGGTTTGTGTTCTAGTTTTTGCAGACTGCGAAACGAATGTAGCTGGTTGTTTATGAAAACTTTTCTCGGCAATAGTGTTCCTCCCTCACTACCATGACAGTTTGGAAGCAGACCATTTCTGCCCCAACGCCCTGTTCCAGAAGCAAAGATTACTGCATCGTTGCTTGAAAAAAATCAAGTGACTTTCTCGGGTGATCTGATCAAGACTTAGAACTAAACCCTATCATTGAGATCAACGAATGTGTCAGTGGTGTTGCAGGTCGAAAATTTGACAACAACTTTTCACTATCCATTAGCAAGAATAGAAATAAAATTAATCGTCACAGTTTCAAAACTAAGTGGGGAACTATACTCTATGGTTAAGTGTCGTAATACAAGCGCATAATAACAAAATGATGTGCTAGACACTATTAGTAATTAAGTTTGAGGATTGAAAGCAACATCATAGGTGAATTCTTCTCAGGTTATCAGCCGAGTGGTGGTGCCGTCTTGTCGCAACGTTTCAATGATTCGTCAAGTAGCGATGAAGTGGGGATTTTCCCGTATCACCATTTCCCGAGTACATAGTGAATATCAGGAATCCGATAAGACATCATATCTGCGACATCGCTGCGGCCGGAAAAAGATCTGCAAGAACGGGACCAACGATGACTGACGAGAATCTTCTGGCGAAGATGATGGGTACGAAACTCAATGAAATGTTGCGACAAGACGACGCCACCACTCAGCTGATAACCCGAGAAGAATTCATCAGTGGAATACGCCGAGAAAGACTGCAATCATATATAACATCATAGGCGTCTTGAGTCTTTTGGCAACATAGTTTACATCTGAATTGGAGCATGTATCTCAGTCTACATCTACATCTACATACGTACTTTGCAAGCCACCGGATGGGATGAGGCGGAGGGTGCCTTGTACCACTACTATTAATTTCCTACCCAGCTCCACTCGGTAACAAGCGAGCGAAAAACGACTGTCTATATACCTCCATACAAGCTCTAATTTCTCTTCTCTTATCTTCATGACATTTACGCGAAATGTTCGTTTTCGACTGTAGAACCGTTCTGCAGTCAGCTTCAAATGCTGGTTCTCTAAATTTTCTCAACAGTGTTCCAGGGAAAAAACAACGCCTTCCCTCCAGGGATTCCCATGTGTTACATAATATCAGTTACACCATAAAATTCAGTGTTTTTCTGTATCTTTGCAGAAATTTTTTTCATTGGGCCCTCTCATTTGCCAGACATTTATGCTCAAGCTATAATTTCTTCATTCTACTTTAGATCTCATGTGTGAAAGCTGCCTGTTATAGACGGGCCACCTTAGTAAGACTCTCGGCTTACTCGGAAGTGACGCCAAAATTACGAGGGGCTCCATGCGACCACGAAACTTAATAACGGTCGACTCAATAAGCCGGGAGTGGCTCCGGCTTCTCCCATGTGTGAGTGGGATCACAGACGTCTCCAAATATTCACAGAAAAAACTACGAAATACACTGAAGCGCCAAAGAAACTGATATAGGCATGCTTATTCAAATACAGAGATATGTAAACAGGCAGAAAATAGCGCTGCGTTCGGCAACGCCTATATAAGACAACAAGTGTCTGTCGCAGTTGTTAGATCGGTTACTGCTGATACAATAGCAGGTTATCAAGATTTAAGTGAGTTTAAACGTGGTGTTATATTCGGCGCACGAGCGATGGGACACAGCATCTGCGAGGTAGCGATGAAGTGGGGATTTTCCCGTATCACCATTTCCCGAGTACATAGTGAATATCAGGAATCCGATAAGACATCATATCTGCGACATCGCTGCGGCCGGAAAAAGATCTGCAAGAACGGGACCAACGATGACTGACGAGAATCCTTCAACATGACAGAAGTGGAACCCTTTCGCAAATTGCTGCGGATTTGCTGGGCCATCAACAAGTGTCAGCTTGCGAAACATTCAACGAAACATTATCGATATGTGCTTTCGGAGCCTAAGACCCACTCGTGTACCCTTGATGACTGCACGACACAAAGCTTTACGCTTCGCCTAGGCTCGTCAACACCGACATTGGACTGTTGGTGACTGGAAACTTGTTGCCTGGTCGGACGAGTCTCGTTTCAAATTGTATAGACAACCTCATGAATCCACGGACCCTGCATGTAAGCAGGGGACTGTTCAAGCTAGTGGAGGCTCTGTGACGGTGCGGGGCGCTACAATTGGAGTGATATGGGACCCCTGATACGTCTAGATACGACTATGACAGGTGACACGTGCGAATGTATCCTGTCTGATCACCTGCATCCATTCATGTCCATTGTGCATTCCTTTGGACTTGGGCTATTCCAGCAGGACAATGTGACACCCCACTCGTCCAGAATTGCTACAGAGTGGCTCCAGGAACACTCTTCTGAGTTTAAATACTTCCGCTGAACATTATTGAGCATATCTGGGATGCCTTGCAACGTGCTGTTCATTAGAGATATCCACCACCTCGTACTCTTACGGTTTTATGAACAGCCCTGCAGGATTCATGGTGTCAGTTCCCTCCAGCACTGCTTCAGACCATGTTGCGACACTTCGGCGTGCTCGCGGGGGTCCTACAAGATATTAGGCAGGTGTATATATCTTCGACTCAGTAACTTTACACCGAGCGAGGTGGCGCAGTGGTTAGCACACTGGACTCGCATTCGGGAGGACGACGGTTCAATCCCGTCTCCGGCCATCCTGATTTAGGTTTTCCGTGATTTCCCTAATTCGCTTCAGGCAAATGCCGGGATGGTTCCTTTGAAAGGGCACGGCCGATTTCCTTGCCCATTCTTCCCTCATCCGAGCTTGCGCTCCGTCTCTAATGACCTCGTTGTCGACGGGACGTTAAACACTAATCTCCTCCTCCTCCAGTAACTTTACGTCTCTAATCGCAAGACATCTGTGAGCACCCGCAGCTCAGAACAATATTGTCATTCAGCTTGTGATCTCCTGAAGGCTTTTAACGTCAATGTGCCATTAACTGACATTTAATTTTAACAGATGGTACGAAGATTGACGTGTTTATGATAAATCTTCAAAGTGCCGTTACCTTAAAACGGCATACTGTCATAACACGCAAATTATAATACGAAAACAACAAAAAACGACGCCAATATGGCGTCAGCAAAGTTGTTCGTTTTTCGACTGGTATCCAGTTTCATGATCACATCGATTTGCACATTTTGTAGACAGTTCCGAGCAAGTTAGGAGTGTCATTAAGGCGACCCACTGTCAACGACTTTCATGTTACATATCAGTACACGAGATGCAAAGCATTTATGTGAATCAAAGACTCTATTGTCCATGTTTTTGCCTTCTGAAGTACCTTTATCACTGGCTGAGTAGTGGAAAGCATGTCTGTAAGCAGTACTTTGAGGGTGGAGTCTGGCCAGCCAGTCATACTGCTCAGTGCCGAGTTTAAAGAGTTCGGATTGGCAGCAAGGCCAGCCGGACGTTCTTTATCTGTTCTACTTCTGCTCTTCTCGTCCACCTGATGCCATGAAAACCGTGCTCCTTGTTGATGACTTGTAATTTATAGACACGTGCCTTGTGTGTTATTGAGATGGGCATTTCCAAGCTTCATCGTCCAGGATTATCAGTCAGATCGTTGTCTGCTTGCACTACACTGGCGTAATTTTGAATGACATGATTTTTCAGACGCATTTCCGAGGCGTGCTTCGCAATTGTGTATTCATACAAACTAGGTCAGCTGTTTGTTCAGTTCATGTATCTGTTTGAAACATAAGGATCAATGAATCTTCGGAGAATATTGGCCGTCTTTCACATTACTTTCTCTTTCTGTAAATAGTATTACGGAGATCAGAAAGCATATGGGTTATTTGTGGTGCCGTACAGCCACGTAATCTGTTAGAGGGCATTTGTATGTTTTATTCATGAGCTTTCGTGTCCATTTTCTGCATACTAACTCAACGTAAAATCAGGTTAATTATTTTCTTTACTACAATCTTTAACGCTCACTTGCACATGTGCCCACTTAGTCTTTGTTCATGTAAGCTGCATGTACGATTGCAACCTATTTAACATAAACTATATTCAAGGAAACTAATATTTCTGAAATTGCCTTCAGCAGTCATATTATTTTCCAATATATGTGCGACGTTCCGCCAAATAAAGTATGTGCAAGTTGCAATGAACTTCAAGACATATGTTGCAGAAGTAAATGATCCAAGATTTTGTTTTCAAATGTAACATTTTCTTTACAACTTGTATTAGAACATACAGTGTGTAGTTACATCTGTTTAATACTTACCTTTCCGATAAGGAATGATACATTTGCACTAATATGGTGGATTAGAACAGTTCAAGGTCTTGGTTACAATTTGTCTTTATATTTGAAGGTCCATTTGTCGTTTCGCTGAACTATGAAAGTTTGTTTCGAAAAGGTCCTCATATTTAATTATAAATCGGATCGTGTTGTTGTTCACTTATGGTTCAAATTTCATACCAAGGGTGATATTTTCAGGGCGTCAGTATTAGAGTCATAACTTGCTATGAACTCACAGGTAAAACTTAAGAGGTGGAGTAGCTTTTATGTGTATAGACACAAGGCAACAGACAAAAATGTTATTTAAAATAGTATTTTCTTCTCAGCGTGACGAAAGATTATGTTGTATGTTAGAAAATATTTTAAACGTTTGCACTAAACTCACAAGTTTGAAGCATTTATAGGAAACGAAACACACATGACTGGGAAATGGACTTATGAATTTTTCTCGGCTGTTTGTTGTAAAATAGGATGTAAAAATCAAAGTGAGTTGGATATTCGTGAATCAACTTCAAAAATCCTGGAAACTTTATGTATTGCAAGTCTTGATATTACGAAAATTTCAAACCTATAGGAGAGATAATAACACATTCACAGAAAACATATCGTCGAAACGGTATTTGATGAAAAATAAAAAATAAATTAGTTGACTACATCTACTGCATGTGCATTGTGCCCGGCAAGTCACCATCGGTGAGTGCAGAACATAATGTGCTGATGTCACTGTTCCCCCGTACTGGTCCAATCACGAATGGTGCCTCACTGTCGGTAAGCGTCTAGTGTAAGGCGGAATTATTCTAATTTGCTATCGAAATCATTACATGATATGTATATGTAAGGAAGCAATACGTTTCTTTACTCGTCTTAGAATCGTATTCTCACCAAAATTTTAATAACATTTCCTTACTTGGAGCACATCTTCTCTGTAGCTCCTTTTACTGGACTTCTTTTGGCGCTTCTCTGACGCTCTCGCAAACTCCGACGAATAGCGCTATCCACCTTTTCCATCCAACTGAACAAATCAAAAGAATCGAAAGGACATAAAATTTGCAAGCGATCTCCTTTATGAACATATTAAAATTTTATTCTTCGAATGGATGTCCCGCTAGCATCTGCCTTCTCATAAGGGAAACTCCCCGTCGCTCCCCCCTCAGATTTAGCGGTAAGATTGCCTCGTGTATAGTCCGTCAAAAAATGAATACAGTTAAAGCATGAAAATAGGAAGAAGGTGTACTGAACTGTGAAAAAAGAAGCAAAATAAACAGTGAAAGGTTCAAGCTCAAGATATGCAACATCGAGCTAATCGGAAGGGTCTCAGCGCCGTGGTTATGTGTCCACGATGTTGGACTGCAAAGCGGAAGATCTGTGTTCCACCCTCCCTCGTGTCCCATCTTCTTCTTCTTCTTCCTCGAAAATTATGAACTGCCCGTCCAGTCGTTGATGCATCTGCTCGCTGTATTCAAATTTGTGTCTGTGTCGTGGTTTAACATCCGTTTGCATCAGCGAGGTGTTCAAATGTGTGTGAATTTTTAAGGGACGAAACTGCTGAGATCATCGGTCCCTAGACTTACACACTACTTAAATTAACTTATGCTAAGAACAACACACACACCCATGCCCGAGGGAGGACTCGAACCTCCGACGGAAGGGGTCGCGCAATCCGTGACGTGGCTCCTCAAACCACGCGGCCACTCTGCGCGGTCAGCGAGGTGTAAGCAAGGACACTGTAATGAACGCTGATACCGCAAAACTACTCTATTAGCAGCAGAAATGAAGTGGCTCACGTCTGGGAACTGCAAACGTTTGATGACCAGGCGACAAATCAACCGAATCCTTCATTGGAAAACACGTCTAATGTGTCATACGCGACACTGGCGACATGTGTCATATGGTAAGCATTTGTTACCGACGCATCAAACTTTTACAGCCGGTGAGTGAGTGAGATATGCCTCCCTGCCCGATTTACACAAGCTGCAACAAATGAGCGCAACAGTTTCATGATCACACAGTTTTCCCTATGCTCTGTCAAAAATTCGTTTTTAACGTTTTTGAAGTTTTCCCCATGTACACCATCAAATCCTGCATATGTCTAAGCAAATCTTAACAAGTCCTGAAATTTTGGAGAGCGAAATTTATTACGTGTGAATGCTTGAACTTTGATAATAGACACACGATCACATAAACAATACTGCTCTATGTATAAGGGGCGTTCAAAAAGAAACGAGCCGGAGGCCTAATTACAGAAACCAGTACCTGTATGTTAGAAGTATTGACCCTGGCTGTTGAGACACTTTTCCCACTGTGACAAAAGGTGGTGAATGGCTGTCTCATAAAATTCCGGCGGCTGCGATGTTAACCAGGTCCGCACGTACAGCTGGACGTCGTCGTCAGAGGTGAGTCGTTTGCCCCTCAGAGCCTTTTTAAGGGGACTAAAAGTGGCTTAATGACAAGGAGAGAGGTCCAGACTGTATGGAGGGTGGCCGAGAATATCCCATTTGAATTTCTGCAAGAGTGCCGCGACTGTGTTGGCCGTATGAGGCTTTGCATTCTCGTGGAGCAGAAAGACCCCACGGATGAGAGTGCCTGGTCGTTTTGATGTGATCGCTTGGCGAAGGGTGGTCAAGGTTTGCGAGTAACGCTGGGCATTCACTGTTGTCCTGTGCTGCAGGAAGTGAATCAGAAGGGGTCAATCTCGGTCAAAGAAGAACGTAAGCATAACGTTTCCTGCGCTCGTGTGGACGGCGACGTCCAGCTGTACGTGCGGAACTGGTTAACATCGCAGCCCCGGGAATTTTATGAGACAGCCATTCACCTCCTGGTGTCACAGTAGGACAAGTGTCTCATCAGCCAGGGTCAGTACTTCTAACATACTGGTATTAGTTCCTGTAATTAAGCCTCCGGCTCGTTTCTTTTTAACGGCCCTTATCGTTGTGCAACTTTTCAAAATCGTAGAGTCATTTCACAAACCATGTAACGATTGCACAAGAGGTGTACAAGCTGGAATAATAGTAATCACGTCTACTCCCACAGCAAACCAGTGCAATGCATGATCCTTCTGTTCTGTGTGGCTGTCAAGGAGTGTAATAAAATCTTTGTTCACGTAAGGAGCAATCACATGTTCATTAAAATTTTTCACTACTCTTTTCTCCATTTCGCCTGACGCACTACAATTCACAGTGACATTGGGGGTAAGCGCAAGTATCCTATTCACTTGTCGCTGAACTTGCGGCCCAAATACACCTTTTTTTCTCCCAAACATGAGTAAAATCTAGGTAAAAGAAATCCTGATTTGTTAAGGGCATATTGTATGGTGTAACTGTGGGAAGTGTCATGCAGGTGGTATACACTACAATTTGTGTCGCCTTCTCCAACTAACAATAACGTGCGGGTCGATTTCATTTCATAGTTAAAACGGACTGATCTGTGTTAATGATATATGCGTCTTCCTACTATTGGATGTCCGCAGCTCGTGGTCGTGCGGTAGCGTTCTCGCTTCCCGCGCCCGGGTTCCCGGGTTCGATTCCCGGCGCGGTCAGGGATTTTCTCTGCCTCGTGATGACTGGATGTTGTGTGATGTCCTTAGGTTAGTTAGGTTTAAGTAGTTCTAAGTTCTAGGGGACTGATGACCATAGATGTTAAGTCCCATAGTGCTCAGAGCCTACTATTGGAATTTGGCGTTAGTTGCTATAACGAACTTCTTGGAAGAGTCAACAAGTTCTTCCAGTTTATTGGCACAGATTTTCCTTACATACTTGGTAATCTTTCTGCTAGTAATTTTGTATTTCCCCAACATTGTAAGTCTGTTTCATGTCCTGCACTTAATTCATTTCTGGCTTAAACAGATTGTTGCTATACATGATTTTCCAATTCACTGAACTTCTGTCCTCGGGTTCCACTTCTATTCCACAACTTCCTTGTAGTATTTAATTGTGTTTGTTCCTCCATCCCTTTAAATTTCCTGAATATATTTGCAACTTCTTTCCATAATCTGCGTTTCCATCTTTTAATTGGATTGGACAATACTCTATATTGGAGCATTTCCTTCATATAACCCAACGAAATGCCGTCGATTGACGTCGCACCATATCTCCTTCATGTTCTTTGTACGAATCATCAACATTCTCATCATCTGATACATATAGCCTCGCAGCAATCAGCAACGTATCTTCATGGCCACACTTACTATTTGTCAACAACTGTAGGAAATAATCATACAAATATTGCACAATCATCAGATCCCTTAAGAAATTTGCAGAGTCCTTAAAGTTAGGAAAATGCTCAGGGATCTTGTTATGCAATTCTCGAATTGTATTTTCTGGATTCATACTTCCCTCGGAATATCACCAGTGCATTTAACACGCTCACTTCCAAAGGTACAAACAATCCACTGTCATTCAGGCAGCTTTCTCAACAGAAATCCTCTCCCAGCCGTACACTGTAGGCAACAGAGGTCCGTCGTGTGTTTGTTTCGTTTTGTTTCGATGTTTGTTTGTTTAGGCGTAGCGTCGTCATACCACATCGTGATTGTCTCGCATCGGACCTATTGCTTGCAATGGATTCCGAACCACTAATAGGTTTGTATCCAAGATCTTGTATGTTGTTACCAGTATTCGACACCGGGATACCGTGATTACAAGGCGATGAGCCTCCAGATGCACGTACCTCTTGTTTGTTCTACACAAATACCGCATGTTATGACTCGTGCTTTCGGTTTTGGAAGTTTTAACTCTTGAATTCCCATGTTGTAACATAGTTCACATCCTTTTATTTGTTTTTTTCATTTCTGTGATATGTCTATGAGGTATTTCGCCTGTTCTCACTGTTCATCACGTCACGTCAGTAATACGGTATAATCTTACCAAATGACTCATATTCTATAACCAATTTGTAATATGACAACTACCAAGACTACAGAAAGGAACCGACACGTCAATGTCCGGGCGATAAGTTCATAACTTTGTGAGAAAATAAGTGAATAAATAAATGGGGTACGAGGGAGATTGGAATACGGGTCTCCATCTTTGAAGTCAAACACCATCACCACATAACCACGACACTGTGGCTCTTCCACTTCGTTCTATGTTGTACATCTTGACCTCAGACGGTTCGCTATTTCTATATTATTTCTCTTTTCATAGTTCATTATATCTTCTTCTCGTTTTCATGCATGATCTGTGCTCAGTTTTTAACTGGCGATCCACATGGCCATATTACCACTAAATCTGAAGGGTGTGCGGTGGGGAGTTTCTCTTGTCAGTAACGAAATTTGAGTGGTTGTTTCGTCTTAAACGTTCAGGGTATAGAGCCTTAGATGGCTGTGACGATTACAGTGTTTGTTCGACGTCAGTATCATCGTGCTGTTTTGTTCATTTACGCGCATTACAGATCATTTCGTTACGTTGACGACTGACTGTCATTTTCGATAACAAGCGTTGGCCATCCCTAAGTCTTACTGCATTTCGCAGCTCAGAGGAACAATTTGCTGGTACTGACTTTTGCGGGCAAAAAAGTCAGTTGCAAAATTACATTCTGTCTCACGTTTCTAGCTGCCATGTTGTGCTAACTTGTAAGTCAGGGAATAACCAGAATTTACCTGTTAACGTCGACTGATTTCATATTATGATCGAGGAGTTATCGGGTGATATACTCTTGACCTATAGATCCATGAACATCGTGAAGAACGGGGATGGATTTGCGTTCTACAAATCGCCATGCGTAGCAAATGCTGTCGGAAATATCCACGATTCATAGAAGCAGAGACTTGCCATGATAACAAGAGTACAGCGCACCGTAATGTCTGCCTTTCGCCTTGTATGACTTTCTACCGTATTCATAGAAAGTCAGTCAAAGGTAAATAGGACTTGTCAGAGAATGCGACCGATCCTGAAACCGTTAACTGTATTGGTGCACCAACTGCAGCTTAAAGCTTTGAGAGTCCAACGTCATACTTTTCGGTGGGTTTTACAACAAAAAGAGTTGGCATCACACTATGATTAAGCATGGGATATCATTAAAGATCGCTAGTGCTCTGTATTGCTAGTTCTCTGAGCCGTACCCTCTTCTTTCTGGCAAGTTGTCACGGTGAAAGCTACGACCATCTCTCAGCACACTTCTAGTCCGCCCCCGATAGGTGAATGGTCGTGGACTGTGCGGTTGGTCCAGGCGGAGGTTGGAGTCCTCCCTCGGGTATGGGTGTGTGTGTTTGTCCTTAGGATAATTTAGGTTAAGTAGTGTGTAAGCTTAGGGACTGATGACCTTAGCAATTAAGTCCCATAAGATTTCACACAAATTTGAACATTTTTTTTTCTGTGTGGTCAGCGCGTCAGAATGTCAATCCTCAGGGCCCGGTTTCGATTCCCAGCTGGGTCGGAGATTTTCTCCGCTCAGGGACTGGGTGTGGTGTTGTCCTAATCATCATCATTTCATCCCCATCGACGTGCAAGTCGCCGAAGTGGCGTCAGATCGGAAGACTTGCACCCGACAAACGGTTTACCCGACGGGAGGCTCTAGTCACACGACATCTATCTAGCACACTTCTGTCTTCCAGCAAACCAGTGCCTAGCAACATGATGGGTGCATGTCCTTCAGAGCAAGACAGGAAGTACGGGGTGGTTATAATTAAAGTGCAGCTACTCGCGGAGGTCCAATGTGGGCTGTAATTAGCGTATTCCAACGGAACTTGGTAGATATGCTGATGTGTTAATGCTGGACCGAGTTACGCTGGAGAACAAATCGGTTCCAGTTGTGGCCACCAGGTGCAAATCTAGCGCTGTACGCTGTTTGTACGACGGTATGACAGTCACGCTATCGGTTGACAAGCCATAACGTGAGTAAACATTATGACTATCGTAAAGAGAGGCCGTGCGCTGTTAGTGAAACTGTTTTATGTGAACGGTAGTGATTACAGTGCTGCAGTGAGAGAGTGTCATCGACTGGAACGTCTGAGGAGAAGCCCGATACCATTCAATGGGTAAAAGAGAATGATATCGAAACTCGAAAACACTGGTGAGCTTGGTGTGGAACCAGGAAAAGGAAGGCTTCCTATCTCGGTGGAAGTTTCTGACGAGGTTGCTGTTGCTGTAACTGACCATGCAGCACGTGCCCCTGGTAGTACTAGTGCTCTTGCAGTGTCACGAGAATTGTCCATCCCACGGTCAACAGTACGGAAAGTTTTGCGGTCTATATTAGACGGCTACCCATATAAAGTCTAGATGGTGCAGCTGTACCCTCATGACCGGCAGCAACGTTCTGAATTTGCTCTTCGGTTTCTAGCATGGACCGAAGGTGATGACATGTGGTTGGGCAATATTCTATGGAGTGAAGAGGCATAGTTCACACTACATGGTGCAGTGAATACACAGAAATGCCGAATTTGGGATACTGTTAACTCGCGTGTTGTACACGGAAAGCCATTGCACCCGCCGTATGTGACGGTGTGGTGTGTCTCACAAGTAAATTTATTCTCGTTCGCTCTTATCCGAAAAGAATACACCTCGAGGGCTTGTCAGATGTACCGTGACGTCTGCTCGTTATCGAGACTTCCTTGTACAGGGTGCAGTTCCTGCTTTGGAACAGTACAGCTGGGTGGAAACCACACCTCATATCGCTTGCCCGGTGAAAGATCTCCAGGAACGTGTTATCCCCAGAGGTTTCCCAGATTCATAGCCTGCAAGATCACCTGATTTGAACCCATGTGACTTTTGGCTCTGAGAATATCTAAAAGAAGACTTTTACCAGAGACACGATCGGTCTCTATTTGATCCGAAGTGCAGTATACAGGAAAATATTGCTCAGATTCCACCGGAACTGCTGCAAACAACTGTTGATCACGTCGTTCTACGGATGCAGCATCTCTTCTACGTCTCTGGTGCTCATATTGAACAAATTGTGTAATCGGTGTTTAATAATAAAATAAACATTATGTCTTTATCACTTGTTTGACTCTTTCTTCCCAAATCCCGTTCCTAATCCATTACGTATGGAAACATTTCTATACGTCTTTCTTGCATTCACAGCGCAGGATTTACACCTGGTGGCGAAAATTGGAACTTTTTTTTTCCATCGTAAATCGTTTCCACATTAACGCATTAGTATATCTGCCAAGTTTCGCTGCCATGCGGTAATTACAGCCCGTATTGGACCTCCATGTGTAGCTGCACTTTAATTATAACCACCCGGTAGTTTTGATTTCCCAGAACTGTCGTCGATTGGGCACATGTAGGTCATGAGACCATGATCTGCTAGTTGTATCACAGTCTTCACTATCGATCTGTGCCGAACGGTCTGTCGGAAATTCGCCAGACTCATATCAATTGTACCTTTGATTCGAGGTCTTGACATGTTCGAGAATCCCTATAAGTCACGGCAACTATACCGTGAAACTTGTCTGTCACATACACAAACTGTCAACTCTTAATTTCTTTCGCATGTTCTCAAATGGTACATACTTTGCAAAGAGATACTCTTTACCAAGCTATAGATCTTTAAGGCATAACTATCTTTGAAACCTTCAGTAGTATTGCGTGAGGAAACTCTTTGAAGCTTCGGTACCCGCGAGCCAATGGGAAACAAGCGCGGGACGTCGCCGAGTAGAGGACGTAGTGTTTGAAGGGGAAAAGCGAGTCGTTGTGTGGAGGCTAGTTGGGCGCAGCAGTTGTGTAAGATGCTTTATAGTCAGACATCGTGCTATTAATGCGTGCAGGGCTCGGAGTGGAATATTCACAGTATTTTCGAAACTTTGGTTTGTGTCTGCCGTATTGAGATCTTACGTTTGTGACCTTGCAGAGTGGATGATTTTCGAAACACGATACAGAATCGGGTGCCCATTAATCCGTCCGAATATTGGGCTATTTAAACTAGTCACAGTCTCATTAGATGAGACTCTCTTAATATTTTCTGAGTTAGATTGATTTTCTTTTGTTCAAACATTTCACGTGTTGTGGTCTTTTATACCACGTGCTATATGCACATACATGATGTATGCCATTTTAGATTAAACACATTCTGAAAGCAATTACACGTGTTTTCTACTCAAATATTCTACATTATTCGAGATTCTTTATCATTATTTTCAAATTCTCGTCTATTTATAGCAGAATGGCACTTTGTCATCGGAATCAAACTATTCTACATAACATGCATTTTGCCTTCAATACAGGGAGTAATTTTCTTGAACTATCACTGCAATGGATATTCACCATTTCATTAATTACGGTGAGAAATACGTGTCGCCTTTTTCTGTGCATGGTTCAAATGGCTCTGAGCACTATGGGACTTAATTTCTGAGGTCATCAGTCCCCTTGAACTTAGAACTAACTAACCTAAGGACATCACACACATCCATGCCCGAGGCAGGATTCGAACCTGCGACCGTAGCGGTCGCGCGTTTCCAGACTGCAGCGCCTAGAACCGCTCGGCCATGCGGCCGGCAAGATAAGTCAGTTGCTGCATTTGCCGAAGGAGTTGGTAGTTCATCACCTTTATAAAGCGTGATTGCTTTACGTCTTGCATTTTCAGGCTTCAAGATGATGAGATTAAGCTAAAAAATGTGTCCATCATGCCCCATGCACGCAAGCAGGCTACAATCACGGTAGCTCATACGTTACTCATGTGAGTTCAGATGTTTATTACGGTTTAGCAGGTTCGAGAAATTCACGTCACTATTTACTTATGACCATTATAAATACGTTGTGCAAAGTGACCTAGAACTGTTCTTCGTCAAATTTCCTTAATGGTGAAGTCAGGTAACCCATTTGCATGTAATCCGAATTTCATACAAGATAGGGGCTTACAAGGGTTCCCAGTATTGTTTGATCGTAATAGATAATTGAAAATATACATTGATAGGAGACACGAATTGTAATTGAGACATGACACTGACGGTAAACTGATGCAAGAGGCCCAACTGAGGTCAAAAGGAAAATACGCTATTGCCATCCATGGGAGGTATTTGTGTATAGATAACACTAGGGAAGTACACAACCTAGGATGCATTTCTTAGTGTGCGAAGAATAAGGGTACATCCATACTGGTTGAGGTGCTCATACTGTAGTATTCAATATTGCCTATAATGAGGAAAGGAAAATGAGATGTTGCATGACGATGTTTGGCTTTCGGAGAGGTAAGAGTACCAGAGAGGCAGTTCTGATGCTACTGACAATGGAGGCAAGTCTTAAACAAAATCGAGACGTATTCATAGGGTTTGTCAACCTAGAAAAAGGGTTCGACAATGTAAAATGATGAGGATGTTTGAAATTCTGAGAAAAATGGAAGTAGACTATAGAGAAAGACAGGTAATATATGGGGGAATTCAAAAACTAACTTAAACATTATTCTGGGAGGCCAAGTCACTGTTACTGAATGTTACACGACACTGTTTTTCAGCATACTCAGCAACTCTCTCCAAACAACGGTTGGAAAGTTCTACAAATCGTGCAGTTACTCTACAGAGCCACTCGAGAACCGCTGTATGAACGTCCTCATACTTGGAAAATACCTTTCACGCTAGATATTCCTTCAGCTTGCCGAAGAGATGGAAATCTCATGGTGCAACATGTGGACTCCCATATAAGCACCACCCAGATCTGTGCGGCCTTGGTAAAATTGTTGCAACCGTTTCAGTACGAACGGATGTGATATTGCATTTAATCCATATGCCATCAGAATTTCACTGTGAATCTGTGTACAATTTAGAAGTTTTCCCATAAGAATCATACCGTCCCGCGTACTTCAACCTTAAAGTAAGTTTCCAGTTGCCGTGCCATTTCGATGGCACACTGCGATGCACCTTTACCTGCACCACAGCAGAACTATGCCTGCAGGAAACTGGGAACATTTACTCTCTTCTGACAATGCTACACTCTTGTTGCGCAATAGTCTTAGTGTGGGACGACAAGTGTAACTTACTTTCTGAAGTCCCTGCTTCATATATTTAAAATAACCAAAAGGGAAAACTAAGAATGGAAGACCAAGAACGAAATTCTCGGATTAAAATGGGTTTAAGACAGAGACGTATTCACTCGTCCCTACTGTTCAATCTATACATCGAGGAAGTAATACGGAAATAAATGAAAGTTGCAAGACAGGGACTGACATTCAGGGTGAAAGGATACACGACGGACGAAGCAAGGAAGACATGGAAAGAAGACTTGCACAGTAATAGATGACATTCCTGGTCAAAAGAAATGTACTACATTCAGACGTAGGCCTTAATTTGAGAAAGAAATTTCTGAGCCACATCAGTATCATCTGCTTGTATTGGGAAGGAAGGAAGGAAGGACGATTGCGTTGAACGTCTCGTCGACATCGAGGTCGTTAGAGATGGATCAAAAGCTCTGACGTCGTCGAGGATGGGGAAGAAAATTGGCTGTGCTCTTTCAAAGGAACCTTCCCAGCGTTTTCCTGGAGCGATTTAGGGAAATTACGGAAAACCTCAATCTGGATGGCCGGACGCGGGTTTGAACCGTCGTCCTCCCGAATACGAGTCCAGTGTGCTAACCACTTCGCCACCTCACTCGGTGTTTGTATTGGGATTTTGAAACTAATACTGTGTTTCAAGCCGGTCGTTGTGGCCGAGCGGTTCTAGGCGCTTCAGTCTGGAACCGCGCGATCGCTACGGACACAGGTTCGAATCCTGCCTCGGACATAGATGTGTGTGATCTCCTTAGGTTAGGTAGGTTTAAGTAGTTCTAAGTTCTAGGGGACTGATGACCCCAGATGTTAAGTCCCATGGTGCTCAGAGTGTTTCAATATCATGGAATACCTAGAAGACAACAATCTATTGACACGTAACCAATACAGATTCAGAAAATATCGTTCTTGTGAAATACAACTGGCTCTTTAGTCACATGAAGTAATGAGTGCTATCGAGAGAGGATTTCACGCTGATTCCATTTTTCAAGGTTTTCAGAAGGCTTTTGGCACCGTTCCCCAAAAGCAGTTTCTAATAACCTGCCTTGGAGTATCGTCACAGTTGTGTGACTGGATTCGTGATTTTCTGTCAGAAAGGTCACAGTTTATAGAAACTGACAGAGAGTAATCTACTGAAACAGAAGTTATCGCAGCGAGGGGTAGCCGTGTTGTCCAGGGCGCCTTGCCGCGGTTCGCGCGGCTCACCCCGTCGGAGGTTTGAGTCCTCCCTTCGGCATGGATGTGTGTGCGTGTTGTCCTTAGAGTAAATTAGTTTAATTTCGGTTAAGTAGTGTGTAAGCCTATGGACTGATGACCTCAGAAGTTTGATCCCATAGAACGTACCACAAAATTCAAAAAGGAATCCAGAAGTTATCTCTGGGGGTCACTAAGAAAGTGTTGTGCCTTGGTTTTTTCCGAGTGCGATGAACAGTTCCTCCATTGATCAGCTGAACGTGGTCATAGAGAGAGAAGCGCCCATCAGCCTAAAGACGTGGCACTATTGTGCAGCCGGCCGGGGTGGCCGAGCGGTTCTAGACGCTACAGTCTGGAACCGCGCGACCGCTGCGGTCGCTGGTTCGAATCCTGCTTCGGGCATGGATGTGGGTGATGTCCTTAGGTTAGTTAGATTTAAATAGTTCTAAGTTCTAGGGGACTTATGACGTCAGATGTTAGGTCCCATAGTGCTCAGAGCCATTTCAACCATTTTGAACTATTGTGCAAGAGAGTTTATTCTGGATGAAAGAACACCCATTCAGTAAGCTGACGGTAAGGAATACGTTAGCCTGCGTCTGTGAAAGCCAAAACTGTGACATCTTACAGCTCTGGCAGAACTTCTGGAGAAGCTGGCTAGACAGGAGAACCGGGGAAAATGAAGTTATCACTGCCCAACGGCAACGCCCGGCACCCAAATCCGACCCATTATTCTCAGATTTTTGTTGTACACAGCAGTATCCAGTTGTGTATAGTATGCCTTGTGACGCAGTCTACGGCAGCTGACAACGAGACATGACGTAAATGTATAAAGTAATATAATGTAATATAATATGACGGATTATTTGATTTTTACTGGAAGGTTTGTCATATGGCGTTTACAAAATTAGTTACTGTTATAGTATATTTGTGCAAAAACGCATAAAAAGATGAAACTAATGTAGAATGAAATGAGAATCTATAACTGAAATCAGTTACTATTTGTACTCTCAGTGAGAACACTCGGTAAAAATTACTGCTCTGTGTTTATCGCAGATCGCTCTTTTACAATTCTGGCAACACTTTTTTCTGTCTTTTTTTCGTGAACATAGTGAACATCTCACTTTTTTTGGTTAGAGGTTCTGGTCTTTCTGGAATCACAGTATCTATTTCCAACATTTCTTTCGTAGTGTAGGTATACTGAATCTAGCGCTTAGGTGTGCAGCAACTAAGTTCCATGCCAGTTCATGAAGAAATTTTCTTCGCGACCTCTTTACTTCAGCACTGGAAAGGGTAAAGAGAACCATGGATTTTATCCTATTTTGACCCAAAATGCCACAGAAAACGCTCATACGCCATCTTATTGTTGCACGTGCAGCGATGTAAGTTTTGTACTGTTGATCAAGTGTCAGTATGACCTTTTGTTTCATTGTATGAAATTATCATTTAAGATAGCAGACAGCAAGAGTCCAACTTTTTTCTTTTTTGGGACATATGACAGTAGCGTCTAATTGACATCAAAGGCAAATCTTGAGAACGTAAAATTATTGTGGTATTTTAGACTTATTTTTTCTTACAGTTCTCAAAATTTTCGACCAAAGTGTTTAACCTTTATCTGATAAAGAGAAATTGATAAAAGCCAAATGACAATATTCGGGTTTCTATTAGCTTCATGAATGGGTTCTGATAACTTTCTCACATAATAAGATGGGACAGCTTCATTTTTTCCTGTTACTACCTTTCCTATACATGGAGTAGCGTTTAGTATGTAATAGGTCTTTGAATCATTGGACATCAAAAACATCAAAATCTTAATTCCATATTTGTCCGGCTTTCAAAAAATATGCATTCTGAGGGGACAGTTGCCACGGAAACCCATTAACTTGGTCGTCTATTGTCCAGTATTTAGAAGGGTCGTATAGGGGTTCGCAGCTATCAATAAATTTAGTCCAGATGTCCCGAATGGGTGCAAATTGGTCTACTTGTTTCCTTTGCATACAAGTTGCTTTGTCGTCAAATGTTAGACAACTAGTCAAAAACTCAAATCGCCTTTGTGACACTGTAGTGGGAAACAGGGCATTGCGAAAGTTCTTCTAAATTTGTGGGAGCAGAGATACAAGAAACCGATGACAACTCTTAGTTCTACAATATCTCGATGGGTTTTTGAATGAAGAACATTTGCAAGTAATTTCCTCGTTGGTGCAAGTGACGTTCATGCCCAGCATTTCATGTCAATAATAACTGAAATGCTTAAATTGGAATAGAAATAGACCTTGCTTGTCCTTTTGGACCTAGGAGGTAAAAAACTATATTCCTGGATTTAATTGTTTTCCTCTGGTATACTTGAAGACCACTTATACCCGTTCTTACCTAGAAGGATATTTGAAATGGTATAATTACCATGACTGTCATCGTCGTCTTTTCCACACTATTCCGTACCAGATGGTTTCTACATTTCGACAAAATTAGGACCTTTATCAAAATCTGGAGCTCCAAATTAATCGTCTTCCTGATCCAACTCGTCTCTAAGTGCACTGTATATATCTTCATCTGTTCTCAGCCGTTTACTCATTGTAACTAAAAAATAAAATAAAGTATATACGGCTGCGCTGAAAGACAACAGCTATAATGTATATACAATATATATTTGCATATTTTATACTTACTAAATTATGGATTTTCCAATCTGCACAAATCAGCAATATGGACTTTATACTGGGCTACCACACTACAGCAAATTTTAGCTGTAAAAGTAAAGTTAACAATAGAATTTTAGGCGTAAATTGGGAAGAAATAGCGTATAGTATAATATATAATTAAAGTTCAACTGTGTTTGTACTTCAGTGTTGAATTGCTTATTAAATTACACATTTTTAGCATGCGTAAGTGAGCTACACGAAACTCGTGCTGGGGATATGAAGACTCCAAGGACTTTCAACAACTTTTACTACTTGACACTACTGGAACAACAATGTAAATGTTCGTGTTAACAGCGCATACATGAAGCACTAATACCAACAAAATATACACTAAGTTTCAATAAATTTGTAGCAAACATACTCTTTCTAATGCACAGTAAAAATACACCGGGGTTCCTTTTCAATTATTCTAACGAACCAAGGACCTTTATTGAATTTTAGTAATTTTCACTGTTTTTCAACAGAACTGATTTGGATCTTTATCACTTATCTTTGAACTAGTACAGAGATTAAATGTGCCAGTAATTTTTGTTCTTTTTTGGAGAAGAAACAATTGAAATCAGAGTTTGTTATTTCGTATTCACGTTCCGCTTTGTTTTCACTCGTCGTGTCATTATGTTGTCGGACTATAACTTTTGTCCTGCTAAAAGTCTTTACGAAAGAGTAGACTTTCTGGGACTCGCATTCGGGAGGACGGCGGTTCAAGCCCGCGTCCGGCCATCCTGATTTAAGTTTCCCGTGATTTCCCTAAATCGCTTCAGGCAAATGCCAGGATGTTTCCTTTGAAAGGGCACTACCTATTTTCTGCTCAATTCTTATATAATCCGATGGGACCGATGACCTCGCTGTTTGGTCCCTTCCCTCAAACCAACCAACCAGCATCGCACATCTACACGCTTTCAGTGTGGTATAGCATTAGAGAGACCGTCTGATAAAACAAAACCGTATAACACATGTTTCCTGTCTATGGTGATCCCGATTCGAGCCATTGCCTGACCAACGCTACTTAAGTTGCTTGTAATGTGAGCGCATCACTCAAGATGAATTTATTTCTATATTCCGACAGTGAAAGCGTTTTACTTACCTTGTGAAATTTAGCAGTTGATATGTGAATCACACACTTCTCAACGTCCCTCTTGATGTTGCTTCGATCTCCAACATTCGAAACGAGAAATTTCTTGCTTGACGAAGAAATGCAGAACGTTTTTCTCTTACGATCGTAAGGACATCAGATGACAGCGATGAAATTTACTCTGCTATTACAAATTTGCCACAGCGCTAAACACAGTTGTCGGAGGTGACCGTTCCAAGGTCGAGATAGACTGAAGATCAACGCGTGCGACTCCACAAGCTGCAGTCCTCGTAACTAGCAGTCAGCGATTTGTATTCGCTATGCCTAAACATTTGTTTCGCACGTATTGTAAGCCATAATTAGCGCAGACAAGCCGGTTCTATTCTGTGTGGTAACGATTTATTTCTGAAAACATCTTTCCATCTCATCCCCTTTAATAATAAAACATAGACAATGCGGAAGTTCTCACACCTCTTCTGTTGAGGCGATGTAGTTATGACCCGAACAGTTTACCATCGCTCGGCACAAGCAGTGGAGGACATTAGTTATTGTAAAACTTTTAGCAACTTCAGCTGCAATGCTTGGAATATCAATTCACACCGAGAATACTTACGAATAGTCACATCTGGTGCGGCATATCATACTCAGTTCGTGCAAGAGGTACTTGAAACGTACGCGAATTGGCGGTCTTGTTCCATAAAAGTAGATCTGTGTTGATACTCTGATCCGTTGTTGCATATCAGAGGAGACTGAAATTTGAAACATAGGCGAGGCAGAACATTGGTTTTAGAGGTTTTCGACACTGTTGAGCATTAGCATTATCAGGTTTCCACATTTATGTAGACAGGCTTTTAATCAGATATTAGTTTTTTGAAACCTTAGTTACTATATATTTCGTACAATCCACATAATTATTTAGTCATATCTTTCTACAAATCCTGCATTTAAGATTAGCCCTACTCTAACCCTCCATTTTTCACTTTATGGGACAATGGCTCCTCTATGAAGTCAAGGACTTGTGAGTGTGTCTATATCATCACACGTGGACTAGTTTCATTCTTTTGACAGAGTTCCAGACATTAATTTGTCTCAAATGTGATGTAAAGCGTTAATCGCGTGCCATCAAGACCGAAGTGAGGAATTTAACTTGTTCTGTCGTACGCGTATATATTCAATATATCGTAGTGAGACTCGAAATGAGGGATGGAGTGAGGCATGAATGATTTACAACAAGATATTTAACTGTCGACGGAAGCCCAACATATATATTCGTTGGATAGGGAGATAAAGTCGAGTACGTGCAAGTCAGTGAAGTGCGAAATTCGCATGTCAATTACAGTGCTCTGTGCTAGTTTAGACTCCTACACTGGTCTAATCATCTATAGCTTCAGCCAACGCTACTGCGCGTCAGCAGTGACGTTGCTTGTGATTTGTTTAAGGGGAAGTTTAGCAGCAGCAATTTCTCCATGGCTATCGTTACTGCTGCACCATTAATCTGTTAGAATATCTGGCTTGCCTTATTGTTAGGGTAACATACCTCATTCGGTAAAAACAGAACCTAATAGGATCACTTTGTTATCTGTCCGTCTGTGTGTCGGACTGTTAAGACACTTTCTTCTCAGAATCGGGGAGAGGTATCAAAGTTAAAATTTATGTCGCATACTAAGGTTTACGGTCCCTTGGCGGCGCAAAGAATTTAAGCTCCTGAGACAATCAAAAGATACGGCCATACATGTCACACATTTTGATATTGGCACACTCACTGATTACAACCTATAGATGCACTATCAGTATTTATCTTGACACTGGTGGTCTAGTGGTGATTGCTGGTGATACCTGCAAAACGCTCACAACGCTCTTGAACACACACCGACGTACCATACGCTCTTCGCAAATTTTTTATGCACTGCTTTCGTAAGCCTCTCATGTAGTTGGGGGACCGAGAGAGGTGGCGCAGTGATTCGCACACTGGACCCTCATTCGGGAAGATGATGGTTCAAACCAGCGTCCAGCCATCCTGATTTAGATTTTCCGTGATTTCCCTAAATAGCTCCAGGCAAATGACGGGTTAGTTCCATTGAAAGGGCACAGCTGATTTCCTTCCCCATTCTTGAAACAATCCGAGCATGTGATCCGTCTCTAATTACCTCCATTTCTATAGGACGTTAAACCCAAACTTCCTTCCTTCATTCCTGCTAGTTTGGGACTGCCAGGCTCAATGTGACGTTCCGCGCAGCATCACATCTAAAACAGAATGAACTGAAATTGTAATCAGTGAGGAAGGAAAAGGACTGACTGATTCATGGAAAGCTGGATTCATTGAGGAATTAGCAGTGCAGCATGAGTCTGCTGTAGATATTTTGGAGAGAGAAAACGCCAATGGCAGTGGACAAAAAAATTCCAATTTCATCATTTCTTGAAGAAAGATTCTTGTGGGTGAAGTAGCACAAGTTGTAGCAGGACATTCTCCTCTATCATTACCTTTCCTCAACAGTAGTTGTCGAAACCAGTACTATTTTTCTAATTTTGGTCAGGTCAGTATTACCATAATCGTGTGAACAAAAATATAATAAAAAGAGCCGTAATGCGCGTGGCTGTAAACCAATGGTTCCCAACCTGAGAGTAATTACCCCCTGAGGGGTAAAATGAAATTTTCTGAGGGGTAAAAAGTAAACCATTCTGTTTCAGTCACGAAACTGACTTACACACATCAGAAAAAGTTTTGCATCCCCGCTGTTCCCAGAACTCCCGAAGATAGACATTGATTGTTGATATCATATAAAAGCACAGTGCCTTTGACTGCTCAGAGATGCCACTAAATCCGCCCAAAGATGTAAACAACCATGCATGAGCAGCGCCTATTAGACGGAATGGGTCTGACAGCCCATCGTTTCCAGTCATGCCACCAGGAAGGAGATACATGGCTAGTGTTATCTGTAGTTCAACCATGGCTAGACGGTCAATGTCGCGGTTCGATAGCGTCCGCATTGTTACTTTGTGCCAGGAAGGGCTATCAACATGAGAAGTGTACAGGCGTCTCGGAGTGAACCAAAGCGACGTTGTTCGGACATGGGGAAGATACAGAGAGACGGGAACTGTCGATGATATACCTCGCTCAGTCCGCCCAAGGGCTACTACTGCAGTGGATGATCGCTACCTACGGATTATGGCTCGGAGGAACCCTGACAGCAATGCCACCGTGTTGAGTAATACTTTTCGAGCAGCCACAGAACGTAGTGTTACGACTCAAACTGTGCGCAATAAGCTGCATGATGCGCAACTTCATTCCCGACGTCCGTGGCGAGGTCCATATTTGCAACCACGACACCATGCATCGCGGTATAGATGGGCCCAACAACATGCCGAATTGACCGCTCAGGGTTGGCATCACGTTCTCTTCACCGATGAGTGTCGCTTATGCCTTCAACCAGACAATCGTCGGAGACGTGTTTGGAGGCAACCCGGTCAGGCTGAACGCCTTAGACACTCTGTCCAGCGAGTCCAGGAAGATGGACGTCGACGTACGCCGCTGGTGGTCATAGAATGCGCTGTAGCGGCTGTACGATGCGTGAATGCCATCCTCCGACCGATAGTGCAACCATATCGGCAGCATATTGGCGAGGCATTCGGCTTCATGGACGATAATTCGCGCCGCCATCGTGCACATCTTGTGAATGACTTCCTTCAGGATAACGACATCGGTCGACTAGAGTGGCCAGCATGTTCTCCAGACATGAACCCTGTCGAACATGCCTGGGATAGATTGAAAAGGTCTGTTTGTGGACGACGTGACCCACCAACCACTCTGAGGGATCTACGCCGTATCGCCTTGATGAACTTGTGGATAGTATGCCACGATGAATACAGACATGCATCAATGCAAGAGAACGTGCTACTGGCTATTAGAGGTATCGGTGTGTAGAGCAGTCTGGACCACCACTTCTGAAGGTCTCGCTGTATGGTGGTACAACATGCAATGTGTGGTTTCATGAGCAATAAAAAGGGCAGAAATGATGTTTATGTTGATCTCTATTCCAATTTCCTGTACATGTTCTGGAACTCTCGGAACTGAGGTGATGCAAAACTTTTTTTGATGTGTGTATTTTCAAAAGATCACTACTATTAGCACAATATTATTATTCACGTATGGGTCCAATATGACCACTCGAGGTGCATTCAATGAATGTCGCTTTTGATGGTTGGCCTTCCTTTGTGTCCAAATTTGTTTCATCGTTTCAGAATGAAGTTTCTATCTTTCATCAGCCCATGGTGGTCCAGACCGTTTTCTAATTTGCCTCTGACCAACTTTCCAATCAAATATCTTTTGTCTGACTGTTTTTCTATCTGTAATGTCTGCCTGAGTTATAACGGCGACTGAAGATCCTCCTTAATCGCAGCGATCCACATAATTCGCTCGGTTTTTACCTTAATTCTGTTTTCGTAGAATTCTGCTATTAGTTTTGACAGCCTAGTGGCTGCCATTCTTTTAATGTAGCCACAAAATTTAGGTCTTCGTTTGGTCATGTCACCATGTATGTCTGTCTCTTCTTCTATTTTCTTATTACTTCTCAGCCTATAAGTTTCTCAGTCAGCCGTTTTGGGGCCTAATAATTCCCTAATGATCTTTCTCTCTTTCTTTTGAATTTCTTCATACCCATCTTTCTATTTAAAATTAAAGTTTCTGCTCCATAAAGACATTAAGTTTGCTGACTTTAGAAAGTGATTTTTTATTATAAATATTTTGCGTCAATCTGAAAGCAGTTGCCCGTTTTTGACAGCGAACTACGTTTGCAGATTTTTCCAGATCGTTTCCTTGTATGATTTCCCTCAAGTATTTAAATTGAAAACCCTGTTTATTTTTCCATATTTCGTGTTCAAAAACTTTGGTGCTTGTTTGTTGCATGTCATGTATTCCGCTTTTTCGAATAATATTTAGAGGCCTACTTCCTCCACAACTTCTTTAAAAATTTCAATTTGTTTTTGAGCTGTGGTAATATTCATAGTTAAAATTACAAGATCTGCAAAGGCGAGGCAATCTACTTTCGTATTACTTTTACCTAACGTGGTTGATTAATCTATATTTTGGCTCGACTTTTGCTCTTGCCATTCTATAGTTACCTTTTCCAATACACAGTTTAACAGTAAGTTGTTAAGACCCAAACTGCAATTTTCATTTTTGAAGCAAAGACTTTGAGGCTGGTAACCGTTCAGTTTTGTTGAAATGGTCAATAAAACTTTCTTTCATAAGTCTTTTTGATTTCTAAAAGTATTGCATTTTCGTTGTTTCTTTTAGTCTGTCGGATTAACTTAGACGTTTCTTTTCTTACAGGTAGAAAGGTGTTGTAAGTATTTTCAGTTTTGTCAGTATTTCAAATTTTGAATACCTCATGACTAGACTTAACTGCTGTTTAACAATCCGCTTTCCACCAAGAGCATTTTTGTTTCTTTCGAAGCGGAATTTCATTTTGTGCTTTTTTGAGAACTTTCATCTTAGGCTTTGCAGTTATTGGATTGTCTTTTGTCAAGTTCCTTTTTAGAGTTAGGGTTATTTCGGCAGTGTCAAATTTTGGGATAAAATTTTTTGGTTTGAAGAGTTTTTGAGGTCGAAGTTTTACTTTTATTCGCGTTAAATAATGGTCAGAATCAATATCAGCCCCTTTTCCTAACTTGGACAGTTAAAATTTCTTTGTAGTTAGAGTATGAAATTTCTACATGATCGATTTTATATTCCCCAGTAAATATATTGAGTGCCCGCCAAGTTTTTTGTTTAGAAGGGTTCTTTTAAACTGTGTTGGCATGATTTTAAGGTTAAAATTTTTGCACGTTTCAATAATTATTTGCCCATTTTCGTTTGTCGATTTATGTGCAGGAAGTCCACGGACCGTTTTCTTATATTTTTTTCTCTTTATCTAATTGAGCATTACAATCACCCCTTAAAATTTTAACATATTTGAGGGAATTTTCAAGATGATGATTTCTAACGTTTTCCAAGCTTAACTAACTTCTTCAGGTTTTTTTACGGTTATCCTCATTGACTGGCTATGGGCATTAATTAAAGTGTATGTTTTATTTGCGCATTTAAAAGAAATTGTCTTTAGTGTATTATTAATGGGTTTTGCCTCCGTTATTGAATATAAAATATTTTTGGAGACTGCAAAAGCAACTCCCAGATGTGATGTATTATTAAGTATTCTTTACTCAGTTTTACTTTTAAAAAGACGATAATTGCCGAACTCCATGGTGTTATTGCCCATCATTCATGTTTCCTGAAGTGGCAAAATTTGAATCTTCTGCTCTGCTAATGTATCTCAAAATTTACGAAGTTTACATCTACATCTACATCTATACTCCGCGAGCCACCTTACGGTGTGTGGCGGAGGGTACTTATTGTACCACTATCTGATCCCCCCTTCCCTGTTCCATTCACGAATTGTGCGTGGGAAGAACGACTGCTTGTAAGTCTCCGTATTTGCTCTAATTTCTCGGATCTTTTCGTTGTGATCATTACGCGAGATATATGTGGGCGGTAGTAATATGTTGCCCATCTCTTCCCGGAATGTGCTCTCTCGTAATTTCGATAATAAACCTCTCCGTATTGCGTAACGCCTTTCTTGAAGTGTCCGCCACTGGAGCTTGTTCAGCATCTCCGTAACGCTCTCGCGCTGACTAAATGTCCCCATGACGAATCGCGCTGCTTTTCGCTGGATCGTGTCTATCTCTTCAATTAATCCAACCTGGTAAGGGTCCCATACTGATGAGCAATACTCAAGAATCGGACGAACAAGCGTTTTGTAAGCTACTTCTTTCGTCGATGAGTCACATTTTCTTAGAATTCTTCCTATGAATCTCAACCTGGCGCCTGCTTTTCCCACTATTTGTTTTATGTGATCATTCCACTTCAGATCGCTCCGGATAGTAACTCCTAAGTATTTTACGGTCGTTACCGCTTCCAATGATTTACCACCTATGGCATAATCGTACTGGAATGGATTTCTGCCCCTATGTATGCGCATTATATTACATTTATCTACGTTTAGGGAAAGCTGCCAGCTGTCGCACCATGCATTAATCCTCTGCAGGTCCTCCTGGAGTACGTACGAGTCTTCTGATGTTGCTACTTTCTTGTAGACAACCGTGTCATCTGCAAATAGCCTCACGGAGCTACCGATGTTGTCAACTAAGTCATTTAAACAATAAAGGTCCTATCACGCTTCCCTGCGGTACTCTCGAAATTACCTCTACATCTGCAGATTTTGAACCGTTAAGAATGACATGTTGTGTTCTTTCTTCTAGGAAATCCTGAATCCAATCACAAACCTGGTCCGATATTCCGTAAGCTCGTATTTTTTTCACTAAACGTAAGTGCGGAACCGTATCAAATGCCTTCCTGAAGTCCAGGAATACGGCATCAATCTGCTCGCCAGTGTCTACGGCACTGTGAATTTCTTGGGCAAATAGGGCGAGCTGAGTTTCACATGATCTCTGTTTACGGAATCCATGTTGGTTATGATGAAGGAGATTTGTATTATCTAAGAACGTCATAATACGAGAACACAAAACATGTTCCATTATTCTACAACAGATTGACGTAAGCGAAATAGGCCTATAATTATTCGCATCTGATTTATGACCCTTCTTGAAAATGGGAACGACCTGCGCTTTCTTCCAGTCGCTAGGTACTTTACGTTCTTCCAGCGATCTACGATAAATTGCTGATAGAAAGGGGGCAAGTTCTTTAGCATAATCACTGTAGAATCTTAAGGATATCTCGTCTGGTCCGGATGCTTTTCCGCTACTAAGTGATAGCAGTTGTTTTTCAATTCCGATATCGTTTATTTCAATATTTTCCATTTTGGCGTCCGTGCGACGGCTGAAGTCAGGGACCGTGTTACGATTTTCCGCAGTGAAACAGTTTCGGAACACTGAATTCAGTATTTCTGCCTTTCTTCGGTCGTCCTCTGTTTCGGTGCCATCGTGGTCAACGAGTGACTGAATAGGGGATTTAGATCCGCTTACCGATTTTACATATGACCAAAACTTTTTAGGGTTCTTGTTTAGATTGTTTGCCAATGTTTTATGTTCGAATTCGTTGAATGCTTCTCTCATTGCTCTCTTTACGCTCTTTTTCGCTTCGTTCAGCTTTTCCTTATCAGCTATGATTCGACTACTCTTAAACCTATGATGAAGCTTTCTTTGTTTCCGTAGTACCTTTCGTACATGATTGTTATACCACGGTGGATCTTTCCCCTCGCTTTGGACCTTAGTCGGTACGAACTTATCTAAGGCGTACTGGACGATGTTTCTGAATTTTTTCCATTTTTGTTCCACATCCTCTTCCTCAGAAATGAACGTTTGATGGTGGTCACTCAGATATTCTGCGATTTGTGCCCTATCACTCTTGTTAAGCAAATATATTTTCCTTCCTTTCTTGGCATTTCTTATTACACTTGTAGTCATTGATGCAACCACTGACTTATGATCACTGATACCCTCTTCTACATTCACGGAGTCGAAAAGTTCCGGTCTATTTGTTGCTATGAGGTCTAAAACGTTAGCTTCACGAGTTGGTTCTCTAACTATCTGCTCGAAGTAATTCTCGGACAAGGCAGTCAGGATAATGTCACAAGAGTCTCTGTCCCTGGCTCCAGTTCTGATTGTGTGACTATCCCATTCTATACCTGGTAGATTGAAGTCTCCCCCTATTACAATAGTATGATCACGAAACTTCTTCACGACGTTCTGCAGGTTCTCTCTGAGGCGCTCAACTACTACGGTTGCTGATGCAGGTGGTCTATAGAAGCAACCGACTATCATATCTGACCCACCTTTGATACTTAACTTAACCCAGATTATTTCACATTCGCATTCGCTAATAACTTCACTGGATATTATTGAATTCTTTACTGCTATAAATACTCCTCCACCATTGGCGTTTATCCTATCCTTGCGGTATATATTCCATTCTGTGTCTAGGATTTCGTTACTGTTCACTTCCGGTTTTAACCAACTTTCCGTTCCTAATACTATATGCGCACTATTTCCTTCAATAAGAGATACTAATTCAGGAACCTTGCCCTGGATACTCCTGCAGTTTACCAATATTACGTTGACTTTTCCTGTTTTTGGTCTCTGAGGACGGACGTTCTTTATCAACGATGATAATGTCCTCTCTGGTAAGCCGTCAGGTATTTTATCGTTTCGCCCAAGGGGGGGTCCCTCTAACCTAAAAAAACCCCCGTGTGCACGCCACACGTACTCTGCTACCCTAGTAGCTGCTTCCGGTGTGTAGTGCACGCCTGACCTGTCTAGGGGGGCCCTACAGTTCTCCACCCAATAACGGAGGTCGATGAATTTGCAACCATTATAGTCGCAGAGTCGTCTGAGCCTCTGGTTTAGACCCTCCACACGGCTCCAAACCAGAGGACCGCGATCGACTCTGGGCACTATGCTGCAGATATTAAGCTCAGCTTGCACTCCGCGTGCGATGCTGGTTGTCTTCACCAAATCAGCCAGCCGCCGGAAGGAACCAAGGATGGCCTCAGAACCCAAGCGGCAGGCGTCATTCGTTCCGACATGTGCTACTATCTGCAGCCGGTCACACCCAGTGCGTTCAATAGCTGCCGGAAGGGCCTCCTCCACATTACGGACGAGACCCCCCGGCAAGCACACCGAGTGCACACTGGCATTCTTCCCCGACCTACCCGCTATTTTCCTAAGGGGCTCCATAACCCGCCTAACGTTGGAGCTCCCTATAACTAATAGGCCCGCCCTCTGTGACTGTCGGGACCTTGCCGGAGAATCGGCCACTGGCCCAACAGGCGAGGCATCCTGTGGTGGCTCGGAAACGATGTCATCACCACTAGGAAGCACCCCGTACCTGTTGGAAAGGGGTAAGGCAGCTGCCACGCGGCCAGATCCCACCTTCGCCTTTCGGCCAGGCACGCGCGAGCCCACCACTGTCCGCCATTCACCCTGGAGTGATGGCTGACCGGTAAGATGCTCACTGCCGGAAGACGCAGCGACATCAGGGGTTCCATGCGATTCCAAGGCCACCGAAGTAGGCATAGGTCTCACCACAGTTGCCCCAACGCCACTACGAGCCGACGCCTGCGCCTCGAGCTCGATGAGCCTAACAGACAAAGCCTCCACCTGCCCCCGAAGAGTGGCCAATTCTCCTTGCGTCCGCTCACAACAACCACAGTCCCTACACATGACTATGTTTACCCTACAAGCGAACGGTGTACTCGCCTTATTAGCAGCAGGAAATCGAAGTGCTCTCTCACTGACGGTCTAACCGACACTGAGCTGTTCTAACCAAACAAACAAAAGCCTGTACGATACGAGGGTCGATAGCAACGGCGATACTGTACACTCCACTGTTATTAAAATAAACGGTTGTGTCTAGTAGGCACTCAAACACGCAAGAAATTACAAAAATAAAATAGTAACTACCCAGATAACTGAAAATAAGTTGTACCTGTTTGAAGATCGCAAAAATGTGTAACAAGCGAACGGTGTACTCGCCTTATTAGCAGCAGGAAATCGAAGTGCTCTCTCACTGACGGTCTAACCGACACTGAGCTGTTCTAACCAAACAAACAAAAGCCTGTACGATACGAGGGTCAGTAGCAACGGCGATACTGTACACTACACTGTTATTAAAATAAAAGGTTGTGTCTAGTAGGCACTCAAACACGCAAGAAATTACAAAAATAAAATAGTAACTACCCAGATAACTGAAAATAAGTTGTACCTGTTTGAAGCTCGCAAAAATGTGTAACAAGCGAACGGTGTACTCGCCTTATTAGCAGCAGGAAATCGAAGTGCTCTCTCACTGACGGTCTAACCGACACTGAGCTGTTCTAACCAAACAAACAAAAGCCTGTACGATACGAGGGTCGATAGCAACGGCGATACTGTACACTCCACTGTTATTAAAATAAACGGTTGTGTCTAGTAGGCACTCAAACACGCAAGAAATTACAAAAATAAAATAGTAACTACCCAGATAACTGAAAATAAGTTGTACCTGTTTGAAGATCGCAAAAATGTGTAACAAGCGAACGGTGTACTCGCCTTATTAGCAGCAGGAAATCGAAGTGCTCTCTCACTGACGGTCTAACCGACACTGAGCTGTTCTAACCAAACAAACAAAAGCCTGTACGATACGAGGGTCGATGGTTGCTAAAGTGTTTGTATGTTAAGTGTTGCAAAAAATGTATTTTTTTTTTTAAGTTTTCCAGAGGGCTTCGACTTCCTCTGTTAAATCACGCTGCATTTTAACCTGGCTACCCCAGAATCTGAAAGGTCAGTTGCGCCAGTAATACTGGCTGTGGGTTGACCACGTAGGACAGTTGTTAAAAAAAGCTAGGCATACTAGCAACGGCTTCTCACTATATTTACTCTCTCACTAAATACGTTTTAAAGAACACGGCACTATTGGAAAATAATAGTTACATACACAAAAATATATGACCTCATCTTCGGATTTAAATATCTTAAGCCGGCCGCGGTGGCCGAGGGGTTCTAGGCGCGTCAGTCCGGAACCGCGCGACTGCTACGGTCGCAGGTTCGAATCCTGCCTCGGGCATGGATGTGTGTGATGTCCTTAGGTTAGTTAGGTTTAAGTAGTTCTAAGTTCTAGGGGACTGATGACCTCAGATGTTAAGTCCCATAGTGCTCAGAGCCATTTGAACCATTTTTTGAAATATCTTAAAAACAAACCGAAATAATTTCTGTGTGACGATTCCTACTTCCTGGAGGTTCTTCTGAATAGACAGTACACTGATCAGACAAGATATTATCATCATCTGATTAACAGCGTGACGGTTCACTACTTGAACGCAATAGAACAGGATTCTATGTCGCATAGATTTGACAAGTTCAAATGGTTCAAATGGCTCTGAGCACTATGGGACTCAACTGATGAGGTCATTAGTCCCCTAGACCTTAGAACTAGTTAAACCTAACTAACCTAAGGACATCACAAACAACCATGCCCGAGGCAGGATTCGAACCTGCGACAGTAGCGGGCTTGCGGTTCCAGACTGCAGCGCCTTTAACCGCACGGCCACTTCGGCCGGCCATTTGACAAGTCCTTGGTAAGTTTCCGGAGATATGAGGCTCCAGATGTCTATGCACTGGTCACGTCATTCTCTTAACCCTATGGGACCAGTGATTTCTACTTGAAACCACTATGATCTTTGTTTTGAGGTACCAGTGTCTTTAACATGAAATCTTAGATACTGTTGCAAGACAGAAATATCTGTTTGTACGCTGAGGTACGAGTGTAGTGCATTTAGCAGTCACTTACAGCGTTCAAAGCAAAAGTCGGCGCGGAGATTGTGCTGCGTCATTGTAGAAGATTGTGACATGCATTTTTTTTCAATTATGACCGTATTGAGATCTTTGACAGGTGGGAAAGTTACTCTATCGCAAATTTGAGTTTGTACATTGCTGGCCACCGTAAATGCAACACCAAGAAGGACAAGAGGTAGCACAACAAAATTTATTTTGTAGATAACATGTTGACGAAGTATCAAATGATTACGTTTACAGACGTCTGTGACATGTGGTTCCTGCCAGAATCAGTAGCCAGAGTAGCCGCCATTGTTGGAGATCACCGCTGCCACACGTCTCGGCATTGAGTAAAAGAGACGTTGGATGTATTCCTGGGGTACAGCAGCCCAAGCAGCTTCAACACGTTGCCAAAGATCATCTGGTGTGGCAACTGGGGATGTAATCTGGGTCACTCGTTGAGCAACCATGGACCACATGTTTTCTATCGGCGAAAGATCCGGAGAGCGAGCCGGCCAGGGAAGCACTTCAATCTGGTTATTGACGGAGAACCTTTGGACAATGCGTGCCACGTGCGGTCGCGCATTATCCTGTTGAAATATGGCTGTGGCCGAGCCCTGAAGGTAAGGAAGGACAACTGGCTCCAGCACCTCGGATATGTAGCGCCGGCTATTTAAAGTACCGGCAATGCGTACTAGAGGCGTGCGAGAGTAATATCCAATACCGCCCCATACCATAATACCCGGTGCAAGACCAGTGTGGCGGTGCATAAAGCAGCTGTCCAGCATCCTCTCTCCACGGTGTCTCCACACTCGAATCCGACCATCATGGTGCTGCAGACAGAAGCGTGCCTCGTCAGTAAAGACAACGTCATTCCATTCTGCCGTCCACATCCGTCTGTCATCACACCATTGGCGACGGAGACGTCTGTGGTTCTGCGTCAATGGTAGACGAAGCAATGGACGTCTTGCGGACAGACCACTCTGCTGTAAACGGCGTCGAATGGTACGCGCAGACACTGGATATGCGTTACAGACGCAATGTGCTGTGCTATGGTTCGGGATGTCACTGAGCGATCCGTCACTGCCATGCGCACAATTTGCCTATCAGCACGTGCAGTGGTGCACCGAGGTGAATGCGATCAACCACGTCGGTCCGTCGTACCCTCCTGCATCCAACGGTCACATATCCGCATTACAGTTGTTTGGTTTCGTCCAACACGACTAGCGATTTCTCTGTATGATAATCCACAATCTCGGTAAGCCACTATCCTTCCTCTGTCGAACTCGGATACTTGATCAAACGATGTTCGCTGTTGTCTACGAGGCATAACTGATCGTCTTGTGAAACAACCACAAGGTAAACACATGTGCCGAACGTACACTCGTCGAAATCGCCAAGCCTTAAATGGCGCTACGAGGTGGCGCCACAGGCGCGCGTGATGTGCGTCTGCGCTGAAATTCTAATCAGTTTCATATCTCATCGCTGCAAACCCATGGTGTAAATTTCACTTGATTCGGATGCTTCCTTCAGGGTGTTGCATTTACGGTGGCCAGCAGTGTAATACGGCTTTTATGAGTGCTTTCGAAATGAAACCATTGGGACATTATGTAGTTTTAATGCAAAATTTATTAAATTTTGGGTCCATTTTTGCTTTTTATTGAGGATTATAATTTTTTAAGCATTATGCGCTCACGTGAGTTTCGAGATGTGGGAATGTGTCTAGGAAAAATGCGTTTGCTTTCAAATGTATCGCATGACATAATGTCTGGTTAAAAACTGTATGTCCTTGTGGTTCAAAAGTAAAACGACCACCATAAAAAAACTGATTGTTTAGTTTTGCCAATTTCTACTTGTATTCATTGCTTACTATGATAATAAAGATTAATTTTGTGAAAAATTTTAAGACTATATTTCCAGAATGAGATTTTCACTCTGCATCGGAGTGTGTGCTGATATGAAACTTCCTGGCAGATTAAAACTGTGTGCCCGACCGAGACTCGAACTCGGGACCTTTGCCTTTCGCGGGCAAGTGCTCTATCATCTGAGCTACCGACGCACGACTCACGACCGGTACTCACAACTTTACTTCTTTACTTCCAAACTTTACAGAAGCTCTCCTGCAAAGTTCGCAGGAGAGCTTCTGTAAAGTTTGGAAGGTAGGAGACGAGGTACTGGCAGAAGTAAAGTTGTGAGTACCGGTCGTGAGTCGTGCGTCGGTAGCTCAGATGGTAGAGCACTTGCCCGCGAAAGGCAAAGGTCCCGAGTTCGAGTCTCGGTCGGGCACACAGTTTTAATCTGCCAGGAAGTTTCAAGACTATATTTGTTTGCATGTTTTTGGGACTGAAAGCTTTAAAGTAAAGGCCGCGGTTTGTAGGCACGGAGCTCGTGCCCGATAGCGTCAGCGTGAAGCCACCACATAAATGTCATGTCGATCGTTATGCTCAAGCACTTTAGATGCTTCGACCCCAGGACTGGTATTCCTTGGACCTCGAGAGGTGGGCAGCATCAAGTACGGGTCTCCAAGCGAGAATGGGGGCTTGCATATTCTGCGGATTGTAGGCAAGAGAGTTTTTCGTGGCCCAGGCAATAATGTCGTCAAGGTCACATAGAAGTTGGCACTGCAGCGTAGTAGACTCCTGCTTTTGCTGAGGAGCTTGATGTCATCTGCAGCCTGCCGGTGTGGCCGAGCGGTTCTAGGCGCTTCAGTCTGGAACCGCGCGACCGCTACGGCCGCAGGTTCGAATCCTGCCTCGGGCATGGATGTGTGTGATGTCCTTAGGTTAGTTAGGTTTAAGTAGTTCTAAGTTCTAGGGGACTGATGACCTCAGATGTTAAGTCCCATAGTGCTCAGAGCCATTTGAACAATTTTTGTGTCATCTGCATATAACGCCAGTCGGGTGTTCCTCGGCCTTGGAATGGCACTGGTGAAGAGGGATACATGACATGGGCCCCAAAAAGGATACTTATGGGATTCCAGCACGGACGAGATGGCGAGACGATTCTCCTCAGTCAGCACAGTCATGGAATGTCCGATCTTGCAAGTGGGAGACAAGAAACCTGATGTGGGGCACAGGGATCCCTAGAATCAACAGTCTGGAGGTCCTCATGCTACATGGAACGAAAAGGGCAGGGAAGTTAAGGAAAACGACCCGAAAGTATGCCTGGTGATCCACTGCTACCATGGCATTCTCTGTCAACTGTATTAGTTGGTGGATTGCTGAATGGCTGCACTGGAACCGAAATCGTTCATCAGGGAGAAGTCGCTCTTCTTGAATGTGGACTTGCAGCCTCTTTAGATATAATCACTCAAAAACCTTACAGAGTGAAGGAAGAAGGCTAACTGGGTGATATCCAACAGGATATCGAGGGTCCTTGTGTTGCTTGAGGATGTCCATGATTTCCAAATGTTTCCAGACATTAAAGAGGCAGCAGTCCTAACAAAGGCGGCTGGTGACCTTATCGGCCACTCCAACCTTCGTCGCAATGTGTCTCCTCAACTGGTCGTGGACTTCGTCTGCCGTTATGGGTGGGATGTGGTCGTCTGCATCACACCTCACCAGGTACAGTGTAAGCCGATCAGCAACTATAGCCATGATGGTGGATTCAACGGGATGCTTCAATGAAGCGAAATTAGCGACGAAGACGTGAGGTAGAGCGTCGGTCTTGGCGTTACGCTCGCTGATGATGACGTCAACGTCCTACACTAGTGGGATGCGATGTTTATTGCGGAGAAAGAGCCAAGTCTCCCTCCACTTAGGGTCACCTTCGACGCGAAGCGCGGCAACTCGGTCGGCCCACGTTTGGTTCCGATGACGCTTCACAGCAGCCTTTATTTTTCACCAGAGACGGCTGAAGAAGTGTTTCGCCTCAGGGTTTTGTGTGCAATGCCACATGTGGAAGATACAGTTCTTCTCGATAGTGGCTTGTAGAAGATGCGTCGGCGTCTACGGTTTGTCCTGTGGTTGATCATCGCCACCACTGGGTGCAGAATCGATGGTCGGCTGGAGGACACCGGATGTGACATGGTGAAGCGCCGCACCCACACCATCACTGCAGAATTGAGCGTCTGTTGCAGAATGGAATCGAGACATACACGAGGATCTCTGCAGCTGATGGTGCGGGTGCTAATGCCTCACTGGCGGATGGGCGCAAGCTGTAGCACAACAGGAACATGGTTCGAAAACAATACATCCCTTGTGCTTGCAGAAACTACGTATGGAAGACCCTTACAGATGGCTAAATCTAGAACGTCCATTTGCCTTCCTGGTTCTGGAGAGAAAATGACTGCTGAATGTGGTCCGATGATGGTTGCTTGGTGCTACTCAAACTCAGTTAGCAAGGGCCTGCGCTAGTATTCTTGGCCAGAGAGTGCCATGTTATATGTTTAGTATTAAAATCTCCCCATGAGGAGAATCCAGCCAGGAAGAAAAAGCAGAATGGTGAAATCAGTTGGGTCTAGATTTCCATGTGGGGCCCAGTAAGCATATGATAAAGCTTATTCGGCCATCGGCCATTTCAGTGATGACCCCACTAGCGTCCAGCGACTGAAGGGGTGGTAGTTGCTGCAGGTGATGGCAAAGGGTTGATCATAAATAAATGGCCGTACCACCGCCTGCCGTCAGACGATCTGTTCGATGGCAGAAGAAGCTGATGAAGAGGATAGTGTTTCCTTCCTTGAGGTGGGTTTCCGTTATACAACACACACGAGGATCCATCCGAGGCGGTAGCATGACGTGCTTGTTGCAGACTTGATTAACGAGGACCATTAGGGAAGCAAGCACTTGCTGGGAGATATCCAAATCACTATCCGTAATCCTCTCGGAGTCTTCTTCCATAGCTTGGGTCGTCGTAGTGGGGCGACGTATTGAGTTCTCTCTTCCAGGAAATCCTTGAACCAGTCACGAAGCTGAGCTGACAAACAGTAAGCTTGTATTTTGTTCTCCACTACGTTGGGAGGAACTGCATCGAATGCCTTCCGGAGTTCGAGGACGAACTTTTTCATCATGGTCAACGTGTCTGCGGTGTTGTTTACATAATTTAAGAAGAGAGCGTGCAGAGTTTGACAAGATCTGTGTTTGCGGATTTTTATGGAGGATATTTTCGTTCTCCAACAAGTTTAAAGCGCTTGAGCATGATTCCTATATAGATTGATGTCTCCAATATAGGTCTACAGTTATGACCTATGTCCACCAATCCTCCTTGAAGCAGGAATGACCACCACCTGTCTCAACAACTGGGTACCCTTCGTTACTCCAGCAAGCCACCATAAACTGTTGCTCGAAGGTAGCAAGTTCTATCGCATAATTTTTACAAAATCGCAAACTTATGTCACCAAATCAAGGCGCCTTTTCCTTGCTAAGCTATTTTACTTGATTCTACAAACCGCTATCACTTACGTTAATATCTGCCATTTAGGCGTACTTGCACTGGTGTCGTCCGAAGAACGAGATCCCATGTCAAAGGTGGTACCTTGTGACGGGAACACGGGTAAGTACAGTCGCTGCCCGACGCATCAACGTATGAGAAACGTCGGCATAGAAATGCCTTCAAGTGGTTCTATATGCCACAGCTGTTGGAAGAGTATTTAGGTCAGAACGCAGTGCCGCTCAGCCCAGTTTGCAATCATGGCTTACGCCGACAGCATCGTTTTTGTCACATACAGCAGCGCCAATTGTATTATACGTCAGAACTGTCTACAGAAATTTGTAGTCAATGGAACATTGAGAGAAGACTGTCATTTTGTATTGTGTCAAGTTATAGTGTTTAAGATAGTAATAAATACACAGACGATCCTGTGGACATGGATTGTATGTATTCCATCTTGTTGCAGTTTTAATAAAGCGATCTAATGTTTTGTACGTTACATTATATGCTCGACCTCCTCCAGAAGTAATTTTAGGCTTACTAGGGCCCACTACAGTGCCGACGCTAATGTATCAAGTGGATTTTCATCCGGCACTACACCTGCAATGGCTGAAAGGAAGAACTGTATTAACATGTTCCGCGCGAGTATGATCATTGAGTGACCGAATAGATAATGTTAATGCGTTAACTGACTTAACGTAAAATCAAAATGCCTTAAGACTTTCATCAGAGCTGTTGTCAAAATTTTACTCCTTGCATTGTTCTCGTAAGCTCATTTTGGCTTCGTCAAGTTTTCGAATGTCAATAACCCTTTGATTTCGCTTAAGTCATTGACGATGCTATCTTTGCTATTGTAGCAACTTTGGAACATGGATGTTGAACCACGGTGGATCTCCTCCATCACAACCTTTCTCGTCACAGAAATGTCTAAAGCATGTTGTACAATACTACCAATACTATCCAATCGTGCCCCACATCTATTTCCTCAGAGATGTTTGTCGGTGAATTACCAGATTATATGCAGTCTGTTTCTTGTCACACTTCATAAGCAAAATACTTTCCTATCTTTGTTAATATGGCTTACAACAATTGTAGTCATTAATGCTACAACAGCTTTGTTATCACTGATTTCTTCCTCTATGTTAATATAAGAGAAAAGTATGGGTCTGATACTTACTCGGAAATCTAAGACGCTGCTCTCACGAGTGGGATATCAACCGTTGATTTTTGCACTGCTGTGCAGATAATTTCAGTGCACTGCAGATAAAAAGGTAAATGGGGTAAGAAATCAGACGAAATGCAATTACGTGTTCCTTATACGAGCCCGCCTGGCTAGCCGCGCGGTCTAACGCGCCGCTTCTCGTGAGGGAAGGCGTGACGGTCCCCCTGCTCGAATCCGTCCGGCGGATTAATGTCGCGGTCCAGTGTGCCGGTCAGTCTGTGGATGGTTTTTAAGGCGATTTTCCATCTGCCTCGGCGAATGCGGGCTGGTTCCCATTATTCCACCTCAGTTACACTAGTAGGCGATTGCTGCGCAAACACTGTCTCCACGTACGCATACATCGTAATTACTCTACCACCCAAACATTGGGGTTACGCTCGTCTGGTATGAGACGTTCCTGAGAGAGAGGGGGGGGGGGGGGGGGAGTCCACTGGGGGCCGAACCGCACACAATAATCCGGGGTTCGCTGTGGAGCGGTGGTGGGGTGGGTGGACTCCTGTGGCCTGTTGTAGGGTTGTAAACCATTCAGGGCTACGGCGGGACGAAACCTCTCTGTCGTTTCAAGGTTCCCAGTTCAATACACACACATACACACACCCCATAACGAGCTGCCGGAACCCACGAGTCAATTGTACCTAAAAACTCAGAAAATATCCTCAAACAGCTTCCAAAATTTTGTCAGTGGAGCTCGTGTTCAAACTGTAATTTACCAGCATTATTGATTGGCCGCTTGATAAGTTCTCTTGATTAGCCATCAGCTTGCAGTGAACGACTAAATCTAAGATTATCCGACCAAAACTTGAAAGCTGCTTCCCTGTACACGAATCCAAGGTTTAATCGCTATACCACCGTGTTCTGTGAATGTAAAACAAATCAGGCTCCTTCATACAGGAGATGGATAAGAATAAGGGAACACAAACAGAACACATCGACATACCTAATACTTTCTCTTGATTAGCCCTTAGCTTGCAGTGGAAGACGAAATCTAAGATTATCCGAACTTAATTTGATAGCAGCTTCTCCTGTACACGAATCCGGAGTTTCGGCGCTATACCACCATACTCTGTGAATTACATCCTTACATCCAATGAATGGCAGACAAATCATTCTTCTTCATGCAAGGGAAGAATAAAAATATGGAAACATCACACACAGAACACATCACCATGCCTAATACGGTGTAGGAAGAATTTTGGCATTCAGAGCAGCTTCCAGTCGTCTAGAAATGGATAAATACAGGTCCTGTATGGTTTTCAGGGAATCTTATACCATTCTTCCTGCAGATAGTGGTAAGTTCAGGTAACTACGATGGAGGTGCATAGCAATCACGCAACAGTCTCTCCAATAATTCTCTCTCAATAATATTGATGTGTAGTGACTGTGGTGGCCAGGAGAGATACAACAGTTGATCCTGGTGTTCACAAAACCAATCCTGGACGACATGAACTGTGTGAGCCGGCGCACTGTCGTCTCGGAACACAGCAGCAGCATTGGGGAGCAAACATGTACCATGGGATGTACCTGATCAGCCAGAATGGTCGCATAACCCTTGTCAGTAACGCGAACTTGTGTAGTAACCTGGGGCTCATTGCATACCACGATATGGCTGACTATATCATCACCGGACCCCGCTGTGTTTCACTCTTGAGATATAAACTTTGCCAGAAGCTGGAAACAAGACCCAACCGACCAAAGGACATTGTAAAACAGCTCTATAGTCCAGGTTTTGAGGCTTCGGGCCGGCCGGAGTTGCCGAGCGGTTATAGACGCTACAGTCTGGAACCGCGCGACCACTAAGGTCGCAGGTTCGAATCCTGCCTCGGGCATGGATGTGTGTGATCTCCTTTGGTTAGTTAGTTCTAAGTTCTAGGGGACTGATGACCTCAGAAGTTAAGTCCCATAGTGTTCAGAGCCATTTGAACAATTTTTTTTGTGGCTTCGGTACTACATTTTCCATTTTAGGGTATTTGCATCACTGTTGAGTGGCTTTGGAATTCCAACTCGCCCTTTAATTACGTGCTTACGGAGCTCCCTTCGTGTTATTTTTATGTTGACACGGTTTGCGAGTGCGACATTCAGTTCAAATGGTTCAAATGGCTCTGAGCACTATGGGACTTAACTTCTGAGGTCATCAGTCCCCTAGGACTTAGAACTACTTAAACCTAACTAACCTAAGGACATCACACACAACCATGCCCGAGGCAGGATTCATTCAGTTCTGCAGTGACTTTTTCTTCTACATCTACATCTACATCTACATCCATACTCCGCAAGCCACCTGACGGTGTGTGGCGGAGGGTACCTTGAGTACCTCTATCGGTTCTCCCTTCTATTCCATTCTCGTATTGTTCGTGGAAAGAAGGATTGTCGGTATGCCTCTGTGTGGGCTCTAATCTCTCTGATTTTATCCTCATGGTCTCTTCGCGTTCTCTTATTTTCCGTCACAGTCCTCTTCCGAGATCGTCTGTCACGATCACTCACCAAACACTTACGTCCACGTTGTTAGTTAGCGGATGATGTTTTTCCGCTTTCCCTATATGCGGCAGAAATCTTCGATGTGGTGCCTCTTGAAACACCAAACACTTCATTTCCACTGGTTACGAAAGGACCAACAATTTGCCAGCGTTCGAATTCACTTATTTCGGACATAATGGACTCGAAACTACACAGAACACTGTTCCGACCACGACTCACACATGTAGCTTATTGAGGACGTTGCACAGGTGCCGTTCGTGGTTAAATACAACAGCGCGACGTGTAGGCTTGGCTAGCATCAGCATTTATGTTAAAGCAAGTATGCCCCGCGGTTTTTCCATATTTTTGTCCAGCATCTGCTACATGCCCAAGACATTACCTATACATCTTTTGAACATTCGCAAAGAAGAGAGGAGGATGGCTATTTACTCGTCTGGAATCTAGAGAAGATTGTTCCTATTTTGAAACAGAGTGTAATGTGTATTGTGAAAGAGACTGGATTTTGGGGGAGTGAGGACAGGAGGTACACTGCGCTAAGCCCCGGACCCTTACCGTTCCGAGTGGATTGTGTGTTGTGAAAGAGACTGGATTTTTGGGAAGCGACGACAGAAGGTACGCTGTGCTAAGCCCCCGGGCCATTATCGTCCCAGGCTGAAGACTTTCCCTCTCCACTGAAAGTTGTCTCGTAAGACCGGAACCGCTCGTGGCTTCCGAGAAGATGTACTGCTAGGACATTTTGTTGAAAGGCCTTGACTTGCAGCGTGTCTCGCCGCTGGCGTTGCGCCACATGTCTGCGATCGACCTTCTCGCCCCTTACTTCACTCACCTTCATTTCTTCGTTGCAAAATTCAAAAGAATGAATTTTGTAAGCCCAAGTGAGGTGTCACAGTGGTGAAAGTCTGGATCTCATGTTCGTAAGAAGCTGAGTTAAAAATAATTCAGATCGTTCTGACATAGTTTTTACTTTATTCTCGTAAATTACTCAATGAAACTCTGACCTACATTAATATGTCGCCATGCATGATTTTACTTTCTAAGTAAGCTAGAGGCATTAGCAGTAAGAGACATAGCTAATGACTGGTTCCGATCACAAACAGCAGACAGCGTACAAAGAGTAGAGGTAACACATACCCAACGTTTAGTAAAACACTTACCGCTACCAAAATACGTTAATATAGAAGTTACTCAGCGCAGCATATTAGGGCCAGTACTGTTACTGATGTACATCAATGACTTCACCAATAGTGTTATTTCTCTTTACTGATGACAGCAGCACTACAGTCACTGAGAAATCAAGACAAATCCTTGCAAAGAAAGCAAATGAAACCCTCAGGAAAGTTTTCAGTTGGTAAATATCGTATAAAGTGACACTGAACATGAAAGAAACAAATGCCATGAATTTCAGTTTGAAGGGCGAAGTGACACTGTTAAATTAAATGTGTATGGCACTTCTATTGAATGCGTACAAAACACAAATTATCTGGGAATGACTACTGATTATCAGTCGAAGTAGTGTCAAGACAACGATACCTGCAAACAGAATGTCATCGGCATGTTATGCCATTAGTCTTTCATCAGTGTGTAACAGACAGTGCCTTTTAGTTACATCCTGATCATCTGTACGCTCAATTCACAGCTATGGGTTTCTTTTCTAGGAAACAAATGCACAAAAAATGAACCTAGTTTTCAAACTATTGAAAAGAGCTTTAAGAATAATAAGCAAAGACAGCAGTGCAGCACATTATAAATATCTGTTCGAAGTACTTGGATTTTGTACACGCCTTATGCGTACATTTAGCAGCCTGTTGTACACATCAAAAATAACATTGATAATTGTTAGAAAAACAGCTCTATCCACGACCACGGCTCAAGAGCTAGACTGAAATTATATTGACCAAGAAAGAATAAACATAAGACTGAAAACAGCATTTTATACGAGGAAATAAAACTAAAGTAATTTGCCCAAGGAGATTATAGAGATTACTGAAAGAACTATTTAAAAAGGCAATTAAAAAGTACGTGTTAAGTAATACATTCTCTAAATTCAAGAATAACTCAGAATAGAGGTTTGGTAACAAATGTAACGTGTGTAAATAGTAATAACGATAGTAAAGTATACACCATTCTACATACCACTTTCTTTCTTTTTTATTTTCTGGATAAAACTTAATCCCCGAGTTATGGATGTATAATTCTATCGCTTTATCCTTTTTCTGAACTCAACATCTCACTAGTTATGGAGGAATGGCGACTCACATTTTTCAGGTTTGCAAACGGAAGTTTCGGAACACATAGTGGAGACAGGTATCATCGCTATGACCCTGACATCAAATGCTGCAGTGTATGTAGTTTGTTTATATATATTTTTATAAAATATACACCACAGCAGCGTGCTAGTGCTGAGATGTAAATGACGATTCCGCTTCTGGCGAGTAGGCTGTCACGCATGGCGATGGTGAAGAACAATATGAACTACTATGTCTGGGAAGGAGGTGAGGGAGAGAGAGGGTGGCTGAACGCCAGTGGAAACAGAGAGCTGGGACTGAGTGGTGCGAGGATTCAGTGTGAGAGAAAATAATGAGGTGCGAATTAGACCCATGTTCCATGGAAAGGTTACGAACTACAAGGACTGTAGTGGTAGGGAGCCAGTTGATGCATTGTTTAAGGCACTGGACTCAATTTTGTGAGAATGGGGTTCAATGCACGTCCATGCCCCCACTGCACTTCCTGACAGCATTAGTGATGACCAATGTAAGAAATGTATCGGCTTCCATAACACTGTCCGCTTCCATTGGTACTTCTTTGCGATGCTATCCATGTTCCAGGGTGAGGTTTCGAACGGCTAGGATCACAGTGGTAGGGAGCGAATTGGTGCAGGGTTTAAGGCACTGGACAGTCTATTGGGAGAATGGGATTCAAATGCACGTACGAGTCCCCACTACAATTCCTAGCGGCATTACAGATGACCGAAGTAAGAAGTGTATTGGCTACCACAGCACGGCCCGTTTCCGTAGGTCTCGACATATTTTTGTAGTTTTCCAGTTGGCCTTCCGTGCATTCCACTTCTGCAAATTCTATTCCGTTAGACCGTTTGTAGGCTGGAAAATAGAATAGGTATATGACTGGAATACATCGGAACTTCTAGTTCTTAGTAAGCCACAGAGTGTGCTCCCTGCCGCCGTTGGATAAGCAGCTGCAGCAGCAAGTCGTATACTCCTAGCTCACTCATTTGTTACATAGTTTAATTCTTAATTTCTTTGCGTGTTTTTGGTACTTGCATTGTTTAATTCATAAATTTCGGGCGTATTATAGTATTTGAGAGTTGTAGCATCGCGTTTTAGTACCTGAATAGTGTAAATTCGCGTAGTCGTTTGTCTACTGTTTTGTTTTGAACGGCCAGTGTCGGTTGGTCGCAGTCAGTGTGCTCCCTGCCGCCGTTGGATAAGCAGCTGCAGCAGCAAGTCGTATACTCCTAGCTCACTCATTTGTTACATAGTTTAATTCTTAATTTCTTTGCGTGTTTTTGGTACTTGCATTGTTTAATTCATAAATTTCGGGCGTATTATAGTATTTGAGAGTTGTAGCATCGCGTTTTAGTACCTGAATAGTGTAAATTCGCGTAGTCGTTTGTCTACTGTTTTGTTTTGAACGGCCAGTGTCGGTTGGTCGCAGTCAGTGTGCTCCCTGCCGCCGTTGGATAAGCAGCTGCAGCAGCAAGTCGTATACTCCTAGCTCACTCATTTGTTACATAGTTTAATTCTTAATTTCTTTGCGTGTTTTTGGTACTTGCATTGTTTAATTCATAAATTTCGGGCGTATTATAGTATTTGAGAGTTGTAGCATCGCGTTTTAGTACCTGAATAGTGTAAATTCGCGTAGTCTCCTTCCGCCGCCGAGCAGTGTCAGCAGTGCGCAAGTAGCAGCATTACTGCATTTACTAGGCAATCTTGTATTTTAATAACCGTTTAAATTTTGTCGATTTGTTTGCGCTCTCTGTAGATTAGTTCAGACGTTCTTTGCAAAACAGTTTTTAGCATGGATAGGGACTGCAACTGCTGTGTTCGGATGCAGGCTGAGTTGGCATCCCTTCGCTCCCAGCTTCAGGCAGTGTTGGCTTCGGTCACACAGCTTGAGGCTGTTGCCAATGGGCATCACTGTGGGGGTCCGGATGGGGGTTTGTCGGGGACGGCCAGCTCGTCCCACGCATCCCCTGATCGGACTACGGCTGTGGTTGCCCGGGATACTGCCCGCATTGAGGCTGATCCCTCACCTGTGGTAGAGTGGGAGGTCGTTTCAAGGTGTGGCAGGGGGCGAAAGACATTCCGGAGGGCTGAACGGAAAGCCTCTCCAGTTTGTCTGACGAACCGGTTTCAGGCTCTGTCTCAGGCTGATACTGATCTTCGGCCTGACATGGCTGCTTGTCCTGTTCCAGAGGTTGCCCCTCAGTCTGCAAGATCCGGGCAGTCGCAGAGGGTGGGCTTACTGGTAGTTGGGAGCTCCAACGTCAGGCGCGTAATGGGGCCCCTTAGGGAAATGGCAGCAAGAGAGGGGAAGAAAACCAATGTGCACTCCGTGTGCATACCGGGGGCAGTCATTCCAGATGTGGAAAGGGTCCTTCCGGATGCCATGAAGGGTACAGGGAGCACCCATCTGCAGGTGGTCGCTCATGTCGGCACCAATGATGTGTGTCGCTATGGATCGGAGAAAATCCTCTCTGGCTTCCGGCGGCTATCTGATTTGGTGAAGACTGCCAGTCTCGCTAGCGGGATGAAAGCAGAGCTCACCATCTGCAGCATCGTCGACAGGACTGACTGCGGACCTTTGGTACAGAGCCGAGTGGAGGGTCTGAATCAGAGGCTGAGACGGTTCTGCGACCGTGTGGGCTGCAGATTCCTCGACTTGCGCCATAGGGTGGTGGGGTTTCGGGTTCCGCTGGATAGGTCAGGAGTCCACTACACGCAACAAGCGGCTACACGGGTAGCAGGGGTTGTGTGGCGTGGGCTGGGCGGTTTTTTAGGTTAGATGGCCTTGGGCAAGTACAGAAAGGGCAACAGCCTCAACGGGTGCGGGGCAAAGTCAGGACATGCGGGGACCAAGCAGCAATCGGTATTGTAATTGTCAACTGTCGAAGCTGCGTTGGCAAAGTACCGGAACTTCAAGCGCTGATAGAAAGCACCGAAGCTGAAATCGTTATAGGTACAGAAAGCTGGCTTAAGCCAGAGATAAATTCTGCCGAAATTTTTACAAAGGTACAGACGGTGTTTAGAAAGGATAGATTGCATGCAACCGGTGGTGGAGTGTTCGTCGCTGTTAGTAGTAGTTTATCCTGTAGTGAAGTAGAAGTGGATAGTTCCTGTGAATTATTGTGGGTGGAGGTTACACTAAACAACCGAACTACGTTAATAATTGGCTCCTTTTACCGACCTCCCGACTCAGCAGCATTAGTGGCAGAACAACTGAGAGAAAATTTGGAATACATTTCACATAAATTTTCTCAGCATGTTATAGTCTTAGGTGGAGATTTCAATTTACCAGATATAGACTGGGACACTCAGATGTTTAGGACGGGTGGTAGGGACAGAGCATCGAGTGACATTATACTGAGTGCACTATCCGAAAATTACCTCGAGCGATTAAACAGAGAACCGACTCGTGGAGATAACATCTTGGACCTACTGATAACAAACAGACCCGAACTTTTCGACTCTGTATGTACAGAACAGGGAATCAGTGATCATAAGGCCGTTGCAGCATCCCTGAATATGGAAGTTAATAGGAATATAAAAAAAGGGAAGAAGGTTTATCTGTTTAGCAAGAGTAATAGAAGGCAGATTTCAGACTACCTAACAGATCAAAACGAAAATTTCTGTTCCGACACTGACAATGTTGAGTGTTTATGGAAAAGTTCAAGGCAATCGTAAAATGCGTTTTAGACAGGTACGTGCCGAGTAAAACTGTGAGGGACGGGAAAAATCCACCGTGGTACAACAACAAAGTTAGGAAACTACTGCGAAAGCAAAGAGAGCTCCACTCCAAGTTTAAACGCAGCCAAAACCTCTCAGACAAACAGAAGCTAAACGATGTCAAAGTTAGCGTAAGGAGGGCTATGCGTGAAGCGTTCATTGAATTCGAAAGTAAAATTCTATGTACCGACTTGACAGAAAATCCTAGGAAGTTCTGGTCTTACGTTAAATCAGTAAGTGGCTCGAAACAGCATATCCAGACACTACGGGATGATGATGGCATTGAAACAGAGGATGACACGCGTAAAGCTGAAATACTAAACACCTTTTTCCAAAGCTGTTTCACAGAGGAAGACCGCACTGCAGTTCCTTCTCTAAATCCTCGCACAAACGAAAAAATGGCTGACATCGAAATAAGTGTCCAAGGAATAGAAAAGCAACTGGAATCACTCAATAGAGGAAAGTCCACTGGACCTGACGGGATACCAATTCGATTCTACACAGAGTACGCGAAAGAACTTGCCCCCCTTCTAATAGCCGTGTACCGCAAGTCTCTAGAGGAACGGAGGGTTCCAAATGATTGGAAAAGAGCACAGATAGTCCCAGTCTTCAAGAAGGGTCGTCGAGCAGATGCGCAAAACTATAGACCTATATCTCTTACGTCGATCTCTTGTAGAATTTTAGAACATGTTTTTTGCTCGCGTATCATGTCATTTCTGGAAACCTAGAATCTACTATGTAGGAATCAACATGGATTCCGGAAACAGCGATCGTGTGAGACCCAACTCGCCTTATTTGTTCATGAGACCCAGAAAATATTAGATACAGGCTCCCAGGTAGATGCTATTTTTCTTGACTTCCGGAATGCGTTCGATACAGTTCCGCACTGTCGCCTGATAAACAAAGTAAGAGCCTACGGAATATCAGACCAGCTGTGTGGCTGGATTGAAGAGTTTTTAGCAAACAGAACACAGCATGTTGTTATCAATGGAGAGACGTCTACAGACGTTAAAGTAACCTCTGGCGTGCCACAGGGGAGTGTTATGGGACCATTGCTTTTCACAATATATATAAATGACCTAGTAGATAGTGTCGGAAGTTCCATGCGGCTTTTCGCGGATGATGCTGTAGTATACAGAGAAGTTGCTGCATTAGAAAATTGTAGCGAAATACAGGAAGATCTGCAGCGGATAGGCACTTGGTGCAGGGAGTGGCAACTGACCCTTAACATAGACAAATGTAATGTATTGCGAATACATAGAAAGAAGGATCCTTTATTGTATGATTATATGATAGCGGGACAAACATTGGTAGCAGTTACTTCTGTAAAATATCTGGGAGTGTGCGTACGGAACGATTTGAAGTGGAATGATCATATAAAATTAATTGTTGGTAAGGCGGGTACCAGGTTGAGATTCATTGGGAGAGTGCTTAGAAAATGTAGTCCATCAACAAAGGAGGTGGCTTACAAAACACTCGTTCGACCTATACTTGAGTATTGCTCATCAGTGTGGGATCCGTACCAGGTCGGGTTGACGGAGGAGATAGAGAAGATCCAAAGAAGAGCGGCGCGTTTTGTCACCGGGTTATTTGGTAACCGTGATAGCGTTACGGAGATGTTTAATAAACTCAAGTGGCAGACTCTGCAAGAGAGGCGCTCTGCATCGCGGTGTAGCTTGCTCGCCAGGTTTCGAGAGGGTGCGTTTCTGGATGAGGTATCGAATATATTGCTTCCCCCTACTTATACCTCCCGAGGAGATCACGAATGTAAAATTAGAGAGATTAGAGCGCGCACGGAGGCTTTCAGACAGTCGTTCTTCCCGCGAACCATACGCGACTGGAACAGGAAAGGGAGGTAATGACAGTGGCACGTAAAGTGCCCTCCGCCACACACCGTTGGGTGGCTTGCGGAGTATCAATGTAGATGTAGATGTAGAAAGGGAGGATATGAGATTATGGTTTAACGGCCCGCAGACAAGCTCATTAGAGATGGAGCACAAGCTATCATAATTTGTGACCGAGAACAGCCTTTTAAATGGAACTACTTCAGTGTTTATGTTAATCGATGTAGTGAAATTAGCAAACAAAAGCATTGTCTGCAGGGTATACAGCGACCGTAGAAGCAAACCACTACAGGTCGCGTAATATTTTCGTTATTAACATGCGCTCTTCAGAGCATCTTCAGATGTTCATTGCCCTGCTGGCAAGACGTTAAAGGTGTAAAGCACCACTCGACGTCATCGGCAACATAATGTGGTGTGAGCTGGATGTTTGATGACACTGATTTAGGGAAACTTAGATATAGAAGGGATGTCGGGTATCAGAACGTCGCTCCTCGTGAATGGGAATCCAGATCTCTAACTATTGTATCAAATTGCCTCGTGTCAAATTGTCTTGACGTTCTGATACCCGACATCCTTTCTATATCTAAGTTTCCATAAATCAGTGTCATCAAACATCCAGCTCACACCACATTATGTTGCCGATGACGTCGAGTGGTGCTTTACACCTTTAACGTCTTGCTAGCAGGGCAATGAACATCTGAAGATGCTCTGAAGAGCGCATGTTAATAACAAAAATATTACGCGACCTGTAGTGGTTTGCTTCTACGGTCGCTGTATACCTTGCAGACAATGCTTTTGTTTGCTCATTTCACTACATCGATTAACATAAACACTGAAGTAGTTCCATTTAAAAGGCTGTTCTCGGTCACAAATTATGATAGCTTGTGCTCCATCTCTAATGAGTTTGTCGGCGGGCCGTTAAACCATAATCTCAAATCCTCTCTTTCTGTGGCTTACTAAGAACTAGAAGTTCCGATGTATTCCAGTCATATACCTATTCTATTTTCCAGCCTACAAACGGTCTAACGGAATAGAATTTGCAGAAGTGGAATGCACGGAAGGCCAACTGGAAAACCGGAGGTAGCAAGTGGCTGCCTTCCTTGCGCAATATCTTGGATAGAGAATACTTCCAAACAGAATTCATCGAAAGTTGACTACATGGTACAGGTCTTGATACAGTAACGTTGGGGGATACTTGGAGGGCATTACAGAGAAAGTGAGAGTCGTTCCTCAGGCCAAGTCGTTCCTCAGGTACATCAAACCCCGTCCATGGCCGCCCGCGGCGTTAGTTACGGCAGTGATGAAAGCTGTACGTTAAGCATACTGAACAACCATTTAATAGACGTGCAAGTGGCAGACAACGCCTATCGGGCTTGCGAGTACAATGTGGAACCGTTAAACGAATAGCATTAGGGTAGTAAACTATGATGCAATAGACGATTTTATAAACCCAGTGGACATGAAACTAGTAAGTAAAACCGATTTCAGTCTCCTGGAGCAGACATTGATTACGCATAACGCTACTCAGACTAACACCAACAAAAGGCAGCCGGCCGGGGTGGCCGCAAGAAGTGCCGCAACACGACGTGGCGTGGACTCGACTAATGTCGCAAGTAGTACTTGAGGGAATTGACACCATGAACTTGAATCCTGCAGGGCTGTCCATTAATCCGTAAGAGTACGAGGGGATGGAGGTCTCTTCCGAACAGCACATTGAAAGGCATCTCAGATATGCCCAATAATGTTAATGTTTGGGGAGTTTGGTGGCCAGCGGAGGTGTTTTTAACTCAGAAGAGTGTTCCTGGAGCCACTATGTAGCAATTCTGGACGTGTGGGAGTCGTATTGTCCTGCTGGAATTGCTCAAGTCCGTCGGAATGCACAATGGACATGAATGGATGCAGGTGATCAGACAAGTTGCTTACGTATGTGTCACCTATCAGAGACGTATCTAGACGTATCAGGGGTTCTATATCACTCCAATTGCACACGCTCCACACCATCACAGAGCCTCCACCAGTTTGAACAGTCCCCTGCTGACATGGAGGGTCCATGGATTCAAGAGGTTGTCTCCATACCTGTACACACTCATCCGCTCGATACAATTTGAAACGAGACTCGTCCGACCAGTTAATATGTTTCCAGACATCAACAGTCCAATTTCGGTGTTCACGGGCCCAGACGAGGCGTAAAGCTTTGTGTCGTAGAATCATCAAGGGTACATGAGAGGTCTTTCGGCTCCGAAAACCCATATCGATGATGTTCCGTTATATGGTACGCACGCTGACATTTATTGACGGTCCAGCATTGAAATCTGCAGCAATTTACGGAAGGGTTGCACTTCTGTCACGCTGAATGATTCTCTTCAGTTGTCGTTGGTCCCGTTCTTCCAGGATCTTTCTCCGGCCGCAGCGATGTCGGAGATTTGATGTTTTACCGGATTTCTGATACTCAGTGTAAACTCGTGAAATAGTCGTACGGGAAAATCCCCACTTCATTGCTACCTCGGAAATGCTGTGTCCCATCGCTCGCGCGCCGACTATTACACCACGTTTAAACTTACTTAAATCCTGAGAACCTGCCATTGTAGGAGCAGTAACCGATCTACAACTGTTCCAGACACTTGTTGTCTTATATAGGCGTTGCCGGCTAGTTTTTCTTTCAATCTGCACCTTATGAATGGATTATGGTGGACGTCGCACGGAAAGGAGACTGACACATATGACGCTAATTCGACAAAGCTCAACAAAATAGTGGGTCTTCTGTAACAACAAAACCATGCCGATATATCTCATGTCAGTAATAAGAAAATTTATAAAACACAATGATCCCTCAGACGAACGCATATTACTGCGACACCGTCGAAGAAATGCCGCTAACAGTTCAGATAATCTGTGAATGTACATTACAAAAGTACTTTTGTGTTCCTGGATCATTTCAGATCAATAGTGGCTGATCCAAAAAGCTTTACCGATCTTCATTTGGAGCTATATATCGGCACAGAAATACACTATTGGACATCACAGCATATCAACAAAAGAAACTCATGTGTCAGCAACCCTCAATGAATAAATACAACACTGAATACACTATTGCAGTCATCTTCAGATAATCTATTTAAAACACACAACTTACTTTCAACGAACAAGAAACATAAAGTGCGGCGTAAATTACTCCTAAGGAACATTTCAAAAACCAAAACTGTCAGAGATAAATAAGAAGAAGAATGATATGAACTCTATGAGACATTAAAGTTCCACTCTATTGAAGACTACTCAGTGAATGGCTTGATGTTAGTCAGATGGTGAAGACTACATGACTTCCTCAATTTAATTGTTTGCACCTTTACAACACTGGCGTGAAAAATTCTTCTTACCCGCAGAAAATAATTTATGACAAACTGCTCTTTGATTTTTCTTTAAAGTGTGACATAATCAGCACTTTCTGCCCTACTTTGTACTCTCTGACTTCGGACTTGCAGTTGGCTCGTTTTTTTTTCTCTTTTCTGCTGCCTGCATTATGTGGTGGCTGCACAAGGATATCACTTCAGCATGTCACAGGGATTGTGTAGGCAGGAAATCCACTAACCCCTGGATGGCTTGTTCTTCAAGACTGTAATGGGTGGCAATAAGGTGAAATTATGCAATAGCTCTTCATAATGTGCTGAAAATCGACACGAAAACTTGACACATACCGTTTATAACAATACAGGCGGTGTAACTTCCCGAGTTCCTTCATGAGTCTTTTTGCGGGATTTGAGGAGGGGTAATGATGATGAGCGTATTGGTGGCCGGGAGACCCCTCGCGGGGCGGTTCGGCCGCCGCTCCACAAGTTCTTTAACGCCACTACGGCGACTTGTGAGTGAATGAGGATGAAATGATGATGAAAGACGCATAACACCCAGTCATATCGAGGCAGAGTAAATCCCTGACCCCGCCGGGAAGCGAACCCTGGACCCCGTGCGCGGGAAGCGAGAACGCTACCGCAAGACCACGAGCCGCGGACTGAGGAGGGGTGATGTGCCGAGATGACAACTGGCTCTATTCAACGGCGTTTTGGCATTGGAAACCCACTGACGCGATCGAAACTGTGGCCTCTTGTGGGATATGACTTTGTCTCGATGGTCGTCCTCTTTATAGAAAATTCTTTAGAAATTTGTCAGTCGTTCATCAAGCGGTCGCCTTCCGCAGCACAGTCAAAGATACAAACCTTGACGTGAGCTCAACGGCCACTAAAATATAAAAAAATACGCACCTTTTTCGAGGTAGGGGCCATCACGTCAGTGATGGACAGTTGATGCAGTCCTGGCGGGAAAAACTGGGAATAATGGAGCCAGATTTGAAGTGGTATTAGGCTTAGCCTTCTGACAAGTCTTGCAGACTGACAGTATCTTCTGGATCCACCTCACAATATTGTTAAAATGACACATTGTCCATAGTTTATTAAAGGACTTCTTTAGCAAGAAATTCGTGTAACTTAGATCGCAGTCCCATATAAGTTTGTTCACCAGCTTCTCGGGAATACACAGCAGCCAAAGTGACTCATCAATGTTTCACTGTTGGAACAAAACCCCTTTTTTCAGGAAATAATATTGCCTTACCGTAGTCTGATCTTAGTCCCTTCACTTATTCTGTAGGTCTAAGAGGACAGGGTCCTTGTCCTGTTCCCTCACAATCTCGTATATTAATGAACTGGACACATAGTTTTTGAACAACAAATTTTTTTTGTGTATGACACACTGAAGTGTTTTTCTCACCAGGTTCTCCTCTGTTCCTTGGGTCAGACGAATAGGTGAATGTGACAGAGTCTACTATTATGTTCATGGATCCAGGGACATGGCTGATCGTAAAATCAAATTTTTGCAGGTGTAATGCCCACAGTGCAAGACGCCTGTGAGTGAGCTTTGCTGTTAACCAAAACAGTAGTGCCTTGGCTGAACATTGAAAATCAAATTTTCTGAAACCCCTAAATGATGCCATTGGCCTCCATCTCTGTGACTGAGTAATTTTAATTGCAGCTGTTCATTACTCTACCTCTAAACGCAATTGTTTTCCATACAACTATTCCTCCTCCGTGTATTTCCTGGAATAGCTGAACACCCAAGCCAGTCTTGGCAGTGTCCGTGGACATGCAAAAATCACAGTACAAGTCAGAATGAGCTGAGATCAGGACAGCGAGGAATGCTTTCTTCACGGACTGAAATTCGTTCTCCACTGATGAATCCTGCATCCAAGGCGACTTTTTATCAGTCAATTCGCCCAATCGAGGTGTCGACTGTGTCTCTACATGTACGAAAAGTTTATAGAATTTTGCTAGCCCCAAACTGGACTGCCTATTCGTAGTTGGCGTAGTAAACTGCTCCATGGCTTTCATTTTAACAGTGTCTGACGAAATTCCTTACCTAGTGATAATATGACCTCAAAGTTTAATCTCCATTTAGCCAAAATAAGACTTTTAAGGATTCACAATGATGCCATGGTACAGAAATGCTCAGAGCAAATCTCTAAATACCAGATAATGTTCTTCTCAAGATTTCTCTGCTATCAGAATGTTACTCATGTACCATGTGACTCATTGCTGGAAAGCCTTGTCAATCATGTTATCCAGTCTGCGAATAAAAGCAGCAGACGATACACTGAGCCTGAAAAGGAAACGCCTAAATTGATGGTATCTCACAAAAAAAGGAATAGTTCCTTGAGATTATCTGGCCAGTCTATCTCAGACCAATGATTTTGTTGATCTGCGGGAGTCTAACACCAACAATATCATATCGTCATTCTCAGGTACAACTAACAAGGGACTGCTGGATGAACTAATTGCCAGCTTGATCATTCCTTGATCATGGATAGTCTGTATCTCCTTTAAGATCTTGCTAGTATGCCAGAGGTATGGAATAGGGCCAGACAAAGAACTTAGTATGCTTCTTTACGCAGAATTTGTGTTTAAAGTCCTTTATCGCTCCCAATGCTGGTGAGAACACTCATGCATTTTCCTTCACTATCCCAAGGTTGGCGAAGTTTTACAGAAGCTTGAAATTTAGCGCGAACTTCAAAGCGAGACCCTTTTAATAGTTTCCACAACGACTCGAAACCCAGAAAGATTCTGGTTATATGTAAACTATACCGGAGGTAAGACGCAATCAGTACCTTCACTGCGCGATAACAATGGTGATGTTGTTGATGACAGCGCCGCTATAGCTCAACCACTAAACACGTTCTTCCGAAATTCCTTCACAAAAGAAGACGAAGTAAATATTTCAGAATTTCGAGACAGAGTTTTGTTGTGGAAACTATTAAAAGCGTCTTGCTGTGAAGTTCGCGCTAAATTTCAAGCCTCTGCAAAACTTCGCCAATCTAGGGACAGTGAAGGAAAATAGATGACTGTTCTCACCAGCATTGGGAGCGATAAAGGACTTTAAATACAAATTCCGCGTAAAAGAGGATGCTAAGTTCTTTGTCTGGCCCTATTTCATACCTTTGGTATACTAGCAAAAGGTCTTAAAGAAGATACAGACTATCCATGAACAAGGAATGATCAAGCTGGCAATTAGTTCATCCAGCAGTCCCTTGCTAGTCGTACCTGAGAAGAATGATGTGATATTGTTGGTGTTAGACTCCCGCAGATAAACAACATCATTGCTCTGGAAAAAACAGGCCAGAGAATCTCAAGGAACTATTACAAAAATTACATGGGGTTAAGGTTTTGACGTTGATCGACCATCGTTCGAGTTACTGGCAAATCAAATGAAATCCAGCGTGTCACCAGTACATTGAATTCCTTTTTATCACGAAATCCCAGTGTATCGTCTGCTGCTTTTATTCACAGGCTGGATAACACGCTTGACAAGTCGTTCCAGCAATGTGTCACGTGGTACATGGATGACATTCTGGTAGCAGAGAAATCTTGAAGAAGATATAATCTGGTACTGAGAGCTTTGCTCTGTGCATTTCTGGGTCATGGCATCATTTTAAATCTCTAAGAGTCTTACTTTGGCTAAATGGAGATTAATTTTTTCGGCCATATTATCACTAAGCCATGGAGCAGTTTTATGCGCCAACCACGAATAGGCAGGCCAGTTTGGAGTTACTAAAATTCTATAAACGTTTCATACATGTACAGAACAACTACCAACATGAGTAACTTAGATGTAGATTTCCTTGGTGTAGCGAAGCAGCTTGAAACACTTTAGAGAGTCAAGGCTTCCGGTCCTGCCTCCTTACCATCAAGTTCCTTTCAGAATATGCTGATACAACAGCTCCATACTTAGCAATCATATACAACAGCTCGCTCGTAGAATGATCAGAGACTGGAAAGTTGCACAGGTCACATCAAGACCCTAGAAAGGAAACAGGAGTCCTCTGCTGAATTACAGACCCATATTACTAAGGTCGATCTTCAGTAGGATTTTGGAACGTATTTTGTGCTCGAATATTTCGAATCACTTCGAAGAAAACGATTTACTGACAAAAAGCCAGCAGTTATTCACAAAATTTCATTCTTGTGAAACACAACTAGCTCTTTATTCTCGCGAAGTAATGAGTGCTATCGACGGGAGACATAAATTCATTCCATATTTTTAGATTCCCAGAAGGATTTTGACACTGTTCCTCAGAAGCGACTTCTTACTAAATTACGTGTCTGTGGAGTATCGTCTCAGTTGTGTGACTGGATTCATGATTTCCTGTCAGAAATGTCATAGTTTGTAATAAATGACGGAAAGTCATCAAATAAAATAGAATCAATATCAGGCGTTCCCCAGGGAATTATTATAGGCCCTCTGTTGTTCCTGATCTACATAATATAAGACAATCTGAGCAGCTCTCTTCGATTGTCTCCAGATGATGCTGTCATTTACCGTCATGTAATACCATCAGATGATGAAAAGGAATTGAAAAATGACTTAGTCAAGATATCTGCATTGTGCAAAAAGTTAAAATTGACTCTAAAGCGTGAAAAGTGTGAAATAATCCACATGAGCACTAAAAAAATCTGGTGAATTTCAGTTACACAATAAATCACACAAATCTAAAGGCTATAAGTTCAACTAAATACTTAGGGATTACAATTAGGAAAAATTTAAATTTAAACGATCGCATAGATAATGTTTTGGGAAATCAAACCAAAGATTGCGTTTTATTGGCAGAAAACTTAGAAAATGTAGCAGTTTTTCTAAAGAGACTGCTTATACTACGCTTGTCCGCCCTCTGCTGGAGTTTTGCTGCGTGGTGTGGGATCGCATACATAGGATTGCCGGAGGACATCGAAAAAGTTCAAAGAATGACAGCTCGTTTTGTATTATCACGAAATAGGGGAGAAAGTGTAACGGATATGATACACGAATTAGGGTGACAGCCATTAAAACAAAGGCGTCTTTCACTGCGGCGGGACTTTCTCAGGAAATTTCAGTCACCAACTTTTCTTCAGAGTGTGAAAATATTTTGTTGGCACGCACCTACATCGGGAGAAATGATCATCATAATAAAATAAGAGAGATGAGAGCTCGCACGGAAAGATTTAAGTGTTCGTTTTTCCCGCGCGCTCTTTGAGAGTGGAACGGTAGAAAAATAGCTGGAAGGTGGTTCGATGAACCCCCAGGTACTTAAATGAGAATTGAAGAGTAGGTATCGATGTAGATATAGATGCCTAATAACTTTCCTCACTTATACGAGCTGAAATTTAAGACTGCCCCAAACTTTTATTGTATTTTCTATGCAACTTCTTCATCTAACAATAATCCACCATGTTGAGTCTGAGATAGCAGGCTGTCTGCGAGGCTATCTGGATTTTCATTCGACAACCCCAAATCTACACATAAATTCGGGCAATTTGATGCAATGTATTCACGATCTACTTGCTTTTCAAAACTAAGGTGTATTGCTGGGTTCTTTCCTAACACCATTTCACCCCTTCCCAAGTCAAGGATGGCGTGGTTCTCATTTAGGAAATCGATAACGAAAATCATGGCAGTCAACAGCATAGGCATCACCAAAATATTCCACACTAACTTGTAGTCTTGGAAGATAAATTCAAGCCACATCTGCTCCCTAACGTCAATACTTTTTCCATGGATTACTCTCCTTTTCTTAAAGATAGCACCGACCAGTTCCCATTCTCCTCACATTTTCTAAAAGCCACATCTGAGAGCACCGAGATTTGACTAATGCTATCAAAAATAGCCTCATGCCTTACACTGCCTAGTGGTACAGTAATTACTTCTTGGAAATTCCTCGCGCTCATACTTACCTTTTCTTCTAGCATTAGGTTCCTCATATTATCGCAATACATCATATTTATCTGTCACTATTCGATGTTCGACACGGTTCCTCAATTTCCATACCAATGTCTCCTTCGAATAATTGAGATACTGGGCGTTCGTTACTATGCGTTGGAAGTCGGTGGAACGAATCTATACAAAATCGACCGGGCCGATCTTTCTGATTGTTCGATCCCAGGCCAAACCGATGGCGGTACCTATCATTATTCCATCTCCATTTACCACGATTTTGTTGGTATTGTCGAAAATGACTTCTATCCTGACGATGTCAGAATGTCGCAGCATTCTGGTTTTCAGGAAGCCTAAACATTCAATTTTCCGTTTGTGTCGGCCCAAAGGAAACCGACCTCATCCCTAGCCGCGCGTGCTCCACTATGCTACGCCACGAGGAAGAGCAACCATCTTGACATGAGAGATAGATTTCAGCGAGGGAAGAGATGCTTGTCACACTCTAGCTATTGACAGCCCTGCCCCAGGGAGTCCTTAAGAAAACGGAAACAATTTGTTTGTAGTGAACGCTGCAGCGTCAGCTCGACGTAATACTATGTAAACAATTCCCAGATTTGCCACCTTGTTACAAACAAGAGGAAGGGCCATTCCTCAGTCGGGCCCGCGCCTCTCTGGTGCCGAACAGCACACCATCTGAAGCATTTGTATTTGTTTTTCAGACCTCCTCACTCCAACAAATTTGAGAGTGAAGCAAACCGCCTGTTGTAAGAGGAAACGCTAGGGATACTAGTATGTTGCTCTCCTGTCAGCTTTTCAGAGGGCTCGCTTGGGCTGGCATACATAACATGCTCCTACTCGTGAGGAGAAAACATTTCCCTTGGCGTAATTGTACAAACGGCTGCCCGTTGCCTGCAGTTTGAGCGAGGCCAGTCCATAACAAAACCGTCTATTTAGTTACGAGTTGGAAACTTATTCCTTTTGTAACGATTAATAAAAATTGCTCATGCTTCACAGTCAGAAGAAGGGTAAGGGAGGTACTACCATCTGACGTTGTACAATTGCCTCTGTTACTTCGCGAGTTCCATATTTATTCATGTGGCCAGAGTGGAGCATATTTTCATCGTCTGAAACGACTGAACCGATGAACTGGCTGAGTGTTTCGGGTTTGCGAATCGAATAGCCTTGAGGAAGCATTGACTGTAGTCTGCCGGCCGCTGTGGCCGAGCGGTTCTAGGCGCTTCGGTCTGGAACCGCGCCACCGCTACGGTCGCAGGTTCGAATCCTGCTCGGGCATGGATGTGTGTGATGTCCTTAGGTTAGTTGTTGTTGTTGTTGTTATTGTTGTTGTTGTTGTGGTCTTCAGTCCTGAGACTGGTTTGATGCAGCTCTCCATGCTACTCTATCCTGCGCAAGCCTCTTCATCCCCCAGTACCTGCTGCAGCCTACATCCTTCTGAATCTGCTTAGTGTATTCATCTCTTGGTCTCCCTCTACGATTTTTACCCTCCATGCTGCCCTCCAGTACTAAATTGGTGATCCCTTGATGCCTGAGAACATGTCCTACCAACCGATCCCTTCTTCTAGTCAAGTTGTGCCACAAACTCATCTTCTCCCCAATTCTATTCAGTACCTCCTCATTAGTTATGTGATCTACCCATCTAATCTTCAGCATCCTTCTGTAGCACCACATTTCGAAAGCTTCTATTCTCTTCTTGTCCAAACTATTTATCGTCCATATTTCACTTCCATACATGGCTACACTCCATACAAATACTTTCAGAAACGACTTCCTGACACTTAAATCAATACTCGATGTTAACAAATTTTAGTTGGGTTTAAGTAATTCTAAGTCTAGGGGACTGATGACATGGATGTTAAGTCCAATAGTACTTAGAGCAATTTGAACCATTTTTTTTTACTGTAAACTAGATTGCAAGGGGCCGCTTGCTTTAATCATAAACATATCTCCGTGTGATGCTAAATGTTATTGTTTTTACATAAAGAAAAATATAATAATTTTTTTCATCTATGAAATTAGTGAATTTACTCATGGCACTTTTGTTGCCTATGACGGTGGCTACTTTCAGAACTCAAATTAATAATCAAATTATCTAATTTAATACGACTGAATTTTGATTTGCTGGTGTATACATGTATCACCGCAATAAAATAAAAACAGAGAATAATTGAAAGAATATGAATGAAAACAGTAGCATATTGAAGTTTAAAAAAAATAGTGACAAGTTCTTATTCATTCTTTTAAAACTATAATCGAGCTGATAAATCTTACAAAACATATGAGAAACATAAATTAGATAAAGGGATGGTGTTTGATTGGCAAAGCATTTATAGGGGCGGAAACTATGCAAATTCTCCCCTGAATTTGACCCTCTTACAACGCAGCCTGACTTCGTTTACATGAATCCAAAGTGACGCCTGATTCTATTCAAATGGAATCAACTACGACCAAGGGCACGACAAACCATGGTTCACGGAGAACAGGGAGCTGTGAACGTCATTTAACAGCCCCACGCCGGTACACCAATACTTTACCCTTTCACCTTGATTCAGGCAGCAGAAGAGAACGGCACGATGTAGGCGATGAGCGGCTCGCTGCGCCAGCTGTAATGTTCTGACGCATTCACGAAAACTTGAAAACTACTGTCGTTCTGGTTAGTAGAACGTGGGAACCTTTCCTATCTGAGTCCTGAAATGCTGGCAGATTTCAGTATGAGGAGCACCCGTTCGCTGGTCTGGCCAATCAATTTGACTCACAGGCACGACGGCGCGTGCTGGAATTGTCAAATTTCAGACGGCCAACTCAGGACGGATAATTTCACCCTCGTGACACACGATATGTCTGAGATGATATGCAGTTCCACTGTCGGTGCAGTTGGAAATTGCCACTGGCTCTTAGTCCACCACAAGTCTCACCCACTAGGGAAAGACCTTAAGTTCTGCACCAGAGGAGGACCAGAAGACGAAGAAGGCAAAGAATCACCATCACTTTCCACCAAGCATCAGTGCGGGAGCCATATTAGCAGAAAAAAACTGCCTCCATGTTGTACAAACCAATCGAACTATCCTCTACTCATTAAATCTCCCCTCTTGACTGTTCTGTGAGCCTGGTAGCGAATCCAGACACAGCATCAGAGTTCCCACAAGGGGGGTGCAATCCTCTGCTTTGCATATCCTGAGAGGAGACAATCAGTGACTCAAAATCTCTCTTGTCTGAAAAAAGATATTAGACTTGGAGGGCGTCGTTTTCGCTGTAAGCATGGCCATGTTTCGGCAAAAAAGGTCTACCTAGACGGGACTACATTCCCTCATTTTTGGAGAGCTCTAATTTTTTCAGGCTGATCATTTCCAATTTCTGAAAGAAGGCTGTTAAGCTTCCCAGACAGTCGTGTGTGTGAGATATACGTTTTTGCTGCTCGCTAAAAGAACCTGGCGACTTCTTGGCATTGGGTGAGATACAGTCTTGCCTCCATTAAACACGTGCACTAGCCACTCTGTTCGTATCATCCCAGCTTCTAACGTGAGAACACTCGTAGTTTTATGGCCATCCTACCATTTGCACATAAGCTCAGATTACAGCGGTCTCTCTTAAATGGCTTCCTCCACCCACTTTCTGCCAACTGGGCACCTTTCTGACGGCCTGTAACCTGGCCTGGGTAAAATGTTTTGCGAACCGGCGCCTTCCTGTTCCCGCTCTAAGTGGGAAGAGTGTAGTGCCGTGCCCCGAAGTCCCTCTGCAGGTACAATTCACACAGCGCTGGTTAACGAACCCCTTGCACAACCAGGTCGCTGGACACAACATTTATGGCCCGCAATCCATCTTTCTCCCAGTTCTCTGTCGCCTCTACTGTGGGCCCTTGGGTACAAGTTCTCTATAGGCTACATAGGCAGCTACAGAAACACTCTGCACACAGTTTACTCATGCAAAAAAGTCGTAAACCACACATACCAAATGTAGTACTGGGGAACACGGAGATCATCACCTAAAATATGAATATTAATCTTTCTGACAGTATACTTAAAGTGAGAGAGGGGCGTGCCACCTCTCGAGATACATCAAGGTAACAACATGATGCCCTTGTGACAGTTCACAGCTAGTAACGTTGAAACACCCCACCGTCACTTATCTGGTTTTGGCGTGTGTTCACCCCAGGTAATTGACTAACAGATCAACAGAGAGTGCAAAACTGCCGCAATATCGGATAACGCAAAGAAAGTAATAACGCCCTGTGACTCCTGATTGAACTGCGGTGGCACTGTTGACATTAATTGATTTAAAATTGATCCATTTTAATTAAAAAGGGGTGCACATTGATGTTATATTCAACTATTGAACACCAGATGCAAATGTTGAACACAACATTAATTAAGAAAGTGACTTGGGATTTCAACTACTTGATTGAAAACAGATGCAGTCGATTAGCACAAATTTATTTTATCCCACGACCTTCAAACATCACATTACATGACTCTCCTAACAGGCAGTGGTAGTAAATTGCGTTTGCGTGGAGTAAAGCGCAATAAGTCAAAAGTAATTCCTATCGACTGACCCAGGCGAAATGCGAAGTGCCAGAAGAATTCTACAATACACGGCCCATGAAACCCTCGTGGAAACTTTGCCGACGTGATCCAACAAATTAATCAGCGGCCGGAGCGGCGCAATATCGCCGAATTTAGCGTGGCTGGGCGGCGTCGTTATGCGAACGTCGGCCGACCCCTTGGTGCTGCAAGGCTGCGCTCGTCTATTCACTTCTAGCTATCCTGCTCAGTACATAGCTGAACGAAAACTTTCTATTTCCAAGCTCAATCGTTCCGTTTGCTAAGTCCTAAACTGCAGAGATGCTCACTGTCTCTCAAGCAAGCTGAGTAAAGAACGCCACGTCCGCACTCTAGGCAAGCTGGAAACGGAAGACTCCTACGGAGACTTCTCCCAGTTTGCTCTTCGCCTCAGTTTCCCTCCAGCAAAATCACTTACACCAATTGCAGCGCAGGTCGCGTTAATTATGCGTCGCTTCCCAGCGCTGACCAATGCCTGCTCTGGGAACTGAACAAATTCCCACAATATTTCCCTTCCTCGCAACTTCTGCTACTTAGCTCCTCCCAGGCCATCCATCAAGGTTAGCGTCTGCTCAAAACACCAATTTTTCCGGAATTCTGACTCCCAGGAGAGTACTTCAGATTCTTTGGTCCTACGTTCCCATCGGAGGCCAGCGTATTTCATTCTGTCGCTCTTCACCTGATTTACTTCAGACTCTGCGGACCGTGAATTCAGCGTGAAGTTGCTATAGTCACGAACACGCGTATTTTGGCCTCTGTTGACCGCTCCACCGTAGCTTTGCGCGGCTTTCTCGCATGGTTCAAATGGCTCTGAGCACTATGGGACTTAACATCTATGGTCATCAGTCCCCTAGAACTTAGAACTACTTAAACCTAACTAACCTAAGGACATCACACAACACCCAGTCATCACGAGGCAGAGAAAATCCCTGACCCCGCCGGGAATCGAACCTGGGAACCCGGGCGTGGGAAGCAAGAACGCTACCGCACGACCACGAGCTGCGGACTTTCTCACATGTTTCACTGAAAATGGGACGATGGACATTTATCAACAGGCGTAAAAGTTCTCCGACTGCTTCCTGGTACACCAGCAAGGGGTCAACCACCCCCCTCACTGTCACTCATCTAAACGCAGCTGGAGGCCACGCCCCGTTACCTCTTTCTCAAGTGTTTGAGCCGCCCTAAGCTGCCTATTGTCGCTTCCCTTCGCCGTTCCCCAGGTGGCCACGGTCAACTCTGTATTTCCCTGGGATAAATTAGCCTCCAGTAAATCGATGCGTTTCCACAAAGTTTTCATGTCATGTGAATTACTTTAAAACCATCACCCGACATTAATTATTCCAATACGCCCATACTATACCCTCTACAAAATGCATTGTGCCTTGTCAGTCATTTTTGTTCAGCCCTACTGTTCGCTCAACGTGAGTTAGGTGATCTTTAATGACTTCATGTAAGGGGCATAGATCTTGCCATCTTACAACGTTTTAAATTACGGATGGACTAAAAACGCTTAATAGAGCAAAATCACTTTAGTCGAATGAGATACCTTTAAGATTATATGGGGATTATTATCCCCTTCTAGCACTAATTTATCTTAGGTTGCTAGCTTAACGAAAGTTACCTAGTAACTTGTAAAAAGTGCATGTCATTCCTGTTTCCGCGTAGAGTCATAGGATGGATTCAGATTGTTACAGGCTTATATAGCTGACATTAACCTGTTCTAGAATTATGGAACACGTTTCATGCTTACGCATTATGGCGATTTATGGAAAATGAAAATCTCCTCTACAAGAATTAACATGGATTCCGCAGAGGTCTTGCGAAACTCCGCTCGCACTGTTCATCCAAAAGATCAAGAGTGGCCGGCCGGTGTGACCGAGCGGTTCTAGGCGCTACAGTCTGTAACCGCGCGACCGCTACGGTCGCAGGTTCGAATCGTGCCTCGGGCATGGATGTGTGTGATGTCCTTAGGTTAGTTAGGTTCAAGTAGTTCTAAGTTCTAGGGGACTGATGACCCCAGATGTTAATTCCCATAGTGCTCTGAGCCTTTTTTTTTTTATCAAGAGTGCCATAGACATCGGCACCCAGATTGATAGTGCATTCCTGGACTTCAGGAAAGAATTTGGTGCAGTTATGCACGGTAATTTAGTGAACAAAATACGTGCTTACCGAGTCTCGGAAAAGATTTGAGACCGGTTTCAGGACGTTGCTCTTAACGGAGAAAACTCGACCGATGACTAGATAAATTCTGGAATATCCCAAGGAAGTGAGATAAGTCGAATAGTGTTTGCAGTCTATGCTTTACAATGATGCCGTTGGTAACAGAGGAAGCTCCTTGAGGCTGTTCGTAGATGACGCGGTTGTCTATAAGAAGTCTGTGACGTAGAGCAGGAAGAGCTCCAGAGGATTGAGGACTGGTGTAGGAACTCGTAATTTAACCTGAAAAAATAAATGTTAAGTATTGCGTATAAATAGGGGAATAAATTTACTATTGTGCGATTGCCATATTGTTGACAAATCAGTGGAAACAGTCCTCTTTTTCGTGTTCTCTGTCCTGTATCTTCACTGGGTTGGCATGCTAATTCTAGGACTTGGCAATGTCAGTAGATGGGGGCCACCGGATGCCCTTTCTGCCGTCATCCCTTCCAACAAGGGTAGGAATTTGTGTATCTCATCTGTCTGTGTTTAGTGTTATACCATGTGAAAGTGGAAGAACGTTGTCTAAATATTCGCGAATCGTGTGATTGAGGCGATTGTATATGTCAGCTCGGTATTCACCTAGTAGTAGGAGAGAAACCGCCTAAAATCCACATGCAGGCTGGACGGCGAACTGGTCTTCGTAGTTAATCCGTCGGGCGTATGCGATCTGGGGCCGGCGAGCCTCGCCGAATCCTGGAAGCGGCGTGCTAGCGCGCACGGCTATCCGGGCGCGTCAAATCACTGGAAAAGTAATTGCCGTAAATACCTAGAAGTAAACTTTCGGAACGACCTAAAGTGGAATGAATTAATGAAACAAATAGTAGGAAAAGGAGATGACAGACTAAGAGTGACAAAAGATCGTTAAGGAAATGTAATTCATTTACTAAAGAAGTAGTTTAAGAGGTAGTTGTTTGACCCGATTCATGAATATCACACATCAGTCTGAGACCCTTATTAAGTTGTATTAAATAATAGATATACAAGATCGAAAGAAGAGCGACGTATGTCGTCACAGAATCCTTTAGTCGGTGCGAGAGCATTACCGAGATGCTTAATAAACACCTGTGGTAGGCGGTACCAAGAAAGGCATTGTGAATCACGGGGAGTTTTACTGCTGAAATTCCGGGAGAGTAAGTACTGAGGAGAGTCGGGAAACATATTGCTTCCACCACCAACCCCACACGTACGTCACAAGAAATGACCGCAACGAGGACTATTCGAAAAATTAGAACTAGTACGGAAGTTTCCCTACAATCCTTCTTCCCACGATGCATTAGCCAATACACAAGGGAAGAGAGAAAAAGATAATGGTACCAGAAGTGCCCTCTGCCACACTCCTAATGAGGCTTGTGGTGACTTGTTTCTTCTTCAGACGCTGTGAATCGAGGTATCCAAGTAAAAGTGTGGAACATGTCACTGTCTGTAAAACTGATAAAACTTATTTCTCACTGTCTCCTTTACGCAATGATACGCGTGCTTCGAATGAAACACAAGGACGAAAGGTTACGATTTAAGGTTCGGCCCACGTCAATGTCGGAGCACATTCTCAATTCTCAGTTGGTCAAGGTCAGAGAAGAAAACCGGCCACGACCATTTCGAAAGAGCCACTTCAACATTTGCATGAAGTGGTTTAGGGGAACCAGAGTCCTAAATTACACTACGGTGTTGTGTCAGTAAGGGGATACACACTATGGGCCTAGAAGATGGCAGCGGACAGCTATTTGCAAGGCTCAGTACACCTACGTTGGATTCCAGCTATGAGTGAGTGGTACCGATCATACACTGCCTGGTCAAAAGTATCCGGAGACATCTAAATTACTGGCCATTAAAATTGCTACCTCAAGAAGAAATGCACATGATAAACGGGTATTCCTTGGACAAATGTATTATACTAGAACTGAAATGAGATTACATTTTCACGCAATTTGGGTGCATAGATCCTGAGAAATCAGTACCCAGAGCAACCACCTCTGGGGCCGTAATAACGGCCTTGATACACCTGGGCATTAAGTCAAACAAAGCTTGGATGACGTGTACAGGTACAGCTGCCCATGCAGCTTCAACACGATACCACAGTTCAGAGTAGTGACTGGCGTATTGTGACGAGCCAGTTGCTCGGACACCATTGACCAGACGTTTTCAGTTGATGAGAGATATGGAGAATGTGCTGGCCAGGGCAGCAGTCGAACGTTTTCAGTATCCAGGACCTGCAACATGCGGTCGTGCATTATCCTGCTTAAATGTAGGGATTCGCAGGGAGCGAATGAAGGGTAGAGCCACAGGCCGTAACACATCTGAAATGTAAAGTCCACTGTTCAAAGTGCCGTCAAAGCGAACAAGAGGTGACCGAGACGTGTAACGAATGGCACCCCATACCATCACGCCGGGTGGCGCGCCAGTATGGCGATGACGAATACACGCTTCCATTTGCGTTCACCGCGATGTCGCCAAAAACGGATGCGACCATCATGAAGCCGTAAACAGAATCTGCATTCATCCGAAAAAAGGACGTTTTGCCATTCGTGCACCTAGGTTCATCGTTGAGTACACCATCGCAGGCGCTCCTGTCTGTGATGCAGCGTCAAGGGTAACCGCAGCCATGGTCTCCAAGCTGATAGTCCATGCTGCTGCAGACGTCGTCGAATTGTTCGTGCACATGGTTGTTGTCTTGCAATCGTCCTCATCTGTTGACTTAGGGATCGAGACGCGGCTGCACGATCCGTTACAGCCATACGGTTAAGATGCCTGTCATCTCGACTGCTAGTGATACGAGGCCGTTGGGATCCAGCACGGCGTTCCGTGTTACCCTCCTGAATACACCGATTCCATATTCTGCTAACAGTCATTGGATCTCGACCAACGCGATTAGCAATGTCGCGATACAATAAACCACAATCGCGATAGGCTACAATCCGATCTTTATCAAAGTCGGAAACGTAATGGTACGCGTTTCTCCTCCTTACACAAGGCATCACAACGTTTCACCAGGCAACGCCGGTCAACTGCTGTTTGTGTATGAGAAATCGGTTGGAAACTTTCCTCATGTCAGCACGTTGTAGGTGTCGCCACCGGTGCCAACCTTGTGTGAATGCTCTGAAAAGCTAATCATTTGCATATCACAGCGTCTTCTTCCTGTCGGTTAAATTTCGCGTCTGTAGCACGTCATCTTCGTGGTGTAGCAATTTTAATGGCCAGTAGTGTATATAATGCACAATTGACCAGTAGATTTCACAAGAAGCGGACCCGTTATTATAAAAGCAGGCAGGGAGTGTCATATTGTCAGTAGAAAATCAGTAACAGCAGAATGGGTTGGTCAGAAGAACTCAATGGTTTCGAACTTGGGCTAGTCATGGGATATCATCTTAGTAATATATTCATCGGAGACATTTCAACCCTTGTAAAGCTGCCGAATTCTACTGTTGGTGACGTGATTCTGAAGTGGAAACGCAATGGAATTACCACAGCTAAAACAAGACTAGACAGACCACACCTACTGACGGACAGGGACCGTCAAACACTGTGAAGAGTAAATGTATAACATCGCATTAAATCAGTGGAAGTAGTCACTCGTGAGTTCCAAGGCGCTATCAGCGGACTATCTAGAACTACGAGTGTGCGTAGGGGGTTAAAAAGAATGTGGTACAATAGTCGAGCACCTCCTCATGAGCCACAAATTTCTATTCTCAGTGTTAAGGGACGCTTCAGGTGGTCTAAAGAGCGATGACACTGGACAGCAGATGTCTGTAAACCAGCGACCTGGAGTGTTGAATCACGCTATACACTGCGGCAATCCTATGGAAGGGTTTGGGTTTGGCGAACACCTGGAAAACGTTGCCTGCCATCATGTGTAGTGCCAACAGTGAAGTACGGAGTATGGGGCCTATTTTTAGTGGTCTGCAGCTCGTGGTCTAGTGGCTAGCGTTCTACCTTTGGATGACGGGGGTCCCGTGTTCGATTCCTGGCCGGGTTGAGGATTTTCTCTTTCCCCGAGGACTGGGTGTTTGTGTTGTCCTCATCATTCCATATCGTCCTCATCATTCGTGAGTGTGACTAGATTTGATTGTGAAGAAATTGGGACTTTGTACGGGCACTGATGACCTCGCAGTTGAGCGCCCCACAAACCAAACATCATCGTCATCGTCTTTTTAGTGGTAGGATCTGGTTGCCTAATTCCACTTTAGAAAACGCCAAATGCAGAAGGAAACGAACACTTTGCACAACACTGTGTACTGCGTGCAGTAGAAGAACGGTTCGGAGAGGATGGTTGCTTGTATCAGCATGACACTGCAACCTGTCGTAAAACAGAAACTGTGAGGCAATGATTTGTGGAAAATAATAATTCTGAAATGGCCTGGCCCTCCCAGAGTACCGACCTCAGCCTAGTAGAACACCTAATGGACCAATTGTAACATCGACTTCGCTTAAGACCCTAGCGTCCATCACTACCGTCAATGATTTCGGCTAATGAAGGAGAATGGGCTGTCATTCTTCCAAAGACATTCAGACGCCTCACTCAAACTTTCCGTAGCTGAGCTCAATCCGTCATAAAGGCGATGTGTGGCTACAGTCTACATTAATGTCCACAATACGTGTCACGATGCTTTGGATCAGAGAGTGTATATTGGTGCATTCATTAGTGCACTTCTCTGGTGTAATCTTCAAGAAACTGAGGTGTTATTAAAGACATAGTAGCAGTTCAGCTTGAAAAGGGTAGGGAATGAACCATCTGGGCTCTCAGATGAAGTGATTTATAGAAACTGTGGAAAACCTAAATCAGGATGGCAGATCGGAGATTTGTTACTTGCTGCTCCAGAGATTGAATATCTCCCATATTTCCTTGCTATGAAAATACCTTCTATACTGTGTGTTGACAAATGAAAAGATTTACTTCAACACCTGAAACGTAATTCTCTTTTGGTTAAACTGTCTGCTGTTTGAGTCTTAACTGCCTCACTGTAGGAACATTTGTAACTGCCTCGCTGAGTGACTCATTGTTCGAGGTGGTGCTTTGCTGAAAGGTGTGAAGTGTTTTCTCGTGACACGCAGCTTAAAGGAGGACGTTTTCCCACGTGTCATGAGTTAAGAGTTAGATGTTATCGGAATTACTTTCAGACCCGAGTATTGTGTGTTTTTTAGTTCATTTCGAAGGCATTGTGTGCATATGATATAACGAGGAAGTTCCCTGTTCCCAGACAAGAAGCGGCCGTATACATACACTGCACTGGGACACTGCACGTCGTATTGTGCCATACGGCGCACAAACTGATACGGGGAAAAGCAGTCGCCACTAATTAATCCAATGAACATTGAGCGTACTGTTGCAACTTCCAGCCAGTGTGCTGTTTTAGTGTTTTTCATTTGAGGTGAAGTACATGGGTTTTTAATACTTACTTATTAGTTCTGCAAATGACCTGCTTACTACCAAGGCTATATCCTTCAGCGACCGAGCGAGGTGGCGCAGTGGTTAGCACACTGGACTCGCATTCGGGAGGACGACGGTTCAATCCCATCTCGGGCCATCCTGATTTAGGTTTTCCGTGATTTCCCTAAATCGCTTCAGGCAAATGCCGGGATGGTTCCTTTGAAAGGGCACGGCCGATTTCCTTCCCCATCCTTGCCTCACCCGAGCTTGTGCTCCGTCTCTAATGACCTCGTTGTCGACGGGACGTTAAACACTAATCTCCTCCTCCTCCTCCCCTCCTTCAGCGTGTTAACGAAGAAAAATTAGCCAGATGCGAGTAGGACCCGCACTCTGAAAGTTCCGTACAATTATGTAGATAGACTGTTCATCCGTCCCAGAAATCGAGAATCTCGACGATTTTTGCCAGTTATCGACACTGATACTGGCAAGATATCGGTCCCGGGAATTTCAAGCCTCCGAGAATATTTTAATTCCGAAGTCGAATTACAAATGACAAAAGAAATATTTTTTCAAGTCATATAATTGCAAATTAACAATTTTCTGATTTTTTCCTTTACTTTTACTGTGAAACCTTGCTTTTTGACAAATTTCTAGGTCAACGGATAGTACCATGTAGGTTTTGGAGAGTGAGTTTGCGAGTTTGAAAATGTGTGGTATAAGTGGTCGTGTCTTTTGACTGCAGTGACTTAGAAGCTTCAATCTCTTACACCGCCAAGGGACCATAGACCTCCGTATGTGACATAAATTTCAACTTAATGCGTCTATTCGTTCTTTAGAAAGAGGGTTTTTAACAGTCGGACACACATACAGAAAGACAGATAGACAAACAAAAGAATCCTATAAAGGTTCCGTTCTTAAAGACTAAGGAACGGGACCATAAAAATAACTTTAAATTACTGCTACTGTTTGAAGCGTCATACTTCACACAACAACAAATGATAAATGTTTAGTTTCAGTGTTGGTGTTAGGATGACATTATTACGTTGTAAAGCGATCAATTTAACATCAAACACGCTCCAGTTTTATTTTAAAAGTTTTAACTCATATGGATTATGAGTGAAAGAAACAAAACAAAAATATAGCTGATCTTCCACAACTTCTGGTGCCTGCAGACAACAGTGTTGGACCACAGGAAACGAAATTACGTTCTGACAGAAAAGGGCCGTTCTTTTTTCAATAAAGATACTGTTGCTGCATTATATTTAAATCAAACGTGGAACATCCTAAAGAAACAAAGCATCAATGAATGAAGAAGTGGATGGATGATCTGTAGAACGAAGAGTGAAATTTTTTGAGCGTTGTGCACATTTCTTAATACGTGAATCATTGTTATTGGATGACAATGCTCCTATTGGATTTTTGTCTTTTTACCAAAGATTTACGACAAATATTTTTTCAGGCTTAGATTGTGAAGTGCTATTTAAAACAAAACGCATTAGTTATTCTAAACCTGAATTAGCTGTAACTTAAGAGAGAATTTTTTTGGAAATTTGTGGTAAGCTCTTATGGGACGAAATTGCTGAGGTCATTGGTCCTTAAGCTTACACACTATTTAATCTAACTTAAACTAACTTACGTTAAGGACGACACAAACCCATGCCCGACGGAGGACTCGAACCTCCGACGAGGAAAGCCGAACGGACCGTGACAAGACGCCACAGACCGCGTGGCTACCCCGCGCGGCCTTAAGGGAGAACATTAGAATTGTTCGCTTCTGATCTTCAGCTTGGTGTTACTGCCATACGAATGTACAGCGCATCGTGGATGGTCGCTCTCGGAATCTCGGTCCCCAAATTTACGCAATAGCGTTTCGCGACAAAAACGTCGTCTTCCTTTTAATTATTCTCATGTAGTTCCTCTAAGAAGCATTGTAGCGGTGTTGTATTGGCTGAGGCAGCATAGTACCACCTATGGTAGCATAGCTGTAAAGTCGTTCGATCTGTTTATTGCATTCGAGCTTATGAGGATCCGAAACACTATAACACCACTCAAAGATAAAGTGGGTGACAAAAAGTTTGAAGGACCCGGATTACAAAATGGTGACCACTTTACAAAGAACTTGGCAGGATGAGCTCACTTATCCGTGTGGCGTTGCACTCCCTAACACCTGGAAGAATGCACTAATTCGGTTGGGAAGGGTGTCAGAAAGCCGTTGTACCCTTTTATGAGGCAAACTGGGTCACAACTGTTGTAATTGGCCCTTGATATCCTGGATACTGGCTCTGGGACAGTGTTGACGCCAGAGCTGGTGCCACACATGTTCTGTAGGCGAAAGACATGGGAATATTTCTGACTACGTTAGTACCTCAGCCTCACGGAGACAGTTCATAGAGGTGCGAGCCATCTCGGGACGAGCACTGTCCTGTTGAAAAATACACCACGATACAATCGCATGAGAGGTGACACATTAGGCTGCAGGACGTCCGTGCTATACCGTTGCGCTGTCAGAGTTCCCTCAGTCACTACTCGCCGTGATATACGATGGGTCGCCACACCATGATGCCAGCAATAACACCGATGTTCTTCTTCAAAACATTGGAACGATAGGACATCTCGCCATATTACTGCCATACTCGCCGTTGATGGTCATCCGGGGTAGCAAAGATAATCACTGAACAGATTGCGAAGCCATTCATCAGCATTCGTGGTTCTCGGCAACGACACGACTCCAAACGCAGCCGTTGGTGTTGTGGTGTTGGAAATGGAAATGTTGTGTGGCTAGAGCCTCCCATCGGGTAGAACGGTCGCCTGGTGCAAGTCTTTTGAGTCGACGCCACTTCGGCGACTTGCGCGTCGATGGGGATGAGATGATGAGCAGGAGAGGCACCACAGGACATTTTAATTCCCACTGTCTATACTTTCACAAATAAATTCATATGACTTTGTCAGCATGATCAGAAAGGATTCAAGATTCACACTCATAGCAGTGGAAGTTCAAAAACACAACAAAATATTTTTTTTACGTGTGAAATTTCATCATTTTTTCACTTACTATTGGCTGCATTTATTGCTGTAGGTACACTTTTCTTCATTTGTAAGAGAGATTCTTCGGTTTGCACAGCATACAAACCATACTTACAGGTGTATGAAAGTCTAGAATTTTCTAAATCTATTAAAAATTGTGTTAAAAATTGAGATTTTTTCTAAACATAAAGTTTAAAACGTAACAGCTCATTCATTTTTCATAAATTTAGTAAACTGACGTCCTACCCCCCCCCCCCCCCCCCCTTAACAGAGTTGTTGTACTAATTTGGTTTTCTCTCGGCTTGTAGGAAGAGTCGTGAATCGACGAGTTGCACATTGACACACAGTCGGGTCAGGGAATGTGATCAGAGAACTATTATTATATGTTTGCATTTTCTTATGCTAACAGTTTTCCTTTCCGAACGGAAATAATAAGACTGCTGGTGTTTGTAAGTATGTTATTGTTTCGAATAAGTATTGGGTTGTGGAGGAAGCGAAATCACTCCATCACGTAAGGAATGTTTACCCCTGTTATTCTCTTGACAGAATGTCATTTGTCTTGTTTTACGTGCTCGAGAGCTTTTCTTGTTGAGGCCAGCCCTACAGTTCCACTGACAGAGATATCGTAACACATTTGTTAAGAACTTCAGTGTTTAAATCGTTATTTTTAAGGACATTTACTTTATTGTAACTTCCAGTGAGTAGGATGTTAATTCATAAAAATGTTGTCGTAATATTCAATGATTGCTAGACGATTATGAAGAACAAATAAAAATCTAGTTCATCTGAGAAAAAAGGTACGCAGAATCAAAGTAAAGACTAGCAATCAGGTACCTTGCTATTTGCGCCGTATGTTCTCACTATCCCAAGTCTCAAAGTTGAAATACAACTAGCATTTGCCCATTGCGATGAGATCGTAGTATATATACACCTCTTACGTGTATTCCATAACGAAAAATTGCCAACTGTACACACAAGGCACACTTCTTTGCCGGACATTTAGTGACCTATCTGACATCTTCTCATTTTACACTCTGCATAGTTCAGGAGGCCTGATTCCTCACAGCAAACTCAAAAATGACACACCTGGGACCACCGTTTCTATCTCTTTCCGTAGCCACTCGAGGAGAAAAAGCGAACGTTTTCTTTGTAAGTTACCCTCTGATACTCACATGATAAGGTACCTCATATCCGACGGTAAATTACTGAGCTACTAACTGAGAAATATTAGTTTAGACCTTTCAACATCGTCGGTAAAACGCGATGCATATATTACAAAAAACGTACCTCTCCATTATGAATGAGCTGTATTCGCTAAGTGTATCTTATGTGTTGTTGTCTATTAAGATTTGTCACTGTCATCATCACATCATGTTAACAAGAACCACAGACTACATGCACATGCTTTTAGTACTCTGTTTGTTCTTTCCGAGTGGCATTAGCGCCGAGAGCGAACTTTCTCTGCCTTACGTGGGGATCTTAGACATTCTCACAAGGAGTTCACGACATTTTCTTCGCAGTGACATATTACTCCACTGATTGCACTCACTTCGACGCTCGTAGGCAAAGGAAGATTTAATGTCAACCTGTCTGTAGAAAAAGTGTGAAATTCATCTGCAAAACAGATCTGCATCTGTGGCGTCAGTTTACATCTATGTCTTTTCGCCGGGAGAATATTTATTGCTATTTTACGAAGTCCGAGCGAGCTGTGGGTTTTAAAACTTTTCCTTGACTCTTGTCTATCATGGACAACGTTCTTGCCAGTTAAGCTACTCGAGCGCATCTAGCAGTCCTAATGGAATTTTATAGCGACAGATTAGCGCTCTGAAGTGGACCGAGAGATGTGCTAAGGTAGCTTAACTGCTAAACCTAGCGAGTCGACGCAGTGACTGTCACTATGAACTAGCACTCGGAAGGAGTGAGTTTTACATAACCATTTCTGTAGTAGGTGAATGCCGAGACGCGTTATTCGAAACAATACGCAATCAAGTTGCTCCGTCATTCTTGTACAACCGAGTTAATATACTGTCTATTACTATCCTGAAGTCGACGGGACGTTAATCTCTAACCTACCCTCCTGGTGGGCAAACCAAATATCCGCGTTCAAATTTCTTTTCGTCAGTCGGTTTTAACATGTCAGGCAGCTCCTTTCTCGTGCTGTTAGATGTAAATTTTGCACCGTATATTGGAAGGAATATTCCCTATTGGTTCAGCTGGCAAAGTTTGAGTGTTGCGTGTTAGCTATGAATGTGACAAGTGCGTGTGTAGTGTTTTGTGGTATTTATTTCGTTTTTATTTTAATTGCGGATGTTGATGAAATGAAAGAGATAGGGGGAAACACTATGACGGCATATTGTCAGTTCCTCTCCAGTAACATCAGTAAGGTCTCAGAGCTGATCGTCTTCTTCCGACGGACGGATAACCAGCAGAATTACACGCCCTCCTGCATGAGACACCGAGCGAGGTTGCGTAGTGACTAGCAAACTACACTCGCATTCGGGAAGACGGCTGTTCAAACCCGCGTCCAGCCATCCAGATTTAGGTTCTCCATGATTTCCCTAAATCACGCCACGCAAATGCCGGGATGGTTCCTTGGAAACGGAACGACCGATTTCCATCCCTATCCTTAACACAGTCCGAGCTTTGGTCTGTCTATATAGACTTCGAAGTTGACGGGGCGTTAAGCCCAATCTTCCTGCTTTCCTTACCTAAGACACAGCGGAGATGTTTGAAATGAAGTCATTCTGCCTCCTCGTTTTCCATTATTGACGTTATATTTACGGTAAAAATGAAGTAGTACTGGGTTTCTGATTGGCTAGCTACAAGAGTTATGCCAACGCTCGGTCGCACCTCGTATGATTCGGCTCAGTTTTTGTTTCTTTTTTTCAATTGATCCTCCTTCCATCACTTTCAGCCTCGCCTTACACCCGATAATATAATGCCTTCTTCGTCCAAGACCACTAGCTTATCTTGAAATTTCAGTTTTAGAACTGTTCCATGAACGCTATCGATGCTGCCGAGAAGGAAGTCGTCAGAAAATGAGTATCCTTATTGAGGAAACTAAGAACCTTTTCTCAGTCTTGTCTTTCCGTCCAAAAGCTAAATACTCTTCCGCTGAAAGACTAAGAGAAGTTTTTCTTCCAACGACAAAAAAGTTTTCTTGAAAATCCGCACACTATTCTTTCAATTCTTTTTCCAACAAATATAATTGTCCTAAAAACGATAAAAAAATCTTCAGTTGGCTTCGGTTTTCCTTAAATTTCCAAACTTTTCTTCCACCCTAAGATTGAAGTTACTCTTCAAGGAAGTAGAAATCCTTGCTCAAGTGTCTAAAAAGACTATTTTATAAATAAGATCGTTGTAATAACATAAAGTAATGGAATTAAGAGTCAATTATCCTCTGTCATATATGATATAAGTGATGTTTACGGCTTTGGTTTAGGCAAAACTAATGAAGCAATCAACTTTAATATTTTTACAAATAATTTATTGATTCTTGGACAAAATTTTATGTAGTGTTCTTTTTTTTGTTTTTTTAAGAAATTCAGTCATCGGTAAGTCCCCAGTCCGAGGAGTTAAAGTTGTTCTGTTCAAAATTAGGTGTGTCCACGACTGAATTCCTACAGCCTACAAATCTTACCTGAAATTTTAAAAAAATTATTAATGTATAGGATATTGCATCAAGAATAATAGCACAGTTTTTTTAAATTTGATAAAATAATAAAATGGCAGACGACTGAAACAAAGAGGTATTTTTGTTGTGTGCTTTTGGTCACGTTTTTTTACAATAATTAATGAATAAATTAAAATGAAATTTTTGCCCATTACTCCTTGTAGACACGCCCGAGAGTAATGCAACAAAGTTTCGGAAAGACATCTTTATTAGTGTGCCAATCCATTCCGTCAGCTTGAAATACACTGTATCTGAAGCTGAAGGAATGGATTGCAACGTTCTGACCACTACCCACCGCGGGACTGAATGCCGCCTGGTGGCGTTGTGTGCACGTGACGCAGTAAGGGAAGTATACAGGGTGAACATCAATAGTACCGACAAACTGCAGGGACAGGTTTGTGACAGGAAATGGAGGGAAAATGTCCTATGGACATGTGTTCGGAAATGCATCGTTGCCACTGTAGATGGCGATAACAAATAAAAATGTGTGAAATCTTATGGGACTTAACTGCTAAGATCATCAGTCCCTAAGCTTACACACTACTTAACCTAAATTATATGCCCGAGGGAGGACTCGAACCTCCGCCGGGACCAGCCGCCCACTCCATGACTGCATAACAAATAAAAGTTTATCTGACCACGTTCCATGTGTTCCTTGTGTGTTGCAGGCTGTGTGATTGACCCAGCGTACTGTAAGGAGCAGAATGGTTCGATATTCATGTTGGGGACAAGCCGAGATGGTGTTTATGTACAGCGAATAAAATGGAAACGGTCGAGAGGCAGCACGGCTATATCAAAACCATTACCCTCACAGACACCAACGACATCACACAATATTTCAAACCCTTTTTGGGCGTCTATGTGATCATGGGTCCTTTCAGACAGACGAACGGGCAGGGAGGCAGCGGACTGTGTGTACACGAGATTTGGAGGACGTGATTCTACAGGATATTAAGACGAACGTTGTATAAGCTCCAGGCAAATGGCCCGCTAACATGGTGTAAGGCAAAGTGCAATTATGTGTATTCTGCGTGACAACCGCATCCCATGGACGCCACTTTGAAATCTGTTACGACGTGCAGGTCTATGCAGTGTTCCAGGACGATTTGTTGTCGTTGCACGCACACCTTCCATTTCCAGTCACATGTTCATAGAACCCTTTTTCCTCCATTTCCAATCAGGAATTCGTTTGTGCAGTTTGTCTGTTTTATTATTGATCACCCTGTATAAAAGGAGCAGAGACGAAAGGGAATTCACTGAAGTGACTATACGGGCAGCAAATTGGGAAATCCACTGGCGTAAAAGACTTTGACAAATAGCAGATTGACATGGCGCGTCGCCTGGGAACGAACATCTCGGAAACTACAGAACTGGTCTGTACGCGTGCTACTGTGGTTAGCATCTATGGAAAGTGACTGAAACGCGGTGAAACTATGGGTAGGCGACAATATGTTAGGCGTTTATGCCTCAAACAAAAGTGGAGGTCGGAGGCTTGCTCGCTCTGCAACGTGATCAGACGACAGAGTACAATGTCACCACAGGCGCAAGTGTTTAGGAGCACACCGTTCAGCGCACATTATTGAACATAGGGTTCTGTATCGGTAGACCCCTGCTGTTCCCATGTTGACACGGAGACATCCTTAGTAACGATTTCAGTAGGCGTGCCACCTGGTTGAATGAATCACATATCTTGTCACCTCAGGTCATGGTCGTGTCCAGATACCCCGTCACCCAGGCGAACGGCTACTCGATACATACTTCACGACACGAACGCAGGCCGGTGGTGACAGTATTTCGGTGTGGGGATCATTCACCAGATATTCTATGGGACTGTGTTAGTAATCGAAGGTATCATGACAGCTGTGGGATACGTAAAAATTATTGCGGTCCACCTGCATCCTTTCATCCTTAATGTTTCCCCGACAGCGATAGCATCTTCCAACAGGATACCTGTCGCTGTCACAAGGCCAGAATCGCTCTACAGTAGATGGAGGATCAATTTACTGGACTTACATTAATGTCTGGGCCACCAAATTCGCCTGATGTGAACCTGATGGAACACATCTGTGACGCTTTCTGCCGCCAGACCCGCTCCCACAAACCACTGGCCCGTAATTTATATGACCTACGTTACCTGTGCGTAGACATCTGGTGCCATATACCTGCGAAATCGTACCAACGACTTATCGCACCCATGCCAGGCAGAATCGCAGCTGAATTGCGTTCCAGAAGTTGACCAACACGTGGTCGTAAAGCTCTGGCCCATCAGTTTATGTTCCACATGACTTAGATTGGTGGTTGTGTTTAGAATAAATGAGGCAGAGATTAGTACACAGTCCAGTCGCATTAACGTGACGACCGCATTTCCGAAACGGCGAAGTTTGTAACGCCGTGGTTAAAGCATATCGCTCATGGCAAAATGGTGCTGTCCAAAAGCGACTCCGATGACCTGTGATGCACCACGAGTCGTAGATGACAGAGGTGAACGATGCCTGCGGAGATGTGTACGCGCCAATAGACGACCAACTGACCACCCAGATGAGCCAAGAGGCTATCGACAGTGCCTCCCCACAACCGTTCAGCGAACGTTGCTGCGTATGGGCCTCAACACCAGACGCCTAGTTCATGCATCAATGCTGACTGTTGTTCATCGGCGATGAAGGATCGAATTTGAACGTTCATTCAGTGGTGACAGGTGGCCTTTTCAGTTGAATCACGTTTTATGCTCCATTGGACAGATGACCGTTGACGTGTACAGTGTGAAATTGGAGTTTCCATCGTGAAACGGTCGAAAGCAAACACCGTGCAAGAATCGTCAGAAGGGTCCAGGCCGGAGTAGGGAGTGTTATGGTCTGGCGAATGTGTCTGTAGAAGTGAATTAAAAAAAAAAAAGGTTCAAATGGCTCTAAAAAGTATGGGACTTAACATCTGAGGTCATCAGTCCCCTAGACTTAGAACTATTTAAACCTAACTAACCTAAGGACATCACACACATCCATGCCCGAGGCAGGATTCGAACCTGCGACTGTAGCAGCAGCGCGGTTCCGGACTGAAGGGCCTAGAACCGCTCGGCCACAGTGGCTGGCGAAGTGAATTCCCTGGGTGATCTCGTCATTCTGGAAGGCGCAGTTGAGCAGCACAAGTATGCATTCGTCCTCGGGGCCACGTCGACCCCTACTTGCAGTTTTTCCTCGGCATGATGGCATCTACCAGCAGGACAATGGAACGTGTCACACAGTTCACAGTGCACGTGCGTGGTTACAAGAGCACCAGGATGAGTTTACCGTAGTCCACTGGCCGCCGAACTCCCCGGATTAAAACCCAACTGCGATCTGTGTGATCGGGCTGTTCGCGTCATGGATTCTCAGCCTAGAAACCTAGCACAGCTGGCCGCGATACTGGAGTCTGCATGGCTCCGCATCTCTGTTGGTACTTTTCAAAACCTCACTGACTCTTCCTGCACGGCTCGCTACGGTCCACGCTACGAAATGTGGTTATTGAGGCTTTTGTCACGTGGTCACAACAATCTGGCTGGACAATGTTCATGCTCCCACTATGATGACTTGTTGACAAAATAAATCAACTCGTCGCCCGGTAATCGCCACGTCTTTGGTCTCATTTGTACGCCCTGAGTATTGCTCTAAGACAGAGTTGGAAACAGACTCCGTATTTGGAATACAACATGCGAATAATCCGTAATTTTGATTCTTTCGCAATGGCATAATGCACTGTCAATGACAGAATTCGAACGACAGAATTCGCGAGATCCCTCGTCTTTCCGTGACGCTTTACTGCCTGTTACATAGCTAACAGGCAATGAGAAACAACTCCACCAACATACTGTGAACTTGCATGTATCCCTGCTGTATTTTACAGGAAACAAAATGTGAGATACCAACTGGACTGAATTTACAAGTTAACGAAAGAAGAATTTCAAGCCAAAATAGTTTAAGAAAAAGGTCAATTTTCTTCATACAATGGGGAAGAAAATTAGTCATCTACGAACATTACACCCGGTAAGAACAACATTCTTCGCGATGTTAGTGTAGAGTCTTGTACAGCAGGCAAGCAAGGGAGAGGATGTTGTTATGGGTACGTGGTACCCTCTTTCTGCAACACAAATGCACAGGTGGATTAATACGGTTCTTTATTTACATGAACTGGAAATATTTACTTAACTTGAATACAATCCTTGTTTTGTGGTGCAAGCTTATCAGAAATAGTCCTCTTGCAGACTCATGTAATGTCAATATCGGTAATCTTGCTATTACAAACTTTAGTTTCTGACTGCTAGCAAAGTACAGTTGTGGTTGAGGTAAACTAGTCCCGTTATAGTCACTAATCTGGTCGCTATGTACCATCGTAGCCTATGACGAACTAAACCGGCTCTGCGAGTAAACTGACAGACGCCAAACTATACCACTGGACATTAAAATTGCTACACCATGAAGATGACGTGCTACAGACGCGAAATTTAACCGACAGGAAGAAGATGCTGTGATATGCAAATGATTAGCTTTTCAGAGTATTCACACAAGGTTGGCGCCGGTGGCGACACCTACAACGTGCTGACATGTGGAAAGTTTCCAACCGATTTCTCATACACAAACAGCAGTTGACCGGCGTTGCCTGGTGAAACGTTGTTGTGATGCCTCGTGTAAGGAGGAGAAATACGTACCATCACGTTTCCGACTTTGATAAAGGTCTGATTGTAGCCTATCGCGATTGTGGTTTATTGTATCGCGACATTGCTAATCGCGTTGGTCGAGATCCAATGACTGTTAGCAGAATATGGAATCGGTGTATTCAGGAGGGTAATACGGAACGCCGTGCTGGATCCCAACGGCCTCGTATCACTAGCAGTCGAGATGACAGGCATCTTATCCGTATGGCTGTAACGGATCGTGCAGCCACGTCTCGATCCCTAAGTCAACAGATGGGGACGTTTGCAAGACAACAACCATGTGCACGAACAATTCGACGACGTCTGCAGCAGCATGGACTATCAGCTTGGAGACCATGGCTGCGCTTACCCTTGACGCTGCATCACAGACAGGAGCGCCTGCGATGGTATACTCAACGATGAACCTAGGTGCACGAATGGCAAAACGTCCTTTTTTCGGATGAATGCAGATTTTGTTTACGGCTCCATGATGGTCGCATCCGTTTTTGGCGACATCGCGGTGAACGCAAATGGAAGCGTGTTTTCGTCATCGCCATACTGGCGCGCCACCCGGCGTGATGGTATGTGGTGCCATTCGTTACACGTCTCGGTCACCTCTTGTTCGCATTGACGGCACTTTGAACAGTGAACTTTACATTGCAGATGTGTTACGACCCGTGGCTCTACCCTTCATTCGTTCCCTACGAAACCCTACATTTAAGCAGGATAATGCACGACCGCATGTTGCAGGTCCTGTACGGGCCTTTCTGGCTACAGAAAATGTTCGACTGCTTCCCTGGCCAGCACATTCTCCAGATCTCTCACCAACTGAAAACGTCTGGTCAATGGTGGCCGAGCAACTGGCTCGTCACAATACGCCAGTCACTACTCTTGATGAACTGTGGTATCGTTTGAAGCTGCATGGGCAGCTCTACCTGTACACGCCATCCAAGCTCTGTTTGACTCAATGCCCAGACGTATCAAGGCCGTTATTACGGCCCCAGAGGTGGTTGTTCTGGTTACTGATTTCTCAGGATCTATGCACCCAAATTGCGTGAAAATGTAATCACATGTCAGTTCTAGTATAATATATTTGTCCAATGAATACCCGTTTATCATCTGCATTTCTTCTTGGTGTAGCAATTTTAATGGCCAGTAGTGTAGATGATTAAGAGACTGAGAGGGCTCGGTCGGCGGCGGCGACCTATAAGCACGCTGCCGAGGGGGCGTTATCGGCGTGTAGCCTGGGGGCGTGTCTTGGTGTTCTCTTGTCATAGGCGTGCCTGGTTCAGACCCTGCTATACAATGTTTCCTCTTACCGAGCGGTGTGCTGGCGAAGGCGTACGCCAGAACAATTAGCATTTTTGTATGACATGATGTAGAGTTCGTAAACAGATATAGTAAGTGAAAGGTGGCAGTCAATCCACTTTTCATATAATCTTGTGGTATTATAATTCTGTGATTTTATCAAGTTCGACAGTGTGTCTTTTCTCTACTTGTATTTTCTCATATTTCCATGCCAGAGAGGAAGATCACACTGGAAACCGAAACTGTGTGTATTTTGTTTTCATTTTTATTACGTTTGGTATTCAGCACGCCATATATCTGTAATCGCCATGGATGATTGACGAATTGCATGAATGCGGGTATAATTGCAATCGCGTGCATGTGGATCAGTACAGGTGGAGCTTCTTGGCTTAGCTTTGCAGCAGAGGCCTTGGAACAGCGCTTGAGTTCAACTTTCAAATCTGGGTTGCGGTGCTTCTCAGGTGGCGTATCTTTATCGGGGCGTTAGCTGTGGGGGTTTTCGTAACGGGCGCCCCTGCGATTAGCTCCAGATGGCCAAGCCTTTACAAGAGAATAGCGTTTTTGCGGCGGATCGGGTAAAGCATGAGCCGTTCATATTAGCACAGTTTCCAAGCAACGATTGGCGCAGTGGAAAGAGTCCAGAACCGGTAATCCGGGAGTAGGAAGATCGAACCCCTATGTTGTAACATCTTTCTCTTGTGTCTTAAGTTTTTACGTTAATTACACTGCATGTAAACCGAAATGACTCTCAATATACTGTATTGTGCTTATTGATATTTTCATAAAAGGCACGAAAAGGAAAGGCAAAGGAAATTTTGGGATTGAAAATAAATTTCAAGGAAGGGGTTATACTTACTCTGTTTTTTTTAAAAAAAATTCTTTATTACAAACCATAGTAATTATAAAATGTTAACCCACTTCCTTATATGATTAGTGGTTCATAATAATTATACAACTGATATAATTATGTTGCAGCTAATTACAATTTTCAAGTGAGCTACAGTTGGTATTACATACAATGGGCATTTAATTTTATATCTATTTCTTATAACAAGTTCCTATCGCGTGCAGCGTCACATGTGCGCCAGTGAGATATAAGCCTACTTTGATAGCCTTGCTCATCGAGCTAAACCCGAAGAGCATGCCCCTGGCACTGGGCAGGCCAAGATGTTTATTCGCTGCAGTTCCCTAACGTAATTTTCCTAAACTAATTCCTACAAACTAACTTATCCTACGTCATAACCGGTGCATGTCCTTATCGGTAGCATTGACCCCCACTCCCCCTAATCCTGCACGTGACAGATTCCAACTATGGTGGAGAGTCGGCCAGTCCACGCACAGGCGGTATGGGAATAGGGCTCTGGACGCAATCGGTGTTGGTTGTCTCAGTTATTTAGTTCATGTCCCTCAAGTATTCTGTTAAAACTTTCCGTGATACCTCGTTAGCCTATGTATTTAGCAGTTGGAAAGTGTCTTCACGTCTAAGCAGTTGATACGTGTCATGGTTTGGAAGTCTGTCTCGAAGTGTAGTCGCAACATCATTGAAGAGGTGGCACTCGTAAACCACATGGTGGGGAGAACCCTCTGACACGCCACAGTCACACGCGGGTGTAGCCCTCTTCCCAAATCGATATAAGTATGTCGGGTAGGGTCCAAGGCCAGTGAGAAAATGGATCAGTCCTCGTGTTGGCTCAAAGTATTTCATGTCAGAGCTCTCCCTCACATCCGGTATGAATTGGAAAGTTCTACATCCAGTTTCTTCTACCTCCCAAGACCCCTGCCAAAGTTCTTCCCCTCTTTTCCGTATTTATCTCTTGTCCTCCACTCTCAAGCCCATGATGTCTACAATTTTCTCATAATTCCCCTTTTTTGCCCAGTACCAAGCCACCTGTTCCCTTATTTTGATGTCCAGTGGGCAGAGCCCCATTATGACTAATAGCCCCCCCCTGGAGATGTTCTGTAGGCCCCCACAGATCTCAGTGTCATACTTCTCTGGATCCTTCTCACTGTCATGGCGGGCACAATCCTCGTGAGCCTGTTTCCCCCAGACTTCCGAGCTGTAACCCACTACTGAGGTTAAGATTCTATTACGGTAAAGTTTGATAAGGTGTGGGGGGAGATGAAATCTTTTGTGTCCTATCGAGATGAGATTGTTTAATATCTGCAAAGCTCTCTGCGTTACGGTATCAATGTGTTTCCCGAGGTTCCACCTCTCATCAATGATGACTCCTAGGTAGCGTGTTTCACGTCGCCGGAGAACTGGTGAGCCGTATATACTTAACCCGTTTACTTCGTGTGGCGACGTCACTTGCAACTGGCGAGATGTTTGTGGCGGATGAGGTAAGACATGGAGACGGAACCTGTGAATCGATGGCGACCACGCAAGAAACGCAAAAATCTCACGGTCTAGCGATCAGGCAGATGGATCACATCTTCTCTCTGCCAGGGCCCTGAAATCATGGTAGATTTCAGTGTGTGACACACCCGTTCGCTGCTCATACCAAGGGCCAATTTGGCTCACTTATGCGACAGAGCGCACAAGGATACCAAACGTCAAGGCTGGTAAAGCAAAAACGAATAAGTTTGCCCTCAGCAAACGAGTAGTCCAAGACATTTGAAGTCACACTATCGGTACAGTAAGAACTTGACCACAGGCTCCCCAGTCTAAACTATTCGCATGTGAAGTCAGTCTCAGGATAGGTCCCAAGTACCAGCCACACATGCCAGAGTTTCGACTAGAAGTCCATTACCAGACTAAAGTCCTGCTTCCCCAGTACTTCGCACATCTCGAGAAAGTGCACGAACGACACTGCCTTCACCCTGTCTTGAGCCAATCACTAGGATCTAGAGGCGCTAAATCTCCCCTCTCACACGACAGCACAAACTCATGACGAAACAGGGCAAGAGTTAAGAAACCTGCGTCTCTGAAAAAAAAAAAAGAAACCGCCTATTACTGGCTTTTTTAAGTATTTGCTGGGGGAAGAGATGATTTTCTCCAAAATCGTGTCGCTTCCCACGGAAACAAGCGAACATATACAATCTCAAAGATCTTTATCTAAATTTACTGTGCCTTGGAGCTAGTTAGTTCTAGCTATGAGGTGTAATAAAGACTATCTCTAAACGTTTCTCAGATGCTGGAGTTTTCTCATACAACAGAGGTGGCCGCGGGAAGTGGTTCACTATCGGTGAACAGGAAAACATGTGAATTTTTATTACACGAGGGTCTGCATACAATCCCCAGTTTACAGCTCCACTGGATAGACGTGTTCCTTTAGACCGTCGCCCCTGCCCAGGCTTCTATTGGCGCTGCAGCAGGTATCGCAGCATTGTTCTGCTGGAGCCCTGTCTCGATGAGGGGCTGCCCTGTTTGCCATGTACGGCTGTGGGCCTGTCTGGCAAGATTTACTAAGGGATGGGCTCGCAGCCAATTGCTTTCAACTCCCAACAAGCCATTTCTCTGAATTAAGAATCATAAAAATACCTCATACTTTTAGCGCCATACCAGGCCCCATCAACGTCTGCTCAGGCTTTCTGAAGTCTTCCTCTAGGTGTGTCAGGTTGTAATAAAATCTTATTTTCTGTATGCGAAAAATAGGTGAGAGAGTAACTTGTCCTCTCTCATCTGCAAATAACTTTTCGAGAAGGTATTGTAATTCAAATGCACAGAACATTGTTATGCATGGTTTACTGCCAAACTCTCTGATGAGAGAGAACCTTTTATCAATTTAAACCACATTTGTTTTTATGTAGAAACTCTGAATAAGCCATGTAGCTGTAAAAGAGTGACATTAATAACTCATGCAAGATGTTGAGAAAATTACTGTTTCCCCTGTTTTTATGATGAATAATGCTGTAGCATGTGTAAATTATCTACTCTAAAATGTTAAAAGTATCTAGTTTTAAGCACGATGGCAGGATTCCATGTAGTGTTGGCAACGAGCTCTCGACTTGCAAAATTATTCTGGTGTATTTAATTCCCAGGAATAATGGGAAGACGTTCAGATATAGTGAAAAAAATGATTTGTGATCGTTTGAAGACTCCGGGGTTTACAGAATTACGTGCAATGAGTGCTCAGAACAATAAATTGACCTGACGGGTAGAACACATGATGTCAGTTTAAAAGAATATTCACCTGCCTCGGGCTGTAGCTCCGCTCTGGGAACCTACTTTTCTGAGACGGATAACCCTGTTACCAGTAATCGATACGACTTTTCAGTGTTGCATAGAGGATGTAAGAGCAATGTTCTTAATGTTCTCGAAGAACTAGAGATTAACCGTGTGTGAAATCAGTCTCCTAGTCATATTCGCAACACCCAAGTTGAAGTGAAACATAAATCGATCTTAGCTAGCCGGCCGCTGTGGCCGTGCGGTTCTAGGCGCTTCAGTCTGGAACCGCGTGACCGCTATGGTCGCAGATTCGAATCCTGCCTCGGGCATGGGTGTGTGTGATGTCCTTAGGTTAGTTAGGTTTAAGTAGTTCTAAGTTCTAGGGGACTGATGACCACCGATGTTAAGTCCCATAGTGCTCAGAGCCATTTGAACCATTTTTGATCTTAGCTAATTTTGAGTATCTCAGTGGATAACCCAAGCCTTCCACCTGTTTGCGCATTGTCTCCTCCTTTATCTCCAACCTCATCTTTGGGTATTTTTACAGTTCGATATTTTATGGGTCCCTCTCCTTTTAGTTTTTTCAACGAGTTTTAACGCTTTAAATAGTTTCCCCAGAGTACGCCATTTATGCCTCACAACTGTGCCCAGTTTATATTTTATATTTCCTGTTGTAGTAGTTGACTTAGTAATCTTTTATGCACCCGATTCCTAGTATTTTTCTAGCACTCAAAAGTGTCCGCCTTAGCTCTTCTGCGCATGCGCCATCTTTGTAGTGGCCTAACATGCGAGTGTTTCCGAGTTAGTTGGCGCTTCCCTGTGCACGATTCGTCGGCTACGCTAGAACATGGTATGGTTTCTTCCGTTTCGCGTTCTCAACGTATTTTAGCCGTTTATTTATATTCATTTTTAGGTTCCAACTATTGGCCCCCTTCTACATTTATTTATCAGGGGCTGCGACATTATTTTTAGAATGGAATGAAATTCTAACAATCAGGGGAAAAGTTTAATATCAGTTGTACGCCAGTATCATGGTGTAACTGTAATTATTGGTCATTGCCACATTTTATATTAACTGCATTCAGCCACTATTCGTAAATTGTCTGGCGTTATTTTTATCCAAGTTTGTCATTTCGTTGTATTATTTCATGGTTTCTTTATATTCAGGACCATCTGATGATGTAACTAACGTTACGAAACCGGCCGTACTTTTTAAATAAAGTAACTATACGGCTGCAGTTGTGTTTTTCACTCATCATTTATGCATGAAGTTGTGCACGCCTTGCCGCCCCTTTCTGGAAATTTGTTTGCAATCTCAAAGTTTCATTTTCATGCCTCTTACCCAAATATTAATAAATTCAGTATACTGAGCATTATTTTGGTGTATTTGCAGTGTAAGTAAGGTAAAAATTGAAAAAAAATCAAACTTTTCCACGTAGAAGCCCGACCCTTCTACCCTTGTATTACCGGTCTGTACTCCCTTCTCTGCAACAAGCACTGTCTGGAAAACTAGCCTAACATAAATAGGTCACGCCTCACGCAACACGCACTAAAAACACTGTATTTCTACTTTGGTTCCTGGGAAAGCCTGGCATATACCATAAATTTGGACGAAACCGGTGATGACGATTAGGTGCGACCCTCCTGTTAGAACCACGCACGACGTCTGCGTACGTTCAAGTTTCAGACGTTGGACCGATGAAACATTTTCTAGAACGAGTAAACAGGCATCGTCTCTACTGTCTTCTGAGGTGAAGCAGATGCTTCTTACCACAAAATAATTCGTCTTGTTGATTGGTCAATTCGCCCCCTCCAGACTTTTTGGCCCTTTGCTCGGGCACGAGGCAGACTGGATTTTAGGCTGGAGTTAGTAGGGAGTTGAGCCACAGCTGAGTCACTGTGCTGATCAGCATGATCTGTCGTTTCTGCGCGCACTTAAACGGTGACTTTGAATGGGAATTACTTGATAGTTTCCGGGTAGAGAACTTTGAGGACCTTTAAAATCATTTGTTAGAAGCACTGGGGGTTTCTCATGAGTAGTAATTGTGCTATTATTGAGCTAAATTCAAATGGTACAGTACTTGCTCTTTACCTGGTCGTAATTCACTTCATGCATCACGATTCTGATTATGTTTAGTGTTCCCCTTCCACGGAGACGTGCAAGCCAGTTTTGGTGACTCAACATTGACAAAAGAAAAGTGAGTATTATCGTCGGTAACTCTGTCAGTGTCTGAGGTTCTATGTGTGAGCATATGTGTGTCCATGATGCGCCCACTGACCTAGCCAATCCTCGCTGAACAATAATGGTTAACACAGTTTGTTCTTACGCAACCATCATGTTAAGATTTTATACGTGCTCAAGTTTAATGCAGTTCAGAAGAACGCTCCAATTCGTAAATAAATGTGCTGTGTTCCAATCTAGTTCGTAAATCTAGAGAACACAGGTAATAGAGAAACGAATTTAATAGTTTCGGAAATGACAGTAGCAAACATAAACTTGCATCCTATTTATAATTCTCATACATTAATACCGATGGCTAAAAATGTTGACAATCGACTGTGAACGTTGAATGCTGAAGTTGACTGATCTAAAATCTGCGTTGTATCAAAATAATTAATGATAATCATACGACAGCATTCTCGGGCCTCATACTAAGACATACAATTATTTAAAATGACGACTCAAAGCAACTAGTTTTTCGAAAAAGATAAGCTTACTTATTAACGTCGACCAGTTGACATAATATTGATCAACAAACACAGATTTTAGTGCTTCGTGTCCTATCCCTACCACGTTTACACTGATTTTTCGTATATTGCTCACTACGTTCTTGGCACCAAGAAGGAAAACGCAGATTTAATTTTAATCACGCTAAAGTATCGCAAACACTGAGAACAAATTATTGTGGTCATTCACACGCTTGTTCCGAAACTTTGAAAAAATCTGGGTAGTAAGAAAAGAAACAGAAAACTGTGAAGCACCAAACGAATTTCTCGAAGTCATCTGTACAAAAATGGATGATGACTTTTTATTTCTTATTTTTCGGTAATGACATAAAGAGAAAATTTCGGTTGTAAGTGATAGTCAGAATTTTCACTTGCTGCGAAATCCGTTTCTGTCATTGTCTAATCTAAATCGACTTCACCTCAGTCAGTATCGGGAGTCATGTTAAAATGTGATTGCGAACAATGGTGAATACTGGCGACCTTCACTTGGCTTTCCCGAAGGCGAAGGACATTAGCTTGTGCGTATTCAAATTTGAGACTCAGGTGGATCCAACATGAGACCATCAGAATAAAGAGCAAGCACCAGTCATGAAACCATCTGTACACACAGAAATAATACGGGAAAGCTTAGGTTTTTTAATTTTTTAAACTACATTTCGTCTGTAAAAGTATTAGTTTGATGGAGCCGCAAAGGTAATTTAACTTATTTTCTTACCCGCAGTGATAGCAAAACCTTCGAGAAATATTTCCGCGAAGGAGATCGCGGCTGGCTGTCGTGATGAGAACAATTTTTGACTTCAGGATTTGCTCTCGATGCAGCAGACAACGACCACCGGTCACTGCCTACCTGACTCCAGACGGCGTCGCCCAAGGTGATAAACTTTTGCACCTTGCGCCTATGATCTTCAGTGGACGCGACAGCACTCGCATTTGCAAGAAATAAATTATGGATTATTGTGGTTTGATTTTCTGCGCTAATTATCTTCTACAATCAGTGTGAACACCACGCAGTATTAACGGTTTGCCGACCGATGTGGACGAGCGGTTCTAGGCGCTTCAGTCGCAGGTTCGAATCCTGCCTCGGACATGGATGTGTGTGATGTCCTAAGGTTAGTTAGGTTTAAGTAGTTCTAAGTCTAGGGGACTGATGACTTCAGATTTTAAGTCCCATAGTGTTTACAGCCATTTGAACCATTAACGGTTGTGTGAACATTCTGCTTGCAGCATAACGTACTATTAAAGACAAATTTTCCTGTAAAGTAGATAAAGTAGCGCATGAGATCGTGACATTTTTGTTTGTCGTGTTGTAACTCAGATTGCTACAAGTGTATTTATCAATTACCATATTTTATTTGAGATTCTAGTATTGTTCTTGTGGTGACCTACTGAAAGTCGCGCATTTGACAATTTTGAAGAGCGTTGTTTAAGCGCCGAAAAAGGAGCACCAAGCAAAAAATATGACATTTGTGACATTCTAGTCGCTTTTTACAGCGCAGTGGTTGGCACACTGGACTCGCATTCTGGAGGAAAACCTACATCCGGCCATCCTGATTTAGATATTCTGTCATTTTCACGAAATCGATTAAACAAATACCGGGATGTGCTCAGTCTCTAATGACCTCGTTGTCGACGGGACGTTAAATCATCTCCCTCTCGTGTTTTACATTGATACGGCAGAGAGGTGACGGGATAAGGAGAGGGGTAGGCTACGCATACTGCTCGTGACGTTTGTGCTGTTTCAAGTAGTTTCGTTTTGACGTGAATTATTCTTCATATTCAGTGGGAAAGGTTCAAATATCGGAGCTAAAGAAATGTATGCAGATTAGGATTTAAAGGCCCGTGGACAACCAGGTTAGCTTAGGGAAATCACGGTAAGAATAAATGAATATGGTCAGATGGTGATTTGCACCACCGCATTCCTGAAAAAAGGGTGTAAGAGTATGTGTGCGCTAGTTCAAAGCAAGAAAAGCAATGGGTGATCATATACGCTCGAACATTGTCAGCTGCCTCATCGAGAATGCCTATCGAATACTTTGACTGGCGACGAGATATGATGCCTGTATGGTAACTGCATTAAAACAAGTTACTGACTGAGGCAAGGGGGAAAAAAAACCTTCAGACATTGACGTATGTGGCTCAAGAACGACAATGTTACGCATCTCGTGGCACAGGGAAGTTGTCTACTATAAACTGCTTACAGAGGTATGCCCAAGCTGGTGGCCTTTGTTGTCAAAAACTGGACGCTTTGCTATCGTAGTATAAGCAAAATGACCAAGAAGGCTGCGTCTAGTGTTGCTACTGCACCCTGCTGATTTCACAGAAGGAACTTATTATCTTGTACTGTCAAATGTTTATCTTTTACGTTCCTTATCAAATAATCACCAATAAAAATTACTTAAAACTTGATTTGGCAACTTCTTCAACTCCAAACTAAAGTGTTTCTACAGGAATGAACTTGGAAAACTATCTGAGCATTGTGAAACTATTTTAGACGATGTGGGAGAATATAATGTTCATAATTAATGTCTCTCTTATATTCTCCTGTTGTGTTCAATTAACTACCGAAAATACACTATAAAATGCTAACACAAATGAATAAAAACTTATCTTGATAACCTTATGACGAAAGTCTGTTTTTGTAACACAGAGCATACGTAACACAAGGATGGTTCAAATGGTTCTAATGGCTCTGAGCACTATGCGACTTAACTTCTGAGGTCATCAGTCGCCTAGAACTTAGAACTAATTAAACCTAACTAACCTAAGCACATCACACACATCCATGCCCGAGGCGGGATTCGAACCTGCGACCGTAGCGGTCACGCGGTTCCAGACTGAAGCGCCTAGAACCGCACGGCCACACCGGCCGGCCGAGTTGACCTAACGAAGAGACGAATGTGTGTTATTCGCATTCCTGTAACTAGGAGTTGGAGCTAAAGTGCAGTTGGGAATACTACTGAGATCCACAGACTGCGATCTGAACACTATAATTTAAGTAAAAAGGGAATTAATTGGGCGATCCTCTTCTTCAGTAGCTGTCTTAAATATTTTAAATTTCCTGTCTAAATTGTACTGCAGACTGGAAGCTCATTTTCCAACTATAGTTCAACTGCGTCCGAACCGAGGGCCGAACCGCAAAATAACCCTGGGTTCGGTGTGGGGTGGCGGAGGGGTGAAGAGGACTGCGGTAGTCGTCGTTGGGTTGTGGACCACTGCGGCTGCGGCGAGGACGGAGCCTCTCCGTCGTTTCTAGGTCCCCGGTTAACATACAATACAATACAAGTCACGGAGACATTTCCCTCCCGAATAATTTTTTGATAAAAAACAAATATTAGTTTACAAACGCAATGAAAGAGTTAACAGTCAGCAAAGCAGTCATTTATAAACAAATGTGCGTCATGAGCGTTGTATGATGGAAGCCACTAGCGTCACAAATTGTTGCAGATGTTGTGAATTGTAAATTGCAAGAAGGGAAGAGTTCTGCCTATGACCATTTCCCCCACCATCAGATTAAAATGGTGTCACCTGATAAATTTTTGCTCCCTGGACCGTGGAGGTATCACACAACTTTTCTTATAGCAGGCAATTCTTTTGCTGAGATAATTCACTTAATTAGTGAAGGGAAAACAGGGAACTATAGAACAGTAACAGATAGAGAACTGTAATGGTCAGTTATACTCTTGATAAAACACAGACATGCGAGGCAGTCTTATGACAAAAAGTGGAGATTGGCCAAGCCATAACTTTGGACTACACGACGATCCACAAGCTTGCTCCGGATCACATCAAATGTACTCATACATAATAAGAAATAGAATCACCAGAGAAAAACGATAACTTTTTCAGTCCCTAGAAATACTACTGATCAGGAAAACAGGGATGAATGTTGGTAATTTAGATTTACGAACGAAAGTACTTGGCCATGAGTAATCACATAATGCGACCACAGACTGGGGCAACGCAACAAAGGTTACCGCTCCAACATTGGTGGAACTGTAATATTGGTTCTCGTGGAGAAAATCGAGCATTTGCATCTTAATCACAGGCGAAAGTGCTAAAAGCATTCTACCGTGAAGTCCTCCCTACAACTGCTGTAACTGTGCGCTGCTGTTTCAAGATAGTAGAGGCCAACATATGTATGGCGAAAATGGCGGAAGTAGTAGGGTAACAGCGGCACAAGGACAATTTTGAAATCAAATTGATATGAAAATTAACTAAATCGATCAATTAATTACCCTGACACTCCACCCACCACTCAACCCGTCCCCACTCCCAAATCCTGATGATATCATGTATTTTTTTCTTAGACTGTACATGGGTACCTGCCCCCCTCCCCATTCCCAACCTACCCTATGGGCGGGAATTTTGAATTTTGGAGGGAATTTCTGTGTCCCAAGGCTGTGCTGAGTCCCACCCCACCCCTCCAACTCGGTAATTGGTGGAAATCCAAAATGGTGGTGCACTATCTGGGACTCGAACCATGGTCCTTCTTGACAGAGAACCAAAGTGCACACCCCAACACTTGGAAACTGCCCAGATGAAGGAGAGGAAGGTCTGAAGTAAAGAGTGTACCACATTGCGTAATTAATCATAAAGATCCGTAATAATAACAAAACTATATGCATAGCGCTACACAAGGAGTGCCTAAAAACCCAACACAGCTCAAAAGTTGACGATTCCATACAACTGGTGTTACCGTGCAGGGAAAAAATTGCACAATACCACTTGAGATTAGTGGCAGATATGCTCAAACTCCCCACTTCATGTACAATCTGGTGGGGAAAAAAGCATGGAGTGCAAGGTATTATATTTGTTTTTGGCGAGAATTGTGTTCAACTAATGAGATGCTGGTGTTGGACAGAGAGGAGTTTAATAAGTGTATTACCAGTAAGCATACAGCTGAGGACTGTATCTATCGCTATTTGACGTAATAGTTAGCTATAGATGCCTGCTCGACAATCACCTTGCTGCCCTGGTAATCGAACCAATACACAATACCACAACTGATGGAAAATGGTTCACTGCTGTAATCACACGTCGAAATTGACGTGAAAAATAGCACTCGTAATCACTGGGTCATAATGCAACACATTTACTGGGGGAAAATGGCATCGCAAAAGATTGCAGAGGCGGCGGGAGTTGGACGTACATTCTTCTTGATGTATGGTCAGCAACCATCGAAATTATAGTCACTTATAGATTCCTTCATCTCTCCCCCTCCCTCCTTTCTACCCCACACCTATGGTGGGGACAAAGTCCTTTTCAAACAGTCAATTGCTACTGCACGCCATGTGGTTTTTCTGTGACCTATTGCCCTTCTGCCAGCAGATGAGCGGCACACAGCCTGCCTTGAGGCAACGGTCCAAACATCAGCCCTTCACCAACACAAAATCATCTAAAGCCAACTAAACAACATGAGAGAAATGAGGGTCGGCCTTGTTTGTTCGTCTAAAATGTAGCGGCACCACCCCACCACACACATCACCTCCTGGTCGGGGCACATCTGCGTCAGCGCCATCTCACACACTTGACTGTCCCCACACCACCCCCACAAGTGCCCACCATTCTGAAGGTGAAAACACTTCACTGTAACAATTATTTTGAGACATCCGACCTAGTGAAAAAAAAACTACAGCACTACCACCAATTATAGTTCACTACTATGGTGCAAATACTACCCATCACCATAGAATGTGCAGTTATTTCGAAACCAGAATCAGCAAGAATTTAAACTCCAAAGAAAAATATTTATGCTAAGCAATTTCTTTCAGTTTGATGGACAAATTATACGACCTGAAAGCATCTCTCGCATTCAAATCAGTGTCTGTATATAAACTGTCATGCACGTGTGTATTACAGACATTTCAGACATGCGAAATAACATTACACAATACAGCCGTTCATACAAATTGGTCACATGTCAGAAAAAACACGAGTATTTTGTATTCGACAACAATGAAATGTAATTCAAGAGGTTATTGCTACACTTTGGTAGGTCCCATTTTACCAATGCGATGCTATATCACTCTGGCATTTATGAAACAAATCGTGAGAGCCTGTCTTGTAATAGAACCTCCTGTAAGATTTTACCGTATCTCTCTCTCTCTTCTGATATATATATATATATATATATATATATATCAGAAGCAAATACCATCTGCGTGCTTACGTCTGATATTTTTGTTCCATAACTCCCCTCTACCATATTGTGTGTAAAGTTTCTGTCATACAGAAGACAATCATTCGCAACAGCAGCGGATTCTTACGTTCTAGTTTTGTGAGCGATTTGATCGTCACAGCCTGTTTCACACAATTTACTCCCATGTCAGGAAAAACACTATCATTTGTAGGTTTCAAAATGAGCAATAATTGAAGTAGTCTCTGCTTTATAATTAGAGGTCACGAAGTATGAACTAACACAAGACTTGCAGTAACACCTGTTATTTAACACGCAATTGGGACAATATTAATAAAAACAATCATGATTCAACAAGAACAGGTACAGCCAATTTCGATAACTTTTATGAGCAAAATCTGTGTAGTTTTGAGAGAACTATCTGCATCTAAACTTTAACCAGTTATAAAACTCCTTGTAATAGAACCTCCTATAAGATTTTACCACGTCGATCTCTTCCAGTATGTCGGAAAACAAATACCGTCTGCATGTTGATGTCGAGCATATTACTTATAAACATATCGCTCCGTTGGAGCTAGTAGTCAAAGGTCAAAGTCGCTTGCAGAGACCTGCTTAAAATTTTGTCGACTGTACTGGAGGAAGACCATATCTAAAAGACTATAAGTCACAAGAGAGGGTTCCAATATTGTTCCTTCATAAGCAGTTTAATAAATCGTTTCTTCAGCTCTAACACATCCAAGCCGTGTACGACTACAACTTTGTACACTGACATACAAGTTGTTTTTCTACCATAACTTCGAGGCCTGTGTCAGGAGCAAAACAGACAGTAACATATTTCGATCCATTGACTCTCACAGAAAACTGAACATCACTTGATGTAAACTAAGCAGCTACCATAACAGGCAAGTTGGTAGAAATAAAACACAGAGGGCATGTTTCTCAATGCCAAAATGTGAAAGACATTGCAACGTATGCAAACTGGAAGACTTTGTGGCATTGTAGAGTATATCCAACAGCTATATGAATGTTAAGTTACACAGTTAGTCGTATCTTGCACAGCGACGCGACGGGGTAGCGGATGTCTCAGTGTTCCAGTTCGAAGAAGTTTGTCTTCTCATTATGCAGCCATGTACATGATTACTGTTCCGGTTTTGACCATCGCCGGACGGTGCTGTTCACAACGTGTGTGAGGTGGTAGAAATAAAAAGATGTGCTGTTATCCATTGGTGAAAAACATGTGGAAGGCATCACAGCATATGGAAACAGGATGTATCTGCAGCATTGAGGAACACTTCCCAGCAACTGTCTGAAAGTGATGACTTCACATTTAATCCCATGCTCCACAGTGATAGGCAGATGTCAATCATTATGTGGTAGTCAACAGTGTGCCAGTGGAAGAATAGGATGGTAAAGACACTGTTGATATGTACTGTAATATGGACTGCAGTTGAAGCACAATAAATTTTAGCAATTTTACCAGTTGTTCCATAATTCAACACCAGCCAATAACACAGCAGATTCCTTCTAAATTTCTGTGTCATTGTTAAATCACCCCTCCACTACTTGCAAGTACCATCTACTAGACTGCAAATACATACACATGACTGTGCACTGTGTCCATTCCGTCGTACACATCATATACACTGAAGCGCCAAAGAAACTGATATAGGCATACGTATTCAAATACAGAGATATGTAAACACGCAGAATACATCACTGTAATTGGCAACACCTATATAAGACAACAAGTGTTGGCACAGTTGTTAGATTGGTTACTGCTGCTACAATGACAGGTCATCAAGATTTAAGTGAGTTTGAACGTGGTGTTACAGTTCGCGCATGAGGGATGAGACACAGCATCTCTGAGGTAGTGACGAAGTGGGGATTTTCTCGTACAGTGTACCTCAAATATCAGCAATCCGGTGAAACATCAAATCTCCGACATTGCTGCAGTCACAAAAACATGCTGCAAGAACAGGACCAAAGGCAACTGAAGAGAATCGTCCAGTGTGACAGAAGTGCAGCTCTTCTGCAAATTGCTGCAGATTTCAGTGCTTGGCCATCAGAAAGTGTCAGGGTGTGAACCATTCAACAAAACATCATCGATATGGGCTTTCGGAGTGAAAGGCCCACTCGTTATCCTTGATGACTGCATGACTCAAAGCTTTACGTGTTGCCTGGGCCTGTGTACGCCAACATTGGACTGTTGATGACTGGAAACATGTTGCCTGGTCGGACGAGTCTCGTTTCAAATTGTATCGAGTGGATGGACTTGTCTGATATAGAGACAACATCATGAATCCATAGACGCTACATGTCAGCAGGGGGCTGTTCAAGCTGATGGACACTCTGTAATGGTGTGGGGCATGTGGAGTTGGAACCCCTGATAAATCTAGATCGACTCTAACAGGTGACACAAATGTAAGCATCCTGTCTGATCACGTGCATCCATTCATGTTCATTGTGCATTCCGATGGGCTTGGGCAATTCCCGCAGGACAATGCGACACACCACACATCCAGAATTGCTACAGAGTGGCTCCAGGAACACTCTTACGAGTTTAAACACTTTCGCTGGCCACCAAACTCACCAAACATTAATGTTATTGAGTACATCTGGCATGCCTTGCTACGTGCTGTTCAGAAGAGGTCTCCACCCCCTGATACGGATTTATGGACAGCCCTGCAGGATTCATGGTGTCAATTCCTTCCTGCACTACTACAGACATTAGTCGAGTCCATGCCACATCGTGTTGTGACACTTCTGCGTGCTTGCAGGGGTCCTATATGATATTAGGCAGATGTACCAGTTTCTTTGGCTCTTCAGTGTACTAGATTGCGAATGCAGATAGATGACTGTGCAGTATGTCCATTCAGCCATATACACCAAAGTGTACCATTTGTTTCGTAATTTCAACGCCAGCGAACGCCACAGCAGAATGCTTCCTATTTTCTGTATCATCGCTAAAACACCCTTCTACTACTCTTCAGGTACCATAAGCTAGACTGTGAATGCATGTAGATGAGTGTGCAGTACGTCCGTTTGGCCATATACACCAAAGTATACCTGACAGCGTCCTGTAGCGATGCAATTACGTAATCTACATGTGTTCAGCATGTCGATCATAGTGCAAAGTTTACGATTACGGATGCCTATCTATCCCTGTGTGGATGGGCATCACAGAATATTCTCGCATTCAGAGGATGAAGTCGGAGATTGATAGATCTCTCCCACATTGTCCTTGACCAATACTCCCTGAAACATGGTCACCAATTTAATCTGCACCTGACCAGAAGTATGAGGGATCCTACACCCACTAAATTCCACATCTCTTGAAGGAAGAGAGCGATCTCTATCCGTAACTGCTGTTCAGTGAAGACTGTTCTGCACTAATCTTATCCACGGTACGCATCCAAATGCAGAACCTCTGTCCAAATGCGTACATGTCGAGTAGGATAGCGCGTCTTATCGGTGTATAGTAGACAGGAGAGTGTTGCAGTGATATGACAGGCGACTAAGGTGGGATGTAACGGAAAATGTAAACTTTTATTTAAAAAACCATTACAGCCATATTTATTAATGTACAAATCTAAAATTTTGCATGTGTAAAGCAAAAGAACTGTGTCTTAAAGGAAAAAATATAATAAAATATTCAGGCTTTATATTTTACCAGAAACTTCAATTTTTAATTTTTTCTTGTCTTTTTTGTAAAAAGCCATAACTCAAATTCTAATAACTCAATTAATCTGAAAATTTTACTGTAGCGTTCGGAGATGGTTATAAGACTACTGCACTACAGTTATTAATTTATGGTACAGATTGTATCATTAACAGAGTTTTTAATTTTGCACATCGAAAATTAACTTTTTCTCTACATACAATCATCTAAAAATCAGTAACTGCAGGATCTCGTACTTTTTCGTTCCGGGGAGACAGAAACATGTTGCGAGCAGTTCCTGAGAATTTCATAGCTTTAGCGCATATACTTTCTGTGAAAAGGCTTCTAAGAATGTAAAAAAAAAAAAAAAAAGAAAATGTAGAACAGATCAAACGAGGTTCAAAGATTTTATTCTCGTACTTCTACAAGTAATAAGCTTACCTCAATTTTAAAATCCTCCATAGTGATACTCTTCATCCTCCAGGTTTCTCTTCTCTCCTCTTCGAATCTGCCTGGCCTGTATTTGCAGGTAAGATTCTGATCTATTAGCATTCTTGACCCTGCTCTCGTCGAGGGTGTAAAATGCTTTTGTTGTGGACACACAGGATCTATACCAACTCTCTTCAACAGTTCAATTCTGCATTACTTCCGACATTGTAATATAAAACTGCATCATAGACACCTATTTTGAGTACTTCAAGACCGCAGAATGTCTTTTTTGTGCATCTAATCCTAATTAAATTATTGAGGCTTTCATTTGCATTTTCTGTCTTTCCGTGAAGACACTTCCTCAATAAGTCAGGCTTTGCAGGAAACATGAATGTGGGCTTAATTGCATTCATAACTGCTTCTGGTATTGAGATTGTGCGTTGATATTTGGTCAGCGGATAGTTTGTGGAAAAAAATTGCCCACGCAGCACGCCTCGTTGCCTCTAAATTAGGTGTGTTTCTCCTGATAGATGTCCCACAACGTAACTGAAGAGAATCAGAATCTTTCAGAATAAGCCTGTCTTTTCCTCCTAGTGGTTTTCCATCCTCAAGTACTTCACCTCTCTTCTTTTCAGCAAGCGACGAAGCCTACCACCCAGCCTCTTTTGGATGTAGCCAAAACATTTAACTTTTCTATTGTTGTATCTTACAGATTTTTATCTGTTACAGCTTTGAACGAAGAGGAGTCCCCATCACCGAGGTATTTAGTATATCTAACACCATATTGGTCCTCAGCTCTGGAGAACATCCTCACAACTGCAGCAGCCTCCATGCCCCCACTTGAGCCACTATAATTTTTAGAACATGCTAGTGCATGCTTTTCTTGTCCTAGTTTCTCACTGTCTTCATTGTTGGACATTTTCCTTGTTGCACACTGGTGGCAGTATTTAGACATAATTTCTGGATCGAAAACTTTACGTAAGTCAATAATAATAACGGATTAAACTCTATGCAGAGGTGAGTGACTCCTTCTCATCCAGGTCCCATCTACAGACACACACAGGTCAGTAACATTTGTAGGAGATTCAATGTCACGAATATCTACCCCAGGATCTATTTCTTTTTGGTTTATTTCCGCTATTCCCTCCACTGCTTTCTTCATAGATACTCTGGCAATATCGCATACAGCATCAGACATTTCTTTATTTGTTTTTTGAAACCTTGGAGACAGTGGAGGCATGTTCAGAAAACCACTCAATAAATTACCTCCCTCCCTGCCCTGTCCAAGGCATCTCAGAGCATATGCTAACTTAAAATTGCTTTCGTAGGTACCAGGGTCAGTTTTTTTGGAAGAGGAAAATAAAAATTCATAGCCACACCAATTACAAATTAATTTAAAATCACAAGCTATTCCCACTGTTCTTTCTTCAACAACAATCATGCATTCCGTATTTTTACAGCTAACATATCAACATGAAAACTTTATAGCCTGACAAAGAAGCTCTAAATAAATAGGTCTGACTACAGTGGAATTCATATGAACATCATTCACGCATCTGTACAATTCTCCTGTCCCAAGTTTCGATGCTGAAGCTGAGAACTTATGTTCATTTCGAGCTGCTTCCTCTTTTTTGTTGGTAAACCGGTTTCCATGAAACCTCCATTTCCTAAACACTGTTTTTTCACCACCCCTTATGCATAAATCTTGACTTCCACGTGAAGGTTTGCGAATTCAACCTTCCACGCACTAATATGTGTTAGTATTGTTAAAACGTAAATAAACTACACGCAAGAAAGTTTTGAGGTAAAGATATAGATGTTAGCCAGAGATATAGATGTCAGCCAAAGTTACTGAAAGAAAATAGCCTTCACACTGACAAAAATTCCGCTGAAGCAAGCAGTTTCCCAAATGTCGGAAACGTTGTAGGTGGCCGCCAGTGCAGAGCTAATCAGTTTAACAATTTAAAGGCATTTATAAAGGTGCTATGACGATAAAATTCACACGCAACATAAATTAAACTGTGTATATCAAGAAAATAATATTTTTGAAAAATCGATTTTTTCGTCCAAAATCCATTACATCCTTAAGAAGAAACGTGTGGCTTATGCGCGATGGAGCTACAAATGGATGGAGATTGAGACATTTCACGTAAATCAACTGTGCTGTCAGTTCCAATACCAGGAAGGTACGAGCGTGAGAGGAATGATCATCGATCATAGACGAATGCTCCTACGGTTACATGGTTCTTCAGCCATGTGGCTGCCGAATTGTTAGTCATGAGGAATAAAACGCTCTTATTACTCTAATGCAGGTATATTCTCCAAAATCAGATATACAACCACCCTGCAAGTTTCCTACCCCAATCACTATGGTGACAAACTTTAAAATGATAAAACTACTTCCTCCTACACTATTATGGTGTCCTAGGAAGGCATCATCAATGTATATCCGCTGATCGAACTGCTTATAAACCAACTAGAACGATGTTAGGAGACTGTGTAAGTAGGCTGTTTATGTTTTCTCTGTGTAAGTAGGCTGTTTATATTTTCTCGATGTAAGTAGGCTAGGCTGTTTATGTTTTCTCTATGTAAGTAGGCTGTTGATGTTTTCTTATTGGCAACGTTACGTAGCGCTCAATATGAAAACCACTGGCTGTGCTGTGGGCAGTCTGTGTCTGCTTTGCATTGTTGTAATACTCGCCATTGTAGTGTTAGGCAGCTGGCTGTGAACAGCACGTAGCGTTGCGCAGTTGGAGGTGAGCCGCCAGCAGTGGTGGATGTGGGGAGAGAGATGGCGGAGTTTTGAAATTTGTCATGAACTGCTATATTTATATATGATGATATCAAGGTAAATACATTGTTTGTTCTCTATTAATATCTTTCATTTGCTAACTATCCCTATCAGTAGTTAGTGCCTTCAGTAGTTTGAATCTTTTATTTAGCTGGCAGTAGTGGCGCTCGCTGTATTGCAGTAGCGTGAGTAGCGAAGATTTTTGTGAGGTAAGTGCTTTGTGAAAGGTATAGTTTAATGTTAGTCAGGGCCATTCTTTTGTAGGATTTTTGAAAGTCAGATTGCGTTGCGCTAAAAAAAAATATTGTGTATCAGTTTAAGGACAGTCATGTACACTCCTGGAAATGGAAAAAAGAACACAGTGACACCGGTGTGTCAGACCCACCATACTTGCTCCGGACACTGCGAGAGGGATGTACAAGCAATGATCACACGCACGGCACAGCGGACACACCAGGAACCGCGGTGTTGGCCGTCGAATGGCGCTAGCTGCGCAGCATTTGTGCACCGCCACCGTCAGTGTCAGCCAGTTTGCCGTGGCATACGGAGCTCCATCGCAGTCTTTAACACTGGTAGCATGCCGCGACAGCGTGGACGTGAACCGTATGTGCAGTTGACGGACTTTGAGCGAGGGCGTATAGTGGGCATGCGGGAGGCCGGGTGGACGTACCGCCGAATTGCTCAACACGTGGGGCGTGAGGCCTCCACAGTACATCGATGTTGTCGCCAGTGGTCGGTGGAAGGTGCACGTGCCCGTCGACCTGGGACCGGACCCCAGCGACGCACGGATGCACGCCAAGACCGTAGGATCCTACGCAGTGGCGTAGGGGACCGCACCGCCACTTCCCAGCAAATTAGGGACACTGTTGCTCCTGGGGTATCGGCGAGGACCATTCGCAACCGTCTCTATGAAGCTGGGCTACGGTCCCGCACACCGTTAGGCCGTCTTCCGCTCACGCCCCAACATCGTGCAGCCCGCCTCCAGTGGTGTCGCGACAGGCGTGAATGGAGGGACGAATGGAGACGTGTCGTCTTCAGCGATGAGAGTCGCTTCTGCCTTGGTGCCAATGATGGTCGTATGCGTGTTTGGCGCCGTGCAGGTGAGCGCCACAATCAGGACTGCATACGACCGAGGCACACAGGGCCAACACCCGGCATCATGGTGTGGGGAGCGATCTCCTACACTGGCCGTACACCACTGGTGATCGTCGAGGGGACACTGAATAGTGCACAGTACATCCAAACCGTCATCGAACCCATCGTTCTACCATTCCTAGACCGGCAAGGGAACTTGCTGTTCCAACAGGACAATGCACGTCCGCATGTATCCCGTGCCACCCAACGTGCTCTAGAAGGTGTAAGTCAACTACCCTGGCCAGCAAGATCTCCGGATCTGTCCCCCATTGAGCATGTTTGGGACTGGATGAAGCGTCGTCTCACGCGGCCTGCACGTCCAGCACGAACGCTGGTCCAACTGAGGCGCCAGGTGGAAATGGCATGGCAAGCCGTTCCACAGGACTACATCCAGCATCTCTACGATCGTCTCCATGGGAGAATAGCAGCCTGCATTGCTGCGAAAGGTGGATATACACTGTACTAGTGCCGACATTGTGCATGCTCTGTTGCCTGTGTCTATGTGCCTGTGGTTCTGTCAGTGTGATCATGTGATGTATCTGACCCCAGGAATGTGTCAATAAAGTTTCCCCTTCCTGGGACAATGAATTCACGGTGTTCTTATTTCAATTTCCAGGAGTGTAGAATTGTTCAAAGGGGACGTTTCAACTGTTGCTCTGTCTCTTAGGAAATTAATGAATTTTATACATCTTTTTATGTCGGAAATGTATATACCATCAAACACACTTTCTACGTCAGTCGTGCTTATCATTCGTAGTAGTATCAATTTTGACAGATGTGGCTGTGTGTCACTAGGAAACAGAGCGAGGAAAAACCGACACGAATATTTTCGACAGATGATATACTGAGACACCACCCACTCCCTGCTGCTCGAAAATGCACATGAAGAAGCAGCAACTTCTTGGGAGAGAGTAAGCACCACGGTCAGTAGCCAAGGGAAATGTATAAATTTTCTTTACTTCACGTCTAAGGTCACAAATTTTTCGCCATCAGGCTACCAGTTTCAGTCTATAATGACCATCATCAAATCTGTTTTATAAAAACATGTCCTAATATACAGGAGCCATAGTGGCATCGTCAAATGCTAAACACAAAATTTGCACCAGCATCATAAAATATATATAAAGAATAGTCATCTTGTTAGCAGCACTGCTTTTCAAAACAAACAGTTTGAACAGTAGTGCTGCTGACAAGATGACTCTTGTATATAATATTCTTTATATATATTTGACGATTTTATATTTGGCATTTGATGATGCCATTATGGCTTCAGTATATTAGGACATGTTTTTATAAAACAGATGTGAAGGTGGTCATTATAGACCGAAGTCGGTGGTCTGATGACAAACAGTTTGTGACCATAGACCTGAAGTAAAGGAAATGTATTCTATAATTCGGTGACTGTTCAACTGGCGACCATGTCACAGCTTCCAAAGGAAATGTAACAGTCTTATTGCTGTTTACAATAGCATCACCACAGCTCTGGTAGCATTCCACTTGCACAAAGAAGTCCTGGTCTGATAGTAGGTAGTTTTTCTCATGTGAACAATAATACAGTAATTTCATCCTCACACCATATCTCTCTAGTACACCCGCATCGCGCTGTTAAAGGTGATATATGTGGCATCGGTCCACTCTCCTGCAGAACTCTCTAGGAAATGGCTTAAGTCTGATACACGCATTGATTCTTCTCCTTAATGCTTAAGGAATAACATCGCCTGTGAGAACAAACCATAATTCGGTAATATCTATATTGGACTGGATATATGAGAACACAGTTAGGGATTGGGATACATATTCTTTGTCTGCTTTAATATAGCCCCACTGTGTTATACTTATGTCGCGTTTGTTGAAGTATGTGTTACGAAATCGCGTGTAGTTTACAGGGGCAGGGTTAAAACTGGATGCAGCCAGAACATAATTTTTAAGCTTCTCTCGGTCTTATGTCTGGGTACCGCCAGCCCATCTCAGTCCCCTGCATTTCATAGATTTTTTCTCTAATTTTATGTATTCTCAGTCAATTTATATAATTTTGCATGTTTTTTCGCGATTTTACATATTTCTTCGAATTTCCCTCAATATTATCCATTTCCCATCAATTTGTCGGAATTATACGAGGTTTCCCCAGATTTTTACCGATTTTATATCATTTTTTCACATCTTTTCGATTTTTTTTGTATATGTATAGGGCCATACTGTTTGTGGTCGTATAGTATAGCAGTGTATTCGAATGAGCACAGCCACTCACAACGAGATATTGCACAGATGCAATGAATTTGCTCTATGTGCATGTGTGGTTGCGGATGGTTACAATAAACCTCACTGAGTCTTCTCACTGGTGGATTCACCACTCACTGTATCTGGAGAAGCGTCTAGACTCTAGAGGGTGATCTGCAATACAGTGCGTCTGGGATAGGGTTCGAAGGTGGACCCGCCACCGAGAGGACTGGGTGAGGTTTATGGCAGCCATTCATGACACTCGCATAGACATAGAAATATAAAAAACAGTGCACATTCGCTACTTCTGTGGAGTACATGGGTGCATCCGAGTACAGTTCTATACTATACCGCCCGACTAATGTGCTGTTCTATCTTCTGCATAAGAATAATACTCATGAAGAACTGTCTCCCTCTACCCAACAGACATCTAGCACACAAAATAGCGGAATTGGGATGATCATGTGCCGTCATTGTATAAAACGAGATGACATAGGCGCAGCGGGATGCCTTGGTTTGTTGTTATAGTTGGAGAATCTAGAGAACATTTTTACCAAATATCACTAATAGAACTTGCATCAAAGATGTTATGCTCTTTAGCGCGATGAATTTAAATGAGCTTACATTACCTACAGAATCGTTTGTGTGTGGCACTGTCCGAAGTAGAGTACACGTGGTTGAAATCGAGTCCTTGCGATTGTAATATGCGTGCATGGTATGTATATGTATGCGCATAGGGCTGTCAGTGATAGACGGTTGTAGTTCGAATGCATAACTTGGTAACTGTTACTCTATAAATTACGTTTCCTGGGGGTGCGCACTCTGTAGAACGGAGTGGGGCACTCTCACACTCCAGGATGCAAAGTGCAGTCGACACACTGTCAACTAACGAATAACTTATTACTAGGACAAAAAAGTACCCAAAATCTACGGTTTGTAGATGTCCTGACATGGTGGTTGGGTTGTATCAGAGTTGGAAGGGGTAATCGAAAGTAGCGAAGCTCATCTGGTAAGCAATAAGAGCATACAATTATGGGAAAAAATATCAGAGTAGCAGCAGATTTCAACCCTGTACACATGTCAACCCCCTGTTGCAGATCTCTACACAATAGAGTGGAACTCAGATGAATGGATAGAACTGTGCCAGACTTTGAGTTTCCATCAAGTGCATCGCTACATGAGTCTGCAGACAAGCTATCTGATGTGTCGTAGCAGCACACGGATTTGTTTCCAGACTATGAGTTTCCAATCTATTGAGTCTCATCTAGGTACGAGGCGAGCGTTACTATACTTTTCATGATCTTCCTATCCAAAAGGCATGCATGTAGATCGTCGGAAAGAGGGGAATTCTTAGAATGTTTTAGTAGCCTGCCGTATATGACACGCAAATATCCTCGTATAAAATCATACAGCGCATGGTTATGCCAGCAATATGACCATATATGTACGAAAAAATATGAAATCGGTAAAAATACAGGGAAACCTCGCATAATTTCAATAAATGGATGGGAAATCCATAAAATTGAGGGAAATACAATTAAATATGTAAAATCGCGAAAAAACTAGCAAAATCACGTAAACCGGCTGAGAATACATAAAGTTAGAGAAAAAGAGCAATGAAATGCGAGAAACTGAGGTGGGCTGTGGGTACCAGGCCATTGAAGACTGAGAGAAGTTTAAAATTCTTGCTGCATTCAGTTTTAATACTCCCTACTACGGCGTTTTTGTAACACATACTTCAACAAAGGCGAAATAAGTATTACACAGAGGCGCTGTATTAAAGCAGGCAGAGAATATGCATAACAGTCCATAACTGTTTCTCACACGTACAGTCCAAGATAGATATTACTGAATTACAGTTGGTTCTCAGAAGTAATGTTATTCCTTAAGTATGAACGAGAAGAATCAAAGCATTTATCAGACTTAAGCCATTCCCTAGACAGTCCTGTAGGAGAGTGGACTGATGCCACATATATCACCTCCAGTAGCGAAAGTGGGTGGACTAGAGATGTGGCGTTAGGACAAAATTGCTTTATTATTCTACACATGAGGAAAACTACCTACTATCAGGCCAGGACTTCTTTGTACAGGAGGAATGCTACCACAGCTGCGGTGATGCTATTTATAAACAGCAACAAGACTGTTACATTTCCTTTGGCTACTGATCATGGTGCTTACTCCCTCATAAGAAGTTGCTGCTTCTTTGTGTGCATTTTCGTGCAGCAGGGAGTGGGTGGTACCTCAGTATATCAGCTATCGAAAATATTCATGTCGATTTATCCTCGCTCTATTTCCTGGTGAGACATAGCTGCATCTGTCAAAACTTATACTATTACTAATGATAAGCATGATTGATGTGGGAAGTGTGATTGAGGGTACGTACATTTCCGGCATAAAAAGATAATTTCCTAAGAGAGAGAACAGCAGTCTCCTACTTTTATTCTAGTTGGTTTATAAGTAGCTGGAGCGGCGGATATACACTGACGATGCCTTCTTAGGACACCAGAATAGTGTAGAAGGAAACTTGTAGGGTGGTTGTATGTCTGATATTGGAGGAATATATCCTGCATTAGAGTAATAAGATCGTTGTATTCCTCATAACTAATACTTTGGAAACTATATGGCTGTAACAATATAACATTTTTAGGTGAAGAACCATGTAACCATACGAGTGTGAGTTTATGCTCCATGATCATTCCTCTCACGCTAGTACCTTCCTGCCATTGGAAGTGACAGCACAGTTGATTTACGTGAAATGTTTCAAACTCCGTCCATTTGAACCTCCATCACGCATAAACCACACGTTTCTTCTTAATCACCTGTTATATCACTGCAACAATGTCCTGTCTGCTACCCTACTCTACATGTACGCATTTGGAGAGATCTTCTGCATTTGGATGAATGCCGTGGATAAGATTGATGCAAAACAGTCTTCACTTAAAGCAGCTACCGACACAGATCGCTCTGTTCCTTCATGAGACGTGGAGTGTAGTGGGCGTAGGACCCTCATACTTGGCGACCGTGTTTCACGAAGGATTGGTCAAGGATAATCTGGTAGGGACCTATCAATCTCCGAATAGGACGCTGTCTGGTATACTTTGGTGTATATGGCCAAACGGACGTACTGCACATTCATCTACCTGCATTCACATTCTAACTTATGGTACCTACAAAGTAGTAGAAGGGTGTTTTTAGAGATCATACAGAAGTTGGGAAGTATTCTGCTGTGGCATTCGCTGGCGTTGAAATTACGGAACAAATGGTACACTTTGGTGTATATGACTGAATGTACATACTACATAGTCATTTATATGCATTTGCAATCCAGTTGATGGTACTTGCAAAGTAGTGGAGGAGTTATTTAACGATGATACAGAAATTCACAAAGTATGTGCTGTGTCATTGCCTGGCGTTGAAATTATGGAACAACTGGTAAAATTCCTAAAATTTATTGTGCTTCAACTGCAGTCCATATTTCAATACATTGTCCCATACCAACAGTATCTTTCCCATCCCATCTTCCCAGTGGTATGCTGTTGTTTACCACATAATGATTGACTGACAAGACTTGGTTAAGATGGAGAGCACATTGGCAGCACACTGTAATTCTGCTACTTGTCTCTGTGGGGCATGGGATTAAATGTCGAGGTCATCACTTTCAGACAGTTGTTTGGAAGTGTTCCTCAATGCTGCAGATTTGTCCCATTTCCATATGCTGTGATGCCATACAAATGTTATTCACCAATCAGATAACAGTACCTCTTTTTATTTCTACTACCTTGGACGAGTTGTGAACAGCACCATCCGGCGATGGTCAAAACCAGAACAGTAATCATGTACATTACTGCAAAATGAGAAGACAAAGCTCTTCGAAATGGAACACTGAGATCCGCTACCCTGTCACTGTGAAAGATGCGACTAAATGTGTAAGTTAACCTTCAGATAGCTTTCCGATATACTCTACAATGTCGCAACTCTTCCAGTTTCTATATGTTGCGATGTCTTTCACATTTTGTCACTGAGAAACATCGCCTCTGTGTTTTATTTCTACCAATCTGTGTGATGTGGGAGCCGCATAGTTTACACCATGTGATGTTCAACTTTCTGTTTTGCTCCTGACACAGGCCTCGAAGTTATGGTAAAAAAACAGTGTATTGCGGTGAACAAAGCTGTAGTCATACACCGCTTAGATGTGTTACAGCTGAAGAAACGATGTATTAAATTGCTTATAAAAGAACAATGTTATTTCATATGTCTGAAATGTTTGTAATACACACGTGCATGACCGTTTATTTACAGACACTTATTGGAATGCAAGATATGCTCTCAGATCGTTTAATTTGTCCATCAAACTGAAACAATTTAGCATAAATGTTTTTCTTTGGAGGTTAAATTCTTGCTTTTTCTTTACTCTGATGACGGTTTCCAAACAACGGGCCATTCTGCGGTGATCGGTAGTATTTGCAGCATAATGGTGGACTGTAATCGGCGGTAGTGCTGTAGTTTGTTTTTTACTTCGTTGTGTAACAACAACAAAGCTATACTATTGTAATTAAAATAAATTTTTTCTTCTGAATTTCGATAAATTAGTATAATCGATGTTCTGATTTCATTTCTTTTCTTTTCATGTCATTATGTTAAAGAAAATGTAAACAATTTTCGATGTAAATTTTAATATTTATGTAAAATTGCAAGCAATATTATAACAAAATGGAAATGGAAGAAATGTTGAAACTGTTGTAAGATGTTAAAGTTGTACTTGTGCGCCTGGTCCATACGTAGGCAATGTATTAGGATATGTGGACTGTAAAACCTTTGGGGAATACCATGTCTGTAGGGGAGCGGTAAAAGGTGAATGGCAGGCGAGCGCGGGAAAATGCACACGGGCGCGGCACGGCATAACGGGCTCAGCATCAGTAGTAGTCGGAGTTGGGCTTTGATCTGAGAAACACGTTTCGGATCGAGGAGGCTATCCTGGAAAACGTGATTTCGTTGAGCCTCGGATGAGCCGTTTCCGACGACTATACAGCTCGGCAATAGTCCATAGGCACTAAATGGGAAAGTATTGCGACGCTATGAAGAAGTAAAGTGCCGATAATTCAAGAGCCATTGCCGTGATTGTATGTGTGCTCCGCGCCTCGCCATCTCGCCGCCTGCCGACCGCCGCATCGATACGAACAGGTTGAATCTTTTAGTACTGTATTCGTGTGGACCAGTGTTACTTTTGTTCCTGACTGTTCAATAACAAGTTAACTTTTACCATAACTGTTCTATCATTTAAATTTCCTCATCACAAACCTAGACAGGGTCCTTTCCACATGTTGTGCAACCCGAGTGTCCCGAACGGAAGATTTAAAGTTTATGTTGATAATAATTACCTGCAGACCTATCTGAGTTAGAATGATGTTTAAGGAACTTTGTTGTTAATGAAATAATAACTTAGGTCTGACAAAGTTTGAAGATAATGTTGAAATTGATTAAGTAATGAAGTTCAATTAATTTGAGACAAAAATAATGGTAGTTAAATGAGCAGAAAATAAGACAAAAAGAATAGTAACTCATATATTGGAAATCTTGAGTGCTTAACTATTTAGGTAATCAAAAATTTCAGTACAGTGATCATAACAGTTTCAAGCCCCCCCCCCCCCCTTTTCTTTTCTATTCATTTGAATTCTGAAGTGTACTGAACTGATTTGACCATCAAAGTTAAAGTTAATATAAAACTTAAATTTATCAATGTTTTACCTTTTTAAAATTGACATTGTATGCGTGTTTCGAAAGTGCTGTTTCTAGGGTAACCTATGCCCGATTTCAATCAGATCAATAGACAATACGAATTTTGTAGTAAACATTATAGTGTATTGTTGTGCATTTATAGCTTGTCCATATTAGTACAGAAAGTGAAAATATTAGTTCAGTAGATTTTCTGGTTCTAAAACTTACCATATAATGCAGTGTTACTATGTGTTGTTGTGCTTGAACGTAATCCCTCTTGTACAGGGAAGAAACTCAGTTAATGCCTAATTAGGCTGGCGACCGTATTATTAACAATTGTTAGCATCTGCTGTGTTGTTTCTTGTCCGTCCTAATATGTAGTTGCACTTTAAGCTTGCTTGACGTGTCATTGTATTTACTGAGTGAGTGTAAATCTGATTTTGCCTCCATTCAGGTACACGCGGTCAACATATTTGCCAAAATCCTTTCTTATAAGGTGAGGCCCGTCAACTTACTATAGTACAGGCTCTATAAAGTTAACGTACGCAAGAGCATAGCCGTTACAAGTGGCTTCCCGGTGACAGGACATCTAGTTGTTGTCGGTCACAAATTAATGTGAATACCGAACAGTGGATGTTCAGTGGCACGAATTGCAATAATATTTAGTAAAAATAAATAGCAGTGAACGTCAAATACAGTGGAGAGGTGTAATTTGCATTCAGTATGGACAAGAACGTAGAAACAGTATATGTGCCGAGCGTAATGGAAGAGGCGCATAGCAATAGCAGGAGTTTACGCGGCCAGACAACAGATGGCGTTAGCGAAAGACAATTGGCGTACATACAATACCACGAACATGTTAACGAACAGATTGAAAGGTTGAGATCGCCTCGAACATAGCAAGGAAGAAAACAGGAAGTAGAGGGTGACTTTGTAGATGATAGTGGGTATGTGAATGAATCCACTGACATGTTTGATTCACCACAGATAAAGAAAGAACCGAAAGAAACATTTGAAGTAGGATCGGAACACACAGATTCCGTTGAACAAAACAGTGTGAAAATTTTAAGAATGAACGATTTATTTGAACAATTAACCAAACAAATTGCAGGGCAGAATGATCAGCTTCAAAAACAAGTCAGTAATCAGGTTAGTCAGCTTAAAACACACGTTGACGAGCAGTTTAAAACACAAGTTGGTCAGCTCAAAACACAGGTCGAAGAACAAGGAATTAAAATTAGTAAACAAATAGAACAGGTAGAACAAAAAATGGGTAATTTAAGTTCTGTGGTAAATACTATGAAACTTGAAATTGACACAATTAATAAAAATATGGATACGATGCAGGGGGAAATTGACAACATTAACAGTAGGTTTGATGTTGAAATTATCAACATCCAAGAGAAAGTAGAGCCTCTGATTGAAACAAAAATAGACGAAAAAGTTTTCGGTCTCAAAACTGAGATCGTAAACGAATGTCAACATGGAATATCACAGTTGAAAAAGGCAGTTTCAGACACTGAAAGAGATTTAGGCGAAAAATTTACCGGATATGTACAAAAGTGTGAACAAAATACTTCAAAAATTCAAGGCAAAATTTTCGATCTAGAGAGTAAAATTAAAGATAGACTTGGTGTTGTCTATAATGGCACACCAATTACGAAGCTGTTAGAAGGTGAGGAACGCTTCGATCCCGCCAAAAAACATAACGGATGGCATCCGTTAGATTTCATAAAAAATTGCGAGAGGATATTTCCTAAACACTTGTCTGATCAGGAAAAGATAAACGTAGTAATTAGCGCCTTAGCAGGTGACGCTAAGCGCTGGGGAATTAATTTGAATACCGAACGAATGACGTTCGAAGAATTTAAGCGAAAGTTTACGGAAGAATATTGGTCCGAACAAATACAGGATCATTTGTGGCGCGAGTTTATCATGGTCAAACTTCATGATAACAGGGGCAGGAATTCTTTGAAAGATTTCTGCGAGTATTGGTACCGGAAGTTGACGCATTTAAGAGGGAGAAGATCCGATACAGAAATAATATGGGAGCTATATAAAAAGCTTCCAGAAGATTCAAAGAGATACGTGGGAAGCAATCATCGCAGCTTCCAAGCGTTTCTCGAAAGGGTCGAAGACGAAGACCACTGGCGCGGAAGTCGTGCCAATTATCAAAATTTTGGTAACAGAAACAACCGTAATCGTGACGAGAGAAATGACGGCGATGGGTTTCGCGTCAATGTGATACAAAGAGGTAGAGGCAGAGGAAGAGGAAGAGGGAGTTATCCAGGACGCGGTAGAGGGTACACCGCGCAAAATAGTAACGACGCGGGAAACTGATTTCCGTGAACGTTGCGGGCCAAACGGAAGCGGACAGTACATACCGGCCCCGATTTAAGGAAGGTTACCGGACTAACAGTAAAATGATGAGACAGGTTAGAGACAGGCGTGGAATGACGCATAGTGTTGTTGCGAAACAAGCGCCAGGTGCGAGCGCTGGTGAGTCATCTACGTCGCGCAGAGCGATACATGTTAACAGGCGAGTGGAGCATCAGAGGGCAACGGCCCAGCCTAGCAGAACAGCTGTTCAGAGAGAAGCCGCTAGCAATGCAGCAGCATTAGGTACGAACATAGCCGTAAGAACTGATGAATACATTACGAGTGGTAATTCCGTGGCGAAGGAAATAATAGATGAAACTGTGGATACACAGAGAGGTGCGGTTAGCAGTGTTAGCAATGAAGTAAATGGCGAGAATGAATTAGCAGAAGTAACTGATTGGCGTGTGCAGATCGACGATCTGTACAAGGGACTAAAGCAATGTGAGTGGGAGGATTTTAAGAAGGAGTATGAGGCAAGGAGGTTAATTAGTGAAAAAGGAAATAGTAGGGACGTCGATAAGGTGACGTGGCCCGAGTTTAAAGAGGAGAGAGTAAATAGCGCCGCGCAAAGTACGCGTGCTGCCGATAGGACAATGATTAAAGATAGGAAGGAAGTGGAGGATGTAATCCTAAGCATTGACGAGGAAGGAACTTCTGTTAACGATTCGCCAACGGTACAAGCTGCTACCGAAAGGCACAGTGAGGAAGAGGCAGGTAATTACCTAAAGGTAATTGAGGTCCACGAGGATTACACTAGATATGAAGTAACAGCAGATGTGAGTAAAGCTGATAATGAGGCTGTTTTGCCAAAAGAAGATATTGAGTTAAAATCAAAGCCTGACGAAAATGCAGAAGGAGAACTTAGTGCCTGTCTCAGAAAAGCTTTTATGTTAGAATCTGAAAGCGATCCAGAATGGTCGGATTCTGACGATAGTTCAGATGACGAATATTTCGGTACTAGTGAAAATAATGGGGGTATAACTAATTGCGATATTGTACCTAATGATGACGAAGTTTCAAAACAAAATCCAGATGTTGAGACTGAACAAAGAAAGAAGGAACCACCTGACGACTCAGGGTCTATTTTACAAAGAGTTCAAATAATTAATGACTTTGAATTCCCGGAACCAAAGAAACCGCCAGACATAGGTGGGGTAAATGTTAAAAGCATCTCTTGGGACGATGTTATCGTCGACCCGGATTTGCTTAGAGAAGATCACAATAATGAAAAACATTCGACGGTGAAACAAACTGTAATACCAGTTGAAATTTATAATGTGAAATTGCAGGTACTTCTTGATACTGGATCTCAGATAAGCGCAATCTCCCAATCGTTTTTCGAACACATTTGTGATAAGCCTGGACTAGTAATTATGTCAGTGACGGGTGTAAAAATTGTTGGGGCTACTGGCAAGACTAGCAAGCCGGTAAAGAACCAGATTTTGGTTGAATTTAGTATAAAAGAACAAAACTTTGAACACGATTTTTTGGTTGTGCCAGACTTGAGTACCGTACTGAAATGATTCTGGGAATAGATTGGTTAGATAAAGAAAAGGTTATTATTGATTGTAGCCAAGAAGTGATCAAAATTAATAGTGCATCTAGTAATTTGGAATTAAAATTTGAGGAATATGGGAAGGTGTCCGATTCAGAAATTGATTCTGTATTGTTGGAAATCGACCAAGGGAATGATGGTTTGACAAACGAATATGAGGTCTACCACGTCCAGAGGTTAATAAATGAGAGTGATAAGCAGGGGCATAATTTTGAAGAAATTGTGGAAATTTGAAGGAGATATCTCCTGATCAGAAAACAGAATTGCTTGATATTTTAGAAAATAATAGCGCCGTGTTTACGGACAAACCTGGCCTAGTTAAGAATTTCGAATACTATATTGAGACAATAGAGCATAAACCTTTCTTTATAAGACCGTTTTCGGTACCCATATCAAAGAGGCAGTCTGTGCAAGTGGAAATAGATAAAATGATAGAATGGGGTGTAATCGAACGGAGTAGCAGCGAATATAATAGTCCCCTTATCGTCGTGAACAAAAGGGATGGGGGAGTAAGAGTAGTTATTGACGCCAGGACTTTGAACAAAATTGTAAAGAAGGAAATAGACAGACCTGAAAATCTAGACGAAATGCTTCAAAAATTTTATAATGTGAAGTATTTAACCAGTCTGGACATGACCGCCGGATACTGGCAAATCCCCCTGAGCAAAGAATCCCGTAAATACACCGCTTTTCTATTTGGTGGGAAATGCTATCAGTATAAAGTAGTACCGTTTGGGCTTAGCACTTCGGTGGCAGTATTTATTAGGGCACTGGACTTTGTATTAGGGAGAGAATTGAGTTCCCAGCTGACCATTTATGTAGATGATTTACTGATTGCTTCAGAAGAATGGCAAGGGCATTGTGAATTATTGCAGAAAGTTTTTGTTGCTCTACAAGCAGGTGGCTGACGCTTAAGTGGAAGAAATGTGAATTTGTGAAGTCGGAAATAAAGTTTCTGGGGCACATTATTACTACGAGTGGTATTGGCAAGGACCCGGAAAAATTAAGTGCAATAGCAGGGTGTCCAGCTCCTAGAAATAGAAAACAGTTGAAAGCCTTTTTAGGTTTATGTGGGTTCTATAGAAAATTCGTCAAGGGGCAAGTTTTTAATAGTCCTCATTTGAATAATCTACTTAAGAAAAATAGTGCTTTTGTTTGGACTGAAGGTTGTATGAGAGATTTCGAAAATTTAAAAAGTGAACTTTTGAATGATAATACACTCCTGGAAATTGAAATAAGAACACCGTGAATTCATTGTCCCAGGAAGGGGAAACTTTATTGACACATTCCTGGGGTCAGATACATCACATGATCACACTGACAGAACCACAGGCACATAGACACAGGCAACAGAGCATGCACAATGTCGGCACTAGTACAGTGTATATCCACCTTTCGCAGCAATGCAGGCTGCTATTCTCCCATGGAGACGATCGTGGAGATGCTGGATGTAGTCCTGTGGAACGGCTTGTCATGCCATTTCCACCTGGCGCCTCAGTTGGACCAGTGTTCGTGCTGGACGTGCAGACCGCGTGAGACGACGCTTCATCCAGTCCCAAACATGCTCAATGGGGGACAGATCCGGAGATCTTGCTGGCCAGGGTAGTTGACTTACACCTTCTAGAGCACGTTGGGTGGCACGGGATACATGCGGACGTGCATTGTCCTGTTGGAACAGCAAGTTCCCTTGCCGGTCTAGGAATGGTAGAATGATGGGTTCGATGACGGTTTGGATGTACCGTGCACTATTCAGTGTCCCCTCGACGATTACCAGTGGTGTACGGCCAGTGTAGGAGATCGCTCCCCACACCATGATGCCGGGTGTTGGCCCTGTGTGCCTCGGTCGGATGCAGTCCTGATTGTGGCGCTCACCTGCACGGCGCCAAACACGCATACGACCATCATTGGCACCAAGGCAGAAGCGACTCTCATCGCTGAAGACGACACGTCTCCATTCGTCCCTCCATTCACGCCTGTCGCGACACCACTGGAGGCGGGCTGCACGATGTTGGGGCGTGAGCGGAAGACGGCCTAACGGTGTGCGGGACCGTAGCCCAGCTTCATGGAGACGGTTGCGAATGGTCCTCGCCGATACCCCAGGAGCAACAGTGTCCCTAATTTGCTGGGAAGTGGCGGTGCGGTCCCCTACGGCACTGCGTAGGATCCTACGGTCTTGGCGTGCATCCGTGCGTCGCTGCGGTCCGGTCCCAGGTCGACGGGCACGTGCACCTTCCGCCGACCACTGGCGACAACATCGATGTACTGTGGAGACCTCACGCCCCACGTGTTGAGCAATTCGGCGGTACGTCCACCCGGCCTCCCGCATGCCCACTATACGCCCTCGCTCAAAGTCCGTCAACTGCACATACGGTTTACGTCCACGCTGTCGCGGCATGCTACCAGTGTTAAAGACTGCGATGGAGCTCCGTTTGCCACGGCAAACTGGCTGACACTGACGGCGGCGGTGCACAAATGCTGCGCAGCTAGCGCCATTCGACGGCCAACACCGCGGTTCCTGGTGTGTCCGCTGTGCCGTGCGTGTAATCACTGCTTGTACAGCCCTCTCGCAGTGTCCGGAGCAAATATGGTGGGTCTGACACACCGGTGTCAATGTGTTCTTTTTTCCATTTCCAGGAGTGTATTTTGCATCACCCCATACTGTCAAAATCTTTCCACATGAGTACTGACAGCAGTGCTTATGGAACTGGTATAGAAGTTTTCCAAGAAATCTGTGATAGCAAAGAAATCGAACACAGGACTATCGCATTTGCAAGTAGAACTCTAACAAAATACGAGAGAAACTACACTATATCAGAAAAGGAAGCTTTAGCCATAATATGGGGGTTAAAGAAATTCAGAAATTATCTGTGGGGCCATAAGCTCATCATACATACTGACCATAAAGCTTTAACTTTCCTTAAAGATTGTCGTTTACTTAATGGCAGGCTAACTCGTTGGGCTTTGTACCTGCAACAATTTGATTACGAGATTTGCTATGTTAAGGGTACTGAGAATTATGTGGCAGACGCGTTATCTCGATTGCCTAATGGTATGAGTGAAGTGCCCAATGAAAATGGTGAAGAGGGTACTTTTCAGATAAGGTATATGAAAGAGGTTTCAGGAAAAAGGAAAATTGAACAAATATGTAAAAATATGAGATAACATCAGAAAGAGGATCCGACATGGAAATCTGTAAAGGTTAATTTTGACAGTGTGCAGTATCCTCAAATTAAGAAGCATTACAAAATCTTTAAAGGCATTTTATATAGGAGGAAAGATTTAGCCACTGAGGAATGGAGAGTATGTTGGCCACACCAGTTTGATACCGAGGTCATAGACTATTTTCATTTGGCATTGGGGCATAGTGGGCCAAAGAAGTGTTTGGATAAATTGAATAATGTATTAGTGATTACTGGTAGTGTCAGTAAGAAGGTAAAGGAACGAATTAAGTCGTGCGATGTCTGTCAAAGGGCCAAAGTACCGAACAGAACTAATAGAGGTCCAATGCAAAGTACATTACCTGAAGACACCCTAGAATTATTATCAGTAGATTTATATGGTCCCCTCCCAAAGACTTCAGGAAATTGTGCATATATTTTAGTAATTTTGGAAGTATTCTCAAAGTTTGTGAAATTATACCCCTTGAAAAGAGCAACAGCAAAAGCTGTATTTAGTAGGATGGTTGAATACTTCAGAACCATTGGGAAACTCAAGACAGTACTATCTGATAATGGACCCCAGTTTATATCCAAAATTTGGAAAGAAGGAATGGAGCAAAATGGTGTGGAGGTTAAATATATATCAGCATATCACCCAGCTAGCAACCTGGTTGAAAGGTACATGCGAGAAATCGGGAGATTGTGCAGAACGTACTGCAGTCATAACCATAGAGCCTGGGGCAAGTTTATATCGGATTTTGAGAATGTCATGAACGCAGTACATCATGAAACTACTGGATTTCCACCGGAAGAAGTTTTGTTAGGCAGCAGAAGTAAAAGTTTAATTGAGGAAAAACTAGAGTTTCCGCCTTGTACAAGCTTGGGGTTGAGTCAAAAGAAAGAATTAGTCAGATAAAGGGCAAAACAAAAAGTTGAATCTAGATCTAAAAGACACGATAAAAATCTGAAAGTTTCAAAATTTAAAATTGGAGATTATGTTCTTTTAAAAACCCACGAAAAATCTAGTGAACTGAACCATGAAATTTCCAAATTTAAATATATTTATAATGGACCGTATGTGATACAGAACATTCCACACGATAATGCTTACTACCTAATCTACCCAAAATCCAAAAGACCTTTAGGTGTAAGAAATGTTGTGAACCTGAAACTGTATGTTCCTAGGAGTGAGTGACCTAAGTACACTCAGAAAGCAATTTGCAATAAATATGCTGTATTTTATACTGAAACTAACTTATGCCAAATGTAACAAATTTTTGTAAATATATGTAGACCAATATCAGAGTGTTAATGTACTTATGTGAGTTTCAGATTGCCAAATGTACTACATATGTAAAGAGGTATGGAGAGAAGGACTGAAAAGAAAGGATAAATGCTGTAAGCCAAGTAAAAGATGGGACTGTCAAAAATGAAAATGGGCGGTGTATGAGTCATAATATAAAGGACTGCCAAACACCAAAGTGGGCAGATAAATAGTCAGAGGAGCATTGTAAGTGTGGTACTGGTGATGTGATAATATGATGTGAAAAGGACTGCCCAAATCTGAATAATAGGCAGCAAATATGTGTAGTAATTTTCTATATTTTTTTGTGTGTTTATTAGTAGATAAGAAAATGGACTGCCATACAATGCAAGCAGCAACAAATTGTTTTATAGTGTATATAGATATTTGTATTTGCTTTTGTAGATAAGTGTTTATATTCCAAATTTTTTGGTTTTATTTGTTTGAGAAATTTAACAATGATGAGTAATTTGCTACTTAAATAATGTTGTGGTAGGAGGTTGGACTGTGCCAAAGGCACTTAAGCAAGCGATAGGTAAATATTCTTGATATGTTAAAAAAAATTATAGACTTATGTAAAGTGAGTGAAAAGAAGTCTGTGGTATAAAATGTTTTTTGATGGGACAATCACACAAAGATTCAGAAACACTGTATAAATATAAAGTTCAGTGTTCCCATCAAATTTACACGTAGTGAAATTTACTGGAAACAGGGGCATGTGTAACAACAACAAAGCTATACTATTGTAATTAAAATAAATTTTTTCTTCTGAATTTCGATAAATTAGTATAATCGATGTTCTGATTTCATTTCTTTTCTTTTCATGTCATTATGTTAAAGAAAATGTAAACAATTTTCGATGTAAATTTTAATATTTATGTAAAATTGCAAGCAATATTATAACAAAATGGAAATGGAAGAAATGTTGAAACTGTTGTAAGATGTTAAAGTTGTACTTGTGCGCCTGGTCCATACGTAGGCAATGTATTAGGATATGTGGACTGTAAAACCTTTGGGGAATACCATGTCTGTAGGGGAGCGGTAAAAGGTGAATGGCAGGCGAGCGCGGGAAAATGCACACGGGCGCGGCACGGCATAACGGGCTCAGCATCAGTAGTAGTCGGAGTCGGGCTTTGATCTGAGAAGGATCGAGGAGGCTATCCTGGAAAACGTGATTTCGTTGAGCCTCGGATGAGCCGTTTCCGACGACTATACAGCTCGGAAATAGTCCATAGGCACTAAATGGGAAAGTATTGCGACGCTATGAAGAAGTAAAGTGCCGATAATTCAAGAGCCATTGCCGTGATTGTATGTGTGCTCCGCGCCTCGCCATCTCGCCGCCTGCCGACCGCCGCATCGATACGAACAGGTTGAATCTTTTAGTACTGTATTCGTGTGGACCAGTGTTACTTTTGTTCCTGACTGTTCAATAACAAGTTAACTTTTACCATAACTGTTCTATCATTTAAATTTCCTCATCACAAACCTAGACAGGGTCCTTTCCACATGTTGTGCAACCCGAGTGTCCCGAACGGAAGATTTAAAGTTTATGTTGATAATAATTACCTGCAGACCTATCTGAGTTAGAATGATGTTTAAGGAACTTTGTTGTTAATGAAATAATAACTTAGGTCTGACAAAGTTTGAAGATAATGTTGAAATTGATTAAGTAATGAAGTTCAATTAATTTGAGACAAAAATAATGGTAGTTAAATGAGCAGAAAATAAGACAAAAAGAATAGTAACTCATATATTGGAAATCTTGAGTGCTTAACTATTTAGGTAATCAAAAATTTCAGTACAGTGATCATAACAGTTTCAAGCCCCCCCCCCCCTTTTCTTTTCTATTCATTTGAATTCTGAAGTGTACTGAACTGATTTGACCATCAAAGTTAAAGTTAATATAAAACTTAAATTTATCAATGTTTTACCTTTTTAAAATTGACATTGTATGCGTGTTTCGAAAGTGCTGTTTCTAGGGTAACCTATGCCCGATTTCAATCAGATCAATAGACAATACGAATTTTGTAGTAAACATTATAGTGTATTGTTGTGCATTTATAGCTTGTCCATATTAGTACAGAAAGTGAAAATATTAGTTCAGTAGATTTTCTGGTTCTAAAACTTACCATATAATGCAGTGTTACTATGTGTTGTTGTGCTTGAACGTAATCCCTCTTGTACAGGGAAGAAACTCAGTTAATGCCTAATTAGGCTGGCGACCGTATTATTAACAATTGTTAGCATCTGCTGTGTTGTTTCTTGTCCGTCCTAATATGTAGTTGCACTTTAAGCTTGCTTGACGTGTCATTGTATTTACTGAGTGAGTGTAAATCTGATTTTGCCTCCATTCAGGTACACGCGGTCAACATATTTGCCAAAATCCTTTCTTATAAGGTGAGGCCCGTCAACTTACTATAGTACAGGCTCTATAAAGTTAACGTACGCAAGACAGTAGCCGTTACAGTTGGTGTTTGAAAATAATGAGACGCAATTTGTATCCTGCAGTCGAACCTAAAAAATATACCGATTTTGCTCATAAAACCAAAAGAAAATAGCCTGCGCCTATTTTCATGGAAAGGGGACATTTATTATCAACGCCACTGTGTTTTCCTCTTTAATAGATTCTCGGTTATAAGAGATGTATTGACCTTAAGTACAATAGTTACAGTGAAGTGTTTACACATTCGAAACGGCAGGCACTTGTGGGGGTGGTGTGGGGAACAGTCCACTGAGTGTGAAATCGCCAACGCACCTGTGCCCTGACCAACAGGTGGTACGTGGGGTGGGGTGGTGCCGCTACATTTTAGACGAACAAACAAGGTGCTCTTGGGTGATCCTCACTTATCTCATGTTGTTTAGTTGGCTGTACATCATTTTGTGTTGGCGAAGGGCTGATGCTTGGACCGTTGCCACAAGGCAGGCTGGGTGCCGCTCATCTGCTGGCAGAAGGGCAATAGGCCGCACAAAAACCGCGTGGTGCATGGCAGCAGTTGACTGTTTGAAAAGGACTGTGTCCCCACCACAGGTGGGAGGTGGGAAGGAGGGCGGGCTTAGGACGAAGGAATCTATGAGTGCCTATAATTTCGATAGTTCCTGGCAATACATCAAGGAGAACCTACGTTCAACTGCCACCCCTCTGCAATCTTTTGAGACGCTGTTTTTCCCCAGTACATGTGTTGTATTATGACCCATTGATTACGTGTGCTTTTTTTACGACAATTTCGATGGGTAATTATAGCAGTTAACCATTTTCCATCAGTTACCTGGGCTGCAAGGTGATTGTCAAGCAGGCATATGTAGCTAACTCTGACGTCAAATTACGATAGATACAGTCCTCAGCTGAATTCTTACGAGTAATACACTTATTAAACTCCTCTCTGACCAACACCAGCATCTCATTAGTTGAACACAATTCTCGCCAAAAACAAAGATAATACCTTTCACTCTAGACTATTTTCCTTTATGATTAATTTCTTAATTGGGACCAATATTTACTTCAGATTTCCAACCAAAATAAATAAAGTACACTAATTCAACATTCCTCTCCTTCATCTGGGCCGTTTCCATGTGTTGGGGGATGCACTTGGGCTCTCTGTTGAGAAGGTCCAGGGTCTGTGTCCTGGAAAGAGCACCGCCATTTTGAATTCCTGCCAATTCCATGGTGGAAGGTGTTGGATAGGACATCAGCTCAGCCCTGGGACCCAGAAATTCCTTCCAAAGTTCGAAATTACCGCCAAAATTCGAAATTCTCTGTAAAATTCAAAATTCTCGACAACATGGTAAGTGGGGGACGAGGAGGAAAGGCCAGGGACTCACATGCAGGCTAAGGAAAACACATGACGTCATCTGGGGGTTGGGGTTGGGATGGGGTGGTTGCTAGAAGGGGCTAGGGCAATTGATTGACCAATTTAATTAATTTTCATAGCAATTTGTCATCAAAATTATCCTCTTGCTGCCCTTACCCTTCTATTGACAGCAGCTACCGAAATATGCTAGTCGTGAAGTGTAGCCTTCTGAGATCTGTAACCAACTTGATCTGGGAGAGCATGTTTTAGTAATTTTGTTTCCTCAAGCGCAGCATAGCAGTGTGCTCCCTCTGACAGAAAAAGGTTCCTGAAATCAGCTTACCTCGAAGTGGCAACTGATGTACTGCCATCCCAATCAACGGACACACGGGGTAGCCGCGCTGTCTAGCGCTTTACAACGGTTCGCGCGGCTCCCCCCGTTGGAGGTACGAGTCCTCCCTCGGTCATGGATTTGTGTGTGTTGTCCTCAGCGTAAGTTAGTTTAAGTTAGATTAAGTAGTGTGTAGGCTTAGGTGTCGATGACAGCAGTTTGGTCCCATAGGAACTTACAACAAATTTCAAAAATATCCCAACTTGCTTGCCAACATAATAAGTACGTATGTGGAATTGGTTTGCAGCCTCACTGCTGCTATGTAAATTATTATGAAAGTGTCATTGTTATACAGCGTCCTACGTCCAATGATAATTTATACACATAATCATCTGTTCTGCACATTGACAAAAAACCGTAAATGATTCTCAGTGAAACACTTACCTTGTTATTCGATAAAATATTTGACATCGGATTTCAGTGAAATAGAGAGGGTTGGGCTAATAAAATGTTAGCCTTATCTGTTATCCGTACATTTCCAAAGAGGATACAATTAACTAATATCTTAAGTTTCTGGCCACTGTAAAAATGTCAGCAGACAAAATAATGTAATAATAACACCTTTAAAACAGCACAGTGATCGCTTTGGCAGATTATCTTACTAAACCTACAAGTTACCTCAGAGTCATCTGTGTTCCGGCGTTTTTATGTTAACCTCTTTGGGTGTCCCATACCTCCCATTGACCTCTTAGTGTGCCAAATAATACGACATAAAATCTGAGATTTTGTAGACTTGCGTCTGGGTACGTTCATATTTAGTTCGCTGATCGAATCACAGCACTCTATTTCTTGTATTTTCGTTCAGATGAGCGATCGTTTGTGCCACCACAGCATTTCATTTATATGATTTCTGAAAACCTGATTTTTTAAAAGCAGGCCTTATAAACATTCGTTACTTTCAATGTATTTTGTATAATGATATACGCTTTTATGCCAACGACCTTGCCGCAGTGGTAATACAGGTTCCCGTCACATCACTTGGACTGGTGACCCTCCGGTCTACCGAGCGCTGTTGGCAAATCAGCCCTTGTGAGACAAATTGAGAAGTCACCTGACTGAGAAAGAGCGGAGTGCTGATCACATGCTTCTCCATATCTGCATCCAGTGATGCCCATATGCTGAGAATAACACGACGGTCGATCGGTACCGTTGGGCCTTCTGAGGCCTGTACGATCGGAGTTTAGTTTAGCTTATACGCTTTTATTCCTATTTTTCACAATGTAATAAGAAATATGATAGGAATAAACTGAAATGGAAATACCTGATACATAAAACAAAAAAAAAAAACTGAAATCATAACTTACTTTAATTCGCACTTACATGAGTTGCACTCCAATTAACACCTCTGTCATGTTTTCCCTTGGCTGCTGTTTCTCAAAATTACATCGCCTGCTATTCTCTTTCTCCCCTATCTGCGCCTACGCTCTCCCTTCCTCACTCATCGAACGTATTCTCTAATTTGCATTTTCTGAACTCTACATCCTTTAACTTAGGTTTCTGCTTTTCCGTTGTAATGTTGATGCAATAATTTGTTCTGAAACCGGTGCTGATATTCAAGACAATAAAAGCGGGTAAAAAGCTGTGAGCTATCTGGGGAAGTTAACCTTGCATTACTGAGCAGCTGTTTCACCAGGTATCCAGTCTAGCTTACCCAATTCCCAACCAGACTAACATTAATTATAATCTTTTAGTGCTCATCTTACGATAACTGGTGATATATATATATATATATATATATATATATATATATATATATATAAAGACAATTTAAATAAAAGGAATATATCAGTTTATATTTGGACATGTATTTTAACATTGATCATTGCTCCATTAAAATTTCAGCATATTAAACTTGATTCATAACTAAACTGGTGCCTTATTTAGGATTGTGAAAATGTGAGTTTGTAATCTTACGGAACACATCAAATATGGAGCCAAGATTGGGAGACTGCATACAACACTGCATTCATAAAATAACACACGAAGAACGTTGAAACATATGCAAGAGGAAATTAACCACAACCAACCGATTCAATTTTCACCCAAAGAAGTTACGTTCGTAGCGCAATCCTGTCCATCATGAAATTACCACACACTGGTATACTAAATTCATACTAACTCTCTGTGAAATCTTCCCGAAAAGAATAGCTCAGGCCTACTTTGATGATTACACCACATGCTTCACGTTGTCAACTTGGTTTACACAAAGAGTGTAACTCCACAATAATTTTAATAATCAAAATAAATTACATCTAAACACAAATTACAAAAGAAAAACCTCTAACTGCTTACTATCGTCTTACTATTAACCTGATGGGTCAAACAATTGTATAAACACGTGGTACTGGTCTCACAAAGTACACCCCACATGGGTTGAACATAAAGAAAAGTTGCTATATTGAAAAATATTGTCAAGACGAGATGTTATAATCTCATGCACATTCGCATTTAAGATTGATGATCTTAGTTAGAGTTACGGATCATCCACACGTGGTTCCACTAGTGACAAAGCAACTACTGGAAGATATTCTGAACTTCACACTCGAATTACACTGCGTTGCAATTTAAGATAACATTAGATATTTTAGATCTAAACCTGAAATAAAAGTGATTAAATTTTCAGTTAGGCTGAACTTAAGAAATCCGTTGTCCTATGGACTTAGCAGAGACGCGCTTAGCCGGAGATCTTACCACTTCAGACGCTCGCCACGGACCGACTGCCGTGGAGCCCTACCGAGGGTGCTTCACAGATACAAAATGGAAGTGACCAGAGAGGCAGCTTCCTATACCAACATGACAAGGGACGGACAGGACCATACCAAGAATAGAAACCTCTTTGATTTTAGAAAGCGTAGCTACGTGTTCCGACGTTGGTCCTACTGTTCTCTAGCAGACAGGCTTGTCTGCTACCATCAAGCATGCAACTAGAAATACATTTGCTTATTTATCCTTTCACACAGAAGGGAAGGGGGATGACAGTATCTTATCATATACACTATATAAAAGAAAGCGCATGTAGGTTCCATATGAGACTGTGTGACATGAATTACATATAAACTGTGTTTTAAAGTGTAGTAGTGTGACAGGTCGTTCTTGTTTACGTGTAAAAGTAACACGTTCCACTACTCAGTCTACTCCCAGATAGAGTCAGAAACACCAAGTAAATTTAGAAGTGGAATTTACGCCGTAAATGACAACAGATTTAAGAAATTAACATGGAAGGAATCCAACAGAGACCTTTCACCGTCTATCGAAATAAATTCCCAAGATATCCTCTCAGTTTGCCTGATCTCCTTTCTTTGCTTTCCGCTTTCTTTCGAGATTGATCTTGTGAGCTTACACTTGCGATATTCTGTGAACTGTAACACTTTTAAACTCGTTTTATCTCGGTCGTTCTTACTTCACGATCCCATTCTACTATTTTCGTGAGATCCTGACATACACTACAGTCTTTGGCTATCAGTTTATTCCTTTGCTCTGCTGTTTGATCTACCAGCTTCCCCTCAATACTGGCTTACGCTCGTAGTTTCTGTTCCCGCATTTACTTGCCTTTTTTGTGCATGTTTTATGTCTCCTGTTTAACATTTCAACTATTCTCTTAATAGGTGTCCGAGGAAGCAATCTCTGTGATTCCTGAAATAACAACATCCCGTTCTACTCTAATTCAGGTTCATCTCTGCCAATTGTTTAGGCTCTCAGAATCTCAGGTGTACATGTATGTCAACCCTCCGCTACCTTAATTATCTGATTATCGGATACAAAAATCGCAACAAACTTCAAACAACGCTACACATAAAAAAATCTGATTGTAACATAAACACTGAGCTACGGAGGCACCTGTTACTTAAGCAATTATGTACAAGCACATGAATGATATGTGCATGTGGCTGGGAGAGATATCCCAACTTGCTAGCCGTGCGGGGTAGCGTCGCGGTCTGGGGTGCCCTGCCACAGTTCGCGCGGCTCCCCCCGTCGAAGGTTCGAGTCCTCCCTCGAGCATGGGTGTGTGTGTGTTGTCCTTAGCGTAAGTTAGATTAAGTAGTGTGTAGACTTAGGTACCGATGACCTCAGCACTTTGGTCCCATAGGAACTTACGACAAATTTCAAAAATATCCCAATGATAATTTATACACATAATCATCTGTTCTACACACTGACAAAAAACCGTAAATGATTTCCAGTCAGATACTTACCTTATGATTTGATAAATTATTTAACATCGGATTTCAATAAAATAGAGAGGTTTGGGCTAATAAAATGTTAGTCTTATCTATTATCCGTACATTAAGTAGTGTGTAGGCTTAGGTACCGATGACCTCAGCACTTTGGTCCCATAGGAACTTACAACAAATTTCAAAAATATCCCAATGATAATTTATACATATAATCATCTGTTCTACACACTGACAAAAAACCGTAAATGATTTCTAGTCAAATACTTACCTTATGATTTGATAAATTATTTAACGTCGGATTTCAATAAAATAGAGAGGTTTGGGCTAATAAAATGTTAGTCTTATCTATTATCCGTACATTTCCGAAGAGGATACAATTAACTAATAACTGTAAAAATTTCACCAGACAAAATAGTGTATTAGTAACACCGTTAAAACAGCACAATGGTCGCTTTGGAGCGCCGTAAATAGTGTAGGATTGGTACCAGGCAGCAATGTGACCTGCTGCTGCTAACATAGGTCAAGGCACTGAAGTGGTGTGTATATGGTAGCTGATGGTATGAATTCAGTGCAGAAAGATGGGTAGACATGAGTAGTGTAATAAAGATAGAGCTGGCACAATCCGCATTGTCAAATTTATTCAAGATGACGTTTCTCCTGGGAGATCCCCCACATCCTCTCCATGAGAGTGGACGTGGCAGCGTCATAATGACGACATCACCACCCATTCCTCCCCCTCTCAGACCTCCCCTCCCCTCCCCCACTTCCCCATCCTCTCCTGCACTGTCCTTCCCCTCCCCCACCTGGAAAATCTCAGTCTGCATTGAGCCGTGGTGGGAAAGCTACTGTCTATATTTCTGAGGTTATCCTGTTGGAGATTGGCAGGAAAAGCTCACAGTGTGTTCAGTTGATAAGATGTTGGCATCTAGAAGATAGGAATTTAATAACTGTATTACATGTAAATGTACAGCCAAGGACTGTGACTGTAGCTTCCTACTTGATGGTTGGAATGAAATGATAATGAAGGACTGTAAAAAGAATACTTTTTGACAAATAATGATAATCCGGTAGGATGGGCTGGAGACGCATTCTCCAACTGCTACAGATTTTTGTTGGTGCTTGAGCTGCCAACTCCCTTCTTTGAAATGGCCAGTCAGCCTGCCTGTAGCCAAACAGAAATTGGCAGGAACCAATGGTAACCCTGCATCCGGTCATGTGATCATGACATTGGCGATATAAGGTGAACATGGAAGCTCACCAGCTTCAGTCAGTGAAAGGACCAAGAGGTATCAACAGCAGCAGCGGTCGAGATCGTCCTGCACGTCCCAGCAGAATGGGAAGACGCAAAAGAGTAAGTACTCATTACATATCTTCCTTTCTGCTTCTTTGTAGTAACTAGCACTATTATTAACGCACGTAACAGCTCTATTTTGTTAAACAGCTTAGGTGACCTTCATCATGTTGGGAACTGCAGCAGCAGCAGCAGCAGCAGCAGCGGAATCCGGCTTGTTGGGACCCGTGCAAGTGGCAGTGACCTCTGGCTTGCTGGGACCTGCAGTAGCAGCGGCGACGACCTCCAGAACATGGGATTCTGTAGCTCAACTGACAAGCATGTTGGAGCAGGAAACCCTGCTTGTGGATTTGTGTAGTGAAGACACCTAGCCAGTCCCTGATTCTCAGAGGAATTGTGCTGGGGGGCCTTACGCCACAGTACTGGTCTGCAACTTATGCACCATCCCAGAACATTTCAGTGTTAACTGCAAGGATAGAGTGTTGATTTGCTGGATGTGTAGCTACTGGTTCCTCCCAATGCTCTAACGCTAGTCAGTTCCACTTATAATATAACAGCTTGCAGTTCAAAGTGCTTATATGTTGGTATAGAAGCATCAGTGCACAGTGTCTGGCGCATTGTGTTATAGATTGAAAAAGCATCGAGATGCGTTAAAGTGCGGTTTACGGAGTTGGAGCGGGATGTCCTGCGTCATGCAGAACCCTACATCAAACAACAGATGATCTCTGAGTATTGTCCATCTCGTTCACCCCCAGACATTTACTTTGGTGGCCTGACATTATCTATAATATCACTGTATGATGGCGCTGCATTCATGGTGAAATTTGGAGACCGAGCCATTCATCTGCAACACCAATTTGTTTGGCTTATGGATGGTGATATCTCTTATGTTGGAAGTAGTTGCCTTGAGGCCAAACTGATTTAAAGAGACTGTGAACTATATCTGTACGTATAGTGTGCATGTGAACGATTTAGAACACTGCATCAATATGGCGCTGAAAGAAGAAGCTAAAGGAACATCCATCAGTTTGAGTGAATTATGAGATGAATTCTGCACAGACAATAAAACTTTATTTGCTAAATTCTGTACAGGTGTGAACATAAATAAAGGACAAATTGATTTTTTCTGATGTAGTGCACCCAGTGTATGACTGTTGCATAAAAATATGTATATTACCACAAACTGTGTCTTATGTTGTTCGTATCTCTCATAATAATTTTACTGTTACCAGTATTTTCTCAGAGATGTCTAGAATACTGCAGCAATATCAATCTGTCGGAACCACCTGTTCACACCTGTCAGCATCTTCATCCAGTATTAAACGGATTGATAGACCAAACTTTCATGTGTACATACACCCTGTGGGCATTGCAGCTCAGATACACACATATATTTTTTATAAAAGCCCATTGCACACCAAAACCTGATGTAGTCGGTATCATGACGGAGTGGGCGAAGCATCCTCGATACAGCGACTGTATTGCAAGTGACTGGTCTTGTGATGGAGCGGAAGAAGGCCAGCAGAAGAAGAAGAAGAAGAAGAAGAAGAAGAAGAATGAGGTACTCGCTTCTGATGAATATACAGGTACTAATTGTAGGTACAACCACCTGTGCCAAGACTAATCATCTGTTGCCACTGCTAACACATCCAGAAGGAGTCCGCTTTCAGCAAGTATGTGTATTTAAAAAAAAACGCTGTTTCAGCCCAAGAACCACCTGCTGCAAAAGATACTGCAAGGTGTCGATGGTGTAACATACATCACATTCAGTCATAGCAGTGAAATACCTCTACCAGAAAAGGTAAATCCAGACACCTTGTTCACGTTTGAGGATGTTGCTGGTGAAAGACAGGATCACATTCTGTGATATTTCTATTTTGGTCGCCGTATGGATATTGATATATTTTATATGAGTCAAACATATTGCAGAATCCCAAATCAGTTGGTGAGGGCTAATGCAAACCTCATTATAGCCTTCAAGCAAGACAATTTGTATTTAAAGCAAATTTAATAAGCTCATGCGGGAATTGAATGTCATTCAATGAATTTGTAAAGATATGTGGAGGTTGCTGGAATCATACACAGTACTGGTTTCTTGTTATTGGTAAAACAAGAAAACTGAATGATGGTACCTACTTCCAGGAAAGAGATGGGTACATTATATATATCGTACCATGGAGATGGGTACATTATATATATCATACCTTGGACAAGTCTGCCCACTTTACAGGGACTCCACCTGAGAGGATGGGTATACATAGATACAGAATTCGTCTACACACAGATAGAAAATTTCAGCTTCTTGCCCAAACACAAAGTTGAGGATCTAGAGATGTGTATCCAGACCATTCTGAGACTGATCAACGAATTAGATGCTGGGGTTAATCTGCTTGTAAAAAACGTAAACGATTTAACTGTAAATACTGACAGAATTGGACGGAATGTGTATAAGGTGCACCCTGCGAAGGAGACCGCTTAGTGTCTGGAACCGCGAGACCGCTACGGTCGCAGGTTCGAATCATGCCTCGGGCATGGATGTGTGTGATGTCCTTAGGTTAGTTAGGTTTAACTAGTTCTAAGTACTAGGGGACTAATGACCTCAGCAGTTGAGTCCCATAGTGCTCAGAGCCATTTTTGAGACCGCTTAGTATATAACCAGATGTCGACTAAGCATAAGGTCATCACATCATGAGAGGCTGTTAGAGAGAAGTTACGACTGCTAGGGTTAGGACATTTGGATCGAGAGGAGACACTGACAGAAACCATTAAACTAGCCATTGAATCTCTTGATGAACTCTTAGCGAAATTACACAACGACGACCGACAGCGTCGCTGATTTCGTTAACAGTCATAGCGATGCTAGAACAGACCAAACATTTGGCATCAATGGAGAAAAACCATTTATGATGGGTACATCTCCTAAAAGTTTAAAAGAAAAAACAGTACAGATAGGTGATAGGAAATTTCAAAGAACACCTGATCTAATGAACTTCATTTTCCTAAACCCCACAAAATATGTACATTATTCACCCAAAGATCTGGAGATGTAAGGTGGCATACTGCAACTGACTGGTGTGTTTAGGAAACTGCGAAACCAGCGTGGTGTGAAATACTGGACCATAATGAAGCCTAAATTAGATGTTTGATGTAGCACTGGTTATGGTATTGAGATCAATCATAAGAAAGTCAGCAATTGATCCCAATGAGGTAATGGATCGACAACGACTGCTCATGGCATCAGCTGCTGGTGGTAATAGTGCTCATTCGAATGAGGTTGTTTCAATAATTTCCGAGGTTAGAGTGTGATAACCAGTTAAAACAAAAACTGGAAGAGATGTCACAGAAGTTTTTGAGCGTTTGTTGCAGACAGGGACGAAATGACACCTGGACAACCTCCAGATTGGTCAAAGTGTAGAGTTTTACAGTATGTATATCAAGACCGTGATGCAGGGGTATGGATTACTTCACTGCTCAACATTCACCCAACTGAGGGTGGGTATTGTGGGATGTCTGAACAGACTAATAAAAGTTGAAATGTGGATGCATTTTAATCATCGCAGTTCATACAAATGGATGGATATCCTCCCAGAAATAATGTTTCAGTATAATCGAACCAAACGTAACACAATAAAAATGAGACCAGTCGATGTCCATGATAGTATTGCATTAATATGTTGGATGCACATGAACAGAAATTTATTAATGTGTGTGATTTGGTGTGTATCTCAAAACACAAGACACCATTTGAGAAGTTATACCTCCCAAACTGGTGGAGTGAGATATTCACAGTTTCCAGAGTGCAGAGAATAAATCACAGAACTTATATCTTAAGGAATAGCAGTGGCACTGAAATTTCTGTATGCTTTTACTCAGAGGAATTGCAGAAGAGCTGAGGACCACATGTGTTACCCATAGAGTGTGTCATGAGGCGTTGAGGGGAACAGATAACCAGTTAAATGGATTGGTCTTCCAATAACACAAAACAGTCGGTTTGATGCAAACGGTTTGGTATGCACAGAGTACGACCAGACCTGGTGGTCAGAGGGGTGAAGACCTATGGTCACCAGAGCAATACTGCAGTGGGGGCTGCTGTGGCGCTGACAATGGTGCGGACAATAGGGGCAGGGGCACTTGCGGTGGTGGTGGCCTGTTTAGCTACAAACCATGTCCTGGTGGGCAAGTCATGCTGCACAGGACTGCGTTTTTATACTGTTTTCCCCTGCTCTGGCACCCATTCCACAGTGTACTGAAGGGTTGGTGGAGGGGACGCTCGCACCCTGGACAGTGTTGACGTGCCAACTGTAGAGAAAGAATAACGAGACATATGTACACATGCTTTGAACTACTCTGATACTTTTCCTGTTGCTACGAAGGAAAGAAAACTGATTAAATAAAGAACAAACGCAAATTACCTATATTATCCCACATCTACAGTAACAGCACATCCCTGAAGTTGTCAGGGATCTCCTCCATCCACTCAGGCGTCTCAGCCTCAAAATGACACTGCAAATCTCCTGCTCCATCTCACTCCACTGCAACTTCTCTTCACCCAGACCAACAGGGAGCCACCAGTCCATCTCAGCCGGCCGGAGTGGCCGAGCGGTTATAGGCGCTACAGTCTGGAACCGCGCGACCGCTCCGGTCGCAGGTTCGAATCCTGCTTCTGGCATGGATGTGTGTGATGTCCTTAGGTTAATTAGGTTTAAGTAGTTCTAAGTTCTAGGGGACTGATGACCACAGCAGTTAAGTCCCATAGTGCTCAGGGCCATTTGAACCATTTAGTCCATCTCACTGATATCGCCTACAACAACAACAATAACAACAACAATAGCATAGCGATTTAAAAACCTGTACAGCACTATGAAAAAAACTAACGAAATAATATGTAGTTACAGGGCATCTGCGATGGGTTTAGTGGGGATGATGTAGCACCCCTCTTGATCTCCTTGAAGTCACCTACAGTATTAAGAACATAACGATTTAAAAAACATGTAGACACGGATGACACAAAAGCACAAAAATACAACACTATGACAGAATGTTTAACTGGAATATATACTTACATGACAGCTGTGTTGGTGAAATTTCCGCTGGAGGCTGCTCACAATCGCTAGCCTGCTCGCCAACAGTCTTTATAGCCGTGAGCATACATACTGTAACGACAACAGATGGAATTTGCAACTTTTCAAACGAAAATATCCTACAAAATTGGAAGTTTGACGAAACGTTTTTAAACAAACTTGCTATGAAACTTTTTTAATGAAAATATGCTACGAAAATTCTGCTGTGGTGGCTGAATCACAGCTCGACGCTACTCGGACCCGTTAGCTTGCCGGTGCTTTCGCTGTTGTCTTTCAGACTGCAACTGTTGGTGAAGCTCGCCCAACATTCCAGGGACATACATTGCAACAAGAACATGAAATGGAAATTTTTTCTAGTGAAAATATACTTCGAAATTTGACGAGACTTTTTTAAACACACTTGATACGAAACGTTTTTTTAACGGAATGTACTATGAAATCTGAACACGCGTCACGAAAAAACCAAAATATACTACGAAAATATGTACTTACCTGGTAATTCCCACTCTCCTGAGTGCCTGGGGCGATGGCCACTGGCACTGCTTCTGCTGTTGGCTGACCGCTTTATCTTGCAATCATTAACTAATAAAGACCGACGGTTAGCGCACAAACAAGGAGACAAGGGATCTGACACAATCACGGATGATGAGGAAGACTAGTGGGTGATGGTAGTAATAAGTTCACTGATTCAACATTATCTGATAAGAATGCAATTTTCTGGGGGAAAACACTTTGATCTAAGGTCCTGAGGTGTAGGTGTTACAACAGGAAGTAACCCCTTGAGAGAGAGCAGAGGTAGTTTAGTGGAAATTTCCTGGGTATCGAATATCAAAGGACGCCGCCTTCCAGTCCATAGTTCCTTGACTGTGAGATCAAAGGGAACCACCGACCAGCGGTTGCCGACGGGCGGGCAGATACAAAAAATTTATCTTAACCTGCTGTCGCTGGGACAGGTCCCAGTGGTGGCGATGGCGCATGCAGTGCCCTACGAGCGGCTGATTAAAGAAGTAACCAGTATTCTGGATGATGCGGTGACAGAAGCGGACGCGTTTTGCACCATGGCAGTGAGCACTCAGCCCTTACGTGGATTAGGGGCAGTGCATGAAGGAGGTTACTTGTGTTCTGAAACGTCGGTGCGTACAAGACCTCGGATATGTTTAGAGCTATGATCTATTTGTGGCGAGTGTTTACTTTTCGAAATTTAACTACTTGATTTGCAAAATGTAAGTCTATGTGTTTTTATACCTGTACAGTGAAGTTCTTACGTCTGTAGCAAGCAATGTGTTACTAAAACAAGCACTTTCTTCGTCTTTGAAATTTTTCGAATTTTTTTCTATGTGTAGTTCAAATATTTTCGCCATACGTGGTGACTTAAAATCAGAGCATTTACAAAGTGTTTTTTCGATGTGTAGGTGAGATTATGGTTTTGTTAAGGTACCGGTTTTTGAGCATTTTTCTATTTTTGGGTCACTGCTTTTTCATGAGACCGTTTTTCTATCATCCTGCCAATTTAAAGCAGTTGCGTTTATTTGAATATCAAGCAGCAAGGCTACAAGGTAATTTTCAGTTCAGTTTCACCATCAAAAATAAAGAAAATTCTTCCAGCAGCGCCTGTGGGACAATTTCCATCCAATTTCAAGTGGTATTGTCGGCTAGAGCATACAGCAAGGTGAACATATTCACATACGTGATTGAAAGGGGAACAAAATCTATTTCAGGCATCCTCAGTTGAGCCCCCATACAAGGCAAGCACCTCTGGTTCATTCAGGCTGTGCTAGTGGAAGAGGAAAAAGTTGTGTCCTGCACCAGGGATTGACCATCCATTTCAAAAAAACATGAACAGCGCCAGCACAGGCAGCAATCTCCATGAGTTGCAAAATGCATCTTCAATCCATCCCACTGCATAAACATTATTTGCTGAAAAGTATTCCACCTATTCCCATACATTATCATTCTTTTCCTCATGTAGGAGACTGTGGACTCAGTCCTCTGCTGTATACCTACAGGTAAGACATCAACTAAATACATTTGTAAGCTTTTCTCACTAATTTACAAAAGGGAAACCTCAAAAATAAAGACAGTACATTCCGCACCAACAGCTCAATGTAGATTGAGCTTTTCCCGCCATTTGACAAATGGGTGAGAGGAGGGGAAGTGGGGAAGGGGGAGGAGTGACGATGATCAATGCGATGTTGCCACATCTTCCCCCAATGGCGAGGATGTGAGGGACAGCAGGGAGAGCCGCAATCATGAATAAACTTGTATACAAAGGAGACTGTGCCAGCTCTCTCTTTATTTCACTACTGATGTGACAGAATGGCAGAAAATAGCTATCATATTTTGACTTACCCTTACCACCAGGAGTGGAGTTGCCTGATTTTTTGGTGTATCGGCGTGGACTGTCCAATGTGTCTACGTGGAATAATGCAGCCATCTGAAACGATTTCAGAACATTGATTGTCAAAACATCCTAACTTATAGGGACCAGAGGCGAGAGAATAGTTGCTGTCAGTGCGTGCAGGTCCATCCCAATCAATTTCTAAACTAATTTTGTGAAGAGAACTGCATTCAATGGACATTTGGCTGCCTCACAAAAGGCTCATGGGCAGAGTCGAAAAAAAAAAAACTGCCATTTTCAACAGGCCAAACTACACACAGAAACAGACTTCAGCTGACTGGAGGCGTGTAGTGGTACGACGAGTTGCGGTTCTTCTTCTTTTCAAACAATACAAGGAGTCAGGTGCACCAACAGCTCAATGAGGTGTTAATCCTGCAGTTTGTAGAGGGTGCAGTGAAGATGGAGGCTGTTTTTTAACGCTTTGGGATATTTTTCGTGCTATGAGTTAGGCCCACTCATTCAGGTTACTGGGAATGTGGAACAAGATATTTATTTCAACATTCTCAGTGACCAAATCATGGCGTTTCAAAATGTTCAAATGTGTGTGAAATCTTATGGGACTTAACTGCTAAGGTCATCAGTCCCTAAGCTCACACACAACTGAACCAAAATTATGCTAAGGACAAACACACACGCCCATGACCGAGGGAGGACTCGAACCTCCACCAGGACCAGCCGCACAGTCCAAGATTGCAGCGCCTCAGACCGCTACGCTAATCCCGTGCGGCCATGGCGTTTCTTCCGTATCTTCATAATGAGCATGCAGTGAACGCTCCTGTCTTTCAAGATGGCAACTGCCACCACACGGGTACACATGTATGTTCCCAATTTGATGCATACATGGGCTCACTATAGCCTCTCGTCTACGCCGCTAAACCAACCGATTTTAACCCCTTAGAAAGACCATTATGAACACTGGGCAAACTGTAGCAATCAGCATCACGACAGTTTGGTAATTATTAATTATTAATGCGTGGTTTCAGTTGGATATGGCATGCCTGAAGACACTTGTAGACTCCCTTCCTCCTGACTGAGGTCGTTATCAAGACTGGAGGTGGTATTACACGCTATTAGTCTGAAGTCTCCTGAGGGTAAGTAATTTTTTGTGTGGTGTACTTATACAGAGTAACATAATGAATCACAAGGTTGTACAGAGGGCAGAAAGTAACTAGGACAGAAATTTCAATTAAAATTCTAAATTAATTGTTTATATTTTTGGTAGATGCAAAAAGGAGCCTCATTAATATAATAATTAGACTAATCATTGTTACAAAATCAAATACATAAGGCCAGCTGTGAAGATTCTATTGTGTCGAGGTGCTTGACGTGGGTGGTTCAAATGGCTCTAAGCGCTATGGGACTTAACATCTGAGGCCATCAGTCCCCTAGACTTAGAACTACTTAAACTTAACTAACATCACACACATCCACGCCAGAGGCAGGATTCGAAACTGCGACAGTAGCAGCAGCGCGGTTCCGGACTGAAGCGCGTAGAACCGCTCGGCCACAGCGGCCGGCAACGTGGGTGGATAGAGTTTGTAAATGTATCAGACAACGCATTGAAAAATTCATTTCAGCTTCGATATGATGTGAAGGCGTTGACGTACGGCTACATTTGGCAGCGGCGGTGGGGAATTGTCTTAAATTAGGAAAGTGAACTTGTATGATGTCGGTCACGGCGGAGGTTCGAGTCCTCCCTCAGGCATGGGTGTGTGTGTGTGTGTTTGTCCTTAAGATAATTTAGGTTAAGTAGTGTGTAAGCTTAAGGACTGATGACCTTAGCAGTTAAGTCCCATAAGATTTCACACACATTTGAATATTTTGTATGATGTCTATGCATTCTCGTTACACAATCTGACACTTCAACGATATTTGTTAACTCATTATTTTTTTATTTTTTTCTGCCTTCATTCTCTGTGACGTGTAACTTCATTGCACCTGTAACATCTTTTTTTCTTTACTAACTCTCATTTTCGAATTAGTTGTAAGCTTTTAACAATACAGAAATTTAGGAAAAAATTCTAATTCCCCTGGATCATTTATTGAACTACGTACCTCCTTTAGAATTATAAATCTATGTTCCTACTTCGTTTACCCGTTTTCTGTTTTATGAACCCAGATGGCCCTAATTTTATTTTCAGCATTAAATACGACTTTTCCACTGAATTTTTTTTCGGCGAGTAGTGTCCTCCTGAAAATTTTTGAGTAGTATTAAAAGGTTCAAGAAGTCTGTCTCTGTATGGCATTTTTACGAAACTAAGTTATTTGTGAGCCTGAAAACACTTTCTAGCACTTGATGTTATCCACTGGTTTTGTTAGACGTTTGTATGTCTTTTTTGGCTGTTGCTTATAGGGTTGCTTTGATGAGCTCGGGTAAACTAAATCAGTCAAATACTTCAACTTGTACCAATTTGTAAGTTTTACATACAAGAAGTGGGAAACTCAGCTTACCCTACTCTCACCTAATGTACTGCGAACCATGGATGAAGGACAACAGGCAGATTCCATATTCCTAGATTTCCGGAAAGCGTATGACATGGTGCCCCACTGCAGGCTGTTAACGTAATAGGTTCCCAGATGTGTCAGTGGCTCGAAGATTTCTGAAGTAATGGAATCCAATACGTTGTCCTCGACGGCGAATGTTCATCAGAGACAAAGGTATCGTCAGGAGTGCCTCAGGGAAGTGTGATAGAACTGCTCTAATTCTCGATATACATAAATGGCCTGACGGACAGGGTGAGCCGCAATTTTCAGATGTTTACTGATGATGCTGTGGTGTACAGAAGGATGTCATCGTCGAGTGGCTGCAGGAGCATAAAAGATGACTTAAATAATATTTGTAGTTAGGATGATGATTTGCAGCTTGCTCTAGACGGAGAAAAATGTACCGGCAGGTAAAGTCAGATGAGTGGGAAAAACAATCCATATGGTATATGTATATCTGCTCCGCAATTGTTTATCGTCACCAGTTAGAACATTAGTTACTGAACTGATCTTCTTCGGGCCAATCATATCCTTCGGTATAATCCTATCAAAATTTTGCATGAAATCTCTCGGATGCCAAACCTCTGCCTTCCGAGGATCAAACTTCTTATGTTTATTTAAATGTTCAAACTTATGAAATAAAAAGGCGAAAAATTAGAACAGTTTTGAACTCGCTGTTGCAAAGTCTCAACTTTCCTTCTGACTTCCAAAGTCTTACTTTCGTATGCACCTAAGCTGGTTTGCATTTCAGTCCTTGATTCGTAAATTCAGCACTAGCTAACATTTGAATTACAGCAAAGCTTGTACTTTTTTGCCGATGATACAAGTATAGCTATGACATCCAACAGAAAAGAATTAACTGATGAAATTGTAATCGATGTTTTTCAGAAAATCATTAAGTGGTTCTCTGCAAGTGGGCTCTCATTAAACTTTGACAAAACACAGCATATACAGCTCCAAGCTGTTCAAGATGGAATGGCACCATTAATAAATATAGACTTCGATCAGAAATCGGTAGCTAAGGTAGAATATTCAAAATTTCTAGGTGTATGCATTGATGAGGGGTTGAACTGGAAAAAACACACTGAAGATCTGCTGAAACGTTTGAGTTCAGTTACTTATGCTATTAGGGTCATTGCAAATTTTGGCGATAATCTCAGTAAATTAGCTTACCACGCCTATTTTCATTCTCTGCTTTCGTATAGCAACATATTCTGAGGTGACTCATCATTGAGTAAAAGAGTGTTCATTGCACAAAAGCGTGTAATCAGAATAATTGCTGGAGCTCGTCCAAGATCATCCTGCAGACACTTATTTAAAGAGCTAAGAATCTTCACTGTAGCGTCACAATATATATATTCACTTATGAAATTTGTTATTAACAATCCGAACGAATTCAAAAGTAATAGCAGTGTACAAGGCTACAGTACTAGGAGAAAGGATGATCTTCACTACTTAAGGTTAAATCTAACTTTGGCTCAGATGGGGGTAAATTATGCTGCCACGAAAGTCTTTGGTCACTTACCTAATAGCATCAAAAGTCTGACAGATAGCCATATAGCATTTAAAAGGAAATTAAAAGAATTTCTGAATGGCAACGCCTTCTACTCATTAGAGGAATTTTTGGATATAGTAAGTGGGTAATTTCCCCACCACCCACCCAAAAAAAAATTAAGTGTCCCGTAATATTTTGTGTAATGTAACATCTTGTATAGACACCTTTTGTTAACCTGACACGTTCCGTATCATTACGAAGAGTCATATTCATGATCTATGGAACAAATACTAATCTAATCTAATCTAATGTAATCCACAATTTTAACTACTTTCACTGATTCTTATAATTTCGTCTCAATTATAGGTTCAGTATCACCACCAATTTTCTTTGCCTCGGTGTCAAACCTTTCATTTGCTTCCGTAATTTGATTTTGTACTTCTTGAATGTCATTCTGAACAGAAACCACAGCACCTACCTAACTTATCTCTTGGTCTTGCTTTTCAATTCTACTGTTAATCAGACATTTATTATCTTCATTTTCTTCTTCGGTTCCTTAATATTATCCGTCGAACGTCTTCCACCTTACTCACGTTATTAGTTAATACGATATTGCAGTGCCTGTGTTCTTCAGACGTATGATGCAATTTCCCTTCAGACAGGCACCGCGGCAACTACAGCCATTGTGAAATATGTGAAATGTATTTGCAGCTGCGAATATGGACAACCATCAAGTGTATAGTGGAATGATGACAAGGAAAATATGTGCCGGACCGGGACTAAAAACCATATGTCCATCTTATAGCGATCTATCGCCTATCATTAGGCTATACGAGCACACATAATGGCCGGACCCAAACCTCCATGTTTTCAGCCATGAGTCTATAACCAGGACTCATACTTCCACTACGGATATTTTCGAACAGGGAAGACACTTTAGTCAAAAATCGCTTGCCTGTTGTTGGCGGATAAATACGATATTGCAGAGCCTGTGTTGTTCGGAAAGACGATGCAGGCACTGCGGCCACTACAGCCATTATGAAATACATGAAATCTACTAGCAGTTGAAAATATGGATAACTATCAGCTGTATAATGGAATGACGACAATGCAAACTTGTGGCGGTCTGGGACTCGAACCCGAATTCCCGCTTATCGTGAGTGATCGCCTTACCATTAGACCATCCGAGCACACTTCACAGGCAGACACCAATTTCCCAATGTTCTCAACCATGTCTCCACAACCCGCAGGCATACATCCATTATGTGTATTTGAATACAGGGGAGACACTTTAATTGCAAGTCGCTTGTTCACTGTTGGTGGATAGATACAATATTGCAGTGCCTGTGTTGCTCAGAAGTACGATGCGATGTTCTTCGGATATGTATGCGTGGTTGACGACATATGGAAGTCTGGATCTGGTTATATAGCGTATGTTAGGGTAAATGTTCGCGATATGTGGGAAATCCAGATTCTAGTCCACGTCAGGTACAAATTTTCATTGTCATCATTCCTTTATACAGTAAATGGTTGTCCATATTCGCCACTTCGAATACCTTTCGCATATTATTGGCAAACGTTGACATAATACCAGAGAGAGATCATTCTAGTTCCTTTCTCGCTTACTAGAAAGATAATTCCCTAATGTCGTAAGATTATCCGTGATATTAATTTCTTCACGGCGAATATCACTATCTACCACTTCTGTTTGAATCTTAATTGTTCAATCTATCGGCATTCCTGGAACCCATATCGAATTACAGACATCGTCTGTTTAGAACACATGAGCTGTTTCACGTCCCACTGCACTACATTCACTTAACGAGCCACCGGCTCTGTCACTTCCGCTCGAAGTCGTAAATATGTAGCCAGACTATTCTACTGGCAGGATTTAGGCGGGACGCCGCCCAGCCTCCCAGCCAATCGATCTGACGCATAGGCTTGCTTCTCTCAGCCGCTGCCTGGCGCTCCAATTTATTTCTTCCGTTCTCGCCTGCCACCATCACGTATCAAATTTTTTTGTGATTGTTATTAATTAAATGTTGCTAGTGATGGTGACGTTCTTGTTTTACCAGTGCGTTAATACAACTACATATCACATCTTTCATTGTAATGAACACTGTTTTTTCACTATTCACAAACTCTTGCCTCTACACCCAGCAAATTTGATCTTTCCTACACTCAGATTTAGTGTCCTCTTCATTTTAGTTTATTCGAGAGTCATTTCGCGGATGGGAAACATCACGACCTTGTTACAACTTTGTCTAACGTAGCATCTAAAAGCATAACTGCGAACCCAAACAACAACAATATTTGCACTTCGAACAATATACTTAACTACAATGCCATCTGTAACTAATTTTGCCCGTGTGTGTGCCTGACTTAAATTTAATTGGGTATCAGACTTCTTCTGAAGCGTTTAGTAGACAAACCACTAAGTAATAGTAGTTAGCATCAAAGTATTCGATGCACTTCACTGCTCGCCTTGATTTCGGTTTTCCAGGAACATAGAAACTGCATCTTCCACTGGGGCAGGAACTGTGACGAAACTCACATTGAGAAATTCCTCTCCAAATTTAATACTTCCGTTAGCTTTATGCAGTCTCCACGTTCTGAAGGAATGGATTTTGAAAGTTAAATCTGTACATTGAACTTGATACTGTTACTTAATTAGCTTTTGAGAACCAGAATGAATGTGAAAAGATATTTATTGACCACTTTTCATTACGTAACTACTTTTCAAAATCCAGTTAAAGTTAATACATGTCATTTGAATTAAAAATGCACTCCTGAAACATAAAGAAAATGGCTTAATGCAGCCGGATTTTACTTGAGTAATGTAGCAGAGTGACCCTAAAAAATTCTTACACGTATTACGACCCTTTGAATTTAAGTAAACACTACAGGTACTTCTCTAGCTTTCACAATCATCATTGCCACATTTGAACGTAAGATTTAAGAAAAAATGAATTGTATTCTTGAAATCAAACACTAACAACCTCCATGCGTTAATGACAATGTATTTAACAAAATCATTTTTGTTCGCAGGACGAATTGAATTTTAGTCTGGCTCTCGTGTACATTAATGACAAATAAATAGTTGTAGCTTGCCTTGTTATGAGTAGTGCTGTTGAAATGTGGTGCAGATAACCATTCTGCCAAATCTTCACATCTCTTGTTAAAATAACACGACAGTGGCCTCGCAAACGGTGCCCACATTGGGTATATTTGAAGCCAAGTTGTGCAACTACAGGAAATCCATAATCAAGCCTGGTAATATGGCAACGGCTAGTTGTTATCAAAAATGACGCTGTGTGAATTCGAAATAATAAGGTCTTCCTGCAGTATTTTGTGCTTATGTATGCAGAAAATGTAACAACTCGTGGAGAGAACCACAAAACATGCTCTTTCACAATCATTGTTTTCCAGCTATATCTACCCCACTCAGTCTCCCTACGGTAAAGTTTTTTCCATGTAAAAGGTGTTCACAAAATGGAATGGGTCGAGGCCACCTGTTATCCGTATCTCAAAACTGTCCGCCCGGCCTCCCTAAATTGCATTTTCACTTGTAGAGGAGGCCCTGCCAAATGGAAACAGCAGAGGCCAAAGCTGGGCCTTCTTCAAGCCAAACGGTGTCCTTCTCTTTAATGCCTGTGTTGCTAATTTTTTGCAATAACAAATAATACTAATTAAAGGATGAGCTCAGACCGTGCATAAATGATTTGTTTTATCTTCTTAAATCTACAACAATGATTTATCGTTGTAATTGAAACATTGCTAATTTTAATAAATAAGCTCATCAGATCCCCTCAACACACTTCGTACATGGACACTAACACTATTCCATTATAATCATAGATCACCATTTCTTCTCTTTATTAACTATGCCACGTACTTCGTGTCGATTTATAAATGCTTTTAGGGACAGTTTTATTCTGACCATCTTGTATTCTGATGTAATACATATGGGAAATTATAAGTCAAAACATTATAAACATCTGATTAGCAGCGTGTTGATCACGTTTGGAATACAATATAGCAATGAATCTGAGTGAGCTGGATTCGACTAGTCGTTGATTGTTTTCCGGAGATACGTGTCACCAGAAGTCATTCCGAGCCGGTGGTTTGTGGTCGGCGCCTAATAGCGTTCCAGATATGTGCTGTCGGTTTCAGATCAGGCGAATTTGGTGGCCAAGACATCACCGTGAGTACCCTACCACGCTCCTCAAACCGCTAGCCTTGTGTGAGAGTGCCCATATGTTGCGAAGTTTGTTTCGTTTACGCTGCACAAATTTCAGTACGAAGCTCTTAAACATCTTCCATACAATGCCGATCCCTCCCCGTGCGATTTCCGTATTTCTGGAACCCTCAAGAGAGACTTTCGTAGTCGTCGATTTGCTTCGGACGAAGTGGTGTACGTCTGGGTACAATCATGTTGCCGTAGGTAACCGCTAACAAGAAGGTACTGGACGTCTTGTCTCATATTGGGATACATTTATTTAACAGTTATCGCGATTACTTTTGAAATAATATAGAATTTTCTTACTTTTTTCTGTCTGTATCTGCCTCACTTTCATTTGACTGCCCCTTAAGCAATGTCAATTCATCTTGACGTCTTTGCTGAAGCAGTAGACACATAGCTTGTCTGTTTGTGTAACTTAATTCAGTAGATAATATACTGGTGGGTAAAACTTAATCACGAAAGTAAATTTTGTATGATGTGTCCCTGCAAGTAACATAGTTCGAGGGCTATTAGGAAAGTAAGTTCATATTCGTCACGAAATGGAAACCACTGTGAAATTCAAAAATGTTTTATTTGAAACAGTTAGCTAGACCTTCCATCCACTTATGTGAAAATGGCGTCTGTTCTTTCGAACATGTCCGAAAGAACAGATGCCATTGGCGACCGTGCAGATCTCTAGAATGAAATTACAATTAAATCAATACCATTAGCTGCTGACAGGTGTTGATGTACATCAACGGGACAGTTGAAAATTAGTACCCCGACCGGGACTCGAAGCCGGGATCTCCTGCTTACATGGCAGACTCTCTATCCATCTGAGCCACCGAGGACACAGAGGAGAGTGCGACTGCAGGGACTTATCGCCGGCACGCTACCCGTGAGACCCACATTCTCAACTTATTGTCCACACACTACATAATGGCAGGGGCAATACTACTGTAGTGTGTGGACTATAAGGAGATCCCGGCTTCGAGTCCCGGTCGGAGTACTCATTTTCAACTGTCCCGCTGATGTACGTTAACGCCTGTCAGCAGCTAATGGTATTGATTTAGTTGTAATTTCATTCCATCTACTTCTCTACATAGTCACCGCTCAGACTTAAACATCTGTCGTGCCGTTGTACCAACTTTCTAACGCTGTCGTCATAGAAGGCAGCCGACTGCGCTTTCTGACAAATCTCTACGCTGGTATACAGCTCGTTTTCTGTGCCAAAATGTTGTCTTCATAGCCCGCAGTTGATATGAGCAGTAACGAAACTCAGTGGGAGGCAATTACAGGCTGTATTGTTGGTAATCAAACACCTCCCATCGAAAACTTTGCGGGAGCATCTTCATTGCCCCTGCAGAGTGCGGGAGAGAATTGTCATGAAGAAGGAAATGCATGATAGTCATGTTATGTGGGCTGAATAGCTTCAGGCGAAATGTCTCACCAGACCCTCACACTTGGCGGGAGACGCTGTTTTATAGGCATCTTGAGGTGCTCACCGTGCGCTCAGAACTGAAAAGAACGACGTGACGCAAAAGACGGGCGTACTAGAGACACTGCCCAACACATCTGTGCAAAGTTTAATTGGATTTTCACTGTCGTTTCCATTTCACGATCGATCGGACCTTACTTTCGGGGGAATGGCCCACGTAGAAAGAACTGCTACAGTATAGTACAGAAAATAACTGAAAGAAGTACGCAACCACACGTACACAGTAGACACTTGTGTTAAAAGTGCACGTTACAGTGAAGTCATCGCGATCTATAACCGTTCCCTGCACTTTGCAAACGGCGGGATGTGGTTGACAATTGCTGTTCGTGGTGATCATACACGCTATTAAAAACCATGTTAATTTAATTAGGTGGTACGTTCCTATGAGACCAAACTGCTGAGGTCATCGGTTCCTAGGCTCACACTCTACTTAATATAACTTAAACTAATTTACGCTAAGGAAACACACACACCCATGCCCGAGGGAGTACTCGAACCTCCGACGGGGGGAGCCGCGCGAACCGTGACAAGGCGCCCTAGACCACGCGGCAACCCCGCGCTAAAAACCGTCTCTTGCCACTTGCAATGTCTAGGTGAACATTATAAATCGCAGTGGCTTCAGGACCAGAAGCTGCTGTTTGTCCCTTGCACCATCGCGACAAATGTTACTATTGTGTGAGTACTTTAACCACGTGCTGCCATTTACGCATGCGTGAGTGGACGCACTTAGGTGTGGTGATTAGCTTCTGTAAGTGTATGCTCTCCTTTTCTTTCCTGCTGTGTCCGAGGCTAGGTGATGCAACACTGCTGCAATGTGTGATCAAACTGCTAGCTACTCAGCGTCATATTACAGTGCTCAGTGATTTATTTTTTGCGACCATTATGTTTCATTTTGTGAAAATGTATCTTTATATTTTATTTGAATGAATTAACTAATATTTTAGATAGAAATTCTTTCATATTTCATTTTGTACAGTTACTTAATGTCCTCAGCAAGAATCAGACAGTTAATGCGGCTGTCAGCCCATTTTCCGTTAAAATGATTCATAGGTCTACTAAGAAGTGAGATTAACGCCGAAAGGTGTCTCTGCCCCGCATAACTTATTTTGTAGACGCGCTACTTCTGATAACAAATGATTCAAATGGCTCTGAGCACTATGGGACTCAACTGCTGAGGTCATTAGTCCCCTAGAACTTAGAACTAGTTAAACCTAACTAACCTAAGGACACCACAAACATCCATGCCCGAGGCAGGATTCGAACCTGCGACCGTAGCGGTCTTGCGGTTCCAGACTGCAGCGCCTTTAACCGCACGGCCACTTAGGCCGGCTTCTGATAACAGCGCGTTGTGTTTCACACGTACTGTATTGCGCCCAGCAGTTAATGATTAGCTGTTACGATCTGCAGCTATATTTGGTACATGCATCCAGTACTTGACGTAAGAATTATGAGCTATTTTACAGAGCGATTTTGCTGGAAATGGTCACCGACGGGTCGGCAGACGCCTCTCCCTACGGAGCTCGGAATTACGCTCTCTGACAAAATGTATCCGGACACCTATTAGTTGATTTTATTACGGGATATGTCCACCCTTCGCTTTTAATGACGGCTCGAACTCTGCTGGGGACGAATTCAGTGAGGTGTCTCAATGGCGGTCTGCAGCGAATTCTACGTTGTAACTCGTCCCAAACGTGTTCCATTGGGTACAGGTCGGGACTCTGGGCAGGCCAGTCCATTTCAAGGAATTTACGGTCTACAAATCATCGTCTCACAGCTGCTGCTTCATGACAGGGTGCGTTGTCATACAGACACCAAAAGTCATCGTTTCCGAACTGTTCCTCTACCGTACTCAGTACACAACGCTATAAAATATGTTCACGTATTTGCACACTTAGCATTTTAAGCACAATATTGTGACAGCACCCAAACCACGAAAACACCCTCAGATCACAACACCACCAACTCCGTACTTCACTGTTGGCGCTACACGTGATGGCAGGTAACGTTCTACAGATATTCACCGAACCGAAACACTTCCATCGGATTGCCACAGGGTACAACGTGACTCATCACCCCAAATCCCCAAATCATTCGTTTTCAGTCATCCGTTTTCTAGTGACGTCGCTATTTAGACCTTCTCAAGAGTCGTTTAGGACTCACCATAGAAATGTATGGTTTATGAAGAGCTGCTCGAGAATTGTACTCTATTCTTTCTGACTTTCTACGTACAGTTACTGTGCTGACAGTACTGCTGATACCACTTGGAATTCGCGAGTGATTCTTTCCGCTGATTTCATGCAATTTTTTATAACCACTGTCAGCAATACTTGACGCTCCCTGTCCTTCAGAACATCTACATCTACATCATATATCTGTGCCGGTGTGGTCGCTGAGAGAATGAATAGGTGATTTTGACACACTTACTGATTTTACGTACGACCAAACTCTCTTAGGGTTTTTATTCAGGTCGGTTGACAACGTCTTATTTTCAAAATCATTGAACGTTTCTCTCATTGCTCTCCTTACGCTCATTTTCGCTTCGTTCAGCTTTTGTTTGTCATCTAGGGTTTTACTTCTCTTGAATCTGAAATGAAGTGCTCTTTGTTTACGTAGCGCTTTTCTAACACGGCTATTGAACAGTGGTGGATCTTTCAAAAAATGGTTCAAATGGCTCTGAGCACTATTGGACTTAACATCTGTGGTCATCAGTCCCCTAGAACTTAGAACTACTTAAACCTAACTAACCTAAGGGCATCACACACATCCATGCCCGAGGCAGGATTCGAACCTGCGACCGTAGCAGTCGCGCGGGGTGGATCTTTCCAATCCCTTAAAACCTTACTCGGAACCTACTTTGCTAGGGCATATTGAACGATGCCTTTGAATTACTTCCACTTGTTGTCCACATCTTCGTCTTCGTCACCTAATATTTGATGCTGACTACTGAGACATTCTGAAATTTGTATCCTGTCACCCTTGCTGAGCAAATATATCTTCCTACCTTTCTTAACTTTCCCTGAAGCACCCGTCGTCATAGATGCTGTCACCGTCTTATGGTCAATAATTCCTTTTTCTACGTTAACAGATTCAATAAGTTCAGGCCTGTTTGTTGCCAGGAGGTCTAAGACGTTACTCTTGTGAGTTAGTCTAACTATCTGCTGAAGGTAATTTTCGGACGAGACAACCAGGACAATGCCACACGAATCCCTGTCTCTGGCACCAGTTTTGATGGCATAACACTCCCAATCCATACCTGGCAAGCTGAAGTCACCCCCTATTACAACGGCATGATCCGGAAAATTACTAATGATATTCTGCAAGTTCCCTCTGAAGCACTCTACAACTACAGCTCCTGACCCAGATGGTCTATGAAAGCAACCGATCACATGGGATCTGCCTGGTCTTTGCTGAACTCCGGTTGTTCCTTTGCGTTTACACATTACCAACAGTTGACTTGGGCGGTTTTGGAAGGGTTGATATGTCCCTGATTGATTTGTTACTCATGTTACAGCCTGTGACTATCCCACGTTCGAAGTCACTGAGCTCTTACAATGTAGGCTTTCACGGTCGATGTTGTCTTCAACTTATTTCCAGTAAAACAACGAGTTTTACGAACAGATCAACAGGGTGGCGATGGAAAGCCCTCTCAGTCCAGCTGTTGCCAATTTATTTATGGAGATCTTCGAACAGTGAGCGCTGCAGACTGCCAGTAAAAAGCCAGCTAAATGGTACCGCTATGTTGATGACACATTTGTAGTGTGGGCTCATGGTGAAGAAGAGCTGGATGTCTTCTTGGTGCATCTGAACAGTATTAACCCGAAGATACAGTTTACGATGGAGAAAGAGAGCAACGGTCAACTCAATTTCCTGTATGAGACAGTAATTAAACGGATGGATGGGACGCTGGGCCACAAGGTATATAGAAAGAACACTCACACGGATCGATACCTCCACAAGGAATCAAACCATCATCCTAGGCAAAAAAGAGGTGTCATGAAATCTGGGTTGACAGAGCCAACAAAATCTGCGAGCCGGCTTACTTGCAAGACGAACTAAATCACTTACGGTCAGCCTTCATGAAAAACGGATATACCAGCAAGGAAATTGATCGAGCCCTCCATCAAAGAAGAAAAGAAGTCAGAAGTCCAGAGCAACAACCGTCGCCTACTGGAAAGTTTTCCTACCGTTCATTAATAAAGTCACGGACCATATCGGGAAAGTTCTGGCCAAGTATGGGATCGCAACAATATTCAGACCCACCAAGAAGATTAAGGAATGTTTAAGAACTGCAAAAGACGCCCGACACCCCCTAGCAACACCTGGGGTATACAAAATTCCATGCAGTTGTGGACAAGTATGTATTGGTACAACGAAAAGAAGTGTAAACACCCGCTTAGCCGAACATAAAGGAAACTGTCGCGTAGGACACATCGAGATATCGGCCGTAGCTGAGCATGTTTTTCGAGATGTGGGAACCACGAAATTAAATTTAATGAGACAAGCGTTCTAGCACGAACATCCCATTATCATGCGCGCATGTACAGAGAAGCAATAGAGATTCACAAACACCATAATAATTTGAATATAAAAGAGGAAGTTTTAAAGTTGGACAAAATATGGATGTCGACGTTGCGCCAGCAGAATGACAATCGATTACTCTTAATCGAGAATGATGACGCCTTCCAAAGATAGGCATACCGTCGGCATGACGCGACTAATGGTAGTGCTCCCTATGCGCTCTATAAATACGAGAGTACCTGGAACCTCAGTGGCAGTAGCCGGACGACCTCAGAAGATGTCTCCCGCAGATAGAGACGAAACGTTAGGTGGAAATTATCTTAGAAAATAGATTAAGGAAAGGCTAAACTACGTTTGTAGCATTTGTAGACTTAGAGAAAGCTTTTAACAATGTTGACTGGAATACTCTCTTTCAAATTCTGAAGGTGGCAGGGGTAAAATACAGGAAGCGAAAGGCTATTTACCATTCGAGGGTTGGATTCCCTCACTTCCTCATCGAGGACTCGCACTGCCTGGGCTACTCTCAGGGTGTATCTTCGACGTGGAAGAGCCCCCAACCGTGCTTGTCGCGTTGTTGCCCGTCTGCACGCCGTCACTGCTGCCCGCCGCCGCCGTCGCCGCCGCCGCCGCCGCCGTCGTCGTCGTCTGTTCGCCGCCGCCCGGTGCTTGCCGCCGCCGCCGCCGCCGTCGCCGCCGCTTGGTCGCCGTCTGTCGGTGCTCGCCGCTTCCTCTTCTGCCGCCGCCACCTGGTCGCCGCTTCTTCAGCCACCACCGCCGCCGCTGTCGCCGTCTCTTGGTGCTCGCCGCTTCTTCTGCCGCCGTCTCTCGGTGCTCGCCGCTGCCGCCGTCTCTCGGTGTTCGCTGCCGCCTGCGATCATGGACGCCCCAACTACCACCATCATCTACACCTCTCCTTCACCTGCCCCCACTGTAACGTCATGGAGTGCTTCCTCTGGGATTCACCCGTCTCATGCACCTCCCCTACTCACAGTCTCCTCCCCATCTATCTCCTCTCCATCGATGTATCCCCACCTGTACGTCACTCCTGCTCCTACCCCTGCTCCTGCCCCTGCTGCTTCTCCCGCTCCTGCCTCTGTCCCTGCTCCCAACCCCCCCTCCCCCTCCTGTCGCCCGCCGAGACGACTTTCCCCCTCTCCCCCCTGCGACTACCGCTGCTTCCCCTGCCGGAGTCTCCGCCCGCCGCGCCACAGTCGCCGCCACAGAGCGCCCTACCCTCTCATCCGGTGCTACTGCCTCACAGGAGGGCCCTGCCTCCCACCACCTCCCCATCCATCCAGTCCCTCATCCCTCCTCCCAGGCAACACCTGCCAAAAAATCTTCCAAACGGCCCAGTGGCGACCTCTCCTCTACTCCTTCCTCCAAAAAGCCACTGCCCGCCCCACCTCCCACTGACCCCGCTATGGATACCACCCCACCTCCCTCCTCTCCAGCCCCCTCCCTGTATACCTTTGTCCTAGTCAACCCTGATCCGAAATTCCTGGATGCCCGCACCCTCACCCTTGAAATCCGGAAGTACATCCCCAGTGCACCCATCACCCAACTTATCCCTCGCAGAGACTCTGTCCTCATCAAGTCTCCCTCTCCGTCCTTCCATACTGATCTCCTCCGGCGCCTTCCCCGCATCACCTTTGGGCCCCACGCATCCCTCACCCCATTCCTTACATCCTCCTCTCCTCGTCAACCCCAACCGCCTCGTCGTCCGCCGACCCTCACTGCCGTCATCACAAAACACAGCCCTGTGATCACGGAGGCTGAGGTGTTGGCGGAACTGAATGCCCACCCCTCCCTGGAAGTCTGCTCTGCCCGCCGTATTTACAACTCCTCTGGCCCTACTTTCCTCATGCGTATCTTTACAGAGTCCGCCTCCTCCATCGACCACCTCCTCATGCAGGGAGCCCTGATTTTCAACCGCCGCCACCCTGTTGATCCGTCCCGTTCCCCTCCTCAATCCTACCGCTGCCAGCGTTGTCTTCTGTACAATGACCACCTCACCCAAAACTGCAAGAACCCACCCACCTGCCCCCATTGTAAAGCCTCCCACTTCCTCAAACAGTGTCCCAACCTTGCCTCCCCCCCATCCTGCAACACCTGCAATGAACCTCACCCCACCTATTCCTCCAAATGCAAAGCCAAGCCCCCTCCCACCAACCCTGAACTCACTGTCCCCGTTCGCCCCATTGACCCACCTATCCACCCTAACAATTCCCTCCGCCCTCCCCCTACAGCGGAAGACATCATCCGGTTCCTCACCGTCGTCCTGCAGAACATCCACCCCTTCCAGCGCCCCCACACACTCCAGCAGATTTGGCTCGCTGCCCGCCCTGTTTTCCACTTAAACACCTACGCCACATACTCCCACGACCAGGCCCACTTTACCTTCACCCGCCTAGACACCCTCGTTTAAGCCCCTCTCTCCCCTTCCCCCTCCCTTCCCACACCCAACGCCATGGCTCGTCAACAGTATCGTCTCCCCTACCTCAACATTCGCTCCCTCCCTGCAAACAAATGCCTCTTCATGCATACCCTCTCCCAGCACCAGGTTGACTCCTTCATCCTTAATGAAACCTTCCTCCAACCCCACCATGTGGTCCGCATCTCCCCTTATCTCCTTCACTGCACTGACAATCCCCTTCCCCTAGCTCGAGGCGGGGTCGCTATCGGCCACCTCAGGCATCTCCCTGTCCGGCCACAACCCCTCCTCAATGACCCAACCAAACACCTTCTCCTCAGCCTCTTTTTTCCCTCCCTCACCGTCACCTGTGCCACTATCTATATTCGCCCCGCAGCTCCTCTCCCCTTTGACTTCATTTCCCATGTTGACCATACCTTCTCCACCTATGTGATCGCTGCTGACCTCAACATCCACAGCCGTGACCCTGCCACCCTTCGGCGGTGGCATCAGTTCTTTGCCACCCTCCAAGGTGACCTTGTTCCTCTCCCACAGCACACCTGTCCTGAAAGTAACTCCACCCCCGATGTTATCCTCGCTTCCCCCAACCTCCTCGGTCGCATTGCCGTTGATGTCCTCGATCCCGTCGGTAGTGACCATCTCCCTGTCCTTCTCACCATCTCCTCTACCCGTCCTGCCACTGCAGCCACCCGCCCACCTGCCCCTCCAAAATCTGTCCATGACTACCACCGTGCAAATTGGGATGCCTACCGGGAATCCATTGCCTTACAGGTCGAAAGCCACCCCCTCACTTTCCACCACCCTGATGACATCACCCATGCCTCTTCCTTCCTTCAGAAGACCATCACTGACGCTGTGGAGGCTCATGTCCCTACCAAACTCATCCACCCTCACCGCCCTACGCTTCCTCCACAGGCCGTCCTTCTTCTGCGTGAATCCCGCAGGCTCTACCGCTCCTTCCTCCGCACTCGTGACCGGGATACTCTCACCCGCCACCGGCAATTACAGCGACATATCCGGAACCTCCTTACAGCAAAGAAACGCCGGGACTGGCGTCAGACATGCACATGCCTCAACTCCACCCTCCCTGTCAACTCCTCCAAGTACTGGTCAGCCTTCCACCGCCTTACTGGTAGCCATCCCACCCCGCATTACCCCATCCTCCATGACGATCGACCCTTTCCCGACAACCTCAGTAAGGCTAACCATTTTGCTTCCCACCTGTCCGAGGTCTTCTCCATTCCTGACGATCCCCATTTTGATTACTCCCTCTTCCCCACTGTCCTTGACCGCACTGACACCTCTGTCCCCCCACTCACCCCTAGCTTCCAGTACTTGGATCGGCTACCCCCCTCCGACATCAACTCTCCCATCACCATGCAAGAAATCACACTCGTCCTCCGCTCCAAACGCAACACCGCCCCTGGTCATGATGGCGTCACCTACCGTCACCTCAAGGAATCCCCTCCATCCTTCCTGTCTGTCCTTGCTACCCTGTACAATGTCCTCCTCTCCACTGGATTTTACCCTGACCTGTGGAAGACTTCCCGTGTCCTGCTGTTCCCTAAGCCTAACAAACCCCCCTCTGCTACCTCTTCCTATCGTCCCATCTGCCTCACCTCCGTGTTCAGTAAGGTCTTTGAGGCCATCCTCTCTCGCCGTATCCACCGCCACCTTAACCAGCACCGCCTCCTTCCTCTTACCCAATGTGGCTTCCGGCCTTCCTTCTCTGCTGACGACCAGCTCCTTAACCTTACCCATCTTCTTTCCCTCCAACTTAACTCCCGTCGCTCTGCTATCTTTGTTTCCCTTGATCTCCAGAACGCCTATGACCGTGTCTGGCATCCCGGGCTCCTTTTCAAACTCCAGACCTATGCTCTCCCCATCAACTTCGTCCGTCTCGTTGCTTCCTTCATCTCCCATCGTCCCTTCTATGTGACTATCCACAATTCCAACTCCCGTACTTTCTACCCCTCTGCCGGCGTGCCCCAAGGTTCTGTCCTTTCCCCTCTCCTCTATCTCCTGTACACTGCTGATATGCCCAAACCTCCCTCTCCTGTTCATCTTCTCCAGTTCGCTGATGACACCGCCTTCCTAGCCCTTTATCCTACCCTTCAACGGTCCCAACGTACCCTCCAAACCCACCTGGACCAATTCACCGCTTGGTGCAACCAGTGGTTCCTCCGTGTTAATCCCTCCAAGACCCAGGCGATCATCATAGGCCGCACCACCCGCTCCTTCCGCCTCCATGATTTCTACCTCACCATTTACGGCCGTCCTATCCACCTCACTCCTATCCTCAAATACCTTGGCCTCACACTCGACCGCCACCTCACCTGGACTCCCCATCTCCTTACCATCCAAAACAAAGCTCACAACCGCCTCCGCCTCCTGAAACTCCTGTCCGGCCGGACGTGGGGTCTGCATCCTTCCACCATCCTTCACACCTACAAATCCATGATCCGCCCCATCCTTTGTTATGCCAGCATCGCTTGGATTTCCGCCCCTCCCCGGTTCTATAAAGCCCTCCAAATCCTCGAACGCCATGCACTCTGCCTCGCCTTCCGCATCCGCCTTCCGTCCCCCACGCGCATCCTCTATGACCTCATCCCCTTCCCCCACCTTCTCCTTTTCCTTGAACACATCCGCACACTATATATTGTCCGCCGCCTTGATCCCCCTCACCCCCTGGTGTCTCCCTTCCTCTCCACTCCCAACCAGTTGCCGCGCCTTTACCGTTGTGTCCCTCCCTCTCTCCATCTCCACACCCTCCATCTCCTTTCCCAACACAACTTCCACCGTTTACCACTCCCGGATGATGAGCTTCGCCCTGACATCTACCCTTCCTACCAACTCTAACCCCCTCTTCCTGCCTCCTCCTCAGAGCTCCCTCTCCTCCCCCTCCCTCCTTCTGAGCGGATTTCCCCTCCTACTCCCCGTCCATCTCTTGTGCCTTCTTTCAGTGTCTCTGCGCTCCCTCCTGCCCTGTCTTCCCTTTTCCTCTCCCGCCCCATGTGTCTCCTACCTCTTCGTGAACCCACGGTTGTCCCTCCTTTCTTCATCCCGCCGCTTCCCCAGCTGCCCCACGCTCTCCCCTCCTTTTCCATCCTCTCTGACCTTTCCCTCGGCAGGTCCCGCCTGGTAGTTTTATTCTTCGTCGTGTGTGCTCCCAGTGGGTTTTAAGTGTGTTGTTTCGGAGTGTTTTTAATACTGTGGCCAACTTTTAACCTGTGCATGCGCATCCAGTGTCTTCTCTGTGTTTTACGAATCGCCAACTGTGTTTTTTTAACTTTCTGGTGACTTTTTTAACTGTCCCCAATGAACGTCTACATGTCAGTGTATTTTTACCTCCATTTTCTCCCCTTACTCTGTTTTATGTTCACCTTTTTTACCTCCTTATGTATGTATTCTTTTATTCTTGTTTTAGTTGTCATGTCACTCGGCTGAAGAGCGGCGGATTGTGCTACTGACAGGGGCAGGGGCAGGGGCATGAAATCACAATAAAGGAAAAAAAAGGCTATTTACAATTTGCACAGAAACCAGATGGCAGTTATAAGAGTCGAGGGACATGAAAGGGAAGCAGTGGTTGAGAAGGGAGTGAGACAGGTTTGTAGCATATTCTCGATGTTATTCAATCTGTATATTGAGCAAGCAGTAAAGGAAACAAAAGAAAAATTCGGAGTAGGTATTAAAATCCATGGAGAAGAAATAAAAACTTTAAGGTTCGCCGATGACATTGTAATTCTGTCAAAGACAGCAACGGACTTGGAAGAGCAGTTGAACGGAATGGACAGTGTTTTGAAAGGAGGATACAAGATGAACATCAACAAAAGCAAAACGAGGATAATGGAATGTAGTCGAATTAAGTCGGGTGATGCTGAGGGAATTAGATTACGAAATGTGAGACTTAAAGTAGTGAAGGAGTTTTGCTATTTGGGGAGCAAAATAACTGATGACGGTCGAAGTAGAGATGATATAAAATGTAGACTGGCAATGGCAAGGAAAGCTTTTCTGAAGAAGAGAAATTTGTTAATATCGAGTATAGATTTAAGTGTCAGGAAGTCGTTTCTGAAAGTATTTGTATGGAGTGTAGCCATGTATGGAAGTGAAACGTGGACGATAAATAGTTTAGACAAGAAGAGAATAGAAGCTTTCGAAATGTGGTGGTACAGAAGAATGCTGAAGATTATATGGGTAGATCACATAAGTAATGAAAAAGGGATCAGATGGTAGGGCATATTCTGAGGCATCAAGGTATCACCAATTTAGTATTGGACGGCAGCGTGGAGGGTAAAAATGGTAGAGGGAGACCAAGAGATGAATACACTAAACAGATTCAGAAGGATGTAGGTACTGGGAGATGAAGAAGCTTGCACAGGATAGAGTAGCATGGAGAGCTGCATCAAACCAGTCTCTGGACTGAAGACCACAACAGCAACAAGTGCACATGTTATAAAGTACTCTGACGCTACTGCAGAGAGATAAAGAACACTGATTGTATGTACAACAAAAGATAAATTACTTATACTATTCCCCACCCGTAGTGACAGCAAATCGATATGATCGTCAGGTATCTCCTCCATCCACTCAGGCGTCTCACCCTCAAAATGAAAGTGCAAATCTCTTCCTGCTCCATCCCCTCACTCCACCGCAGCATCTCGTCACCCAGACCGCCAGGGAGCCACCAGTCCATCTCACTGATACCGCCTACAACAACAACAACAATCGCATAGCGATTTAAAAACTTGTACAACACGATGAATAAGAATTGATGAATGAATATGTAGTTACAGGGCATCTGCAATAGGTTGGTTGGTTTGTGGGGGTTGAAGGGACCAGACTACAAAGTCCATTGGTCCCTGCGATAGGTTTAACGGGAATGACGTAGCACCCCTATTGATCTACTCGAAATCCTCTACAGTATCAAAAACACAAAGACTCAAAAAAAAAAAAAAAAAAGAAAGAAACATATAGACAGAGTAGACACAAAAGCACAAAAATAAAACACTATGACAAAATGTTTAACGAGAATATAAACTTACATGACAGTTGTGTTGGTGGTATTTCCGCTGGAGACTGCTCAGACTCGTCGGCCTGCTCACCAACACCCTCCAGCTGCTGATTGATAGATGTGAGCATTTATATTGTAACAACAAAAACAGGAATTTGCAACCTTTTGTAACGAAAATATGCTACGAAATTTGATATCTGACCAGACTTTTCCAAACAGACTTGCAACGAAACTTTTTTAACGAAAATATACTACGAAAATGCTGCTGTGGTGGCTGAAACATAGCTGGAGGCTGCTTCCACCCATTAGCTTGCTGCTGCTGTTACTGTTGTCTTTCATACTGCAACTGTTAGTGAAGCTCACCCAACATTCCAGGGACATACACTGCAACAAGAACATGAATGGGAAATTTTTTACTGTAAATATACTTGAAAATTTGACGAGACTTTTTTAAATGAACTTGCTACGAAAAATGTTTTAACGAAATATACAATGAAATTTGAAAACACGTCACGAAATAACAAAAATGTTATACGAAAATATGTGCTTACCTGGTAATTCCCATTCCCCTGATTACCTAGGACGTTTGCCACTGGCACTGCTTCTGCTGTTGGCTGAACGCTTTATCTTGCAATCTCTAACTAATAAAGATATACAATTAGCGCGCAAGCAAAGAAATAAGTGACCTGACACAGCCATGGGCGATGGTAGAATGAGGAAGACTGGAGGGTGGGGATAATATCTATATAAGTTCACTGATACAACATTAGCTGTTAAGAAAGGAATTTTCTGGGGGAGAACACTTCGGGCTATGGGTTTGAGGTGTAGCTGCTATAACAGGAAGTAACCACTCGAGACAGAGTGGACGTGGTATATGGAAATTTCCTGGGTGTCGACGCCGCCTTCCGGTCCATAGTTCCTCGACTGTGAGATCAAAGGGACCCGCCGACCAGCGAACGCGGACAGGCGGGCGGACACAAAAAAATTTACCTTGCGCCTGCTGTTGCCGGGACAGATTCCAGCGGTGGCGGTGGCGCTCGCAGTGCCCTGTGGATGGCTGAATAGGGAACTAACTAGTACGTTGATTAAGCTGCGACAGAAGCGGACACTCTTGCAGTATGGCAGTGGACTCTCAGCACTTCGTGGCTTATGGGCAGTGCACAGAGAAGGGTGTTTGTGTTCGGAAACACCGACGTGCATACCAGACCTCAGATATGTTAGAGTTAAGATCTATTTGTGACGAGTGTTTTTGATCTGCAGCGCTTGTAGGATAGTTTCCAGATAATTTCGAGTGGTATTGTCGGCTAGGGCATACAGCACGGTGAACATATTGACACACACAATCGGAAAGGCAACAAAACACATTTCAAGCATCCTCATTCGAGTCCTGCACAACAAGGCAATTAACTCTGGTCCATTCAGTCTCAAGTTGTGTAAAAAGACAAAGTTGCCTCCTGCACTGGGGATTGTTCAGCCATTTCAAAAAAACATGAACAGTTCCAGCACAGGCAGTAGTCTCTATGAGTTGCAAAATGCATCTTAAATCCATCCCGCTGCACCAACCTTATTTACTGAAAAGTATTCTGCCTACACTCATCCATTATCATCTCCTTCCATTCCTCGTCTATGAGACTATGGACGCAATCCTCTTCTGTATACTTACAGGTAACTCTTCTCTGTCCGACAGCAATATCTCATCAACTGAACACATTTCTGAGTTTTTCCCACCAATTTCCAACATGGTAACCTCAAAAATGAAGACAGGAAGTTCCTTACCAACAGCTCCATGCAGACGGAGTTTTTCCCACCATTACGCAGGTGGGGGAGGGGAGGGGAACTGGGGGAGTGGGAGGAGTGTGGGTGATCAAAGAGATGTTGCCACATGTTATCCTCATGGAGAAGATGTAGCGAACCCACAGGGAGAGCTACCATCATGAATAAATTTGGCAAAAATGCAGACTGTGCCAACTCACTCTTTATGCCACTACTGAGGTGTAGACGTGACAGACTGGCAGAAAGTAGCTATCGTGTTTTGAGCTGCCCTCACTCAGATCACGGGTGGAGTTGCCTGATGGGTTGGTGTATCGATGTGGACTTTCCAATGTGTCTGCATGGAATGGTGTAGCCATCTAAAATGACGTAAGAACAGAGATTGTCAAAAGATTCTAACTGATAGGGACCAGAGGCGAGGGAGTAGTTGCTGTCAGTGAGTGCAAGTCCACCCCAATCAATTCCGAGCTAATTTTGTGAAAAGAACTGTATGTAATGGATATTTGGAGATTGCTGCCTCAAAAAACGCTCGTGTAGAGAGTAGCACAAATAATACACATCTTCTAATGGCCAAACTATACACAGAAACAGACGGCAGCTGACTGGAGGCGTGTAGTGGTACGACGAGTTGTGGTTCTTCCTCTTTTCAAAAAATGCAATGTGTCACATGCATCAACAAGTCAGTGAGGTGTTAAACCTGGAGTGTGTAGACGGTGCAGTGAATCTGGAGGTGGTTCTGTAACGCTTTGGGATTTTTTTTTTGTGCTATAACTTGGGCCCACTCATTCAGGTTACTGGGAACATGGGACAGGATATTTATTTCAACATTCTCAGCGACCAAATGATGGTGTTTCTTCTGCATATTCACGATGAGCATGCTGTGGACACTCCTGTCTTTCAAGATGACAGCTGCCGCCACAGGGGTTCACTCGTAGGTTCCCGATTTAATGCATACATGGGCGCCATACTGCCCCTCGTCTGGGCTGCTAAACCAACTGATTTCAATCCCTTAAAAGTTTCTGAGACTATTATGAAGACGGGACGAAATGTAGCAATCAGAATTAACACAGTTTGGTAACTTTAGAGTATTTAATCATTACTAAATGCCTTCAGCTGTATATGGCATGCCTGAAGACACTTATGGACTCTCTTTCCTGAGGTCTTTATCAAGACTAGAAGTGGTATTACATGCTATTAGCCTGAAGTCTCCTGAGGGGGAGTAATTTTTTATATGGTGTACATATGTAGAATAATATAATGAATCACAATATTGTATGGATGGCTGAAAGTATCTCAGACAGAATAATATAATGAATCACAATATTGTATGGATGGCTGAAAGTATCTCGGACAGAAATTTCAATTACAATTCTAAATGAATTAGTTATATTTTTTGGAGGCAGAAAAAGGAGTCTCGCTAATACAGTAATTACACTAATAATTGTTTAAAAAATCAGATAAATAAGGCCATCTGTGAAGCTTCTACATTCTCGAGGTGCTTGACATTGGTGAATAGAGTTTGTAAATGTATCAAACAACGCTACTGACATGTTCGTTTCACGTTCGACATGATGTGAAGTCGTTGACTTCAGGTTACATTTGGCAGCGGCGGCGGGAGATTGTCTTAAATTACATAAATGAGCTTGTATGCTGTCTATACATTCTCATTACTCACTCTGACACTTCAACGATGTTTGTTAACTTTTAATTTTCTTAGCTTTTAATTTTTCTGCCTTCATTCTCTGTGATATATAACGTCATTGTACCTGTAACCTCTTGTTTTCTTTGTAGAAGCTTATTTCCGAATTAGTTGTAAGTTCTTAGCAACATAGATATTTAGGAAATCATTATAATTCCTCTGGACCATTTATTGAACTAACCTCCTTTAGAAGTATGGTTTTATGTTCCTACTTCGTTTCCCCCTTTCCTGTTTTATGACACTCAAATGAATTTGATTTTCTTAAACTCGACTTTGTCACTGATTTTTAGTAGTATTAAACAGCTCCATTATACAGCTGATGGATGTCCATATTCGGAACTGCGAATACATTTCATGTATTTTTGGCAAACGTTGACATATTACCAAAGAGAGATAATTCTAATTCTTTCCTCGCTTACTAGAGAGATGATTCTCTAATTGCGTAAGACTATCCGCGATTCGTCATCTACCACTTCTGTCTGAATCTTAATTGTTCAATCTATCGGCAGTCCTGGAACGCAGAGCTGTTTCGTGTCCCACTGCCCTACATTCACTTAACGAGCCACCGGCTCTGTCACTTTCGCTCGCAGTCGTAAACATGTAGCCAGACTATTCTACTGGCGAGGATTTAGGAGGGACGCCGCCCAGCCTCCCAGCCAATCGATACGACGTGCAGGCTTGCTTCTCCAGCCGCTGGCTGCCGCTCTCATTTTTTCTTTCCGTTCTCGCCTGCCACCATTACGTTTCAGGTTTTTTCTGATTGTTATTACTTAATATTTTAAACATTTTGAGGCTGTGAGCTCAGCAACCGTGTATGCCGTTATATAAAATGTAATAGTCAGCCAACCAGATGCAAGTATTAAGAAAAAAAAAAAACACATTAACCAGGTGTCGATAGTTCTAAGACTATCCTTATCAGAACGGTAATAGTTACATGAAATCACGTAACAACTTTAAAGTTTCGGCAACAATGTTCTCGTCAAATGACATGTTTGCGTTCCATGAGTCAAGAATAAAAATAATAATAAAAAGGACAGAGAGTTATCACAGAATGATAAAACCACGGTTCCAAGTCTCGGCTCAAGTTAACTGTCGTAGCCGGCTAAGAGTGGCACATACATAGCACAAGAGGCATCAAACTACAACGTTTTAGTCTGATGCCTCTTGCGCTGTTACATTTTACATAATGTTATTACTTAAATGTCGGTAGTGTTGGTTACGTTCTTGTTTCACCACCGCTATAATACAACTACATTCCACATCTTTCACTGTAATGGACACTGTTATTGCACTATTCGCAAACTCTTGCCACTACAACCAGCAAATTTAAATTGCCCTGTCACGGTCACCATGTGTTATTAACCCATAGCCCTCTTTCCTACACTCAAACTTAGGGCCCTCTTCATGTAAGTTTATTCAAGAGTCATTTCGTGGCTGGTAAGCATCACGACCTTGCTACGACGTTGTCTGTTTAACTTATCATCTAAAAGCATAACTGCGAACCACAGTACTTTGAACAGTATACTTAACTACAATGCCCTCTGTAACTAATCTTGACCATGTGTATACCTGACTGAAATTTAATTTTCGTATTAGAGTTTTTCTGATGCGTTTAGTAGACAAACCATTGGTTAGCAGACGTTAGCAACAAAATATGCGATGCCTTGATTTCGGTTTTCCAGTGAACAGTTATTGCATCTACCACTGAAACAGGAACTGTAACGAAATTCGCCTTGAGAAATTCCCCCTAAAATTTAATATTTCTATTAACTATATACAGTCCCCATGTTCTGAACAAATTGATTTTGAAAATTAAATTTGCTCATTTAACGAGGAACAATTACTTAAAACTAGGTTTTGAGAACCATAATGAAAGTGAAGAAATATATATTGACCTCTTTTCATTACTTAACTACTTTTCAGAATTCAGTTAAAGTTAATGCTTGTCATTTGAATAAAAAAAGTGCACTTTTGAAACAAGAAAGTGACTTAATGCAAGTGGATTTTACTTGAGTAATGTAGCAGAATGACCCATAAAAATGCGTAATATTACGACTGTTTGAATTTAGGTAAATACTGCAGCTCCTTCTGCTGCTTTCACAATCACAATTGTCCATCTGAATGTAACATTTAAGAAAAAATAAATTGTATTCTTGAAATCGAACACTTCTGCCAAATCTTTACGTTTCTTGTTAAAACAACATGACAGCGGCGTCGCAAAGGCTGCCCACATTGAGTATACTTGTTGTGCAACCACAGCAAACCCATAATCGAGTCTGGTAAATCTTGCAACAGCGGCTCATTATTATCAATGTTGACTTTTTGCAGTTTACTAATGATATCTCCCTTCACTATTTTGTGCAGATGTTAGCACAAATTGTGACAACTTGTGGAGAGCACCACAGAACACGCCCTTTCACAGTCACTGTTTTCCAGCTATATCTGCCCTAGTCAGTCACTCTACGGTAAAGTTTTTTCCGTGTAAAAGGAGTTCCCAAAACGGAATGGATCGAGGTAGCCTGTTATCCGTATCTCAGCACTGTTCTCCCGGCTTGCCTCAATCGCATTTTCTCTTGTGGAAGAAGCCCTACCGAATGGAAACGGCAAAGGCCAAAGCTAGGCCTCCTTCAAGCTTAATGGCATCCTTTTTAATGCTTGTTTTGCTAATTTTTGCAATAACAAATAATACTAAGTAAAGGATGATCTCAGACAGTGCATAAATGATTTGTTTTATCTTCTTAAATCCACAACAATGATTTATCATTATAATTAAACTCATACAAACTTGGCTAAATAACTCGTCAGATCACATCAACACACTGCGTACTTGGACACCGACACTGTTCCATTATAATCATAATCTCTAACAATAATATAATAACAATAAAATAATAAAAAGATGACTGGAACAATTATGTTTAGCATCTATATAATGGACGAAGTGTAAGCGTTAAAGATATTAGTAGCTAATCTCGTTTTTAATACTCCTTGAAAAGCATTTTCGACATTTCGTCGGAAAATGACGATAGAATAAATTTTTCAACACATCGTTGTCTATGGGGACTAATTGCAGCCTCTTGTGTAATAAGAATTTCTCCTCTTTATTAACTATGCCACGTACTTCATGTCGGACTTGTACATGCTTTTAAGGACAGTTTTATTCTGGCCATCTTGTATTCTGATGTAATACATATGGGAAATAATGAGTCAAAACATTATAAATATCTGATTAGTATCGTGTTGATCCACGTTTGGAATACAATATAGCAACGAATTTGAGTGACATGGGTTTGTTTTCAGGAGCTACGTGTGACCAGATGTCTACGCGCAAGTCACTCCGAGCCGGTGGTTTGTGGTCGGCGCCTAATAGCGTTCCAGATATGTGCTGTTGGTTTCAGATCAGGCGAATTTGGTGGCCAAGACATCACCGTGAGTGCACTACCATGCTTCTCAAACCACTGCAGCACGATTCTGGCCTTGTGTGAAGGTGCCCACGTATTGCCTAGGTTGTTTCGTTGACGCTGAAGAAATGTCACTACGAAGCCGTTAAACATCTTCCATAAAATGCCTATCTCTCCCTATGTGATTTCCATATTTCTGGAGCCCTCAAGAGAGACATTCGTAGTCGTCGATTTGCTTCGGACGAAGTTTACGTTTTTTCTTCTGTATCTGCCTCATTTTAATTTGACTGCCCCAAATATGTAATGTCGATCCATCTTGACGTTTTCTCTGAAGCAGTAGAGACATAGCTTGTCTGTTTTTGTAACTTAATTCTGTACATAATATACTGGTGTGCGAAACTTACGTGCGAAAGCAAATTTCTGAACGATGTGTCCCTGCAAGTAACATAGCTTGATGAAGCTTGGACCTTACATAGAAAGAACTGCTACAGTATTGTACAGAAGATAACTGAAAGAAGTACGCAACAACACGTACACAGTTGACACTTTTATTTAAAGTGCACGTTACAATGAAGTCATCGCGATCTACAGTCGTTCCCTGCACTTTGCAAACGACGGAATATGGTTCTTAATAGGGTGTGTGATCACCACGGGTAGCAATCCATGCTGTGCCACGTGCTCCCAGGCTGTCCACAAGGCTGGTAAGGAGTTCATGATGTAGGGCGTTCCATTACTCAGCCAGTGTGGTTGACAGTTGCTGCAGGGTAGTTGATGCATGCAGACGTGCCGCAGTACGTCTCCTCAGCGCGTCCTAAACGTGCTCTTGTGGATTTAAGTCGAGCGGTTCTAGGTGCTACAGTCTGGAACCGCGTGACCGCTACGGTCGCAGGTTCGAATCCTGCCTCGGGCATGGATGTGTGTGATGTCCTTAGGTTAGTTAGGTTTAAGTAGTTCTAAGTTCCAGGGAACTGATGACCAGAGCAGTTAAGTCCCATAGTGATCAGAGCCATTTGAACCATTTGATTGGGCAGTCCAAGCGATTCGCCGAATTCCTCTCGTTCCACTTGGGCTGTACTATACGATCGTAAATTGGCATCTATAAAAATAGAGTGAGGGCTGTATGAAACCCTGAAAAGACGCAAACGGGGAAGGAGTACAGTAAAACGTCGACCAAGGAGTGTACTGTGACAAAGATTTGGAGGTCAATATGCCAATAAAATATTATTCCCCACACGCCATAACGCCTGGACCACCAAAACGATCATGATCGACCACGTTTCTGTGTGTAATATGTACTCTCAAATAGCGAGAGGATGCACCCTGGAACGTTGTCGAATGTGTTGGTTTTGGTGGTCCAGACGTCATAGTGTTTCGAGGTATAGTGTTGGATAGGAGTACTGTCCTCCTAATCTTTGAAAACGGTACATAAACCGGTCAATGTTATTGTGACACGGTGCTTCTTTCTCATGTGCATCTATTCTGTGGTAACTTCGGATCTTATTTCATTTTTATGGATGATAATGCACGACTGCATTGAACAGCGCGCGTGGAGGAGCTCTTGGAATGCGAGGAATGGCGAACGGACGGGCCATTCCGTTCCCTCGATTTAAACCCCATCGAGCGCGAGTTGGATGCGCTGGGTAGACGTACTGCAGCATGTCGACATGCACCAGTGTGCCTCCAGTAGTTGCAACCGCGCTGGTTGAGGAATAGAACGCTCTACCACAAGAACTCCTTACCAATTTTGTGGCCAGCACTGGATCACGTTTCATACCATGCATTGCCGTTCGTGGGGATCACACACCCTATTAAAAGCCGTGTCTTGACACTTGTAATGTCCATTGGACCATTATAAATCGCGGTGCCTTCAGGAGCAGAACGCGAAGCTTTGGTTTTGCTTTGTATTACACTGAAGAGCTAAAGAAACTGGTATACCGGCATAAATATCGCGTGGGGCCCTCGCGAGCACGCAGAAGTGCCGCAACACATTGTGGCATGAACTCAACTAATGTCTGATGTAGTGCTGGAGAGAATTGACACCATGAATCCTGCAGGGCTTCCATAAATCTGTAAGCATACGAAGGGTTGGAGATCTATTCTAAACAGCACGCTGCAAGGCATCCCAGATGTGCTCAATAATGAGGAATTTGGTGGCCAGCGGAAGTGCTTAAACTCAGAAGAGTGTTCCTGAAGCCACTCTGTAGCAATTCTGGACATATTGGGTGTCGCACTGTCCTACTGGAATGCCCAAGTCCGTCGGAATGCACAATGGACATCAATGGATGTAGGTAATCAGACAAGATGCTTACGTACGTATCACCTCTCAGAGTCGTATCTAGTCGTACCAGGGTCCCATATCTTTCCAACTGCACACGCCCCACACCATTACAGAGCCTCCACCAGCTTAAACAGTCCCCTACTGACACACGGGGTTCATGGATTCATGAGGTTGTCTCCATACCCGTAAACGTTGATTGGCTTTATACAATTTGAAACGAGACTCGTCAGATCAGGTAACATGTTTCCAGTCATCAACAGTCCAATCTTGGTGTTGACGGATCCAGGAGAGGCGTAAAGCTTTGTGTCGTGCAGTCATCAACGCTACACGAGTGGGTTTTCGGCTCCGAAAGCCCATATCGATGATGTTTCGTTGTATGGTTCGCACGCTGACACTTGTTGGTGGCCCAGCATTGAAATCTACAGAAATCTGCGGAATTGTTGTACTTCTGTCACGCTGAACGATTCTCTTCAGTCGTCGTTGATCCCGTCTTGCAGGATCTATTTCCGGTCGCAGCCGTTGAAGCAGCAGTAACCGATCTAACAACAACGCCAGACATTTGTTGTCTTAAATAGGCGCTGCCGACCGCAGCTTTAGTGTATGAAAGAATTTATATCTAAAATATTCATTCATTCATTCAGACAAGATAGACAGATACATTTCACAAAATAAAACATAATGGTCACAAACAATAAATCATTGAGCACTATATTATGGCAACGCGTAGCAGGTAGTTCGATCATTCATTGCAGCAATGTTACATCACCGCACCTCAGACATAGCAGAGGAAAGGAAAGAAGCGTATACACTCACAGAAGCCAATCGGCACACGTAACTGCATCCACTCACATATGCGTAAATGGTAACACATGGTTTTAGCACTCACACAGCAGTAGCTTTTGTCACGATGATTCAAGGGACAACCAAAAGCTTTAAGCAAAATAAATATAATAAGCTTCTCAGAGGAATGGAGAGTGAAATACCATCCGTAGTATAGGCATGCGTATTCAAATACAGAGATATGTAAACATCAGAATACGGAACTGCGGTATCAAGATTTAAGTGAGTTTGAACGTGGTGTTGTAGTCGGCGCACGAGCGATGGAACACAGCAACTCTGAGGTAGCGATGAAGTGGGGATTTTCCCCTACGACTATTTCACGATTGTACCGTGAATATCAGGAATCCGGTGAAACATCAAATCTCCGACATTGTTGCGCTCACAAAAACATCCTGGAAGAACACGACCAATGACAACTGAAGAGAATAGTTCAATGTGACAGAACTGCAGCCCTTCCGCAAATTTCTGCAGATTTCAATGTTGGGCCATCAACAAGTGTCAGCGTGCGAACCATTCAACGAAACATCATGGATATGGGCTTACGGAGCCGAAGGCCCACTAGTGTACCCTTGATTACTGCACCCATCAAAACCAAGAGTGGACTGTTGACAACTGGAAACATGTTTCCTGGTTGGACGAGTCTGGTTTCAAATTGTATCGAGCAAATGCATGTGTACGGTTATGGAGACAACCATATGAATCCATGATGGGGAATTGTTCAATCTGGTGGAGGCTCTGTAATGGTGTGGGGTGTGTGCAGTTGGGGTGATAGAGGACCCCTGGTACATCTAGATACGACTCTCACAGGTGAGACGTGCATAAGCATCCTGTCTGAAAACCTACATCCGTCCATTCATGTCCATTGTGCATTCCGACGGACTTGAGCAGTACCAGCAGGAGAATGAGACACCCCACACGTCCATAATTGCTACATGGTAGCTCCAGGAACACTCTTCTAAGTTTAAACACTTCTGATGGCCCCTACATTCCCCATACATGATCAGTCTGGAACCGCACGACTGCCACAGTCGCAGGTTCGAGTCCTGCCTCGGGCATGGATGTGTGTGATTTCCTCAGATTAGTTAGGTTTAAGTAGTTCTAAGTTCTTGGCGACGGATGACCCCAGAAGTTAAGTCTCATAGTGCTCAGAGCCATCCCCATTCATGAACGTTATTGAGCATATCTTAGGTGCTTTGTAACTTGCTGTTCAGAAGAGATCTCCAGCCCCTTGTACTCTTACTGATTTATGGACAGCCCTCCAGGATTCATGGTGTCAGTTCCCTCCAGCACTACTTCAGTCGAGTCCATGCCACGTCGTGCTTTTGCGTGCTCACGCATGTCCTCTATGATATTAATCAGGTGTACCAATATCTTTGGCTCTGAAGTGTATTTCATTTTGTACAGTTACGTGATGTCCTCAGCAAGAATCAGACAATTACTGAGGCTGTCAGCCCATTTGCCATTAAAGTGGTTCATAGCTCTACTAAGCAGTGAGATTAACTTCGAAGGGTTCTCTGCCCTGCATAACTTATTTTTTAGACGCGCTACTACTGATGACAGTGCATTGTGCTTCACATTCACTGTATCACACGCAACAGTTAATGATTAGCTATTACTATCTGCAGCTATATTTGGTACATGATCCAGTACGAGATGTAAGAACTAAAAGCGAATTTACAGAGCCGTTTCGCTGCAAGTCGTCATCAATGGGTGGGTAGATGGCTCTCCCTACGAAGCTCTGAATTATGCCCTCTGACCAAACGTATCTGGTCAGTGTCGGATAGACCATCAGAGACAGAGCACCTCGTGTTCCTGCTGCTAATAAGGCGAGTAAACTGTTCATTTGTTACATATTTTTACGAGCTTCCAACAGGAGTGACTGCAGTAATGGATAGGAACTGTCATTGCTGTGTACACATGTGAGCTGAGTTGGCGACCCTTCACTCACAACTCCAGGCTGCGTTGGCTTCCGTCACACTGCTTGAGGCTGCAGCCAAGGGGCATCACTGTGGGGGTCTGATGCGGGGATGCGAGGGACGTCGAGCATTTCCCACGTGTCCCCCAATCAGTCCACTGCTGTGGCCACCCCAGGTACTGCCTTAGGTGAGATTGACCCCTCACCTGTGGTTGAGTGCGAGATCATTCCAAAGTCTGACAGGCAGCAGAAAACTTTCCGAGGGCCCGATCGTTTGACGAACAGGTTTTGGGCGTTATCTGTGGCTGACGATGTCTCTAAGCTGGGTGCAGTCGTCCACCCTTTTCCAGAGGAAGCTTCTCGGCCCGCTAGGTCTGGACATTCACAGAGGGTTAGTTTGCTGGTAGTTGGAAGCTCGAGCGTTAGGCCCGTTAGGGCCCCTTAGGAACATGGCTGCCAAGGAGATTCTCTCTAGTTTCGGGCGGCTAGCTGAAATGGTAAAGACTGCCAGTCTTGCTTCCGAGATTAAGGCCAAGCTCACCATCTGCAGTATAGATAGAACTGACTGTGGTCCTTCAGACCAGAGACGAGTGGAGGGTTTGAATCAGAGGCTCAGGCGGTTCTGTGACCGTGTAGGTTGCAGATTCCTTGACTTGCACCATCGGGTGGTGAGTTTCCGAGTTCCGCTTAACAGGTCAGGAGTGCACTACACTCAGGAGGCGATACATGGATAGCGGGAGCTGTGTGGAAGGGACTGGGCAGTTTTTTAGGTTAGAGGTTCCCAGGGAACCACAGAAACGGAGTCCGTCTAAAAAGGGGAGGTAAAACAGAGTAAGATAGTTGTAGAGATGATGGTATTGTAGTTGCAAATTTTCGTAGCTGTGTTGGGAAAGAACCAGAACTCCAATCCCTAATAGAAAGCACTGACGCTCAAATAGTTATAGGTACAGAAAGCTGGCTAAAGCCGGAAATAAGTTCAGACAATTTTTTTTTCAGACGATCTAACAGTGTTCAGAAAGGATAGATTAAATAAAGTTGGTGGTGGAATATTTATTGCTGTCAGAAGTAGTTTACCTTGTAGTGAAATTGAACTAGATAGTTCCTGCGAAATAGTATGGGTATAGGTTATATCTGACAATCGCACTAAACTATTAATTGGATCGTTTCACCGACCCGCCGTCTTAGAAAATATAGTTTTTGAACGGTTCAAAGAATACTTGAGTCGCATTTCAAATATGTACCCCACTCATACAGTTATAGTCGGCGGTGACTTCAATCTACTCTCCATATGCTGGAAAAATTATACGTTTAAACCCGGCGGCAGGCATAAAACGTCATCCGAATAGAACTGAATGCTTTCTCAGAAATTTTTTTTAACAATTAGTTCATGAGCCGACTCGAAACGTAAATGGTTGTGAAACCATACTTGACCTCTTAACAACAAGTAATCCTGGACGAATAGTGAATATCATGACGAATACAAGGATTAGCGACCACAAGGCAGCTGCTGTTAGGCTGAATACCGTAACACCAATCTTCACTCCTTCCGATCTGATTATGTAAGTGTAGAAAATTTGTGGAATGATTTCAAAGAGAGAGTACCGACAGCAATTGAGAGATGTATACCACATAAATTAGTAAGTGATGGTACTGATCGCCCAAGGTACACAAAACGGATCAGATCGCTGTTGCAGAAGCAGCGAAAAAAATATGCCAAATTTAAAAGAACGTAAAATCCCCAAGACCGGCAAGTATAGCGCGTACTTCAATGCGGCATGCCTTTAATAATTTCCAAAACTAAATTCTCGAAATCTGGTAGAAAACCCAAAGAGATTCTGGTCATACATAAAGCACACCAATCGCAAGACGCAATCAATACCTTCACTGCGCGATAACAACGGTGTAGTGCAAAAATGGTTCAAATGGCTCTGAGCGCTATGGGACTTAACATCTTATGTCATCAGTCCCCTAGAACTTAGAACTACTTAAACCTAACTAACCTAAGGACATCACACACACCCATAAAGAGGCAGGATTCGAACCTGCAACCGTAGCAGTCCCGCGGTTCCGGACCGAAGCGCCTAGAACCGCACGGCCACCACGGCCGGCGCAACGGTGAAGTCACTGATGGCAGTGCCACTAAGGCAGAGCTATTAAACACGGTTTTCCGAAATTCCTTCACCAAAGAGGACGAAGTAAATATTCCTAAATTTCAATGAAGAACAACTGCCAAGATGAGAAACATAGAAGTAGATATCCTCGGTGTAACAAAGCAACTTCAATCACTTAATAAGGCTCAGGCCTCCGGTCCAGATTGTGTACCAGTCAGGTTACTCTCAGAGTATTCTGATACAATAGCTCCATATTTAGGCATTATATGCAACCGCTCGTTCACAGAAATATCCGTAACTAAAGACTGGAAAATTGCTGAAGTCACACCAATACGCAAAAAGGGAAGTAGGAGTAATCCGCTGAATTACAGGCCCATATCACAAACGTTGATTTGCAGTAGGGTTTTGGAACAAATATTGTATTCGAACATTATGAAGTACCTCGAAGAAAACGATTTATTGACACATAATCTACGCGGATTCAGAAAATATCGTTCTTGCGAAATATAACTAGCTCTTTATATTCATGAAGTAATGAGTGCTATCGACTGGGGATGTCAAATTGATTCCATATTTTTAGATTTCCAGAAGGCTTTCGAGACGGTCCGTCCCAAGCGTCTTCTAACCAAACTACTTGGCTATGGAATATCGCCTCAGTTGTGTGACTGGATTCGTGATTTCCTGTCAGAAAGGCCACAGTTCGTAGTAATAGACGGAAAGTTATCGAGTAAAACAGAAGTAATATCCGGTGTTCCCGAAGGAAGTGTTATAGGCCCTCTGCTGTTCCTGATCTATGTTAACGACATAGGAGACAATCTGAATAGCCGTCTTAGATTGCTTGCAGATGATGATATCATTTACCGTCTTGTAAAGTCATCAGATGACCAAAACGAATTGCAAAATGATTTAGATAAGATATCTGTATAGTGCGAAAAGTGGCAATTGACCCTGAATGAAGAATAGTGTGAGCTATTGACGTGAGTACTAAAAGAAATCCGCTAAATTTCGATTACGCGATAGGTCACACAAACCTGAAGGCAGTAAATTCAACTAAATACTTAGGGATTACAATTACAAATAACCTAAATTGGAACGATCACGTAGATAGTGTTGTGGGTAGAGCAAACCAGAGACTGAAATTCGTTGGCAGAACACATAGAAGGTGCAACAGATCTACTAAAGAGACAGCTTATACTATACTTGTCCTCACTGTTCTGGAGTATTGCTGTGCGGTGTGGGATCCGTATCAGGTGGGACTGATGGATGACATCGAAAAAGCTCAAAGAAGGGTGGCTCGTTTTGTACTATCGCGAAATAGGAGAGATAGTGCCATATACATGATGCGTGAATTGTAACGGCAATCTTTAAAACAAAGGCGTTTTTCGTTGCGACGGGAACTTCTCATGAAATTTCAATCAGCAGTTTTCTCCTCCGATTGCGAAAACATTCTGTTGGCACACACCTACATAGGAAGAAATGATTATAACGATAAAATAGGAGAAATCATGGCTCGCATAGAAAAATTTAAGTGCTCTTTTCCCCGCACGCCGTTCGAGAGTCAAACGGTAGAGAGACAGCTTGAAGGTTGTTCATCGAACCCTCTGCCAGGCACTTTATTGTGAACAGCAGAGTAATCACGTAGATGTAGATGTAGACACTTATTAGTGGATTTCATTGCAGGGTGTGTCCACCCTTCGCTTTTAATGAAGGTTCGAACTCTGCTGGGCACGCTTTCAGTGAGGTGTCTAAATGGCTGTGGAGGAACTGCCAACTATTATTCTTCAAGAACCGAAAAGAGAGAAGGCAGTGATGTTTGAGGCTGGGGTTTGCGGCGAATTTGACTTTGTAACTCGTCCCAAAAGTGTTCCATTAGGTACAGGTCGGAACTCTGGGCAGGCCAGTCCATTTCAAGAATGTTAACGTCCACAAATCACTGCCTCACAGAGGATGCTTCGTGACAGGGTGCATTGTCATGCAGACATCAACAGTCATCGTTTCCGACCACCAAAACACCCTCATACCATAACACGACCACCTCAGTACGTGACATGGTTAAAAAACTCTAAACACTATGGGAGTTAACATCTGAAGTCATCCGTTCCCTAGACATAGCACTACTTAAACCCAACTAACCTATGGAAATCACACACATCCATGCCCGAGGCAGGATTCGAACCTGCGACCGTAGCAGCCGCGTGGTTCCGGACTGAAGCGCCTAGAACCGGTCGATCACAGCGGCCGGCCTCCGTAATTCACTGTTGGCACTACACACGATGGCAGGTGACGTTCTACAGATATTCGCCAAACCCAAACACTTCCATCGGATTGCCAAAGGGTACAACGTGATTAATCTCCCCAAATCATTCGTTTTTAGTCATCCGTTGTCTAGTGACGTCGCTCTTTAGACCTCCTCAAGCGTCGTTTAGGACTGACCATAGAGATGTGTGGCTTATGAAGAGCTCTAGAACATTATAACCTATTGTATTTAACTTCCTACGTATAGTTATTGTGCTAACTGGACTGCTGATACCACTTGGAACTCACGATTGATTCTTTCGGTTGATTTAATGCGATTTTTTATAACCACCCTCAGCAATACTCCACGCTCCCTCTCCATCATTACATGGGGTCTGCCTGGTCTTTGTTTAGTTTCGCTTGTTCCTTCGCGTTTCCACTTCCATGACAATGCCACATCCATGACAATGCCACACGAATCCGTATCCCTGGCACCAGTTTTGATGGCATAACACTCCCAATCCATACCTGGCAATTTGAAGTCACCCCCTATTACAACGGCATGATCAGGAAAATTACTAATGATATTCTGCAAGTTCCCTCTGAAGCGCTCTACAACTACAGATCCTGACTCAGATGGTCCATGAAAGCAACCGATGGGGTTTGCCTGGTCTTTGTTTAGCTCCGGTTGTTCCTCCGTGTTTCTACTTTGTAGTCATATCACCAACAGTCGACCTGGCCAGATTTGGAAGGGTTGATATGTCCCTGACTGATTTGTTACCCATGTGACATCCTGTGACTAGCCCACGTTCGAAGTCACTCACCTCTTCTGACTGACCATTCTGCTGTTACAACTTCTCTACTGACAACACAATGCTCTTTGCCTCGTTTTACTGTATTATGGCATGGCCGATCCTCGTGACTTCTAGTGGTCAGTTCAGCATTATATAGGGATCAGTGCGCTAATGTAGCATACTTGTATGAGCTCTCTGCTAAACTTACGTATGCTACCTTAAGAAAGACAGTATCCTAAACTTAAAGACGCAACTTGTTTTGGCCGCGTGCACTGCGCGTCGGAAGCTCGCTGGTTTCACTAGCGCCGCGGGAGGAATCCGGCGGACGGAAGCGCACGCGGTGATAATGCGTCCGCGTATCAGACGCCGCTTGTTCCCGGGTCCTCCGACAAAGCGGCAGCTTTCCCCGGAGAACCGGTCCTACGGCTTTCACTCGTCTCGCCGGGACGCATCGTTGCGCAAACGCCGGGGGCGTCTTCACGGGAGTGGCCTCGCCTGACCTTCGGTCGGCATCGTCAACCTTAGCATGCTCGCCGCCGCCATTCTCATACCCCATCCCATCGCTGCTCTGTATATTTATTATACAAGCTAGCCAACATTAACACAGATTGACTTACGTAATTATGTCCTCCTTAAAAGTCCTATCATTTACACCGCCGGCCGCGGTGGTCGTGCGGTTCTAGGCGCTTCAGTCCGGAGCCGCGGGACTGCTACGGTCGCAGGTTCGAATCCTGCCTCGGGCATGGATGTGTGTGATGTCCTTAGGTTAGTTATGTTTAAGTAGTTCTAAGTTCTAGGGGACTGATGACCTAAGATGTTAAGTCCCATAGTGCTCAGAGCCATTTGAACCATTTGAATCATTTACACATGTAGTCCATGTATACTGGTAAACACAATTAGAGGGTTAACCACGATATAATGATCCACTACGTAGAGGTTACCATATCTGAGAGATCTTCAATTACAGCCACCCAAAATTAAGTGTACGATGAGCAGTCATAAAAATTTTGGTAGAGAAAAAGTCGGTAATATGTTATCTGAAATAATTTGTCTAAAAGTAAGAAAGGAAGTAGATTATACTATCACTTGACACACCTCATTGCCTCTGGATGATTTCGAACATCATTCAACGGCACATCAAATGTTTCTCCTACCTATTTCATTTCTTACTTTTAGACAAATTATTTCACAAAACCTTTTACTGACTTTTTTCAGTCTTTTCTTATTGTTAAGTTTTCTTCACAATGCATGATCTTATTGTCATCTCATTTGCTCCACTAACGTCTTCTGTTTTCAAAACGTTGTGAATTTAACACTTAATTTGAAGAAAACCATTTTGACGGTTAAATACATCAATGTAACTTTTTGTGCTCAAAACAGCATGTCCTTGAAAAGGTAAACTTTTGGTACTTCTTTGCCTTCCTAGTGTCTGCTCTTCCCGAAATTTCCTAAATTGGTTACTTGATTCGAAGGAAGCCATTTTAAAAATCACATTTCAAATCAGTGCAACTTCATGTTCACAAAACAGCTACACGCTGAAGAGATGAGCATTCTCACACCTTATTTGCGTTCCTAGCTTCTTCTGTTCTCGAAATGTAGTAAATTTAGTACTTGATTGACTTGATACGAAGAAAGTCTTTTTGACAATTAAATGTCACACAATGTACCTACTAATGCGCAAAATTGCTACACCTTGAAGAGATGGAAATTTTTGACACTCTATGTAGAGTCGGTGATAGAATTCGCGAGATCCCTCGCTTATTCGTTAAGCTCAACTGCAAAGCTTTGCTCTCCGGTTCGATCATAATGGGCTAGGAGGCACGACGCTACCAACATTGTCAATTACATCTGTGCCTAATGTATGTTTCACGAAACAAAAGCTGAGAGGGAAAATCATGGAGCGTCACAGGCAGTAGCAACAATATGTGCGCATTTTACTGAGACATGAGACAGGTGTCGCAAACGGATTTTAAAAACTGCATTGCGATTTTTCCGAAAATGTTTTAAGCTATTCTCGACCGACACATTCTTTTCTCCATCTCTTTTATCACAGCTTCAGTGAACGAAGGCAGCAATAAGAATTGTGATGTTACAAAAAATGGTTCAGATGGCTCTGAGCACTATGGGACTTAACATCTGAGGTCATCAGTCCCCTAGAACTTAGAACTACTTAAACCTAACGAACCTAAGGACATCACACACATCCATGCCCGAGGCAGAATTAGAACCTGCGACCGTAGCGGTCGTGCGGTTCCAGACTGAAACGCCTAGAACCGCTCAGCCACTAAGGCCGGCTGTGATTTTACAGTTTGCGGTATGTTATTCAGGAATATCTTACTGATTATAATGGAAAACGTGCTTACGTAACATGGTGCTTACATAATACGGGTACAGGAAGCAAATTATCGACAGTGGCTAGTACTTGAAGTATCCTTGATCACAAAAGATCGAGTCGACAGACGTTCAGTGGGGGCTTCACCGGCACACTTGCTGGACAGATGCTAGCAGTACTTATTCGTTGGAATGGATCCTATTCTGCAGCCTTTGTTACGAATCGCTAGGTTCCACGGTGCAAAACGATGTCCGGTTTTCGCCCACCCGTTCTGTCAGCTGCCAGAGTGGCGACAAGTGTTTGGCGTGGCGGATCGCTGGTAACTTTCTCGGGAGTAAAGATATCGTTCTAATTGTCATCTCCACTGATTTGAACACTTTCGGTTGATGTTGCGATGAAAATATTAATGTAAATTTAACAAATGTTAACTAGCTGTGTTACTAGTAACGACACTTCTCTCTATAGATACGTTATGAATATAATTAGCTACCGAGTGTCTTCCATCCATCTCGAAACAACGATTTCTAACGCTATACAAAGAAAAGTTAAACTTAGAGGTACAGGTCACAGTGGTTATGAATTTTGTTAATGCCATACACACGTAGTAGAGAAACGAATTTTGTAATTTCTCGGATAAGAATGGCAAACGTACCCAAAGCTACGAATGTTGGCAATCGACATGGAACCTTTGTAGCTGCTGCTAATACATCCAAAGTCGGTATCTTATTAAAGTCTTTAATGGTAGACGTACGAAAACATACTGGGTCCTAATACTAACTCATACGACAATTTCAAATGAAAGACCCAATCTTTGCTAAAGATAAACTTATTTATTGAATCTCAAACCACTGGACAGCAGGCGATGGCTCGAGTACTGACTTTTTCACATTTTCTTGCATTTTGGAATATTTCACATTATTTTTTCTCGTCGCAGAGACAAATACATACAAAATTTTAATTGACGAAATTATTGTTGGAATTTACAGTATTGTTCCAAAATCCTGAAAAACCTGGACAGTAAGAAACAAAAATGGGAAACAGAAAATTGTGATGCACCAAACGAATTTCTCTAAGCGATTGTACCTAAACATATAATGATATTTTTATATATTGGCACTGTTGTGGCTGTGCCCTCTTGTGATATTTTGTGGTTCCTGGCTGGATGAGGAGAGGGCTGTATGATAGGTTGGTGGCCCGTTTCCTCTCGCTACAACACAAAATGCACACGTAGTTAAAATACACTTTATTACAGGAACGACCTGAGTACTTAACTTCATTGATGTCCAATCTGAAGTTCTGTGGCTAACAGCAATCAAATAACGTGTACTAATTCTTGAATCTTGTCCGTGTCCATACCACAACTATATACGACGACTAACTTCCCCTTACAGCTAGCTAAGGTGCGAAGGGACGACTATTACTGTGGAAGACTAGAGCACAGTGTGACGTATTGAGGTACTGAGATTGAGAGATTGGCCCAGCTCGGTCGTCGTCGGCGGCCTATATGCACGCTGCCCAGGGGGCGTTGAGTAGCTTGGGGGCGTGTCTTGTCGTCTCTTGTCTAGGCGCGCCTAGTTCAGCACCTGCTATACAATGTTTCCTGGTGCCGACCGGTGTGCTGACGAAGGCGTACGCCAGCACAGGCACGAAAGCTACATGTTGAGTGTAAGCAACATTAAGAATTTCAGATGGCCGCGACATCCGTCTCTGTCAACGTCTAATTTAATCCGGTTTCACTCCAGTCGGCAGTGGGAGGACATCAAGTTTGACTGGAATTTCGAATAACGGCTGGCCTGGTGTTCGTCACTTGGCGCTGACAAGGGTGGAGGAGGTTTTCTGGTGTGAGTAAAAATTATTATCGCTGGTGGGTATCGAACACGAGACATTTGGCATCAATGTAAACACCCACCCGCCCACGCCATTCACACCCAGCAACGAACAAAGGCACAAAAAACTTTTCAAATGTCTGTGAATTCCTAAGGGACCAAACTGCTGAGGACATCAGTCCGTGGACTTACACACTGCTTACACTAACTTATGTGAAGAACAACACACACACCCATGCCCGAGGGAGGACTCGAACTTTCAGCGGGGGGAGCCGCGCAATCCGTGACATGGCGCCTCAAAGCACGCAGTCACTGCGCGCGGCGAACGTAAGCCATCAATCGTCTTATATTGAACCGGCGTGATTTCCAGTGGGCAGTCGATAGTTTCATACTGTGTACAGCGAAACCGAAAAAGCTGAGTAACTTGTAATAAGTAAAAATTCGAGCCTGAGATTCGAAGTCTGAAGTCTCGCACTGAGTAAAAATGTGGAGAGAAACCGGACAAGTGCAAGTAAGACTTGATAAACGGGTATTCATTGGACAAATATATTATACTAGAACTGATATATGATTACATTTTCACGCAATTTGGGTGCATAGATCCTGAGAAATCAGTGCCTAGAACGAACACCTCTGGCCGTAATAACGGCCTTGATACGCCTGGGCATTGAGTCAAACAGAGCTTGGATGGCGTGTACAGGTACAGCTGCCCATGAAGCTTCAAACGATACCAAAGTTCATCAAGAGTAGTGACTGGCGTACTGTGACGAGCCAGTTGCTCGCCCACCATCGCCAGTATGGCGATGACGAATACACGCTTCCAATGTGCGTTCACCGCGATGTCGCCAAAAACGGATGCGACCATCATGATGCTGTAAACAGAACCTGGATTCATCCAAAAAAATTCGTGCCCCCAGGTTCGTCGCTGAGTACACCATCGCAGGCGTTCCTGTCTGTGATGCAGCGTCAAGGGTGACCGCAGTCACGGTCTCCGAGCTGATAGTCCACGCTGCTGCAAACGTCGTCGAACTGTTCGTGAAGATGGTTGTTGTCTTGCAAACGTCCCCATCTGTTGACTCAGGGATCGAGACGTGGCTGCACGATCCGTTACAGCCATGCGGATAAGATACCTGTCATCTCGACTGCTTGTGATACGAGGCCGTTGGGATCCAGCACGGCGTTCTGTATTACCCTCGTGAACCCACCGATTCCATGTTCTGCTAACAGTCGTTGGATCTCGACCAACGCGAGCAACAATGTCGCGATACGATAAACCGCAATCGCGATAGGCTACAATCCGACCTTTATCAAAGTTGCAAACGTGATGGTGCGCATTTCTCCTCCTTACACGAGGCATCACAACAACGTTTCACCAGGCAACGCCGGTCAACTGTTGTTTGTGTATGAGAAATCGGTTGGAAACTTTCCTCATGTCAGCACGTTGTAGGTGTCGCTACCGGTGCCAACTTTGTGTGAATGCTCTGAAAAGCTAATAATTTGCTTATCACAGTATCTTCTTCCTGTCGGTTAAAGTTCGCGTCTGTAGCACGTCATCTCCGTGGTGTAGCAATTTTAATGGCTGGTAGTGTATATTGATAATAGTATACAATAATTTCGTGTGTCTCAATGGCTTGGTGGTAGTCTCTCTCTTAACAGACGAAAAGATAGAGAGACAGTCAATAAATGCCAAAAAATATTTTTTATGCGATCTAATTACATATAACAGGATTCGGACTTTTCATGCAGAGCACTCCTTTACAGTCTTACTTTCCTAAGACTAATTTTTTGCCTTACACTCGAGCTACAATATTATACGATTTATGGGAACCTTTTTATAGAAACAGCTGGTCGTCTCTGGGAACCGTCTTGTAGCGGGAGATCGGCGCACGCACGCAGAACGCCCGAGCTTATCGCCCGACGCTGCGGCTTGTCGCACAGCCAGACGTCGCGCGGTGTTGGTAGCTTTTGACGCGTAAGACCCGGCCTTCTCGCTGCCACGAAGCACCGAGTCGACGGCGTGACATAAGCTGCGACTGTGTATAGCAGAGGAAAGCATCGTCTTTCCTCGACTGCTCACTGACGTTTATGGATACTGCTGCAACTTATACTGACAGTTTGCTTTACGAAGGCTGGTTGTCCTGATAACGGTCTACTAATGGGGAAACTAGGACCACTAGTTTATATTATTGTGCAATGGACCTGCTGCTACGAATTAAACCGTAAATACGTAATCTGATATTATTTGATAGTGTTTAACCATTGTATTGTATTGAACTGGGGACCTAGAAACGACGGAGAGCCTCCGGCCCCGCCGTAGCCCGCAGTGGTACACAATCCTACAACAGGCTACAGCAGTCCACTCACCCCACTGTCGCCCCACACCGAACCCAGGGTTATTGTGCGGTTCGGCCCACAGTGGACCCCCTGGGAACGTCTGACATTAGACGAGTGTAACACCAAATGACAAATGTTTGCGTGGTAAAGTAATTATGGTGTACGCGTACCTGGAGACAGTGTTTGCGCAGCAGTTGCCGACACAGTGTAACTGAGGCGGAATAAGGAGGACCAGCCCGCATTCGCCGAGGCAGATGGAAAACCGCCTTAAAAACCATCCACAGACTGGCCGGCACACCGGACCTCGACACTAATCCGCCGGGAGTAGTTTCATCATAATGCTTTTTCTTCTTTTTTCTTTTCTTTTCTTTTTGCTAAACGACAAGTTTAGAATTATGTCCACAGCTTGGTAAAGAAATGTGATGCCTTAAGAAAGGTGAAAGGTGCACTAAAACTGAATACTGTTGTGTGTGTGTAACTCAATGAACTCGAAAGTTGCGTCCATTCGCTGTCATATCTTAATCGTGAATTATTACGAAATCGTATCTTAATTGTGACATGTCGGTTACATTTTGACTTGGACGTGATGTTTTTGCTCCTCTTACTCCTTTTTATTTCGTTATTTTTAGCTGCAGACAAACAATTTGAGTACGTGGAAGCTGGTACTGAAACAAAGTGTTGTATTTTATGGACACAAATTACAATATGCTTCGAAATACTCGTCACAGTGTCGCTGTATTCGTCAGCTGGTTAGGAAGTGCACATTGCAGACGAATTAAAACAGAATCTGAATGTAAGCTTACGAAAGTTCTATGCAAACAAGATCAGATTTGGTAGCGATTACAGTTTGTACCGTCACCAGCTAGGAAATATTGTGCTTGTATTCTAGTGCAAAGGGCTTCACAGCCAGTTTCGAGACAACACACTCTGAAAAATTCGTAACTTCCCCTACGATACACACTACACTTTTTGACATGAAACCTGGCTGTCGCCCGGCCACCACAAAGTCTAAGCCTGTGCAATTAACTGGCTGAACTGATAATTCTCTAAGACCAGTTATCTCCACAAACTATCAACACTGTAGTAGGCTGTGGTTTCGTGGAGGAAGCCTTCAGTTTGATTCGGTCGAGTCGTTTACACCCACGATAAAACGCGTGACATGTGAATTCAACGTCATGGGGTCGAAACCACTCCGTGCTTACATTTTGGTTTAGCGCCCTTCGTCTGAATGCTGATGTCGTGAATGTAATAACAGCGCAGCTACAATGTATTTCACTTTCTGACACACCAGTGATAACAGTTCCACCCAATAATATTTTTGTGTGAGATTTCTTGGCAGACTGTCTGCTTCTGAATACCACAGCTATCCTGAGCCCAGGCAGCCATTGCAGTGGCGGAGCTGTGCTCCCTCTCCCTTGACGAAGGCGCTCGCTACAGCTCATCGCTTTGGATAGTGTAAAATGCTTTACTGTTGCTGAATAATGCTTCACCAAAAAGTCTTCGACTTGCATTTAATAATTGTTAGAAACGGAGGCAGAAGACATGTTTTTATCTGATGGTTTTTCTACTACACTAATATGCAACACATGAGTATAGCACCAAACTGATTTGATAGTTTGTGATTCAATTAAAATACTTCACTACGTTGATTAATGTTATGATTAACGCCTTATATCTCGCTTCTTTGCCTCTTAGAGGTTGTTCTTCGTGCAATTATTTATTCAGAAATTCGTGTGTTTCAATCAAGCCACAGTTAGTAACGATGGTGCAATGTGTTTTAATGTCGTCGTTTGATCCTTTAGGGTAAAAGTATGCGATAAACAGTGCGAATACCTTGTAGGACATGACCTATTGCAAAGCATCCACCCTGCACATCTTGAGGACCATATATGGGCTCATGGAGAACTTAACGCTAATTGAATGTGATATTTAAGGCATTCAATTAGATTTAAACCAACAAAACTGCCCATATTCGAAGCTACCCTGAGTGGGAAGAGATTGCAGACGCCGGTGGCAGCAAACGTGTAGAGGGAGTGCTAATAGCGATTACAAAAATTTATCGCAGAAGAAGTATATTAAGCATTATGTTTTCTTCATAACTATTCCCCTGGCATATGGATGCTAAGTGACGAAGAAAACTCAAATTCGTATCGTCGACGGTCGATTCGGATCTCTTCAGAGAAGTTTGTGTAGTCATGGACCTTCATATTCATAGAACGGACGTCTATGAACATTAAAACAGCTTAGTGAGTTGAGATTGTGAGAAGACTTAACGTGTAATGATTTTCTTTATTCCAGCAACTTTTATTTACATTAAGTGAAACGGAAAAAAGAATTTTGAGTGCCCTGGTACAGTTGTGCACTCTCATACGTTTTTCACCGTCAAATCTACCATAGGTAATGCCTAATAACAAGCTTGTTCAGTGCTTGTGTAATTTTTTTCCGTTTCGTTTGGTATTGAAATAAATGAAGTATAGATTCTGGAGATATGACGTCATAAACATTGAGATACCTAGAAAACTGCTACGTCAGGCATGACGTCCTCTTTTATTCCTTCTTCGCTACGAAAGCTATTCGCAAACCTTTTCGGTACAAAAATATTAAAAAGTATCTAAAATCACAGGTGTGCTCAAGTGCAACGTTGTGTCAAAATTTCAAATCAGTCGGTCAAGGACTTTCCGAGACTTGCTGCTGTGAAAATGTTCGGCTCTGCTTTCTTTCTCGCATACCTGCTAAAACAACGATTGGCATCTGCACAATTTCCCTGGCGTACTATCCGACTTCTCTAATGACCTCGTTGTCGACGGGACGTTAAACACTAACTAACTAACTAACTATCCGACTTCTAATTCTGACCATTTGCGGAAAATGCTTAACCTGACTAGTCCTACTTTCAAACAAGGGCTGACGCAGGAAACCTAGGCATGAAGGACTCACTGAAAGCAATTAGTTGGTATTACAGAAAACGTTTGGTTCCATTGGGAACCTGTGTTCACTATTTAGATTCTGACAGTTATGTATTCCTCTCAGTGTCATCAGTGAGAAGAAAAATAAAGAAACTGTAAACAGGTTCATGATCTGTATACAGTGCATTAAAATTTTATACTACTAAGTAAACTGCTTTGGTTATTGTATTCTTCACATAAAACAGGGTATCACTTTCAGTCGCAGGGATGACAAAAGTTTCAGAAAAATTCAGAATGGGAAAAAGTGGCATATCGACTATGGCTTTTCACCATCCAAAATAGTTCTTACCAGCTGTGTTTCCTGTTTTTCATTTAACTTTCATCACCATTTACGGACCAGTCAGCTCTTTTCACAGCATCTTTTTCGACTTTCTTCTTCATCCGTATTATAGCTACAAATTTGTTCAACATATAAACTCTTAAACAGTAAACAGTTTTTGGTTAGCTAACGTCTTTGCATTAGTAAATAGCGTATTCCCTAAATTAAAAACTTCCATTTAATTCTTATGTCTTTAAACTTGATACTGTCCTTTTTCATTGAAATAGCGCGTAATAATAAAATTTTAGATTATAATGTCAAAGCTTTAGATGAAATAAACTAATAATTAGGTAATTTTCTTTTGGAAAACTTGTTATTCTTCCAGACAACCTCGGTACCTCTCAAAATGTTTGACGTAGTTGCTGTGTTGCCTATGGTGAACAAACGTTGTGTCTAATGAAGTAGTACTGTTTATCCGTCAGAAACTGAAGCCTGATAAATAAATAAATAAAAATACTCTCCTATTGCTGCTCATGATCACGTATAGCCACCATCCGCTTTCACAGTGACTCGAAGTCTGTTGTGTATTTTTCTTTCTTTTTCTCCGGGCTTCATTACCTCCCCTTCTAGCCCGACCTTCGCTCTCCAATTACGCCTTCATCGGCGAACTTCTCCGCTATTTTTTAAATTGTTGCTGAATTTGTTTTTTTTGCTCTTTTTGCATATCTATGTATTTTAGTCATTGGATGGATATAGAAAATGGAGCACTTCTTCTCTTGGAAAATTAAATATTTCATATCCTGTAGAAAATTAATTCGGTCGTCCAGTTTAAACTTGTAGCTTTTCCTTAAAATGATATGAAATTATACCTCTTCACAAATAATAAGTTAGAAACATCTTCTGAATCTGACTGGTTAACAAAAAATAACGTCTCTGCTAATGCTGCTCAGTATCGCATATCACCGCCTTCTGCTTCCATAACGGCTCGAAGTCTGTTGGACGTTGAGCCCACAACTCTAGCCACATTTCTTGGAAATAGTTCGTTCCAGAAGTCATGAGTCGCATCAGAAAGCTGGCGGCGAGTGGACAGTGACTTTCCCTTTTCCTTTATAATTCTAATATTCACGACTGGATTCATATCAGCTCCTTTAGATGGCCATTCCAATAGTAAGTGCATTTATGCGGTCGTCGAACCACCTGTTAACCTCACGTGACATATGAACGGGCGATCTTCTCCAGGATGGAAATATACTTGCGCGTATCCAGTTTTCCTTGTAGCTCCCACAGGAGCCCCATCCTTCGGCCGATATCCATGCCCATACTGTTAGTGATTCCCTACCCCTTCTTCGACAGCTGTAAGTATGTCTTGGATCATACCTAGCACCTTTTGGTCGGTAAACAAGTACTCTTCCTGTTGAGGCCGCACAGAACACTCTTTCGTCTGTAAAATCCACCAATCTCCAAAACTGGACAGTATTACCGACATTTGCAGTAGTAAAGCCAGGGAGTTTCTCTGTGGGAAACAGACAATGTCTCTTTCTGACCGAGCGAGGTGGCGCAGTGGTTAGCACACTGGACTCGCATTCGGGAGGACGACGGTTCAATCCCACGTCCGGCCATCCTGATTTGGGTTTTCCGTGATTTCCCTAAATCGCTACAGGAAAATTCCGGGGTGGTTCCTTTGAAAGGGCACGGCCGACTTCCTTCCCCGTCCTTCCCTAATCCGATGAGACCGATGACCTCGCTGTTTGGTCTCTTCCCCCAAACAATCCAATCCAATCTCTTTCTGAGCAGCGTTTCTTGCTCGCAGTCCACCTTCGCTTAGACAGCGAATGACGGTTTTGCTGCTAATAGGGAGGCTCAAGGCTTGCTGAATTTGTAGTGCATTGACGAATGTATGGTTTTCACTGTAACGGCATATCTGCCGATCCTGAGCTGCTGTTGCTTTGCGGCGAGCACCAGTGTGAGGCCGTTTGTGCAGGTTAGCAACTTCTTCCTTTCGTCTGACCCACCTCTCAACCATCGACTTGCTATATAGCCATTTGGAAATGCTCGATTAAGTGCTATTATAGCACCCTTGTCTGCTTCAGCCAAATGAGACATATAGCGTTGACTGAATTCCCCGTTGCGTATAACAAATGCTGCGCATGCACTACTAGCAGGAAATACACTGCGCCAGCGCTCAGTCAGTTTGCCCCACTCCGCGACTGCAGACATAACACTGACTGGTGAAGCATGTAGCATGGAAATCGGTGATAACAAAGAAGTGGATGACAGCAACGAGAAATCTCAAACCTGTACCCGTGTCATTGCACAGGGAGCAACTTACAATCTGGAATATTGCTTACAAAGGAATAGTCTTCGTTGTCATGTCTTAATCTGTTTCCATTTTATTTTTAGTTTGCCGGTAGTTAACGTCAGACAACGCCCAGATGCCAAAAATTAGTTTCGAACACAGAGTAGACATTATATGAAAGTAAATTTATAGAATTTCTCATGGTTTCTCTACTTGAAATATCCTTTATCGTCATAGGAAATCATGTGAGGCGGAAGACGGTACCGTGCTTGGCACTACCGTACATGTGCCACTTCGAGAGAAAAGGGAGCACATCTGCAAAGCAAAAAACACGCAGTTGTCATGATTAAATTTAGGAAGTTTCCGGTTCCTGCTGGCGCCTGAAGTATGCCATTTAGATTTAAATTGACTTTAACAGTAAGTGACAGAAAAATCAGAACAAGCTTCAACACGACACGAAGGATACTGATCAATCCGTAGTTAGTTTAGCTTTAATGGCAACAAATTAGTTCTCATTGAAAAGTACAAGCCACAAACGTCAACAGCCGATGGAAACAATTTTCACTACACGGGTAGAATATGGCAAGACTTAGGTAAGATCGGATTATTGTGCGCTCTCTGTCAAACATTATCATACGAAAACTTTTATAAAAAATATTGAAACTTCATCTACAGTTTTTATAGAACGCGACTGGTCGAGAACCATGAGCTGCACCTTACTAGAACACTGGACCAAAGGAACCAGGTCTAACTAACATCGATTCTAGCAAATGAAGAGTCTTCGTAGTTTTTAAATAGTTCACCATCGTCACTCATCCACTGGTGTGGCAGCGGGTCATTACATCTCCTCGCTGTGCTGCTAATTTGGGGAGGAAAGAGTTGACTGGGTTCGATCCCAGATCGTTCCAAGACGGTTCGGCGAACAAATCTATGTATGATTTTACGTGGTTTTTTACACTCATCTAGGCGAATGGTGGCATAAATGATTAGCAAATCTCTATTGTAACGTTAAAATGAAGAGATGTTTCAATACACATCTTTAGACTATTCGAAATAACCGTAAGTTACATTTACAGTATAAATCATTGGCGTTTACACCAATAAAACCAAATTATACTATCAAAACAAATTAATTTCTTGGCTCACAGAAAGCATGAAACAGATAACTTCATTTATGACAATTACTTTGTTATTATTATCCGGTTTCACAATCTAACATTTTACGTTTTCCTGTACCCCAACATTACACGTCAAATTTGATTTTCATTCTCCATTTTTGTCTTTGTGTCCATAGGATTCGAACCTGCGACCGTAGCGGTCGCGTGGTTCCAGACTGAAGCGCCTAGAACCGCTCGGCCACATAGGCCGGCTTCGCGTCGTCGCGTCGGTGCTAAAGGCCAATGAGAGTTCTGCATCAGAGTAAACTGTGACATTAGACAAACCAGTGAGCGAGGACAAACAAAAATTTGCTTCTTACGGCGACCTACTGCAGCTAAAATTCATGGAATAAACTTCAGTTTGTCTCAGACGCTGTACCACTAATATGAAACTATTAAATGATAGCTCAGAGTGCCAAAATATCTGAAAAAGTATCTGTAATAACTTAACACATATCGTTAAAAAATAAATAATTCTCCTGTTCTCATCGCAGGAAATGCAACACCTGGTGACCCGTAGAGTGAACATCTCGACGTTCTAAGATCTTACTTGTTGGTGTTTTGAAGCCCGACTGGTCTATAGGATACATAACCTCTTTCCCTAAGTATTCCACAAAATTACTCTCCCGTTGATGCATGTACCTTTCGACTATAGACAAATTTTCAATCACGAGACAGAGTACCTTTAAAACATGCCAATATTAAAAATTTAGATTCATAACTGTTTTGCAGATTCGACATTGGTAGATACAGCAGGCTAATTCCGTCTTTACGAATTTAAAATTTGTTCCCACAGTTATTTGGTTGAACCTACGAATGTAAGGTGACCCTGGATTTCGCTGTCTCCACTCGTCTCAATCAGCGTACCCTACACTGAGGAGATTCTCATCATTGTATTTTCACTAATAAGGAGGATACGAATTTTCTATCAATGACTCGATCCTCATTCAGCATATTAAAAATTCTGACCAGTACGTAAAATCATCGGAGAGGGGGGGGGGGGGGATTTCTCATCCCCTGTCGAGAAAAAAAATTTTTACATTTGGTATGTGTTTGTCACTCTGGGCCAGTAGAGGTTCAGCAAAAAGCGCTCTGCTCGTGTATGCGGAATCGAAGTTATGAGTTCACATACGTGCTAATCTTTTCAGTTTGTACTCATCTGGGCTAGTATATTATCTTTACTGTTTTGATATTTACAATTGCATACGTCACGTTCTGTGTCCTGAAACCTCTGTTTAAGGAAAACCTTTATGTAGAAACATGATCTGTCCGTGGAACACATTCATGCTGTGATTCATAACAATTCTTTTCAAAGCTCTCGGTGGCAGTGATGATCTACTCAATACATCTTGTAACGTCCCCTTAGAAAAATTAATGAATTACTGTGCAGATAAACCTCTTACATTATTTGATTTTCAAACAGCTGAGCAGAACTGAACGTACTCAGACATTTCACTCTTTACCTATTCTGATCAACACTAAACTGACACACAATATTTTTAGCGCAACGCAATCTGACTTTCAATAATCCCTACAAAAGAATTGCCCAGACTAACATTAACCTATACCTTTCACAAATCACTTACCTCACAAAAATCTTCGTTACTCGAACTACTGCAATACAGCGAGCGCCACTACTGCCAGCTAAATAAAAGATTCTAACTACTGAAGGCACTAACTACTGATAGGCATAGTTAGCAAATGAAAGATTCTGAATAGAGAACAAACAATGTATTTACCTTAATAGTGTTAAAAAGTCATAATATATACACTCCTGGAAATTGAAATAAGAACACTGTGAATTCATTGTCCCAGGAAGGGGAAACTTTATTGACACATTCCTGGGGTCAGATACATCACATGATCACACTGACAGAACCACAGGCACATAGACACAGGCAACAGAGCATGCACAATGTCGGCACCAGTACAGTGTATATCCACCTTTCGCAGCAATGCAGGCTGCTATTCTCCCATGGAGACGATCGTAGAGATGCTGGATGTAGTCCTGTGGAACGGCTTGCCATGCCATTTCCACCTGGCGCCTCAGTTGGACCAGCGTTCGTGCTGGACGTGCAGACCGCGTGAGACGACGCTTCATCCAGTCCCAAACATGCTCAATGGGGGACAGATCCGGAGATCTTGCTGACCAGGGTAGTTGACTTACACCTTCTAGAGCACGTTGGGTGGCACGGGATACATGCGGACGTGCATTGTCCTGTTGGAACAGCAAGTTCCCTTGCCGGTCTAGGAATGGTAGAACGATGGGTTCGATGACGGTTTGGATGTACCGTGCACTATTCAGTGTCCCCTCGACGATCACCAGTGGTGTACGGCCAGTGTAGGAGATCGCTCCCCACACCATGATGCCGGGTGTTGGCCCTGTGTGCCTCGGTCGTATGCAGTCCTGATTGTGGCGCTCACCGGCACGGCGCCAAACACGCATACGACCATCATTGGCACCAAGGCAGAAGCGACTCTCATCGCTGAAGACGACACGTCTCCATTCGTCCCTCCATTCACGCCTGTCGCGACACCACTGGAGGCGGGCTGCACGATGTTGGGGCGTGAGCGGAAGACGGCCTAACGGTGTGCGGGACCGTAGCCCAGCTTCATGGAGACGGTTGCGAATGGTCCTCGCCGATACCCCAGGAGCAACAGTGTCCCTAATTTGCTGGGAAGTGGCGGTGCGGTCCCCTACGGCACTTCGTAGGATCCTACGGTCTTGGCGTGCATCCGTGCGTCGCTGCGGTCCGGTCCCAGGTCGACGGGCACGTGCAGCTTCCGCCGACCACTGGCGACAACATCGATGTACTGTGGAGACCTCACGCCCCACGTGTTGAGCAATTCGGCGGTACGTCCACCCGGCCTCCAGCATGCCCACTATACGCCCGCGCTCAAAGTCCGTCAACTGCACATACGATTCACGTCCACGCTGTTGCGGCATGCTACCAGTGTTAAAGACTGCGATGGAGCTCCGTATGCCACGGCAAACTGGCTGACACTGACGGCGCCGGTGCACAAATGCTGCGCAGCTAGCGCCATTCGACGGCCAACACCGCGGTTCCTGGTGTGTCCGCTGTGCCGTGCGTGTGATCATTGCTTGTACAGCCCTCTCGCAGTGTCCGGAGCAAGTATGGTGGGTCTGACACACCGGTGTCAATGTGTTCTTTTTTCCATTTCCAGGAGTGTATATCAGTTCATGGCATCCAGTCTTACAAATTTACTGTCTCTGTCCAGATCATCCGCTCTCAAAACTCCGCCATCTCACTCCCCACATCCACCACTGCTGGCGGCTCACCTCCAACTGCGCAACGCGACGCGCTGTTAACATCCAGCTGCGCAACACTACAATAGCAAACAACAATGCAAACCAGCCACAAACTGCACACAGCACAGCCAGTGATTTTCATACAGAGCGCTACATGGCGTTACCAATAAAAACCTAAACAGCCTACTTACATAGCCCCCATGCTCCCCACTAAAAATTTTGCAAATTGTTTTGGGCAGTGGCCAATACAGATTTGAAAAAAATTTTCATAATTACAATAACATAGAAATCAAATGCACACACTTATTGATATAATGTTGGTCAAAAGCTAAAATTTTCTCACAGTCCATAAAGACAGTCCTGATCATTCATCACAGTAAAATATCTGTGTTTTTTTTTTTGTTAAAGTCTGAGAAGTAAAAGAAAATGCACACGGAAGTAGTGGATTTCCATGCAGTCTTGAAGAAGTAGTGTTGTCCTTCCAACGGAAAGACAGTTCTTACTCTTGACATGCAGACAGGTAATGGGCCACAACAGAGCAAACCCACAGCAGAGTCAGTCGAAGTTTTGAAGAATATTAGTAGGTAGGTCATCACAGAGCAGACCCAGTGTAGTCCTGGTAGAGATTACGGTATTGGTGGGCCACCAGAGGTGCAGACCCACTGCAGTCCTTGTAGAAATAATGGTATTGGTGAGTCTTCAAAGTTGTAGACCCACTGTAGTCCTTGTAGAGACGGCCAGCAGCCACCTGTTGCGACTATGCAGGTGCACAATCACCATCGAAGAATCTTGTGGACAATATAGCAAGTCCATAACCACCACATGTGCACTCACGAAGTATTTGGAATTTTCCTTAGAACCAGCAATGCTGTTAACCAGTCCCTTGCTGAATTATCAACACACTTGCAAACACTAACAGTCCCAACTTCTCATCTATTGTGCATATACTATGACCAACAGAAACGTGTGCAGTGAAATGAATGCTTACAAGTTACTTAATTTGATGAACTGGTGTCAATTACAATTTTATAACATGAGAATGCAATAACAAAGGTACAAAATACATCATTAAAGAACATAACAATACAGATAACATTTGCAGTAATACGGGCTTTACAAAAGAATAGAAATAGACATATACATCAGTGTTACAGGAATTATGATATAAGTACATACATAAAAGATCAGAATAGCTTTTGAAACATCAACTTCACAGATGAGCATTAAAAGAAAACAGAATAAATAATGTCTAAACATCTTTACAAAGTAAATAACATATTATCAGTGCAAATTATGTTTGAGGATAACAGTATTCCTCATCATAGTGAATGTAGCTGAGTATTAGAAAAATTCTACAGCATAAGTCTTATCAGATAAACACATAAAGACGGGAAGAACACAAATACACAAGGGTACACAAGCACATAGTGGGATAACACAAAAGGAAAAGACAGGGTTTGTTTTACTGCAGTATGTGCTATGGAAAAGGCTGTCTCATTGTAGCTATACCACAAAAGTTACTACTAAAGCATTTTTTCCTATCCAGAAGAATTCAGAAAAACTGTGCAGAGATAAAACAGATACACCGCAAAAGCAACAATGTAAATTGTGTCACACATTAGTAGCGTCGTGATATAATAGAGTAAGTGTCAAATAAATTAACCACTGTGTCATATGGTATCTCTCAGAAAGTATTTTAAATCCAGAATGTATTTTCAAGTAAATCAAAATGTTGCATTACAATGTCATTAGCAATACTGGTATATGTTCGAAGTATGTGAGCCTTATAGTCATTACGTAATCGTGCAACTAACAAGCAAGAATGTACACACACAATAACACTGTGTCGTCTGTTCACTATAACACTGCATTCGTAATTACTGTCTAAATCTGTTCCCTAGGTTCTAGACTGGATGGTTAATTTTAAAACATAGTTCCATGTTAACAGTTTCTAAATGTGACAAAGCATACTAGTAACGTGAAGTGAAAAATTTTATAGCAAAGACTAAGTTAAAAAGCAGATTATCTTTCAATAAACGGTTATACATGTGAAATATGGTGTAAACCTTTACTCTTCCTAGTACGCAGAGTTTCAACTTCAACACAGTTATCATGTGGCATATGTCGGCAAAGAATGCTAAAATTTATCTCGTGGTTAGCGTCTATGTTATTTTTCTCTGAGCCAGCCGGCGCACGTGGCTGCCTGCAGTGCGAGTCATTGTCTGCTATCTCTTTGTTGGAGTGCGTCGTTATTGGGATTAGGAGACCTAACTTCTACAAATTCACCTTGCCGAGAGGGACCAGCCCTGTTTGAATCCCGCCAGTTCTGATGAAATTCAGGTCTGTCGTTATGGTTATATCGTCTGTCGTCATGTCGGTAGTTCCTGTAGTTTCTTTCTTGTCAGTTAAGTGGTGGAGAATTTCTCCCTGAATTATCACTGCACGGTGGACCGTTGCGTCTGAAGTTATTCTGTCTCCCATGATAATAATAGTTCTGGTTGCCATATTTTCTGTTTCTATGATTGTCTCTGTCATATTCATTACTACGGAAATGCGATCCTTCTCTGTAACTATTACTCTGCCAGTGGTTGTCATATGGGTGGTGTCTGTTTTGTTCACGATTTGCGTTGTAAGAATAGCCTTGTCGTGTCCATTTATTATTTCTTTCATCACAGAATTGTGACGGATGTGACCCGTAATTGTTGTGTTCCTGTTTTCGCGTCCCGCGATTGTCGGTGTCAATTTCCAACTCTTGTAAGAGTCCCTGAAAAGCTTCAATGTCGTATTTGCAACGTCCTGCCAAAATAATATGTCGTAAATGTTCAGGCAATTCGATTAAGCAAATGCGGATGAGTTCTGAGGGGCTGTATGGGTTTGAAAGATACTGATTCTTATGTCACATGTCTTCGAAATATTTGAAAAGACTAGAAAATTCTGATTGTTCGAAATGTTTCATCATTATGATGCTATGTTTTACTTGGTCTTGAGTAGCTTGAGACCAATATGCTGAGAGGAAGGCATGATAAAATTCTCCTTCACTGCGACAATAGTGAATGACCGATCACATTCTTACAGCTGGTTCATTCTCTAAATAGCAACACATAAATTCTAATCTGTGCTCTAATGACCAGTTGGGAGGAAAACAATGAGAGAATTGATGAAGCCACGCTTGTGGATGAATGTCGTTGCCAGAATTCTTAAATGTTTTGAATTTACGTTTAGTAATGAACAGCTTGTAGTCAAAATCATTATGTCGGCGAGTCGCATGTCGGTCATTGTTACGTCGTTTCGGCAGTTCCATCTCAAAATTCGGTGTACCTTGCCAATTTCTTTCATAGTTTCTGATGTGCCCTGTTTTATTATTTTATGGCTGTTCCGTATTTCTATGTCACTATTCCCGTATTGGAGCGCGAGTGTCCTCTGAAATATGTAATTCTTGTATTAACTGTGTCAACTGATCTAGTACTTCCCGGATTTCTCTTTTGTGTTGCGTATTAATTTGACTTTGATTTAGTTGAAATTTCTTAATTTGTTCATACTCATCTGTGTCAGTGAAGGCTACAGGTCTTGTGTCATTCAGATCATCATCCACCTTTGTAGATAAGTTAGTGAACTGATCCAAAAGCTCGGCTACTTTCTCCGATAGTGAACTGATTTCCTCAGTGTGTTTTTCTGAACCAAGTTTCAGAGTGTCCATTTGTGTTGAAATCGTATCTACTGTGTCCTTTAAGTTTTCCTGAGTTTTTGCAAGTTGCGTAACCGAATCGGTAGATGCAACTGAGTCAATTTATCTTGCAAGGTGTCGTGATTTTCATGAACAATAGTTTGCAGTTCCTTTATGGCTGCTTCGTGATTCTGTAATGCATTTTCATAACGCGAAAAAATAGGTTGGAAGTGCTCACAAATTTGTGTTTTTACGTCATTACAGACTTTTTGACATTTCGGATTCGATTTTAAGTAACTCAGCAGTTAAACCTTCACGTGTTTGTTCAAGCGTGGTGTCTAATTTTTGAAGCTGTTATTGCGACTGTTTTTGATTTTGTTCCATTCCGTCTAACCTTTTCTGTGTTTGCCTCTGGTGTTGTTCCATTCTGTCTAACTCTTGAAGATTTTGTGCCATTGTGTCTAACTGTTGCTGTGTTTGTCTCTGATTTTGTTTCATTTGTTGCATTAATTGCAATAATAATGTATTAGTGTCTGGAATCTGTTCCTCTATGCTTTTCGGCAGTGCATTTGCACCGGCAACATTCACATTTTGACAAGCGGAAATTGTGTCTTGACTTATTTGAGAAAACGGTGAGGACCCAAAACCTGAATCTACAGTATTTGCGAGATTTTGTCCTGTCATTTCGGATTCCTGAGGCGAGCTGTTGCCGACCGATCGATCGATAATGCTTCCCTGTTCACTAATTGTTTCACTATCTACACCATTATTTGCAGCCCGCTCCATTTCCCTATGCACAATTACTAAATTACTAGTTTGAACATTAGTTAATTCATTACACGGTGGCGCTAACACACTACTTTCGTCTTCACTGTCATTTCTCAGTTTACTTTGGAGCCTAGTATTACGTTTTTCACACGCCATTATTGTCACAATATTTCACACAACAACACAGAAAAGCACAATTTGAAGAGCAAAATAAGAAAACACATTAACATAGCATTGAAGATAATATCTCGTTAATTGCAAGCGCAGCTGCGAAATACTTGGTGCAAATCTACATGCATGCCACAACTATTTTACTGTACAACAATGAAAAACTGCAACTACAAAGAAAATTCTCTCTATAATTAAGCGCTAGCAATAAACAATAGCTACACTAATTACATAAACTACAAGAAAAAATCAGAAGATTCCAGTGAGGTATCCTCGGCTAAGGGTCGACATATGTAACGTCCCCTTAGAAAAATTAATGAATGATTGTGCTGATAAACATCTTACGTTATTTGCTTTTCAAACAGCTGAGCAGAACTGAACGTACTCAGACATTTCGCTCTTTACCTATTCTGATCAACACTAAACTGGCACACAATATTTTTAGCGCAACGAAATCTGACTTTCAAAAATCCCTACAAATGAATGGCCCTGACTAACAATAACCTATACCTTTCATGAATCACTTATCTCACAAAAATCTTCGTTACTCGAACTACTGCAATACAGCGTGCGCCAATACTGTCAGCTGAATAAAGATTCTAACTACTGAAGGCACTAACTACTGATAGGCATAGTTAGCAAATGAAAGATTTTGATAGAGAACAAACAATGTATTTACCTTAATAGTGTTCAAAAGTCATAATATATATATCAGTTCATGACATCCAGTCTTACAAATTTACTGTCTCTGTCCAGATAATCCGCTCTCAAAACTCCGCCATCTCACACCCCACATCCACCACTGCTGGCGGCTCACCTCCAACTCTGCAACGCTATGCGCTGTTAACATCCAGCTGCCCAACACTACAATAGCCCTACTTACAATCTGCACGCTAACAGATTGTCCGTTTATAGTGGGGAGTGAACTAAGAACACAGCTTCATCTAGCGACTGCAAAATATGTTTTGCTTAGTCGTCCAACAGTTCTCACAGTAATTACGCGAGTATGAATTATCATATCAGCACATTGGGTACCCAGTTAAACATTTTACGTATAATGTGTCCTTAAAAAAGTGACATGAACAGGTTGAGTGAACATTTCAAATTTTTAAATACTATCTTCGCTTAAAAAGTGGTTATTGGGCTCATAACTTATGTATTTCTGAATATCAAATATATGGAGCGCAAATTTTGTATTCGCGCAAGTGAGTGAGCATTAAAAAATAAATCTCCTAGGAGATGGGCTAGATCCTAGGACCTCATTTTACGCATCAGTGCGCTACCAGTCCCCAAATATAGTCTGAACATAATATATATTCGTGACAGCATCGATAATTTTTGAATTCGATTTTATCGAGATTGGCCCAAAAGTGCATGAACTTGATACGCCGTAATGTTTTTAAAAAAATGGTTCAAATGGCTCTGAGCACTATGGGACTTAACATCTGAGGTCATCAGTCCCCTAGAACTCCCTCCACAGTATAAAGCTGTCCTACGTCAGCGTTCGTAGCAGGATAAGACCCGCCGTCATTCGGAATTCTTGTTAAACGTGATGTCCTTCTCCCACTGCCGAATAGAGCATAATTGGCCTAGAAGGGGAGGATCTGACATGTCGATCACCGATTTTGATGAAGTTTTTCAAGAATGTTCCATATTGACAATTAAGAGACACGTGTGTAGAGTTTTTGTTATATACTCCTGAGTTACTGAAAAAAATCGAGGTCAAAGTTGATAATAGAAAATAGTGTTTTCATGCGTCTAGCCAAGCGAGGTCGGCAGTCGAGGTATTAGTCCACCAAACAGCTGGTTCATGTTCTAGTCTTGATCTTGGACTTTTTTTCATTCGATATTCTTTTCGATTCATCTGATACTATTCTGATGATCAGAATACCTTTCTTTGTCTCTCTGCATCGGGTGGTGCATTTTGTAACATGAATGGCGTATGTTTTCCACGAGCAATGCCCTGAGATTTCCTTCGTTTGTTGCGTATGATGTGAGAACTATTTATGTTTTGCCTGTTTCTATGATACGTTTCACCCCACTCATTGTGAAAGCTCTCACAGGTTGACGATCAGCTGGGATTACTCAGAATTTACTTATGGTGTAGTTTTGTTCTTTACACCCAATGAAAAGAACTTATATATACATATATATTTCGCTCACGCCTTAGTCCTGCAGCGATCACAGCGTCGGCGTGTTTACAACAGATTTGAAAGGTTAGTGTGTAGGGGTGGCCAGATACCCTTCCTGCCACCACCCCGTACCCCCCAGAATGGAATCAGTGTACTCCAACTGTCTGCATCTAGGGGAAATCTTGAAATAGTGCAAACGTGTTTCACATGTCTGCAACTCTTGTAACTGAGGTGGAACGTGAGGACCATCCCAGTATTCACCTACGGGATGTGGGAAACCGCCTAAAAACCACATTCAGGCTGCCCGGCACACTGGCCCTCGCCGTTAATCCACCGGGTGTATTCGATCCGGGGCCGGCGCGCCTGCCAGAGTCCAGTAAGCACCGCGTTAGCGCTCTTTTTTTTTTGTTTTTTTTTAGTGCTCTACCATCTTTTTTTTTCTTTTGAAAAATTTTTTTTTCTTTTTTTGTTTTCTTTTGTTTTTATGTAGTGGACCGGTGGGGGGCTCGGGGGGCAAAGTGGGCAGGGGTCGAAACTTGAGGCCTGGCCACAGTGTCCCCCTCACCACCACCGAGCCTGTGGTGCTTAGGGAAGTGGGAGACACAGGAATCAACAGTAGTGGAAGGCGTTGTTATTTATTTATTTGCATGTGTTTTTGTAAGATTCACTAATATCATGAAATTATGGGAACACATATGTGAAAGAGAAAAGAAATATAATTTCTGGTTAAAGAAAAAGAAAGGAAAAAGGAAAAGCAAAAAGAAATAAAATCCGCGCAATCTGCGACGCGCTCTCCCATCCGTGGAGGTCAGAAGTAGAATAGAACGTAGGCGATTGAAACTCAGACACCGCCAGGGGAGGAGGGGTGGGTGCCCTCTGAGCCAGGCACCCCCCAACTCAGTGGAGGTCTAACAAAGACCGCTCGAAGATAGTTAGCAAATAATGTTCGGTAACGTGGAGTGTTTTCGATTGCTGCATGGGCTGTTCGTCAATAGGTCCAGAAGTCGAGGCGGGATTTAGGTCCCTCATGAAAGAGATAAGCGACCGCCCAACCTTTGACCGACGTAATAGCATGACATTTGGCGGCGGGAAAATGTGGGTCCTCCGGGTACAGAAACATTCGAGGTTCGATTGTGTCTGGTGGCACCCGGAGATAGCAGGAAATGATTTGCTGCACAAAGCGCCATACATCTTGCGATGAGGCGCATGTCAGACGGTGTTCATCAGTGTCCAGTTGCTGGCAAAGGAGACAAAGAGGGGATTCTGACAAGCCAATGTTGTGCAGGCGCTGCTTTGTGGCAAATTTCCTGTTGACTATGTGATACCACAGTGCCCGGACGTTCGTAGGCAGGAAGGGCTGGTGGACGGTAGTCCACACTATGGGCCACTGGATGGAGGGATGTTTGGTCTCCATCACATTCCGGGGAACACAGCGCAGCAACAGGCTGTAAAAATCCTTAGTCCTAGGTGGGCGTGTATCTGGGAGACTGGTATGTATGTAACTGTAGTCGATGAAAAAGGTCGAAATATGGGACAAATAAGGCACGAGATGGCCGACAGACACCGGTGGTGAGGTGGAAGCAGGTAGGAGGACCTCAAGCAAGCTGCGTGTTAGAGTTGTACCCTGGCCCATCCACTGTTTTCTCATGGTACTCATGTACAAGGCTGCAGCTCGTATACGGACATTGACGAGCCCGACGCCACCATACTGTGAGGGCAGGGTAAGTGTCTCATAACGGACTTTAAACATTGAACCAGCCGTGAGATAATAGCCAAAAGCCACCTGACGGTTGCGCCCAATTGAAGTTGGCAGAGGGAGAACTTTTTTTTTTTAAATTCTTTATTCAATATCATTACAATCATACAAATATAACCCACTGCCTTAATTCATTAGTGGGTCCTAACAATGATACATTTACATTAAATTTTGCAGCTTAGTGTACTTTTAGTGTGTGAGCTACAGTTATTGTTAGTAACAATGGGCATCTAATGTCTACTTGTACTACTATTTATACCTAATTACTATTACTAATTTAATTATATATGTATTCTGCAGCGTCACATGTGTGCCAGTGAAGAAGATATAAACCTACTTTTTCACGCCCTGCTCTTCGAGCTAATCCCGAAGAGCATGCCCCTGGCACTGGGCGGGCCTCGATGTTAAATTCGCTGCAGTCTCTATCTTAATTTCCTATAACTAAGTCCTACAAACTAACCTATCCTACGTCATGTCCGGTGTGTGTGTCACAATTAGTAGTTGTTCCCCTCTCCCCCTAGTCCTGCACGTGGCGGATCCCAACTTAGATGTAGTCGGCCAGTCCACGCACAGGCGGTATGGGAATAGGGCTCTTTGACACAATTGGTGGTTATTGTCGCTTATTGTTTACTGTTTCTCTCCTAAATAGTCAATTAAAACTTTTCGAGATACCTCGTTTGCCAAGGTGTTTAGAGTCTGAAAAGTCTCCTCTCGTCTAAGTAGTTGGTGTGTGTCACGGTTGGGTAGTCTGTCTCGCAGTGTGTTGGCGATATCATTGAAGAGGGGACACTCGTAAACTACATGCTCAGGCGTGCCTTCCGGATCGCCACAGTCGCACACTGGTGTTGCCCTTTTCCCAAATCGACATAGATAAGTCGGGTAGGGTCCATGGACAGTGAGAAAGTGGATCAACCCTCGCGTAGGCTCGAAGTACTTCATTCCAAGTCGTTCCCTCACGTCAGGTAAGAACTGGAAGGTTCTTCGTCCAATCTCTTCTGCCTCCCAAGTCTCCTGCCAAAGCTCCTCCCCTCTTTTCCTTATCTCTCTTTTATCCCCCACTCTGATACCCATAATATCAGCAATCTTCTCATAGTTTCCCTTCTTGGCCCAATACCAAGCCGCCTGTTCTCTTATCTTTATGTCCAGGGGGCAGAGCCCCATTGTGACTAATAGGGCCCCCCCTGGAGATGTTCTATAGGCACCCACGGATCTTAATACCATGCTTCTCTGTACCCTTCTCACTGCCATGGCGGGCACTACCCTCGTGAGCCTGTGCGCCCAGACTCCCGAGCCATAGCCCACAACTGAGGTTAAGATACTATTATGATATAGTCTAATTAGGTGTGGAGGAAGATGGAATCTTTTGTGACCTATGGAAATTAGGTTATTTAATATCTGAAGGGCTCTCTGAGTGACAGTTTCAATGTGTTTTCCGAAGCTCCACCTCTCATCAATGATAACTCCCAGGTAACGCGTCTCTCGTCGTCGGAGAACTGGTGATCCGTCTATTCTAACAGTCGGGTTTCTAATAAGATTTCCTTTTAGTAGTAAGTAGGTGGATTTACTGGGTGAGATCGTCATTTTAGTCGCGTGGCACCACTGTTGGAGTTTGTCTAATGCTGTCTCTATTTTTGGTTCAATGTCTTCGCGGCTACGGCCGCCAACCAACAGGAGGAGGTCATCCGCGTAGGCTATCACCTCTAGCACCTCATCGCTCTGTTGTAATTTATCTAATAAAGGCTCCATCTGGATGTCCCAGAAAAGGGGGCCCAAGACGGAACCTTGGGGACATCCTTTGGTAATTATCTTTCTGATTCTTTCGCTAGATGATGATAACCATACCTCCCGATCTTCACAATAGCTCCTCAGGCAACCATATAGAGGCCCTGGACACTCTTTCTCCCGCAAGCAGGAGAAGAGCGAAGGCCACCAAAGGTTGTCGAAGGCGCCACTGATATCAACCATGATGCCAACCACGTATTTGTGCGGGTTCGAGCCACAGACCTCGGCCGCCAGGGCGATTGCATCAGATGCTGACCGCCCCGGCCTGAACCCGAACTGCCTGTCGCTCACCCCACACAACACTCGATGTGCCGTCAATCTGTCAGCCAGCAATTTCTCCAGTATTTTGCCAAATATATCTAACAGGCAAATCGGCCTGTAAGATTTTACTTCCGCAGGTCCTTGTCCGGTCCTTTCTTTATAATAATTACATTTGCCGTTTTCCATCTCTTTGGGAATTTTCCCTGTCTAAGGCATTCGTTATATAAGTGTGTTAGTGGCGCAGTCAGCTGAGGCGCCAGAAACTACACCAGCTCCGCCACAATGCCGTCCGCCCTGGTGCTTTTCCTTTTTTCAATGATCTTATGTGGGTTGCCACCTCCTCCTCTGAAAAGGGGTAGACAGCTGTCTCATTACTGTATTCCTCTTGATCTTCGTCTCTGAGTTGTTTCTATTCCTCTGTTTCCCCATCCGCATTATCGTCAGGCAACAGGGACCGGAGGAGGACCCCCGCAGTTTCCTGCCAGGACTCCGTCATCCCACCCCCATACCTGACTGTTGATAACTCCAGAGGAGAGCGGATTTTCTCCCTCACCAGCTTGTATGGAAGCCCCCATGGGTCCGTAACCAACTGGTTGAGCACAAAATTTTCCCAACTTCTCATCCTGACTTTGCGTAGTTCCTTTTGGAACTTCCGCTTTTCCTCTCTATATAGCACCTGCCACCTTTGGCGTTCCTGCCAGACGACACTGCGCTGGTAGTGCCTTCTCAGCCTTCTGACAGATTGACGTAGTTCACTTAGTTCAGCAGACCATGGTGACGGAGAGGCCGCCATGGCCCTCCTCCTTGTTGGTACGGCTGCCTTTACCGCTCTTGTCACTGCATTCACCAGTTCCTCTGCTCTCTGGTCTACGTCTATGTCCAAATGCATGTCGCCTTCCGGTGATGGAGGAATGTCACACTCCCTGGCTAGGCGTTCCCAGTCGGCTCTTCTATAATTTAGTTGCACCTCCCACCCCGTGGCCCAGCGGCAATCTCTTTCTCCAAAGGTAAAAGATATCAAATTATGGTCGCTTGTGGTGGCGTTCTCTATGACTCTCCAATTTTGAATACTGTCAGCCATATTTGGTGTTACAAGGGTGACATCAATATTTGTGCCTTGTCCTCCCCCTGCAGCGTAGGTAGGAGGATTGCCGGGCCTGTTTGCCACCACAAGTTGTGAAGCCATTATGAGTTCCTCGATTTTTTCTCCGTTAGCATCTCTTGTGCCACTGTACCACAGGGGGGATTTTGCGTTAATGTCAGCTGTTACTACTACTTTTCTTCCCTGCAACGCCGTGGTAACTCTCGCTAGATGGTCTATGTAGAGTTCTATGTTGTCCCCATATTGGAAATACATGTTTATAAGAGTTATTGTTCCCATAGGGGTTTGAAGCTCCACGACGTTGCAGTGGCTAGTTGTGAACTGTGAGAGTGTGGTGACTCTCAGGAGTTTATTTGTAATTATGATCGCCGCCTTCGGGTCATCACCTCAGCTGACTATTTGCCAGCTCGCAGCAGCAAAAGCTATTTTTCCAGCCAGGGAGTATGGCTCCTGTAGACAGAGTACATCTAGTCTCCTCTCTTCCACCTCCCTTCGGAGCTCCTGCATAACGAGTCTGCTGTTGTGACTGTTAAGCTGTCCAATAGTTATTTTTGTCATTACGGGAAGTATGTATGTATTCGGTCATGTGGCCAAGTCTTGCTCCAGTCGAAAGCAATTCGTCCGTATGCTACTACCGATTGTTCGTATATGTCGTTAAGGTTAAATTTCTCTCCTCGTCTTTCGAAAACTTTCTTGAACAGATCTCGCAAGGCTCCGAAGTCGGTGGGGAGATTCACTGATTTTAGCTGGATTCTGTCAACAGCCTCCATAACCGAGAAGGTTATCTTTCTGCCTTCTTCGTGTCCTACTCGGGCCACATGTCGTAAGGCAGTGGTCAGGGTAGCCGGTTGCTCTAATCTGGATAGTTGCATAGTGTACTCCAAGTTGGGGTACATCCTAACCGGATCGACCGGTGGCACTCTGACAATTGGAGAGCTTTGTACAGTGGGGCTCGTACATGAGCTTGTCACTGTATTTTCTTGAATGGGTTTTAGGTTTGTATGATTAGTGTGATTGTCTTTAGGCGTTACCACAGTCACAGGATGCCCTTGCCGTTGTTGGTATGATTCCGGCTTTGTTCCCCGGCTTCCAGAGGAGAGAGTTTCAGCCATGAGGGGGATATTGGTTTGTATGCCAATGTCCATTGTTGGGAAGTCAGTCTGAGTTGCTTTATCTTGTATTTCAGTTTTGGTGGCGCAGGAGAGCGACCTCAGAAAATCCTTGAATCTGTTTGCCCTCATGGCGTCCCTCCTCCTCTTGCTCGGGGACTTTCGTTTTGGCATCCTGTTCGGTATGCCTGGCTCAGCCATAGTCGGTTCTGGAAATTAACCTTTGCTCCAACATTTTGTATGTCGGGCAATTCCTGCCTGTGGCTCCGCAAGACTTCTTTCCTCGATTTTTACATGGTATACAGACTGCCGCCGCTTTGCAATCTTTTCGGCCATGACCATGTTCCCCACAGTTAGCGCACGCCGGCTCCCTGGTGCACAACCGTAAGACGTGATCCAAGTCTCCACAGTTGTGGCAACGAGGTACCACGACATAATCTCTTGTGTTAATGGCATGGAAGCCAACATATATTCTGCCCATTGTTGTAATGTTTCTCCACATTTGCGCTGACACCTCGGCGACGTGATGAACAACATCACGACCCCGTGGCCCAGTCTTAAATTTTAATTTGAAGCAGTTCTTAAATTCTTCCTCATTAATTTGGTCAAAATTTTGCTGCCTAATTGTTTCTAGTAGTTCTTCATTAGTCATTATTGTGGGAACGTCGTATAATATTACTAGAGGATTTCTTTTCCTCGGTGGTTCGCATTTGACCACCGAGTTCAGTTTTTGGTTGTTCAGCAGTTTTTCTTTATCTTCCTCTGAAGACACTTCAACTATAACAGAATTTCTACTTGATTTTACTTTTTTAATTCTTATTTTGTCTTTAACAGGGTCTATGCTTTTTGTAAAAAGTTCTTGGATCTTCTTGACACTTGTGTCTTGCCCAGGTAGTGTCCTGAGGAAAACTGCTGTGTCTGTTCTTTTTGTGATTTTATCTATAGTGTCTTTAGTCGAGTTTTGTGGGCGCTTAGTGGGCGCTTGCGCGGCCACGGCTGCCCACGTCTTTGCCGGTTGTTTCCTCAATCTATCGTTCTCCTTTTCAAGTTCCTCCGCCCTTCCTTCTAGTTTAGCGTGGGCAATAGCCCATGCTGCCAGCTCATTCTTAATAATGGCAAGCCCAGCTTGGCTTATTTTGCCATTTTTAATTTGTTGCTCCATAAGCGACGTGATTCTAGTATATCTTTGCATCACTGTCTCATTCTCTGCCTGTCCCTGCTCGTCCTGGGGAGAGGGATCAGGCGCAGTGGAAGCTCGTTGAGGCGCACACGAGTCACTCGTTTCGTTTGTAGCCATGATGAACGAGTGAAGAAAAAAGGGGTGGGAGCCCGTCTCTTGCCCCGGACCGGCTCCTCTGGCATGGAGGGGGACTTCTGCAGCTCACCCACCGACCTCGCCCCTAGGTCAAGGGCACTTCAGAGCTGCCAGGTTCAGCGCACCGTCGCCAGTGCACTGGTCCTCCTCGGTGTCACCGTCGTCGACGATTTCACGCGACGCTCCTCGGCAACTGCACCCCGCACTCCGGAGAGGCGGATGCACCTCTCGCCCTTCGTCGCCTACTTGCCAGAGTTTCCACCTTCCGGCCAAGGACCCGCTCCTACTCAGGTGGCGGGCCGGTCCCCCAGACGTTCGGCGGTCTGGACCCATCTAACCTGGCCCAGGTGATGTCACCACCTCCTGGGTTTGGCAGAACACGCCCCGGTTACCCAGGGGCGCGGCGAAGCGCCCTTGCCGACTCGCGCCGCGATCCCACGCCGACAAACGAGATCGCCGGCATGCAGAGCACGTGCTGGTCTGTACCCTGCGAACAGAAAGGGACTGATGTTCGGTCCCTCGACACAGCTCCCCCTGTGCCACGCACCCTTCGCTTTCGCATCGGGTTGGGTCGCAGCTCTCCCTTTTGTCGCAAGGAAGAATGTCAAGCTTAACATCTGGCACCACGGGAAGGCGGAAAGAGTCACTTGGGAAGGAGAGGCTATACAGAGGGAGAACTTGCGCGATGTGAACCAATTTTGATGCCACATAAAGATTAAGAAACTCAACCTGTTGAAGTGTGTCCTGGCGGCGCAAGAGGTTCTAGCGGACGTCGTTGCGGATGACGTGTAACAGGCGACGGAAATTCGTTGCCGCTGTGCGTGTGACTTTGTGGGTAAAGGTAATGCCCAGGTACCGGAAAGTCCGCACAAGCGGCAGGGGTGCCACTTCACCCTCCTGGAGGCCTCGTCCAATGTGCATTGCAGAAGATTTGGCGACATTCATGGCACTGCCAGCGGCAGCCCCATAACGGGTAATCAATTCGAGGACTTCCCTAATCTCAGAGCCAGAGCGAATGAGGAGGAGGAGGTCATCAGCATATACCCGACAGCGAAAAGTGTGTTGGCGTAGGGTGAGGCCAGAGACCTTGGTCGTCAAGCCCCCAATAAGGGGCTCAAGGGCAATGGCATACAGGAGGGTAGAGAGGGGGCGCCCCTGCCGTATCGAACGGCAGATAGTCGTCCACTGTGGTGCCATGAGGTCCCGAAAGGTACGGTAAAACTCAATCGGTAAGCCGTCAATGCCGGGCGATCTGTTGACTGCACCCTTGGCGATTGCGTTGTTGACTTCGTCTAGCGTGACCGCCACTGTCAAAGCATCCGCCTCCGTGTGGGGGAGGGTGCGCGTGACGTAATGCCAAATGGAGTCGTCTGCTGCAGTTTCAGCGTCTTCATCATTATAAGTACGACGGTAGTGCTCGACGAATGCATGGACGATGTCATTCTGAGTGGTCACCTGCGTTCCATGAGGCGTGGTCAGACTGCTGATGATCTGCCGACGACGCCTTCGTTTGTCGGACACTATGTCATGCATGGATGGAATTTCTAAATCCGCGTGATCGTGGCGCCGCGTCCGTATCACGACCCCTTGCAGTTTCCGGCGTGCCAGCGCAATTATCTTCGCCTTAGTTCTTTGCCGTTCCAACTGGTTGTCTGGGGTTGGCGGTTGAGCATCCAGATCTCGGAGGATCGCGTAATAGAAGTCAACAGTGGTGCGATGCCAGTCGGCCATGTCCTTCCCGTATCTCATCAGTGTCCTCCGGATCGCCGGCTTGGCGCAGTCCAACCACCATGTCAGTGTCGAGTGGTAGCGGGGAAGGCGTCGTTCGCAGGCTGTCCACGTTTCAGTGACTTGTTGGCGACACGCCAGGTCATGCAAGTGTATTGAGTTTCCATGGCGCACGGCTGCGCCATACTGATTGCGGCGGAAGGAGGACCGTACAGATGTAAGCGCAATGGTCGGAAAAGGCCAGCGGCCAGCGTTCGGCGCCTCGTATCGCAGATCTAAGAGTTTGTGAGACATATATCCTGTCTAGTCGGCTTGCAGAATGACTTGTAAGAAAGGTATGGCCAGAAAGGTCGCCGTGTTGTACTTCCCAGGTATCGTGAAGCAGGAGGTCTCGCACCACTATACGTAGCTCCTGTCATGTAGTATAGTGGGGAATCTGATCTTTAGGATGCAGAACGCAGTTAAAATCACCTCCTAGCAGGCAATGGTCATAACGCACTAAAAACAGGGGAGCGATTTCCTCGGAATAAAACTGGGCTCTTTCATGCTGTCGGTCGGTGCCTGAGGGAGCATAGACATTAATGATGAGTGTCCCCATGGCAGTGAGTACCATGCCCCGAGCTGATGGAAGGAAGGCGACGTCGGTCACAGAAATCCCGTGGCGGACGTAGATGGCCACCCCGCGGCCCATAGGATCACTCGCGGAGGCGTGGGCGGTATAGCCATTGATATCCGGGAGACTAGCCAAGTGAACTTCCTGCAGAAGGGCGAAATCAATACCCGAAGCTCAGAACATATCCTGCATAAGGCGGATTTTCACCCTGGAACGGATGTTGCTGGTGTTGATGGTTGCTATCCGGTAGGCCTGGTGTCGGATTGCTGGAGGCTGGTCCACTCCGCCGTCCGCGCAAGGGTGTGGGCGTCGCAGCGGAACGTTACCCCGCTGGCCCGCAGTGGAGTCTGGGGAGAGTATGATTAGTGGTGCGGCCGTGACGGCGCAGGGTCCCGTAACGGCTCCTGCTCCTTGACCTCCTCCTCGTGCCACGCCGTGGAAGCGGAAACTCGTGTATCGTCCATTTTGTCTGCAGAAGATGTTGTAATTGTGCGTGGTGTAATGTCGCCTGTGATACGTTCATGATTTAGTTCAGCGCCAGCACGGGGCGCAGGCACACCGATAGATGTCTCCGCGCTCATTACGTCTTCGTCAGCAGTAGCGGGTTCTGAGGCCTCGTGCTGGTCGACGGTTACGTCCTCCTCGACTTGTAACGTCTCCTCTTGGCCGGAAACGGTGCGACGTCTTCGCTTGCGACGTTTCGGGGAACGTCGTTTCCTTGTGCGACCCTCCGTGTCCGACGACGGAAGAGAGTCGCGTCGTTCTGGCAGAAAGGCCGCTGTAGGAACGAAGAGCGAGTCGATCTCCATCGTGTTTCCGAGATCAGGGTCAGCGTCTGGTTGCGCCGGCATCTTCGGAGCGGCGTCGATGGCCGGCCGAGGCGGCGGGTCGACCGAGGCGCTCTCCGTCGGTGTCTGGTCGGGCTCGTTAGTGGCGTCGTTTGTGGTGACCGGGCGACGTTGCAAAGTGGTAGGAGAAGCTAGAGCAGCGGCATAGGTCACCGGTAGCACTGTAGGTTGCGACGTGGGTGGTTCTTCGGCAGCTGGAAGTTGCGTAATTCGCCGTTGTAGGCATTCGGATCTAAGGTGGCCTTCTTTGCCGCACCCGGAACAGGTCCGAGGCTGGCCGTCGTATATAATTATTGCACGGCATCCGCCGATCTGTAAGTAGGACGGGACGTAGCTTCGGAGATCTATGGTGACCTGTCGGACCCCGTTTAGGACAGGATACGTCCGAAACAGTGTCCACTTCTCCGCATTGTGACCGTGGACTGTGCCGTATGGGCGTAGTGCCGCGACGACTTCCTCAGCTGGAAGTTCGAATGGCAATTCGAAAATGCGTATCGTTCGCATACCTAAGCCTGCGTGGTCGACGGTTACCTCCCCCACATTGCCATCAGCGTGACAGAAGCGGAGCCCGTGTTTGGTCTCACGTAGTATGCGTTCGCACGTCGCGTCGTTAATGATTTTCACATAGACCATGCTGCTCACGATGGACAAATGTATGCCGATAATATCGGTCGCCGGGATCTTCACTTCCTCTCGCAGAAAACGCTCCACCTCGAGTCCTTTGGGTCGGGCATAATCGTTGCAGAAAGTAAATCGGAGTGTTGATTTACGTTAACGGATCGCCATGGATCGTACAAGGTAAGCCGGCACTTAAGCAACGGCCGTCAGAGAGTAAACAAGGTGAGCTCGCGCGCCGCACGAAGTCAACACGTACGCGTCCGCTCTGTTGCCCTGCCGAAGGCAGACTGACAGCTACCCTGGCGGGTATATACACTCCTGGAAATTGAAATAAGAACACCGTGAATTCATTGTCCCAGGAAGGGGAAACGTTATTGACACATTTCTGGGGTCAGATACATCACATGATCACACTGACAGAACCACAGGCACATAGACACAGGCAACAGAGCATGCACAATGTCGGCACTAGTACAGTGTATATCCACCTTTCGCAGCAATGCAGGCTGCTATTCTCCCATGGAGACGATCGTAGAGATGCTGGATGTAGTCCTGTGGAACGGCTTGCCATGCCATTTCCACCTGGCGCCTCAGTTGGACCAGCGTTCGTGCTGGACGTGCAGACCGCGTGAGACGACGCTTCATCCAGCCCCAAACATGCTCAATGGGGGACAGATCCGGAGATCTTGCTGGCCAGGGTAGTTGACTTACACCTTCTAGAGCACGTTGGGTGGCACGGGATACATGCGGACGTGCATTGTCCTGTTGGAACAGCAAGTTCCCTTGCCGGTCTAGGAATGGTAGAACGATGGGTTCGATGACGGTTTGGATGTACCGTGCACTATTCAGTGTCCCCTCGACGATCACCAGTGGTGTACGGCCAGTGTAGGAGATCGCTCCCCACACCATGATGCCGGGTGTTGGCCCTGTGTGCCTCGGTCGTATGCAGTCCTGATTGTGGCGCTCACCTGCACGGCGCCAAACACGCATACGACCATCATTGGCACCAAGGCAGAAGCGACTCTCATCGCTGAAGACGACACGTCTCCATTCGTCCCTCCATTCACTCCTGTCGCGACACCACTGGAGGCGGGCTGCACGATGTTGGGGCGTGAGCGGAAGACGGCCTAACGGTGTGCGGGACCGTAGCCCAGCTTCATGGAGACGGTTGCGAATGGTCCTCGCCGATACCCCAGGAGCAACAGTGTACCTAATTTGCTGGGAAGTGGCGGTGCGGTCCCCTACGGCACTGCGTAGGATCCTACGGTCTTGGCGTGCATCCGTGCGTCGCTGCGGTCCAGTCCCAGGTCGACGGGCACGTGCAGCTTCCGCCGACCACTGGCGACAACATCGATGTACTGTGGAGACCTCACGCCCCACGTGTTGAGCAATTCGGCGGTACGTCCACCCGGCCTCCAGCATGCCCACTATACGCCCGCGCTCAAAGTCCGTCAACTGCACATACGGTTCACGTCCACGCTGTCGCGGCATGCTACCAGTGTTAAAGACTGCGATGGAGCTCCGTATGCCACGGCAAACTGGCTGACACTGACGGCGGCGGTGCACAAATGCTGCGCAGCTAGCGCCATTCGACGGCCAACACCACGGTTCCTGGTGTGTCCGCTGTGCCGTGCGTGTGATCATTGCTTGTACAGCCCTCTCGCAGTGTCCGCAGCAAGTATGGTGGGTCTGACACACCGGTGTCAATGTGTTCTTTTTTCCATTTCCCGGAGTGTATATCCTGAGTCCAGGAAGCTGAGTGTTAGCGCTCTCAGCTACCCTGGCTAGCACTCCGTCTTCAGGCCACGAGTGGCCTACCGGGGCCATCCGACCGCCGTGTCATCCTCAGGGGAGGATACAGATGGGAGGGACATATGGTCAGCACACCACTCTCCCGGTCGTTAAGATGGTATTCTTGACCGAAGCCGCCACTATTTAGTCGAGTAGCTCATCAAATGGCATCACGAGGTCGAGTGCACTCCGAAAAATGGCAACAGCGCATGGCGGCTGGATGGTCACCCATCCAAGTGCCGGCCACGCCCAACAGTGCTTAACTTCCGTGATCTCACGGGAACCGGTGTATCCACTCCGGCAAGGCCGTTGCCTGTATCACCTCCCCCTCCGATGTTGTACTTCAATGAAACACAAAGAAAAGTAATCTGGTTATCAGAATGTTATCAGAGACACCGGAAAAGTCGAATAAAAGAGGGTACGGACCACGCATAGAACATGGAGCGGACGCCATATGACACCTGTTCTAATTGATCGTTAAATATTTCACTCACTTTCCTTTTATTACAGAGGGTGACCAGCCCTATTTTTATGTTTATTTATTTATTTTCCTTATCTTTCTTATTTTATTTTTACGTATTTTACCATTAATACTACCGATAATAACAGAAAACTGGCGTCGCGAGGAGGAGGGTGCAGCAAGACGTCAGACTCATTGAGACTATCAACGTATAGTCTGTCCGAGAAGAACATAACGATGACCAGATAATATATCGATTCTAAAAGTGGAAGAGGTGGGATCAACTATTCATGACGGGAACACCCCAGCTTTGGGGTGGATTAAGGAAGACACTGCAAAGGAAATTGGAGAAAAATTGTCTGTATTTTGAATTGCGGACAACTGCACAATGTTGCTCATTAAGAAACTGTCAAAAATCAGTGATACGTTTCTCGCCACCAGCGAACAAGTATTGAGCTGCGTGTCCACAAATCCACTTCACAGAGTTCGTCTTCACTTGCGGAAAGCATCCCGCGTCCTGAAAGAGGAGCAGTTGAGTAGGTATCTGACGAGGAGTCGTACGGGTAATCATGGACAACATCTGTCGCAGCAATAACCATACGCCTCTTGTCGATCTGCACACCAGGCGGTGCTCGTTTGCGCCCAAAACGTCACAGGCGACACACAGCGGGGTGTGTGAGAGGTGAATCTTGTGAAGGCGTGTCCGGCATACGTCTTCCCATTGACAGTAAGGTACCACGCATACTGGACGCCAGTGTCAAGATACGGAGCGCACACCGATCGCCAAACGAAACGCCATGTCGACGTGGGGATGCTTCCCCTCACACACATTCGGCGACCTTAGCTGCTGAAGGAAACCATAGATCGCCTTCATGGACGTCAAATGCGCTGCCAGTATCACAGTACGGACGTCAGCTCAGTTTGATGAAAAAGTGGCATAAGTAAAAGAAGTGCGGTGGGACTTCCGTAAGCTTGATAGGATCTGAGCAATAGGCTGGTAAGGCACGTAGGGTTACGGCGCCACAACGTCATGTGAGAGCCAATGAAAGGAGCTATCGCCTTGTCACGTACATGATACAGACCTAAACAGCTCCTGCACCGCGTGAAAGAGTCTCGTACCTATCTTGAACTCGTTCTGACCGAACACGCTGAGCTACCGAGCCGGTATCATGGAACCGCCGGCCTAGCGTTCCTGTACGCGAAGAATTACGGGTAACCAAGCCGCAGCATGAAAAAAGAGCCTTTCCGTTATTAACTTTGATCTCGATTTTTTCAATATCTAGGGAGTGTCTAGCAAAGAGTCGAAACACGTGTTTCTTTTTTTTTCAATATAGAACGTCCTTGCAAAAATTTACAAAAATCACTGATCCATATGTCAGACTTTCTCCTTATCGGATTAGGTGATGGCAGTGGCAAATGGTACAGCCATTTAAAATTCTGAATGTTGCTTGCACTCAAATTGTAGTTATTACTGAAAAACAAAAAATAAAAACATAATTATTTGTTTGCTTTCGAAAAATTCGTTAGTTGCAACTCTGTCCTCTGTTGCCCATGTTTCTTTTCTTGCTACTCAGATTTTTGAAGTTTGTGGAACGTGACTGTGAACGACGAAAATAATTTCGTCAGAATGTTTGCGATACTCGTTAACGTTAAAATTTTGTACAGGATTGTTTTTTTGATGAGGAAAAGATAATGCGATATATGTAGGAATCCAAGGGTACTTGAGACATCATTTGCTGAGCAGTGGCATGCCAGCTGATAAGACTTAATAAATAACCTTATCTTTAGTATAGAAAATATTAAACAAGAAGTAGACGTACGGCTGAAACTGTATTTCGAGTAATCCTCTATAATATGTGCACTTAAGACACGTTATTAATAAAATTAATAACCATTCTACCCTGCAAATAGATCGTTTATTTTTATTTGGGTACCATTGGAACGATTGTTCCCAGATCGATCCATGACACTCAGTAGCTTATTATATTAATTACGTACCTACAGAGCGAACTGTCGTTTGCGCTAACACAGGTTGTTTATATTTGTTAGATTTACACTAATATTTTAGCTGGAAAATCAATAGAATTTGTTGAAACCAGCGAACCAGACCATTAGAATGAAATCTTCTCTCTCGGGAAAACCACCAGCGATCCGCCACGCCAAACAGTTGTCACCATTCTATCGACTGACGAAGCTGGTGGGCGGAAACAGTCGCAAGGACTGTCCGAACATCGTGGTGCAGTATGGCCCCTATTAACTCGCAACAAAGAATGTAGAAAAAGATCTCTTTTGTCTCTCCCGTCAAAGAATAAGTGCCATTTGCGTGGCTCCAGTGTGTGTGCCCGTGTAGGTCCCGTTAAACGTCTGTCAACTCGATCTGGTGTAACCAAGGCTACTTTAAGTGATCCATAATTTCTTTCTGTCATCAAATTCACGGAATTTCGTGTTATGTAAGCACCTTTTCAAGTCTAATGAGTCAGAAATGTGAAAATAATGTTGCCCGACGTGTAACATCTTAACTTTCAATACTGTCTTCATTTGCTGAAACTACGACAAAAGGTATGGATAAAAGAAGGTGTCATTTGTGAATAACTTAGTGTATAACGCCGTGGTGAAATGTGCAAAACAGTTTGAAAATCCGTATGCGATGTCCACTGCAGAAAAAAAAAAAATGCGTGAGTTGTTTTTCGGTTGTGATCGTCGTAGGTAACTGTTTTCCTCTCAGCTTTCGTTTCGTGTAAGATTCACTCGTTACACACGAGACTGTATGTTGGTAGCATTGTGTCTCCTAGCCTTTGCAGTTGAGCATAACGCATAGGCGAGGGGTCGCGCGAATTCTATCACCGACTGTACATTGCTAGGAGCAGATGTTCGTGAAATATCCAGACGACGTATCTCGCCGCACGTGCAGCAGTTGATCTTATCGATACTATCCTCGCTGGTAGGGGGCAGTGCTACACATCGCTCCGCTAGGCTACTCCGGTTCTGTTATTGCATTATCCGATGTTCCGATGTGATACGGTAGTGCTCGCAGTAGTGGTAATACAAGGCTACGATGAATCCGTTGAAATTTACGAAAACAGAGTAGCCTAAACTGCCCCATACCAGAGTGAGTAAGATCGACAAGCCCAATTGCTGCACATGCCGCGAGGTTTGTCATCTGGTGACGTCACATGTTCAACATTAGAAATCCACTTTTGAGATATTCCCCGACATTTGCGGAGTCATCTCATATTAAATTACTTTTCTCAGTGTCATCTGCGTCGCTTCGGGAGCTTTTAAACGTTAATAGTCATCACCCTGTGCACACCGCAATACAACGTACAGTGTAAGACGAAGGATACTTCTTTCCACCATTAATGATATTCTGTTCTATTACGTTTCGGTGTTGAGCGAATGCCTCTATACGCCCCCGAATCACACCTAACTTATTCTCATGATTCATATGCATGAAATCCGATAGTGGCTGCAATAACGATTCTCGTTAAAGTTCCCGGAGCTTTTCTGTTACACATTGATATGAGCTACACCTTACGATCGTAGCTGCACCTCTCTGAATTTGTTGCATGTATGCTATCATGCGTACATGATAATTACTCCGAACTCTGGAACAATACTCTAAAACTGGTCGCACTAGCATCATTCGTGTAAATTCCTTTAGAGATGCACTGCACTTTCCTAGAACCCGGCCAACAAATCAAAGTGTTCCATTCGCCTTCACTAATACTGATTTTAAGAACAGTCCCACTTTATGTTGCTTTTTCGCATTACCCCTAAAGACATATACGATGTGACTTGCTTAAATGTACACTGCTAACCTTGTAATCGGCTGCTATCGGTTCTTTCTCTTTGTTATAGACATTATCTCTCATTTATTCGCATTTAAAGAGAGTTACTTTTCGCCTGACCAAGTGGAAATTTTGTCCAAGTCTTTCTGATTTCTTCACGCTGGTCCAACGATGATACTTTTCTGTAGACATGAACGCTTTCAATGAATAATCTGGTAGTGCTGCTGATTCTGTTTGATAAATCTCTCGTGTGTATTGAGTACATTAGAGGTCCCGTTTGGCCTCACTGAGGCACACCCGATGTTACTTTCTTCTCTGTGGAATATTACCGAGCGAGGTGGCGCAGTGGTTTAAATCCCCGCCCACCCATACTGGTTTAGGTTTTACTTGGTTTCCCTAAATCACTCAAGCCAATTCCCGGAATGGCACCTTTGGAAGGGCGCGGTCGATTGTAACCCCCTTCCCTCCAAAATCCGAGCTTGTCATCCGTCTCTAATGACCTCTTTGTGGACGGGACGTTATTCTAAAATATTCCTTCTTTCCTGCTGTGGAACATACGATTCCGATTGTAACGAGATGAAAAGTAATGCCTCCGAATTTTTAAAATGAAAATTCTTAAACCTTTTTAAGTAAAATAAACTTTATTAACATTCTACATCTTTATTCATCATGGCTGCGTATTTATTCCTCAACAAAGTCAGCCTGGCAACGAACACGTTTCTCCCAACCAGAGACCGTCAGTGTAGAATGTTTGACTTTGCTGATGGAGCCACAACCACACCTCTGCTTGCACTGCTTCATCACTATCGAAGTGAAGTCCTCGAAGGTATTTTCTAAGTTTCGGAAACAGATGAAAATCGGATGGGATCAAGTCGGGACTTTATGAAGGATGGTCGGGGACAGCGAACCCAGTGCGTCGGAGTGTTGCAAGACGTCGCAGCACTGTCGTGTGTAATGCTGAAAGAGAGGGCGCTCCATGTGTGAACGAACTTTTCTGCGGTTAGATACTCGATTACAGCACGCTCTTTCTCACACATAGACTTAATGAAGTTTCACGCGCCACAGTTCGGAGCCCTCTAGCGGCAGAGTGTTGCAACTTGCGCCAGCGAAGCGGGAAAGTCGACCGAGTAGTGCATGACATGTGATACTTCAATCCATGGTGAGGACTTTTCAGCACGCCGTAGTACTTCGTGTGACCGTATCCTGGTTAGTATTCGACACTGTACAGTGTCGAACGCCTTTTGGAAATCTAAGAAGATCGAATCTACGTGTTCACCTGCATCTATTGCTAGCAGAATGTCGCGTACGATGAAAGCAAGCTGAGCGTCACACAACTGGTTTTTCCGGAATTCATGTTCATTCTTCGAGAGAAGCTTACATTCCTCAAGGAACGTCAACCTTTTTAAAACTACAAGGATCACTCCAAAAGATATGCACACAATTTTTTTAAATCCATCTTTTATTCTACACGTTTGAAAGTTTTACAGTGTGTAGGAAAAATATTTTCATTTCTCCACATAATTTCCATCCCTCTCAACTGCCTTACGCCATCTTGGAACCAGCGCCTGTATACCCACACGGTAAAATTCTGGGCCAACCTTTTGGAGCCACTGTTTGGCAGCGTGCACAAGGGAGTCATCATCTTCAAACCTTGTTCCACGAAGATGGTCTTTCAGTTTCCCAAAGAGATGATAGTCACTTGGAGCCAGGTCAGGACTGTAAGGCGGGTGTTTCAGTGTTGTCTATCCGAGTATTGTGATCGCTTCCATGATTTTTTGACTGACATGTGGCCGTGCATTCTCGTGCAACAGCAAAACATCCTGCTTTTGCCGATGTGGTCGAACACGACTCAGTCGAGCTTGAAGTTTCTTCAGTGTCGTCACATATGCATCAGAATTTATGGTGGTTCCACTTGGCATGATGCCCACAAGCAAGAGTCCTTCGGAATCGAAAAACACCGTAGCCATAACTTTTCCAGCAGAAGGTGTGGTTTTGTATTTTTTTCTTGGGTGAATTTGCATGATGCCACTCCATTGATTGCCTCTTCGTCTCTGGTGAAAAATAATGGAGCCTTGTATGAAATTCCAAGAAATTCATCTCCACCGTTCTCGTACTGCTCCAAAAGATCGCTGCATACCGTTTTTCTTGTTTCTTTGTGAGTCACTGTCAACATCCTGGGAACCCACCTGGCTCAAACCTTTTTTAACGCCAACACTTTCAGTATTCTGCAAACGCTTCCTTTCCGTATCCCAGCGTAGCGTGACAATTCGTTAACTCTCTGCACGTTGTCTGGCGTGTGTGCAGTACAAGGCCTGCCGTTGCGAGGACAATCCTCAATATTGCCGTGCCCGTTTTCATCACGTAACCTACTTGCCCACCGACTAAATGTACTGTGATGGACAGCAGCATCTCCATACACCTTTTTCAACCTCTTGTGGATGTTTCCCACAGTCTCGTTTTCACAGCACAGGAATTCTATGTGACAGCACGTTGCTTCTGACGAACGTCAAGTGTAGCAACCATAATGAAGACATGCTGTGACGGCGCCACTCTCTGGATCAGGTTGAACTAAGTTTGAAAACAATCGGGAAGGATGTATCTACACACTGTAAGACTTTCACACATGCAGAATGAAAACTGTATTTTTACAAAAATAGTGTGCTTTTCTTTTGAAGTGACCCTCGTAAAATTGGATCCATGATGCTGCAGTAGGCTGACTTAGAGATATTGGTCTCTAATTCCATGTATCCGATTTTTTTACCATTTTTGTAAACCGGAGCCTCACGGGAGTATTCGCTGTACGAGAGAGTCTTTATAAATCTGAGCTAGAAAATGGCTAATTCGTAAAGTATTCAATTTAAAACAAAACTTAAATTCCGTCAGGACCTGGTGCCTTGTTTTCGTTTTGTATTCTTCATGGATTTTTTATACTGGGTATGCTAATATCGATATTTCTCATTTATGAGTCTGTGGGGCAGGTAAACATTGCTGTGGTAGTATCGTCATACTTGAATATATTTTTAAAATAGACGTTACCCGCAGCTACACTCTCATACAGTAGTTTTGTTATGATAAGTGATGGCAAGTTAGTAAGCTATGAACGTGCAATAACATCAGCTGCTCTCACGAGTCTGCCTGATCGGATAAGCGCAGCACAATGCGTAGATGCTCACCACTCCAACTACCCTAACACATGACGACAGGCATGCATACAGCGTTGCTGCCGAGCGGTGCATGCATCTGTGCATCGTGCTAGTGCTTACATTATACCGTGTGTACATTATGCAACAAATTTAATAATTTTTAACGTGGTTTATGTTCACTCATGAAAAACATGTATTCATCCCCTACTTCTCTCTCTTAAGTGTCGATCTCTTTTTGCTTACTTTCTAAAGTAACCGATGTTCTTTCTCAGTTATCTCCGTACCAAATTTCACACAAATTGTTTCAATATTTTAATCGTGAAAAAATAACAGAGTTACTTTCGTAATTATTATGTTATAGTGTGGAAGCATGGATTAAACTCGTTGTGGATTATATAGGCACTGTATTCATTGTGTTGAATCGTATTATGTAGAACATGTCACTCAATAAAATAATTTCCACAAATATGATAAAGTTCAAAAATCAAAGAATAAATAGTTTTTTTCAAAGTATATAGTTCCCCTAATTCGCGTAATATTCTGCAAATCAATAAATGGAAATGGAAATGTCGTGTGGCTAGGGTCTCCCGTCGGGTAGACCGTTCGCCTGTTGCAGGTCTTTCGATTTGACGCCACTTCGGCGACCTGCGCGTCGATGGGGATGAAATGATGATGATTAGGACAACACAACACCCAATCCCTGAGCGGAGAAAATCTCCGACCCAGCCGTGAATCGAACCCGGGCCCTTAGGATTGACAGTCTGTCACGCTGACCACTCAGCTACCGTACTAAACAATTTGTAAAGTATTGTATGTTAATCCTTAGCGTTTAAACTGTCTCCATAAACAAATTTGATCATAATCGGTTCAGCGCTTTAATCGTGAAAAACAAACTTTCGTAATTATAAATTTTAAATTACGATGTCTTTCCTTCTGTGATGCGATTTTGACGACATAAAGGTTATATGTTGCCCCAAGGTACGCACTCGCTACGTGTGAAATTCCCATGAAGGTTAGTCTAGTAGTTTTGTAGATCAGCATTTTGAAACAGATAAACAGACAGACACGACGGTTCTAGATAAAATTTTAAATCACAATATTGTTTTTCTTCCTCATTCAATTTTGATGAAATAAAACCGCAAGCTACGCTCAAGTCCGCTATGAAAGCTATTTGAAAATTTGTTTATTAGTTTTGGAGATTAGAATGTTCAAACAGACACGACGTTTTTAGAGATATAGGATCTAGTATCTCATATTTCTGTCTGCTGTCTTCAGTTTCAATACCAGTCGTATTCACGAGAAATTGAAGGGAATGTTTGAACTTTTCTATTGACATTACCTATGACCTGAGCTGCTTAAGATTTTCTGACAATTTGTTCGCCAGGACTATGACTAAAAATTTCCGTAGGGTTCGCGCATGGCACTTTTTTCCAATGCACTAGTTACTAATAAGGTTTCTCTACCATTTTACCTGCAGTCTCTATCTTAGTTTTTGCAAAATTGTCAGAATGAAACCAGTAAAGCAAAATACTTCTTCACCATCTCTTATTACTTCAGTTGGTATTTATCTCTATCGCCGTTCATAGCGGTTTTCATCTTAAATCACAGCTGTTCTGCATTTGTTGGATCTGAAATAAATGTTCTCATTGCGTCCTTTAAGTGAGTAGATAGACTGCCCATCAGTTCAACCAACCAAAAATACTCCCCTAGCTTTCCTGATTTTTTTTTTTTTTTTGCCTTTGGTAACCAACAATCCTGTAATTGCCTCATTTGCTATCTCCTTTCACTTGTGAATGTGTCGAGAAGGTCCCGGTCTGTTTGTAGCCACGGTGCCCAAGATATTTCTTTCGCGTGAGGATTGGTTTATTATTTGTCAAAGCAGTTGTCAACCATTGTACGTAGTATTACTTCTCATGACTCTTTGTCCTTACTGCTGTTAATACACGCTTAGTTTTCCCAGTCGATAACCATTATAGGAATTTATCACGCGCGAGTTTATCGCGAAAAAATAGATGAATATTTGAGAATACCGTAAAGCACCTCGAGAAGTATTTGACTGTGCTGCCCTCTATTGAATGGATATGGAAATCAAAGCAGTGTTGTTTTAGAACCTACCCCCAAGGAGTGCGGATGTCGGTCCGTGATACCCGCAAATTAACATCTCATCTGTAGTTCGTTACACCAGGCAAGATCAAAAAGTTTCCGTTTGAGGGCGTTGCTGCAACGTAGCGCGACTCCGATGCGTGTGTATAAACACCGACATGTAGACAAGTGTTTAGTGTGCCTTTCCGACGTGTGTGCGGTGAATGTGGAAACGTGAACTATGGCGACGTTATTACCAAATGCGTCCAAACAGGGCCAAAGTGTCGGTATTCTTTTCTGGCTGTCGAAAGACAAACAATGGTAGACATCCATCTGAGAACGAATATTGTGTATGGGGCAGCATGTCTGTCAGAAACCACCGTTGTGGAATGGTGCGTCAAGATCCCTGCTGGACCCGATTCGAAAAGTAGACACCAGTCTATCTGGGAGCCCAGTCTCAAGTGGGAGACTCTCGAGCACCCGCCCTGTAGTCCTGATCACTACCCGTGCGAATATCACGCCTTTGGTCCCTTAAAAAAGGCCTTGAACGGTCGACGATTCCTGTAGGACAAGAATGTGCAGCAGGCGGTTATGGAATCCTTCACTCAGCTGGGCACAGTGTTTTACCAAACGGGTATCTTCATCTAGTACGTAGGTGGGATGATTGCCTCAGTGCTCACGGCGACTTTGACTAATTGGTATACCGATTCTGGATTGTACGGCCTTCGAACGGAAACTTTTTGATGGAAATGTGGGCATATTAGAACATCTCACTTATGTGAACTGTCCACCACTGGAACGTCAATCTGAACGCAGTCAATTCTGTGCATATTCATGTTTTCACTGCGCTGTAACTCTATTTCTTCTTCTTCTGTTTCGGCCGTATCCCCTTTGGCCGCCTTCAAAGTGAGCCGATAGACTAAAGATACAGTACTGTTTCCGTCGTTTTCAACCACGAGAACAGTCTGCAAGATGAGCCTTTGCGGTTCAAGGGAGTGTGGACATTATCCACAACAGATATGTAAGGCACTACGAAAAAACTTAAGGTGGAGATATTTAGATCCATGGCTTTCCTGTCGTATGTGGAAAATCTGTCCTCAAAAATAGGTCGAATCCACAGCAAGCACGAAGTTAAACTGATTTTTCGTCCTTTAGCAGCGTTTCTGGGTTCCGTCAAAGATGATTTGATGTTCCACAAGCCTGAGTTTTACAAGATCCTCTACAAGTGTGCGTTTTCGTACATTGGGCAGAAGGCTCACACAGTCCGTGAAAGATGCATGGAACAACATTGACCCACCGGCACTTGCAGTCCAATAAATCGGTAGTGGCAGAGTAGAACATCGACACTCGTTACTCTATGCGGTACGAAAATGTCGAGACTCTAGCGTCGACTTCATCCTTTTGGGACTCGGTGATGAAAGAAGCAATTAAATTTAGTTTGGCGAAGAATTTCATTAATAGAAGTAGTTGTTTCAACCTGAAAAAGCATGGAATCAGGAGCTTTCTATAATCAGTTGACAAAGGCGTAGCACATTGCAGCTCATGATGATACATCGATATCGCAGCATGGATCGAACGCGTAACCATAGATTCAATTTATGCATACTCTTTGTCACTGATCAATGTTTCTGGTGCTTGTGTATCTGTGGTTAAAAACGATGGAGCGAGTACTGTAGCTTCAGCATGTACACTAGCTATGAAGATGGTCGAAGCAAGAAGCAGAAGAAGAAGATGAAACACAATTTATTTGGCTGCAGTTACAAAATTTAATGGAACAGCCAATTATATAAAGCATGTTGCGCTCACCCCTAAAACTCAGAACATTTCAAGCTCCCTACCTGAAATTGATGGACATTTAATTAAATGATTTGTACACTTTTGGTTTAAATACGTCGGCTACTTTATAGAAAAAAAATAATTTTCTACTTAAAAATAATATAACCTCTTGTGCTAACTCTTGGGATAGTAATTAAATAAACAATGTTCATAACACCACAGAAACATTAATGTTTCTTGCGTTTGTCTATCTAAATAAATTTTCCTTTCACTTATTATTCTGTAAGGTACAGAATAATATACCATACCTGAAACACTCTGCATACTGAAAATTTGTGGAATATCTCAGAATCCTGCAGTAGAAGCTATCATTGTAAATAATAGCGAGATGTTGAACCCACGTGCTAACGCATGGGACAAAATACCACCAATGGAGACTAATAAGTCCTTCCAAGCATTACATAAGCAGACGGGACAAAACATCTTCTTAGGACAGCACTAAATTTGACACAACGTGCGCTATGTCTTTTTTTAGTTTTTTGTGTTTATTTTTATAAATAAAATTTACATTTCTTAGTCGTCTCTGTATGTTGGTACTATCATATCCTCACAGCCTTCAACGTCCAACTGCCTTCATATATGAACACAGCCTGGGGGATGTTTCCAGAGTTAAATTTTCACTCTGCAGCGGCATGTGCGCTGATATGAGACTTCTTGGCAGATTAAAACTTTCTGCCGGACCGAGACTCGAACTAGGTACCTTTTCTTTTCTCGAGCAAGTTGGTTAAAATGGCTCTGAGCACTATGGGACTCAACATCTGAGTTCATCAGTCCCCTAGAACTTAGAACTACTTAAGGGGCTCCGGAACGCTCTATACTTGCAATGTTAAAATAACGCTTATAAATTACATCTTTCCTCACAAAGTATTTGAGGTAGGAAGTTGAACTTTTTACAGATTATTTATTGGAATATGGGCTACAACTTAACACAGGAATTTTACAAAATTTTAGTTCAGTTATTAAAGATGATTTTTTTTCAATTGTAATGAAAATTCACAACATTTTTTTGCAATTTTTTAATTATATATTAAAAAATATACAGTTTTTTTGGAAAAAGGCTGTGTTAAATTATGCAGAAGGTACTGTGTAACATTTACCGAAAGTTTGAAACAAATATGTTTGGAAGATCCTTAGAAAACATGTAATTAGTATGAGAAAATAAAAGTTTTGGGAATCGAGCGACAAAGATTGGATTAACTTGTTAGTGCATTCCAGGTCCATAGGATGGATTATCTTCATCCTCTGCAAACTCCTCCTCCAGCTTCCTCTTGTTCCTCCTCCTGTTTACTCTTGCTTGTATTTCTAGAGTCTTTACAGCCCTGTCTGCAGCCCGAAGGCGTTCCTTGTCTAAAGCAAGCATCGCTCGTTGTTGTGTTCGTAGATTTTGCTACCATTTTCTTCAGTTGCAGTTACTGCAACACTGTTCCAAAAGGTGGTCATGTATGAACACTTATCACATTTCAGTTGTATTTCACTAGCAAGTCCTACGTGCTTTATTATGGAGAGTTCCAGACCAACTTCACTACAATGAATACATCTTACACAGTTTGAAAAAATTCCTTTGAGAACCGACATATCAAATATTTCATTCACATCCGATTCGCCCATAAAACATTCATAGTTTTCACTCATTGAACCAAGCTTCTTCTGTGAAGTATTTTCTTTCCCACTTTGACTGCTATGGGCAGGTGTACTTGAGAGGTTAGGTTCACTCATTTGGTTATCGTCTTTATTGTTTACAGTAATAACACATACCTTTGGCTTTCCAACATTTCTCCTTTTCTTAAAAGCCTTCAGAGGATTTCTAATAACTTTACTTTTACTCATTATTATACTTCAACAAAACAGAGACTCAAGAAACAGAATTAATTACGAATATTTTCGAAATAACGACAGAGTAAATAAACATGAAACAATCGACAATCACACCAGCGATATATATTGAACCATCACAGGTTAGCCACAACACATACTTTATCTCACATCTCTAAAATGTACCTGATGAACACGGACGTTAATAATAACACCATTTGACAGCAGTTTAACAGCGCCACAGTGGGTCACACCCATGTAGAACACATTTCAAAAAAAAAATTGAAAATAGTTGTAGTCTTCGGAATTGAATAAATTATATATCTATTAAAAGGTAATAGTCCGCAGATTCAGAAAACGCAAAAAATAAAAATTGAACTTTTCATGATTTTGAGCCTTTCCGGAGCCCCTTAAACCTAACTAACCTAAGGACATCACATACCTCCATGTCCGAGGCAGTATTCGAACCTGCGACTGTAGCGGTCGCGTGGTTCCAGACTGAAGCGCCTAGAACCGCTCGGCCACCCCGGCTGGCGGATCGCGAGCAAGTGCTCTACCAGCTGAGCTACCAAAGCACGACTCATCAGCCGTCCTCACAGCTCAAATTCCGCCAGTACCTCGTCTCCTTCCTTCCAGACTTCACAGGAGCACTTGCCCGCGAAAGGCAAAGGTAAAGATTTCGAGTCTCGGTCCGGCACACAGTTTTAATCTTCCACGAAGTTTCATATCAGCGCACATTCCGCTGCAGAGTGAAAATTTCATTCTGAAAAGTTTTTATCCCTAACGAACACATAAAACATGTTCACCCCCGGAAAATAAGTAGCGTACTGTCGTTATCAACAATCCCTGCGCTAGTAACCTGTCTAATGGCTTCGACATATTAGAGGGTTTTTCAAATGACGAATAATGTACTTCATATATTTGGTTTCAAAGCTGACGTAACAGAGAAAAATACGACACTGCACATTACTGCATGGGACGTATGGTATGTAAAATTTACTAACGCTCGTGATTCACTCTTCATTGTCATCGACATGCGTTTAGTACAGCACCTTCCTATTGATGCTAAGCAAATAATATAGTTTTCTTTTAAATTTTCTCCTTGTAATATTTCGTGTGAAAGCGTATCAGATTGCGTGTATGCTATTCACAGTGAATTGAAGCCACATTTCCATTTATAAATCAGCTTATCTGCCCATCCACAACATTCCAAGCCTATTATTGTCCTCATACTCTCAGACTGCCGTGAAACGTGATGTCAGAAGTGTCCTTACATTCTCGAGAGTCTCACGGTGCATGCGTTACGAAAAATGCATTGAGAAATTCTCCAATGCCATGAGATAAGCGTTCCCATTTCCCACCGCTACTAGCATATACTCTGGGTATTTCCATCCTATTGTGTAGGCTGTATTTTAATAACTACGGCATGGTGGCCGAGGAATTCTGCACACAAGCTTGTGTGCAGCCAGGTGAGACAGATCTGCACGTCTGCAAAAGCACTGCACGCGTGCAAGGCTGCCCCACCGGCTCAATACTTCCCCCACCACCACACCACTCTGTCTGAGAGGCAAAATGGGGAAGAGAGAGAAACTACGAACGTATCGCATTTAGATGGCAATGCAGTCGCACAGCATGGAATTTGATTTAATATTTCTTATATCTCAAGAACATAGATCACAAACAAAACAAATGTTCTGTGCTATATATCTATTTTTGGCTCGCTGAACACATAATAATATTTTTATATGGTACAAACTGTCGGCGTAGGGACGAATACAAGCAATTTCGCATATTTTCACTCTCAGGTTGCCACATAATTGAGACTTAGTTAGTTTCAAAATAGAAAAAAGCCATTCGCACAGCCACGCGTGGTAACCGTGCGTTCGAAGGCGCCTTGCCACGGATCTCGCGGCTACCCCCGTCGGAGGTTGGAATCCTACCTCGGGCATAAGTGTGTGTGTTGTCCTTAGCGTAAGTTAGTTTAAGTTAGATTAAGTTGTGTGTAAGCCTAGGGACCGATGGCCTTAGCAGTTTGGTCCCATAGGAATTTACCACAAATTTCCAAAAAATAAATAAATAAATAAATAAATAAATAAATAAATAAAAAAAATAATTAAATTCTATTCGCACAAATACATTGATCGAAATATTGTATCACGTTTGCAACCTCATTATGGAGACGTGGAAACTCCAATTGAGGAAAACAATGTAGACGTCATGGACAGTTTTAACTTAAAAGAATTTGTCTTTTAAGCGGGAATTGCACTGCAAATCGATCAGTTTCATCTGTATATGTACAGGTAACTTTCAACTGAAACGGAAACTGGTCTCGGAAACAGATGTAAGATTGGTAGTGTTCTCAAAACTTTTAGAAAACTGTCCTTATAATTCTTTCAAGGCGACAATGACTTCTTCAACACTCCCATTTCCCTTAAATCGAGTGAGCTTAGGGAAACGGACGATGGTTTTTGTCAGAATTTGTCCCTTCCACTATGAGATTTTCTTTTTATGTGCATTCCCATTTTGCCATAGCAAGCCTAGATGACAGTACTATAACACACATATAAAATATTGCTCACTTTAATAAAATTCTTTAATATTTGAATACAATCTATGTCTACATGAATGACAATATACACTGAGTTGAAAAAAGTCATGGGATACCTCCTAATATTGTGTCAGACCTTCTTTTTTCCGACTTTGCACAGCATCTGGACGTGACATGGACTCAAAAGTTGTTGGAAGTCCCATGCAGAAATATTAAGCCATGCTGCCCCTCTAGCCGTCCATAATTGCGAAAATGTTTCTGGTGCAGGATTCTGTACATGAACTGACCTCTAGATTATGTCCTATAAATGTTCGGTGGGATTCATGTCGGGCGCTGTGGGTGGCCAAATGATTTGCTGGAACTGTCCAGAATGTTCTTTAAACCATTTGCGAACAACTGAAGACTTCATAACAAAAACAACCAATGTCAAAAATTTACATTTTTCAGCGAAAAAACGCTCTAAATTGTTGTATAACATCTTCCTTCAATTTTATTTTTATGTGGCTTCCTGCGAAAGTCTAAAGCATTTTATGACTCAATACTCACTCACGTTTCGGTGTAGCTAATCAGATTTTGTTTTTCTAATTACAGTCCTCACTGACGTAGGCTGTTTTTGTCTGTGAATGTAGCTGGGAGGATGAAGGAATGACTCGATAGGTGCACTAATTATACTTTATAAACCTCCTAATGTACTAAATTTTCACAGAACAAAAGGTTACGTTACGTTAAGGATAGACAGAATTGATCAAATGAGCCCCCAGGTTAACCGATAGCGCTAATGCGCTGTTTTCTGGACTCGAGCGGGCGCACCGAACCCGACTGTAATCCGCGGGGGCCGGTGTGCTGGCCAGCCTGCATGTGGTTTTTCGGCGGTTTTCCACATCTCACTAGGGGAATACTGGGCTGGTCCCCACATCCCGCCTCAGTTACACGACACGCAGACATTTGAAAGATGTTCGTACTATTCCATAATTTACACTAGACGCAGACAGCTGGGGTACACTGATTCTGTCCCAGGGGGAGGGGGGGGGGTGTTACAGGGTGGTGGCAGGAAGGGCATCTGGCCACCCCTCCCCATTAACCATGCCAAATCCGATTGTAACAGTGCCGACCCTGTGCCAACTGTGGGACGAAGGCTCAAGCAAAAGAAGAAGAATTAAACAAATAAACATTCACTGGTCTTCTTCACTACTGTTATCAGATTCAGTAATACCCAAGTTCAGCCTATCTTCTTCCTCTCCACAGGCAATCAGTATTTTGAAAAAGTTTTGAGTGTCACTTGTTAAATAAGGAAAAACTGTCTTTAGGTCTTCAGCTTTCGACTTCTAAATTTTTAGTACATTGTTGTAAGTCTGACTGAAAGTTAGCTCATGTGGAAGTTTTGCATCGTTCCGAAGTGCAACCGTAAGCCAAGGTCCTGTGTAACTGTCCCACAAAAAAATGTAGCTCGTGCGTGCCTCAATTTTATACATCCTTGGCCCTTTCAGTTTAACTGTTTTTTTTGCAGATGGTCTTAAGTAGTGCTCAATAGCTTCTTTGATGCTGCATATCATCGATTGGTCTACTTTGCAAATGCGGAAAGGTGCTGGGTGTTTTCGAGAAGACGTAATGACTGTGTCCCATTCACGGAGTACTTAAGTGACCTGATTCTGTTTCTTAGGTGAAACTAAGGAAAAATTATGATCATTGGGCAGTAAAGAATGACCTCTCATGGGAAACATTGAACATTTTCAGGCAGTGCACTAGCATGTACAGAAAATACATCATGACAAAATTTTTATTCTGACCAGCGCTTCCATTTGAAATCAAAACTAAATCGCTTTCCAGATGTTGTTTACATTTCAAGTTCTGAAGCAGTGAATAGGTCACTTCTTTCTGGCCCCTCTTGGTAACTCCTTCGCGATATGTTATTATTACTCCTTCATCACTGGCGAGGTCGTGAATGCCAAAAACATAATACCATAGCTGTCTCATATAAAATATTGCATTAGTTGGTAGCTGAGGTAAAGAAAAGTTTTGCATGTCATCGAAAGATACAACTGTCTCTAACCCCTGTCGAGCATTCTGCCTGAAGCGTCATTTTAGATCACAATAGCCGCGCGGAGTGGCCGCGCGGTTAGAGGCGCCATGTCACGAATTGCGTGGCCCCTCCCGACGGAGGTTCGAGTCCTCCCTCGGGCATGGGTGTGCGTGTTGTCCTTAGTGTAAGTTGGTTTAACTCGTGTGTAAGCCTAGGGACCGATGACATTAGCAGTTTGGTCCCTTAGGAATTCACACACATTTGAACATTTTTGAGTTCATTATAAGATTCTGCTTTTAAGTGAACTTCTTTCTGAACAATGAGACCCGATTTGTCACTGACGTTAGCAGGAGGTGTCTGCTTTTCTAAACCCTCATAGATAGAACAAGTGCCAGACCGAGGATATTCATATGACGTACTGAAGGTATTGAACACTTCCCAGTAGAGTCCCACTTCCCTGTAGAGTTTTTAGGGTACATTAATTTGATATTCGTCCAGAAGAACTTCGTGCATTTTCTTCTCAGTTAGAGTTTCAGGCAGATACTTTTGGAAAAATTCTTACGGAATGAGAAATGCGAAATCCTTGGTTTACATAAAGATATATGATGTTCAACAAGATCTTGCAACTGCACGAGGTCTGTTATTGTGCTTACCTCTCATATCCTTTGGAGAACCGTTGTTTGGTTAGATTAGATTAGATTAATACTAGTTCCATGGATCATGAATACGATATTTCGTAATGATGTGGAACGAGTCAAATTTTCCAATACATGACATAATTAAGTTAATTTAACAACATAATTAAGTAAATATAACAACTTTTTATTTTTTGTTTTTTTAATTTTTTATAATTTTTTGTTTGTTTTTTTCTTTTTTTCTTAATTTATATCTAAAAATTCCTCTATAGAGTAGAAGGAGTTGTCATTCAGAAATTCTTTTAATTTCTTCTTAAATACTTGATGGTTATCTGTCAGACTTTTGATACTATTTGGTAAGTGACCAAAGACTTTAGTGGCAGTATAATTCACCCCTTTCTGTGCCAAAGTTAGATTTAACCTTGAATAGTGAAGATCATCCTTCCTCCTAGTATTGTAGTTATGCACACTGCTATTACTTTTGAATTGGGTTTGGTTGTTAATAACAAAATTCGTAAGAGAGTATATATACTGAGAAGCTACTGTGAATATCCCTAGATCCTTAAATAAATGTCTGCAGGATGATCTTGGGTGGACTCGAGCTATTATTCTGATTACACACTTTTGTGCAATAAATACTTTGTTCCTCAGTGATTAATTACCCCAAAATATGATGCTGTATGCAAGCAATGAGTGAAAATAGGCGTAGTAAGCTAATTTACTAAGATGTTTCTCACCAAAATTTGCAATGACCCTTATTGCATAAGTAGCTGAACTCAAACGTTTCAGCAGATCATCAATGTGTTTATTCCAATTTAATCTCTCATCAATGGACACACCTAAAAATTTTGAATGTTCTACCTTAGCTATATGCATCTGTTTAAGGTCTATATTTATTAATGGTGTCATACCATTTACTGTACGGAACTGTATGTACTGTGTCTTATCAAAATTCAGTGAAAGTCCATTTACAAGGAACCACTTAGTATTTTTCTGAAAGACATTATTGACAATTTCATCAGTTAATTCTTGTTTGTCAGGTGTGCTTACTATACTTGTATCATCAGCAAAAAGAACTAACTTTGCCTCTTCATGAGTACAGAATGGCAATTCATTAATATATATTAAGAACAACAAAGGACCCAAGACCGACCCTTGTGGAACCCCACTCTTGATAGTTCCCCAGTTTGAGGAATGTGCTGATCTTTGCATATTATGAGAACTGCTTATTTCAACTTTCTGCACTCTTCCAGTTAGGTACAAATTAAACCATTTGTGCACTGTCCCACTCATGCCACAATACTTGAGCTTGTATAGCAGAATTTCATGATTTACACAATCAGAAGCCTTTGAGAGAATACAAAAAATCCCAATGGGTGGTGTTCAGTTATTCAGATCATTCAAAATTTGATTGGTGAAAGCATATATGGCATTTTCTGTTGAAAAACCTTTCTGGAAACCAAACTGACATTTTGTTAGTACTTCATTTTTACAGATTGTGAAACTACTCTCGAATACATTACTTCTCAAAAATTTTGGATAAAGCTGTTAGAAGGGAGATTGGACGGAAATTGTTGACATCAGATCTATGCCCTTTTTTATGCAAAGGTATAACAATAGCATATTTCAGTCTATCAGGGAAAATGCCCTGTTCCAGAGAGCTATTACACAGGTGGCTGAGAATCTTACTTATCTGTTGAGAACAAGCTTTTAGTATTTTGCTGGAAATGCCATCAATTCCATGTGAGTTTTTGCTTTTAAGCAAGTTTATTATTTTCTTAATTTCAGAGAGAGAAGTGGGTGAGATTTCAATTTATCAAATTGCATGGGTATGGCCTCTTCCATTAACAGCCTAGCATCTTCTAATGAACACCTGGATCCTACTATATCCGCAACATTTAGAAAATTATTATTAAAAATATTTTCAACTTCTGACTTTTTGTTCATAAAGTTTTCATTCAATTTGATGGTAATACTGTCTTCCTGTGCTCTTGGTTGACCTGTTTCTCTTTTCATAATATTCCAAATTGTTTTAATTTTATTATCAGAGTTGCTGATTTCAGACATGATACATATACTTCTGGAATTTTTAATAACTTTTCTTAATATAGCACAGTAGTTTTTATAATGTTTGATAGTTTCTGGGTCACTACTCTTTTTTGTTGTCAGATACATTTCCCTTTTCCAGTTACAAGATATTTTTATACCCTTAGTAAGCCATGGTTTGTTACATGGTTTCTTACGAGTATATTTAACTATTTTCTTGGGGAAGCAGTTTTCAAATGCATTTAAAAAAGTGTCGTGAAATAAATTATATTTTAAATTTGTATCAGGTTCACGGTACACCCCATCCCAGTCTAACTGCTGTAGGCTTCCCCTGAAATTTGCAATTGTTAAATAGTTGACTGAACGTACTACTTTGGAGGACTGTTTAGTACTGCTGAATGGAGCTATGTCATATATTGTAACTAGCTGTGCACCATGATCAGAAAGACCATTCTCAACAGGCTGAGCATTTATCTGGTTAAACTTATCTTGGTCAAAAAAGGAAGTTATCTATCAGTGAGCTGCTATCCTTTACCACCCGAGTAGGAAAATCAATAACGGGTGTCAAATTGAAAGAACCGAGTAATACTTCAAGGTCATTTTTCTTATTACCCACTTTCAGAGAATCTACATTGAAGTCCCCACAAATAATAATTTGCTTCCACATGTCTGACAGATAGCACAACAAGGAGTCCAAATTTTTCAAAAATAGATGAAAATTTCCCGATGGGGACCTATATACAGTTACAATTATAAATGTGCCTTTATTTAATTTAAGCTCACAGGCACATGCTTCTATATGTTTCTCTACACAAAACTTTTTTGTTTCTATACTTTTGCACAATGATAACTTTTGACATATATGGTAACTCCTCCTTTCTCCTTATTTTCTCTAATTACATGTGCAGAGAGCTTATATCCGCTTACATTTACCTTATCCATATCAGTAACAATGTGATGCTCAGACAGGCATAGTATATCTATTTCATCCTCAGCTTCTAAATCTTCTAAACAAACCAGAAACTCATCTATTTTATTCTTTAAACTCCCAATATTTTGATGAAATATACTTACATTATTTTTAATTATACTTTTATTAGAACCTTTCCTTATTCTAACATTTGCAGTACTCTCCTGTCTGAGTTTCTCATTGTGCTTAGGCCTAGTTCCTATACCAGTGGTCACATGGTGTTCAGAGAGGCAGATTATGTCAACTGGGTTGGGTGACTTTAATTCATCAATGCAATTACCTAGGACTGAGATACAACTTGGTGGAGATAAAATTTCTGGTGACTGCTGAAAATTTATAATTGACAGTTGTGATTGGTGGTCCAATGTGCTAGAATTGTCCTGTTTAATTTCTTTCCTAAACTGAAGATTTGTTTCAATCCTGACCTCTCGTAAAACTTGACATCTTTCTGTCTTACCTATCCTAAAAAAGGTGCTGTTCCAACACCTGTAACCACTGGTATTTTACCATTCATGGCAGTGCCTCCCCCCCTTAAATTTCCTGCTATTACCCCAGCCGGTTTACCCTTCCCTTTCCTGTTGAGATGTAGGCCGTGCCTGGTATAGTCCCACCTACTGAGAGAATCAACAGGAACCACACCAATATGAGCCCCCGCACCCGACCCAAGCAGCCGTTCCAACTCCAAATTAACTCTCCCAACAGAAGAGTTCAAATGAGACCGGTCATGGCGTCTCAGGACAGATACAAATTCAACATTGGTGTGTCTCGATGCCGACGCAATCTTTACCAGGTCACATTCTATACTGTACCCAGGATCTCTGTCGATACTGTTCCCTGGCCCTCCCACAATAACCAAGGTGTCTTCCCTGGTAAATCCTTTACAGAATGAACCTAAATCCTCTGTCACCTGATTCAGACTAGCACTTGGTTCCAAAAAAATTTGTGACCTGGTATTCTGGTCCTAATTTCTCCTGTAGAAGTTGGCCTACACCTCTGGCATGAGAACTGCCTAACAACAAAACTTTCTTCCTTTTTGATGAGTTTCCTACATTCTTTTTCAATTTCCTATTGAAAGTTTGTTGTGTCCTGTCTACACCTACCTCTGCTTGAGGCTCTTCAGTTTCTAACTGAAGCAACAGGTCAAACTTATTTTTGACATTCACCACAATACTGTCAGACTTAGTTCTAGGCCTGTTCCTTCTGCTACCTGTTGCCAATTCCCACCTCTCTTTGCCCTTCTCCCTCCTTAACCTGTCCAGATCTTCCCTAGCCTGATCTAGCTCAGCCTGAAGGGCAGCAATTTTCCCCTACTGTTCCACTATCTTCCTATCTCTGCTGCAAATCCTACACAACCGCTGATGAGCCTGATCCACTTTCCCGACACCCACGTCACTGCAGTCCCCCCAATGAAAAAACCTACTGCATCCATCACACCAAACCCCGGAACTAACAACTCTACGGCAAGTCAGGCACTTCTCATTCATGGCAAAAATAATACTTTAGCTAGAATAAATCAATTAAATTACCGAAAATCAAAAAAGACGTTACAAGAATTAAGCCTATTCACAAATGTATATAAGCAAGTTTCTAATTTAAAATTCCGCTCTTTTTCTGAGATCTGTATTAAAACAATGAAGGATATCAGATGCCGTTGGATAGTGCTTAGTCGACCTGGAGAGATTGCGTGAAAAGCCATGAATACCTCTCTGCAAACAGATAACTCAGTTGTAGTATCATCAGAAGTCACTCGAACTTTAGAACAAAAAGAACTGTCGTGTGCAAAAGGGCTGCTGGATAGTGAACCGATGGCATAACCATCATTTGCTCCTACTTCACGCAATACTTTACACAACCTACTTTGATTCACATTACTAACAGTGATAAGACCAGCCGAATAAGAGTATTGTGCATTTCTTGGCTCAATTCTACTGAATTCTGAGAAAAGCTGTTGCCTTTGTTCAGCTGTTATCATATGAAAGCACTGCAGTCTTTTGCACCTGCAACCAAAGAGAGCAGAGGTCAGGTCACCTACGTACCTTATCATTAAGAAAAGCAAATAGAAAAATTTACTTGTGTAAATAAAGAACGAAAGCAATACCTACCTGCAGACATCTCCGACATTTTTGGCGGGAATCGTTTTCCCGACGCCGGCCAGAGTGGGCGTGCGGTTCTAGGCGCTACAGTCTCAAACCGGGCGACCACTACGGTCGCAGGTTTGAATCCTGCCTCGGGCGTGGATGTATGTGATGTCCTTAGGTTAGTTAGGTTTAATTAGTTCTAAGTTCTAGGCGACTGATAACCTCAGAAGTTAAGTCGCATAGTGCTCAGAGCCATTTGAACCATTTTGAACCATTTTCCCGACGTAATTAATGTGTTCTTCGCCCATCAGCTTTTTCTTCTTTATTACGTTCTTCTTTCTTGACGTTTCTGTTTCTTAGGCCACTGAGAACTGTCTACGGAATTCATTTCAGAACTACAGACACTGAGCCGACACTTCCGAAAGAGGAGACTGAAATAATCCAACAAGTTCTACGAAGGCGGCAATGATAATTGAGGTTGCAATGTCGCCTGCTTTCGCACAAAAATAGCCCTAGTCAAATGACAAAGGCTATCGTTATCAGGAATTGTTTTGACAAGGCCTGTTTATATAGAACCATCATATTTTTGAGCTTTAATAGGGAACGTTTCTGCCATATCTCATTAGAACAAATCGTGAGTCTCTGGGATGGCTACAAGATTGCGCTGAAATGGCGAAAACGAAAAAAAAGACAAGGGTTATTTTTGTTATGAAGTCTTCAATGGTGGCCCGGTGACAAGACGTATTGTCACCCACAAAAACTGTCTGGGAACATGAAGTCCTTGAAAGGCTGCAAATGGTCCCCAAGTAGCTGAACATAACCGTTTCCAGTCAACGATCCATGTAAACACAGCCCACACCATTATGGAACCACCATCAGCTTGCAAAGTTCTTTGTTGACAACTTGGGTCCATGGCTTCGTGAGGTCTGTGCGACACTCGAATACTACTATCAGCTCTTACCAACTGAAATCGGGACTCCTCTGACCAGGTCACGATTTACCAGTCGTCTAAAGTCCAACCGATACAGTCACCAGCCCAGGAGAGGCTCTGCAGCCGATGTCGTGCTGTTAGCGAAGGCAGTCGCGTCAGCGTCTGCTGCCACTGCCCATTAACGCCGCACTGTCCTAACGCATACGTTCGTCGTACGTCCCACTGTGAATTATGCGGTTACCTCAAGCAGTATTGCTTGTATGTTATCACTGACAACTCTACGCAAACGCCACTGCTCTCGATCGTTAAGTGAAGGCCTTCGGCCACTGCGTGTCCGTGCTAAGATAAACTCGGCACATTCTTGACACAGTGAATCTCGGAATACTGAATTCCTTAACGATTACCGAAATGGAATGTCCGATGCGTCTAGCTCCAACTACCATTCTGCGTTCAAAGCCCGTTAATTCTGTCGTGCGGCCATAATCACATCGGGCACCTTTCCACATGAATCACATGAGTACAAATGACAGCTCCGCCAATGCATTTGCCTTTTATATCTTGTGGACGCGACACTACCGCACATCTGTATATGTGTTTATCACTATCCCATAACTTTTGTCACCTTAGTGTGTATTTATGGTACTATTGGAGAACACAAGAACTATTTATCACTTTGAATAGTACTGAATGACATTCACATATTAAGGTACATTTAACTATAGCTTTGGTACACAGTGCTACTGGCGACTGGCGCTGCTCTCTGACGTATATAGACTTCCAGCAGAGGCGGCGTACCGAGCCTCTTGAGAGTATCTCCGTTGACGTCTGTCATTCGTGGCTGTGTCTGGCAGCGACTGTCCTTAGCTTCTGGTTCCGTCGTGAGATATCAACATTAACCTGGGACCTCGCTCTTCGGACGATAGTAATCTTCAGATCGGAAATAAATTGTTTCTCACCTGGAAGTGTCTCACTGCGGCCAGTGTTCAGTCATGTGCACTTAAAATACGAGTTCTGCAATCCATTACAGATGTTCTAATTATCGCCGGCCGGAGTGGCCAAGCGGTTCTAGGCGCTACAGTCTGGAACCGCGCGACCGCTACGGTCGTAGGTTCGAATCCTGCCTCGGGCATGGATGTGTGTGATGTCCTTAGGTTAGTTAGGTTTAAGTAGTTCTAAGTTCTAGGGGACTGATGACCTCGGAAGTTAAGTCCCATAGTGCTCAGAGCCATTTTGTTCTAATTATCGTTTCTGCTTTCCTTTTCCTTCATAAATTCAACAATAGCGCGTTTTAAATCGACGTTCCTCTTGACTTAACCACCGTATTTAACTGTCATATATACTGTAAAGTCACTGTACCCTTCGTTCAGTGCCACTGAAACCTGTTGCAGGCGACGGCGCAATAAGAGGAGCGACTTTAGAAAATTTGCTATTCATACAACCAGTTACAAAATTTGCCCCAGGCCTGCAAATTTAGCAACAATTGCTTCTTGATCTACACAACAACGAAGACCGTACAAATCTTCCGCTAATCGTTGCAATTTCTTGCTCTTTCATCGTCAACTAAATCTTCTGATTCTATCTGCATAATGTTGTACTGTCGTTTGGTATCAAATCTGTAGTACCAATCGATTATGCGACTGCATAGAAGACATTTAGAATTCACATCTCTTATTCTGTCATTCGCATTTACACTGAAGCGCCAAAGAAACTGGTATAGGCATGGGTATTCAAGTACAGAGATATGCAAACAGGTAAAATACGGCGCTGCGGTCGGCAACGCCTAAATAAAACAGATGTCTGGCGCAGTTGTTAAATCGGTTACTGCTGCTACAATGGCGGCTTATCAAGATTTATTTGAATTTGAATGTGGTGTTGCAGTCGGCGCACGAACGATGAAAAAAAAAATGGTTCAAAAGGCTTTGAGCACTATGGGACTTAACTGCTGAGGTCATTAGACCCCTGGAACTTAGAACTACTTAAACCTAACTAACCTAAGGACATCACACACATCCATGCCCGAGGCAGGATTCGAACTTGCGACCGTAGCGGTCGCGTGGTTGCAGACTGTAACGCCTAGAACCGCTCGGCCACTCCGGCCGGCACGAGCGATGAGACATAGCATCTACGAAGTAGCTATAAAGTGGGTATTTTCCCGTACGACCATTCACGAGTGTACCATGAATATCAGGAATCCGGTAAAATATAAAATCTCCGACATCGCTGCGACTAGAAAAAGATTCTGCAGGAACGGAACCAATAACGGCTGAAGAGAATCGTTCAACTTGATAGAAGTGCAACCCTGCAGAAAATTGCTGCAGATTTCAATGATGGATCTTCAACAAGTATCAGCGTGTGAACCATTCAACGAAACATCATTGATATCGGCTTTCGGAGCCGAAGACCCACTCGTGTACCCTCGATGACTGCACGACACAAAGCTTTACACCTCGCCTGGACCCGTCAACACATTGGACTGTTGATGACTGGAAACATGTTGCCTGGTCGGACGAGTCTCGCTTCAAATTGTATTGAGCGGATGGACTTGTAGGGGTATGGAGACAACATCATGAATCCATGGACCCTGCGTGTCAGCAGGGGACTGTTCAAGTTGGTGGAACCTCTGTAATGGTGTGGGGCGTGTGCAGTTGAAATGATATGGGGCACCTGATACGTCTAGATACGACTCGACAGGTGACACGTACGTAAGCATCCTGTCTGATCACCTGCATCCATTCATGTCCATTGTACATTCCGATTTGGACAATTCCAGCAGGACAATGCGACACCCCACACGTCCAGAATTACTACAGAGTGGCTCCAGGCACACATTTTTGAGTTTAAACACTTTCGCTGGTCACCATACTCCCCAGACATGAATATTATTGAGCATATGTAGGGTGTCTCACAAGGTGTTGTTCAGAAGAGATCACTAGCCCCTCGTACTCTTACGGATTTATGGACAGCCCTGCAGCATTAATGGTGTCAATTCCATCCAGCACTACTTCAGACATTAGTCGAGTCCATGCCGCGTCATGTTTCGGCAGTTCTGTGTGCTCGCGGGGGCCCTACGCGATAATATGCAGGTGTACCAGTTTCTTTGGCTCTTTAGTGTATTTTTCAAGGTGTGTGATGATAGATCGCAAGATTATCTCTCTTTGTGCAAAAGCGTACTGGACCCGTGAACTTGCTTTATACCACAAGCAATTAGCGAAGAATAAGCAGTGCTGACACCAAGATTCTGACTTACTAAAAAATGTTGTACCGGCCGAGAAGTGTCACACTGCACTGCCAAATGAAATGTCGCACTGTAACGAGTAGTTCCGTGAATGACCGAACGAAGCCGAGACAGGTCAGGCCTCAGACGGCACACTTGCAGCACGTCATACACGCGTGCTGTTTTGCACGGCATGGCCAGCTCTGTTCTACAAACGGTGTGTCTGAAACTGGTGGTCGGTAGAAACAACTGATCATAAATCCAAGTCCACCGACTCCGGTTACTAGAAAGGGGAAATGACAGCGCATGTCTCGTAGCACTCGACAGTTTCTCGAAGTATTTCTTGCAAAGCATGCCTCATGAGACTTTTGAGAATGTAAACAAACTCCGGTCGTCGTGTTTCCGCGACTCTCTGAGAGCTCGTTGGCAATAACAAGCTCGGACTCTTGCGCAATGGGCAGGTAAGCTGAGAGATAAATGATGATGCAGTCTTCTATTTACAGTGAATGGCATAGTGCTGTCTGGTAGGTATACAACACCAAACAACACACGAGGAAAATTCTATCCTTTCGTTTGAGCTAAATTATTCATTTGGTGTGAGTAGGAGAAATTTGCATGGAACTTAATACTTCTAGTGTATATTGACTGCTACGAAGATGTCCTTAGGTTAGTTAGGTTTAAGTAGTTCTAAGTTCTAGGGGACTGATGACCGTAGATGTTAAGTCCCATAGTGCTCAGAGCCATTTGAACCATTTGAAGACTCAGATACCCCACAAAATAAAGTGTAATGCTCCTGTTATAATTATATTGGCATTTAAGGACTGTGAAATATTTCAAGGCAGTCGCCACTAGTAGCTGTTTTTCATTATAGGTTACTAGTGCAAGTATGAATAATAGCGATATTATGTTACTCATTTCCTAGGGGGGTGGGGGGGGGGGTGTATTTTTTATAAGTTCATTAGGAAAAAACCTTTTGATTGTGTCATCATAAGTATGATATGCAAGAGCGTTGTGTAGTTCCTAACTTACCTATATTTGCTCTGTCTCCGTGTATACAAACCGTAAAATATGTTCCGATACCTAGAATTTTCGGTTTTGTAGCTTGTTTAGGAATTGCTTACCGTAGTAACAAGCACGTTATCAGTAAACTGTTGCTGTTGTGGTTTTTATTTTGCTTATGAGGGACGCAAATAATTAAAAATAAATCATTTCGGCAAATAAATGAAAACTTTGAATGGTCTTCAATTGCAAACGCGCACCAAGTATTCGGATACTTTGGTCAAATTTTGGTGGTAACGTTGATTATCTAGAATCTTAAAAATATATTCTTGAGCGAAGGCAATATGACGCTGAAGGTTGTGTGGGGATGAATTACGGCGAATGTATCAATATATATAGATAAAAATTCGAAACTATAACTTTTATTTACAAAAACAGGCACAGAACGCTTAAAAAACGTTGTGTACATTGTCATATTAAGCGTCAGCATAAACATATGCCTTTTTTCTCCTTCGTGAGTACTATTATACTCCTTTATTTATTGATTTAATCGATGTCAAGAACTCCATTGTCGATATTTCTCCTCAGGTACCTGGAAGTAGCTATATCATCCCTTTTACTTTCACAATGATTAGTTTCGACATACAGTTTTAAGGTGTTTCACAAAGTTGAATCATATGTAAATCAGTAGATTGTAATGTCTTATGCTGTTCTGTAGAGCTGTACAGGAACGACAGAAAGGTTTTTTTTAAATATTTTTGGCGGTATGCCTGAAACCTGTGACCTGTTGAAGATAAAATTATTTTCCGCTACATCTATATTTTGAAAAACATATAACGCGTGGCAGTGTTTCCAATTCAGACCTAGTTTTAACGCTCTCCAGCACTTTTGACTTCAGTATATCAATACGTCATGTTGCTCACTATTTTCACAAAGAAATACGGGTTACAAATTCCGATCGAACTTATCATTCATGCCGGAACATCCAAAAAGGCACTGATTCAGCACCATACTTTGTGGTTGGAGTTAACTGACCATGTGAGCTGCAGTTCTGTATGTGACAAGTGTGAAGTAGAAATGTAAGGGAAATCAACGAAATAAATATCACATCTGATGCAGTAAAAATATATTGTTTTGATTAAAAGCTCAGTAATCTGTGTTCTTACGTTGTACGATGCCTTTTTGGTCCATGATTCATCATTCCAGGAATAGAGCCCCCATCCAGTTTGGTTGGCGGCAAATGAGGAACACGCCGAGTATTGTAACTCACGTTATTAATTTTATGTAGTAGTCATTTGCAGGATCATCGTATTAAACATGAGTATCAGACGCTTTAGATCTAAAAATTATTCTTTTGGAGATATTTCTGAGCGGGTAACTGTTTCTATTACAGTTCTTAGTGCTCACGTACTTCAAATTAGTGCTTCCATTTTATACAACATTGCTCCAAGTAGTATTGGTATATAGGCATAAAGTTTTATACTCTTTGCTTTTATCTGTATGATTGGCTGTTATTGCTGCTGGTTGTTTGTGTATACATGTAGGTCAAAAACATTTTTCTTGTTTTCCTCCATTTTAAGTTAACGAGAAAACAAGCTCTTGGCTGACTTTGAGCCGTATGAACTTGACGTGTCTAAAATTACTGTAAAATATAATCCATGGACAAATAATGTATTACTACTGTTGTTACTACAACTACTACTTTAAGGCTGGTGGAGATCGTAAACGCCTTCAAAAGCCTGCTGGGAAGAAAAAAGGAAACTGATGCTGTCTCATAAAACAAAAATCGTAAGTGCAAAACAATTTACTACGTTCATGCGGTGTTTTCACATGTGACACAACACTATCTTGAAATTAGTTGAAGGCTCAGGTATTTATTGTCTGATGTGTAAAATACTGAATTCAGAGAAATAGTATCGATAGCAATGGAGAGGTTTATACCAAATAAATTAACAGACGACGGAGCTGATCCCCATGGTGCACAAAGTGGGTCAGAACACTGTTGCAAAAGCAACGGAAAAAGCATGCCAAATTTAAAGGAACGCAAAATCTCGAAGACTGTCGATCTGTTACAGAAATTTGAAATATAGCACGGACTTCAATGCGAGATTCTTATAATAGTTTCCACAACGAAACTTTCTCTCGAAACCTCATAGAAAATCCAAAGAGATTCTGATCGTATGTAAAGTATGCTACCGGAAAGACACAATGTCTTCTCTTCGCGATAGCAATGGAGATACTATCGAAGACAATGCTGCCAAAGCACAATTACTAAACACGGCTTCCGAAATGCCCTCACAAAAGAAGACGAAGTAAATATTCTAGAATTTTAATCAAGAACAGCCTGCCAACACGAGTAGCGTAGAAGTAAATATCCTCGGAGTAGTGAAGCACCGTAAATCATTTGACAAAATCAAGTCCTCTGGTCCAGAATGAATACCAGTTAGGTTCCTCTCAGAGCATGCTGATGCAATAGCTCCATACTTAACAATCATATACAACCGTTCGCTCGACGAAAGATCCGTACCCAAAGACAGGAAAGTCTCACAGGTCACACCAATATTCAAGAAAGGTAGTAGGAGTAATTCACTAAATTACAGGACCATACGATTAATGTCGATATGTAGCAGGATTTTGGAACATATATTGTGTTCGAACATTATGAATTACCTCAAAGAAAACGGTCTATTGACACACAGTGAACATGGATGTAGAAAACATCGTTCTTGTGAAAACATACAGCTCTTTACTCGCATGAAGTGTTGAGTGCTATTGTCAAGGGATTTCAAATTGATTCCGAATTCCTGGATTTTCGGAAGGCTTTTGACACTGTACCACACAAGCAGCTTGTAGTGAAATTGCGTTCTTATGGAACATAGTCTCAAATTATGTGACTGGATTCGTGATTTCCTATCAGAGAGGTTACAGTTCGTAGTAATTGACGGAAAGTCATCGAGTAAAACGGAAGTGATTTCTAGTGTTTCCCAAGATAGTGCTATTCCTTATCTGTATAAACGATTTAGGAGACAATCTGTGCAACTGTCTTAGGTTGTTTGCAGATGATGCTGTCGTTCATCATCTAGTAAAGTCATCCGAAGATCAAAACAAATTTCAAAACGATTTAGAAAAGATACCTGTATGGTGTGAAATGTGGCAATTGTCCCTAAATAACGAAAAGTGTGAGGTCATTCACATGAGTGCCACAAGGAATCCGTTAAACTTCGGTTACTCGATAAATCAGTCAAGTCCCAATTTTTTCACAGTCCAACTTTTTTCACAGTCCGACCCAGCCACAGTCACGAATGATGAGGATGATGGTGAAATGATGTGGACAACACAAACACTCAGTCCCCGGGCAGAGAAAATCCCCAACCCGGTCCGGAATCGAACCTGGGATCCTGGGATCCAGAGGTAGCAACGCTAGCCACTAAACCACGACCTGAGGACTTTCCCCAACTCTCTTAAGTACCTCATCATTAGTTACGTGATCTAGCTATGTAATCTTCAGTATGTATCTACAGTACCACGTTTCATTATACTTGTTTTAGTTTTACTGATGCTCATCTTATAACCTCTTTCCAGGACACTACCCATGCCGTCGACTTCTCGTCCCAGTCCTTTACTGTCTCTGACAGAATTACTGTGTCATCGGCAAACGTCAAAGTTTTTACTTCATCTATCTGAACTTTAATTACTTCTCTCAATTTTTCTTTGGTTTCATTTACTGTTTGCTCAATGTATAGATTGAATAACATCGGAGATAGGCTGCAACTCTGCCTCACTACCTTCTGAACCACAGCTTTCCTTTCATACCCCTCGACTCATATACCTACCACCTTGTTTCTGAACAATTTGTAAATAGCCCTTCGCTCCCTGTATTTACTCCTGTTACCTACAGAATTTCGAAAAGAGAATTCCTGTTCCAGTCAGCACTGTCAAAAGCTTCCTCTATGTCTACAAATGCCATAAATGCGGATTTGCCTTTTCTTAAATTATTTTCTAAGACAAGTCGTAGGGTCAGTATTGGCTCGCGTGATCCTACATTTCTTCGCACTCCAAACTGATCTTCATGAGGTCAGTTTCTATCAGTTTTTCCGTTCTTCTGTAAAGAATTCGAGTTAATATTTTGCAGCCATGATTTTTTAAACTCATACTTCTGTAATATTCACACTTGTCAGCACCTGCTTTCCTTGGAAGTAGAATTATTGCATTATTCTTGAAGTCGGAAGAATTTCACTTGTCTCATACATCTTGCTCACCGGGCGAAATATTTTCGTTATTTCTGACACTTCCAAAGGTCTCAGTACTCTACTACTCGTCTACTCCATTGGCCTTGTTGCGATTTAGACGTTACACTGCTGTGTTAAATTTTATCGCAGTATCATATTTTCCATCTCATCTTCATCTACTTCCTATTCCCTTTCAATAGTATTGTGTTCAAGTTCATTTCCCTTCTAGAGCCCCTCTATGCATTCAGACCGTCTTTCAGCTTTCCTTGTTTCATACAATTGCTTCTCTTTTCTCCAAAGGTTTTTTTATCTTCCTATAGGTGATATCTGTTTTTCCCCTAGTTATACATGCCTCAAAAGCCTTGCATATATCCTGTAGCAATTCATGAAGAGCCGTTTTGCACTTTCTGCCAATCTCTGTATCCCCTTTAGGCTGCTTCATTTGCTGCATTATCATATTCTCTCCTTCCGTCAATTGAATTCAATAGCTCCTATGTTATCCAAGGTTATCTTCTAGGTCTCGTCTTTTTACTTATTCTCTGTTGCATTTTCTATTTCATCTCTTAAACCTACCCATTCGTCTTCTACTGTATTCCCTTCCCCGTTTCAGTCAAACGTTGCCTAATGTTCCCTTTGGGTCTCTCAATCTCTGGTTCTTTCAACTTACCCAGCTCCCAGCACCTTGATTTCCCAACTTTTTTGTCGGATCTTCTGTTTTAACTTACAGTTCATAACTAATAAACTGTGGTCAGAGTCCATATCTGTCCCCTGGAAAGCTCTACAGTCAAAAATCTTGTATCGAAATCTCTGCCTTATTGTTAAATAATTAATCTGAAACCTTCCAGTATCTCAGAGTCTCTTCCATGTATATAACTTCTTACATTATTCTTAAACCAAGTGTAGGAGTGATCGAATTATGTTCTGTGTAAAATTCTACCAGGCGGGTTTCTCTTTCATTCCTATCCTCTGATCCATATTCTCTACTATTTTTAATTCTCTTCCTTTTCCTACTTTCGAGTACTCTAACTTAAACATCTGAAAAACTCCTTTTATCTCATCATCTGCGGAGCTAGCTGACGTATAATCTTGTTCTTCTATGATGGGTAGTTTTTTCCTGCCTGTCTTGGATGCGATAAACTCTATAAATATGAGATGCTCCTGAAAACACGTTACTACATATTAGGACCCACTGCAGAAATATTTCTCAGTCAGCTTGATAAAGGTTTGGTAAGTAGTGGAATATCTTGTGTGAAGAATATTTTGTATTAAAAAATGTTAGTTGGCAGCTCAATACAATTAATGGAGGAATATAAAGAACGTTCTAGGGAGAAAATGAATACATGCAACACCATGGATGGGTGAATTGTGTATTCGAAACTGACACTTCCATATTTATGTCTCAAATAAAAACAACAGCAAAAAAAAATTAAAATCCATAGAAGCTATATGACAAGAGCAAATAACTTCATTACTAGCCAATACATGGCGCAGTTCTGTGCACTTGTGAAGTGTATGACTGGTAATAAAATGCAATGTCCAGCACAATAATCTCGGTCTTTTACTGTTATCTTTTATGTCAATAAATAATTATAATTATTATCTCCATCGTCATCCATCCATCCATCCATCCATCCATCCGTTGAACGGAAGTTTTCGTCCTGGAAACTAGCGGATCATTCCCAAAGGATTAAGCTATGTTTCGCTAGCTCTGTCTTCCGTTCACTTATATATTCATCTGCAAAAAAATTCACAATATGCTTAAGATGCACTTATTGTATACATCTATTCTGTTCAGTTACTAACATAAAGTACGATCAGAAATAGGTAGTGGAAGATTGTACCCTATTGTACTTGCTTAGGTATTTTATACAACTATTTTCATTTTTGTTCAAATTACTTTAATTTAGTTGGAAATTTGTGCCAATGACGCAACGTTAAAGAACACCTCATAACACAGTCACATCTTATTTTAAAAAAAGAAAAAAATAAGAAAAAAATTAACATAAGAAAAAAATTAACATATATCACAATGAAAACAGAACTGGTATAAATAATAATAATAATAGCAATAACAAACTTTCATAATCGTAATAATAATAAATATGAAATATCAAAATGAAAGTAAAAGTAATAGTCTTGGAAAATACACTTTCCATATAAAATCCCATGCTCGGTTCCTCAGAATGATATTTGACTCTCGGTTAATCTGGGCTCTTCAGACTCTATCTACTGTTAGTTAGTGTGAAGCAGGTTTAAGTTTAGTTCGCTCACTCAGGCGTGCATGGTGGGGAGCGCATCAAGAGTATTCCACTCTACAGGTACCGAGAGATTATTCGGTCTCGACTGGATTATGGCTGTGTACTGTATCACAGTGCACCTAAGTTTTATCTCTCTAAACTGAACACTTTTGAACACAGAGCTGTTCGGACTTGTCTTGGAGCTATGTGTTCGACACCCGCAACCCACTTTTACTGAAAACAAGGGAGATGGCGTTAAGCATTAGACCTCAGACATTGTCAGATAGATTTTACATTAAAGAAAGGCATAGCCTTCATAAACAATCCTGTCTATAAAAGTAGAGATATTCTTCATGTTGGCCTTTATCTAAATAGTACGTTCCTGACGCACACAGCTGCCAGATTCCAGTCTATTATTTTAATACGACCAACTCGGAAAGTGTTAATGTTAACTGCAGCTTTAATCGTTTCGTCGAAGTGGCCTGGTTGTATCTATATACATACCGAATGATGCAAAATTTCACAAGAGGAGTATACTGGCTTTGCTTCTCTACGCCCACACATCCAAGTCGGGAAAGCCTTCAAACTACCTAAAAGAGCTTCTATTTTTACGGCGAAGAGAGTGGCAGTGTTGGAAGTACTTAAGTTTGTATCTTCAACTCCATTCTTCACAATATTAACTGTGTCTGACTCGTAGAGCGTCCTGAACTATGTTCAACGCCAGAGAAGGAATAAAATAAGCAACCGTTGTATATAGGATGTAGTATTTTTAATATGTTCGCAGTAAACGGACAGGACAGACAATCCATTTGGTGTGGGTGTTCTCCCATGCTGCCATCCGCTGTAATAAGGAAGTAAGTTAGATCTACAGACAGATTACCGTAACAGTACTTACGTGAGACCAAGAGCCACAGAAAACATGAGTGGCAGTCGATGTGGAACCTGTGCCAACAAGCGAAAGGTCGGTTATTATGCGATGTTTCAAACTCGAATTCTTACAAGGCCGTGGTTTACGAGGACACATTCGGACCTTTCAACGATTCTCACCATCCTTAGATTCCGTTTTAACCACGCCTCGTCCACTCTCAATCTACGTCGAATCTACATTTACGGTTCTCCTGTATGTCATTGTGATTCTGCATCGGAATATCATGTAAACCCATTTTGTTTTCGTGCCGCAAATGTGATTAAGAACGATTGGATTTTTTGAACAAATTGCTGAGTGTAGGGTACCACGTCCCTCAATCAAAATCTTCTCTTTCGTTTGCTAAAGATAATTGCCTCTGTAAAATGACTGTTAACTTTCTTAAGAGTTTAGAGAAATACCTGTAGCAAAAAATTGCATGCATAATTCAGTTTTATGTCTTGCTTTTGTCTAAATATCAGACATGGTGTGGATTCATAAATCTAAACTATAAAATTTCCTTCTAAATCATTTCTTAACAACTGTGACTGCTTTAGCTCTTACGTATGTAAATGAGCATTTGTGAATTCTCTTTACACAATTAAATATACATTGTGAACGTATGTTGTAGTTGGCTAAATACAGCACAAATTCTGGAGACCAAGTAACAAAGAAAAAAGCTTTTACTAGCGATTAGCAACTGATATACTAAAACAAGTCCATTTTCAAAGGATATAGGATGATTGGTAGTATATTGTCGCTTGGTTCCTGCAGGTCATACAAATTTATCGAGGCATGTGGGTTTTGCCTATTCGGCTTAAGAATATTCAGGAGCTTCAAGCGGAAGTCAGTAACATCATGCTTGCAATATGATAGTACCTTTTACAATACGCCCATATCTTACGATTTTTCACTCAGATCTTCCTGTATCACGTTGCTGAAATAAAGAGCTGTGATTCATAAGTTTGCCATTCACACATTCCTTTGTACGTTCCAGTGGTCTGCTCACATAACGATGCCAACTATTCCCAAAATTACATCTGTTAGCCCGCAAATTCCCCGTTTATAGAGAAGGCAAACTCTCAAAAGGAAGCACAGACCCACAAGAGTTTGAAATATGCTGTTTCCAGAAACGCTTGTACATGTTTGGAACAGGACCAGATGTTTATTCTCATAATAATTATCGAAATAGCTGTGAGACAGCCTATTTTCAAACTCACCTAGTAGACTGGAAAATGTTAGTACTCCACGTACTTTTACACCAAGACTAACATTTAAATATTATCAAGATTGGTAAAGAGAAAGATGTTGCCCAACAGAATAATCGTCAAATACAATACATAGGTCTCACGATAGTTGTGGGATGGCAGTAGCAATTCTGGGAAGGAAATCGCTGATGTTAGCACCTCTGTTTGTCATCATTCCAGGAACCGCATTTCCGGTGCTGAGGCAATTGTTCTTGTTATACTCAAGGTCACTGACCTCGCCTCCCCTCCCCCGATTTGTTCTCAGCCAACTGCGAAATATCGTCATGTGCTGTTGCTCTCAGCCAGTCGCTGTGGTGGCAGGTGTGGAATGGTGGGGGGGAGGGGGGGGGGAAGGGGGGGGGGCTGCACTGCTCTCAGGTAATTTCCTCTCAGCCAATACGAAGCATGTTCTCTGCCCCTTCCCTTTTTTATCATAAAAATCTAATTGCTTCTAATTCGAGAAGGTACCAGCTACTGCCGCTGGAGAACAAAAGAATACTGCTAGATTTGAAAGTAAGACTTTGTGCATCAATTATGTATATTGATATTGCTATTACTCATTTATTAATACATTCGTTTATACTTAAGTGTGTTATTTTTTCCGGCAGTGCAACACGCTCATGATCTAATACTAGCAGCCGGCCGAAGTGGTCGTGCGGTTAAAGGCGCTGCAGTCTGGAACCGCAAGACCGCTACAGTCGCAGGTTCGAATCCTGCCTCGGGCATGGATGTTTGTGATGTCCTTAGGTTAGTTAGGTTTAACTAGTTCTAAGTTCTAGGGAACTAATGACCTCAGCAGTTGAGTCCCATAGTGCTCAGAGCCATTTGAACCATTAATACTAGCAGAACTGCACACACAGGACACTCAGGTGTTGCGCCCCCATCACAGCGGCAGCAACAGTCCACAGGTGGTGTTCCTGATTTATCTGAACTGATACTGCATCATAACAGCTGCCGCCACAACTTCCTCAACTCTCTAAACCTCAGTTAAGTGCCAGGAGAATACTACTATTCACCAATACATACAATTTCACTACAAGTGGTTCTAAACTCGTGAATTTGGCCTAGCACCTGATGGAGACTTTGAGGTAGTAATTGAATCAGAAAAGTTCACTGTGTTGGGACTAGAGTGCAGTATTTGTCGTACAAAGGGGCTATCTACGCAGCATTGATGAGTATATACTAAAGAAGGTGATAACAGAGTATGACCCACCCATAAGCCTGTTAACATCCACATGTATGGGAGGAAGGTGTCTATAGTCGAAATGTATGGAGAAGCTATGCCTGAATTAACTTCAGAAGACACACTCATTTACATTAAAGTGTAGTGAATTTGGGTGATTTACATTGTGCATTAGTGATCGATACAGACAGAGCTGCTGACGTCCGTATGTGAGAGGTGCATTTTATGATTCTGTGAACTGTTCATATTTGCACGAGAGCAGTTAAATATGAAGAAATTACAGCAGTGGTTCAAATGGCTCTGAGCACTATGCGACTTAACTTCTGAGGTCATCAGTCGCTTAGAACTTAGAACTAATTAAACCTAACTAACCTAAGGACATCACACACATCCATGCCCGAGGCAGGATTCGAACCTGCGACCGTAGCAGTCCCGCGGTTCCGGACTGAGCGCCTAGAACCGCTAGACCACCGCGGCCGGCTTACAGCAGTGTATAAATGCTTGTATTCACCCAGTGCCAAAGAAGCTGAATTCATTGTCGGTATACCTATGTATGTTGTTGTGCCTATAGGTTTGAATGCTGTACAGGCCGAACTGAAGGCGTATAGAAGACAATTAGTCTCTATATATTGCAGAACGCAATGACTGAAAAAGAATTTGTGGCATTGTATTTATGTATCTAAATAAAAAGATATATTTCCTCCAAACTAATTCTTATCCCCTTATCCCCATCCTCAGTATCCAAGTGTCAACAAAAAGTAACGAAAAAGCTGTAGTCATCGTCGCCTAATGAGGAAAGTTCTTCATTCCCAAACAACAACCGTCCTGATAAGCTGCAGTGACTACATACACTATTATTTTTAAGAAAACAGTACACTGAGAAATTATTGACTTATTTTCTCTTTCCTTTTACAGCCCTCACAGTGCAGTTTAATAGGAGGAGGGCCATCAATCTGAAACTGTGCATTCAGATTGTAATATTTATAGCAGGGATCATACATAGAATGAAGGCATCACTCTTAAACACTCGAGGTAGCCAGTTAAATCTGTGTGAAATATCACATAACAGAGTTAAAAGTTGTGTAAGAAACATTTAATAGTTAATAGCGTTAAAACTACGATGCCTTTCAGTAAGTTCCCGATAAATGTTTAAATTATTTTTACACACGCTTCTAGATTTCAGTTTCTCGAACGTGTAATAACCATTGACATGTTTCTCTTCTTCCCCTTTCTCGTCGAAACCGAATTTCTCCAGCTGAATCACTGAGACATATTCGGGGAAAAATAGGTCCAGAATATCTAGAACGTCTGGTCTAAACAGGTTTCTCGAATGCAGTAATGTCTTACAGTCATCATTCACCTTTAAGAGTGAGTTAACGGGTATGATCAGAACACGAACACATGCTTAATTGATCATAAATTGCAATAGACGTTCACTACCTTCTCACAAGTTTACAACAAGAACTGTCGCCCAGCATTCATCAGGTTTAGCGTCCAGGATTATAACCTTGTATATTTTTGCACGAGCGACAGTGGTGAAATGACTGTAGAGCTCAGTATACCGAAACCAAGAATGACATAAATTATTTTTTTAAAAGTTTTATACACTACTGCGAAAAATGTTATATTAAAAACTATAGATAAATCGTTCAGGTACTCGTGTGAGAACTTTTAAGGATAAACAAGTCGAAGTTATAGGAACACTGCCCGCTGAAAGACATCTGTCCTGTAAACATTAGCAACAACGGTGATGAATAAGAATGTAATCGGAAAATATATAAATACACTCTAAGAAGAAAAAGTACTCACCACGAAGGAATTTTGTGAATGGGAAGGAAATCAGTAGATGTGATGTACATGTACAGACAAACAAATGTTCATAACTTCAGAAAAACTGGATAATTTATTCAAGAGAAACAGCTTCACAAAGTGAGCAAGTAAATAAAGTGTTACGCCCGACACTACCACACACGGACTTGTTGAGGAACTGAGGTAATGCTAGTCGGTACAGGGGGTGCCGTAAGCTCAGCCCCCTTCCTGTGAGACACCTATTAATGGTCCTTGTGGTCACAGAAGCATCAGTTGCTTGCTGGATCAATGACGATGATGAATCTGGGGCTCTGAGTGCTCCTTTGACGATTGCTCGGTCCTCATGTTCTGTCATCTCTCCATGTCGACCGCTTACTCCTACACGTTATGTTCAGCCTGGTTCAGCCATTGCTGCCAACATCATCCAATTGTGGCATTGTTCCTTTTCAAATGTCAAGGAATTTGCCGATTACAGCAGCTGGTGTCCCCTCTCAAATGCTAACTTCTACGTATGTTGTTCACGTGCCTGTCTGTGGAGCATAGTTACTGTCCAGTTAAGAACACACAATGAAATCTGTAAAGACTTCATGTCCTGGTATTGTCGTATACCCTTGTTTACGTCCTTGCCAGCTGCACGGTGGAACAGTGCCCTAGCATCACACATTCATCCATTTCCTGTCAATACCTCTTTCCATCCACACCTGTGTGAATATCAGTTTGTGACCAATTTGCGTAACACCTTCGACGTTTTTTGTCTTAGAGCGTGTTATACGTTTTTCACACACACACACACACACACACACACACACACACACACACACACACACACACACACGCACACACACTGGTGATCTGCACAAGCTGGCAGTTGCATCATCAGCATATTTCTATCAGCAAGTTGCGACAGGCAAGCTAGCGCTGACTACAAATAAACCATGCTCAACAGCTCCTGTCCAGTTTAGTTCGGTCAGCATTTGCGATTACATCACCAATATGAAATACTAGTCTGACTTCCCTAATGGTGACGGAGTGAGTTATGTGTTCTCGTTTGTGAGGCAATGATGATGAGACCACGAACATACCCTCAGCGCTCTTTGATGATGAAACTTTCCTGATGAATGATTTGCATAAAGATGGAATAATGAATAATTGTTATTTTTTAAATAGTAATTTAGATTTGCAAACAATGCTTACAACATGCCTTTTTTTGAGGTGATCTGAATATTATATGTGCGTGGAATAACAACAAACAGGATGGAGTGATTCTTTCATCCTAACTGCCTCTTCTTCCACAGATAATTTAGGTTTGCATGCAATGCTTACGATACGAATCCTTGTTTGTTTCTAAATGCACTCGATGAGAATATTGCGAAAATTATTGATGCTGAATTGTAAAAAAAAAAAAAGCAGAATATTTGGTATCACCGCCAGACACCACACTTGCTAGGTGGTACCCTTTAAATCGGCCGCGGTCCGTTAGTATACGTTGGACCCGCGTGTCGCCACTATCAGTGATTGCAGACCGAGCGCCGCCACACGGCAGGTCTAGAGAGACTTCCTAGCACTCGGCCCAGTTGTACAACTGACTCTGCTAGCGATGGTTCACTGAAAAAATACGCTCTCATTTGCCGAGACGATAATTAGCATAGCCTTCAGCTACGTCATTTGCTACGACCTAGCAAGGCGCCATTACCAGTTACTATTGATACTGTGAAGCATGTAACGTCAAGAGCACGTTCACCATTAATGGATTAAAGTTAAGTATTCCACCAGCTACGTCCGTTTTTTCTAAATTCTAATTTCCTTGTCCTGTTCCAGACCTCACGCCAGCCTGCGTGAGCTAAAACGCGTGCCTTTCGGCTTCCTCTAGTAACACGGTGTTGGCTCTCCTGCCAACCACAACATTGGCGACGAGGCAACACTGCGTTCTTAACTATACTACCCTGATTTACTTGTGTAATGGCTTCGCCATCATCTCCAGATGTACTGTCCCAATTTTATCGCGTACAGAATCAACAGACGCGGGCATTACTGGATGCCCTTGGACAGCTCGTCCAGCGTCAATGTGCAATGCAACACGACGCGGCAGCCGCCGCTCCACCGCTAACGCAGCCACAACACGCAGTTGCACCAACGTTTCGTCCTTTTGATGCTGCACTGGAAAGCTGGACGGAGTGGTCACGCCAATTTGGATTCCATCTCGCCGCCTACAGAATTCAAGGTAACGAGCGGCAGCCTTTTTTGTTGTCTTCAGTAGGGGTGAACACGTACCATGTGATAGTCAAATTGTTTCCCCGACGCGACGTAGCAACTCTGTCCTACGACGAAATTTTGTCTGCATTAGATGCATATTTCAAAGAATCAGTCAATGTAGTTGCCAAACGATATACCTCCTCTCGTACAAAACGTACGGCAGGTCAGACTAATTGGGAGTGGGTTGCAACCTTGCAAGGCCTTACTAGGGATTGTGCTTTTGAGTGTCAATGTGGACTCCCTTATTCAGATACTATGGTACGTGATGCAATTGCACAGAACGTTTCTAATGTTCGTATAAGGGAACAGATTTTGAAACTAGTCAATCCCTCCCTTCAACAAGTGATGGACATATTGGATCGGCAGGACACACTTGACTTTGCTCAGGACTCATTTGAAACTTCGCCACCCGTGTGTCGGGTTAACCGGCCCACCGGGCGAGCTGTACGGAACAGTAAACAGTCCTCCCGTCCGGCCGCGCCGCTGCCGCCAGGTTCTCCGCCATGTGTACCGCGCCGGCAAGCAAATGCTGTGCTAAAATCATACCCGCGGTGTGCTACTAGACATTTGCGTGAGAATTGCCCGTCACGCCAAGCTATTTGCTTTTACTGTAATAAAAAAAGCACATGTTCAAAGTGTTTGCCAGAAAAAGCTCAGAACGGAACCTCAAAATCATTCCAGGCCCTTTGCTTCGCGCCGGAATCGGAATCAAACCAAGGATATTCAGACTCGTGAAACTTCGCCAATGGAAATTCATATAGTTCATTCCACTCCGCCAAGTGCCACTCTCTCTAACAGTGACTGTGTTCGTCCCACAAATAGTGTGCGTCGACATCGCCGGAACTCCCGTCAAGTCGCAAGTGATTTTGTACCAGTGTCAGTTCACGTTGCACGAGACAGTCGCTCTTGTCGTCAGCAGGCCAATAAACTTTTTGTGGACTTGGACATTAACGGCAAAGTGATACCATTCCAGCTCGATACCGGGGCTGCAGTTTCACTGATCAATCAAGACACTTACAAACTGCTGGGCACACCTCCGTTGGTGTCGCAACTGTTAAGTTAACTAGCTATTCAGGTCAAGTGATCCCTGTGTTAGGACAGTGCAGCCTTCTTGCAACATACAAAGGACAAACAAAACTTGTGTCATTTTACGTCCTTCGTTCTTCTTCTGCAGTGAACTTGTTTGGTTTCGATTTATTTCAGTTGTTTAACTTGTCTATAGTAAATCACGTTCTATCAGTGAACCAGACTGTGCCTTCAGACAGTGTTTCTCGTCTATGTGAAGAATTTGCAGACATTTTTGCACCGGGCCTCGGTTGCGCTAAGAACTATAAAGCACATTTGGAATTGAAAGTAAACGCGCAACCGAAATTTTTCAGAGCGCGCAATGTTCCCCACGCATTGTGTGATGAGGTCGCAAAAACATTACACGATTTGGAATCACAAGGTGTAATTGAACGTGTGCAGGCTTCTCTCTGGGCATCACCCTTAGTAATTTTGCCGAAACCTTCCGGAACATTGAGACTTTGTGTGGACTTCAAGGCAACAGCGAATCCACAACTAGTGATTGCAACTTTTCCTTTACCCCGCCCAGAAGATCTTTTTGACAAACTGTGCCCAGGTAAATATTTTTCGAAGTTGGACCTAGCGGATGCGTACTTGCAAATACCGGTGGACGAAGAATCCCAGCGCGTTTTGGTGGTTAACACGCATCTTGGTTTGTATCGATTCAAACGACTGCCATTCGGGTGTGCATCCGCCCCAGCATTGTTTCAGCAATATCTACAAACTGTTTGTGCGTCGGTCCCTACTGCAGCAAACTATCTGGACGATATTGTGATCTCCTGAAAGACGGAAGAAGAACATTTAGCCAATCTCAGAACATTATTTCAGGTCTTGCGAGAAAATGGTCTTCGCTTGCGGAAGGACAAATGTGTGTTTTTTGCTCGTGACTTGCCCTACCTGGGACAGTACTCAATGCCCAAGGCATACATCCCAGTCCCACGCACCTCCATGCCATACAAGACTTGCCTTCGCCGCAGAATTTGAAGCAGCTACAGAGTGTGCTGGGAAAAATTCACTATTATCACAGATATGTTCCACATGCCTCTTCCATTTCAGCTCCGCTTCATCGCTTACGCCGTAAAGGTGTTCCGTTCGTCTGGACGACGGAATGCGAACGCGCCTTTCGCCAGTTGAAATCGGCGTTGCTTTCCAATACTTGCCTTACGCCATTCGATCCCCAGGAGCCCCTTTTGTTGATGGTGGATGCATCGGATTTCGGGATCGGTGCTGTGCTTGTGCACAAAGATGGATCGCACGATCGCCCTATTGCCTTTGCGTCCAAATTGCTCTCGTCTGCGCAAAGAAATTATTCACAGATCGAGAAAGAAGCATTGGCTCTCGTATTTGGTGTTACAAAGTTTCATGATTTCTTGTATGGTCGTCACTTTACCATCATCACAGACCACAAACCTTTAACATCGCTTTTTCATTCGACCAAGCCTGTACCTCCACGTACAGCGCAGAAATTCATTCGCTGGTCTATTTTCCTCTCGCAGTACCGCAACGATATCTTGTATCGGTCCACTGCTAAGCACGGAAGCGCCGATGCGTTGTCCTGTTTGCCTGTTGCTGAGGATAGAGCATTCGATTCCTCCGAACTTGCTTGCATGTTCATTGATTCAGAAACCGATGACGTGGTCGAATCGTTTCCGATTGATTTTCGTCGTGTAGCTACAGCCACAGCTGTCGACCCTGTCCTTGCTACCGTTCTGCTTTTTGTTGCTACGCAATGGCCCTTGTCAAAGTCACGGATCGGGGATCCGTTGGTTCGCCGATTTTTTGCTCACCAGGAGAGACTTTTTGTACGGTGTGGTGTTTTGCTGTTGCGTTTAGATAATGATCAGTCCAGGGTTGTGGTACCACGTTCGTTACAGTCCTCTGTCTTACGGCTTCTCCACCAAGGACATTGGGGTATAGTGAGAACGAAACAACTTGCTCGTCAGCACTGTACTTGGTTCAGAATCGATGCCGCGATTACGAATATGTGCTCTTCTTGCATGGTGTGTGCCGAACAACAATCAGCACCACCGCGGAAATTCTTTGCATGGCCAAAAGCCACTTCCCCTTGGCAACGCTTACACATCGATTTTGCTGGTCCATTCTGGAATACTCGATGGTTGGTTGTGGTAGATTCATTCAGTAATTTTCCTTTTGTTGTCCAGATGTCTTCCACGACGTCTTCTGCCACCATCCAAGTGTTATCTGCTATCTTTTGCATTGAAGGTCTTCCACAGATTATTGTTTCCGACAATGGCCCACAATTCATGTCCGCAGAATTTCAGTCATTCTGCAAGGCCAATGGTGTTCAACATCTGACGTCCGCGCTGTTTTCGCCGCAGTCAAACGGTGCCGCTGAACGATTGGTCAGGACTTTCAAGTCACGGATGTTGAAGTTGAAAGAGTAGCATTCTCGGGAGGACGCGTTATTGCTCTTTTTGTCCTCGTATCGCTCTCAGCCCCGAGATGGTCGCTCGCCGGCTGAGTTGCTCCACGGTCGCCCTCATCGAACCTTGATGTCTTTGCTACATCCGCCGCATCAGGTTCCTGTGCAGGGGCAGACACCTGCTTTTGTCCCAGGCGACGTTGTCTACTACCGCCACTATCGAGGTTCACGGCGATGGCTCGAAGGGCACATGCTTCGCTGCCTCGGGCGCGCTATGTATCTGGTTTTGGGTGCCTCTGGTGAGGTGCGTCGGCATCTCAATCAGCTGCGCCTCTATCGTCGCACGGGATCTGCCGCTCCCCGTCTGCTTTCAGCGACGGTGCCGTCCGGTCAGCGCCCTGGGGACCCATCTACTCGCACGCCTCGATCCCAGGTGTTACCGACGCTGCCTTCCATTTTGCCCCATAGCGACGCGCCGCCGCCGCCGCCGCCGCCGCCGCCTGTTCTCCCGCCGGCGACGCCCGCAGTGAACGCGTCGCTGCAACCGCCGGGCGCCTCCCTGGGTCACGCACCGCCGACCGCTTCCCGTGACCAGTTGTCCTCCGACATGGAACTCTTGCCCGCTCCGGACCGTATGTCGTCTTCGCCCGTCGGGTGCCCCGGCCCGATGGAAGTCGACCCTTCGGCCCCTCCTGTCTCTCTGCGGGCGCATACACCGCATGTTGGCGTGCACCCTGCAGCAGGTTTTCAGGCGTTTCCCAGTTCCCCGCGGTCCGAATGGCAGGGTGCGGGTGGCACAGCCTCACCTGTTGTTAGGCTCCCCACCTCGTCGCATACGTCAATATGGGGTCCTCCACACGGCGGGCGGAAGCCTTATGCCACAACTGTACGCCGATTTGCGGGGGAGGAAAGTGGTGTCACCGCCAGACACAACACTTGCTAGGTGGTTGCCTTTAAATCGGCCGCGGCCCGTTAGTATACGTTGGACCCGCGTGTCGTCACTATCAGTGACTGCAGACCGAGCGCCGCCACACGGCAGGTCTAGAGAGACTTCCTAGCACTCGCCGCAGTTGTACAACCGACTTTGCTAGCAATGGTTCACTGAAAAAATACGCTCTCATTTGCCGAGACGATAGTTAGCATAGCCTTCAGCTACGTCATTTGCTACGACCTAGCAAGGCGCCATTACCAGTTACTATTGATACTGTGAAGTATGTAACGTCAAGAGCGACGTTCACCATTAATGGATTAAAGTTAAGTATTCCACCAGCTACGTCAGTTTTTTCTAAATTCTAATTTCCTTGTCCTGTTCCAGACCTCACGCCAGCCTGCGTGAGCTAAAACGCGTGCCTTTCGGCTTCCTCTAGTAACACGGTGTTGCCTCTCCTGCGAACCACAACAGAATACATGAGTAATATGCAAAATGATAATGAAGAACAATGGATAAAATCCCTTACTGACAAAAGCAACATCAATGAACCTCAAACAAAGTATCTGAAATTATTGAAGGATGTCTGTTGTGAGTATTGTACCAGGACGGTGTACAGTCCTCGTGAGTTTACTTTCCATTGTTGCTGAAAATATAAGTTAAGTAACAGCCTGTGTCTGACGTCATCGGAGGCAGCGCGTACTCCAGATCGTACGGTGGCTGGATGTGAGGTGAAGTCTATCTTGCCTCTCGGGCTGTATTTATATACGGGCGCAGCGGACGGCCAAGGGTACATCTGCTGTCATTCGCTGTATGCCCACGGTAGTAGTCTCTAAATGGCCGCTTTCTCAGACTGATAATATTTTATAACATTGTTGTGTATGAATTTTGAATTTTTGTAGTTTTTGTATGGATGTAGTTAAGTTGGATAAAATCACAGAAAAAGTTTTAGCACGCCTGCGTTTGAACTTAGCCGTCTAGATGTTTTAGAACAGAACTGACAATAGAGCATGACCTCTGAACTACAACTTAAAGAGACCTTGTATTTGTTATTATTTACATCTAGGTCTTGAAACTTGTTATAGTTCTATCATTTAATAAGTTTCATCACGTGCTGTAACGAAAACTTTCTAGCGTTGATATAACAGATACTTAATCTACTACAAACATCAACGTTCTCGTTCCAAATTTAGTTTTCAGTAAATTACTCAAAAACTATTAGAGGTAGCTCAATGGGGTTACAGAATTAGTGTTTTAATACTAAATTGAAACTTCATACAAATTTTCATATTTCTAAGTCTTATATTTAGATCTTTCAATTTTTCTTAAAAATGTGGATTCTGACCAAAATATTGCTTTAATCATGTTGAGACTTGTACCAGTTAATTTTGACACATATCTGCACATTATAACCATTTCTTTGGATTCTTAGCTTTATTATTTAGCGCCACTTATTTTTTCTTAAAACGATGTAGTTAGAGAAAAATATTCATCTGATCAATCTGAGATTTTACAGTTTAAACGTTAATATACGGAAGCACATGCTAACAAAGTTTGGAAAAGCCACTTTAACTTTTAATTTCATTCTTAAATTATGGTGCAATACTTGTGTGCTACGCACAGACGCGTTATGGTGACGTGGAGCTACTAGCAGTGAACTGGGGTAAGTCCCGGCACACTGGCTCGTCTCTGTATCTCTCAAACGATACAGCGCTTGTTTCGCCACAATCAGTTAATGGGGCGGGTCCAGTGTAATCTCTCTTTCGAAAGATACTGCTGTTAAAAAGCATGTATTACTGTCAAGAATCTAGGTGAGGGGGATGTGTATTGCTTTGCACCGTCGCTTCTGTCTTGTCGTAGAAATTACCTGAAACATATACATCTTGCATATACATACAAAACATCTAAAATCGTCGACGGGACGTTAAACACTAACCACCACCACCATCTAAAATCTGCAGGCATTATAACTTCAATCACATCACGTTCCACATCAAAATCCAGGATGTATCGAAATTTGAGAGCCAGAATCCTGATTATTAAGTTCACGTTTACAGCCTGTGTGTAGATAAAAGCAGGTCAGAAGAAGAAGATGAGGAGGAGGAGCACACTGTGCAAAGAGAAGTAGAGAGTGAAGTGGCTGGACCCCATTACTTCCATACAGTAGCTGGTCAGCATCCCAGACACCTAGATTTGTCACTATTCTCCGAGGGTGAGAAGCAACAAGTATGTCTGGATCAAAAAATGTAGCGTCATCTTTCCTCCCAATTGTTGAAAACATCGTAGACGTCGTAGATCCCTCAACTCTTTTACTAATAGTGTACATCTAGCAAACACCTGTCGCACGTTGTGAAGATGAATCCACTCATATTACCTTCTTGAACGGTACATACTGTAAGTGGCAGCGTATCAAGTTGTATGCTTTAATGTCGCTACTCTCAATCAATTAAAATCACACGTCAGCGATAATCGTGCGAGGTGGTTACTCTCTCAACTTGAACAACTTGTAATAAATGTTGATAAGATTTATAACAACGACAGTCCCATGATCAAATTGAGGGAGGATGTTGCCTTACATGAGTAGGCAGCTGACTTGTCATATTGCGGTCTGCCGTTGGATACAGAAGCAGAAACTCTATGCAGAGACCACTGTCATCTGATGAGGAAATTCCACGGTGCAGCTCACAATACATGAAACTTGAATTTCGAGCTTTCATGACACACATCCATCTTCTTCTATTGATTGAGTGGGTATGATGCTAACTTTCTTATCAGTACTTGCGTGATATCGAATTGAAACACGATAAGGCCAATGTCTTATCTGGCACTGTTGAAAAATACGTTTCATTTTCCAAGCGAATCACACCAAATATACACTCCTGGAAATGGAAAAAAGAACACATTGACACCGGTGTGTCAGACCCACCATACTTGCTCCGGACACTGCGAGAGGGCTGTACAAGCAATGATCACACGCACGGCACAGCGGACACACCGGGAACCGCGGTGTTGGCCGTCGAATGGCGCTAGCTGCGCAGCATTTGTGCACCGCCGCCGTCAGTGTCAGCCAGTTTGCCGTGGCATACGGAGCTCCATGGCAGTCTTTAACACTGGTAGCATGCCGCTTCAGCGTGGACGTGAACCGTATGTGCAGTTGACGGACTTTGAGCGAGGGCATATAGTGGGCATGCGGGAGGCCGGGTGGACGTACCGCCGAATTGCTCAACACGTGGGGCGTGAGGTCTCCACAGTACATCGATGTTGTCGCCAGTGGTCGGCGGAAGGTGCACGTGCCCGTCGACCTGGGACCGGACCGCAGCGACGCACGGATGCACGCCAAGACCGTAGGATCCTACGCAGTGCCGTAGGGGACCGCACCGCCACTTCCCAGCAAATTAGGGACACTGTTGCTCCTGGGGTATCGGCGAGGACGATTCGCAACCGTCTCCATGAAGCTGGGCTATGGTCCCGCACACCGTTAGGCCGTCTTCCGCTCACGCCCCAACATCGTGCAGCCCGCCTCCAGTGGTGTCGCGACAGGCGTGAATGGAGGGACGAATGGAGACGTGTCGTCTTCAGCGATGAGAGTCGCTTCTGCCTTGGTGCCAATGATGGTCGTATGCGTGTTTGGCGCCGTGCAGGTGAGCGCCACAATCAGGACTGCATACGACCTAGGCACACAGGGCCAACACCCGGCATCATGGTGTGGGGAGCGATGTCCTACACTGGCCGTACACCACTGGTGATCGTCGAGGGGACACTGAATAGTGCACGGTACATCCAAACCGTCATCGAACCCATCGTTCTACCATTCCTAGACCGGCAAGGGAACTTGCTGTTCCAACAGGACAATGCACGTCCGCATGTATCCCGTGCCATCCAACGTGCTCTAGAAGGTGTAAGTCAACTACCCTGGCCAGCAAGATCTCCGGATCTGTCCCCCATTGAGCATGTTTGGGACTGGATGAAGCGTCGTCTCACGCGGTCTGCACGTCCAGCACGAACGCTGGTCCAACTGAGGCGCCAGGTGGAAATGGCATGGCAAGCCGTTCCACAGGACTACATCCAGCATCTCTACGATCGTCTCCATGGGAGAATAGCAGCCTGCATTGCTGCGAAAGGTGGATATACACTGTACTAGTGCCGACATTGTGCATGCTCTGTTGCCTGTGTCTATGTGCCTGTGGTTCTGTCAGTGTGATCATGTGATGTATCTGACCCCAGGAATGTGTCAATAAAGTTTCCCCTTCCTGGGACAATGAATTCACGGTGTTCTTATTTCAATTTCCAGGAGTGTAGTACTCCACTTTCTGGATTCACTATATTTCATGCAAGTGTCTATTCAAAAATGGTTCAAATGGCTCTCAGCACTATGGGACTTAACTGCTGTGGTTATCAGTCCCCTAGAACTTAGAACTACTTAAACCTAACTAACCTAAGGACATCACACACATCCATGCCCGAGGCAGGATTCGAACCTGCGACTGTAGTTGTTGCGCGGTTCCACACTGTAGCGCCTAGAACCGCTCGACCACTCTGGCCGTCAGTGTCTATTCAGAAACTTGCTGAGACAGAGCGCCAGAAGTATGTTCTGATAGCCAAAACTCCGTATCCCAATGATGCTAAGATCCAGCTGATGACAAAGAAGGGGGATTTTGCTTTTGAATACTTAGATTTGCTGTACACATTCGGTGAAACCACATTGGTTGATAAAACCACACTCACCAGTATAGCCATAATGGATGTGGAGTATGGACATGCAGTGAATATTTGGCAGGATTTTTCTAAAGTAATTTAGTGTTTTAGTGTCTCAATTTGGGGATGGAACTTATTAGAGTCACCTGTACTGTCTCCTTCAAGAAATGTCCCTGGTTGTAGGCATGTATTGATGTAAATACCGAAAAGAGGGCTCTCGCAGTATTTGCTCTCGAAAAGGATTTTTGTAAATTGATGAATGATACTATTTTTCCCAAAACTATGAAAAATATTAGGAACTACCACAAAATTCATTTCATTTACCTTTGGGAGATGCGTTATGGCTAAGAAGATTGGATTGCCAGGCTGAATTGTAGGTGAACCACAATCTTCAGTGAAGGAATAGATAGAGTTGGTTAAGGCTTCAGCACAGTTCACGATGCCTGTTTATGTCAGTATGTGTGTGCTGGACCTCTCCAAACTCCACATGTACCAATTCTACAATGTATTTGTAAAGCCAAAATTCGTTGAACCCAGACTACTTTATATAGGTGCAGACAGTTCCATCTACTGGGTGAAAGCCTGCAATCCATATACAGTAATTAGGTACAGTCGCGATCCATTCGATGCCTCTGTACATGCGGCCGATAATTTTTACAGCATAGCAATAACACCTCAAAACAAGAATGTTATCGGCCTGATGAAAGATGAGGCGAATGGCTCACAGATTGCTAACTTTGTAAGGCTCAGATCTAAAATGCATGCATACCCTATAGCTGCAGGTGTCACCCAAAGACAGACAAAGAGAGTGCATCGTGTGGCCACAAAGGCTTTCATGACTGAAGATTGCAATTAGTGCTGATTGGCTGTGCGTACGTGTCTCTGGATATGGCCTGGCAAGTAATTTTTCGATTGCGAGGTCTTATGGTACTGCACTGCAGCTGAAAGTCGCCCGTCGTGTCATCACAACAAACGGTTCATTTGTGAGGATGGCACCTAGACCATCCTGTTCTCACGCTATTGAGTGGTTGATTGAGTGGCCGTATATATTTTTCGTAAAGAGTGGATGTGGGAATAGAATGGTTGGATGAACCGTTTGTAGTGATTGTGTGTGTGTGTGTGTGTGTGTGTGTGTGTGTATGACTGATTGCCAACTGTGTGTTCATACACACATATATTGTGTGTGTTCTATGTACATGACTGCACACTATGTGTGCCTGTACATATTATATATATGTATTTCTATGTATATATGTCTGCCTTTTCTTCACCTATTGCTGCTGGGTCCCATGTCCTATGTATTGTAAATATTGTATATAGAGTGAAAAAATGTACACAGAAAGAAAAAAATAATAAAATGTAGACCTGAATGATTCTTTATTATAGTTTTAGTGTAGATAATTTGTATATATATATATATATATATATATATATATATATATATATGTGTGTGTGTGTGTGTGTGTGTGTGTGTGTGTATCTTATAGTTTACAAAAATATATATAGACATCTTTAAAGCAGAAAAAAATTATTTGTTACATTGTGATATTTTACTACTGTGTATGTGTGTATAAGTCATCTCTTGGTGTACAAAATAAGAGTGCTGAAACTTATCGTTCATAAAAAAGTATTGTTAATAAAAGATTAGTTATTTTGTTATGTCACTGTTCTTATTTACAAGAACCTACTCCATTCATTACAGAGTATAAATGACTAGATTCATGCAATTGCTCAAAAGGACGAGTTGGAAACAATACGTTATAACAAACTTTGGATTAATATGCTATAACAAACTAAGTGTTGAAATATGAACACCCACACTTGATATCAGGCAGCTAATTATTTACAATGTGCAGTTACATCTGCAGTTCACATGTCTTTTTCTACAAGAATGGATGCATTTACAGAGCAATTTGTTTTTATAGTCGACAGATGAACATCAGCATAAAATGTTCAATTTTTACCAGCTACAAACCAACTTTTGTCGCCAGTTTGCAAATTTTAGCCATTTTATGCCTATTTTATAGCCAATTTTCAAATTTCTTGGCAATTTTTACGGCCAACTTGTCGATTTTACCAATTTACTGTAAATTATACAGACAATTTGCCAACTGAACAAATTAGTTATGGTCCTCTCACTGCAGAGCACAGAGCATGATCCCTTTTAATAGAGAGCTATGGGGCCCTGTGGCTATTATCCGAGAGCAACAGCACAATGAATAATTCAAATATTTTGGATACTTTTGAACACAGTCCGCATGAGGCTGCATTGTGATTGACTCTTGCCTGAGATCAGTGGGCACCTTCTGGGGACTGGCTGAGAAGTGCAGCATATGGTGATGTTGACAGATTTGCATATCACAATTGACCTAGGATAAATTGGAGGTGGGGGAAGCAGGGGAGGTCAATGACCTTGAATAAAACAAGGACACCTGCCTCAGCACATCGGAATGTGCTGACATTTCCAGTTTCTGGAATCTGACATCAAAAAGCGATGATAACAGCGACATTCTTGCCAGAATGCCCACTGCCTCCTACTCATAGTAGTTTGCTGCTTCTTCTCCCAGACTGCATACCAGTTCCTTTCAGAGTATGTTGATACAGTTGCTCCATATTTAACAATCATATACAACTGGTAGAAGCCGACCTCGGGGAAGATTAGTTTGGACTCCGTAGAAATATTTGAACACATGAGGCAATACTGACCCTACGACTTATCTTAGAAAATAGATTAAGAAAAGGCAAACCTACGTTCCTAGCATTTGTAGACTTAGAGAAAGCTTTTGACAATGTTGACTGGAATACTCTCTTTCAAATTCTGAAGGTGGCAGGGGTAAAATACAGGGAGCGAAAGGCTATTTACAATTTGTACAGAAACCAGATGGCAGTTATAAGTGTCGAGGGACATGAATGGGAAGCAGTGGTTGGGAAGGGAGTGAGACAGGGTTGTAGCCTATCCCAGATGTTATTCAATTGGTTACTGAGCAGGCAGTAAAGGAAACAAAAGAAAAATTCGGCGTAGGTACTAAAATCCATGGAGACGAAATAAAAACTGTGAGGTTCGCCGATGACATTGTAATTATGTCAGAGACAGCAAAGGACCTGGAAGAGCAGTTGAACGGAATGGACAGTGTCTTGAAAGGAGGATATAAGATGAACATCACCAAAAGCAAAACGAGGATAGTGGAATAAAGTCGAATTAAGTCGGGTGATACTGAAGAAATTAGATTAGGAAATAAGATACTTAACGTAGTAAAGGAGTTTTGCTATTTGGGGAGCAAATTAATTGATGATGGTCGAAGTAGAGAGGATATAAAATGTAGACTGGCAATGATGAGGAAAGCGTTTCTGAAGAAGAGAAATTTGTTAACATCGAGTATAGATTTAAGTGTCAGGAAGTCATTTCTGAAAGTATTTGTATGGAGTATAGCCGTTTATGGAAGTGAAACATGGACGATAACCAGTTTGGACAAGAAGAGAATAGAAGCTTTCGAAATGTGGTGCTACAGAAGAATGCTGAAGATAAGGTGGGTAGATCACGTAACTAATGAGGAGGTATTGAATTGGATTGGGGAGAAAAGAAGTTTGTGGCACAACTTGACTAGAAGAAGGAATCGGTTGGTAGGACATGTTTTGAGGCATCAAGGGATCACAAATTTAGCATTGGAGGGCAGCGTGGAGGGTAAAAATCGTAGAGGGAGACCAAGAGATGAATACACTAAGCAGATTCAGAAGGATGTAGGTTGCAGTAGGTACTGGGAGATGAAGAAGCTTGCACAGGATAGAGTAGCATGGAGAGCTGCATCAAACCAGTCTCAGGACTGAAGACCACAACAACAACAACAACATACAACAGTTCCCTCGACGAAAGATCCGTACCCAAAGGCTGAAAAGTTGCACAAGTCACACCAATATTCAAGAAAGGCAATAGGAGCAATCCACTAACTTACAGGCCCATATCATTAACGTCGATATGTAGCAGAATTTTGGAACATATTTTATGTTCGAACATTATGAATTACCTCGAAGAGAACTGTCTATTGACACACAGTCAACACGTATTTAGAAAATGTCGTTCTTCTGAAACACAACTAGCTCTTTACTCACATGAAGTGCCGAGTGCTATTGACAAAGAATTTCAAATGGATTCCGTATTTCTGGATTTCCGTATGGCGTTTCTCACTGTACCTCACAAGCGGCTTGTAGTGAAATTGTGTGCTTGTCGAATATCGTCTCAGTTACGTGACTGAATTCGTGATTTCGTATCAGGAGGTCACAGTTCGTAGTAACTGACGGAAGGTCATCGAATAAAACGCATGTGATTACTGGCGTTCCCCAAGGTAATGTTATAGACCCTTTGCTGTTCCGTATCTATACAGGGTGATTCACGAAGATATGCAAATATTAAAATATGTTATTCTACAAGAAAAACTAAGGAGAAAGTTTCTTATGAACATAGGTCCGCAAATGTGTAGTTACGGAGTTACGGCTAATAAAAGATTTTGCCTGAAATTCGGCAACTTCGCTAATATGAAGCCATCGCATAACTGTAAGAGGTTAAAGTAAAGCACGATTTCCATTTATTTTGTTGTTATTGATCTGGTGAATCTAATAAAACATGTCCCAGACGTGTATCTGCAGTGGTTTTCCAGAACATCCAGAGAAGCAAAGAAGTAATTTCCTAAAATTTTTAATTTAACTACTTGGCCCAATTGCACAAAGTTGTCGTAAATTTGAAAGACATCCCTACTTCATAAATAATCTACAAGCTACAACAGTTACTAAGTGGTTTCGCTTAAATACACTGTTGCAATTATGTTCTTTCGTTGAATAATACAGAAAACTAACTCGTTTCAAGGTTCGGAAACGACTGAAACAACTCACTAACAGTTGCCAACAATGACATAAACGTTTCTACATTCTTAATCGAAAGTTAACAAATCTACTTGTACACTCCTGGAAATTGAAATAAGAACACCGTGAATTCATTGTCCCAGGAAGGGGAAACTTTATTGACACATTCCTGGGGTCAGATACATCACATGATCACACTGACAGAACCACAGGCACATAGACACAGGCAACAGAGCATGCACAATGTCGGCACTAGTACAGTGTATATCCACCTTTCGCAGCAATGCAGGCTGCTATTCTCCCATGGAGACGATCGTAGAGATGCTGGATGTAGTCCTGTGGAACGGCTTGCCATGCCATTTCCACCTGGCGCCTCAGTTGGACCAGCGTTCGTGCTGGACGTGCAGACCGCGTGAGACGACGCTTCATCCAGTCCCAAACATGCTCAATGGGGGACAGATCCGGAGATCTTGCTGGCCAGGTAGTTGACTTACACCTTCTAGAGCACGTTGGGTGGCACGGGATACATGCGGACGTGCATTGTCCTGTTGGAACAGCAAGTTCCCTTGCCGGTCTAGGAATGGTAGAACGATGGGTTCGATGACGGTTTGGATGTACCGTGCACTATTCAGTGTCCCCTCGACGATCACCAGTGGTGTACGGCCAGTGTAGGAGATCGCTCCCCACACCATGATGCCGGGTGTTGGCCCTGTGTGCCTCGGTCGTATGCAGTCCCGAATGTGGCGCTCACTTGCACGGCGCCAAACACGCATACGACCATAATTGGCACCAAGGCAGAAGCGACTCTCATCGCTGAAGACGACACGTCTCCATTCGTCCCTCCATTCACGCCTGTCGCGACACCACTGGAGGCGGGCTGCACGATGTTGGGGCGTGAGCGGAAGACGGCCTAACGGTGTGCGGGACTGTAGCCCAGCTTCATGGAGACGGTTGCGAATGGTCCTCGCCGATACCCCAGGAGCAACAGTGTCCCTAATTTGCTGGGAAGTGGCGGTGCGGTCCCCTACGGCACTGCGTAGGATCCTACGGTCTTGGCGTGCATCCGTGCGTCGCTGCGGTCCGGTCCCAGGTCGACGGGCACGTGCACCTTCCGCCGACCACTGGCGACAACATCGATGTACTGTGGAGACCTCACGCCCCACGTGTTGAGCAATTCGGCGGTACGTCCACCCGGCCTCCCGCATGCCCACTATACGCCCTCACTCAAAGTCCGTCAACTGCACATACGGTTCACGTCTACGCTGTCGCGGCATGCTACCAGTGTTAAAGACTGCGATGGAGCTCCGTATGCCACGGCAAACTGGCTGACTGACGGCGGCGGTGCACAAATGCAGCGCAGCTAGCGCCATTCGACGGCCAACACCGCGGTTCCCGGTGTGTCCGCTGTGCTGTGCGTGTGATCATTGCTTGTACAGCCCTCTCGCAGTGTCCGGAGCAAGTATGGTGGGTCTGACACACCGGTGTCAATGTGTTCTTTTTTCCATTCCCAGGAGTGTATAATAATCTTTTCTTCTTTGGATGTTCTGGAAAACTACTGCAGACACACGTTTGGGACATGTTTTATTAGATTCGTCAGACCAATAACAACAAAATAAAAGGAAATAGTTCTTTACTTTAACCATCGTTTTGCGATGATTTCATATTAGCGAAGTTGCTAAATTTCAGAGAAAAATCTTTTATCAAACGTAACTCCGTAACTAAACATTTGTGGACCTATGTTTATATGAACTTTTGTTTTACTTGTAGAATAACATATTATAATATTTGCATATCTTCGTGAATCACCCAGTATAAACGATTTCGGTGAAAAACACAGCAGCCGTAGATTATTTGCAGATGATGCTGTCGTTTATCGACTAGTAAGTGATCAGAAGTTCAAAGCAAATTGCATAACTATTTAGAAAAGATATCTGTATGGTGCACAGATTTGCAATTAACTCTAAATAACGAAAAGTAACGAAACGTGTGATGTCATCCACGTGAGTGCTAAAAGTAATCCGTTAAACTTATGTTAGACGATAAATCCGTCAAATCTGAAGGCTGTAAATTCAACTAAATACCTAGGAATTACAATTATGAACAACTTAAATTGGAAGGAACACACAGAAAATGTATTGGGGAACGCTAACCAAAGACTGCGTTTCATTTGCAGGACACTTAGGAAATGTAACAGATCTACTAAAGAGACAGCTTACATTACGCTTGTCCGTCCTCTTTTAGAATTCTGGTGCGAGGTGTGGGATCCTTACCGGGTAGTACTGACGGAGTACAGCAAGAAAGTTCAGAGAAGGGCAGCACATTTTGTACTATCGCGAAATAGGGGAGAGAGTGTCACTGAATTGATACAGGGTTTGACATGTTCATAATTTAAACAAAGGCGTTTTTCATTGCTGCAGAATCTTCTCACCTAGTTTCAATCACCAATTTTCTCCCCCGAATGTGAAAATATTGTGTTGACGCCGACCGATATAGGGAGAAACGATCATCATGGTAAAATGAGGGAAATTAGAGCTCCCACGGAAAGATATAGGTGTCCGGTTTTTCCGCACGCTGAACGAGATTGGAATAATAGAGATTTATAGTGAACGTGGTTCGATGAACCCTCTGCCAGGCACTCAAATGTGATTTTCAGGGTATCAGTGTGGGTGTAGATGTAGATGTAGATCTTCGTCAAGGTCAAAATATTGGTATTTAACTGAAAAACTGATTAGCGTATAAGAATACTGACTAAAATATAAATAACGTATGCAGAATTTAAAAGTTACAAGTGTTATGTATTGTAACAGTCACCTGCTGACAGTACAGTGCCATTCAGAGACAAGCGCCCAAAGACAGACCAAGCTCTCCAACACATGGGGCGACAGCGTTTTGGCTGCGCAAAAAGTACTATATTCACGAATATACCAAGAAACTGTGCACTGGACGTTAAGACACACACCTACACACACATTCACACACACACACACACACACAAAGTATAGAAAATTATGTCAATTACCAATATCCAAAATCAATATATGTTCGTCTGACAAAGAGGTTTAAGACACTGCCTGTGGCTGATAAAGATATTGAGCCAGATGCAGTCACTTACCCTGTTTCAGAGGAAGCCTCTTGGTCTGCAAGTGGGAGGTCATTTCAAAGTGCGGCAGGCAGCAAAGACTCTGGGGGCCGATCGAGAGGCTTTTCCTGTTCGTCTGACAAACAGGTTTACAGGTTTAAGGCACCGTTTGTGTCTGATAAATTATTGAGGCAGATGAAGTCACTTACCCTGTTTCAAAGGAAGCCTCTTGGTCTGCAAGTGGGAGGTCATTTCAAAGTGTGGCAGGCAGCAAAGACTCTCGGGGACCGATCGAGAGGCCTTCCCTGTTCGTCTGACAAAGAGGTTTAAGGCACTGTCTATTGTGGCTGGTAAAGATCCTGAGCCAGAAGTAGTTACTTGCCCTGTTTCAGAGGAAGCCTCTTGGTCTGCAAGTGGGGGGCCATTTCAAAGTGTGGCAGGCAGCAAGACTTTCTGGGGGACCGATCAAGAGGCCTTCCCTTTTCATCTGAGGAACAGGTTTACAAGTTTAAAGTGCTGTCTTTGGCTGACAAAAGATCCTGAGCCAGATGCAGTCACTTGCTCTGTTTCAGAAAAAGCCTCTTGGTTTGCTAGATCCGAGAATTTACAGATGGTGGAATTGTTGATAGTTGGGAGCTTCAATGTTAAGCATGTAACAGGGCCCCTTATGGATATGGCCGCCAGGTAGGGGAAGCAGTTCAGTGTGAATGTGTGTTTGAATCATCCCAGATGTGGGATGGGTCCTTCTGGATGCCATGAAGAGGGTGTAAGCAACTGCAGGTGGTGGCGCATTGCTGCACAAATTACGAAGGTTGCTTTCAATCGGAAAAGATTTTCTCTGGTCTGCAGCAGATATCTGAAGTGGTAAAGACAGACAGTCTTGCTTACAAGCTTACAAGCTGAAGGCAGAAGTCAGCATATGTGACACTGATGACAGGACCCATTCCGAACTTTTGATGTAGAGTCAGGTAAAGAGTCAGGTAAAGAAGATCACCTGGTCCTGTGACAGTTAAGGATGCGGATTCCTTGACCTGCACCATATGATGGAGAGGTGTCAGGTATGCCTTAATAGGTCGGAGTTTTTTTATAAGAAGGAGAGGCTACGCGGATATCGGCTGCTGTGTGGAGTGAATTAGGCAGTTTTTTAGGTTAGAGATTTGTGGAAGTGCAAAAACGGTGGTCCATTTCTGAAAGGCCGCAGATCCAACACAGGACGAAGGTGGGGCCAGGACCAATCGGTACTACTGTATATTTGAAAATTATCGTATCTGTTGGGGACAACTGAGCTCCAAGCGTTAATAGAAAGCCATGAAACTCAAATCGTTATAATTACTGCAAAATGGTTAAAGCTGTAGATAAGTTCACCAGAAATTTTTGCGAAGGATTTAACGGTGTTAAGAAAAGACGGATTAAATACAGTTGGTGGTGGCGTGTTTGTTACTGTTAGAAGGAGTTTATCTTGTATCGAAATTAAAGCAGATAGTTCCTGTGAGTTAGTGTGGGTAGAGCTTACACTGTACAACTGGAATAAATAAAAAATTAGTTTCTGTTAGCGACCGTCTGATTCAGTTGATATAGCTGCCGAAAAGTTCAAAGAAACCTTAAGCTTCATTACAAATAGTTACCCTGTTCACATAATTACAGTTGAAAATGACTTCAATCTCCCTCTGATATGTTAGTGACAATACATGTTTAAGGCCGGTGGTAGGCATAATACATCATCCAGAATTGTGCTAAGTGCCTTCTCTGAAAATTATTTTGAGCATTTAGTTTAGGAGCCCACTCGAAGTGTATATGGTTGCGATAACAAACTTGATTTAGTAACAAATAATTCTGAGCAAAATGAAGGACACAGGGCTTAGTGAACAAAATGTCGTTGTAGTGCGACTGAATACCATAACAACAAAATCCACCAAAACTAACGCAAAATAAATCTTTTTAAAAAGTAGCTAAAAATTCATTTGAGGCCTTCCTAAGAGACAGCCTCCACTTCTTCCAAACTAACTACGTAAGTGTACACCAGATGCGACTTAATTTCAAAGAAACAGTATCGATAGCAACTGAGAGATTTAAACGAAATTAATACTAAATTTATAAGAGATCGAACAGATCCCCATGTACGGAAAACAGGTCTAAAACCTTCTTCAGAGCAACGAAAAAAGCATGACAGGTTTAAAAGAAGACTGGTGATGTTTTATAGAAGTTGAGATTTTTTAAAATAGTTTCAACAACGAAATTCTGCCCCGAAATCTGGCAGAAAATCGAAAGATATTCTGGTCGTACGTCAAATACGCAAGTAGAGAACAAAATCAATATCTTCAGAGCGCGATACCAATGGTGATGTTACTGACTGCAGTGCTACTAAAGCGGAGATACTAAACACGGTTTACCGAAATTCTTTCACGAAAGAAAGGCAAAGTAAATATTCCAGAATTCGAATCATAAACATGAGTACATGAGTAAATTAGAAGTACGAGTGCGTGCTGAAAAGTAATACCTCCCAATTTTTTATTCTATTTTCAATATCGGTTGAGGTGTACATTACATGTGAGGCGTATTACTCGGTCGACTTTCCCGCTTTGTTGATGCAAGTTGTTGCTACCCTCTGCCACTAGAGGGCTTAGAATTGTAGCGTGTAACATGACGATGTTAATGTAACTATGCCGGTGCGTGAAAACAGCATGCTCTAGCTGAGTTTCGAATTCCAAGAGTTCGTCCTCACATGGAGCACCTTCCCGTTCGGCAGGACAATGCCAGACCACACACGGGCTCTGCGTCATCTACAACACTCCGATGCCTTGGTTCCAATGCCATCGATCATCCTCTATACAGTCCCGACTTGGAACCTTCAGATTTTGATCTGTTTCTAGAACTCAAAGAACACCTTCGAGGTCTTCACTTTGATAGCGATGAAGCGGTACAAGCGGTGGCTCCGTCAACATGGCCAAACATTCCACAGCGACGGATCAACTCTCGTTGGGAGAAATGTGTTCGTCGCCAGATTGACTGTGTTGAGAAATAAACACGTAGACATGAAGAATAAACTTGTAGAATGTTTTGTTTATGAACATTTAAGAGTTTTGATGTAAAAAATTCGGAGGCATTACATTTCAGCGCGCCCTTGTACGTACCCTCGGTTTAGCGAAGCAACTTAAATCATTAAATAAAGACAATTTTTCCTGTCCAGACTGTATACTAATTAGATTATGTTCGGAGTATGCTGATGTAATATCTCCATACTTGGAAATCATATACAACCGCTCGGTCTATTTAATATCTGTACCTAAGGACTAGAAAGCTGCAAAAGTCACTCCAATGCACAAGAAATGAACATTACAAACTACCTCGACTAAAAAATCTGTTGACACATAGCCAGCACTGATTTACAAAATATCATTGTTGCGAAACACAGCTGGCTATCAATTCATACGAAGTAATGAATGCTTTCGGCAGGGTGTCTCAAACCGATTCCACATTTCTAGATTTCCAGAAGGCTATTGACGCCGTTCGCCAGACGCGGCTTCTAACCAGACTGCGTGCCTATGGCGTATCGTCTCATTTGTGCTACTGAATTAAGATTCCCGATCAGGAAAGTCAGAGTTCGTAGTAACTGACGGGAAGTTCAAAAATGGCTCTGAGAACTATGGGACTTAACTTCTGAGGTCATCAGTCCCCTAGAACTTAGAATTACTGGAAGTAATCGAGTAAATCACAAGTAAACCGAGCGAGGTGGCGCAGTGGCAAGCACACTGGACTCGCATTCGGGAGGACGACTGTTCAATCCCGCGTCCGGCCATCCTGAGTAGGTTTTCCGTGATTTCCCTAAATCGCTCTAGGCAAATGCCGGGATGGTTCCTTTGAAAGGGCACGGCCGAATTCCTTCCCCGTCCTTCCCTAATCCGATGAGATCGATGACTTCGCTGTCTGGTCTCCTCCCCCAAAACAACCCAACCCCAAAACACAAGTAATATCTGGCGTTAGCCGAGGGAATGATATGTGCCCTGTGCTGTTCCTAATCTACGTAAACGATTTAGAACACTATTAGAGCATTCCTCTTAGATTATTTGCAGATGATACTGTCGTTTTTGTTATGTGAAGTCGAAGTCATTAGCAGACCAAAACTAAATGCAAAATGATTTTGGCAAGATATCTTTTTGGTGCGAAAAGAGGCAGTTGACTCTAAAGAATAAAAAATGTGAAGTCATCCACATGAGCACTAAAAGGAATCCGTTAAATTTCCGTTACACAATAAATCAAAATCACACGAATCCAAAGGCTGCTAATTCAGCTAAATACGTAGGGTATATAATTAGGAACAACTGAAATTGGAAGAAGGGTCACATAGAATATGCTGTTGGAAAGGCGAACAAAAAAAAAAAAAAAAAATGGTTCAAATGGCTCTGAGCCCTATGGGACTTAACTGCTGAGGTCATCAGTCCCCTAGAACTTAGAACTACTTAAACCTAAGTAACCTAAGGACATCCATGCCCGAGGCAACATTCGAACCTGCGACCGTAGCGGTCGCGCGGTTCCAGACTGTAGCGCCTAGAACCACTCGGCCACTCCGGCCGGCGGCGAACAAAAGACTGCATTTTAATGTCAGATCACTTGGAAGATGCTACGGATCTAGCAAAGAAAAGCCTCTACTACGCTTGTCTCTTGTCTTCTAGAGTATTGTTGTGTGGTATGGGGTCCGTACAAGATGCGACTGACGGATGACATCGAAAAAGTTCAAAGAAGAATAGCTCGTTCCGTATTATCGCGCCAAATGGGAGAGGTGTCAGGGATATGGCCCTCCAATTGGGGTGACAATCATTAAAACAAAGCCGTTTTTCGTTGGGGCTAGATGTTTCCAACAAATTTCAAATACCAACTTTCTTCTCCATATGCGAAAATATTTTGTTGACGCCCACCTACGTAGGGAGAAATGATCATCATAGTAAAATAAGAGGAATCTCTTCTCACACGGAGTGATTTGAGTGTTCGTTTTACTCGCGCTTTGGTCGAAAGTAGAATGGTAGAGAAATAGTGTGAATGTGATGCAATGAACCTTCTAGATGGCACTTAATTGTGAATTGAAAGCAGTCATGTAGATGTAAATGGACCTCCGAGAACCACACGAGAAAAACCAGCAGCCGGCCGCGGTGGTCTAGCGGTTCTAGGCGCTCAGTCCGGAGCCGCGCGACTGCTACGGTCGCAGGTTCGAATCCTGCCTCGGGCATGGATGTGTGTGATGTCCTTAGGTTAGTTAGGTTTAAGTAGTTCTAAGTTCTAGGGGACTTATGACCTGAGCAGTTGAGTCACATAGTGCTCAGAGCCATTTGAACCATTTTTTGAAAAACCAGCATCAGGTAAACAAATTATTCAAAACATCAGAAAGCATAACATGTGGAAAGTAAGAATTAGAGATGGGCAAACTCGTTCATCCTCGGGATCTAGTTCACTAGTGATGGCTCTTTTTTGGGAACCGTTCACTTTTACTCGTTCACCGTTCATTTGTGCATGGTATATGGTTCTTATGAAAAATTGAAAATTAGTAGCATAGGTGACTGAAGATGGAAGGCGCCAAGAGGGGGCACTTGCCTCCCCTCTGGAGTACAGAGGTTTTATTCATTAAAGAATTCTCACACACTTGTAGAAGTAGTTCTCGTGATTCTGCAAAACCTCTCGTTTAGCCAACTGTAGCGTTATGTGGCTGATCGCAGTGAAATAACATAAGGTGGCGCAAGAAAAAGCGGCCCCGAGTACAGACTGCTCGCCAATCACGCACGATTTGTTGACCGCTACGAGCAGAATAGATAAACATGTAATTATTAGTCAGTAAGGGAATAAAAAATAAGCAAATGCAAACAACAACTTCGAAACAACAGATGACGTTTGGTGGACGATAAGGAGCAGTCTAGAACTCGGGGTCGACTTTTCGTGCGCCCCCCTGTACCACTGAAATAATATTGTAGAAGTTATCGTAATCTCTTTCCAAAATGTGATTCCAGACACTCGATAATGGAGCGCGGGCTTCATTCGGTTGTAAGTTGGTCTGAATTCCATAACAATGAACAGCTGTTTTACGTTGGATCAAAAAAAGACGGAAAATGGCCACTCGTGTGTGACGTACCGACTTCCTTTGCATGTGTTATAACAGAGTATAAGTAAGTCTTTTGCTGTTTATTGAAATAGTGAAGCAAGCTGATACGCTATTTTGTTATCTGAAAAGATGTATCTATTACATACCACGGAATTTTTATGTAATTTACGTAATTATAAAATACATTTTAATTACCGGTCGTGGGCACTGAATAGAATATGAAAAGAACCAAACTCCAGAGTTTAAAAAAGGTTTGACACAGATCGTGAATGGGCTTACGCAGCGAACGAAACGAACAACTCGATACTAAACTAGGAGCAGTCGGCAGTGGAACTGAAACGAGTGGCCACGCGAAGAAGGGCGAGTCCGGCCGAGGGAGACTGAGACAGACGGGAACGGGACCGATGCAGGAACGAGACCGGCCGACGGACCGTTGCGGGAAAGAGACCGGGAACTGTAAGTCGAAAACCGCGACTGAAGTGAACTATGAAAGACCGTTCCTTAGAATTCGTTCCTCGCTCCTTCCATTTATCTTGGTGAACCGTTCCTTTAGACCCATTACTTCGCGAACGACCCATCTCTAGTAAGAATGTCAAAATGTTAGTTGGTAACTGCCGGAATATTTGCAATAAAGTCACAGCACTCACGTCTCTATTAGAAAACAGCTGCCTTCACATCATAATAAGAACTGAGAGTTGGTTGAAACCTTAAGTACAGCGTATATCGTAACAACAGATTACATTCTACAAGTTACTATACAGTGGTAGGCGTTACTAGTGATACTTTTGAATAGAAACTAACTGTCATATCTTCACACAAGCTTTTAAGATATTGTGTTCAGACATCCCTGCATTCCTGGTTCTTATTTGATTATTCACGCTTTCCCCAAAAGATTGCCGCACGGGGTAGCCGAGCGGTAAATGCGCCTTGTCACGGTTCGCGCGGCTCTCCTCGTTGGAGGTTCGAGTCCTCCCTCGAGCATGGGTGTGTGTGTTATCCTTAGCGTAAGTCAGTTAAGTTAGATTAAGTAGTGTTTAAGCCCAAAGACTGATGACCTCAGCAGTTTGGTCCCATAGGAACTTGCAACACATTTCCATATTTCCCAAAATGTTATCGATTCTTCGGTTGCGCCCTCGCATCATCTGTGCACGAGCAGGCCCTCAAGAGGCTGGCCGTTTACTTTCGTTGTGTCAATATTTCACAGTACTTTTTTTTTTTTGAAATGGGGGGGGGGGGGGGGGTGCTTGCTATTGCGCCATTTCTCTGTAAGCTCCCCCGCTGTTCTTTAGAGTAGCCGCGCCCATCAGGTCTTTATTTATTTATTTATTTGTATTTTCGTGTTACCCTTGAATTACCGTGATGAAACTTGTTTAGGCTTCACTGACCATTTTAGACTTGGATCCCTACGTTCGGCTTATTATGATTCATTGACGTATCGCCGTTTAGCGGTTTACTCGTTTGGTCTGACACCGAATGTTTGCTTGTATGTTCTGGGCTACTAAGCTGTTATGACTTAGATAAGAGAGTACATAGTTTTTTCTATTTTACATGTTTTTAAAGTTTTCTTTAAAGTTGTTTAATTTTTAAAGGAGCAACTTTCCAAAACGCATTATGTCCACTGGTGGACAAAATTGAGTTTGATATGAAATCCGTTATTTTATTACCCGCTCTACAGACTCCTGCAATCAGATTGTGTCCAGACGCATGTTAACACCTTCAAAAAGAGCGCTGAAAAGTAGCAGATGAAACAAATAGCATTTAGTCCTCTAGTATGATTGAATGAAACAGCATTAAGTCCAACAGTTACCTCTATTACACCTTCAAAAAGAGCGCTGAAAAGTAGCAGATGAAACAAATAGCATTTAGTCCTCTAGTATGATTGAATGAAACAGCATTAAATCCAACACTTACCTCTATTTTGTTTTATTAAGCTATGTTGGCTACAATGTAAGACTGGTGGGCTAAAGTGAAACCCTTTAACTGAACAACAATGATTAGTTAATATTCGTTTTCAGTATACAGCAGTGTTGTGTCTAAACGTTTATCATTCTGTCTGTCAGACTTAAAAACGTTGTTGTGCTAAGATGGAGAGTATTATAGCGAGTGAATGTGTGATTGTTGGAGAGGAAATGAACCGTGTAACGAGAAAACAGATAAAGAGCAAATCAAAAAGGAAATTAGAGTATGAAAACAGGTAAGAGTAAAGAGTAATAAAACTACTGATATTGAAAAGCTATACAAATTAATCTATTTGTACTTACCTGTATAATTATTTCTCTTGTAATTTTTTATGATCAGATATCGGAAGAAGGATCCTCATCTCATGAGCTTCGAACCTCCTTGCCACCATAAAGTAGGACGCTTTTGCTGTTGTTCGATTCCTGTTAACAGTCTACACAAAACTAAAAGAGTAGTGTTTGTTAAACCAGACAAAAAGGAACAAGATAAAAGGCTTTCCTTCTTCTCAACGTGAGCACTCCTAAGCACAAGAGAGTACGGAATGATCTGAAAAATAAACCACCTGCTTTAACAGTGCAGTATCATATAAATAAAAAATCGTCAAATTTATGATTTATTACTCTGACAAAACGTGTTAGAAGAATAATATTGTAATTGCTACCTTTAATGCTTTTCAGGTTTATTCAAAAGATGGTAGGGTTCCCGTGTGTACTGCTTTGTTCAGGAAGCTTTTGGGCGTCGGTCAAAGAAGAGTGCATACCATACCCTATGGCCTTAAAACAGGTGAATGAATGCTTGACAAGAGAGGAGGAAACCATAAAGCTGGAAATTATGGTGCAAAAAGGAAACAGGTAACAGAATTCATTACACATCTACAAGCAAGGGAGAGACACTACTCCAGAAGTAAGAGCCAGCGCCTTTATCTGCCAAGTGACCTGAGTATAAACAAACTTTTCCTCATGTGTAACAATTCTGTCACATCTGATCTGAAAGTGAAGGACACATTTTATACGAAAATATTTAATACAAAATTTAATCTAGGTTTTGGAACTCCAGGAAGTGATACCTGTAGCTTCTGCCATAGAATGTACCACCAAATGAAAACTGCTACAGACATCAACACAAAGAATTAGCTAATGACTGAACTTGGGTCACATAAATTAAAAACTGAAGCTTCTCAAAAATTAATGAAGCAAACGTATGACTGTAGCCTGACATTTGCCTTTGATTTACAGTAGGTACAATCTCTCCCAAAATTATCTATTTGTGAGGTATACTATGCAAGACAGGTATCTCTGTAGTCCTTTTGTGTAACAAATGTTGCAGGTACAGAACCTACATTTCACGCGTGGAATGAAACTTTCAAAAAAATGGTTCAAATGGCTCTGAGCACTATGCGACTTAACTTCTGAGGTCAACAGTCGCCTAGAACTTAGAACTAATTAAACCTAACTAACCTAAGGACATCATACACATCCATGCCCGAGGCAGGATTTGAACCTGCAACCGTAGCGGTCGCTTGGTTCCAGACTGTAGCGCCTAGAACCGCTCGGCCACTCCGGCCGGCTGAAACGCAGACGGGTAGAGGGTCACAAGAAATCTCCTCGGCCATCACCGATTTCTTAAAGAAATTGACTGTTGACACATCTGTCACATTTCTCAGATTGTTCGTGGATGGATGTGCTGGCCAAAACAAAAATCAGCACGTTATTCATGCAATTGCTTTCTGGTTATTCAAAGAATCTCCAGTGCATGTGACTGATGTACTTCTCTGCTTTCTAGTTCTAGAACATTCCTTTTTACTTCCTGACAGAATATTTGGACGAGTAGAAAATAAACATCGCAAAATTTCAGAAATATAGAATCCATACACGTACCAGGATGTTTATGCAGAAGTAGGCGAAACAAGGGTTTTAGGGAAAGACTGGGAAATATTTGATTTCAAGAAAGTAAGTACAATTTTGAGGCCTGTAGATGGAAGCAGTGATCTGAAAATTATCCATTTGAAGAAATATGTGGTAGGTGAAAGGGTAACTAATGTGAAAATAAAAACGCACATCATCTACTACTCTGATGATTCTTGAAAGCGCTCTTTGCCATTAGTTAACGTGGATACAGCTTGAACAAAGTATCAGATATCTCCAAAGTGTCATCACTAATGAGGTTGAAACAAGAAAAGAAAGACGATGTGGAAAAACCGCTAAGCCTCAGATTTGCAAAAAACTGGAGACAAAATGAAATACTTGAATTTTTCACTCAGACTATCAGCCTTCCATGTAACGAACTTATTGTCCACGATACTATTTGTGATTGTTTAGAAGAGAAGCCTGTTTTGTGAAAAATGTTGTAAACTTTGTTATTGTAAATGAAGCACATTTTCGTTTTTTTCCTACTTCTGGTGTTAAAACGTTTTACTGAATGCTAAGAAGTGTATTTTCAAACAATAAAAAGTATTTTTACCAGTTCTTTGTCACTGAAAACTAATCGAAACGCTTTATGTCCATAATAGCTTACACCAAAAGGCAGATTGTCCAACAGAACCCGAAAAAACGTATTTTGGCCATCACTAAAGTGCTCATAGCTTGGAAGTATAAAAAACAATTTCCTTGTATTAAACACATTTTGATCAACAGCCCTACCTGAATATATGGTGTAAAATTCATAAAAATTAATGGAATGTTTTTTGCGGTGTATGTTTTTCGCCTCTCCTGGGAAATTTACTTTTTGAGGCATAATGCGTTTTGAAAAGTATCTCCTCTTTTATCTTAGTTGGTATTTTAGGGTCTGTTACTCTATCATGATTCATTGTTATGCAGAACTGAGGATGTTGTTTTCAGTGTCACAAAACTGATTGTGATCTGACAATAAAAAGGTTAAATACAGCTGAAGCTGCGTCTTAATGCCCAAAGTGATTAGTCAGAGCTGTGGTTGCCCTGTCTGTAAGGTTTTCTCCAATTTTAGTTAAATCTGGAAAATGTTACAATCCCCAGTCTGAATGAGTACGTACAAAGTAGGGCAATAAAGACGACAGAGACCTACTATGGTTTAATGGTACCATTCATACAATGATGCGAAAATAGGGTCCACTACACTCTCGCTACAAAATAGATTGCAGAGATACTGATAGAGATTCGTGCATCTACAGAAAGGCCATTCGTAAAGCCTGCAATAATTTTCACAGTCAGACTCTGGCAAAAGATTTATCGCAATATCCTATGACGTTCTAGTTAAACGTAAACTCTACGAACTGATCCATACCTCTCATTCAATCACTCATGCGTCTGTAGTGTGTCTAAATTGAGATAGCACAAGAGAATACACTGAGGTGACAAAAGTCATGGAATAGCGATATCTGCATATACAGACGACGATAGAATCGCGTATACAATGTGTAAAAGGGCAGTGCATTGGCGGAGCTGTCAATTGTACTCAGGTGATTCACGTGAAAAGTTTTCTAACGTGATTATGGCCGCACCACGGGAATTAATAGACTTTGATCGCGTGATGGTAGTTGGAGCTAAAAGTATGGGACACTCCATTTCGGAAATCGTTGGATAATTCAATATTCCGAGATCCACAGTGTCAAGTGTGTTACCTCTCACCACGGGTAAGGCAGTGGCCGTCGACCTTCACCTAACGATCGAGAGCAGCGGCGGTTGCGTATATTCGTCAGTGCTAACAGACAAGCAACACTACGAGAAATATCCGCAGAAATCAATGTGGGAAGTACGACGAACGTATCCGTTAGGACAGTGCGGCGAAATATGGCGTTAATGAGCTATGGCAGCAGAAGACGGACGCGAGTGCCTTTGCTAACAGCACGTCATCACCTGCAGAGCATCTCCTGGGTTTGTGACTATATCGATTGGACTCTAGACGAATAGAAAACTGTGGCCTGGTCAGATGAATCCCGATTTCAGTCGGTAAGAGCTGATGGTAAGGTTCGAGTGTGGCTCAGACACCAGGAAGCCGAAGTTTTCATCTCGGCGTTGTACAAGCTGGTGGTGGCTCCATAATGTTGTTGGCTATGTTTACATGGAACGAACTGGGTTCTCTGGTTCAACTAACATATCATTGACTGTAAACGGTTATGTTTGACTACTTGGAGAGTATTTGCTGCTATTCGTGGACTTCATGTTCTCAAACTACGATAGAATTTACATGGATGACAATGCGCCATGTTATCAGTCTATAATTGTTCGCAGTGGGTTTGAAAAACATGCTAGACAGATCGTCCTCCGTGTATCCCTATGAACATTTATGGGACGTAATCGACATTTCAGTTCGTGCACAACCATTAGCACCGGCGACACTTTCGCAGTTATGGAAGTCGGTCGAGGTAGCATGGCTTAGTATTTCTGTAGGGGACTTCCAACGGTTTGCTTAGTGCATGCCGCGTCGAGTTGCTGCACTGCAGCAGGAAAAAAAGAGACCGACACGATATTAGAAGGTATCCCGTGACATCTGTCAACTCACTGTGCTACCATACCAGTGTCTGACCACGGTACAGACCTACAAATGAGAGATATCAGTATTAGCTTTTCCTGATTTTAAGGAAAGGCACCAGTTCTTTCGCCATTGCAGGTAGATTCTACATGGAATGTGCCACAGAAGGAACTTATTTCCTTGCTCATATTTATCGAGAATCACTTGCAGAGCGAATTATCCCTTGTGGCTGGAGAGAAGAATACGTCAGTCATGCTTACACAAACGGTAATACATCGGATACACAGAATTACAGACCAATATCGCGAGGTCCATATGTTTCCGGATGCTGTAGCATATGGGTAGCTCACATCACACTTCGAAGATGCTGGAGGAAAACATTGCTTCTCTCGAAGAAATACTCGTTTGTAATATGGCTTGGCCTTATCACACAGGAAATCTTGCAAACAATAAATACATGTAACATACAGGATCTGTGGTTGTATATTCCTGAAAGGCGGTCGCCACTGTACGACATCGTCGACTAGTCGAATATCAACAGTAATAAGATCGCACATGGTCTCTTCGCAAATATACTGCTATGCAAAACTTGAGAAACATAAATTAACGTAACATATTACTTACTCTATGAAAATGAACAAACATGCGGGAGCAAGTTGCCAGTGATCTCCTAGTCGTGCACAGAAAGTTCAATGTCACACGGCGTGAGGTTAGCTTGACTACGGCGCTAAAATGGGGCTGGCCCCGTAACTCGAGGCAATTGAAGAAATGGGAAAAGACAGCGTGTGTCAACCAGCGAGCAGATACTGTGCACTATGGTGGTGTTCTTCATTACAGCATGGCGCGGAGGCAGCATCTGGATATTCCACATGGAGAAGAATCGTCGGGAAATTCGAAGAAGGACAAAGTACAACCAGGGTAGCCCAGGACTGTTGTTATGCTCACAGCATTGTTTCACGAGCCTGGGGAGCGTTACGGACCACAGACACTGTTGCCCGAATGGGAGGAGGAGTTCGACCACTGCCAACTACAGCAGCAGATGGCCTCTACATTGTGCAGTAGGCAAGAAGGGACCCACGTCAAACACCGAGTGCGATTGCAACACATTTAACAGGACTGCAAGGTACGCAATCTCACGCTCCACGGTGGCACAAAAAATTGTTTCAAATGGCTCTGAGCACTATGGGACTTAACTTCTGAGGTCCTCAGTCCCCTAGAACTTAGAACTACCTAAACCTAACTAACCTAAGGACATCACACACATCCATGCCCGAGGCAGGATTCGAACCTGCGACCGTAGCGGTCGCGCGGTTCCAGACTGTAGCTCCTAGAACTGCTCGGACACTCCGGCCGGCTCCACAGTGGCACAGCGTCTGCATTTAGGTGGTCTGTTTGCCCGACGTCCAGCACTTTGTGCTCCGTTGACAACTGCAAATCGGCGGCACTATTTACGATGGTGCCAAAACCGTAGGGACAACTCCAATGTGAAGTGGGATAGCGTGCTCTTCTCGGAAGAGATAGCAGGTTCACCCTGAGTAGTGATTCTGGACTTACCCTAGCATAGCGAGAGGCAGGACTACTTAATGTTGCAAGAACGTTGTCGAACGTGATCGTTTTGGTGGTTCAGGTGTTACGGTGCAGGGACGTATCATGTTGCATGTGTGTAGTGACCTCCAGCTTTTTGAACACGGTACACTGACCGGTCAACATTATTGTGACACTGTGCTCATTCCTCATGTGCGTCTTTTCGCTGATGCATTTGGCCTTTACTCCATTTTCATGGATGACAGCGCTCGACCGCACAGAAGAGAGCAGGTGGAGGAGCTCTTGGAATGAGAGGATATTCGGCGAATGGACTAGGCTGCCCGTTCCCACCATTAAATCCCATCGAGCACGTGTGGGATGCTTTGGGGAGGCATATATGAGCACCTCCACATGAACCGCCTTTTTTAATGTCCAGGAGACAATCACAAATCGCGGTGACTTCAATATGATTATTGTCTTTGAATAGAAGCGTCATTCCTCTTAGCCTCATTGCATATTTCTTTCAGTTAACTTTTGTACTATACTGTACAGTTCTCCTTATTTATGGCGCACGTTTCGGCGAACTATGTTACTTGGCAATGACAAACCATGCAAAAGTTCCTTTCTCTCTTTACATCTGTACATTAACGTACATACAGGGTGGAATGGGTACGAGTGCAGATATTTCTGTTGGTGACTGAAGATGGTATACTGAAGTATATCAGCATTTACGTCATCAGCAGACTAATAATTACAGCCATTACAATTCGCAAGTTTTTAGGTTGATTAGTACCTCCTAGCACACGTGGAAAGAGCAGGACATTAATGCCTATTTTCCATGAGCAGCATGTCAAGTGTTGAAGTGTGGACGCAAAACGGTTAAATTAAACTGAAATGCGTAATCCACTAAGTAGAGCAGTATGACCGTACTGCACTGATGCCCTTTAACCCTGTATGAAAGACGAAGTTTAAGGCGCGTACAGAGTCATTTTTGCTTTGCTCATTACGCAAATGGAATAGGAAAGAAAATTGCCACGCCCTGTACAGTTACTTATGGAATATATGCGCAGACTATTTGTTTTTATGACCTGCTATCTCATGAACCAAGTGTCGTACAATGATATAATTTTACAGGAACATTCAGTGTTATATGTGAATAGTGTCTGCGAAATGCGTCGAGAACACACTTGGTTGTAAAGAATTAATAAGTGAAAACATCATGCACGACGCGACAGTTTTACTCCATGAACAGCGAAAATGTGGAAAGCGGTAAACGTTTTGTCTTTCATTATTTTGTGCGAGCTGCCAGCGAGGAAAAGTTTGGTAAAGGTTTTGAAATTCTGTGTAAAGTTTCTTGCAAGTCACTGAGTTCTCTTATTCTCAAATACTGGATGAATGAAGTCTGGGGATTCACGCCTCGTGTACTGTAGTACTTTTCCGCCCCACCCCCACCCCTTCTGTAGGTAGGTGGTCATTATCCCCACAGTGACTCTTTCCAGACAGTAAGTTATATGTGATATCAAGTTTGACGCAAATCGGTCCACTGGTTTAGGAGAAGACGTGTAACATACATAAATACATATATTTTTATAATATGTATGTTTGTAGATGTAACGCTATATTAACATTTTCTTCCTACAATCTGCAGTGACGTATTTAACCCTCTTTAATGAAACGGGTTGTGATTTTTCGACCTCCGAATTCAACACATAATTTTTTTTTTTTTTTTGGGCCCATGGAGGGGTTTTCTTAGCTTTACCCTCGTTCTCCACGCCCAAGAGAGAGAGAGAGAGAGAGAGAGAGAGAGAGAGAGAGAGAGAGAGAGAGAAGGGGGGGGGCAGAGGTTAAGATGAAAAATGTTGGTGTGGAGGGGGAAGGAAGAACGGTTAGAGGGAGTGACGAAGACACAGACAGATAATTTCTTTTATTTACAGAATACCTTTTGTTTCCGTATCCTTGAAAGTGGCGTGTCCCCGATCACGAAGTTACCTGTTCGAATACTGATGGTGAAGAGAAGAGGAAGAGAGAGACGGGTACAGAAGTTTTCGATCGAATTTTTGTTGAAGCAATAACTTCAGTGCTAAGGGTACTCCCTAGATCTCTGCGTTCGAGTTCATTAAGTCTTGTGGTCTTGTTAAAGAAAGTTATGTTATTACTGGGAATTCGGTCTATTCTATCTGTCATTTCCACCACCACCACCAGGAATAATGCTAGGTGACGTGGTATGCGAAACCTGATTGTTACACGCAGGATGTGGACACCCTCCAGGAATTTTAACTACCTGTTTGATTCCCAACGACATGATTCAGGTACAAAACTAGCAAAATCTACGTGTGGATACGCAGAATGACTATTTCGATCTCCAGCGAGAGACTTCACGACAAATAAAATGTTTGTGACCCGAACTGGCATTCTTGTTTTTCACTGGCAACCATCATACCAACATACTAACTGAGATATCCGTGCATCCACGGTGGCCTGACGTAAGACTCCAGTAGCTCTCCGCTACACTCCTAGCTCCAGCGAGGCTCTCCGGAATGAGACGAATAGAAAAGCGTTCGAGTTCGAATCCCAGCTCGGCACAAAGTTTTATTCTGTCGGAAATTGTAATTACTGCGTAGGCACTACTCCCCTCCGCATACTAAAAGGTTTTTCAGAAAACAGTTCCTTCCCTGTTGACGAGCCATTTCCGTAATATCTTCCCTGTTAGGAAATTTAGTTCAGCAAGTTATTTAGGAAAGACTTCGTAGAGTTTGGAAAGTATGACGAAGATCCTAATAGTCTGAATCTTCCAGCAGGGCTCTCAAATAACCTCTGAAGATGGTATCGTTACCCCCGAAAGGCAAGAGTATGACCCAGCATACGCGTTCATTCAGACAGCATCTTTCATCGAGTATATACATCATTAGTTTAGTGTGGAGGGTATCTTACTTTATGCTTTGCGTAAGAGCTTCGCAAAGATGGTGGAAATAAGGTTAGAGCTTAACGTACCGTCGACGAGGAACTGGTTAGGTAAGATATCGCAACCCCAGATCGTACTTAGTTTGGCAAGGAAAATGGCTGTATCCTTTTCAGATGACTGGCATTCGTGCTGGTCGATTTATGGAAACCACGGAAAATCTAAACCGTGTGACTGGACAGAGATTTGAACTCGCTGCTCCAGAGTACAAGTCCAGCGCGTTAACCACAGACGCGTCACTAACCAGAGAAGTTATTGTAAGATATTCCGCTGTGTTTGTTTTATATCTTTAATATTTTTAGGGAAAACGTGATGAACATCTTCTTTTGCGTGGTTTGTCACGCATTCATTCCATTCTGTCACTTTCCTGGTTTACTTACATTTCCTTCGTGTCTGGTAAAAGCTGCAGCTTTCAGGGCACTCTGAAATGTGTCTTTGTCGTGCCATAATATTTTTATAATTTTAACATCTTTCTGCGTTTGAGTAGTTCTTTCGGCCTAGAAGACAAACTTTAAGGCGCACTTAGTGCATTTATAGCTTGAGCATAACAGAAGACTAAGAGAAGTTAGTTTTCTTTTTTTTTATTTTGTTTACTAATAGGTGACTGCGTTCTTTCATTCCTTTGCTTCCAATTTTGAAGCATTGTACTGAGACATTCAATTAATTATCTTCTGTGCCTTTCATACATATATCAACAAATGTGTTGCATCACCCCTATATGTCGTACATATGTGTTGCTATTGTTACTGTTCCTGTACCGATCGGAAAGTCACCACTGATGTTTGTAAATATACACATAATTACCATTAGTGCTATCTACGGGTAGAGCACCGGACTGGTAGGGGCTGTAGAATGTCAGTTGGAAGTACAGCACCAGTAGAGACGCGTTATGGACGTCTGTAGAAAAGCTGAGTGAACATCCATCATGTCAATAAAGACTCTCGCGACCAATTACTGGGTCCGTATCATCACGTTACACGCAGGAGGCTTCTCAACCAGGAAAGCTGCTCGAACTGTGCACCAGAGTCAGTGTTACATGGTGCGGACGTGGAATCGGTTCCCCTTGACGGTTAGTGTTGAGGCCTTACACAGCATAGGCCATCCAAGTTCGACAGGTTCACAGAATAATCGATATCTACGACTTTCGAGGTAGACTAACCGTGGACTGACTGCTACAGAACTGAATTCGACGTTTAAAGAGGCTAGAGGATGTCATGTATAGCATCAAACAGTTAGGAAACTATTCCATGAGGCGGGTCTCCGTTCCCGGTAACCATTGCGAGCACGATGTCGTACACCACAGCACCATGTACTCCGTTGCTGATGGGTAAGAAACTGTGCAGAATGCCGCCACCCCCCCCCCCCCCCCCCTCTGCCCTCCGCAGCATTGTCGTCAGGTCTTGTTTACGGACGAAATTCGGATTTGCGTGTATCCTAGCAGTCGCAGGCACTGTGTTTAGCGACAGCCCTGTAATACCTAACTTCTCCAACACTGTGCTCCAAACGTGTAACGAGGGGGTAGTGTAATGATATTCTGGGATGGCATTACATGAGGTCACCATACGACTCTTGTGGTTGTTGGGTGCGAACTCATTGCTCTACAGTAGAGGGACAAGATTTTGCTACCAATAGTAGGACTGTATGGCCAACATTTTGCTGACAATTTCATTTTGATGAATGATAACTAGTGGGCTCATCGTACTGATAGGATGACCCTGCTTGTTCCCCGGACATGAGCGCAATCGAACATGTGTGGGATCGATTGAAACGAGCTGTTTTTAGACGTTGTACGCAGATTATCCATTGAAGAGTGGGATAGTTTGGATCAGGTTGGCTCGATGATCTCATCGGTGGTATGCCACCACGGATTCAAGCCAGCACCCGAGCAAGACGACGTTCCATCACGTATTGACGTTGCTCAGAGTACTGTGAACGAAACCAAATGCGTAAAAAGACGATTTCGTCGTTATGAAAGTGTTTGTTTTTTTATTTGGTAATCTGGAGAACTGAAAATTGAAATATACGCATGCCTCAGGGCCAAATTTTATTTCATGTACCATGAATTGCGAAATCGAGGGATATTGGAAAAATTGTGTTGACGTGTGTAGATAAGCCGGCCGGTGTGGCCGAGCGGTTCTAGGCGCTTCAGTCTGGAACCGCGCGACCGCTACGGTCGCAGGTTCGAATCCTGCCTCGGGCGTGGATGTGTGTGGTGTCCTTAGGTTGGTTAGGTTTAAGTAGTTCTAAGTTCTAGGGGACTGATGACCTCAGATGTTAGGTCCCATAGTGCTCAGAGCCATTTGAACCAATTTTTGTGTAGATAAACTGTGTTCGTATCAAGCGTATAAAGTTCGACTTTTCCCCATTTTTTTATTTACCATTGCTCCGTTGGTGGTAACGGAAAATTAGTTTTACTTTCAGTATCTTTTAAGCTTGTGGGTCTAGGTTTAACGCATGGGGCCGACTAGATGGACTGTACGTCGTATGAATAGCCTGCGGTATGAGTCATGCATACCACAGTCTATCGGTAAATATCGTTTTGAAATTCAGATTAATGGCTGTCGGCAAACAAAAGGATCTTGTCACGTTTCTGTAGCTGCAGGGATTCGCAATTACGACACTCCTATCGTCGTATACGTAAGGTATGAGTGGGAGAAATCATTAACATGAAATACTTCGTCGCAGACGAACAAATAGCGGAAATGTCAACACACGACACGTTGTCATGGAATACTTACTTCAGCAGCAGTACGGATGTGAGATCACTGAAAATTTGTAATATTCAATTCACTTGAAGACCAAAAAGTACACTTCGGTATGATAGAATGAAATTTCAGTAGTAGCTATAACTGTCATGCAATTATATGAAGAGGAGAAGATTTAACGCTGTTGCTGACTTTTTTGTTCGATAGTGCGCGGAGAAGGATACAATTTATCATCATTTTATGTAAAACATTCAACGGTATTCTCTGTTCCTTAAATCCAGTCGCCAGTGAACTTCGTGAACAGCTATCGCATCTGGCTGTGATGGCCCTATCTTTTATTGATTTCTGTGCTTTATTCTACGAAATAAGAAAAATGTACAACTGCAGAAGTTAGCACAGCTGTACCTTGTCACGTGATCAACCTTATTCCTGCAAAGGTCTGAAATACACTTAGATTCTTCGAGTAGTACTTTTTTGTACAATATGAAACATTTCCAAGCTTGGCAGTGAAAGCACATATTTTTCAATATAGTCACATTTTATGGCAGGCCAAGTTGTCCAGTGTCATTTCATTTGATATTTTCCATAAAGCAAATTAAAATCTGAAAGGATTGCAAAACGCCTGTCTACGGTTTGCACAATGAATTCAATGGATTTAATAAAGTTTACCAACCGCATATATCGTTAGACGTAGGAGGTGATGGGATACAGAGGATGTTAAATCAAGTAAAATGCTTGAATGTTCAAATATTCCGTAATTCAGTGCTTCAGCCTTCTCACTGACAAAGCACCTCTGCATGCAGATTCATTGCCCTGACGAAAGATAAGTTTTGTCTTTTGCAACCAACGACTTTCCTCGTGTATTTTTTCATCCAGTTGCTATAGGAGACTTGCGTTGTATTGTTCTGCAATTTGTAAGGTAATTATTAAAACGAATCTCTATGGTATTCCCTAAAATACTGGCTTTGTTGTGATACAAGACACCAACCCACTACTTTGGTTGCTGTTCGCTGCTAGCACGAGACAGTGACACTTACAATAACAAATAGGCTCACTAAATCAGATGGAATCTTCCTGAAACGGTTAAAAAATTGCTGCGAAATCAGATTTTTAATTTTATTTTCATCAGCATCCAATTAATACGACACAAATCTTGCACAAAGTTTTTCATTGATAGTTCTTCGTGTAAAATTTACTGTATTCATTCTTCTCATGAACTGAAGATGAGTTCAGCTTTTCGTTCGTCTCATGACCCCAGAGCGATGAAATAAAATACGGAATACAAACGTAATTCAAGAACAAAAGACTCAGAGAAAATATCGCATCAAATTTTCCGTCCACCGATAGCTGAGATACAGAAAACTACAAACATCTTTAACTGCCGATCATCCAGTGCAATACTGTGCCATTTACCGACGTTTCAATCTGTGTTTGCAGCTTTTGAAAGTCTTGACTAGAGGTACGACCACGTTTGGATACAGTCGCCTATTTATTAACCGATAAAAAAGAATTCGCAGACTCCTTGCAAGTCTTCATCAACTTTGGATTAACAGTTATCAGCTACAAACACTCCAAAGTAAAGAGTTCTGTGACGACATGGTATTTCAAATGGTTCAAATGGCTCTGAGCACTATGGGACTTAACTTCTGAGGTCATCAGTCCCCTAGAACTTAGAACTACTTAAACCTAACTAACCTAAGGACACCACACACATCCATGCCCGAGGCAGGATTCGAACCTGCGACCGTAGCGGTCACGCAGTTCCAGACTGAAGCGCCTAGAACCGCACGGCCACATCGGCCGGCACATGGTATTCCAGTTTATCCATTTGTGGAAAAACAAATATCACAACTTTAACAAAGTTAGTAGCAACGGAGAGACCAATTAAAGTAATTCGCGCGTCAGACTTCTGACTCGAGCCTTTCTGCCGATGATGTGATGTTAATGTTCACTGTGCAGACCATCAAAAAAGATCTCACCTAATAACCTACATAAACTTAAACAGGTTATCGAAGACGTCCTACAAAAGGCCTGTTAAGATATTCCAAGACGGGATATAAGTAATGAGCCGACAAGAGACTTTGCCGGCCGGTGTGGCCGTGCGGTTAAAGGCGCTTCAGTCTGGAACCGCGTGACCGCTCCGGTCGCAGGTTCGAATCCTGCCTCGGGCATGGATGTGTGTGATGTCCTTAGGTTAGTTAGGTTTAAGTAGTTCTAAGTTCTAGGGGACTGATGACCACAGAAGTTAAGTCCCATTGTGCTCAGAGCCATTTGAACCATTTTTTTTTTGACAAGAGACTTTAAAGTCTGGGAATAAAGTAGCAGACTTATTGCAGTGCATGACAAACATTCTCCTGGATGTTCTGCCAACGTAAAGAGTGCTCCTGCTCCATGGCTGAAGACAGAACTACGCCAGTAATGAATAAACGAGATTCTGCGCATGGATGATTCAAACGAAATCCAACACTTGTCTGCAATGCTTCAGCATAGGAAAGCCAAAATCTGATGCTGTTTTTAAAGCCTTTGCAGACCAAGTATACGACTTTTTCTCAACATCAGTCAGATCTAAATTTGTGATATCATGCTTGTACATACACAGCACCCAAAGCAATCATGAGGCTCTCTTCTGATGAAATGAGTATAGATATGATTAAAAACTATTATTTCAGTTCTCGCAGACGTCGTCAACATCTCTTTTGTTGGTAGCACATATTGTACTGCTTGCAAGAAAAGCTGAACTCACCCCAGAGCCAAGACTAAAAAACCGAAAAGGACCTGGTCAGTACAGACCGATTAGCATACTACCCGCACTGTCTAAAGCCTTTGAGTACACTGTTCATGAAAAGCTCACGGATTAACTTAAAACTTATCCATGATAAATATCTATAGGCTTCCAAACACACCAAAGCAAAGCAACTGCATTAATCAGAGTGACTGATAAAATTAAACACGCTTTGGAGCGACGTGAAACGACTGTTTCGACACTGCATGATTACAAATGTTTCAAATGGCTCTGAGCACTATGGGACTGAACTGCTGAGGTCATCAGTCCCCTAGAACTTAGAACTACTTAAACCTAACTAACGTAAGGACATCACACACATCCATGCCCGAGGCAGGAGTCGAACCTGCGGCCGTAGCGGTCGCGCGGTTCCAGACTGTAGCGCCTAGAACCGCTCGGCCACTCCGGTCGACTGCATGATTACAGCAACGCTTTTATTTTCGATACGTGTAAATAATATATCGGAAAAAATGTATTGCTGTAATTAAGCAGCGTTAAAACACTCGAATTTTTCAAGAAAATATAACGTTACACATGTTTAGGTGAGCTATTCGACCGTCTAGGGTTGGTACGGAGCAGAGGTGAATTTGTTCGTTTTCGTGGGTGCGAGTCGGCGGGCCGTGGATGCAGCGCGCCCGCTCCAGACGAGCTAAGTTACTAAGGCAATCCGCACGTGTCCAGATATTGGGGACTTGGTCGGCGGCTGCTCGAATGGCTTGGGTGCAGATGTACCAACAATGGCGGCGTTTAAGGAGGTGTAAAATATGGCTACATAGAACACTTAGAAATTCAATAATAAATCACAGCTCAATAGTAGAGAAAACTGGATACATCTGCAGCCTCAAAAAGTGAAGTGTATCCGATAATTTTTTCAATATCTTAAAAACTGGAAAGGTTAATAATTTATAGTGGCTGAATATTTTCACAATGAACATTAAAATTAATAACTTCTGAACGTTTCGTGCGATTTCAACAAACGATGTTTCACAGGATAGCATTGCACTATAGCTGCCATCCCGGAAAACTAAAAATCTGTATCTAATTTATTTAGTTACTTAATTAATTTTAATTTTTTATATCTTTTACATCATGAAAATGTCCACAAGAACATCGTATTCTCCTCAGTAACACAGAAACTGAATGCAGTATGGCAAGCCTCATATCTTGTCCCACGTGTGAAGTTATCTAGTGAATATTTTATTATTTTTTTACAGTAACTTTATTTAAATGTTGATTATGCCTGTTATAAAATATTGTATTTTAAAAGTGGTCAGCTGAATGAAAAAGCCGACACCACCAATGGATGGAGCGTCAAAAGATGCTTCTATCAAGCAAGCCAAAGTTATTGTTTAACAAATACTTAACATCATTTTAATATCTACTTCTACACCTACATTTACTTGATTAGTCTGCAATTCACAGTTAAGTGTCTGGTAGAATGTTCATCGAGCCACCTTTAAGCTACTTCTCAAGCATTCCACTCTCGAGCAGCAAGTGGGAAAAACAAACACTTCAATTTTCCTGTGCGAGCTCTGATTTCTTATTTAATTATGATGATCATTTCTCCCTTTATGCATGGGTGCCAGCAAACTTTTTTCACACTCGTAGAAGAAATTTGGTGATTGAAATTTCATGAGAAGGTCCTATAGCTGTTAAAAACTCCTTTGTTTTAATTACTGTCACCTCAATTCGTGTATTGTAGCACATGTGCTCGAATTTTGTCTTATTTATTTATGATAAAAATATTATTTATTCTTATTGTAAATGGACTGAGTGGGCTCAAATGTTAATAACATTTCATTTACTAACATTGTATTAATATGTTAGTCTTATGCAAAAGGTGGTCAACTGAAGTCTTAAGAAACTAAGAATACTACAGATTATGTTGCCTTCACGATATAAGAATGAGGTAGTGATGGATTACTACTGGAGTGCAGAAATGAGCAGGATGCTGGAGACGGACTCTCAGTTTCGAGAGCTGGGAGAAGGCAGACCTACCTGAGGTAACTTGTGGTATTCAGTCGTAAAGGTGATGGATGTTGGAAGGTAAACGGCCGCTTAGATATTATAACTTCTGAGGGAACTTTAAATTTTTCAGGTTCTAAATATGGTCCAGTTCTGAACTTTGATTTTTTTCGCTTGCTTTCCGTAATTAAGACTAGATGGAGTATAAGTTTCTACGCTTTATCTCACATATGTAAATATGTAGATCGGCACACTAAACAGTAAATTTTTTTGAGTTGGTGAATATTTCGTGTTTTTTGGTCATGGAATGGGACTTAGTTTCTGCGCATCTTTGAAGATTAGTTAGCTGTTGATGAGTCTACTGTTAATCTTGTAGTGCACTTAATGCAACTGTACTGCTTTTAAATAATATTATCTGCAGCGAGTTTAGCTGCTGGTCACGAAAGCAGACATGTACGACTCGACCCTACAACTTCATCGAGTCATCATTTGTAAACAGAGCAGCGCATAGCCCAATTACTGATCTATTCTTTTTAGCCAATTTAGTCAGGTTAAAACAGTTGTAAAGGACTAGTAATCGTTGCGGAGTGCAGTACTGTGGTTCGAGAGCTACTTCGAAAACATATGTCAAAGAGTCGTCTGTGAGTCGGAGAAGTCATCATGGAAAGGTATTCTCTACAATTGCCCATAGTTCTGTCCTAGATACATTGCTCTTCTCACTGTGTATCAATGATATTTCATTTGTGCTTCATAACTGTAACTACCACTTATATGCTGACTGTATCTAGTTATATCTAATTGCTGCGCCTAGGAACATCGCTGCTGCCGTATGAGGTATGAATGACTGTCTTTGTTCATTATCATGATGGGCACAAAATCTGGGTCTTGACTGAAAAACGTAGCTCATACCACACGCAGAATGATCGACGGACATTTTTGTGAAACAGTTACTCCGTTGAGTGTCTAAATTACGGAGAACAAATTGTTACAGCAAGAAGAAAAACTTTCTCTTGCCTGTTTGAAAAGAAAGAAATTTAGAAAACCATTTGTACCTAAAATAAACGAACATTAGTCCAGTCTTCAGCCCTGCTGAATCGTCATTTCTATTTTTGAGTTGAACACTGTGTAAATAGTGTAAACACTACACGACCAGGGCTAGCTATGAGGGCTTGTGAAAGATTTGTGTTTAACATTTGGTTGTTTCATCACATTAGTTCTTCCTGTGCTCAGTTAGGATGGACGCGACCGAATAGGTGACGTAGTTTTCACACTCTATTTACTTCTTTGGTTCATTAGTCATTGGTATCCTCAATACATCTTCTCACATATAAAACACATATTATTCCGTAACTACAATACCAGATAGAATACGTCCAGTATCTTGGCTGTACCTTCGCATGACACTAAATCTTCCTCTATCTTTTTCTCCATGGAACAAATTACGCTGTAATCTGCGTCTTATTCAAACCCACTCTGCATTCAAGAGGACATTAACCATCAATTACCGCCAGTTACATTATGCAAAATAAGGTTCATACGATTCTGACTGCTCTTTAGCCTGTGCTAGTTTGCCAATGGCCGCTGCTACACATTTGTACAAGACATGCAGCATATTCTGTGAGGAGTAATTGGAACTATTGTCGGTATATTATCTTTGGTCATGTTCGTATCTTCTTAGATGCACTAGCGCAGAAGTTGGTTGCCATCATGTTGCACAAGGTGTGCGAGATTCTTTGGTTTGTGGATAGTATGTTTTTAATCAGTATATATAAAAATTTTCTCTTTAAGTAACAACCACTGGACAAATTATTTCAATTCTTATGGTTCTGCGTATTCAGATATGAACTCGAGTTACATTAGTGTAACAGTGTGCGTGGGATTTTGTTTATGAATATTCGTCTCTGTGACAGTAGCAATAGCTGTTGCTGATAGCGGGGCTGAAATATACAGGAGACTGCTGCAAGATACTGTCTGAAAAGCATGTTCCTCTCAGACAGTTTTAAGCTAATCTTGCAAGGGCATTGATTTCTGCTGGAAAGGAAAATTCAAGAGAGGACATCCGAGCGCTGAAGATATGTCGAAAAATTTCAAGAAACGTGGTTCTCCAGTAACTCCGGCGCTAGAGCTCCAAAAGCACAAAGTTGACCACTGTTTTCAGTGGAATAAGACGAGATGAAAGTATAAAATTTAGAAGAAGCAGAATTATTTTATTCAGTGTCAAAAATGCAAAGTTTTTCTGTGATTCAGCAAAGACAGAAACTGTTTCAGGAGATTCCACTACCATAAGAAATGAGGCTACATATCCTTGTTGTTCCATTATTGATTGTGCTTTTGCAATGAGCCGATTCAGAACTTAGAAATTTTAATACATATTTATCTTACCTTGAGTCTCAACGTTACATATGTCTAAAATACTGTAGAAAACGACCTAAAAATGAAAATAGCCAACAGTTGTCCATTTGTCTTCCAATCTATAGGGAACTATAAATACTATTCTGCTACAATAAATATTAACTGTTGTGGCTCTTGAAGGTTTAAGTTTTATCTGCTTCCATCAACATAGCTTCCCTCTCACAACATCCCACCTGTTTTCTTTCTCCACAACTGGTAACCAATATCTCTCTCACTTTGTAAACTGTATATGGATTTCTCATCATTTATCTATTTCTGTTTTTTTTCCTTTCATCTCATATTATAATCTTACCCTATTATTTCTCGCCCTTCTTCTGATCAGTCAACTTCTTTTCCATATTCATTCCTTCTGGGGATCCAAGTTGGCAGGCGAGGGAGATACACAGGTATATTTCTTATATAAACGAAGTGCCAAAGAAACTGGTACAAGCATGTACATTCAAATACAGAGATATGTAAACAGCCAGAATACGACGCTACGGTCGGCAACGCCTATATAAGACGACATGTGTCTGGCGCAGTTGTTAGATCGGTTACTGCTGCTACAATGGCAGGTTATCAAGATTTAGTTTAAACGTGGTGTTATAGACGGCACACGAGCAATAACACACAGCTTCTCCGAGCACTTTCCCGTACGACCATTTCACGGGTGTACCGCGAATATCAGAAATGCGGTAAAACATCAAATCTCCGACATCGTCGAGGCCAGAAAAAGATCCTGCAAGAACGGGACCAACGACAACTGAAGAGAATCGATCAACGTGACAGAAGTGAAACGCTTCCGCAAATTGATGCAGATTTCAATTCTGGAGCATCAGCAAGTGTCAGCGTGCGAACCATTCAGCGAAACATCATCGATATGGGCTTACGGAGCCGAAGGCCCACTCGTGTACCCTTGATGACTGCACGACACAAAGCTTTACGCCTCGCCTGGGACCGTCTACATCGACATTGGACTGTTCATGATTGGAAATATGTTGCCTGATCGGACGAGTGTCGTTTTAAATTGTATCGAGTGGATGGAGACAACCTCATGAATCCATGGACCCTGCATGTCGGCATGGGACTGTTCAAGCTGGTGGAGGCTCTGTAATGGTGTGCTCCTGCTACGTCTAGATACGACTCTGACAGGTGACACTTACGTAAGCATCCTGTCTAATCACCTGCATCCATTCATGTCCATTGTGCATTCCGACGGACTTAGTAAATTCCAGCAGGACAATGCGACACCCCAAACGTCCATAATTGCTACAGAGTGGCTCCAGGAACACTTTTCTGAGTTTAAACACTTCCTTCACCCATCAGACTCCCCAGACATGAACATTATTGAGTATATACTTATATGGATATAGTTCTGGCAATACTGACCATGACCTTCTTCTTCTGCGTGGATGCCGGCCGGAGTGGCCGTGCGGTTCTGGGCGCTACAGTCTGGAGCCGAGCGACCACTACGGTTGCAGGTTCGAATCCTGCATCGGGCATAGATGTGTGTGATTTCCTTAGGTTAGTTAGGTTTAGTTAGTTCTAAGTTCTAGGCGACTGATGACCTAAGAAGTTAAGTCGCGTAATGCTCAGAGCCATTTCTGTGCGGATGCACACATCTTACCCGATCTCTTACGGGACTTGGTAAGAATGTCTTCCCCGAGTACTGATTGTGTTGGGTAGGGAAACAACGAATGTAGTGTGTGGATATATGAGGTGAGAATGTGGGTCTCGTGGGAGGCTTGCAGTCGCGCTATCCTCTGTGCCCTCGATGGCACAGATGGATTGCCGGCACGGTAGCTCAGCGTGTTCGGTCAGAGGGTTAGCTACTCTCTGTAATTAAAAACTGAGTGAACGGATCAATGAAGAACCTAAACGGGTGTCATCGGACGTCCGCCCCGAACAAATGGTTCAAATGGCTCTGAGCACTATGGGACTTAACATCTGTGGTCATCAGTCCCCTAAAGCTTAGAACTACTTAAACCTAACTAACCTAAGGACATCACACACAGCCATGCTCGAGGCAGGATTCGAACCTGCACCTGTAGCAGTCGCGCAGTTCCGGACTGAAGCGCCTAGAACCGCTTGGCCACCACGGCCGGCACGGATTTATGGACAGCCCTGCAGGGTTCAGGGTGTCAGTTCTCTCCAGTACTACTTCAGACATTAGTGGAGTCCATGCGCCGTCGTGTTGCGGCACTTCTGTGTGCTCGCGGGGGCCCTACGAAAGCCTTCTAGTCTAGGAGGTGTTGGCCCTACTCTATATTGGGCAGGTGTACCAGTTTCTTTGGCTCTTCAGTATGTAAAGAACTTAAGGGGAAAATATGTTAAATGTAAGTTTATTTCCTTTTGTATACTTACAGTCGTGTCTGTTCGTGTTACACAGGTTAATATTTAACGTTCCTATTGTGATATTTCTAAAAACAACTCGTGTTATTTGTAAACAGTCGCGATGTTAGTCGAAATATTACGTGACGTATAACGTTAAAAGTTCTATTTAAGGTTTCTTAATAGTATAAATTACGTTAAAATAGGACAACTAATAGTTTCAGTAGTGTCTATTTCCGCTATAAAAGTTTGAGTAAACGTTTCTAAATCGTATATATCTACACTAATGTTTAATAGTTGAATAGACGCGACATAGGCATATATTTTCCGCGTTATAAGCGTTTAAAAACCTAATCGAATAGTCATGGTAACGCGAATTCTCTAATAACAAAGTGTCTACTAATTCATTCCTCTGCCATTGTATCTCTAAATCAGTGCAAAAACAGCGGCAAAAGCACAAAACATTTTAGTGTCTTTTTTTTTTTTTTTTTTACATACAGCCAATCTTGCGTCCTTGTTGAACATGATACATTCTGTAAAATTAAACTTAATTACCATTTCTAAATTGAGCACGAGCGAGAAATGTGAGTGCTGTTATAGATAAATAAGAAGAGAGATTTGTTGCCAATCTTGTAGGAAATATTTTCTCTGGGGAAGATTTAGTGGGAGAACGCTGGGAAAACAGGAAAGGGTCTCTCTCAGAAATGCAAGTTATACTTGATAAAAGAAATCATGGAGGATTTGAAAGAGCTAGAATTAACCCTGGACGATTTGCATAAGAAAACTGAAAATTTAAAGAAACTGAAAAACATAAAAATAAGGTGTAAAGCAAAAATAAACAAAGAACAAACAATAAACATCGTATTTGACTAAAGTCGTCCAATGAGACCGTAAAAGCAAAAGAGAGAGAAGAAGAAGAAGAAATATTATGTACATTAAGTTGTCACTTTCTTTATGTCACCGGAAAACATTTGCTTGTTAAGAAAAGCTTAATTGCTTAGAGAGAAACGTTGTCTTTTTGTCACGCAGAGAAATTTTCCTTCTTTTCATGTGAACCACACATGAAACGTTTTTCATGAAATTTGGTCTGAATGTTCCAAACCTTTCAGTTAAGTGGCAGTGACTTGAGATCTATGATGGTAAAAAAACAGAAATTAGAGAAGAGGAAACTAGCTACGAGGGGCGTTCAGAAAGTAAGCTCCGATCGGTCGCGAAATGGAAACGACTATGAAAATCCGATAAAGCTTTGCACAGATGTGTTGGGTAGTGTCTCTAGTATAACCCCAGTTAGCATCACGTCGCTCTTCTCATTCCTGAGCTCGCAGTGAGTGCGTAAAGATGTCTAGAAAATAGTGTCTGCCGCCAAGTACGAGGGCCTGGTGAGAAATTTCGCCTGAAGCTATGCAGCTAACATTACATAACTGTCGTGCTGTTTCTTCTTCAAGACAATTCTCAGCCGCATTCTGCAGGGGCAATGAAGATGCTCCTGCATCGTTTTCAAATGGAAATGTGAGATTACCCACAATACAGTCCGCAATTGTCTCCCCCTGAGTTTCATCTCTGGTCACATGAACCGCTGTCTTTGAAGACAACATTTTGACACAGACAACGAGGTATAGGCCAGCGTGGAGAATTGGCGGAAAGCACTGGCGGCTGCCTTCTATGATGAGGCTATTGAAAAGTTGGTACAACGCTATGACAAAAGTCTAAGTCAGAACGGCGACTACGTAGAGAAGTAGCTGAAAGGTGTAGCTAATTGTTACAAGTAAAACATTTCTGATGTTCACTGTGGTTTCAATTTGGCAATCAATCGGAGCTTACTTTCTGAACAGGCCTCGTATTTAAAGCCTAGAAAATTTATTGCCTGCTATAACTCAAGTATGACAGAGTATTCAAAAATTTTATGGGAGAATAAATTTTGTTTACATAGTAGATAAGAGAAAAACCTGTTGGCGAGTCCTGGGTACATGGGGGAGTGGTCGTTTTTTCGTCCAGGCACCACTCCATAATTGTTGCATATTTAATAATATGTTCTATTTGGAATTAGATTTGAGTTGTGTATGAATGTTCACATGTATTTCTAAAGGCTTGTAAATGTTGTGACTTGGCAAGACAGCCAAGCCACTAGGAGGTAGCCGAAAGGCACGCGTTTAGGCTCACGCAGGCTGGCGTGAGGTCTGGAACAGTTAAAGGAGTTGAGTCTAGTAAAAAAGGTACGGAGCTTCTGGAATACTTAACTTAATCCATAATTGGTGAACATCGGTCTGACGGTACATGCATCACAAGATAAATAGCAAATGATAATGGCGCCTTGCTAGGTCGTAGCAAATGACGTAGCTGAAGGCTATGCTAACTATCGTCTCGGCAAATGAGAGCGTAATTTGTCAGTGAACCATCGCTAGCAAAGTCGGCTGTACAACTGGGGCGAGTGCTAGGACGTCTCTCTAGACCTGCCGTGTGGCGGCGCTCGGTCTGCAATCACTGATAGTGGCGACACGCGGGTCCGACGTATACTAACGGACCGCGGCCGATTTAAAGGCTACCGCCTAGCAAGTGTGGTGTCTGGCGGTGACACCACAGTAAATTCCAAAAGGCCAATGCAAACACTCAGCTGTGAATGAATCATTAGCACGTGAGGGCGATTGTTCAACTCGTGACGTGAGAATCGTCCCAGTGAAGAGCGATTAAAGAATCGTTGGAAACGACTGATGCTGTAACTAGAGACCACAATGTTTCGGATAATAAAAGTTGTGTTTAACTTTACAGTGTTTCACGAGAAATTGAGAATGTGAGTTTGAATGTGGGATTGAAGTTTATCAAGGTGTGTGCCCTATGTGTATCAGTATTGCTCGAAGAAGAACGCGGAATTGTGTTGCATTGTACAGGATGGAAAAAGTAAGACAAGCATTAAAAACATTTTCGCTCTTTCTTAACCACGTAATCTAAACAGTAAAGAGATCTTCAGAATTCTGGACAGACACATCTGAATGTGAAACCACGCAGGCGTATGACCGTCCTGAAGGGGTCCTCGCGCAGACCAATGACAGAAATACTTCGTTTGTGTGACAGCTGAGGGCCCGACTTTATTTTGTCTAATCTGAATATGATGAATTGTAGGACTTAATCGTCACTGATACTGAGACACAAGTTCAACTCTGACAACTAAACACTCGTCCATAAAGTTCCGGTACTCGTCGTTCGAAAACAAAAAATAGCCTATCAGATTTAATAGTAGTTGCAAATGTCATAACTAATTAACCACGACTTTTTGCTGGATGTAATTTTATCATCTTCTCTGCACCGTTGACCTAACTGTCAATTTTTTTTGCCGGTCGGCGAGCAGGCGTTGTATGCCGTTACAACTCTGTGTTCTGCTTCTTCGGGGTCGCCCTGGAGAGAAAAATGTACAGGATCGACCACTGCAAATCTGCGTGGCATAGGCCCAGCCATTCACAATACGAGAGATAACCTACCTACGTTTCACTGATTTATAAGAATCATGATATTGTACTCACAAAACCTTGGGCCGAGGTACAATCATTGGATCATTCGAGGGTTGCAGCTTCTAGTCTACAATGAAAAGGGAACTGCTGTTAGGGTTAGTGTTTCGACTGATGTGCGTTCTGCGCCTTTGGTAACATCAAATGTTGTAAGTATACTCCGACGTTATCACTTACACGAGTCGCCGATTACATCGAGAAAACGGCTGGCATATGTACTCTCACTTGTCTCCCTGAGCCACTAATACTTGCCGGAATCAAGCGCCACTATCATTGTCAACAGTCTTTGCCAAAGTCGACAGTCACTGTCTGTGTCACCAGTTGCCGATGGAGACAACAGACGCTGTCTGCGCACTGAGGCACCAGTTTCTTGCAGCCCCTCTTCGGCTCTACAACTACAATACGGTCCTTCCGTTCATCTTCACACTGCACAAGTTCTACGTCAACCATAAATTCTGATTTTTTTTTTCTCAACGCCAACGGTGTGAGGCCAAGCACCACCCCCACCACCACCACTACAACCAGCACCACGAGTAGCGTCAGTGCCACAAAACCACCATTCCCCTACTTAAACCTCAATACCTTACGTAAGCATTGCCAAAATTTACCATCACCACTTCCCTCTATATGCCCCACAAATCTCCTTAAACCCCACCACAACATGAAATAGATACATCTCCTCTGCCTGAACCTTAAAAGAGACAAAACAAAAAGACCAGTTTGTTGGAAACCATCCACATTCCCTCACAATAAAGTTTTTACATCTACATCTACATTCCGAGAACCACTGTGAAGTGCGTGACAGAGGGTTCTTCCAGTTGTACCATTTATTATGCCGTTTTCGGTACCATTCACATATGGAGGGCAGGGAGAATCATTGGTCAAACGGTTCTGTGCGCGCTGCAATTAGTGATATGTACAGGGTTGTACGTATTCCTAGAACATCATTTGAAGTTGCTTGTCGAAACATTCTATAACTAGTAGGCTTTCACGGGATAGTTTGTGAAAGGAAGAAGAAGGAAGACTGAGGTCAATAGAGACGGAGCACAGGCTCAGATTGTGTGTGCCCTTTGAAAGGAACCATCCCGGTTTTTGCCTCAATCGATTTAGGGAAATCACGTAAAACCTAAATTTGGATGGCTGTACCCGGATTTGAAACATCGTCCTCCCGAATGAGGTTAGTTTGCATTTATCTTCAAGTGCCTGCCAGTTCAATTGTTTCAGCACCTCCGTTATACTCTCCCATGAGTGAAACAAACCAGTGACCATTCCTGCTGCTCTTTTTTGTGTATATATTGTTCTCCAAAAATCCACTCCTATATCCTACTCTGCCCTGAGACAAAGTTTCTTAATCCTAAAATAACATCATTTAAATATTTTTTAAAAAGCTTAATGTTAACGCAACCCTATTAATTCCGTATGAAGTATCCATGGCAATAAATTTCAGTAGCCCTGATTTACATCAACTCCTATTAGAAAAAAGAAAGCTTCATTATTATCTTCGATTACCGTGCTTCGAGTAATACAGCGTTTCCTTTCAAACTGCTTGTTTGACGGCGAAGTTCATCATCTTTCCTGCTCCACTAAACCCCTTAAATTGTACGTTAAAAATCACTTGAGTTCGGTTTCAGAACAGGCCCTCAGATATTAATTTATTACCACTATGTAAAAGTGAAGTATGTTTGAGTTTATTGTCTCCTCAACGGCGAGACGGAGCACTAGCTCAGTTGAACAGCAAGAGGAAGAAACAGGATGAGTTCTTTTTACATAAAACAGTCCAGCATTCGGTTGAAATGGTTTAGGGAATCCAGGAGGTAGCGCAGCTTGGGGAGTCTACATAAGGATCTGTAGTGCACTCCTCAGAGCTATAAATTCAGCACCTTGACTACTGCGCCACGTAGATCAGACGCACTATTCATTGCTGATGCACATGACAGCTGTACGTAAGAATGCGAGTATCTTGTACTGACGTCGGATTATGTAGACATAGCTTTCACAATGCTATTAAGTAGAAATAAAATTTTATTTCTGATTCCAGCTTTCTTTCATATTTTAATTTTATCTGCATCTGATAGTCAAGCTGCTTTCATTTTTATCATAGATTTATGTGTTTTAAAAACTGTTAATATTTCCAAGTTATATCATTGTCTAACGTTATGTACGGATTTTCTATCATTATTTACAGCTGGAAGTAGTTTTCTATCTGATATATTTGGAATAACGTGACAGTTGGTTGCATTTCGTATTGAAGACTCTAAGAAACTATACAGACCGATACTCATATTGACGCAAACGGTCTGCTGACATTTAGGCCCTGATACAATTCACAGCTGACAGCTGCTTCACGGTAACACGATTAATACGAAGAACGGTTGTTTTGTGGCTGTTTAAGAACTGCAGCTCATATTATTTGATAAGTATCGATGAGAACAACAACATCATTTAGTAGTCACACTCAGTGTCGGTATCTTACTGTTATAACAAAATGGGTAAAACAGTGGTAATTGGAATGTAATTGAATTAAATCAGGGGATAACGAAAGATTTAGAAAGGAATTTTGTTTTCTGAACACCAAAATAGCTGACGACAGCCAAAGCACAGCTGTAAAATGTGAACTCGGTATAACAACGAAAAAATAAAATATTCCGTGCTATTATAGGGTGGGGTCGGATAGATATTTCATTAAAACCCAATTTTTCGTCCTCATCGGCGGAGGACATTTTCAAGAGGGGTCGCAGCTTCTTTCAGAGTCCTATACATACACGGGCTCGCTAGTAACTGCGGCAAAATTCCGTTTACGAGTGCTCCTGCGCAGTGGCTAACGTCACATGCTTCAAAGCGATGCCCGCGGTAGTTCACGTGGGCCCCCCTGTGAACAAATGGGCGCAATTGGTCGTTGTCGGCTGCCGTCATGCACTGTTGCCATCACCCCATGTTGAAAGATACGTTCACATCTTGTTCAGCACCGGGCTCCAGATGTCATTCAATTTCACGCCCTCCTCTTTACTACTGAAATTTCCGGGGTTTTTAACAATCTCTATGGGCTTCCTTTATAGCCTTTCATGGTATCTGCTTGTGCCTGCCAGTACTTACGAGTCCTATCAGATATGGTCGTCTCCTCGCAGCAAAGTATGTTCCGCAACAGCCGATCGTCAGTCTCTTCTCTCCTACAGTCGCTCTTGTGCTCTTCTAGTCGTTTTTTGACCATTCTATTAACTTTCTTTCTTAACAAGAAAAGCATTCTGAAAAAAGAGGATTTTGTTAACATCGAATACAAATTTAAATGTTAGGAAGTCCTTGCTGAAGGTATTTTTGCGGCGTATGGCCTTTTACAGAAGTGCAAAACCGACGACAAACAGTTGAGACAAGAATAGAATAAAGGTATTTGAAATTTAATGCCAAAGAAGAATACTGGAGATTTGAAAGGTATATCGGATTGCTAATGGGGAGACACTGAATCAGATTGAGTTTAAAAGGAATATGTGGCACAACTTGACAAAAAGAAGGGATCGGTTGATAGGACACATCCTGAGGCATCAAGGAATTGCCAGTTTGGTAATGAAGGGCTGTGTCGCGAGTAAAAGTCGTAGAGGGAAACGAAGGCTTGACTCCGTAACCAGGCAGATTCAAATGGATTTACGATGCAGTAGTTATGCAGAGATGAAGAGACTTATACGAGATCAACCAGTGTGGAGAGAGGGATTACATCAGTCTTTGAATTGTAGAGTCATTGAACTGCAGACCACAACAGCAACAGCAGCGTGCGAAATTTACCACACAGACCTGTCACCTCTAGGAGTAAAAATGGACCTAACTTCACAATAACGTGTTAAAAATTCCACTGTTTATCCCAAAAAATGAGAAATTGTGGATAACAGCTTACAGAAATCAGTTATCGTGAGCTTTCGTGACAGCGTATTAATTGTGCATATCCCTTCCCCAACGAAACGGGTCAGTACGACAACTAATGCTGGTTGACGACGGTATTATTCGTGACTGTATATTTGAATTATTTTGGTAGTCATATGTATAGTGTGTAGGCTTCCTTTAGAATGAGCTATAAAAGTTAAAAAGTTATTGAAGCTGAACGGAGGCTCTGAAAATTATAACCGTGAGGCTTCACGGAACGATGTGTCCACGGCGGTAAAGATCTTTGACCGAAGGCGTCTGTCACACTCCAGTATTACTTTAAACAGGGATTGAATGAACTGGTTGGTCTACTCCCTACTGGACAAGCGTAAGCAGGAGAGAAGAGTTGATCTGCCATATCATTTATAACATAGTTGCTCTTTAAAACAAATCCCACCGCAATCGCAAGGTAACAACTGCGTACTGATGTAGTTAGCAATATTTTGGTATTTTAGGAACATTAATTTTCACTAGTAAGAGTTATTACCACGAATTTTAAATTAATAACTGCAGTAACAAGTCATTTGTGTGTTCCCGACTATTTTTGAAAGTTTCAGTTATTCAGTCATGTTCAAATGTTCAAATGTGTGTGAATTCCTAAGGAACCAAACTGCTGATGTCATCGGTCACTAGACTTACACACTACTTAAACTAACTTATGCTAAGAACAACACACACATCCATACCCGAGGGAGGACGCGAACTTCCGGCAGGAGGACCGCGCAATCCGTGACATGGCGCCCCAAACCTCACGGCCACTCCGCGCGGCTATTCAGTCACACCGGCTATATTAGCCACATTATACTTAAAAACATAGGGAACCTACTAAGATACTAATCAAACCTAGCGGACGTATAAGATTCTAGCCACTTCCGCCTAACAAATTCGAAGGGGCAAGATTCACCACCCTGCTCATTTAACTGAAATCAAATCGATCAGTCGCTGTGAAACAATACCTCTGTTGTTCCACTTCTATAGCTCCTTGAAAGATGTTGCTTTCTTCATCATAAATGTGTGTGCAAGTGATGCTAAATGTTATTGTAGAAAAGTATTATCTGCTCAGCAATCTTCATATCGTGAGCTGCAGCCCCCCTCCCCCCCCCCCCCCCCCTAATTTTAATTTTTATATATGAAATTAGTGAATTTACTCATGGCACTTTTGTTGCCTTAGTCTGCGGTCACTTCCAGAACTCAAATTTTATATATATAACTTACTAATACATAGCGTAATTATTGAATTTCGTGCAATGATGTCAAAAGTACTGGCGCCACCAGAATCAGAAAGCGCTTTGTCGTCATGAATTTTGCTCGTCGGGGAGTAATATGGAACGAGCTGCTTCTACCTCGAGACTGCTAGTAACTTTAACACGCAACGAGTCACTGCATGAATCTGAGCTCGCGAACTTTCCTGATTAGCGTCTACTGAGGCAGACAGCGTAACAGCCTTCCCAAGTGGTAGCGCCATTGTCTACGTCCTATTGTAATGTGAAAAGAACCGTTCATTTCGTTCACATGCCCCATGTAAACAGTTGCGAAGGGAGTTCATTCACTGCCTTCGCCGACATTCCTAACTTGATGAGCTCGATGACCATTAAAGATATCTGAAATATGCGATCTATGCTTTTCGCTGCCTTCTTGTATATTCTACAGATCAGATTTACTTACTTTGTCTTGAGTGCTTACGAATGTATAAACTTTATTTATTTCGTCATTCTGCTTCCCCGTACCTACGTACTAGACTTATTTGCATCGGTTCGTTGCGAATAAGTAATATAATGTACGTGAATCACCTGTGAAGTAAGATGGTATGGAAACAGCCTTTCACACTCCAGATTACGTAGGGAAACTACTCAGATACTAGTGAAAACTAGAGGACATTTAAGATGCCAGTAACTTCCGCCTAACGAATTCGATGGAGCAACTTCCACCATCACAAAAGAGAAAAATGAGAAGGTAAAACGGTCTGCCAAGCTACGGCTGCTCATTTAACTGAAATGAAATCGATCAATCGAAAACATGAAATGCTTGGTTACGGTGTCGCTGTGAAACATTACCTCTGTTGTTCTACTTCTATGGCTCCCCGCAAGATGTTGCTTGGTTCATCACAAATGTATGTCCAAGTGATGCTAAATGTTGTTATCTTTACATATAGAAAAGTATTATCTTCTCAACAATCTTCAAATCGTGGTCTACACCCTTAATTTTTATATATGAAATTCATGAATTTACTTATGGCATTTTTGTTGCCTTAGTGTGAGGTCACTTTCAGAACTCAAATTAATCGTCAATTTAAATAATTTAGTACGACTGCATTCTGAGTTGCTGGTGCATCGATGTATTACTACAAAAATAAAATAAAATAAAAACAGTGGCCGGCCGCTGTGGCCAAGCGGTTCTAGGCGCTTCAGTCCGGAACCGCGCTGCTGCTACGATCGCAAGTTCGAATCCCGCCTCGGGCATGGTTGTATGTGATGTCCCTAGGTTAGTTAGGTTTAAGTAGTTCTAAGTCTAGGGGACTGATGACCTCAGATATTAAGTCCCATAGTGCTTAGAACCATCTTTTAAAAAAAAAAACAGTGAATGGCTGGGGGAGTATGGTTCAAAATGGTTCAAATGGCTCTGAGCACTATGGGACTTAACTGCTGAGGTCTTCAGTCCCCTAGAACTTAGAACTACTTAAACCTAACTAACCTAAGGACATCACACACATCCATGCCCGAGGCAAGATTCGACCCTGCGACCGCAGCGGTCGCACGGTTCCAGACTGTAACGCCTAGAACGGCTCCGCCACTCCGGACGGCGCTGGGAGAGAATGAATGAGAACAGTGGCCTATTTAAGTTTACAAAATAATGACAAGTATTTATTCATCTTTTTATAACTACAACTTACCTGATAAATCTTACAAAAATATTACAAACGTAAATCAGGAAATAATGGTGTTCGATTGGCAAAGCATTCATTGGGGTGGAAACTATACGCAATCAGAGTTCGTTTACATGAATCCACTGTGAGGTCAAATTCTGTTCAATTGGAATCAACTACGACAAGGTAGACCGCAGAGAACAGGTAGCTGTGAATATCGTGTAACAACCCTACGTCGGTGCTGCAGTACTTTACTCATTCACGTTGATTCAGGCGGCAGCAGAAAACGGCACGCCGTGGGCGTGGGGCGGATCGCGGCGGCAGCTGTAATGTTCTGACGCGTCCACGAAATATTGCAAACTACGCGGACTGGCGTTCTGATTATTAGAACGCGAGAAACTTCCTTATCAGAGCCCTGAAATCCTGGCAGATTTCAGTGTGAGCTGCACCCGTTCGCTGGTCTGGCCAACCAGTTTGGTTCACAGGCACGACGGCGCGTGCTAGAATTGTCAAGCGCCAGACGGCCGACTCGGGACGAATGAGTTCACTCTCGTGACACACGATATGTCCGAGATGATATGCAGTTCCACTGTCGGTACAGTTGGAAATGTTCATTGGCTCTTAGTCCACCACAAGTTGCATATCAAAGTCTCACCCATTAGGGAAAGACCTGGAGTTCTCCACCAGAGGACGACCAGAACATGAAGAAGTAAAGAATCACTAACACTTTCCACCAAGCCTTGTACAGGAGCCAAATTAACTGCAAAAACCGCCTCCACGTTGTATAAAACAATCGAACTATCCTCCACTATTGAATCTACCCTCTTTATTGTTCTGCTCGCCTGGCAGCCAATCCAGACACATCACTGGGGTGCCCACGCTGGGAGAGCAAGCCTCTGCTTTGCATGTCCTGAGGGCAGCCAATCAGTGACTCAAAATCTCTCTTGTCGGAAAAAAGAAGATTCTTAGACTAGGGGGGGGGGGGGGTTTCGTTCTCACAGTAAGCACAACCATGTTTCGGCAAAAAACGACTACCGTACCTATATGGAATCATTTCCAATTTCTGAAAGAAGGCTCTTAAGCTTCCCAGTGATGCCTGTGAATTTATTTATTTATTTATTTGCTCACCAAAAGCACCTGGTGACTTCCTGGCGGAGTTACAGTCTTGCTTCCACTTAACACGTGCACCAGCCGTTCTGATCATATCGTCACAACTTATAACATGAGAATGGTTATAGTTTTATGACAGTTCCGTCATTTGCACAAAATCTCAGTTACAGTAGTCCCTCTTACTCCACCCACTTTCCGCCTGCCTCATGTTAAATGTTTGGCGAGCCGGCGCCTTTCTGCTCCAACCCTAAGGTGGGGAGAGTGGAGTGCCACGGCCCGAGGCCCCTTTGCAGATACAATTCAAAGAGCTCTGCTTCTCCGAATCACTTGCACAGCCAGGTCGCTGGGCACAACATTTATGGCCCGCAATCCACCTTTCTCCTTGTTCTCCGTCGCCTGCACTACGGCCCTTCGGGTACAAGTTCTCTACAGACTACACATGCAGTCATATGAACATTCTGCCCACAATTTCCTCATGTAAAAAGCCATAAACCACACATACCAGACGTACTACTGGGGAACACGGAGATCATGACCTAAAATATGAATATTAATCTGACCGACAGAGTAGTTAAAGTGAGGAGTAGCTTGCTACCTTTCATCCTTTTATTGAAGCGTCTCTTGCGTCACTTACTTTCAATGTTAGTTGAGAAGAAGAGTTTATGTCCTTCTTCCGCAGAGAAACCTAAATAAATAACTTTCTAGCAAAAGTCTACAAACGTCAATAAATGAAAATTAATAATGTTATCAATATTTAGAATTGATTCTCATGACTGAAGTGCATAAAACATTGGCTCGCTGGAAATTAAGTCGTGGTTCTCGAGATGCTCCATGCCAAAAACGATGTCAGTTGGGGAGGCAGCTATAAAGTCATTACTGTTTATCTGTGGTGTCTGTTCTTTTGGATATGTCCGAAATAACAGACACTACATATTTAACAGTTATATCTATAGGCTTTAACGGCATTTCATGATATATCTTCAGTGTGGATGCACCTTAGGTCCTATCTCTTGCGGGAATCACGTGAAACGGTCGCAGATTCGAATCCTGCCTCGGGCATGGATGTGTGTGATGTCCTTAGGTTAGCTAGGTTTAAGTAGTTCTAGGTTCTAGGGGACTTATGACCTCAGAAGTTAAGTCCCATAGTGCTCAGAGCCATTTGAATCGCGTGAAATGCTGCAAACAATGAGGATTGTGGACAGGAGAGCGCTAGGAAGTAGTGTGCGACGAGTTGGGAATTTGGGTTGGTGGGGAAAAATGTTCGCACGGTCGAGGCAGTCAAGGCGACCGCTCGAGTAAAGTGGGAAATACGGTTTCGAGTCACGGTCGGGTACGAATTTTCAAAATAGCTCTGGGCACTATGCGACTTAACATCTGAGGTCATCAGTCGCCTAGAACTTAGGACTAATTAAACCTAACTAACATAAGGACATCACACGCATCCATGCCAGAGGCAGGATTCGAACCTGCTACCGTATCTGTCACTCGTCTCCAGACTGTAGCGCCTAGAACCGCACGGCCACTCCGGCCGGCACGAATTTTCAGTTATCGTTGCTGAATTATTTCAGTGCCCTCATACGGCTGACGTCGGCATTTCTCTTTAATGTTATAAAGGCGTTGTATGCACTAATAAAATTCCGACAGACGGCGTTGTTAGGGAAGTCTAGAATCATATTCTTTTCTCCATTCGTTCGTGATGAACGCCGGTAAAATTAGAAAATTCGTGCAATACGGAGCGACATCGACATTCATTTACCCACACGTCATGACCGAATGAAACAGGTGGACGGAAAGAGATACTGGCACATTTGCCCTCTGCTGCATTCTTTGCGGTGGTTTGCCTCAACGGATTTACAAGCAGTAATGGCACTTAAGACAACGACTACATTGATGTACATTCCCCTGTCAAAGGAAGTATAAATTAAAAACTTCAGCTAAAGTTAGTGTAGCAGCTACTGACAAGGCTCATGTGGCTGGTTGTGCAATTTTTTTTGTTATTATCCATGGCACAGGAGGTTTCACGGTTTCGTTAAGTCCTATATATGCTTTGCTGGAAAAATGGTACACCTCCAGCGAGCATTTCGATGGGTGATTTTGGATGCAAGCGTATCTCTACATACGAGGACGTGCTGAAAAGTAATGCCACCGAATCTTTTATTCTGTTGTCAGTAGCGGTTGATGTAAAATATTTGGAAATTTGTGGTAAGGACTTATGGGACCAAACTACTGAGGACATCGGTCCCTAAGCTTACACACTACTTAATCTAACTTAAACTAACTTACGCTAACGACGACACACACACACCCACGTCCGCGGGAGGACTCGAACCACCGACGGGGGGAGCCTGATGGACCGTGACAAGGGGCCCTGCACCACGCGGCTACCTCGCGCGGCTCGATTGATGTACACTCCTGGAAATGGAAAAAAGAACACATTGACACCGGTGTGTCAGACCCACCATACTTGCTCCGGACACTGCGAGAGGGCTGTACAAGCAATGATCACACGCACGGCACAGCGGACACACCAGGAACCGCGGTGTTGGCCGTCGAATGGCGCTAGCTGCGCAGCATTTGTGCACCGCCGCCGTCAGTGTCAGCCAGTTTGCCGTGGCATACGGAGCTCCATCGCAGTCTTTAACACTGGTAGCATGCCGCGACAGCGTGGACGTGAACCGTATGTGCAGTTGATGGACTTTGAGCGAGGGCGTATAGTGGGCATGCGGAAGGCCGGGTGGACGTACCGCCGAATTGCTCAACACGTGGGGCGTGAGGTCTCCACAGTACATCGATGTTGTCGCCAGTGGTCGGCGGAAGGTGCACGTGCCCGTCGACCTGGGACCGGACCGCAGCGACGCACGGATGCACGCCAAGACCGTAGGATCCTACGCAGTGCCGTAGGGGACCGCACCGCCACTTCCCAGCAAATTAGGGACACTGTTGCTCCTGGGGTATCGGCGAGGACCATTCGCAACCGTCTCCATGAAGCTGGGCTACGGTCCCGCACACCGTTAGGCCGTCTTCCGCTCACGCCCCAACATCGTGCAGCCCGCCTCCAGTGGTGTCGCGACAGGCGTGAATGGAGGGACGAATGGAGACGTGTCGTCTTCAGCGATGAGAGTCGCTTCTGCCTTGGTGCCAATGATGGTCGTATGCGTGTTTGGCGCCGTGCAGGTGAGCGCCACAATCAGGACTGCATACGACCGAGGCACACAGGGCCAACACCCGGCATCATGGTGTGGGGAGCGATCTCCTACACTGGCCGTACACCACTGGTGATCGTCGAGGGGACACTGAATAGTGCACGGTACATCCAAACCGTCATCGAACCCATCGTTCTACCATTCCTAGACCGGCAAGGGAACTTGCTGTTCCAACAGGACAATGCACGTCCGCATGTATCCCGTGCCACCCAACGTGCTCTAGAAGGTGTAAGTCAACTACCCTGGCCGGCAAGATCTCCGGATCTGTCCCCCATTGAGCATGTTTGGGACTGGATGAAGCGTCGTCTCACGCGGTCTGCACGTCCAGCACGAACGCTGGTCCAACTGAGGCGCCAGGTGGAAATGGCATGGCAAGCCGTTCCACAGGACTACATCCAGCATCTCTACGATCGTCTCCATGGGAGAATAGCAGCCTGCATTGCTGCGAAAGGTGGATATACACTGTACTAGTGCCGACATTGTGCATGCTCTGTTGCCTGTGTCTATGTGCCTGTGGTTCTGTCAGTGTGATCATGTGATGTATCTGACCCCAGGAATGTGTCAATAAAGTTTCCCCTTCCTGGGACAATGAATTCACGGTGTTCTTATTTCAATTTCCAGGAGTGTATTACACGTCATGCATATTATTTGGTCGACTTTCCCAGAGAACTCTGAATTGTAGAGTGTAACGTGGCGGTGTGTAACGTAATTAAGCTGGTACGTGAGAAACAGCGTGCTGCAACAGACTTTCGAAGGGAAGGAAGAAAGGGAACTTGGATTTAAAAATGGTTCAAATGGCTCTGAGCACTATGGGACTCAATATCTGAGGTCATCAATCCCCTAGAACTTAGAACTACTTGAACCTAACTAACCTAAGGACATCACACACATCCATGCCCAATGGAGGATTCGAACCTGCGAGCGTAGCGGTCACGCGGTTCCAGACTGAAGCGCCTAGAACCGTTCGGTCACACCGGCCGGCTTGGATTTAACTTCCGGCGACATCGAGATCATTATAAACGGAACACAAGCTCGGATTGTGTCAAAGATGGCGGATGAAATCGACCGCGTCCTTTCAAAGGAACCATCCCGGCATTTACGTGGAGCGGTTTAGGGAAATTACGAAAACCTAAAACTGGATAGCCGGAGGCAGGTTTAAACCGTCGTCCTGCCGAATGCGAATCCAGTGTGCTAACCACTGCGCCACCTCGCTCGGTCTCGGTGTCAAGTTTCGAATCCAAAGAGATCGGCCACACACGGAGCACTCTCTTCTTCAGTATGACGATTCGAGACTACAACGAGCGCTGCGCCATCTACAACAATCCGACGCCTTTCATCGATCAACCTCCAAACAGTCCCGACTTGGCCCCATACGATTTTCACTTGTTTCCGAAACTTGAAGAACGCCTTTTCGAGGACTTCGCTTTGATAGTGATGAAGCGGTGCAAGCAGAGGTGAGGTTGTGGCTCCGTCAACAAGGTCAAACGATCTACAGTGACGGTATGAACAAACTGGTCTGTTGTTGGCACTATGTTGAGAAATAAATATGTAGACATGAAGAATAAAGACGTAGAATGTTAATAAAGTTTTTTTTATCTAAAAAGCTTTAACAGTTTTCACATAAAAAATCGGAGGCATTAATTTTCAGGCGCTCTCATAGTTGTTAATTCAGTTATCATATATGTTGAAAGTCCCTTTGTGGTTTGTTCATATTACTTCAGTTTTCCTCGATAATTCAGACTTATTGCACTCACTTTTAATATATCGAGACAAAAGTGGGTTATTTGATTCAGGTTCATTCTTTGTTTATTCCATCATAGCTAGAATTCAGCTTATTCCTTGTTCACGTTGTAACACCTCTCCCGTCACTTATCTGGTTTTGGCGTGTGTTCACCCCAGGTAATTGACTAACAGATCAACAGAGAGTGCAAAACTGCCGCAATGTCGGATAACGCAAAGAAAGTAATAAGGCCCTGTGACTCCTGATTGAACTGTGGTGGCAGTGTTGACATTAATTGATTCAGAATTGATCCCTTTTAATTAAAAAGGGATGCACGTTGATGTTATATTCAGCTATTGAACACGAGATGCAAATATTGAACATAAAATTAATTAAGAAACTGACTTGGGATTTCAACTACTTGATTGAAAATAGATGCAGTCGATTAGCACAGATTTATTTTAACTCACGACCTTCAATCATCACATTACATGACTCTCCTAACAGGCAGTGGTAATAAATTGCGTTTACGTGGAGTAAAGCGCGATAAATCAAAAGTAATTCCTATCAACTGACCCAGGCGTAATGCGAAGTGCGAGAAGAATTCTACAGTACACGGCCCATGAAACTCTCTTGGCAACTTTGCCGACGTGATCCAACAAATTAATCAGTGGCCGGAGCGGGCGCAATATCACCGAATTCACCATCACCCGACATTAATTATTCCAATACGTCCATACTATACTCTCTACAAGATGCATTGTGCCTTGTCAGTCATTTTTGTTCAGCCCTACTGTTCGCTCAAGGTGAGTTAGGTGATCTTTAATGACTTCATGTAAGGGGCATAGTTCTTGCCATCTTACAACGTTTGTGGCAGCGTAAAGTAAGTCACACGACATGAAAACTTTGTGGAAACACGTCGATTTACTGGAGGCTAGTTTATTCCAGGGAAGTATTCGAGTGACCGTGGCCAGCGGGGGAGCGGCGAAGGGAAGCGACAATAGGCAGCTTAGGGTGGCTCAAGCTCTGAGAAAGCGGTAATGGGGTGCGGCCTCCAGCTGCCTTAAGATGAGTGACAGTGAGTGGGTGGTTGACCCCATGCTAGTTCAAATGGTTCTGAGCACTATGGTACTTAACAAATGAGGTCATCAGTCCCCTAGAACTTAGAACTACTTAAACCTAACTAACCTAAGGACAGAACACATCCATGCCAGAGGCAGGATTCGAACCAGTGACCGTAGCAATTGCACGGTTCCGGAATGAGCTCCTAGAACCGCTCGGCCACCGCGGCCGGCGCGGTGTATTAGTAAAAGACTATGTACCGATTTCGAGCTGTGTCCTCCATTCCAATTGCATACAAATTAATCGGTCAGTGGACGTCGAGTTTACTACGACCAAGGTCTGGAGTTCCGCTGGAAATGAGATCAGGCAAAAAAATAAACGAGATTCGTGTTCTAATATGGGTCCTTAGATATGTTGAGTTAGTGGCGGTCGCCTTCAGAGTAGGACTAATTACAGCCTACACTCGTCTGCATGCCATCCTTTCATTGGTCAGAATCTTTGGGCACATTTCTCTCCGTGAAGCTGTGCAGTTGCTCCACCTCTGATGTCTTGAAGACGAGTTCAAAAACATGTCTACTACCAAACCGCTCGTCCACTGTCACTGACCTAAGCACTTTCGATGAAACGTGACACCAGCTCGGGGACGTAGATGAGGATCGAAAAGCATTCGCGTCCTTAATATGCCATGACCGACACTTTCTTAACCATGTTAGGCTAATTGTCTTTCTAACAAAGAAACACGCTCGTCTCTCACTGGATGGTGTTGGTATTACATTCTAAATTATTCTGTGGTTTTCTTAAATTCAAGATCTATTCTTATTCGCCCTCGAACATAAATTTATTTTATCAACATTATCCATGAGATACATTTGCTCTAGATTAATAATTTCTGATACGATTTGTGGAGATACGAGGTCTATTTGGCCACTGTGTGTTGTATTGTGTATTACACTGGGGACCTAGAAACGATGGAGAGGCTTCGTCCCACCAAAGCCCTCAGTGGTTCACAACCCCATAGCAGGCCACAGCAGTCCACCCACCCCACTGCCATGCCATACCGAACACAGGGTTATTGTGTGGTTCGGTGCCCTGTGGACCTCCCCTGGAAACATCTCATACCAGACCAATGTAACCCCAAATGTTTGCGTGGTAGAGTAATAATGGTGTACGTGTACGTGGAGACAATGTTTGCGCAGCAATCGCCGACCTAGTGTAACTCAGACGGAATAAGGGGAACCAACTCGCATTCCCCGAGACAGATGGAAAACCGCCTAAAAGCCATTCACAGGCTGGCCGGCACGCTGGACCTCGACACTGATCCGCCGGGCGGATTCGTGCTCGGAACCGGCACGCCTTCCCACTCGGGAAGCAGCGCGTTGACCGCGCGGATAGCCCGGGGGGGGGGGGGGGGGGGGAGGCTTCTTTAGTGAGAACTCTCTGCCAGCCGTACAGCCGTAGCCGAGCAGGCGAGCAGTTACTCAAGAAGTATCCGGACAGCCATATGTAATGTGGAATCAGCCACTAGATGTCACGAAAGGCGGTCCCGCAGGGAGTATTGCGGTGTCAGCGGAGAAGCAGTAACAGCAGAGCTCAGTAATTTCTAACGTGGACTAGTCGTTGGATGTCACCTGAATAACAAATCCATCAGGGACATTTCAACCCTTTAAAGCTGCTCACATCGACTGTCGGTGATGTGACTGAAGTGAGGCGAACACGGAACATTGATCACTGGGGTGAGTGCGGGTGGCTGTAAAAAATTGCATGAAATCAGCGGAAGGAATCACTCACGAGTTCCAAAGTGCTACCTGCAGTCTAGTCAGAACAATAATTGCGCATAGCAACTTAATACGAATGGGGTACGTTGATCGAACAGCTCCCTATAAGCCACACATTTCTGTAGTAAATGCTAAGTGACGCTTGAGGTGGTGTAAAAAGAGACAGCACTGTACAGTGGATCTCTGGAAACGAGGAATTGGGACTGATGAATCACGCTATTCCCTGTGGCAATCCGATAAAAGGGTTTGGATTTGGTAAATGCGAGATGACCGTTACCTTCCATCATGTGTAGTGCCAGTAATGAAGTTCAGAGGAGGTGGTGCTGCGTGGTATGGGGGTGTTTTTCGTGGTGGGGATGTGGTCCGCAATTGCGTTTAACAAAACGCTGAATGTGGAAAGATATGTGTGCACCCGAAGAACAATTCGTTGACGATGACTGAATCAGCATGACAGTGCACCTTGTCATAAGGCAGCATCTATGAGCAAATGGGCTGGAGTCCTTGAATGGACTGATCAGCCCAGAGTCCTAACCTATATACCTGACACTTCTGGGGTGATTTGGAACGTCGACCTCTCTCCAGACCCCAGAAATCAAAATCACTCCCTTCTGTGGTTCTGGTTGCTGAGGAAGAATGGACTGGCTTTCCTCCACAGACATTCAGACACCTAACTGAAAGAGTCCCCAGCAAAGTTCAAGTCGTCGTAAAGGCGAAAGATGGACACATCCCATATTGTAAATGTAAATGTCGTTTGACTAGGGCCTTCCGTCGGGTAGACCGTTCACCGGGTGCAAGTCTTTCGATTTGACACCACTTCGGTGACTTGCGCGTCGATGGGGATTTAATAATGATGATTAGGACAACACAACACACAATCCCTGAGCGGAGAAAATCTCCGACCCAGCCGGGAATCGAACCCGGGCCCTTAGGATTGACATTCTGTGGCGCTGACCACTTTTTTTTTTTTAATCTCATTTTGTACGCTTTTGTTCGTTGCATTTGCTCGGGGCGGACGTCGTAATACATCCGTTTAAGTTCGTTGTTGATCGATTAACTCAGTTTTTTTTATTACAGAGGGCTGCTAACCCTCTGACCGAACACGCTGAGCTACCGAGCCGGCGTCCATCAGCAGGAGGCGGAGTCTTGATGTCATTGTTGATCAATAGTTCGCGGGTTATTAACATTTTATAATGCTGATTCAAACTGAGATCTGTTGTGGGTTAAAGCTACGAATTTCCATTTTTGATCATATCACTGTGGAATATCAAGTTTTTGAAAGACCTCGTATAACTCGTAAAAACAGCATTTTGTTCCTAGTGGCACAGTTTAATAGGTAGGAAGATAGGCTTTGCACCCAGGAGAAAGCAAATGATCTCTTTTTTGGGGAAACGTCAGGGAGTCAGTAGCTTCCCGAATGCGGTAGCTCGAAGCGATTAAATATTTCATTGTGGGAACTCTTGATTTCCGAGTTAGGTGGTTAGGTGCCGCAGTGATTATCACGCTGGACTCACCCTCTGGAGGATGGCGGTTCAGATCTTCTTGCAGGCATTTTGCGGGGTTTCCCTAAATCGCTTAATATTTATGATAAATGACAGGCTGGCTCCTTTGAAAGAGCACGGACGGTTATTCTCCCGTCCCTTCCCGTCCCTCCCCCAATTCGACCTTCTGCACCAAATGTGGTAACCTAACCTTCCTTTCTTTTTTCATTGGACTTACGAATTTGTATCAAATTCTACATCATATTCGCACTCGGGCTATAACGGATGCGTCTCCTATATTGATGATGATAAATTATATTTTTTTACCTTATTCTGGCTGTTATATCCACACATACACTGTTCAGTCGCCGCGCGGGGTAGTCGCGCTGTCTAATCGCTCCTTGTCACGGTCCGTGCGGCTCCCCCCGTCGGAGGTTCGAGTGCTCCCTCGGGCCTGCGTATGTGTTTTGTCCTTAGCGTAAGTTAGTTTCAGTCGGATTACGTAGTGTGGAAGCTTAGGGACCGATGACCTCAGCAGTTTGGTATGGAGCCATGCTGACGCCAGCGCCGCGGTCGGCTGCACTAGGTCCCTCGGTTGAGGATCCATGCTGCGAACAGGCCGATCGAGGTGGTCCCACGGATTCTCGATTGTGTTTAAGCCCGGAGAGTTTGGTGGCCAGGGGAGTAAGGTAAACTCATACTGGTGCTCTTCGAAAGACGCACGTACACTGCGAGCTGTACGACACGTTGCATTGTCCTGCATGCAGGTGCCATCGCAGTGAGGAGAAACAAACTGCATATAGGATTGTACATGGTCTCCAAAGATAGATGCACACTTGTGCTGATCCGTTGTATCTTCCAGAATGACGAGATCACCTAGGAAATGCCATGAAAACTCTCCACAGACTGTAGCATATGCAGTGTGTTTTCTTTCAGATGTTTACACCATACACGCCAAACGTCATGTGTCCGATAAAGCAAAAAATGTGACCCATCTCAAAAACTCACCTGTCGCCACTCAGTGGACGCTCAGTTGCGATACTGGCCTGCAAATTTCAGACTTCTCGCCGATGAACAGCATTTAGCATGGATGATGAACCAGGCGCCTGCTGCGAGGACCTCGTACGCAGCAACATTCGCTGGACGGTCGTTGAGGAAACACTGTTGGAAGCCCCTTGGTTCATCCTGGCCGTCAGTTTCTCTACAGTTACACGTCTATTCGCGCGTACACATCTCGGCAGCCGTCATTCACCCCCGTCATCTATGGCTTGTTGTGTACCACAGCTGCCTTAACGCCAGTTTTGGATTCGCGCCGTTTTGCCATTCATGGTATACTTTAGTCACGTCGGCACGCGAGAAGTTTACAAGCTTGGCCATTTCGAAATACTTCCACCTTTTATGACAAAGGCAATGATCATGCCCTTTTGGACGTCATATAAACACTGCGTTTCCGCATTACGGCAACGACTGCACTGTTTTTCGCGTCCCCTGGACACGCCTTATATACCCTCAAAAAGGGCTCTGAGCACTATGGGACTTAACTGCTGTGGTCATCAGTCCCCTAGAACTTAGAACTACTTAAACCTAACTAGCCTAAGGACATCACACACATCCATGCCCGAGGCAGGATTCGAACCTGCGACCGTAGCGGCCACGCGGTTCCAGACTGAAGCGCCTTTAACCGCACGGCCACTCCGGCTGGCTATATACCCTCCACTGCTAGTGTTCACACCTGCTGTCTGTAAGTGGTTACTGCACGCTGACGTCGAAAGTAGGCGGTGGTCACATTAGTGTGACAAGACAGTCTATAACGTCCTTAAAATATCTGTTAAACGTTTGTTATGCACTGATTAGCCTACAATCGTCTGACCAAACAACTTCCTCCATTTCCCCTTTACCTTTGCAAATGCTGCCATCTTCAGTCTCGTTCATTCGATCATGCCCTCTAAATATTTTAATTCAGCTGTGGAATTCAGAGTATTATACTTTTAATATAGTGCTCGAAATACACTCCTGGAAATTGAAATAAGAACACCGTGAATTCATTGTCCCAGGAAGGGGAAACTTTATTGACACATTCCTGGGGTCAGATACATCACATGATCACACTGACAGAACCACAGGCACATAGACACAGGCAACAGAGCATGCACAATGTCGGCACTAGTACAGTGTATATCCACCTTTCGCAGCAATGCAGGCTGCTATTCTCCCGTGGAGACGATCGTAGAGATGCTGGATGTAGTCCTGTGGAACGGCTTGCCATGCCATTTCCACCTGGCGCCTCAGTTGGACCAGCGTTCGTGCTGGACGTGCAGACCGCGTGAGACGACGCTTCATCCAGTCCCAAACATGCTCAATGGGGGACAGATCCGGAGATCTTGCTGGCCAGGGTAGTTGACTTACACCTTCTAGAGCACGTTGGGTGGCACGGGATACATGCGGACGTGCAATGTCCTGTTGGAACAGCAAGTTCCCTTGCCGGTCTAGGAATGGTAGAACGATGGGTTCGATGACGGTTTGGATGTACCGTGCACTATTCAGTGTCCCTTAGACGATCACCAGTGGTGTACGGCCAGTGTAGGAGATCGCTCCCCACACCATGATGCCGAGTGTTGGCCCTGTGTGCCTCGGTCGTATGCAGTCCTGATTGTGGCGCTCACCTGCACGGCGCCAAACACGCATACGACCATCATTGGCACCAAGGCAGAAGCGACTCTCACCGCTGAAGACGACACGTCTCCATTCGTCCCTCCATTCACGCCTGTCGCGACACCACTGGAGGCGGGCTGCACGATGTTGGGGCGTGAGCGGAAGACGGCCTAACGGTGTGCGGGACCGTAGCCCAGCTTCATGGAGACGGTTGCGAATGGTTCTCGCCGATACCCCAGGAGCAGCAGTGTCCCTAATTTGCTGGGAAGTGGCGGTGCGGTTCCCTACGGCACTGCGTAGGATCCTACGGTCTTGGCGTGCATCCGTGCGTCGCTGCGGTCCGGTCCCAGGTCGACGGGCACGTGCACCTTCCGCCGACCACTGGCGACAACATCGATGTTTTGTGGAGACCTCACGCCCCACGTGTTGAGCAATTCGGCGGTACGTCCACCCGGCCTCCCGCATGCCCACTATACGCCCTCGCTCAAAGTCCGTCAACTGCACATACGGTTCACGTCCACGCTGTCGCGGCATGCTACCAGTGTTAAAGACTGCGATGGAGCTCCGTATGCCACGGCAAACTGGCTGACACTGACGGCGGCGGTGCACAAATGCTGCGCAGCTAGCGCCATTCGACGGCCAACACCGCGGTTCCTGGTGTGTCCACTGTGCCGTGCGTGTGATCATTGCTTGTACAGCCCTCTCGCAGTGTCTGGAGCAAGTATGGTGGGTCTGACACACCGGTGTCAATGTGTTCTTTTTTCCATTTCCAGGAGTGTACATTAGTTTCCTGTGCTTAGCTTTTGATAATTGTTTCCAGAGAATCCCGCACTCAAAGAGTGGTTTGCAGTGTGATGAGTCTCCTGTAATCGTGAATCTGATATTTTCTTTGGTGGTCGGCGGCCCTTCCAGACACTACAACTGCCTTTAAATGTTAGTGGGAGAAAGTCGTGTGTGCCGTCTTTCTGAGAATCGTGTAAACTCTATTTTTGTGTTTTAGTGTTCAGCATTTGTGTTTATGAGACGGATGTGGGAACAAGACAGGAACTGCCTGTATCAGGAAGCGATTGAACACACTCCAAAACTAATCGACGTAGGAGACCTGCGACCGCCAGTACGGCTTCTGGGTTACCGTCTCGCCAGCAAGCTAGCGTTCTACACATTGCGTTGAGAATCGGCTCTGTATGAGCAGATCTGGTGATGCACTATTTTATGTTATTTAGCAAGGAATGAAGGCGCTAAAATTGAGAATACCACACACATCGGCTGTAGTAACGTAAGTTGTTCGCAGCATCCTAGCACTGCTGACTCTGTTGCTCATTCTTAATGGGCAGTTTTCCACGACGATCACGAAACAGAGCCTGATACTCTATTTGTTTCTGCGTCGTCTAATGGAGAAGAAGTCGATCAGAAGGCACTGCTTTTTCTGCGAGAGTACCATGCGAATATTAATTTGGCGTAGTGCTGGAACTAGCTAAAGCTTGGTTAGTATTTCGTGATATATGAGTCACTCCTCATGTGGAGGGGTAGTTGTTAGCAGTTGAATGACTGGTCCTTGGCCGTCGACGATATTACACGTGTCAAACTTTTTTTTTTCCAGAGTCGCAAGGTGAGAAGAAGGGTGCCATAATTAAAATCTAAAAAGCTGTTATTGACTGTTGACTGGTATGAACATCTGGGACTGAAGTGATGGGCGATTTCTGTTGAAGTGGAATTTCTTGATAATGGTATTATTGCTTTTCTTCGCATTGCTATGGATATTTCGGATGAGTCTAGTGTAGGATGTGCCACTGGCTATTGGTGATCAGCTGCCAATGGTTGGGGATGGATGAAACAGAAACAGCGGGTGATATATGGGTATTGACATTGTAGCAAGTGAGAACTCTGACAAAAAATGATGTAGGAGTCTTAGTATGTTAGGGTCATGTATGGGTATCGATTCGTTTGAGAAACAGGCTTGATAATGAGGGTTATTGGAGTCTAACAGGTATGTGGAAATGTTGAAACTAGTTGTTCAAGAATGGCATGTTAGCTGACACTCAGATATACTTGGTTTACTGGAACAGCTTGTCCTAAGACTGAGATGGAAGCTAGCGCCAGTAGTAGGAATTATTTCACGCGAAGAGGCAGGAAGCGGTGAGGTATTGAATTGCAGATGGCGGCGAAAGTGGACGAACAGTCAGGTGGCGAAAGGATAATGGCGCTGGTAGAGTTGGGGAACTGTTGTAGCCAATAACAGAAACATAGACAATGGGAAACACTTAACGCTCTATAATACATTCTTTGGGAAACGAAGAGGTGGTCACAAATCTATTACTCTAGTACAAAAGAGCAGCTTTGCCAGTTTAGTTTACAGTTTGATGGGGCTTCGACCCATACTCCAACGGATTGTAAATGTCCATAAATTAAGGAAGAACGAAGGAAGATAATCTTTAATTTTCCTATGCCATCGAGCTTCTATTAAAGGCAGAATAAGTGAGAGAAACAGGGCTTCTGCCACACTAAAAACTGTCGGTACATCTGATGAAATACAGGAAGCATTTTGTTTACATTAATGTTAGTGCAAAGTAGATTACTGTTCTAATAACAGCGTTTCGTTTGATGCTGATCACCTCACAAGGAGTAGGCGTCGAGACCTCCACTGCTGCTGACATCTAGTGGCGTTTGCGCGCACACACAACGGCAGCAAACTCGCCTGTAACTTTTACTGTCGCTAGAGGGCAATGCGTGTTCGTTACATGTAGAGAGTCTGTATAGAGAGTTGCCAACGCCGCTACGGCGGCCATGTTCCTGCCAAACTTCGGGCGGAACGTTCGAACGGGCGATAATAGAGTGCAAAGTCCGCGGAAATACCTCTGTCCCTGAGACAAAAACACTAGATGCAATTGCGAGAAATATTCAAGTAAACATTTTTCGAACGATTGGATGCTTACTGGACCAGTAACACACACCCCTGCACACTATCTTACAATGAATGTTAAAACCATTCGGCACCTAGATATTTGTGTGTTAAAGCTGGCTTGGAAGACAAATCACCGCAATAACAAGAACGTTAACAACAAATATAGGCCCTGTGAGATTTGTTTTCCGTCTCAAGTGCAAAACGTTAAAAATATACCGCACATTACATCTGATAAAAGAAAATCATATGCAGTGTACCATTGTGACACGCAAAAATGTTTGAGGACAGGACAAAAAGTATTCATAAGACTTTCTCACAGGCTGAATGCTTTTCATGGGTAACTTCACGATTAAGAAACACTACTGATATCAGGCGATGTTAAATGCCCTGCAGTAACGAAACAATATAACAAGAAAACTAATTCAATAAATCTGCAGACGTGGTACGCCACAGAACGTAAAAGTTTTCAAAGACAATCTGTTCAGCAAAAAGTTTTCAAGTGAGTAGTGGTGACACATCCAACAACAAATGCGAAAAAATGTGTAAATAATTTACCCGTGTCGAAACTCAGGCGATAAAAATAGTGAAACACAAAAAATGCCTTGTGTTCTGGTTCGCAAATAAACCTGAAATTGACATCACAAATTCGGACGACCACTGCAAAGCGTTTGATGACACTTTCCGATACCAGTGAGGACTGGCGGATACAGGCTTCGTAAAAAAACTGGTGGTGAGAGGTACGAAAATTTGAAGAAATATAATACATAAAAAAATCAGTACATTACAATACTTGTCGGTGCGATGGATTTACAAGGAAACAAGAACAGGTGCCTGAAACTGAGAGTTACTTCAGTGAAGTAAAGAAGTAAACAATTTTGGTTACAGGAATAACCTAAAAAAATCTATGAACAAATGCTATTAAGGAATTAGTAACTGCTCTTCGTTATGAGAGTCTGTAAGAGATAAGATGTTAACAACACAAATGCGTGTTAAATTCATGGTCCTTTCCTATTATAACTGATTGGGATTGCCAATTTTTATCGTTCGGTCTAATTTCTCACTCTGCTTTTAAGTTTGAAGATGCAAAACGTATTTTCAGCCATTTGTCATTACAAAGATGACAGTAGTAAAGCCTGAGCATTGCTCAAGTGTATAGCATCTTAAACTGCATCTCAGACTTTTCAGGCGTCTTTAAGCTTTCAGACTATGTACAAACCTATAATATACAAAGCATTTATATCTGCTTGGACTTACCTCAGATTGGCTGTGTCCTGCATTCAATTACATAAAGTTTTAGGTCATTTCCTCTTGACCAGACATTACAGAATGCAGCAAGGAGGTACAAATTTGAAACAAGAGTCCCATATAGACAAATTTCTATTGGGTCTAGTAAAAATCATGGGCATACACTCTCTCTGCCACAGAGTACGAACATTCAAGTTGCAACCATCAGTGAAGAATTGCATCTCCCAGCTGACCTATGCAGTGCATAGCCTTGAGGTGGCCTGGAATTATGATAAGCTCTTCTCCTTGCCATCCTATGTAGTTCCCTATCCACATGACCATCATCAACGGCACTGATTTAGATTAGATACAGTGGTCCATAGACCCCACAGCGAGGAAGAAATGCACATGAGGGCAGGTCAGTATTCACCAGACAAAAAAGCACTGAGGGGCAGACTGGCACACAGAAAGCGCTGTGTGTGTGTGTGTGTGTGTGTGTGTGTGTGTGTGTGTGTGTGTGCGTGTGTGTGTGTGTGTGCTTGTGAGCTGCTCAGTGCTTATTTTTCTAGGTACAAAAATTGAATTTCATTTGCTTTACACACGTGTAAATTCACACTATGGAATAATGTCCAACAGGACACTCTTAACAACCTGTCCTCATTTTCATAAGGTGAGGCAGGTTTAGTATCATTTAGCACCGGTTGTTTTATTTTATTCGTTTAATAGAGTCTAATATTGTGGGTAGGCAGAAAACACGGCCTCCACCCACCTTAAAGATATTTTAGTCAAAGGCAGAAAGAAGAGGAAATGAAGAACATAATGAGACATGAATGTATAAATGTGGAAGTACATGACATTCTTCAAACAATTGTTTGATGTAACATTTCCTGAAATATTTAATTGGATTGTCCAGGAGCAGGATGACTATTGGCAACAGGAAATCATCTGGAAATTCCAAGTATATTCAGGCTTATTAAGAACACACAGAATGACTCAAACTCGTTACTTTATTTTCAGCATAACAAACAGATGTAGAAGAAAGTGTGCATCAGCAATAATGTAGGCAGTTAAAGCTATTGAGTAAAATAGAATGCAATATCTCTATTTGTCAGCAATTAACGACATCATTTCCATTATTAAGGCATTAATGAAACAGCAGAAACAAAATCTAACGTATAGTGCATAAACAGTATAGACGTACAAATTTGTTGCGAATAATAATTGAAACTCATTTTCATTATATACATGTCAATTAACACTATGGAATAATGTCCAGCAGGACACTCATAAACTAAAAAGTAGATAAATATAAAAAAAGGTTGGTGTGATACTTAACCATAAGAACATGGTATATTTTATAAACAAATGCTTTAGCAGTGGTGAAACTTACCTACAACAGGATTTATTAACACAACAAGTCAATGTACACTACCACTAGTGTTTGTGCCATTGCCTAGCAGTAGGTAGTTAGTAACAGAGTGTTCAGTATTAAAAATAAAACTTCTAGAGCTTTAAACAACAGTGTACTTGCCAAGAGAATGAATTAACAGGACGGAAGGACTTTATTTGACAATGCTAATATACCATTGATACCCAATTACAAACCCACTACATTTCAAACACACTAAGTCTCTTCCTCTGCACACAGATTAGACATCAGTCAAAATGTAGGAAATAACAATTCCCAGCACTGTCATATTTCACAAAGATAATGAAAACTATTCAAAAAACAGGCTCATGAATCACTTACAGAAAAACATGAAATGATCGTTGCGGCATGCGGCATTCGGCCATCGAAATTGCAAGTCCTTTTTAGCTGACGCCACTTCGGAGACTTGCGAATCAATGATGATGAAATGATGATGAAAGACACACAACACCCAGTCTTCGCGGTAAAGAACTATTTGACTTAAGATTTAGAAAATTGTACAACATATGTGGTGGCAGCATTTACGGTAGTAGTTCCGTAAAATGTTAGATGAAGGAAACATGTAACTGGCATCTTGCTAGACCCAACTAAAACCTTTGACCCACTAGACCTAGGAATTTTGTTAAAGAAACTTCAAATGCTTAAAATGTTTAGGATAGTGAGGAAATCGTTTCTACCCTACGTAGAAAACAGAATGGAATCGATTACTGAGACAATTAACTGGACTGGTAAGCATCTCTCAGAACAAGAGCATGTAAACACAGAGGTTGCTATGCATTGGGTACAATACTATTACAAGTTTGCATTAATGATTACGCATAATGTACCACACTGGCAGAAACAATACTGTTCACAGATGACAGCAACTTTTTATTTAGTGCTCAGTTACCAGAAATACTGAAGTGATAATTGTACCTATGATAACACAAACATAGGCAAATAACAGAGCTACACAGATAAACTAAACACAATGAAATTCAGCATAACAAACAAATCTGACCTTGTAAATCTGAACGTAAATTACCTGATCCCATACATTAAATTTTTTCCTGTGTATGTTGATGAGCAGCTGATATAGGATAAGTACGTCAAATACCTTGAAAATATAATGTATACAATACAAATATTGGACCATCTATGCAACTCGTCATGGTTAAAAACATTTTACTTGTTTGGTGGAAATGGTGTTACCATTCTGAGATATGATGGGACATGAAACTTGCACTGGTGCGTAGATAAAACTGAAACACAGTCCTTCAGCTCAGAAAAGTTTCAGAGCTGAAGCACAAGAAATAATTTCTTGTAGCTGTCAGATAATAGAGATAAGATTCACTACAACTACCTAAACATTTTGAGCCAGTGCATGCATAGCAGAAGTTTTTCTGGCCATAGCATGGCCAAATTTCAAGGACATATTCTTCTTAATTTTCAGACAGAATTTCTTCATGTGAAACCTGACAAATCGTTTTACCAGTTTCAATTTACTTTTGTGGCAATCAGGAAACTGAACTTCTTAGATTTGATCAACACTATGAAATTTATCAATGACAAACTGAAAACAGTTAAAATTCTGTGTGTTTTCAAGTGTAGGAGCAATATTCCTAAAAATCACTTCCATTTAAAAAAAAAAAAAGGAAAAGCATTCCTCTGAGGCATAGATAAGGCCTTCTTTTTCCTGTCTGAACTGTTTAAAATTCACAAAATTGCAATAATCTTTAGTTTTTCCGGTATATGAAGCTACTACATTCAGGCACTTCTCACATAGCTTGTCAAATATATAACATGCCTGACATTTCTTTCAGTGTCACATAAGTCATCCTCACAACTGATTTCACGCTCTTTCCAATGTTTTGGAAGCTTAAATACAGGCTGAGTTACAGATGATGTGGGGCATGTAATGGAATGTTGGTCAAGAAAACTCGAAAGGTAGACAGAATCACTCTTGTCGTAGGATACTTTCCCTACATATGTGAAATACTGAGCAACACAAATAGTTTTCAAATTGTTTTTGTACTGCAGTGCTGGGGGAACCTTCTGGATACTTTTAACACAGGAGAACAAATTTTCTAGGCAATCTTGTATTAATCTAGCTGTCAGCAGAAATATGTAATTATTCTTGGGCAAAAAGATTTTCCGCTAATCAAGTAAACTTTGTGTGGACAGTCTCACACTACTTTGAACTGGTTTCCAGTGATCAAATTTTCCAATTTCAATACGCTCAGATATCATCATAACTTCATTCAGAAACGTGATAGCCCCATTGTATCTTTCTTGATTGACGGTGCTGAGGGCAGTAATTGAACGCCTAGAAGTAATTGTCGAAAACCACTTGTCAAATATCTCAACAAACGATGCTGTCGTTCTACGAGTATATTCAGCAGTATCAGTTTCAGAGGACATAAACTTCAAACCACGACTGGTTTCGTGACTCAGAAAAGTACTTGCCCCAGAAATTTTCATTTTGCTGAACTTATTTGCCTTTATTACATCTGTTGTTAGCTTGGGAACAAGTTTCAAATCATTATCCTGATCAAAATAATGTAGTTTCTTAATATAATTACAATCAACAACTGTGGATGGCAACTTATACTTAGCCCTTATACTCTCAGGAATGTTTATAACAGTGTTGGACTGCAAACATTGACTAATGTTTTTGAAAAGGTGTGGCACATCTTCAATGAAGTATATTCTTCTACCTTAGGGCTTAACAACTGGCCGGTTTTGAGCGCGAGTACTCGCGTCTGCTCAGGCACGTGCTAGCGAGCAGGTGCAAGGTCGCGGAGTAGGGAGGGAGGGGAGGAGGGGAAATGCGCGCGCACGTTTGAATGGAGCCGCAGCGTGCCCATTGAATTCGCGCCGACTGTGTAACGTTTAAAGTACTACGATCAGCTCTAACAGTGACTTCGCAGGTTAAGAATCATGTCAAGTCGCCGTTGTGTAACCCCAACCATGCTTTCGCAGTTCAACCCCCATTGGGAGGAATTGTATCTGTTTACAGTAAAAGACGGTGTTGCAAAATGTTTAGTACGTCACAAAACGCTGAATTCTTTTAGGAAATTTAATTTGCAGCGACATTATATGTCGTACCACGCGAAAGACTACGGAAGTGGAAAATGTGATGGACCAGATCGTGCACAGGAAGTTATTAAACTTAAAAGGAGGCTATCCGAAGGAGATCTGGACGACGAAGAAAAATCAACTGAGGCAGCTTTCAGAGTGAGTTACAAAATTGCTTTGCTTTTAGCAAAATCCCTGCGCCCCTTCACTGATGGCGATTTAATAAAAGAATGTTTGGTAGTTGCAGCGGAACATTTGTGTCCATCTCAAGTTGAACAGTTTCGGATTGTGCCATTATCTAACATGACCATTATGCGTCGCATACAGAACATGGCAGACGACGTCCAGAGCGAGCTTGCAAGTATCTGTAAAGATTCTATGGCGTATTCTCTAGCTCTGGACGAAAGTGTTGATATCACTGGAACAGCGCAGCTTGCCATATTTATTAGAGGTGTTAATAGAGATCTTCAGGTGAGGGAGGAGCTCCTCGATGTAGTAGCCATGAAGAACACTACAACGGGAGGTGATATTTTAAGTAGTGTTGAAGAAAGTGTTGAAAATATAGGATTGTCGTGGAATTCTTTAGTTTCAGTGTCTACAGACGGTGCACCAGTGATGACAGGGAACAAATCAGGTTTCATTGCGCTGTTGAAGGAGAAAATGAAAAAAACTGACTGTGCCGAATGAAATAAGGGGCGTTCACTGTGTGATCCACCAGGAAAAATGTGATGAGTGTTGTTGTTCGTACAACAAATTATATAAGGAAGTATGGGCTACAACACAGGCAATTTAAAAGCTTTCTTGAGGATGTAGAAAGCCAGTATGGTAGCCTGCCTTATTACAGCGAGGTCCGCTGGCTTAGTCGAGGCGAATTATTAAATCGATTTTTTTTCCTATTAGACGAGATAAATATGTTCATGGAAATAAATAACATGTGTGTTCCTGAATTGAAAGAGCCTTCATGGAGATGTGATCTCGCGTTCTTAGCAGATTTAACTAGACATCTGAATGCTTTGAACATTTCACTGCAAGGTAAAGATCGGCTAATTACTCATTTCATAGATCGAATACGAGCTTTTAAAATGAAATTGACACTTTGGGTGAGTCAGCTGGAAACAGGAAATCTAGCTCATTTTCCTAAATTATCATCCATGCAAGATGTTCACAAAGACTGTGAACGTTATTCACATAGTTTAGTTGCCCTTAAGGAAGAATTTGATCAACGCTTTCATGATCTGACAGCACTAGACAGTGATTTTGATCTGTTCTCCTCTCCATATTCAGCGAATATTGAAGAGATTCGTCCTGAGCTGCAACTAGAACTTATTGACCTGCAGTGTGACAGAGAATACAGAGACAAATTTCAGAACAAGAAAAACATTTTGGAATTCTGCAGACACTACCCTCAGGATAGGTTTCCTCGTTTGCACAAACTGGCGGCTACAATAATATCAATGTTCGGTTCCACGTATGTTTGTGAACAACTGTTCTCTGGAATGAAATGTAACAAGACGCGCCTGAGAAACGCATTGTCTGATCGAAACTTAAACTGCACGCTGCGCCTACAGTGCACAAGAACAATTACTCCGAACATAGACGCAATTGTAAAGGGCAAAAAGTACAAGATAACCGAGAATCCCACACTTCAGTGACACCTTTTATTGTGTAACAGTTCACAAATTAATACGAATGTAAAGGCATACACTAAGCTACTAAAATTATGTGGCACAAGTACATTCTCCTTTATTTGTTTCATTTGTCACAGTAATAATTCGTGAGTGATATCCCTGCAGGTGGCCGCGGATTTACATCGACTGGCGGCAGCTGTTGTGTGCCCCACGTGACTCTCCCCACTCTCCGCTCTGGTCGGGTAGTGGGGGTAGCGTGCTCGCGCTGCTCGGTGCTCACGCCTTGCTGCTCACAGCTTGCTCCGCGAGCACGCATGTTGTGAAGCCCTGTTCTAGCTGGATCTTCAGGATTTAAAATGTAATTCTGAATGACTAAGCTTTTCCAGAAACAATTCCGAAATGTCTCCACATACTTTGATTTGCAGCACTCATATCTGATGTCACACACTGTACACGTAGTCCTATATGTTCACTGCATTTAATTATTTGTAAAACAATGTCACAGAAAACTTTACCACATACACTACTTCCAGCAAAATGATGTGTCACTACTTGCTTCCATCTGGAAGAGATACCGCCCAAAAGAGAAACAGGCATGTGTGGTAACACCTTCATGGCTTGGAAGGGTAACTTGGCCAGTAAAATCACCTGTTCCTATACCAAATTCCCTGCTGGGAGTAACTGACATTTCGTCAAGCAGTGGAACACAGTAACGTTCTTTTTCGCTTATACTTTCAATCTTTTCTTTGAGAAGTGTGAAGACTTGGTCTACAATACCAGAACTGAAGCTCAAATCTTGAAGTCTCCTCCTTAGTATACGCTGTGACGTCAGTGGGAAACCTGAACTAATTAAAAAATCAAATCCTTTGCTACCACATGCAAATTTCAACTGAAGAGCTTTTTTCACACTACTCGCATTCCATTTCACTTTTTTCTTGTTTAAACTCTCCAGTTGATTGTCATTAAACAATCTTTTTAGTTTATGCAGAACTGAGTGACACATACTGTGGAGTTTCTTTTCTTGTCGCATATTCCTCAAAGTAAGACAATTGACCTTCTTGAGAGTTGAACTCTGTCTCTGTTGAACGTGAATGTAACCTTCTAGTATATGTAATTTTTCTGTGAGTTCACATTCTAATGGTTCACTTATATCTCTGTCTTGCACACTACACGTGCGATCTTCAGCCGACCGCTGTGGTCAAGCGGTTCTAGGCGCTTCAGTCCGGAACCGCGCTGCTGCTACCGTCGCAGGTTCGAATCCTGCCTCGGACATGGATGTGTGTGATGTCCTTAGGTTAGTTAGATTTAAGTAGTTCTAAGTCTAGGGGACTGATGACCGCAGATGTTAAGTCCCATTGTGCTTAGAGCCATTTGAACCATGGGACCTTCATCACATTGCTGCTGGATTTCTGCGACACTCTCTGCTGTGGGACTACTGCTTTCATTTTCTTGAGTGGGATGTTAATGACATAGACTAATTTTCCGTCTCTTAACTTTTGGTACTACGTGAGAAAAACTGTTGGTATGGCGTTGGATTTGAGCTTCCTCTTGCCATCGACCCTCACTTTCTCCCACTGGTCACCAGTGAAATGTTTCTATAATAAAGAAGCAAGAGAAAGGAGCTGTGGTAAATTGAAACCTGAAAAACATGTTTGCACAAATATACTAGAGAGAAAAAAAAGAGAGACAATCTCTGAAAAAAAACCTGTGAAGCTTCCTGCCCAAACAGAAGTAATGATAAATTGATAAATAAATAGTCTAGTCATCAGACATGACAAGAATCTGTCAACATCTGCTACATAACTACATTTTAATTCTATGCTTATAAAAGTCAGATGTGCTATAAAAAATTGCACACTGTCAATACAAAGGCCAAATGTCACATATCACAATAACATCTAGTTTACAAGTCATGTTATATGCAGTTGTAAAGTTAAAACCACTTACTTCGCGTAGATAAGAGTAGTTCGTCGGTTTCCACAAGGTTACTGTGCGATTTATATCACCTCTGGTAACTGCTGCACTGCTTTTTTCTTTCCTCATTCCGCGGAAATGCAAGCATACGAAATCCACCTTTGTCTCCGGTGATACATCCGAAAGCAGCACAACCTGGCATCGTTTCTGAATGTCTGCAGAATGAATTAAAGGTTGTCAGCTACATGTGGTACCACTGATATTGTGATTACCTCAGACCAGTACTGATTTCATTACAAAATACTTTCTTCTTTGATATCATATTTAAGCTCGCACGTGTAAATTTTGTGCAAAAAGCTGCCAAGTAAAGTGCAATCACACACAGAATGCATAAAAAAAACTGTAAAGCCGGCCGATGTGGCCGAGCAGTTCTAGCCGCTTCAGTTCGGAACCGCGCGCCTGCTACTGTCCCAGGTTCGAATCCTGCCTCGGGCATGAATGTGTGTGACGTCCTTAGGTTAGTTAGGTTTAAGTAGTTGTAAGTCTAGGGGACTGATGACCTCAGATGTTAAGTCCCATAGTTCAAATGGCTCTGAGCACTATGCGACTTAACTGCTGAGGTCATCAGTCGCCTAGAGATTAGAACTAATTAAACCTAACTAACCTAAGGACATCACACACATCCATGCCCGAGGCAGGATTCGAACATGGGACCGTAGCGGTCACGCGGTTCCAAACTGAAGCGCTAGAATGGTTCAAATGGCTCTGAGCACTATGGGACTTAACATCTGTGGTCATCAGTCCCCTAGAACTTAGAACTACTTAAACCTAACTAACCTAAGGACATCACACACATCCATGCCCGAGGCAGGATTCGAACCTGCGACCGTAGCAGTCCCGCGGTTCCGGACGGAGCGCCTGAACCGCTAGACCACCGCGGCCGGCTGAAGCGCTAGAACCGCAAGGCCACACCGGCCGGCTAAGTCCCATAGTGCTTAGAGCCATTTGAATCTGTAAAAAACTCACATTACCTTCTAATTGTTTCCAAAAGCCTTCAAAGCAATAACTCCGAAAAGCACTGCGAATATAGTACTCGAGAGAGACCTGTGGCATAGACTTGGCGCCGCAACGGCTGAGCCAATCACATGCGATTTCACCTATGGCTACTCTCTCCCTGCATATAGGTTCTCTATAATGGCCGGCACGAAAATAGGTCATCAAGGTCATCTCGACGTCTTACAGCTTTGACATTTTTTTTATAGTGATAATTTCAAACGTTCGTAAAAATTAAAAAAAAAATATTGAGCAGCTCTAATTTTAGTCTAGAATATGATGGAGTACTTTCCAAACGAAAATTCTCACTAGCTGCTAGGAAAATAAAATGAAAACTAACGTTACAAGAAATTTTGGTCAAAAATGATTTTTTACTTCAACCTGTGGTAGGAATCACTAATGTATTGGCCTGGAAAAAAAATGAACATCCTCAAAATTTACAGATGCATATGCTGCGTCTTATATTTCGCAAACATAGTATTCTGAGATAAAAAATAAAATATTATAAGAGGTGTGAAACTGTGCCGAATGCATAGCGAAAAATGTAGTTGCTGATGAATTTTCGTTCTGTAGTACTGCGAAGAAACTTCCTGCGAGAAAGTTGTTACGAAAACTACAAAATTATTTTTGGTATTATTTCAGACATCATTATAGTATCTTATCATGTACAGAGGCAAGTTACTTCCGCGATTTCTGTGCGCAGCAGCGCACGAGACGTTGTAGGCCGTCGCCAAGAGTTTTGTTCGGAAGGCTCGATTTAATATGACCGAGAATATTCCCTACTTTCAGAAAATATTTTACTGGGTGCTAATACATATCCTTCGTCATTACCTCCATCACTCAGAACGCCAATATACGCAACGCAAAAGTAATTGCAGTTATTTTGAAGCCAATATTTTCACTGAAGTCGAGCAAAATATTTGTTCGAAAGGTTTTGTGAAACCAATACTTTATCTAAATTTTCTGTAAGCCTATTATTCGCAGCATGCTATACGTGCTTGGTACACAAAAACCTCGTTCTTACTACTACAATGTCTCTATCTTTTATTACAAATTTCGTCCATCATTGCAGTTTCTGAATTAAAAACCAAATGGGAGGAGAAGACAGTGTACTGAAGTGACTGGCTAGAACAATCAATTTTATCAAGGACATTACGCTGTATTTCTCTAGCCATCGGATACTATCCTCTGTCATAGTAAAGTAATACAGTTTTAGGCTCTAGCTTTTTGTAAAAGTCGTCAAATATCATAGATTTCTATGCTCTTCTCGGAGAATCAGAATAGGTGCTGGGACTGTTCTGATGTTACTCCACTGTTTATATATACAGTCGATACAGAAGCACTACAACGTTTTGTCATTTTAAGAACTGCATTGCCCTTGGTATGAAACAACCAGTAAATCCTTGTATGAAAAAAAGGAGTTAAATTTCGAATGTACAAGTAAACCGAACGCAGTAAGATTATATCCGAATGTAAAGACATTCGATACAGGTTTTTGGGAAAAACTGTTGTTAATTAATGCAGAATTGACAATCTTATTTTAATTGATAGTTACTGTCGAGGAAAATAATCACCACCACTTGTGATAAATTTATCAGACGTCTACTGTAAGGGAAAAACACTCGCAGTATGTCATCTATAACTGAAATGAATAGACAAACATTTAAATCAAGTCAGCTTTTTACATAGACTGCACTTATCTAAACTGAAGGATCTTCTGGCTCCATGTCTTCAGATTCACTGTCGCTTGTTTCAGCCACGTGTATCATCACAGATTCCACTATGGTGTCTCTTAAACCCCGGTTCAAGAAATAAGTTTCTTGCAATGCTTCTGCGTGTTTTACGCACCTATCCCAGTCCTGTTGAGTAACATTGTCAAGAGCTTCGTGTGTTAGCTTCTCGACATTAGCAAGGTTGAAAGTAGTATTTCTTTTCGCTACTTCTCGCTTTACTGCGGCCCATATCAATTCAATGGGATTATACTGGCAGTGATACGGTGGTAGACGTATCACTTGGTGTCCCATTTCGTTTGCGAGTTGATCTAATTCGTAAGTCTTTTTGTTACCTACGATTTCTTCTTTAGACAGGAGTTCAGCCTTCGTTTCATCGACTGAAAATGAAACATTCTTTTTCTTTAACCACTCCATAATATCTGCCTTGCGCCACAGCTTTTCTATCTGAATGGAGTGTGAGGCGTAGCGCCGTATAACGATCCTGCCTTGGAGGCGGTTAAGTGGGAGATGTGTCTCAGAGCTGGATAGTAACAGATGATGACGCGAGACTGGACGCGCACGTAGTTTATGTATCAGCAGATAGAGGACAATATTGGATTGAGGACTGATTTAGTTTCGATTGTGCCCACTAGAGTGCACTAAAGTAATAGAATGTTTTTCATAAACTGTTTTAGTATTTTCATAAAGTATTATTATTTCTTTTTGTATATGTAAAACCTTAGAAATGTGTTTTAGCAGTATGAATGATGCGTGAGTGTGGTTTAAGGTTAATATGAAGATAATTGTTTAACGATTTGTGTAGTAGGATTTAGTTTGGGAACATTTCAAAGAAGTATGGATATGGACAAAGGGGATTTTTGTAGAATAGATTTGTAAAGTAAGTTTATGGTAAAGGGAAAGTTAATTCAGGTATAAATAACAATAGCAAATAACTTTATGCATAAACAGAACTTCAGCATATTAGATAATTACGTCGGTAAAAAGTGCAGTCGTTAGGTTTACTATTTTGCGATTGGTTATTGAGGAAAACCGCGGATTGACGAGAGAGAATGTTGTTTTGCTATTGGCTGTTGAGTAAACTGACCAATGGTAAAGCAATATTCTTCGTGCGCCTTTCTCTGCTGGTAGAGAAGACTTAGAGTATTCTAGAGAAGAGTCGGAGCCTAGCCATGAAACAGTTCGGACGTGTGTAGTAGTAGTTCCGATGGAAATGATAAGTTGCCGGATCTAGCAGTGTTTCGTACATCAAAAGTATTGTACAGTGACGGCAGAATTATTCCGATGGGTGTGTAGAAATTTCGGAATTTTTAAGTGAATTTTATGAAGAGAAAAGACATAAATTCCGCGTGGCGTATTGAGCAGGTCGGTGGCTAAAAACTGTGACTGCATTTGGTACCGACAGACTTAATATTTGGCGAGCATTATCAATCAAAAACAATCAGCTTTTTGTAGCTATTACGTTTTCGGGAAATGCAACACCATAAACTTGCTAACGTGAGTGAAAGGGATTGTGAGTGACTGTGTTAAGACTAGCACGGGCTTGGCAGTGATACTTGTTCACCTAAGTTTCAGAATATATTAATTGAGGATAAAATTTGAAACCTTTCATTTGTGTGAATACTTTCTCCCGAAACGTAGATTAGTGACTTAAATTGCAGCCTGGTTCACGTCGAAGTACAGTAGGTTTCACTCGGTTTTCCTACTGATGATCTGCTGAGACAATGTTCACAGGTAGGTGCAGGTGCGTCGTAAAGGGACTGAAAGAACCGCGCCGCCGCAAGTGGTAGCTGGAGTTATCCATCACGATAATTTACCCTTCTTCCAGCACAGACAACAGTCGAATAAAGCAGTTCTCAAAAACTTCTCCACTCATTTCTGAATGGTAATCGGATTGGCAAGAGCTTTTTCCACCACGAAAAACAAGTTTGGCCTCTGGTGTGAAGCGTGGGCGATGATTAATCGTTCACCTCTATCAGTAGGCACTTTGAAGCCGCCGTTTCCTTTGGAGTTGTGCCATATATACTTATTGGTATGGTTCTGTGAATCCCAAGTTTCATCCAAGTACACTACAGGCCTGGTGTCTTCAGCAAGCAAGAAGTACATTGTACGCAAAACTTTGCTATTCCTGCTACAATGTCTCTGTGTCCTATTAAGAATTTCCGTCCAACATTACACTTATTGAATTGGAAACCAAGGGAGCAGAGACGACGAAGAACTGAAGTCTCTGAGCCTGAGTAATTAATTTTTTCACGGAGGTCAGCCTGTATTTATTTAGCCATTGAATTCTCTCCTCTGTCGCAATTTCCAAGTACAGTTATACGCACGAGCTCTTTGTTAAAATCGTGAAATTTGGTAGATTTCCGTTCACATTCACATGCCTTTCTTGGAGAATCTAAACACTCATTCATGTTTGGAGGTTCTGTCAATGACACAGATTTGCTAATAGAGCCCACAGTCGACTTGGAGACTTCACATGCTTTAGTAGTAAGTTTATGAATTTGCGCAAAATTTAAGTTTTGCCTCGTTTCTTCATTGTCAGCCAGACCTCGCTCCTGCATTGTTGTTCAAACTGAACACACGTCAAAGCACCTTTCTAAAGACATTAAGACACTGAGATCAGACATGAACACTTGATAGTGCACAGTAACACTGAGCTTTCAGCTGCTCTGACCTACTGCACCACTAATGGTACCTACATGGCAACAAAGCCGAGAGGCTGGCGAATCACAGCCTGCAGCCCCTGCTGGCGGCATGCAGTGGCCGTGACCTTGAGGACTCTACTTTCGTGCCAGCCACTCTAGCTACATTGAACTGAGTGTATGTGAATAGCCGTCATGTTCAGGGGTGCCCACACCATGGGTGCTCCGGTGCTTGTGATTGGCACAGAGAGTTTCCACAAAATAAGAGGAATGCTCCTATTGGTCGGAAAAAGCCATGACGTGGAGTACAAAAGAACCCAGGTGGGGAGACAGTTGTGCTATGGGAAAGACAAGGCCGAAAATTTTGGGGACTCTCCTCTGAACTGGCGTCAAGTGCAGAATGGGGCACATCATGCCCTGTACGACGCAGAGGAGAAATTTGTGAAAACACTGTTCACTGCAGCTGACACTCAGCTAGATATTAGCTGTAGCATCGTTGAGCTCCAACTGCAGAGAAATGAACCAACCACTTAGTTAATTGCCCTTGCGAGAACTGAGAGGGCATTGTAATATGCACGCTGCTCCAGTAATGCGTGTGCATATCGCCATATTCCAAGACTAGGGATGAGTACATGTTTTCTCGCCTAACGAGAAACATAGGATAGTTTCTGTTGAAAAAAATCAACAAAGGTTAGATTAGCTTTTATAGGAATTTCAGAGGACGAGAGAAGCCATGCAGACGACAGCTGATCACAATTAAGGTAAATATTAAGAGCAGAGGTGTAACTTGTTGGTCCACCAGCTTGCAACAATTGCAAACTCGAGCGACCTCGGGTAATCTTTTACTCAGCTTGTCACAAAACTAACCATCCTCTGTAGCCTTGATTGTCATCCTAAATAGTACCAAACTTAGAACCGGAAACAGATGATTTATGGTAGTATTGGCCTACTTCATGATATAGTAGTAAGAATAATGTTGCAAAGAAACTTCTAGTCAAAATTTGATATTGTTGTGCTTAGAGTTATTTCACTTACTCAGGACGAAATGCATTATCTTGACAGCTGTCCTAACATTGTCACGTTGCAAACTGTGTAAATTCGTGTATTTCTGTGAAAAAATTAGCATTAAAAACCAATATGTTTACAGATTAAATGAAGTTGTGCTCTGTCATGGAATAAGGATCCACACCTATACCAAAGTGTTAGAAAGTTATCTCGATCTGATGCAAGTTTCGATGAAGGATGGAGCTCTTGCTTGGAACTGACAAGAAAATTTACTGTCGAAGATCCGAAACTTTCAGAAGTTCGAAACTTTTCTCGAAATCTGGATGACAGCGCCGTTCCTATGCTTTTGCCAGTGTTATTACCGAAGAATTGATTTTGAGGTTCTAGATATTGTGATCAGTGTTTCGATGATCGAGTTGCTAAAGCTGCTATGACTGACTTCAAAGAAATACACATTAGGATAGCTGTTATGTAACAGAGTTTTATAAGAATGACTTTGACCCAGAAACATTAACTTTGCATGGTAATATGATGGTAGGTGTGTGGAAATCTAAAATTTACTTCGTTGGAAGTACTGAAGACTTACTACACTTCTTTTCCTCAAATATGCACGTTGACGAATTGATTCCAGAGGTGATGAAATTGATAAATATCGCTCTAACTATACCAGTTTCTACATGTACAGCAGAACTTCCTTTCTCCGCCCTTAGTAGATTAAAAACTTACCCGCGCAACACCATGACGCAGGGGAAATTGAACCACGATGCTATCATTCAGGTTCATATAAAAGAAGCCTAAAACTTGAACCTTGACACTGTGGCTAAAATTTTCATCAAACGATCTACTAAAACAATTCTACGTGGATTGTGGATTAATTTTTATATTAATTTCTATTAATTAATTAGTGTGGAAAAGAAACTAATAAATAATACTTTGTTTATCTTTATCAAGTGTTACTCATTGAAAAATACCTGAAACTAGATTTTCAGGAGAGTTAGCTTTCGACATTTGTGAACTGTGATTTAGAGCACCCAAACTGATTTCAAAAGCCGGCGCTCCTGGTCATTTTAGTCACCAAATGACAGAGATTTTCACGGAAGAGCAAGTCTGTTATAAGGAAGCTCCGGGTCACAATTATAACTGGCATTACTCCTCTTTGGTAAGAGCAAACGAGTGTGTCAACAAAAATGTCAAATGGATGAACTACTTTTATTTTACTATCGAAATCTGTCCACACTATCATCAATAATGTACAATGACTCTTCCATCGAAAACGAAGACTCCGCCGCGCGGTTTGAGGCGTCATGTCACGGACTGCGCGGGACTCCCGCCGGAGGTTCGAGTCCTCCCTCGAGCATGGGTGTTTGTGTTGTTCTTAGCATAAGTTAGTTCAAGTAGCATGTAAGTAAGGGACCGATGACCTAAGCAGTTTGGTCCCTTAGGATTTCACACACATTTGGAAGAAGTCTCCAAACCAACCTTTCCCAGCATAACGACAAGCCCACAAACCTCCTGCCACCTACATAGCATTTTTTGGCTCTTCCCAGTACTCATCCCATACCGGTACCCTTTCTCATATTGCTTCTTCTGCAGTTCCATTTACATCCAAATCCCTCACCTAAATAAATGTTACTAGGAGCTCACACACAGTCATCCTTATAGATTCCGAAGACTGTGAACATCACCTCATAAATCTTAGATAATAATTTTTGTTCCTAGTAATGTACCGTATGGCCCGCATGTAAGCAGCATTTCTTCACCAGCATTCTGCCACGAAATATTATGGTACGACTTTTCTGCAGCACCAGGAAATGCTGGTAATTTTATGCATCATAGAAAATTCCACAGTAAGCTCGTTCCTCAGATCAAAATCAAGCAAAAATATCGCCGTTGTATAGAAATTAATCGCTTAAATGAGGTAGCAATGAAATAGTCTTAGGCTGACTTTTGATTAATGTACCAAACGTAGCGGAATTTTCTGACCTTTGCAACGTAGCATCGGAACTCTAAAATTGTTAAAAAATGTGGCGTAATTTAACTTCCTTTGGCTGACTGTAAAAATTATTACGGCGACTTTAAATGTTAGTAATTTACAGACTAATAGAAATTTAATATGTACTGGGCATGATGGGTACATTTTAATCTGCCCTCCTTCGTATTCTTTCGGATATGAATGGTCTGATGACATATGAGACGGTCACATTTAAGAAATCACGTACACTGAAGGATGCTGCAAACAGCTGGCAATCGATATTAATAACCGGAACAATAAATGAAAGCGCCAAACAACACACAAGACGATAACAATATGTTATTAAATCAAGTCATTAAAGCAAGTGGCGTGAATCGGCCATTGTGATATGGATATTGGAACGTTAAAGATGTTAGGTTACTTAATAATGAGTGCTAAAGCTGTCTGTTCAACACCAACGAAGAAAAAGAAATATAGGGGTGAGCCTGCACTAGATGCGGAAAAATCTAGAAAGCAATTATTCGCTCCAACATTGTTACATGAAGACATTTTTAAAAAATGGTCCAGTTAGTGATAACAACATGAAATCAAAATGCAAAGTTTGTAATATACTGCTAGGAGCAAAACGAAGTGACTTAGTGAACGACATTGGAAGTCAGAGATACAAGACGAACGTGAAAGCTACAGACCATACACATAAGAAAATGTATTTCTAATTCATACGAGTTAGACAATGCTAGTGGATATTATTATTATCATACTATTACTATCAAAGTTGTGTTTTATGATTTTGGACTTTAAAGCTAGAGTAACGTGTTGAAGTATGAAAATTTCCGTAGAAATACTTAACATATTAATATTATTTACGTCAATGTAGCAGGAGCTCACTGTTGTGGTATGTAATTACTTTCAGTTTCAGATATTTAGACCAGGAAAAGAGCAAATTGATCTTACAGTAGCCGATATACGATTCGATTTGTTAGTTGCGGCTTATAATTTGAGTTTGAATGCAATAGAAAATCTTGTAGAGACAGCCAAATTCAGTTTTAAGGATTCAACAATTGCACAAATAGTGGGCCAGAGTCGCACAAAATACAAAAGCATTGTTGAGAATGTACTCTCTGCAAATACTGTCTTAAGTAAATATCTAAGAAACAAATCAGTTTCCATGAGAGTTCAGATATCAGCAGTATCAAGTTAATGCGTATATTGGTGAGATATATAGACAATTCTGAAGTCAAAACACAACTTCTTAATCTAATTCCCATAGGTGGAGACGAAAGCAACGCTATGGGTCTGTACAACCTTTTCAAAAATTGTATAGAGAAGTTTGAGTTATCGGCTGATAATGTTTTTTTTTTTTTTGAGATATTTGCAGTATGCGAGATAGCAGGACTTGCCGATAAGTATGGAAGGAAGGTCGCTAAACACGAAGCCATCAAGAGTTTAAAAAACTAAAGGTGTACCTTCCTGATACAGAAAAAGCGGCGCTAGGCTAAACAAATAGCGTCGAATTCTGGAGTGCAGTAGGTGAAATAAAGTATTTTGATGGACAGTATGTGATGCCAAATATTGCCAGACTATCAAAAATAATACTAGTCTTGCTACATGGGAATGCAGATATCGAACGGGCTTTCTCCATGATGACGGACTTTAAAACTACAAAACGTGGAGGGCTTCAAGCATAAGCACTAAGTGACTTGTTAAAGAATTCGACTAGACATACGAAACACGTAGCATTGTTGTATTTCGTACCCCGTTATAGAGATACGTATCCTTGAGTATGGAAAATACGTGTATCAGCTCTCTAACAAAGACGAACACGTGTTGGAATCGCCTGATGATGAAGTATTATAGGATTCCTTTCCGGGGGACACCACCTTGACGAAGCACTGTTGTGGGGGTGGTGAAGCTTGCGTATCCGCGTGAAGCTGGGGCTATGCCGAAGGTAGAGGACCTACTGCCGGAAAGGCCTCAGCCGATGGATCAGAGTAAGAGTGTCCCACAACGACCCATCTTCCCTATCCACTCCTAGTCCTACCGAAATCCCTGACTCAACCCAAGGTGTGATGCAACACGTGCCAAAGGGTGCGAGGCACATGCGACGTCAAAGACAGGTAGCAAGCGGATAAGGGAGGAATCAAAGATTCCCTCCTCGTTGGATAAGCGAGTCCAGAAAAAACCGAGGCAAGAAATAGGGAAACAGACCTATAGTACTGCAGTCTCGGTTTTTAGGATGGCAGTTATCCATCACCTAGTAGCAGGAGGAATTGGTACAGATGGCCCTCTTTGAAAAAATTGGGGGGGGGGGGGGCGCTGGCCAGGGACCCAACTTCAGGAGGGTCAATCTAGATGGTGGTGCCCTCATTTATGCCTGTGAGGGGGTGCACATGGTGGAATGGCTCAAGGACAAGGTGACCATGACATCACTGTGGGAAGCCGCGAAGCTGTTGGTTAAGACGGCAGCGGAGCTTCTTAAGAGCGCAAAGATATCAATATAGGTACCAAAGATCCTTAAGGAACTCTCTCCTAGGACACCGTTCGGGAAAACAAGGGCCCAGAACCCAAAAGTCACGACAGAAGATTGGAGAGTGATCAACCAGAAGGTTGCACCAGAAGGACGAACCCTGGTAGTGGAGATGGGAGAGACGTTTCTGAAGGTGATGCTGGAGCAGGACCTGAAATTGTTTTTAGGATTCTCGCAGGTCACCGTGAGGGTTCTCAAAGACTTGAAAGATGGCAGCAAGACGAAGACTCGAGGTGCTGCAGATTAATCTGCAGCACAGTAAAGGGGCCTCTGCTGCCCTGAGTCGCTGCCTGGGGAGGCAGGAAGTGGACGTGGTCCTGACACAAGAACCCTATTTATATAAAGGGGGTGTATCGGGCCTCGGTAGATCTGGAGGTAAGCTGATTTATGCTAGAAATCTAAGGAACTCCAGAACATGCCTATAGGTAAGAAATGGAACTTCTTTCATGCCAATGATGGATTTCTGCTCTAGGGACTTAGTGACCATTAAAATGCAGCAGTGTGAGCAGTGTGGTCTCAGAATACCTTCCGTACGAAGACAGCTATCCTCCTCCCTTGGAGATGAGGAGACTGGTAGAGATTTGCCATCGGCAAGGTGACCAACTGCCGGTGGAATGCGACGCCAATGCCCACCAATGCCCACAACCTAGTGTGGGGCAGCAAGGACACCAACAATAGAGGAGAGTAACTTCTTCAATTCCTTTTAGCTAACAGCTTAGAGGTCCTGAATAGGGGCAATGAACCTAGATTCAGCAATAGCAGAAGGGAAGATGTAATTGACATAACCTTTAGTTGCATGATGATGGGCAGCTATGTCAAACAATGGTATGTGGTGTTGGAGCCATCCTCATCGGACCACATGTTCATTAAATTCAAGGTTGAAATGGGAATCAGACAGACCATGACCTCTAGGAATCCAATGAAAACAGACATGGAGACATATAGGAGGGACCTTGATTTAGGCTTATCAGAATTTAAAACCTCGATAAGGAGTCGAGTAGAATTTTAGGAAGTAGCAGAGGCTGTTACTTCTGCCATAGTGACCTCATATAGGGACAACTGCACAGTCACCAAGAAGTGCACAAATAGGAGTGTCCCTTGGTGGAATAACAGCTTAGAAATGCAAAGAAAACAGGTGTGGAGACTGTTTAATATTGCGAGACGTAAAGGACAATGGGCTAAATATCGTGAGGCCCTTGTCAGTTACAACCTTGCAATAAGACAAGCAAAGGAGGAATCCTCGAAGGCATTCTGTGAGGAAGTGGAAGGCACGGCTGCACAAGCCAGACTTCACAAGATTTTCACGAGAGTACCAACTAATCCATGAGGTACGTTGAGCAAGGAGGATGGGGAATATACAAAGACAACACATGAGACGCTGGAACTGCTCCTCAAAACTCACTTTCCTCAATATGCTCTGCCGGACAACACAGTCCAGAATGTGATCCCGGAGAGACAATGATTCTCAGGCACTCGAAGAGAGGACTGGGAATCGGCCAAGGAGTGTGTGAACTTTAATAACATCCAATGGGCGGTGGGAACATTCCAACGGTTCAAGTCGCCTGGCCCAGATTGAATTTTTCCAGCTCTCCTGCAACAGGCAGGAGAGAAGCTCATAAGAGTCCTATGCAGGCTATTCAGCGTTAGCCTAGCAGTAGGAATCATTCCCAATGCTTGGAGGGCAGTGAAGGTTGTCTTCATTCCAAAACCAGGGATAATTAATCATACCAAGGCTAAGTATATGAGACCAATCAGTCTGTCCTCCTTCATTCTCAAAACATTCGAAAAACTGGTTAATGTATATGTTGGGGAGAGGAGGCTAAGCAGGGCCCCTCTACATTCAAGCCAACACGCATATCAACCAGGTAAATCATGCGAGTCAGCTCTCCAGCAACTCGTTGGGAAGGCGGAGAAAGCACTTCACTTTCAAGAAATAGCTCTCTGCATCTTCCTGGATATCGAGGGGGCCTTCATAACACGACCTTCGATTCCATGGTAAGGGCAGCAGAGGTGCATGACCTGGGGACCACTATATGCAGGTGGACCAGTGCTATGCTTAGTGGAAGGAAAGTAGAGGCTACCATGATGAATGAAAAGATGGTAATTAAAACCACTAGAGACTGCCCACAAGGGGGAGTTTTGTCTCCTCTATTGTGGAATCTAGTGGTGAACGAACTCATTGAGGAATTAAATTCCAGACAATGCTTCTACCAAGGATACGCAGATGGCCTCGTCATAGTAATACTTGGCAAATTTACTGACACAGTTAGAAATATGGCACAGGGAAGTTTGGACATTGTGCAAAATTGGTGCATCAAAAAGGATCTGAGGGTTAATTTTAAGAAGACTGTTGTGGTGCCATTTACAAAGAGACATATTCAACACTCAAGCTGGAATCTAAAGCTCTTCGATGAAACTCTACCTGTGAAGGGGATAGTGAAATATCTAGGGATAACCTTAGATGAGAAGCTAACATGGACCCCTTACATTAAGAGTATCTGCTCCAAGGCAAAAAGTACTCTAGTGAGTACTAGAAGGGCTTGTGGCAAAAACTGGGACCTAAGCCCCAGGGGTATGCACTGGATATACACCACAGTGGTCAGACCTATGATTTACTATGGGCCCGTAGTGTGGTCGAAGAAGGTAGAAGAGCAGGTTGCAGCTAAGGAACTTGCTAAGGACCAGATAGTGGCCTACTTAGCCATTTAGGCGGAATTAGCAGCACACCAACCACAGGAATAGAAGCCATGCTGGACATACCTCCACTACACCTTTGGGTCAAGATGGAGGCAGCAGCTGGGGCACACTGGCAAAAACTGGGTCTCATTCCGATATCTAGAATCACACACTAACATAGTGAGTGAGGTAAATATAGGAATGGCTGGTGAAATGCCTGCCGACTACATAATTAATCCCAGCTGCTTCGACATGCCATATAGTATACACTACTGGCCATTAAAATTGCTACACCACGAAGATGACGTGCTACAGACGCGAAATTTAACCGACAGGAAGAAGATGCTGTGATATCAAATGATTAGCTTTTCAGAGCATTCACACAAGGTTGGCGCCGGTGGCGACACCTACAACGTGCTGACGTGAGGAAAGTTTCCAACCGATTTCTCATACACAAACAGCAGTTGACCGGCGTTGCCTGGTGAAACGTTGTTGTGATGCCTCGTGTAAGGAGGAGAAATGCGTACCATCACGTTTCCGACTTTGATAAAGGTCGGATTGTAGCCTGTCGCGATTGCGGTTTATCGTATCGCGACATTGCTGCTCGCGTTGGTCGAGATCCAATGACTGTTAGTAGAATATGGAATCGATGGGTTCAGGAGGGTAATACGGAACGCCGTGCTGGATCCCAACGGCCTCGTATCACTAGCAGTCGAGATGACAGGTACCTTATCCGCAAGCTGTAACGGATCGTGCAGCCACGTCTCGATCCCTGGCTCAACAGATGGGGACGTTTGCAAGACAACAACCATCTGCACGAACAGTTCGACGACGTTTGCAGCAGCATGGACTATCAGCTCGGAGACCATGGCTGCAGTTACCCTTGACGCTGCTTCACAGACAGGAACTTGATGAGCTGTGGTATCGTGTTGAAGCTGCATGGGCAGCTGTACCTATACACGCCATCCAAGCTGCATCACAGACAGGAGTGCCTGCGATGGTGTACTCGACGACGAACCTGGGTGCACGAATGGCCAGACGTCATTTTTTTCGGATGAATCCAGGTTCTGTTTACAGTATCATGATGGTCGCATCCGAGTTTGGCGACATCGTGGTGAACGCACATTGGAAGCGTGTATTCGTCATCGCCATACTGGCGTATCACCCGGCGTGATGGTATGGGGTGCCATTGGTTACACGTCTCGGTCCCTCTTGTTAGCATTGACGGCACTTTGAACTGTGGACGTTACATTTCAGATGTGTAACGACCCGTGGTTCTACCCTTCATTCGATCCCTGCGAAACCCTACATTTCAGTAGGATAATGCACGACCGCATGTTGCAGGGCCTCTACGGGTCTTTCTGGATACGGAAAATGTTCGACTGCTGTCCTGGTAAGCACATTCTCCAGATCTCTCACCAATTGAAAATGGTGGCCGAGCAACTGGCTCTCACAATACGCCAGTCACTACTCTGGTATCATGTTGAAGCTGCATGGGCAGCTGTACCTGTACACGCCATCCAAGCTCTGTTTGACTGAATGCCCAGGCGTATCAAGGCCGTTATTAAGGCCAGAGGTGGTTGTTCTGGATACTGATTTCTCAGGATCTATGCACCCAAATTGCGTGAAAATGTAATCACATGTCAGTTCTAGTGTAATATATTTGTCCAATGAATACCCGTTAATCATCTGCATTTCTTCTTGGTGTAGCAATTTTAATGGCTAGAAGTGTATGTGACCCTCTGAGTTGATGGTGTTTTCCCATGGCCTCAGTGCAAATCAGAAACATGTGATAATCAAGCTACAATATTTGCTAATGGAGAGTTAACAAGCCAATAACGCAAACATTTACACCAATTCAGTTTTATGTATTCCTTGGGATCATGAGCGTTGCAGGCTTAGTTACGTTCGAGTTGTCTAGAAACGTGTAAATAATTTTTCTCAGGTACCTGGACATGTTTACGAAGACTCGAGAAAAAATGAGCAAGGTAAACAAGAGTACACGCTATTTTCTCTGTTAGTGCGGAATTAAGGTGAGTTAATTACGTTAATGTCTGCTGGAGCTCTAATAGCGCATGCAAAAAATCTGTAAGTTGTCTGCTGTGGTCGACCTCGATCGAACCTTCTACAGAAGGCGCAGCCGTCATTCTCAAACGGTACGCGTGACATTAAGTATGAAACCAAAGCTGATAGGCTTCTCATTCAGGCAGGAGGTGATTGGAACTGCGCCGAAGGCTGTTATGGCTATGGTCTGCATGCTGATGTCCTTCGCTTTCTTTTATACAACAGACAAAAATACTGCGATGAATTCTATCAGTATCGCAGTAATTGTTTCATTTTGCATCATCTACATCTATACTCCGCAGGCACCTTATGGTGTGTGGCAGAAGGTATTTCTGGTACCACTATATTTTTTTCTCCCTTTCCTGTTCCTTCAACGACTACGCTTCGGAAAACTGACTATCGGTAAAGCTCCGTATGAAAACCACTCTCCATTATTTTCTCGTCTTGATAATTTCGGGAGACGTATGTGGGATGAAGTAACAAGTTGTCCGTCTCTTCTTCGAACGTACGCTTCGAAATTTGAACAACAAACCTCTCCGAGATGCACGCCTTTTTTGTACTGGAGTTTGTTGAACATCTCTGTAACACTCTCCGCCGATTGACAAAAAGAGCCGCTCTTCGTTGGGTCTTCTCTGTCTCTTCTTTAATGCTACTTGTTAATGGCCCCAGACTGGTGAACAGTACTCAAGAATATGGGGAAAGAGTGATTGGAATGTCGCTTCTTTCGTGAATGAATTACATCTCTTTAAGGTCCCCCCAATAAACCTCAACCTAGCTTCTAACAATATTATGGAAAGGAGTTGCTACTCACCACAGAGCGGAGATTCTGAGTCACAGATAGGCATAACGAAAAGGCTGTCAGACAGTGAGTTTTCGGTCAACTAGGTCTTCAGCGGAAACACACACACACACACACACACACACACACACACACACACACACACACAGACAGACGCAGAAGCAACTCACACACACATGACCACAGTCTCTGGCTGCTGAGCCCAGCATCTGGCTTCAGCAACCAAAGACTGTGGTCATGTGTGTTGTGAGTTGCTTCTGCGTCTGGCTGTGTGTGTGTGTGTGTGTGTGTGTGTGTGTGTGTGTGTTTGTTTCTGACGGCTAACAGTCTTCTTGTTGTGCCTGTCTGCGACTCACCATCTCCGCTATGTGGTGAGTAGCAATTCTCCTTTTCATAATATTATTATATTCCTTCCTGGTTTTACCATTTTTTGATTCAACCTGGCTTCTGTTTCTCCTGTTATTTGTTTTCTGTGTTCGTCTGACTTTAGGTCGCTCCATATGGTAACTCCTAGGTATTTTATTTTAGTTACTGCTGTCAGTGGTATATAGCTAGTAGTGTAATAGAACAATAGAGGATTTCATTGCCTATTTATGAGCTATACGTTAAGTTTAGTTGTGTCCAGTGCAAAGTGCAAGTTCCTGCTCAAATCTTCGATCCTCTGCAGGTCTTCCTCCATGTCGCTACAGCCCTTTAGCGATGCAACCTTCCTATAGGTAACAGTTGTTGTTGTTGTTGCTGTTGTCTTCAGTCCGAAGACTGGTTTGATGCAGTTCAGCATACGACTCTATCCTGTGCATACCTCTTCATCTCCGGATAACTACTACAACCCACATCCTCCTGAATCTGCTTATTCAATTCTTCTCTTGACCCCCCTCTACTATTTTTACCTCCTTCCCTCCCCCCCCCCCCAGCCACCAATCCCCCCCCCCCTCACACACACACACACACTTCCCTCCATTTCTAAATAGGTGACCCCTGATCCCTTGATGTCTCAGAATGTATCCTCTCAACCTATATCTTCTAGTCATGTCATGCCAGTTTTCTTTTTTCCCTAATTCTATTCAGTACATTGTCATTATTTACCTGATTTACCCATCTAATCTTCAGCATTATTCTGTAGCATCGCATTTGAAACGTTTGTATTCTCCTCTTAAGTAAGCAGTTTATCGTCCATGTTTCACTTCGAAACATGGCTACACTCCATACAGATACTTTCAGAACAGACTTCCTAACACTTAAATCTATATTCGATGTTAACAAACTTCTCTTCTTCAGAAACACTTTTCTGGCCGCTGTCAGTCTACACTTATATCCTCTGTACTTCGGCCATCATCAGTTATTTTGCTACCCAAATAGCAATACTGAGCCACTCGTTTCCTAATCTAATTCTCTCAGCGTCACCTGATTTAATTCGACTACATTCCATTACATTGTTTTACTTTTGTTGATGTTCATCTTATATCGTCCTTTCAAGGTCCTATCCATTCTGTTCAACTCTGCTCTTCCAAATCCTTTGCTGTCTCTGACAGAAATACAATGTCAGCGGCAAACCTCAAAGTTATTATTTCTTCTCCCTGAAATTTAATTCCTACTCCAAATTTTTCTTTGTTTTTCTTTACTACTTGCTCAATGTACAGATTAAATATCATCGGCGATAGGTTACAACCCTCCTCACTGCCTTCTCAAACACTGCTGCTCTTTCATACCCCTCGACTCTTATAACTGCTGACTGGTTTCTGTAAAAATTGGAAATAGCATTTCGCTCCATGTATTTTACCCCTGCTACCGTCAGAATTTCAAAGAAAGTATTCCAGTCAACATTGACTGAAGCTTTCTCTAAATCTACAAAGGTTATAAAAGTAGGTATGCTTTTTCTAACTTCTAAAAAAAGTCGTATACTCAGTATTGGCTCTCGTGTTCCTACATGTCTCCGGATTCCAAACTGATCTTCCCAGAGATCGGCTTCTACCAGTTTTTCCATTCTTCTGTAATGTATTCGTGTTAGTATTTTATCGTCTGCCAATAGCCCCACGGACCCTTCAGCGTTATCCATTAGATCATTAATATAAATTGTAAACAGCAATAGCCCTATATCACTCCCTCGGGTTACTCCCGAAATTATCTTTACATTTGTCTATTTTGTATCCAGTCAAAAATCTGTATGTGTAATGTAAATTTTTATTCAGATAAGTCATAGTTTATAAAAATACACACAGTGACTACAAATTTTTGAAATGGTGAATTCTGCCTAAAATTTTGTTCTTGAAAATTCGTCAGAGGGTACTTGTCACTTCTAACTTTCAAACCGAGTGTGCACTTAGCATGGGTTAGTTAGCATTCACTTACCACTGTTTACTTGCTGGGCGAATTAACGAAGCATTAGTGCGAAACCTCTAAGAAAAGATCCGAATTGTTTCAGATTTGGATACTAACAAGGGGTCCATAAAACTTGTTAATCACGTTTTCTATGGTTCTTAGTTATATTGTGGAGGGCCCTGTCCTGTTTACCAGGTTATCGAATTTTCATGCCACAGACTCTAGTTTCGGAGAAAATCGGTGTTAAAGTTTCATTCGAATTTCCTAGAACCGTAATGTTAGACCTGTCTTGATCAAGCGGGCATAGTGGAGCTGCTAAAGTTCGCGACTTCCATGCTAGCTGTGCGTATTCAAATCCTGTCCCAGAACTCTCTCTTTTCCTTTCAGTTTATCAGATTATCCCTAATTTTGACCTAGATTATGTGATCAATACCGATCAAACCGGCTGCTAGTGCGACCAAGGTACAACAGATCCCTTGCTGAACAAGGAGCGAAAACCATCCCTGTGCGGAAGAAAGATCTGAACAGGATTTGTCATTCCTCACGGCACAGTATATTGTAACTGCGTCAAGAAAGATATTCCCTTACGTTTTCTTATGCATGCAAGAACCATCCGGGGCACCTGGTTGGATTGTTCAAAAAACAGTTGACGAGCTAGCTCACAAACTAAAAAAACATATCTGAAACCTGCATGAAATGAGATGAGTTTACAAATGTGCTCTGCGAAAAGATTTAATATGTCGTTCTCCCATTTATGGACCAAGAAAAATTTCTTTACATTATTGATTCCTGGAAAGGGCAAGTTGATCAGTCACTTCACGGTCATTTCTTTGTTGATGAAAGAAACCATTCATGTGTACTGGAAAAATTATTCCACCGAAATGTACTCCACTTTGAAACCCCTGTGCTGTTTATTTTAACAGGCAAGTTAAAATTTTCACGAAAAAATTGAAAATGCTCCAGACTTGCTAAAGACTGATATAGAAGGCGCTTCGAGGGAAGATTCTATAAAAACATATTTTTAAATTTTGCATCATTTTCGTGTGCCTGCTTTCACAGGACTGATCTAATAAGCGTGGTTTGCGCCGAAATTAATCGACGAAAGAACAATGTTTTTGAATTTGAACGAACACTGTTTTCCGGTACAGCTCCTGAAAAATCTGTGTGCCTGCAAGGCAGTAGCTTACATTAAATACGTGTGGTGCGCTAGGAATTGGTGTTTAGGTTCATTTTACAACAAATACCATCTAGGCTGCTGTTCTAGCAAAGCAGGCGATGCAAGCGGTAGCAAGTAACACAATCCCGCAATCTATTCTGTAACAAAAGAAATACACATTTGAAATAAGGTTTACTGTAATGATAGGAGTGGCACAAAGCCGTTTTTTGGACAAATAATTTGCTCAAAATGGTGGCTGGGTTCCCCCCCCCCCCCTCCCCCCACATATAACATCACAACCACCGCCAGCCTCTGGACATGGCGGGAAATTATGGCAGAAAAAGTTCTGTTGGGCTGTCTCCACCGGCCTAACTTGTCCTCCCCCCTCCCTTCTCCAACGACGTCACCCTGAGAAAAGGTGGGAAATGGTCAATATCTGTCCAGCTGCCAGTGAGAAACGTTAGGTTAGTGAATTTTATTTCTTGTTAATGGGAAATGGTAATTCTGTGAGGATGTAAGGCAGGGTACTGTATTTACTTATTTATTAACATACTTATTTATTTATAGCTTAACTGGGCTACCTCCAGTAACCTAACACAGAGACATGCATGTTCGCCTCGATGTGGAGGCACCAACTGAGCTAGTTTGCACTGCATCCACCAAAGGGCGCTGCTGGCCTCCCTCCCCCCATCTCCCCCACTCTTATAACCTCGCCAACCGCCCACCACCACCACGCCCCTGGTAATGGAAGGAAAAGGTGAGTCTCTGACCACGAGCTGTAGAGGAAGATTAGGTTAGTGTACTTTGTTTATTTTTGGAGGGAAACTGAAGTAAAGATAGCTCCTAATTTTACAGCTATATGCATAGGGTTACACAGTGAGTGTCTAAAACCGCAATAGGGCGCAAAATTGACGATGTCACAAATTGTTGTTATCCTGCAAGACAAAAATTCACAGTACCACTCGAAATTAGCAGTAGGAGTATTCAAAATATATAGTGACCCTACACCGACTCTCCTTCCCACAGCAAGTCGAAATAAATGAAGCCCTCAGTGGACTTAGTTTTTTTTTCTGCTGGAGTCAGGGATGTTAAGGCACATACTTTTTATTTTCCTCAATTTTCAAAGCACAGTCCTACTATGGGAAACCAACACTGGTGTCTAATCACAGACAGGAAAATCAGAACAATTACATCTCTAAAGTTCATGACCTATTTCGAAATCCACATCACAGACACACAATAGATCAGACGCCTAAAAAGATACTCATAGAACTGACTCGAAGCACTGTCTGACAGACGCGACAAATGGCTGGAATTTTAGGTGAATTTTCGATGTCCCACAACTGCTCAACTGAAGGTGGTCTAAACCCACAATGGTGGGTGGAGGACAGCATCCAACCTGTCCGAACCAGAGGAGGCCGGTCTGCCTGGACTTGTCTCTGAATACTCGAAGACAGAAGACGTTATGTGACTCTCTGGCGCCACTGAATTTTCCGTAGGTGCCTTGGTCTACTCTTGTGTTCTTTGAACCGGTCTGTTGAGATACCTATGCCCCCCAGAAAGGATCTATTTCTGGCGTCACAGAACTTCCTGTGAATGGAGTATCCTGACTGGTTTTTACTCAATTTATCCATCAAAATGCTGCTGCTGATATGGGAGAACAAATTAAAAGATTTTCAACGGAAAACTTTTCTGTACAGATCTAAAAAATCATACGACAGTCATATTGCATTGACAGTTAAACCCTGAAAAAGTGGTCTACAGATCGTGAAATACGGAGATTATTGCTCAAGACACTTAGTCAATTGGACTGCTCTACTACTGTCTTGGAAAGCCTGAAGTTTTCGTCGTGAAACCGATCTCTAGCGAGGCTACATCACCACAAAAAATGTACGACCGTGCATATCTATACGTCGCTGTAGTATACATAATTCATGTCCTACACCATACAAAAAGCATCACCTCCGCATCTTGCATATAGCTATCGCCAGCCAGGTACTCTTACATATCCCGTGAATACACACAGACACCAGAAACAGAAGCACATGTGCTGTGTGTAGTTGTAGTGTTAGATATACCACGCGAGGTCGGTCGATCATCCATTGGTGCCAACGGTCACGAGGCAGCTGCACACAGCACGTGCTGGCCTGATGTGTGAGTGTAACACACTTCGTGGACACCTGCCACTCCGGCACAAAGGCGTCCGCCAACAATACTGTTTCTGACCGGGCCTGCTTACTGCCGTGGTTTCTGCAATGAGTTGCGTCCGTTTCCAGACTCTGGAATTACAAGAATATTTACTTTCTGAGCTCTGTCGATTAGAATTTCTTCGTCAATCGCGAATTAATTTGCCGACCTCGAAACCAATATAAGTTGCAATAATCGATTTTACACGACAACAAAGATGATGTTTGCGACACTTTTATACTGAAATCATTGAGAAGCATATGAATATTTCCAGAATTTCATATATTTATATATGATTTGACGGAATATCATACTATTTACGCGACTGTTCTCGATAGCAAACCCATAACAGCATGCTACCGATCACCCGCACAGTATCATTCTGAACTATACTATACTATACTATATCTTTAGAGATCGGAAACCTTAGCGTGGGAGGTGATGCAAACCATTGGCAACTCGGAACGTATATCGTCTGTGAAGATTTTTATGGGAAAATTCGAAAACCGAGGACACTGGTAGTTCCATTTGTAATTTTTTTTTAACGAACACCGATGTCAATGATATGACAGATTCCAGACCATACTTGTACTTTACAAGGTGTACTCAAGTCTTAATACTCATAATCATATGTGTTTCTCACTTCTAGAGAACCAACTAATGTCTCCTCCACTGGCGTGTCACCATCTCAGTGCAAATAACATATTACAATCGAAGTTCTTTCAACCAAATAAGACGGGAAACGTGTAGAATGGCAGTATACCTCGTAGTCGAACAAGAAACTTCTGAAACTCTCAGATCTGCCAGAGAGAGAGAGAGAGAGAAAGAGAGAGAGACTTGTAACAACTTGCTTTATTACAGCTCTGATAAAGAAGTGTGACGTCACAGCTCATACAACCTCACATTCGAACAAGAGGGTTCCTTTTCCGGTCTGCAGAAATCAGTCACAGCTGGTCAGAAGACTCAAGAACAGGACGAATCCTGCAAGCCATTAAAAGTATTTCTCGGAAAGATTGGTCCCCATGGAACAATAGCAAAACATCTGCTTATTCCACACTGGTGAAGAACTGAACGGTCAGCAGCGGAGTGCTTACAAGCGTTCCGGATATGCTGGATATGCTGGCATTGTCTGAAAGTGGTCCTCGGCTAAGTAAAATTAGGTTGACCTAGGAAAATGATGAGAGTGGTCAAAGCTACTCTGTGACGCTTTCACTGCTGATACATTCATAAATATACCCGCTGGAAACGTTTATGGTCTGTCGTTCGTTGGATTTAGTATCACATGAGATATGTTTACGAGATCACTTTCGAAAAAACTGATGGGAACACTGCATTACTGTATAACCTGGTCCACATTAACTTGACAACGGAGTTCGCTCAGAAATCTTTCCTAAATCTGCTTACAGATCGTTCGCAAAGACTGTACAGGGAAGACGCGTGTTGGCCAGGCGGCAGATGGCGAGCATGGCATCAATTGCTGGGTGAGACGGCATGTAGAGTCCTGTTATGATTTCACAAGAGTGACTTGGCCCATTCTGAAGGATCCAAACACAAATGTGCACTCAGCCACACTTGTATAGGTGGATGAGAGCAAGCAGAAGCTGTCGCCTGTCTAAAACAATAGCATACTTTCGCAACACCTGTGTGTCTGTGTTTGTGTGTGTGTGTGTGTGTGTGTGTGTGTGTGTGTGTGTGTGTGTGTGTGTGGGTGTGTGTATAGTATGTGACCAGTGGTCCTCTTCATTCGTAAATAATGGGCTTTGTCGATCATTTCCACACACAAAGTCCTAACTGAGATACATCTCTCTAACTTCCCCATTGTCAAAACTTTCAACAGCAGCCTCCAATAATACTGCTATTTCCAGAGCATTCTGCCGTTAATTGTAGGAGCTTTCTCAGCACCAGTAGCAGAGAGATATAAAAGTTATACCTGTCGAAATCAAACAGTTCTTTGTAAACAAAATTCCCGTTTAGAACGAACCGTTATGCGTTCTGGATTGAAAGATATTCCTGATCGTTGAGGGGAAATGCTAAATCGGAACATGCCTACCTTGTGAACAATAACAAAATACCTGTCCACTGGTCACCCCTTCTCAAATGTATATCCCAGCATCGTATTCATAACGACTGAGCAAACCATGTTTCCACATCGCTAAAGTATCATGAAAGTCATGTACAACAGTATGACTATATGTTATTTCTGTGATACTACGCCATAAATGTGACAGTATAATGGTGTCGGACAGAATAATGTTTCGTGAGAAATACATCACCCTTTCTTCAAGTGGAGCATGCCTCCAAAATACGAATCGAACAGTATCACAGTTTTCAATACACTATCCACTGAATCATTTACATTGTTACAACAACCGAATACCTCCACACACAATTCGGAGCTACTGTGAGAGTAGGAGGAGATTCAGGACTTAATCATAGCACTGCTCATTTTTAATCCCCATGCACAGTTCCATAATGATCCGGCCATGACGTTGTATTCCGTCTAGAGCAGAGTATATCCACATGGGTAGTATGGATACGTATAGTGGTAATTATTTATTTAGAAGCAAACCGAGTGCTTATCCAACTGTCGTACATAAAAAAAAAATGGTTCAAATGGCTCTGAGCACTATGGGACTTAACATCTACGGGCATCAGTCCCCTAGAACCACTTAAACCTAACTAACCTAAGGACTGCACACAACACCCAGTCACCACGAGGCAGAGAAAATCCCTGACCCCGTCGGGAATCGAACCCGGGAACCGGGCGTGGGAAGCGAGAACGCTACCGCACGACCACGAGCTGCGGACTATCGTACATCGAGAGCCAATTAAGCAACAAGTACAATCCGTAACAAATCAATGTCAATGTTTCTGCCAAGAACAATAGTCATCTCATTACCTCTTACACTTCGATCTGAGTTGTAGCGCCACAGCCTCTAGGTGCCATACGAACAGGATTTGCGGTCTCTCGGATGCAAGATAGTTACTTCGTAGTGGATGGATAACACTCCCCTTAAACATCCATGTAAATGAATTTGAATCTGACATATTCCTTTAGCTCACTAACTAATCAGTTCTTAGTGCTTGGGTTGCTTTGCTTAAGATTCCAACAAATGAATCCAAACCCGACATATGCATTCTACTTCAGATCACTCAAGGTGCTTTCTGAAAAACATTTGACGGCAGTTAACGCTTCTGACGACAGTGTACAGGATTTCTAGTCCTAGTGCAGTAGATTTAGGTACGTTCAGGTCAATAACGAACTCCACAACAGGTCTTCCTGCCTACTTGCAGACAACTCCATCACTACAAACATCCCATATCTAAAGCAAATACACTGCAAGCGGCTGTACAGTGCATGGTGAAGGGTACGTCATAACAGTATTACCGATTAGTCTCGTATCCCAATCTCACACGCTGATCGAGTAAAAAATTGCCTATATACATCCATACTGATCCTAATCCACCGCAACGTTTCTGGGAGAGTATTCCGGCAAACCATGTGAAAATACGTGCAATTTTGGAAATATTCATGTGGTACTAGATTAATTCACTACAAAGTGTCGCAGATATCATCTTTTCTTGCTGAGTAAAAACGGATATTGCCGCTGATACCAGTTTCGAAATCGGTAAATTGACGAAGCATTTCTCATCGACAGAGCTCAGAAATTAAATATTCTTGTAAACCCAGAGTTTGGGCGACCGCTACGGTCGCAGGTTCGAATCCTGTCTCGGGCATGGATGTGTATGATGTCCTTAGGTTAGTTAGGTTTAAGTGGTTCTTAGTTCTAGGGGACTGATGACCTCAGAAGTTAAGTCCCATAGTGCTCAGAGCCATTTGAACCATTTTTGAACCAGAGTTTGGAGATGGTCGCAACTCGTTGCATAAACCACGGCAGTAAGCAGCCCCTGCCGGAAACAGGACTGTTATCGGACGCCTTTGTGATGGAGGAACCTGCGCGGCCTATGTACACCAGTTTGGAGAGTGGTCAGTGTCCACGAAGTGTGTTGCGATCACACACCAGGCCACCACGTGAGGGATAAAACTGTTTCGTGACCATTGGCACCAGTGGATGACCGAACAACCTCGCGTGGTATATGTAGCACTACCACTATATACGACGCATGTGCTTCTCTTTCTGGGATCTGTGTGTCTTCACGGTATCTGTAGGAGTGCCTGGCTGTCGATGGCTATATAAAAGATGCGAAAATGATGATTTTGTATGCTGTAGGATACGAATCGTGTTTACTACAGCGGCGTAGCGAAACGGCATGGTGGTCAATTTTTGTGCGGAATGTAGCCTTGTTGGAGATCAGTTTCACGCAGAAAACTTCAAACTTTCCTCTACAATAACAGAGCAGTGTAATTGACTAATTGCCTTCAGCAATAATTTTTTTTTAATTTGATGATCTGTAGACTAGTTTTGCAGGGTTTAACTATCAATGCGATATGACTGTCGTATGTTTTTCTTTCGATCTGTACAAAAAAATTTTACGCTAAAATTCTTGTAATTTCTACATCTGCAGAAAGTGGCGGACTGTGCTCTCACACCAGCAGTAGCATTTTGGTGGGTAAATGGAGTATGAACCAATCAGGATACTACATTCACATGAAGATCCATGACGTCAGAAAGTCAGAAGACATGCTCTGTGTGAGGCATAGGAGTCTCTACAGACTGGTTTAAAGAAGACAAGGGTAGGACAAGGCATCTACGCAAAGGTCAGCGACGTCAGAGAGTCACATGATGTCTTCGAGTATTCAGAGACAAGTCCAGGCAGACTAGTCTCCTCTGGTTCAGACAAGTTGGATCCTGTCCTCCACCCGCCATTATGGCTTTAGGCCACCTCCAGTTGAGCAGTTGTGGGACATCGAAAATTCACGGATAACTCCAGCCATTTTTCTCGTCTGTAAGACAGTGCTTCGAGTTCTAGGCGTATTTTTTACACATTTGATCTGCTGTGTGTCTGTTTTCTCCATTAACTGCCGTGGATTTCAAAATATATCATGAACTTTTAGATATATAATTATCCTGATTTTCCCAATGCAGAACCGTCCTTAGCAAGCGAGAAAAATAAAAAACTATGTGCCTTAACATCCTTGACTCCAGCAGCAAAAATAAACAAAGCCCACTCAGCGTTTCATTTGTTTCGACTTGTAGGTGAAGGGAGACTCCTATCTGGAGTTTCTATTTATTTTGAGTCCGCCTACTACTGCGGCCCGAGTGGTACTGTGAATTTTTTTCAGCAGAATAACACAGATTGGGTGATATCGTCAATTTTGATCCGTATTGCGGTTTTTGGAACATATTGTGTAGCCCTATGCATATAGACTGAAGTGCCAAAGATACTGGTCTAGGCATGCATATTCAAATACAGAGATATGTAAATAAGTGGAACACTGCAGCGCGGTCGGCAACGCCTGTATAAGACAACAAGTGTCTGGCGCGTTTGTTAGATCGGTTACTGCTGCTACAATGGCGGTTATCAAGATTTAAGTGAGTCTGAACGTGGTGTTACAGTCGCCGCTCAAACGAAGGGACACAGCATGTCTGAGGTATCAATGACGTGGGGATTTTCCCGTACGACCATTTCACGAGTGTGCCGTGAATATCGGGAATCCAGTAAAACATCAATCTCTGTAATCGCTGCGGCCGGAAAAAGATACTACAAGAACGGGACCACCGACGACTGGAGAGAATCGTTCAACGTGATAAAAGTGCAATCCTTCCGCAAACTGCTGCAGATTTGAATGCTGTCGACAAGTGTCAGCGTGCGAACCATTCAACGAGACATCATCGATATGGGCTTTCGGAGCCGAAGGCCCACTCGTGTATCCTTGATGACTGTACGAGACAAAGCTTTACACCTCGCCTGGGCCTGTCGGCACCGACGTTGGACTGTTGATGACTGGAAACATGTTGCCTGGTCGGAAGAGTCTCGTTTCAAATAGTATCGTATAGGTATGGAGACAACTTCATGATCCATGGACCGTGCATGTCACTAGAGGACTGTTCAAGCTCGTAGAGACTCTGTAATGGTGTGCAGCATGTGCAGTTGGAGTTATATGGGCCCCCTGATACATATAGATACGACTCCGACAGGTGACACATTCGTAAGCATCCTGTCTGATTACCTGCATCCATTCATGTCCACTGTGCATTCCAACGGACTTCGTCAATCCCAACAGGACAATGCGACACCCTACACGTCCTGAATTGTTACAGAGTGGCTAAAGGAACACTCCTCTGAGTTTAAACACTTCCACTGGCCATCAACCCATCCAGACATGAACATTATTGAGCATATCTGGGATGTCTTGCAACATGCTTTTGAGAAGAGATCACCACCCCTTCGTACTTTCACTGATTTATGGACAGCCCTGCAGGATCCATGGTGTAAATTCCCTCCAGCACTTCTTCAGACATTAGTCGAGTCCATGCCATGTCGTGTTGCAACAATTCTGTGTGTTCGTGGGGGCCCTACATTATATTAGGCAGGTCTACCAGTTTCTTTGGCTCTTCAGTGTATATGTATGATTAGGAACGATCTTTACTTAAGTTTACCACCATAAATAAACGAAGTACACCAACGTAACCCTCTTCTCCAATAGCTGGACAGAGACTGACCATTTCTGGCTAATTATCCTTCCTCCCATAATGCCGCACCAGACATTAACTCGGCCGTCGCTGATGTTCCACTTGTCGCAGCCATCGTTGATTTTCCGTTGCCCAACAGTGCATATCATGCCGGTTTACGTTACCGCTGTTGGTGAATGACGCTTCGGCGCTAAATAGGACGCGTGCAAAAAATCTGTCATCGTCCCGTAATTTCTCTTGTGCCCAGTGGCAGAACTGTACACGACGTTCAAAGTCGTCGCCATGCAATTCCTGGTGCATAGAAATATGGTACGGGTGCAATCGATGTTGGTGTAGCATTCTCAACACCGACGTTTTTGAGATTCCCGATTCTCGCGCAATTTGTCTGCTACTGATGTGCGGATTAGCCGCGACAGCAGCTGAAACACCTACTTGGACATCATCATTTGTTGCAGATCGTGGTTGACGTTTCACATGTGCCTGAACAGGTCCTGTTTCCTTGAATAACGTAACTGTCCGGCGAACGGTCCGGACACTTGGATGATGTCGTCCAGGATACCGAGCAGCATACATGGCACACACCCGTTGGGCATTTTGATCACAATAGTACACGAATATGTAATAAAAATGGGGGACCCTATTTAAAAAAAAACCAGTTGATATCCGTTTGACCTATGGCAGCGCCATCTAGCGAGCCAACCATAGCGCCATCTGGTTTCCCCCTTCAAGCTAGACGAGTTTCGTTCTTTGTAGTTTTTTTCGTTTGATGCTTATTTCGTGAGATATTTGGAGCGGTCACTATCAACGGACCACCCAGTATATCTATCAATTCATGACATCCATCATTACAAATTTCCTTTTTCTGGCGGACACACGTACACATCGTCCGCCTATAGTAACTTCTCAAAACTCTGGCATCTCTCTCCCCACACCCACCATTGCTGGCGGCTCACCTCCAACTGCGCAAACGACGCGCTGTTCACATCAAACTGCCCAACATTACACAAGCAAATATTCCAACAATGAGTCCAACTAGCCATAGACTGCACACAGCGCAGTCAGCGATTTTCATACAGAGCATTACGTGGTATTACCAACATAGAAATCTAAACAGCCTACTTACAACTTGACCTCTTAGCAACAAATAATCCTTGACAAATAGTGAGTATCATGAGGAATACAGGCATAAGCGACCACAAGGCAGTTGCCGCAAGGCTGAATACCGTAACACCTACAACCATCAAAAAGAAAGGCAAAGTATATCTATTTTAAAAAGCTGATAAAATGCGCTTAACGCCTTTTTAAGAGAGAGTCTTCACTCCTTCCGATCTGGTCATGTAAGAGTAGAAAAGTTGTGGAATGAATTCCAAGAGATAGCATCGACAGCAATTGTGAGATATATACCACATAAATTAATAAGTGATGGTACTGATCCCCCATGGTACTCAAAATGGGTCAGATCGCTGTTGCAGAAGCAGCGAAAAAAGCATGCCAAATTTAAAAGAACGCAACATCCCCAAGACTGGCAAAGTTTTGCAGAAGTTGGAAATATAGCGCGTACTTCAATGCGATATGCTTTTAATAATTTCCACAATGAAACTCTTTCTCGAAATTTGGCAGAAAACCCAAAGAGATTCTGGTCACATATAAAGCACACCAGTGGCAAAACGCAATCAATACCTTGACTGCGGGATAACAACGGTGAAGTCACTGATGACAGTGCCACTAAAGCAGAGTTCTTAAACATAGTTTTTCGACATTCCTTCACCAAAGAAGACGAGGTAAATATTCCTTAATTCCAATCAAGAACAGGTGCCAAGATGAGAAACGTAGAAGTAGATATCATCGTTGTAACAAAGCAGCTTAAATCACTTTATAAAGGCAATTCGTCCGGTCCAGATTGTATACCAGTCAGGTTACTCTCAGAGTATGCTGATACAATAGCTCCGTATTTAGCCATTATATACAACCCCTCGCTCACAGAAAGATCAGCACCTAAAGACTGGAAAATTGCTGAAGTCACAGCCAATACCCAAAAAGGGAAGTAGGAGTAATCTGCTGAATTACAGGCCCATATGAGTAACGTCGATTTGCAGTAGGGTTTTGGGACATGTACTGTATTTGAACATTCAGAAGTACCTTGAAGAACAATTTATTGACACACAACCAGTACTGATTCATAATACATCGTTCTTTCGAAACACAACTAGCTCTTTATACTCATGAATTAATGAGTGCAATCGACAGGGGATGACAAATTGATTCCATATTTTTAGATTTGCAGAAGGCTTTCGACACCGTTCCTCACAAGCATCTTCTAACCAAGGAATATCGCGTAGGTGTGCAACTGGATTCGTGATTTCCCGTCAGACAGGTCACAGTTCGTAGAAATAGACGGAAAGAGATCGAGTAAAACAGAAGTAATATCCGGCGTTCCCCAAGGAAGCGTTATGGGACCTCTATTGTTCCTGATCTATATTAACAACATATAAGACAATCTGAGTAGCCGTCTTAGATTGTTTGCAGATGATGCTGTCATTTACCGTCTTGTAAAGTCATCAGATGGCTAAACCGAATCTCAAAATGATTTAGATAAGATATCTGTATGGTTAGAAAAGTGACAATTGACCCTAGATAAAGAAAAGTGTGAAGTTAATCACATGAGTACTAAAAGAAATCCACTAAATTGCGATTACGCTATATGTCATACAAATCTGAAGGCTGTAAATTCAATTAAATACTTAGGGATTACAATTACAAATAACCTAAACTGGAACGATCACATAGATAATGTTGTGGGTAGAGCAAACCAAAGACTGCGATTCATTGGCAGGACACTTAGAAGGTGCAACAGGTCTGCTACGAGACTGCTTACACCACGCTTGTCCGTCCTATTCTGGAGTATTGCTGTGCGGTGTGGGATCCGCATCAGGTGGGACTGACGGATGCCATCGAAAAGTACAGAGAAGGGCAGCGCGTTTCGTATTATAGCTAAATAGGGAAGATAGTGCCACAGACATGTTTGGAGTGGCAGTCATTAACACGCAGACGTTTTTCGTTGCGACGGGAACTTCTCATGAAATGTCAATCACCAGTTTTCTCCTCCCCTTGCGAAAACATTCTGTTATGACCCACCTATATAGGAAGAAATGATCATCACGATAAAATAAGAGAAATCAGGGCTCGCACAGAAAAATTTAAGTGCTCTTTTTCCCAGCGCTTTTCGAGAGTGGTACGGTAGAGAGACAGCTTGATGGTGGTTCATTGAACCCTCTGCCAGGCACTTTATTACGAATTGCAGAGGAATCACGTAGATGTAGATAATCAATCGTCCGAAGTAAGATCACTGGGGTTTATGGAACCTACCATCTAAGGTCGTTAATTACAGGTTACATGGAAAGACCTAAGATTTACGGTCCTTGGGATTATATTTATTCGTGAATTTTTTTTGCTGAAACTCACCATTAAACAATAAATAAACTGCATATGCTACTTTCACTGTCACATATGTAAAATAATACCCACCGCATCTGGCCTGATATATTCAGTGGTGTGACCACTTGTCTACACGTACTAAACTGATATCATTCTGTAGACGTTTGCTGTCAGCTACTGTTTCCCACAAGAGCCAAAAGGTAAATTAATAAGATTTGGTATTCACTTTAACACAATTGTATGTTGTACAGGATGAATTGTTATTACGGAAAGTCGGTTTCTACGTCCGTTTCATACTTTTTCATACTTTTAATGCCTCTGTCGGTCTATATACATTACAACTTCATCTATAAATGTCATGTAGTATCAAAATTTTAAAGTTTTACTCTATTTACAATCCTTTACACTGACTTCTTGCACAATGTTTAGTTCAGATAAATATCGTCTTTTTAATTTCTGTAACTGTAAAGTTGTTCCACATTATAAAAGGTTATCTATTTATGTTGTTCAGAGAAAGGACGCCATGTCATTTCTATACTTCTGTTACGCTGATCTTTGACGAGACCAGAGAACGTGTGTAATCTTTTACATATTCATACTTTGTATGAGTTTCAACTTTGTCTCTTTGACGATCACATAGTGTGTGTATCTTTGACAGTTATAGCGTGTGAAATATTAAGGGTAGAGTTGTCATAAAGTGTGCATTATTGTAATGGTGCCAAGGCACAGGATGCTTATGTGGACTGTGTTAAGACGGACTATTATGACAGTTATGCAGGGTGATTCACGAAGATATGCAAATATTTTAATATGTTATTCTACAAGTAAAACTAAAGGAAAAAGTTCATATAAACATAGGCAAGAAAGAACCAATAAAATGATAAAAGCTCAAAAACTAATATAGTCTACATACAATAAGAAATGTGTATCAATTCAAACAAAATTAAAACACTACAAGACGGTGGTTCAGCCGGAGGTAACACACGCAAGCGAGACTTTTCAAAGTCACTCAGATAAACAGAGTCGACAAAATACTAAAAGTAGAGAGAAGAATAGCTAGAACATGCACAAATAAAAAATACCAGAAGGAAGGACAATGGCGGATGGTGCCGAATGAAGTGGTGTACAGGGATCTGGAGCCCATCACAGATACTATAAATAAAAAGAGGATTTCTTTCTTTGGCCACATAATGAGGAACCAGAAATCAGATTAGCAAGAAAAATTATGTAGAAACCGTGGAACCTGAAGCAAGAAGGAGGATGGATCAAGGAAACTAAAGAGGATATTGGAGAACTAGATATAACCTTTGATGGTCTACAAAACAAGACAGAAAATTTCAAGTAACTGAAAGACAAGAAAATAAGATTTAAAACAAAAGTAGACAAACGACACACAATGAAAAGGGTGTTTACAGATGAGGAAAGACAGAAAAGATCAGAACGAATGAAAAGATACTGGGCAGTTAAGAAAGAACGAAACATGCGTTACTGAAGGAGAGAGCCAGGAAATGATTGACTTAAGTGGTCCAATGAGGCATTAAGAGCAAATAATAATAATAATAATAATAAACATAGGTCCGAAAATGTTTAGTTTCGGGGTTATGGCTAGTAAAAGGTTTTGCCCGAAATTTAGCAACTTCGCTAATAAGAAGCTATCGCAAAATTGTATGAGGTTAAAGTAAAGCACGATTTCCATCTGTTTTGTTGTTATTGGTCTGGTGAATCTAATAAAACATGTCCCAGACGTGTATCTGCAATAGTTTTCCAGAACACCCAGAGATGCCAAGTTTATTATACAAGTAAATTTGCTTACGTTCCATCAAGAATGCAGAAACGTTTATGTCATTGTTGGCAACCATTTGTGAGTTGTCTCAGTCGTTTCGTAACCTTGAAACGAATTAGTTTTCCGTATTATTCAGTGAAATTACATAATAACAACAGTGTATTTAAGTGGAACAACATAGTAACTTTTGTAGATTGTAGATTATTTATGAAATACTGACACATTCATACAGTTTCAGTTAACGTTATTTCCATCATTTTTCCAAAATTTAATTCTCTACAACTTACGTTGAAAACTTCGTGCTATTCAAAACATCCGCGGGTGTGCTGCCGGTCTACAGTGTCCAACGGGCACAATATTTCGGCGATCATACATGTCGCCATCATCAGGTGAATTGACGGACTGAGCTCCTGTGAACGTGCCGGCACGGAGATCCGTACGCTATGGCTGCTCAGAGGGAACTGGGTTCGGTCGCGGCGGTGGCCGATGTAAATACCGTCCGCCCGCGGCGCGCTCCCTCCACCGTCCGCGCCCCGCGCCACGGTCGCGCGGTGGAACAGATTGCGACGGCGTCTGAGATGACGTCGGAGTGATGGCCTTGTCCGCCGTGGTCGTCACAACTATACGTTTGCTCGATTTACTCTTGATTAACCCGATCGCTGGTTCCCAAGCCTTGCTAAGATTATAGCCACAGTCACGGTTTATGAGGTCGTCATTGGCGCGAATTTCGATGGCCTCTCTAACAACGCTGTCCCAGTATCTCGACGTCTGTACCAGAATCCTCGTGCGGTCATATTCCATGGCGTGATTTTCCGACAAACAATGTTCAGGGACCGCCGACTTGCTCGGATACATCAGACGAGTGTACCTCTGGTGTTCACGGCATCGATCCTCGACGGTACGCATCGTCTGACCAATATACGACTTGCCACATTGACACGGAATCTGGTACACGCCGGCCTTCCGCAAACCGAGGTCATGTTTGGCGCTCCCCACTAGTGCACGAGTTTTATTTGGAGAACAAAACACAGTTCCGACCCGGTGTTTCTTCAGAATGCGGGCGATTTTCCCCGAGAGTGCGTCTGTGTATGGAATAAATGCAGTGCCTACCTCCTCCCTCGTGACTTCATCCATCACAACAGATTGTGCTGCAGTGGTTGGGCGGAGAGCACGTTGAATCTGCCACTCTGAGTATCCATTTTTTCGAAATACAGTTCTCAGATGTTCCAATTCCTAGGGTAGACTCTCTGCGTCAGAGATAGTGCGCGCCCTATGTACTAGAGTTTTAAGTACCCCATTCCTCTGTGAAGGGTGGTGGCAGCTGTCTGCGTGCAAATACAGATCAGTGTGCGTAGTCTTCCGATACACCCCATGACCTAGGGTGCCGTCAGCCCTTCTCTTGACCAAGACGTCAAGGAAAGGTAATTTACCCTCCGTTTCAGTCTCCATAGTGAATTTGATGTTGGGGTGTATGGAGTTTAGATGTGTAAGGAAGTCATGGAGTTTATCCATACCATGTGGCCAGATGACGAACGTGTCGTCCACGTAACGGAAAAGCAAGTAGGTTTCCATACGGATGACGACAGGGCTTCCTCCTCGAAGTTCTCCATGTACAAATTCGCTACCACCGGTGAGAGTGGGCTACCCATGGCGACTCCCTCCGTTTGTTCGTAGTATTCTCCATTAAAAAGAAAATACGTGGAAGTCAAGACATGCCTAAAAAGTTCAGTGGTCTTCTCGTCAAACTTCTGACTAATCAATTCTAGTGACTCTCGCAGGGGTACCCTCGTAAACAAGGAAACGACGTCAAAACTCACCATGATATCTGACTCATCCAACCTGAAGCTGTCAAGGCGTTTAACAAAATCCACGGAATTACGGATGTGATGAGGGCATTTACCCACATAAGGACTTAATATTCCCGTCAGGTATTTGGCCAACAAATATGTAGGTGCCCTGATGTTGCTGACAATGGGGCGTAATGGTATCCCCTCTTTGTGAACCTTCGCGAGTCCATATAGTCTAGGCGGTACCGGACCTTGGGGTAACAATTTCTTAGCGTCACCCTCCGGTAAATCTGCGTCCTTGAGAAGCGCCCTCGTCTTGTTCTCCACCTTCTTTGTAGGGTCAACGCTGATTTTCCGGTAGGAATCGTCATTTAGCAGGCTCTGCATCTTATCATTGTAGTCCTTATGGGAGACAACTGTAGCATTGCCTTTGTCAGCCGGTAAGACAACAATTTCAGAGCGCTCCCTCAGACCACGAATGGCCGCCCTCTCTTTACTGCTAATATTTGACTTCATCGGCTTGGATTTCGTCAACGCACGACAAGTTTCACGACGTATTTCCTCGGCTGATTCTGGCGGAAGTCGAGCTGCAACCTGTTCAACAGCACTAACAATTTCTGCGACCGGAGTGAACTTGGGGGTGGGAGCGAAGTTGAGACCTTTCTGCAAAACCGAGACTGCATCATCACTCAACACCATGCCACTCAAATTGATGACAGTCTTGCGCGGAACCTGCAGAGATGGTTTGTCAAGGAGACGTGAGAACTTAGCTGTTTGACGTCCCGTAGCCTTCTTATGGGCGGAATCAGCTGACACCCAGGTGACACCATCAATCCAATCCCAGGAACAAGAAGTAAACTTACTAGCCAGTTGCAAATGTAGTTTGAGTAATTCCTGTGAGATAAACTCAAGGCTCCGGCGGGTGAACTGCACTCTCTCACGTACCAATGCGAGGCTGGCTCGTTTCTTGATTATCTTAGCTGCTGCAGAATCGATGTGATGCATAACCTTAGCAAAATTTGGAACAACATTCTCGGAACGACATCTCTTTAGAAAGGCAAGAGTACTTAGCAAACGACATCTACGGTGGCGCAACTTTTCAAATTTCCTCATGCTGCGATACATCTCCTCCCCGTAAAGGTGTATGATGTGATTCTTGTGTTTTTCCCGGCGTATTTGTTAATCAAAATATCCACGGGTGTGCTACCGGTCTATAGTGTCCAACGGGCAAAATATTTCGGCGATCATACATGTCGCCATCATCAGGTGAACTGACGGACTGAGCTCCTGTGAACGTGCCGGCACGGAGATCCGTACGCTATGGCTGCTCAGAGGGAACTGGGTTCGGTCGCTTCGCTTCTTCCTTACGAGCTGTCCTTTGCTCGCGTAGGAGCAGGGTAAACAATGCTTTGTTGTTCCTGCTATGCCTGTTGTTTTGATTATGGTGCCTGATTTATTGGTTCGGCCTATGGGGATACAGTTGCATCCTGCCTGCTGAGGGTTGTTAGTCCCTCAGTAGGTCAGGCCAACGTGTGGTTGGCCTGTGGTGTATGTTGTGGCCCAGGTCCTGTATGAGCCGGTTTTCTGAGTTGTCAGCCTTACTGTAGAACAGTCGTGCAGACTGTCTGAAGCGGTCCCGCAGTTGCAGGATGCCGGTCTGTTCATGTAGCAGAGTGGAGGAATATCTTCGTGGAAGGCGCAGGGCGAGCTTTAGGACTCTGTTCTGCACCCTCTGTAGCGTGCCTATATGGGTGTCGGCTGCCATACCCCACACCACGGCTGCGTACTCTAGCACTGGTCTGACCAGCGCTAGGTACAGGATGATGCCGTGCTGGGGGGCCAGCGTTGACGATGGGTTAAGCAGGGGGTACAGGGTGTGAAGTCGCCCTATAGCCCTGCTCCTAACGTCCTGGACGTGTGGTCTCCAGGTAAGCCTCTGGTCGAGTGTGACCCCGAGGTATTTGCCGGTTTTACTCCACGGCACGGGGCTTCCCGTGATAGTAACCGGCGGCAAGTCGGGAGGCAGTAGTCTTCTAGTGAATACTACTGCCTGGCTCTTTGCGGCGTTCTGTTTGAGCCGCCACTTGGTTGACCACGCGCCCAGGGTGTCGCAGCCAATCTGGAGGAGGCGTCGCATTTCCCTCACGTTCATGCTCCGCACGAATAGCGCGGTGTCGTCAGCGTAGAGTGCTAATTTCACCGGCGCCACTCGTGGGGCATCTGCGGTGAAAATGGAGTACAGCGGGGGGCCAAGTACGGACCCCTGTGGCACTCACTTCTGCTCGTATCGGCCTGTGGGTCGAGGTGCCATCATCTAGTCGGACGTGGAAGGTCCGGTCGGCCAGGTAGGAGCTGATGAGGACTCCATGTGATGTCGGTACCCCATGCACAAGGAGTTTGTACACGAGGCCGTCGTGCCACACGGAGTCGAAGGCTCTGGAGACATCAAGGAACACCGCCCCAAGGTATTCCCTGGTCTCCAGGGCGCGCATGGCTTCTTCCACCAGCCGCAGGAGCTGGTGGGTGGTGGAATGACCGCTCCTGAATCCGAACTGTTCGTCCGGGATGATGCCCTCGACCGTCACATGTCAGAGCAGTCTCTTGGGGTACAGACGCTCGAACACCTTGGAGAGGGACGGGAGGAGGCTGATTGGCCTGTAGTTTTCAGCCTGCCTTGCGTCCTTATTCGCTTTGGGTATGGCTACCACCTCCGCGTGTTTCCACTCAGAGGGGTAGATCCCAGAGCGGAGGACCTGATTGAAGATGCCTGTAAGGAGCTGGTGGGCCCATTCTGGCAAGTTCTTCAGCAGGTGGTTGTTGACGCCGTCGGCGCCTCCCGCCCTTTTGGTGTTGAGCGTCCGTATCTGTTCTGCCACTTCCTCCTCTGAGATGGGGTCGATCCTGTCCCCTTCATCTCTCGCTGCTAGGAAGATGGGGAGCTCTTCCTCCACTCTGCTAATGTGGGCCACATCGGGATTGTCATCCACTGGGGTGAATGACGACTCGAAGTGGTCGGCCAGTAATCCTGCTTTCCCATCTGGACTGCAGACGACCATCTGCCCAGCCTGCAGCGGTGGGACTCGCTGCCGCCGGCGCAGGAACGACTTGACGACTCGCCAAGCACTGCCGTCCTGTGTGTTGAGGGTGGCGACTAGGTCGGCCCAGTCGCGGTTTCTATGTTCCTCAACCGCCGCCTTGATCTCCCTCCTCATCCTGTTTAGGAGGGGTTTGGTGGCAGGTTGTCGCGTAAGTTGCCATTCACGGAACACTCTGTTCTTCTCCCGTATAGTCTCCCGTATGTGCAACGGGAGGCTACGGGCGGGGGAGGAGGTGATGCTACTTCAGCTGCAAGTAGCAGCTGGCGGTTGAAGCACCGTAGTACGTTGTCTACCCCCACTTCCGTGGGGTCAGGAGCATCCGAGAGAAGTTCCAGGACGTTCTCCTGAATCCTCTCGCTGTCCATACGGTGGTAGTTCCTACGGCGTGGTGGGAGGGTGGCCCCCCTTACGTCGATGTCGTAGACCACTGGTAGGTGGTCTGACGACAGTGCACACCGGGTGGCGGCGGTCATGTGGTTCCCGATGCCCTTAATAATGGCGATATCGAGAACATCTAACTGTCCTCGGTGTGGATAGATGGTGTGGTCCTGGGGTCCGAGCGCGATGGCGCCGTTGCGGAGGGCGGCACGGAGGAGTCGACGACCGCTGACGTTAGTGAGACGGGAGTTCCACTCCGTGTGCTTAGCGTTAAAGTCGCCAGCCAGGAAAACCCGTCCCCCAATCGTCAGTAGTGTGTCAAAGTCTGCCTCCAAGAGATTACCCCGTGGAGGCCTGTAGGCGGCCACGAAGGTGATCTGTCCCACCATGGAGGAGACATTGACCCCTGTGGCTTCAAGGGTTGCCAGGGCTGGGAGATGGATATGGTGGTGTCGTAGGGAGGTCCTGACATAGATGGCAGTTCCTCCTCCGGCGGTTGGTCTGTCGTGGCGGTAGCAGGCATAGTTCGCTACCTTTACATGGACTCCTGGTTTCAGGTGAGTCTCGCACACTAGACACAGGTCGACTGCCTCGTCCTGTATGAATTGGTGAAACTCACCTTGTTGTTTTACCAGTCCGTTTGCGTTAAATACGCATACCGATAGACCATGGATCTGCTGTCTATCCATGGTGAGCTGCTGAGGGAACGGTGACGGCCTGGAGGGCCCCCATTACTGTCCTGACGAGCACTGGCAGTTGGGTCAGTAGAGCGTTGAGTGAGCGTAGTAGCTCACCCAGACTGGTTGCATCGGTACCTGGGGAAGTGGCGGCTGCGTGGGCGGGCGCCGAGGCGGCGGCTACGGTTTGCGGCTGCGACGCCGCTACCGGTCGCCGCATGGGGCGTTCCGCACTTTGCAGTGGGTTGCTGGTGGTGGGGGGCACTTGGGGGTGTCCGCACCCTGAGTTGTTGGACAAGGACATGTCCAGCATTCCTGTGGCTGTGAGGTTTGTCTCCGCGTTTTGGTGTTGCGGCGGAGACTTCTGTGCTGGCTGGCGCGATGGGGTGGCAGTGGTCCCCTTGGCAGCGGCAGCGTAGTTTGTGCCTGGCTGTACCTTGCGCGAGGGGGGCTTTTTGCCTTGGGGTCTGCTTGTGCGCTTAAATATAGTGCAGCCCCTGTAGCTCGCCACATGTGGCTCGCCACAGTTGCAGCACTGCGGGGGTTCTTCCCTCTTTTTCGCGCAGTCCCGGCTTTGATGTTCTCCCGCGCACTTAACGCAGCGGGATGGCATGCTGCAATAGTATGCGACATGATCCAGGCCCTGGCATGAGTAGCACTGGGCCCTTCTTCGTTTCGCGCGTAGTGGCTCGACCGCCACCGTCACCCGCGCTACCCTCTCTACCTGGAATATTTTCCTGTTGTCCAGGTTGTCAGGGAGGATAGCTAGGAACAGTGGCATGTCTCGCTTGGTCCTCGGTGACTTCATGAGAGTCACCGAGCTGACTGGGTAGCCCATGGCTACCAGTTCATCTTTGAGTTGATCTGTCGCCATCTTCATTGGTAGATGGCGAAGGACCACCTTTAGTTGCTTCTGGGGGTTGGCATTGTGGGTGAAGCATTTGAGCTTCTCCTGCTCGACGACTTTCATGGCTCGACGGTAGTCGTCCGTCGAGCGCACAGTTGTTTTCAGCAGGTCGCGTCCCTGCGTCTTTACAGTCAGGGAGGGGACATCTTTAAATAACTGTAGGAAGGACTCGTAGACCTCCTGCCATTGAATTGTGATCGGAGGCGGTGCAGGCGCCCGTTTTATGGGCGCCTGCCCCGTCTCCATGTCCTCGTTGTCTTGGACGGCAGCAAAGGAGTTAGTCGTCTGCAGCGGCGCCACGGTTTCGAGCACCTTTGCCCGAGCCGTGTGCCTCCGCTTGGGGACGACGAACTCCCCCTCTTCTTCCTGGGCGGCCACCTCGTCTGTGGCGGCCTCTGGCGCGTGTTGTTTCTTCTTCTGCAGCAACCTGTGGACAGAAGAAGGCGCGCTTGCTGGTGGTTCGTCCTCGTCCGTCGACGCTGGCCTCTTGTGAGACGGCAGCGCGACGTCCATTTCTTCTTCATGTAGTAGAAGCTGTTCCAGGTTCGCTTCTGGAATTGTTGTACCCTTTTGTGCTGCAGACGGCAGGTCAACAGCCTCTTGATTGGTCTGGACTGGAGGGGCGGCCAGCAGAACATTGTTTGCTTGGGAAACCAAGCCTGGTGGCACTGCTCCCTTCAGGGCCGCCTCCGGCAGGGCAGTGTCCCCTTGTTTGGACACGCCTGGCGGGGGTCCTGTCAGTACACAGACCTCTTCTCTGGCTGCGCCTGGCGACACAGCGTCAACTTCGAATTTTAGAAATCGTTCGAAAGCCCTCTCTGCAGCCTCTTTTTCAGAAGCTGAGGTGGGTTTGCCCATACGGTTGATTATGGCGAGCAGTTGTAGCCCGGTTAACGGGATATAACCTGGGGGCGCAGCGGAGGGCACGACCGTGGTCGTGGCCTCGGTTGCCGCCGGTGGTGGGGCGGGTGCGGCCGTCGCCTGAGCATGCTCAGTCGGGGCGGTGGCCGACGCGTCCGTTGTTTGAGCTTCCATGATGAGGAAGGCAGAGGAGGAAGTGGGTTCGGTCGCGGCGGCGGCCGATTGAAATACCCTCCGCCCGCGGCGCGCTCCCTCCGCCGTCCGCGCCCCGCGCCACGGTCGCGCGGTGGAACAGATTGCGACGGCGTCTGAGATGACGTCGGAGTGATGACCTTGTCCGCCGTGGTCGTCACAACTATACGTTTGATTAACCCGATCGCTAGTTCCCAAGCCTTGCTAAGATTATAGCCACAGTCACGGTTTATGATGTCGTCATTGGTGCGAATTTCGATGGCCTCTCTAACAACGCTGTCCCAGTATCTCGACGTCTGTACCAGAATCCTCGTGCGGTCATATTCCATGGCGTGATTTTCCGACAAACAATGTTCAGCGACCGCCGACTTGCTCGGATACATCAGACGAGTGTGCCTCTGGTGTTCACGGCATCGATCCTCGACGGTACGCATCGTCTGACCAATATACGACTTGCCACATTGACACGGAATCTGGTACACGCCGGCCTTCCGCAAACCGAGGTCATGTTTGGCGCTCCCCACTAGTGCACGAGTTTTATTTGGAGGACAAAACACAGTTCCGACCCGGTGTTTCTTCAGAATGCGGGCGATTTTCCCCGAGAGTGCGTCTGTGTATGGAATAAATGCAGTGCCTACCTCCTCCCTCGTGACTTCATCCATCCCAACAGATTGTCCTGCAGTGGTTGGGCGGAGAGCACGTTGAATCTGCCACTCTGAGTACCCATTTTTTCGAAATACAGTTCTCAGATGTTCCAATTCCTGGGGTAGACTCTCTGCGTCAGAGATAGTGCGGGCCCTATGTACTGGAGTTTTAAGTTGTGACGACCACGGCGGACAAGGCCATCACTCCGACGTCATCTCAGACGCCGTCGCAATCTGTTCCACCGCGCGACCGTGGCGCGGGGCGCGGACGGCGGAGGGAGCGCGCCGCTGGCGGAGGGTATTTAAATCGGCCGCCGCCGCGACCGAACCCAGTTCCCTCTGAGCAGCCATAGCGTACGGATCTCCGTGCCGGCACGTTCACAGGAGCTCAGTCCGTCAGTTCACCTGATGATGGCGACATGTATGATCGCCGAAATATTTTGCCCGTTGGACATTATAGACCGGTAGCACACCCGTGGATATTTTGATTATCAAATACGCCGGGAGAAACTCAAGAATCACATCATACACCTTTACGGGGAGGAGATGTATCGCAGCATGAGGAAATTTGAAAAGTTGCGCCACCGTAGATGTCGTTTGCTAAGTACTCTTGCCTTTCTAAAGAGATGTCGTTCCGAGAATGTTGTTCCAAATTTTGCTAAGGTTATGCATCACATCGATTCTGCAGCAGCTAAGAGAATCAAGAAACGAGCCAGCCTCGCATTGGTACGTGAGAGAGTGCAGTTCACCCGCCGGAGCCTTGAGTTTATCTCACAGGAATTACTCAAACTACATTTGCAACTGGCTAGTAAGTTTACTTCTTGTTCCTGGGATTGGATTGATGGTGTCACCTGGGTGTCAGCTGATTCCGCCCATAAGAAGGCTACGGGACGTCAAACAGCTAAGTTCTCACGTCTCCTTGACAAACCATCTCTGCAGGTTCCGTGCAAGACTGTCATCAATTTGAGTGGCATGGTGTTGAGTGATGATGCAGTCTCGGTTTTGCAGAAAGGTCTCAACTTCGCTCCCACCCCCAAGTTCACTCCGGTCGCAGAAATTGTTAGTGCTGTTGAACAGGTTGCAGCTCGACTTCCGCCAGAATCAGCCGAGGAAATACGTCGTGAAACTTGTCGTGCGTTGACGAAATCCAAGCCGATGAAGTCAAATATCAGCAGTAAAGAGAGGGCGGCCATTCGTGGTCTGAGGGAGCGCTCTGAAATTGTTGTCTTACCGGCTGACAAAGGCAATGCTACAGTTGTTGTCTCCCATAAGGACTACACTGATAAGATGCAGAGCCTGCTAAATGACGATTCCTACCGGAAGATCAGCGTTGACCCTACAAAGAAGGTGGAGAACAAGACGAGGGCGCTTCTCAAGGACGCAGATTTACCGGAGGGTGACGCTAAGAAATTGTTACCCCAAGGTCCGGTACCGCCTAGACTATATGGACTCCCGAAGGTTCACAAAGAGGGGATACCATTACGCCCCATTGTCAGCAACATCAGGGCACCTACATATTTGTTGGCCAAATACCTGACGGGAATATTAAGTCCTTATGTGGGTAAATGCCCTCATCACATCCGTAATTCCGTGGATTTTGTTAAACGCCTTGACAGCTTCAGGTTGGATGAGTCAGATATCATGGTGAGTTTTGACGTCGTTTCCTTGTTTACGAGGGTACCCCTGCGAGAGTCACTAGAATTGATTAGTCAGAAGTTTGACGAGAAGACCACTGAACTTTTTAGGCATGTCTTGACTTCCACGTATTTTCTTTTTAATGGAGAATACTACGAACAAACGGAGGGAGTCGCCATGGGTAGCCCACTCTCACCGGTGGTAGCGAATTTGTACATGGAGAACTTCGAGGAGGAAGCCCTGTCGTCATCCGTATGGAAACCTACTTGCTTTCCCGTTACGTGGACGACACGTTCGTCATCTGGCCACATGGTATGGATAAACTCCATGACTTCCTTACACATCTAAACTCCATACACCCCAACATCAAATTCACTATGGAGACTGAAACGGAGGGTAAATTACCTTTCCTTGACGTCTTGGTCAAGAGAAGGGCTGACGGCACCCTAGGTCATGGGGTGTATCGGAAGACTACGCACACTGATCTGTATTTGCACGCAGACAGCTGCCACCACCCTTCACAGAGGAATGGGGTACTTAAAACTCTAGTACATAGGGCGCGCACTATCTCTGACGCAGAGAGTCTACCCCAGGAATTGGAACATCTGAGAACTGTATTTCGAAAAAATGGATACTCAGAGTGGCAGATTCAACGTGCTCTCCGCCCAACCACTGCAGCACAACCTGTTGAGATGGATGAAATCACGAGGGAGGAGGTAGGCACTGCATTTATTCCATACACAGACGCACTCTCGGGGAAAATCGCCCGCATTCTGAAGAAACACCGGGTCGGAACTGTGTTTTGTCCTCCAAATAAAACTCATGCACTGGTGGGGAGCGCCAAACATGACCTCGGTTTGATGAAGGCCGGCGTGTACCAGATTCCGTGTCAATGTGGCAAGTCGTATATTGGTCAGACGATGCGTACCGTCGAGGATCGATGCCGTGAACACCAGAGGCACACTTGTCTGATGTATCCGAGCAAGTCGGCGGTCGCTGAACATTGTTTGTCGGAAAATCACGCCATGGAATATGACCGCACGAGGATTCTGGTACAGACGTCGAGATACTGGGACAGCGTTGTTAGAGAGGCCATCGAAATTCGCACCAATGACGACATCATAAACCGTGACTGTGGCTATAATCTTAGCAAGGCTTGGGAACTAGCGATCGGGTTAATCAAGAGTAAATCGAGAAAACGTATAGTTGTGACGACCACGGCGGACAAGGCCATCACTCCGACGTCATCTCAGACGCCGTCGCAATCTGTTCCATCGCGCGACCGTGGCGCGGGGCGCGGACGGCGGAGGGAGCGCGCCGCGGGCGGAGGGTATTTAAATCGGCCGCCGCCGCGACCGAACCCAGTTTCCTCTGAGCAGCCATAGCGTACGGATCTCCGTGCCGGCACGTTCACAGGAGCTCAGTCCGTCAGTTCACCTGATGATGGCGACATGTATGATCGCCGAAATATTGTGCCCGTTGGACACTATAGACCGGCAGCACACCCGTGGATATTTTGAGTATCAAATACGCCGGGAGAAACTCAAGAATTCGTGCTATTGTCTGGAATTGAAAGAACAAATTGGGCCAAGCAGTTAATAAATCAAAAATTTTACGAAATTACTTCTTTGCCTCTCTGGATGTTCTGGAAAACTACTGCAGATACATGTCTGGGGCATGTTTTATTAGATTCACCAGATCAATAACAACAAAATAATTGGAAACAGTGCTTTACTTTAACCTCGAACAGTTTTGCTATGGCTTCGCGTTAGCGAAATTTCTAAATTTGAGGCAGAATGTTTTATTAGCCGTAACTTTGTAACTAAACATTAGCGGAGCAATGTTTGTATGAACTTTTTTCTTTAGTTCTCCTTGTAGAACAACATATTAAACTACTTGCATATCTTCTGGAATCATCCTGCACATGTTCTACATTTGGTTGTGTCATATTTGACGAAAATGTATTTCTGATCCATTGATGTACGCTGTGTATAGACCATCGTTTTAAAGTGACCTTTGTTAATTCACTTATTTTCTATGATGCTTGTGTATATTCTATATTGGTCTTTTCGTGCCTTAGAGTTGCTTACTGTGAGGATGACTGTAATAATCGAAACGGGTAGAGAATAAACATACAATTGTACAGTTGATGACACAGATATGCCTTTTTCAAAATAAATCATAAGAGCTAAGTAGCCCGGAACGTGGTACCCAACATTCGTCGACAGCCTAAAGAAATAAACCGCTAAATGGCGGCACGTAAGTGATTCATAATCAGCCGCACGTATGGAACCAAGTACAAAATGATCGGTGGAGCCCAAACAATATAAATCACTGAAACCGATTGGCAACACGAAGATATATAAAAAATACATAAAGAGCTAACGAGCGTAGTGGCTCAGTAGACCAAAGAGACTGCAAAATGTGTGTCAAGCAAGTGGCGCATTAACGGAAAAGGAGAAAAATAAAATAAACACATACCACAACTCCAATCTATCCGCATTCCTGCAACACGGGATGCGAGCGCGTACAGTGAAATACTATACTGACACCACAAAAGTATACAGCCAGCCAGTACAGGGCTCGCGCATGTACAGATGATACGTGAGGTCAACCGAAAAATCGGTGCTCTTTTGGGGAGTGCGTGAATAATTAAGTAAGAACAAAGAATGTTGGAATATCCGAATACAATATCCCAAAACTTGTATGGAAAATATAACGCTGATAGTTAATCTGCATTATAATGTATCACTAATATCGCATATGAAGTGGTGTTAGCCTATGGTAAACAACAAGAGTTAAGGCGTTTAATGACTTAAATAAAGACCACCAGATACATACATTACGGTGAGGCGAATAGATCCAGATGAAAGTAATAACAATATCTACTAAATAAATCTTAAAAATCTAGGATATAAATCGTAAAATTGTTTTTAAAACCTACGCTTTTGACAATTCAGAAGGATCTAACAACCTCAAAATATATACAGTCGTTTACCATTTTTAAAAATGTACTTGAAAGCATGATATGTAAATACCAAGATGAATGTCCCAGGTAACCACTGAGGACCATATATAACATTGAGAAGGAAAGAGGGGATGCAGGGGAGGTGTAAGGGCGAGAAGAGAGTTACGTGAGTACAATTTTCTCTGTTTTACTTCTTTTAAATAGTTTTTTTTATAATTTTGTTGATATTAGTAAGTGTTTTAGGGTTTTTACGCTTTCATTTTTCGTTGTTATGCAATTGTCACCTGAGGATTTGGTTTTTAGCGCCACGAAACCGTTTGTGGTTTGATAATAAAAAAATTAAATATAGCAGCGGCTTCTTAATCCCAGGATGATTGGTTGTGTGAATTTGTAATAGTCTACATCTACATCTACATTTATACTCCGCAAGCCACCCAACGGTGTGTGGCGGAGGGCACTTTACGTGCCACTGTCATTACCTCCCTTTTCTGTTCCAGTCACGTATGGTTCGCGGGAAGAACGACTGTCTGAAAGCCACCGTGCGCGCTCGAATCTCTCTAATTTTACATTCGTGATCTCCTCGGGAGGTATAAGTAGGGGGAAGCAATATATTCGATACCTGATCCAGAAACGCACCCTCTCGAAACCTGGCGAGCAAGCTACACCGCGATGCAGAGCGCCTCTCTTGCAGAATCTGCCACTTGAGTTTATTAAACATCTCCGTAACGCTATCACGGTTACCAAATAACCCCGTGACGAAACGCGCCGCTCTTCTTTGGATCTTCTCTATCTCTTCCGTCAACCCGATCTGGTACGGATCCCACACTGATGAGCAATACTCAAGTATAGGTCGAACGAGTGTTTTGTAATCCACCTCCTTTGTTGATGGACTACATTTTCTAAGCACTCTCCCAATGAATCTCAACCTGGTACCCACCTTACCAACAATTAATTTTATATGATCATTCCACTTCAAATCGTTCCGCACGCATACTTCCAGATATTTTGCAGAAGTAACTGCTACCAGTGTTTGTTCCGCTATCATGTAATCATACAATAAAGGCTCCTTCTTTCTATGTATTCGCAATACATTACATTTGTCTATGTTAAGGGTCAGTTGCCACTCCCTGCATCAAGTGCCTATCCGCTGCAGATCTTCCTGCATTTCGCTACAATTTTCTAATGCTGTAACTTTCACTGTATTGTACAGCATCATTCGCGAAAAGCCGCATGGAACTTCCGACACTATCTACTAGGTCATTTATATATATTGTGAAAAGTAATGGTCCCATAACACTCCCATGTGGCACGCCAGAGGTTACTTTAACGTCTGTAGACGTCTCTCCATTGATAACAACATGCTGTGTTCTGTTTGCTAAAAATTCTTCAATCCAGCCACACAGCTGGTCTGATATTCCGTAGGCTCTTACTTTGTTTATCAGGCGACAGTGTGGAACTGTATCGAACGCCTTCCGGAAGTCACGGAAAATAGCATCTACCTGGGAGCCTGTATCTAATATTTTCTGGGTCTCATGAACAAATAAAGCGAGTTGGGTCTCACACGATCGCTGTTTCCGGAATCCATGTTGATTCCTACAGAGTAGATTCTGTGTTTCCAAAAACGACATGATACTCGAGCAAAAAACATGTTCCAAAATTCTACAACAAATCGATGTCAGAGATATAGGTCTATAGTTTTGCGCATCTGCTCGACGACCCTTCTTGAAGACTGGGACTACCTGTGCTCTTTTCCAATCATTTGGAACCTTCCGTTCCTCTAGAGACTTGCGGTACACGGCTGTTAGAAGGGGGGCAAGTTCTTTCGCGTACTCTGTGTAGAACCGAATTGGTATCCCGTCAGGTCCAGTGGACTTTCCCCTGTTGAGTGATTCCAGTTGCTTTTCTATTCCTTGGACACTTATTTCGATGTCAGCCATTTTTTCGTTTGTGCGAGGATTTAGAGAAAGAACTGCAGTGCGGTCTTGCTGTGTGGTTCAAATGGTTCAAATGGCTCTGAGCACTATGGGACTCAACTGCTGTGGTCATAAGTCCCCTAGAACTTAGAACTACTTAAACCTAACTAACCTAAGGATATCACACACATCCATGCTCGAGGCAGGATTCGAACCTGCGATCGTAGCGGTCGTGCGGTTCCAGACTGTAGCGCCTTTAACTGTTCGGCCACTCTGGCCGTCTCTTCCTCTGTGAAACAGCTTTGGAAAAAGGTGTTTAGTATTTCAGCTTTACGCGTGTCATCCTCTGTTTCAATGCCATCATCATCCCGGAGTGTCTGGATATGCTGTTTCGAGCCACTTACTGATTTAACATAAGACCAGAACTTCCTAGGATTTTCTGTCAAGTCAGTACGTAGAATTTTACTTTCGAATTCACTGAACGCTTCACGCATAGCCCTCCTTACGCTAACTTTGACATCGTTTAGCTTCTGTTTGTCTGAGAGGTTTTGGTTGCGTTTAAACTTGCAGTGAAGCTCTCTTTGCTTTCGCAGTAGTTTCCTAACTTTGTTGTTGAACCACGGTGGGTTTTTCCCGTCCCTCACAGTTTTACTCGGCACGTACCTGTCTAAAACGCATTTTACGATTGCCTTGAACTTTTTCCATAAACACTCAACATTGTCAGTGTCGGAACAGAAATTTTGGTTTTGGTCTGTTAGGTAGTCTGAAATCTGCCTTCTATTACTCTTGCTAAACAGATAAACCTTCCTCCCTTTTTTTATATTCCTATTAACTTCCATATTCAGAGATGCTGCAACGGCCTTATGATCACTGATTCCCTGTTCTGCACTTACAGAATCGAAAAGTTCGGGTCTGTTTGTTATCAGCAGGTCCAAGATGTTATCTCCACGAGTCGGTTCTTGTTTAACTGCTCGAAGTAATTTTCGGATAGTGCACTCAGTATAATGTCACTCGATGCTCTGTCCCTACCACCCGTCCTAAACATCTGAGTGTCCGAGTCTATATCTGGTAAATTGAAATCTCCACCTAAGACTATAACATGCTGAGAAAACTTATGTGAAATTTTCTCTCAGTTGTTCTGCCACTAATGCTGCTGAGTCGGGAGGTCGGTAAAAGGAGCCAATTATTAACCCAGCTCGGTTGTGGAGTGTAACCTCCACCCATAATAATTCACAGGAACTATCCACTTCTACTTCACTACAGGATAAACTACTACTAACAGCGACAAACACGCCACCACCGGTCGCATGCAATCTATCCTTTCTAAACACCGCCTGGGCCTTTGTAAAAATTTCGGCAGAATTTATCTTTGGCTCCAGCCAGCTTTCTGTACCTATAACGATTTCAGCTTCGGTGCTTTCTATCAGCGCTTGAAGTTCCGGTACTTTACCAATGAAGCTTCGACAGTTTACAATTACAATACCGATTGCTGCTTGGTCCCCGCATTTCCTGACTTTGCCCCGCACCATTTGAGGATGTTGCCCTTTCTGTACTTGCCCGAGGCCATCTAACCTAAAAAACCGCTCAGTCCACGCCACACAACCCCTGCTGCCCGTGTAGCCGCTTGCTGCGTGTAGTGGACTCCTGACTTATCCAGCAGAACCCGAAACCCCACCACTCTATGGCGCAAGTCGAGGAATCTGCAGCCCACACGGTCGCAGAACCATCTCAGTCTCTGATTCAGACCCTCCACTCGGCTCTGTGCCAAAGGTGCGCAGTCAGTCCTGTCGACGATGCTGCAGATGGTGAGCTCTGCTTTCATCCCGCTAGCGAGACTGGCAGTCTTCACCAAATCAGATAGACGCCGGAAGCCAGAGAGGATTTCCTCCGATCCATAGCGACACACATCATTGGTGCCGACATGAGCGACCACCTGCAGATGGGTGCCACCTGTACCCTTCATGGCATCCGGAAGGACCCTTTCCACATCTGGAATGACTCCCCCCGGTATGCACACGGAGTGCACAATGGTTTTCTTCCCCTCTCTTGCTGCCATATCCGTAAGGGGCCCCATTACGCGCCTGACGTTGGAGCTGTTGGAGGTGTTTAATCGGGGGAACGCGTCAATCAGGCACACGGTCAGGAGATTTTTTAATGTGAAACCTTGAAACCTTTGCCTTGGAAGTACAGGGCATCCCAGGAGACCTAAAGTGGAATGACAACTTAAAATTAATTTTAAGAAAAGCAGACGTCAGACTGAGATTCATTGGAAGAATCATTAAGAAATGTTGTTCAACTTCGAAAGAAATGATTTACGTAAGAGTTGTTCGACAGCTTCTTGAGTATCTGGAATCATTACTAAATATAATTATCAGAAGACATAGAGAAGATTACAACAAGAGCGGCAGCGGTTGGCTTAATAGCCGTAACAGCCTTATGCATAACAATCCGCAACATATTACACTACTGGCCATTAAAATTGCTACACCAAGAAGAAATGCAAATGATAAACGGGTATTCATTGGATAAATATATTATACTAGAACTGACATGTGATTACATTTTCACGCAATTTGGGTGCATAGATACTGAGAAATCAGTACCCAGAACAACCACCTCTGGCCGTAATAACGGCCTTGATACGACTGGACATTCAGTCAAACAGAGCTTGGATGGCTTGTACAGGTACAGCTGCCCATGCAGCTTCAACACGATACCACAGTTCATCAAGAGTAGTGACTAGCGTATTGTGACGAGCCAGTTGCTCGGCCACCATTGGCCAGACGTTTTCAATTGGTGAGAGATCTGAAGAATGTGCTGGGCAGGGCAGCAGTCGAACATTTTCTGTATCCAGAAAGGTCTGTACAGGACCTGCAACATGCGGTCGTGCATTATCCTGCTGAAATGAAGGCTTTCACAGGGATCGAATAAAGGGTAGAGCCACGGATCTTAATACGTCTGTTCAAAGTGCCGTCAAAGCGAACAAGAGGTGACCGAGACGTGTAACGAATGGCCCCCCTTACCATCACGCCGGGTGGTACGCCAGTATGGCGATGGCGAATACACGCTTCCAATGTGCGTTCACCGCGATGTCGCCAAACATGTATGCGACCATCATGATGCTGCAAACAGAACCTGGATTCATCCGAAATAATGACGTTTTGCTATTCGTGCACCACGTTCGTCGTTGACTACACCATCGCAGGCCTCCCGTCTGTGATGCAGCGCCAAGGGTATCCACAGCCATGGTCTCCGAGCTGATACTCCATGCTGCTGCAAACGTCGTCGAACTGTTCGTGGAGATGGTTGTTGTCTTGTAAACGTCCCCATCTGTTGAATCAGGGATCGAGACGTGGCTGCACGATCCGTTACAGCCTTGCGATAAGATGCCTGTCATCTCGACTGCTAGTGATACGAGGCCGTTGGGATCCAGCACGGCGTTCCGTATTACCATCCTGAACCCACCGATTCCATATTCTGCTAACAGTCATTGGATCTCGACCAATGCGAGCAGCAATGTCGCGATACGATAAACCGCAATCGCGATAGGCTACAATCCGACCTTTATCAAAGGCGGAACATGGTACGCATTTCTCCTCCTTACACGAGGCATCACAACAACGATTCACCAGGCAACGCCCCGTCAACTGCTGTTTGCGTATGAGAAATCGGTTGGAAACTTTCCTCATGTCAGCACGTTGTAGGTGTCGCCTCCGGCGCCAAACTTGTGTGAATGCTCCGAAAAGCTACTCATTTGCATATCACAGCATCTTCTTCCTGTCGGTTAAATTTCACGTCTGTAGCTCGTCATCTTCGTGGTTTAGCAATTTTAATGGTCAGAAGTTTACTTCCTATCACCTATGTCCCGCGAATCGACTATGACCAGAAAGTGGCGAAACTAGTGGTATCAGAAATATTCTCCGACAAATACCGTAAGGTGGACTAAGAAGTTTAGATTTAGACGCGGGAAGGTAAGCTTTTGAATCAGGTAGGCGACAAATTTATTTAAAGAACTTACGTAAAATTTGTTTTCGAAGACTGTAATTTGTCTCTTATGTTGAATATCATGTTGACTAATAGGCCCAATTCTGCGTAATTGCGATTTGCTTCCGCCTTGATTGCCAGCTGACTATAAAGCATTTTATAAACCTTGTTCAAATCGGCTACCACTGTCAATGATACGTGAACAAGATCATATCTGTACTCATACTAGCACTCTTGCTTGCAAAGCGTAGATATGAGTGAGAGCATTAAACACGACGAAAATTATCAATGCGATCATTAATCGGATAGACTGCTGTCCCCGTTGTGGTCGATGTGTTATTACAACGCGATTGCTCTTCTACCTGTCGGTAGAGACGCCTTGTAAGTGTCATCATCATTTTATTTCCAGTGGTGCGAACAAATGAATCTACTCACTGCAAAATACTAAACGGATTCGTTATTTAATAAAATGAATCAATTTCACTAATATGTAAATTAAGTGAAACTTGCAGAATGCGCTTTGCCTGGTTGAAGGAAGGAAAGTAGCTTAAAACTTAATAACTCCGCGAGGTCAAAATCTTTAAAACTGTTCAAAAGCTTGGTCTGAAAAACAATTGAGTCTTGTTTCGTGAACCATTCCAGCATTCAGCTGACGATGAACAGTCCACAGGTGTAACTATGAGCTTTCGGAAATGTTTTTATCAGACTAGCCCTGATATCGAATAACCTATCGCACTTAAAGCCTGTCAATGAGCGGGGTGGCGCAATGGTTAGAACGTTGCACTCCCATTCTGGTGGGAGGCGCTGTGCCCACCTTGGGTATATGAGAGAAGAACTGCGTATGTTTCAAAATGATTTGTTAACATCAGCTTACTTTGAGATAATTAACGCTAGCAATGTACACCTCTGAAGTTGTCACACGAAGTATGCACGAGTGTCACAGTGACCCTCAATTATTTTCTGGTAGAAACTGCCTGAAAATAGAATATTTTATAATGAAATTGGACTCTCATGCACTAAACTCATGGTATTTCACCTCCCTCAGTTATTCATGGATCCGTTCATTCATTATTTCCACACCCTTGGAATATGGACTGCACGTTAATCGGCAGCTGGCAGGCCTGAACTATTAGAGAGAGCTGTGTTCCAGCAATGACAGTTCTTGAGGTGGACGACTGTATTTTCTTCATCGAGGTCTAAAGATTCGGTAGAGTGATCAGTTTCACCATTGCCCGTAACTGCTGCAGGAGTATCAGCTTCAGAATTACTTTCATCACGAAAATCATTTACGTCACTTTCACAGCTGAGTTCTTCTAACAGTGCTTCCCGTATAGCATCTTCCGTTATCAAATTGTCATTCGTACGTGCTACTGTCACATAAATGTATTTGACACTCGGCGACAGAACAGTTACACAACGTATGAGATTAATTAAACAACAGCCTCACACCTTCAAACGTCCGTCCTCTACTACATCTCACTCAAAGCCGAATTTACATTTGTGGCAGCGGGCTGTATATACGCAGTGACGCATGCACAGTAACGAAGAAAAAACTCGAGGGTCAGAGTGACGCTAATGTAGACATCAAAGGTTAAGAAGACTCTCTTATGCGTGTCTTAACACTTTAGAGACTTGTAATTTATATTCAAATGTTCGTTTCACAGTCTGATACTGAAACAAGTTGATGTGAGTGAGAATGTGAAACATTAAAATCCACATATAAAGTCATGTAAACTTAAAGATAAGTACACTAAATTTAAAGTGGCTTTCTGTTCGGACTCTCATTGTATGCAAGGTGTCTCATGTGGAATAATAAATATTCAGGGATACCAAGATTTTGCCATGGCTGCGCTTTTGCAACTGTGCATGCAAGAGCTCCAATGAATTAGAAATAACAACCAACCAGTTGCAAAATACAGGTTTATTAAACATTGACCATGGTTGCTGGTACGCGGGGTAGCCGCGCGGTCCGAGGCGCCTTGTCACGGTTCTCGCCCCTCCCCCCGTCGGAGTTTCGAGTCCTCTCCTCCCTCCCGCGTGACCGCTACGGTCGCAGGTTCGAATCCTGCCTCGGGCATGGATGTGTGTGATGTCCTTAGCTTAGTTAGGTTTAAGTAGTTCTAAGTTCTAGGGGACTGATGACCTCAGAAGTTAAGTCCCCTAGTGCTCAGAGCCATTTGAGTCCTCCCTCGGGCATGGGTGTGTGTGTTGTCCTTAGCGTACATTAATTAAAAGTAGATTAAGTAGAGTGTAAGCCTAGGGACCGATGATGTAAGCAGTTTGGTCCCATAGACCATACCACAAATTTCAAATTTCCATGGTTTCGGCGCTTCTAAAACTGTCTTCTTCATAAGATGAAATATCTACTAACAAGATTACGACATTGTGAGTGAAACAGAGATAGTAGCAATACAGTAAGCAGAATTACAGGACATGTTCCAAAATTCTTTTTGGAGATGTATAGTCACGAAAATCACGAAAATCACATCATCTATAGTCAATGTGAGAGTCGTTGTCTCTGTCTAGTACATGTCATCACTTAATCACCATTTAAATACATTATATTGTATAGAAGTAGTGACAATGGCCTTGCCGCAGCGGTAACACTGGTTCACATCAGATCGCAGCTGTCAGGCTTGGCTAGCACTTGGCTGGGTCGCTAACCTGGTCTGCCGAGTGCTGTTGGGAAACGGGGTGCACTCAACCCTTGTGAGGTGAATTCAGGAGCTACTTGGTTGAGAAGTACCGGCACCGGTCACGAAAACTGTCAACGGCCGGGAGAGCGGTGTGCTGATCACATGCTCATCCGTATCCACTGACGCCAAGGGATGAGGAGGACACGGCGGCCAGTCGGTACGGTTGGGCCTTCAAGGTCTGTTCGGAAGGTGCTCGTTTGTTTTGTTTCATATAAAAGCAGTAACTGACATTTAAATATCAAACGTAGCTACAGGTCGTATAGAGCGTCAATATATAACGTTCAGAGCTGGTGACATGCCCCGACTGGCTCAGTAGAGACACTAGTTACCTCTGGTAGGAGGCGACCCTGCACGTGCTACAGGGCATAGGGAGTGCACACCATAGTTTAGCTAGGCTGCTTCATTACAGAATCAAAGACTCGTGTCAACAAAATAAAAGCAATAAAGTGTACACTGGGCACTATGATGGTCTCATTTGACATATCGAGTCTTTACATTAGTGTACCTACTGATCTGACTCTCAGCATTATCGAGAAGAATTTATTACATTATACAAAATTAATTGAGATAAAAATCACCGAGCTTATTAATTTGTTACAGGTGGTACTTAAACATAATTATCTGACAATCAGTGATAAATTTTACCGACAATCATATGGCCTAGCAATGGATAGCCCTTTCGCCGTAATCTTAGCTGACACCATCGTGAATTCTCTGGAAAGTGCTTTCTTTCAGTTCTAGCTCAGAATTACAAACGCTTTTATGCTCGTTATGTAGACGATATAATTATTGCCTTTGACGGCAATGACCAATAACTAGAACAATTTTTCAGCACGTTCAGCAGCTTCAACGAGAAAATATGCTTCAGAAAAGAAATTGAGAATGAAAACGCGGAGCTAAACTCCCTCGATCTTAAAATATCTATTGTAGATAACAGCATCAGCTTTAAAGTTTTCCACAAGGCAAATTATTCGGTAATATTATCCCAGATGATACTTCTCACCCACGAGCACACAGATTAGCATTTTTTTATTCCGCTATCCATCGCGCCATAGCAACGCTCCTGTCTCCAAGTAATCTACAAAATGAAATTAATGTTATAAAATCCATTGCTGCTAACAATGTAGTCGATGGTATCCTTAGTAACAAAACTACCAAAACTATAAGGTAACAGATCCGCTTACAGTAAAGAGGACAAGAATAAATTCATTTCCTTCCCGTTTTTAGGCAATGTGTTCTCTAGGATTAAACACCCTTTGATGAAAAAATATAAATACAATGTAACTTTTTCTACTGATAATAACCTAAAGAAACACCTTGTGCGTACCGTCAAAGTACCTGAGGATCTGTTCTCAAATTCTGGCATTTAAAAAATGATCTGTAGTAATTGACCCAGTTTCTATGTTGGACAAACTGCTAGAGCAATCAAGGTGACATGTAAACTACGTCTATTCGGGAAAGAAAGATGCTAATGCATACAATTCTATCTTCGATGAATATTTATTTATTGCTGGTCATAGTACGAAGAATTTGGAGGATACTGTAATTTTACACAAAGAAGTAAAAGGGTGTAGGCTAGATTTGTCGGAAGAGCTCGAAATTTTCTAACATTCAGAGAAAAACGATGGCTAAATTTTCAACTATCAGCTTCAACTTGTAAGTAGATATTTCCTGGAATTCTTTTAAGTCTCTACTTCTGGCCGATTAGCCAAATTGATCGCTCGGTGATGACCTCCACCCAATGCTTCTCTTCCTCAGAATTCTATGTTCATTAAGAATACGTCTCTTGTTGTTTTACAAGTTTTAGAAGTTTGTTTCTGTTATGACAGAGTTCCAATCTGTGTCGCAGTCGCAGCTCGTAGAACGTGAAGACGATATTCGAGTTTCGCCCTGAGTGCGGGTCTGCATTGCAGCATCAACAGTTCTAATTGCTTTATTGATTTGTTCACCAAGAGTAGCATTGTCATTAACAGGTTCTGTGTACATGCGATACTTGGCGTAACTCCACAAGAAAAAGTCTAATGGTTTGACATCAGGAGTGCGCGGGAACCATGCGATGGGATCATTGTAACCCATCTGCCTCTCAGGTCTTGCTATTACAATCTTGACAGTTGAACGAAATTCATAGAATAAATTTTGTGATCTCGTAAGTAGATGTCAGTGTTCGGTTTCAGGCTGGTACCCAGATGACATATTGTGCCTGACAGCGAACGACGGCCTACTGCAATCCCGGGACGTCATCTGTTGTTGTTGTTAGGTTCAGTAAATTCGTAACAATTATAATCAAAATTACAAATCAATGTCCTTAACCTCCATCTTTTGCATGATCCAAGAACAGACTCTAGCTCTAAATATAACAAATATTTTTCTATGAAAATAAATCTTCCTGTAACTAACTGTAAAGAAATTGACTTAGACAAAATTTGTACGACGTGTAGCAGTGGTAACTACGGTCCGTTCGCAAGAGTGAGCTTCAACCTCAAGACGCATGATTATAACTGATATTGCCACCTAAACAACTAAAATGAGAAACTTTTCGAAATGATTTAATATCAATATTACATTTGATCTATGTATACGTTTTCATTGCTATTACTTTCTTCTAATGTTTTAAGCTCAGTAAACTGTAATCGGGAAAGAACTGGTACAGTTTGTGAATGGCTCTTTGCATCGTGTTTTCTGTGTCCTCTACAACCAAGGACCTATAACGTGATGCTATCGTAGGTTTTTATTTTATTTTTTTAAATTTTTTCCCGTTTTTACAGGGCGTCGTCAAGACATATATTTAAAAGTGTAACCTAAAACTGGGCAACTTTGTGGCACTTAAACACTTTTTGTAGAATAACCTTATACGGGTATGTACTTGTGAAACTTAATTTCCACATATATGGAATTTTATAAATTTGTATATTTTAATTTTGATAACAGTAAAGTTTTTATGTGCAATGACATATTCGTAATGTGGGATGTTAATTGTCATAAAGTTACTCCTCCCCCATCTCAGGACAACATCGTGACGGGAAGTAACAGACGGGAGTTTCATTCATCTGTCAGAAAGATGGACTGATCTAGTGTTTCTTTACTACAAATTTGCCCAACCTTATTAGTTTTGTTTTATTCACAGACGGTAAGACATTTGTCACAAGGTTTCCAGATTTGATGAGATATTTTTTATTTATTTTCTTAAAATCCGAATAATTATAGCCTATCTTCATTGAAACAAAATAAGAATGAAAAAAATACTCATGTGTATTAAGCAACGTAATTTAAAAAAAACTTTTGCGTACTTCTTTACGCAAGTTCAGTGGTATAAGAACAAATAAAGTCATGACATATTTAACACAGTTTTCTGAGAAGCTGTATGTCAGTTTACAAACAAATTTATAATGCAAAATAAAACTTTGTCTTTTTTACTAAACCAAGCACAAACGACCTTAATTTCAATAATGAGACTTTTTCTCTACGGTTTCGATTGTTACACGGGTTCCTACAGCAATGTATGGTGTCTTAAAGTTGCCCCTGAAATCTACGGAAACAAGTTTTTTCGCTTTCCGATGGCAGAAAAATATTTTTTTGTAAAATTTAACTCTTATACAGAAATTCTGCGCATATAAATTATTGTTACATTATCAACTTATCTCCAGTTGGTCAGCCCTACAAAGTTATCAGCAGTAGCAGAAAGTTTCCAGGAAATCTACAAACACGCTTTTCCACCTGCAAGCAAAAAAGCTTTGTGACCAGCTCAAGTGTACTGAGTGTACTTGTAGATTCCATCAGTAATGACGGCACTATGGTAGAACACAATGCAGTTAAACTACACGTAGAATGTTGACCCGAGTCACAGTACATAAGAATAAAAAGAAGGAGCGCGCTTTTATCGCAGAGTAATATCTCAGTCACGAAGTTGCCCCGTTCTACGTTAGATAGAAGTCTCTATCCCTGTCTGACACCTAGATTCGTAGTTATTTGTTCGAGAGTTGAATTTAAGAAGTCATTCATTATTCTGATATCCTTGAATAATTTCCAAAAGCTGTTTACAACATCTGTGCGATATTCGTGTTCTTGAATAACCTGACAAGGAATTTTCTGTTCACTCAACGGAAGGATATTTTGAAATCTTTATTTGCCATATGGGTAGCTAATACTGTAGTCGACATTATCGCCCTGATAGATTCAGTAACTGTTTAGATAACAAACATAATTCTCAATTATTGTTCCGTCACAGTTGCACATTTTAAATTAGATTTCATGTTTCGATCGTTCTGGATCATTTTCAGATCTACAGTACTCTGATATGTGGTTCTGTGTAGACAAGTCGGGTTGCTGAAGAAACTACTTGATCTCGAGATGATCCAGAGCGATCGAAACTTATAATGTAATTAAAAATAAACAACATGGACGGAAAAATAAATGAGAATTATCTTAAAAGCTGATATATTATCAATTAGTGGACTTCCTTTACTAAAGCAATGCACCTCTTCATTAATTTTTGTTTTATTAGTTTTCCTCCTGTTGTTTTTCTTGATTGTAATTTGTATATGCGTGACGGTAACTTCTTAAATATAGATGTTATTTTTTTAAATTTTCCCATGTTTTTGAAACACATCGTTGGTGCCAGCAAATATTAAAGAAATCAACAAGACTTTCCCTGAATTTACAATTATCTACTAATATCTTCAAATCTAGCAGCTTTTCAGTTCTCAGACTCCTTGAGGGCGGCATTCAATTCTGACGTTGTCAGAGGGTTTCCTCCTTAGGGGTTATTCGGTCCCTCCTTCTTCATTCAACAACAGCATTGTGAGCTGTTCTTTCTAAGCATTGTCTTTAAAAATTGTATCTGTACATTCTCTTTATTTATTATAAAATTATTTCATAATGCCAAATATTGCCATCCTAATGCATGGTTTGCTAAATTGTTCATTACTCTCTTAGCTCTCTTTCTGAATGCTTCTAAGGACTGTTTCTCCTCTGATTCGTTTTGTTTTTGGCACTGTATTGTACGCTCTTTTAAACGAAATAAATAAACCGATTTTTTTTTTTCTTGCAGAGCCAGAGTCTTCCCCCTGTGTGGCTTTATTTTTCCCAACACTTCTACAGCTGATTTATATACCTGGCGCCTCTTCTATGTGTCTTCAGGCGCATTTTCTCTGGAGTCTGGGAAGATATTCGCAGTTTCGTTTTTGCAGCCAGTAGCTAGAATAAGCCCAAGCAAACCCTGCTCATCACGTCCTTCAGACGGCGCCCAGCGTCGACAGAAAATGTCGGTTTATTTCCCATTAAAAAAAAAACTTTTAAAGTGGAATTTTACGTGCCCATTAGATATAGCTGTCCCGTATTAGTACAGTGCACGAAGAGTAATCAGTACTGCAGCAGCGACTGAGCAGCGCTTGCGCATGACAGCAGCAGTCAGCACGGGCCAGGTCGTGCTGTCGGTTCTGGAGTACTCATTATTCTTCGTGTTTCACTGTCGCTGTTAATACACATCGATAAAAGGAATGTCGCACTAGATCAATATGGGACCGCTTAGTCGAATGGGCACGTAAAGTTCCGCTTCAAAAATCGTTTTGTTTGTAATGGGAAACAAATCGACGCTTTCCGTCGACGCTGGGAGTCGCATGGCAGACTGACTCCCGCTACATGTTACAAAAAAGAAATGGCAAATATCTGCCGAGCCCCCAGAGAAAATGCACCTGACGACTCTTAGGAGACACGCCCTGTACACATTGTTTAAAATTACTCCACTCTGTTACACTCTGTGAAAATCTTTGTTTTTTGCTGAGAAACTACGTAAGTCTTCTCTGATGTAATGGGCGTACGCTGTTCTCTTGTAGCAGTCACAGTTTATATCTTGTTTGAGTATTTTGCGTTTCTTTCCTACGCCTTATCATTCGTCACCGAATCACTAGTTAAATCTTTAATCCTACCAGGTAACGATTTCTGCTCAAAATATATGTCTCCTTCTCTAGCAAGGCTGTTTTCTCATTGGTTATTATGTACCTGTAATCGACTGAAGATATTCATTCTCGAGCTGTCCCTGTGTGATTGGTAGTTTCCTTCTTCCTAAACAAACTTGACTATTTTCATTTTATTGAAGGTGAAATATACCTTAAGTTTGCACCCGTTTGAATTTACATGTGGTTCTTCGAATAATTCTGTCGTATTGCAGATTGTGTTATTTTCCACTCCAGTATTGATATCTACTGTTGCAGAATAGAGACATTTTTGTTCATTTCATTCCGTTCTGTTTATAAATCGGTGCAGAGCTCCTCACTGTCATCAGACCTACTTTGGTCAGGGATATGAACACGAATTGTTTCAGAAAAGCCTCGGTGTGCCAGACTCAGATTCATAGGAAGAACGTTAAGGAAATGTAACTGATCCACCGTCTAAGTGGCTTATTAGGCGCTTGTTCGACTGATTCTTGAGTATTGTTCATCTCCCTGGGATCCCTAGCAGATAGGCCTGCAGGAGGGAAAGAGAAGATCGAGCGAAGAGCGGCGCGTTTCGTCACAGGATCGTTTAACCGGCGCGAGAGCGTTTTGGAGATGCTCAACAAACTCCACTGGCAGACGTTACAAGAGAGGGGTTGGCATCACGGAGAGATTTACTATTCAAATTTCGAGAGAGCACTTTCCGGGAAGAATCGTACAACATGTTACTTCCCCCCCACATACGTCTCGCGTAATGACCACGTCAGAAAATTCGAGAAATTAGAGCCAATACAGAGAATTACCGAGAATCATTCTTCTCACGCGCTATTCGTGAGTGAAACAGGGTTGGTGGGCTCAGTTAGTGGTACAAAAAGTGCCCTCAATCACGTATCATTAGGTGTCTTGCTGAATGTGATTAATTGCCGCACGGGATTAGCCGAGCGGTCTTAGGCGCTGCAGTCATGGACTGTGCGGCTGGTCCCGGCAGAGGTTCGAATCCTCCCTCGGGCATGGGTGTGTGTGTTTGTCCTTAGGATACTTTAGGTTAAGTAGTGTGTAAGCTTAGGGACTGATGACCTTAGCAGGTAAGCCCCATAAGATTTCACACACACACATAAACACACACATACACACACGCACACACACACACACACACGCACACACACACAATGTGACTAATATACGAATACGACAATGTCCTATACTTCCATTTCCTGACTTTAAAAATTGTTTTCCTAAATTGTGCTCAAAGAACGTGTTTCATTCCGAAATGTACCAAGGTGTATTCTGTGAGATCCTTTGTACCTTTAAGGTTAATTTCAGTCTCGGTAATGACTGCTAAATTTATGTTTCTAATTTTTATTTATATTTTTTAGATGCAGTTCTTTAATGTTTGTTCCTAGAATATCTTACGTTCATAAACACTGTCCTTTTGAACTTCCTAATCCTTTACGCCTTTTCTTGTGAGGGTGGCCGTATGTAAATCCCAACGTGTTCCTCAACTGTGTTGGAAACTTGTTGTGTTTCTTTATTCCTCTATGATAGATCACTGACCTTTCCACAGGGCGATGGACTGTTACTCCGAGACCTACCGGCATTCGTGATTTTCTGTCGAGGTTGTCTCTCTCAGTCAAAAAGATCCAGTTTTTGGGCACAAGAAACCTGCCCAGTCACTCTCTCCCCTGTAATACACTCAAGATTAGTGCATTTCACCGTGCCTACGATTTGGAGGTGGAAAGAGGATTTTCTGGTAGAGACGTAGGGAAATTGCAAAGGCATTACTTAAGTATTTACTGTCCTGATCTACTTCAAATGGTTCAAATTGCTCTGAGCACTATGAGACTTAACATCTGAGGTCATCAGTCCCCTAGAACTTAGAACTACTTAAACCTAACTGGCCTAAGGACATCACACACATCCATGCCCGAGGCAGGATTCGAACCTGCGACCGTAGCGGTCGCGCGGTTCCAGACTGAAGTGCCTAGAACCACTCGGCCACACCGGCCGACCCTGATCTACTCACTTTCAGTAAGGAAACTTGAGATCATATCAGTTCTCAAGAACAAAATCTTTATAATTAAAATTGTGGTGTCACCGCCTGACACCACACTTGCTAGGTGGTAGCCTTTAAATCGGCCGCGGTCCGTTAGTATACGTCGGACCCGCGTGTCGCCACTGTCAGTGATTGCAGACCGTGCGCCGCCACACGGCAGGTCTAGGGAGACGTCCTAGCACTCGCCCCAGTTGTACAGCCGACTTTGCTAGCGATGGTTCACTGACAAATTACGCTGTCTTTTGCCGAGACGATAGTTAGCATAGCCTTCAGCTACGTCATTTGCTACGACCTAGCAAGGCGCCATTATCATTTGCTATTTATCTTGTGATGCATGTACCGTCAGACCGATGTTCACCAATTATGGATTAAAGTTAAGTATTCCAAAAGCTACGTACTTTTTTACTAGACTCAACTCCTTTAACTGTTCCAGACCTCACGCCAGCCTGCGTGAGCTTAGACGCGTGCCTTTCGACTACCTCACAGTGGCTTGTCTGTCTTGCCAAGTCACAACAAAAATCACGTCCAGAGAATGCTTCTACGAAGAAAAGAAGGACGAAGTCGTTAGAGGCTGAGCAAAAGCACGGGTTGGGGAAGGAAGGGAAAGGACATCGGCCTGGCTCTTTTCAGGCGAGACATCCTGGCATTTTCTTAATACAATTTAGGGAAATCACAGAAAATCTGAATCTGAATAGTCAAACTGGAATTTCAACCGCCGTCCTAGCGAATAGTAATCCAGTGTTTTACCACGGCACCGCTTCGCTCTGTTTTCCACCTTCATACATATTCTTAAAGATTATTACTTCCATATCGCGGCTTTTTTCAAACCGACAGGTTTCTTTGGATACGAGACACATCACGTCCGGGTATGCTGTCTCATGCTGAGAATTCTTTGCTCAGGTTTGTCTGGCATCGTAAGTGACACAACAGCATAACACGCAGGTGAAAGCGGAGACCAGTCGTGAAAAAGTCAGAGGTATCTGTGACTTCCCGCTCTTGGCGCATGCGCAAGAAGGATGAAAGTCCAGAGCGAGTGATATGTCATGGCGTGCCGTGGCAGTAGCAGCCTGCAGCCTACTTATCGCTGTCATCGACTGACTGTAATACGTCCGATTTTCCGTACACATCGAGATTAATTTCAGAGTTGAAACCGTTTAATTTTTCATGAGAGAAAAATTCATCTATGTATTTCGGAATGTATCATACACATATTTGTCATTCTCTTCGAATTGGAATAAACAGTTGCGGAATGTAGCAATTAGCTGCGTATGCCGTCACGCTCTAGTCATATCTGCAGACACGAAAACGAGTGTTACGACTTAGATTTGTGCTGCTCCCCTAATTAGAGTTCGTGTAAAAGCCTTCTATAGAAATTCGCGTTTCCTCTCGCCACTTTTCCAGAACAAACGTGCAATTTCTCCTGGAGGTGATGTAAGAAGTATCACACAGTATTTCCGTGTTGCAGAGAGTTGAATGCATAGGATGTATTACGCAGTAATTATTTAATAGTAGCAAGGAATAAACGTGTTGGAACAGATAAATGTGAGTGGAACGATGTAGGAGTACTTCTGAAAATTTTATAGAGAATATGAAAAACAGTGAAACAGAAGGAGAACTTTGGTAAGAGCTATACATGTGAACGAAACGCTTGAAGACAAATGAAAAAGACAATGAAAGAGTGGATAATATAAACCCCATCACAAAGCAGCAACCTACATGTTTCAGAGTAACAATCAGAAAATTCGCTTCCGTAGCAGCGACTGAAGCGAAAGTAAATGGTTTGTGGCCTGGTAGTGGAAGCTGTTTTCCCCACCAGCCTCAAAAGAGAGAAGAGTACGGAAATCTCTCAATTTTCAGTGTGGTGGTCAACTCTATTTCATATTTAATGTTAGTCAATTCTAAGGAAACAAAGCAACATGTGACATACGTTTGTAACCGATGGTGGAGTGCACATCTCAATTATTTAGTTCAGCGAGTGTGTTCACTTCGTGATTAAGACACAACTCGTATTCGGAAGGCATGCCTGCCTACCTTTCTTCATGTTTTATTTACATTCAACGAATCATTTACGGCCATGCTGGGAAACTTTATTTTATTAACCTATGGTCGATATACCAACTGTCTAACTTACTCAGTACTCCGTCTCACAAAACATCTCCGCGTTCTTTCCCCACAAATTTCCAACCTCCACTTGTGGTGTGTTTCTAGCCCCTCGGCGTCGATGGGACGCTATATCCTGATCTATCCTCCCTGTCTTGATTCTAACTTCTCTTCTCAACACTTTTTTGTGTTTGTTACTAGATCAAATTAAATGAAACTTTTAAACGAAACTGGGATTAGTCTTCCTGACCGCAGACGATCGTAGTAAACAATCCTCTCGCTGAGTGGCATACAACTAGTGAATAGTTGGACTTATGGGGTAATTTGATTCATTCTGAGTGTGTCGTGTGCAACTGTTTTTTAGTACACTCAAGATAAGAATGACAGTGTTTGTAAAAGCAAAGGAAACAGTTGCCATGCTAACAATGAATGAGAACTCATAAGCGAGTGCCTGGATCCGGGAGCAGATTATTAAGTGTCCTGTGTTGCAACAGGCGCTTAACAACTCACCCGTTGGTCGTAAATAGTTTGGATGGTATATTATTCTGCTATTGCTCATATTCTTGTCCGCAAAGTGATTCACGCCTGTACTTTCGACAACAAAATAACAGCTACACTACACTAGTAGAACTACACTAGTAGAACTACACTATGTGGAAATAATATTGTTTACCAATAGCGAGATAGATGTTGTTTCTCTATATTAAGATTTGAATCTGCCTGAGATAGGAGTATTACACACAGTTTTTTGTCCTGAAGAACTGCAGAACTCCGTAATATGAATGTCCGAAGAAAGAAAAAAGTGCAATATTTTGTTCTGTTGGGCTAGATTACCGTTCCCTCACGAGGACTAGAAAAATTTCCACACTAAAGAATGAGGCCATACGTCGGACAGAACATGCCGAAACAATTACAGTAAAAGGGCAAAGGAACACTGACGACATATAAGATTTAAATTAAAAGGAAGGCCAGCGTTGGCCGTAATATTGCTGTTTTATTGATAGCAGAATTGATTTTCGATCACATAGAGTTCATCTTCACTGCTGTACAAATTAAACTCAGACACTGGTACCAAGTTATCAATAACCAAAACTGAGAAGCGATCACAAGACCATATCTGATATTTGAATGAAGATTTAAGGTTGGGAAAAATGTTAACTTACGCATTGAAACTAAGATATTACATCTGCGTGAGTTGTAAGTTGGTGTTTTATATGATTGCCAGTATGGATCTATCTCGTGTAGGTAGCTCCTTCGCGCTTTGATTGTCCATTGTGCGTGGAGTAGAGATGGCGATAACACAGAAGGAAAAGGCGTTTTGCGTTCTCCATTTTAACACGTGCAATTCATCTACAACTGGGCAGCGTGATTTTCGTTGAGAGCACGGTACTGCATCTCCTACAGCTGAAAGCATTCGATGGCAGGACCAGCACTACCAAGACACCTGTTGTTCACGCATGGAGAAATCCTGGGACCATCCCACTGCTCGTTCAACAGAATTTTGCATGTAGTCCACAAAAGACTATTCGTCGTGCCAGCCGAAAGTTAGCTGATTCTGATATGGGTATTTGGCGTATGTTGCGGCGGTTTTTGGGTTTAACCCGTACATGATTCAGTTGCAACAATGGTGGTAAATAACAAAGTATAGAGTTCAGTGGATTCATTGTGGGCGTTGGGATTGAAGACAACAGTTTCCTTAGACGTTTAGTGCTGACTGCTTAGGATACTCTCTAGAGAGAAAGTGCACCGTCACAACGTAAAAATGCAGGGATCACACCAGCCACACACCATAGTCGAACTCGAGAGAAACACGCCAGGGTTCATGTGTTTTGCACGGTTTCCAGAGAAAATATTTACGGCTGGTTCTTTTTTCTGTAAAACACTGTTACAGTAGTCAACTACATGGATATGTTGTAAATCTGGCTTTCTCAACAATTGAGAGAACATGGCGAAAATTTCGTTTTTCAGCAGGACGGAGAACCAATGCACTGGCACCTACATGCAGGAGATCTCGTAACAATCAGATGCTCAACGAGCGATCGGCTGTAAAGTGAGTACCGACCTCTCATTGCTCCACTGGTCCTCACTGACGCCTAATTTCTTGATATAGTAAGTTTACTTTTGATGAGGGTTTGTAAAAGATTCCGTCTACGGGTGGTTGTAAAGTCAATATCTGTTTTTTATTTTGATCCTCATAGAAAGTATCAACAACTCTTGCTGGTTTGTAATAACGTTGGCTAACATGACGTTTACCATTTACGATTTCTGAGATTGATTGAGGGAAAAACAAAAAAATGGATGGTATACTCACAGCAGAAGACAGATCTAAGATTGCCGCCAGGTATGAAGTTCGGTAGTCGGTGGTGCAAGTTCGGAGATGGTGGTGGCAAGAGCGAGGTATGAATGCAACGCTTAACTCTAAAACAACAAAAAACTGTCATAAGAAATTAAAGACAATTGGTAGAGTGGAAGAAGCAAGTCGAGCAGGAAGACCCTCAACAGTCAAATCGGAAAACAATGTAAATGTTGTTCAGCACATCCTTGAACAGAGCCTCTCACTGTCAGCAAGACAGGCTACTAGGAAAACAGGATTGTTACGTCACATGCTAATTTCCATTTTAAAAACAATCGTTTTCTAGACCTCGGAGGCCACATTACGTGCGACAACAGTTCGATGAGGACTGCGACAAGAGAATGGAATTTTGCGAGGTTATGCTTTGTTGGGGATGATTATCCCGATCTGTACGACAATATCTTGTGGTCTGTTGAAGAGGTATTTCACGTTTGAGGTTTTGTGACCCGTCACAATTGTCATTATTGATCAAATCTGAGTTCAAATGTAACTGTTGAAAAAATGCAATCAAGACCAAAGGTAACAATCTGGCGTGGGATGACGTCAAGAGGATTCACTGGTCTATACCAGGCTACGCGACACCATGAATGGTACACGACACTCGGCCTGTGAATCAAGAATGGCAAAATGGAACGGCATTGCTGTTCATGTAATATTACTAGTCCTGAACAAAATATACGTGAATTGTCTGCAATTGTCCCAGTTGAAATGCTAAAAAAAGCCGTGGATTCTATTCCTGAAAGATTCAAGATTTGTGTGGAAAATGCGGTTGCATACTTTGAAATTTAACTTAATAACTAAATAGTATGCCCTAATAACGTATTCAGTGGAAATAAAACAATGATAAGTCTTATATTTTTTGAATTATTCATTGCTGCAAATAGGTACTGCCTTTACAAACTCACTGTATATGTCTTCCCATCCAACAACATTGGTTCAGCTGAATCGCCGCGTACCAACAGCAATAATGTAGTAACTGTAGATGTGCTCGCACAAGCAAGTCAGCTATGTGCCGAGCAAAGCTGTGAAGGAGAGGTAATAGTCGCCGTGGCTCGCCAGCCGTGTCAGAAAGCAAGCAGAGCATCGCTGTAAATCTGAAAGTAGCCGAAGCCTCACGGTCAAACAAAACTGAACGAAAGAAAAATTAGCGTAAGGTGAGGCATGCGTTAAAATCTTTACTGAATTCAATAATAAAATGGTTCAAATGGCTCTGAGCGCTATGGGACTTAACATCTGTGGTCATCAGTCCCCTAGAACTTAGAACTACTCAAAACCTAACTAACCTAAGAACATCACTTACATCCATGCCCGAGGTAGGATTCGAACCTGCGACCGTAGCAGTCGCGCGGCTCCGGACTGAGCGCCTAGAAGCGCGAGACCACCGCGGCCGGCAATTCAATAATAAATTCGTATCCACCGACTTGACAGGAACTACTAAGAAGTTTTGGTCTTACGTTAAATCACTAAACAGATGACATCGAACTGGAGGATGGCATATAAAAGGCCGAAATACTAAACGTCACTTACCAACACTGTTTTCTGAGAAAGATCACACTACAGTTCCTCCCTTAAATCGTCAGAGTGTCAGATATCGACCGTGTGATAGAAAAGCAACTGAAGTCGCTCAACAGAGAAAAGCAGCAGATCAATAAACACAGAGTGCGTGAAAGAAACTGCCCCTCTTCTTGAAACAGTGTGCCGTAGGTCGCTGGAGTAGCAAAGCTTTCCTAGTGATTGGAAAAATCGCAGGTCATTCCTGTTTTCGAGACGGACCGTCGAACAGACGCATGAAACTATAGACCTATATCTCTGACGTCGGTCAGTTGCAGAATTTTTTATATGTTTAATGCCCCGGCATTATGACATTTGTAGAGACCCAAAACCACCTTTGTAGCAATGAACGTGGGTTGCCAGCTCGCTCCGTTAGTCCATAACACCCAGAAAGCAATAGGCACCCGTACCCATGTTAATGCCGTGTTCCTTGACCGACTACATAAAACTAACTGGAGGTAAGTCAGATGCCAGAGATGCAATCCTCAAGAAATATATTCCACCCACAAAGGAGACAGCTTACAAAACCCCCGCTCGACCAATACATGAATATTGTTCATCAGTCTGGGATCCGTACCATATAGATTTATAGAGCAAATAGAGAAGATCCAAAGAAGAGCAGCACGCTTTGTTAAGAGTTATTTAGTAAGCGTGAAAGTGTCACGTAGATACTCAGCCAACTCCAGTGACAGATGTTGCAAGAGAGGCGTTCTGTGTCGCGGTGTGTCTTACTGTTGATGTTCCAATAGCGTACGTTCCTAAATGCAACTATTTTTTTTCCTCCTAGGTATATCTCACGAAAAGGTCATGAAGGTAAAATGAAAGAGATTCAAGCTGACACGGTGGCTTACCAGCAATCGTTCTTTTCGCGAACCATTGACAACTGGAACAGGAAATGAGTATATGACAGTGTTGCAAAAAGTACCCTCTGCCAGGGTAACGTGGCTCGTGGAGTATAGATGTAGTTGTTTGTCGTCCACCCAGTGGCGGGCACATATAACGTTTGTGAAAGGTATCTTGAAACTTCAATCTTAAATGTGATCGTTGTGTGTGCAAGCGTATGAAAGTTGTTCCGTTGTAAAATTGGGTGCTTATTTTGATAAGAAGAAACTTTGTAGCCCTATGTGTAAGTTAAAATTTTCGTCAAGTTCCTATCTTCATTCATGTAGAAGATATAATCTTGTGCAGTCGGTGGAATCTTTCTAAAATATCCTTTATTTGTTCTTACGATACAGGGTGTCCAAGGAGTAATGGTCTATATTCAGGGATATGACAAGAACGACGATTCGAAGCAAATAAATCTAGTAAATACCTGCTCTAAAATGCATGCCTTAAGAGCTGTGAGAACTTACGCGTCTTCGATACTGTGAAACATGTGGTGTCACCGCCAGACACCACACTTGCTAGGTGGTAGCTTTAAATCGGCCGCGGTCCATTTAGTACATGTGCCTTTCGGCTACTTCAGTGTGGCGTAGCTGTCTTGTTACGCCACAACAAAACATATCTCTTCTACTGCAGGCTCTTCGCTTTCCTTGTTTTCGGAAGAGTCAACGCGGACCAAGACAAAAAGAAATTATCTAGTAAACATGGGCTCTGAAGTGCACACCTGAAGACCTATGAGCACTTTTTCATCTTTGCTACTGTGAAACATGCTTTTTTTTTTTTTTTTTTTTTTTTTTTTTTTTTTTTTTTTTTTTTTGTCCGCAGCTCGTGGTCGTGCGGTAGCGTTCTCGCTTCCCACGCCCGGGTTCCCGGGTTCGATTCCCGGCGGAGTCAGGGATTTTCTCTGCCTCGTGATGACTGGGTGTTGTGTGCCGTCCTTAGGTTCGTTAGGTTTAAGTAGTTCTAAGTTCTAGGGGACTGATGACCATAGATGTTAAGTCCCATAGTGCTCAGAGCCATTTGAACCATTTTGTATTTTTTGAACGAGTGCTCATAGCTCTGAAGGTATGCCTTTATAGCCCATGTTTACTTGACATGTTTTGTGTTGATCCATACTATCACCTCACAAAATATGGAAAGCAATGAGCTTGCATTGGAAGAGAATTCTTTCAAAGTATTGAAGGCAAAGAGGTGTTCATATCTTTTAAGGTATGCGATCTAGGGCGCATTTTCACTAAACTTTTTTGCTTCGAATAATCCTGAGCGTCATTTTCTAGGATACTGATAGTCCCTCGTGGGACATCCTGCGTATGGAAATACTTACGGGGCAAGTAGACGACTACGCCTCGATTTATGGACCATTTTGCACTAAAATCTTATATTTTGAGGTTTTATTTATTTCCAGAACATCAACAAGAGTTCCACATAGCTCTACAGTTACAGCTATGTATTAACTCCTCAAGCATTCTTTGGTGTGTGGCGGAGGGTACTTCGTGTACCACTGTCGCTTCTCCCATTTCTAGTTCTCGTCACGAATGATACGTGAAAAGAATGATTGTTGTGTGAGCTTTCGAGGAGGCTCAAATCTTTTATCTTCATAGTCTTTTCGTGAAATACACATAGGGGAAGTAACTTTTTTCTAACCCCCCCCCCCCCCCCCCCCCCCCCACGTTAGCCGAGGCGCCCTGTCACGGATGCCCGGCCCCTCTCGCCGGAGGTTCGAGTCCTCCCTCGAGCATGGGTGTGTGTGTTGTTCTTAATATAAGTTAGTTTAAATAGTGTGTAAGTCTAGGGACCGATGACCTTAGCACTTTGGTCCCTTAGGAATTCACACGCATTTGAACATTTAATGCTCCGTTTCTGTGATTCGGGGAGTGAGCCTACCCCGAATAAAATACTTGGAGTTTCGCACGTCCCGCATCAGATACACGCTACGTCAACGATCAGATTACGTTCTTACAATTGAACATATATTCACTCTAGACGCAGACAGATATGTTAAATTTCCTGAACGATTAAAGTATTCAGTAGTAAATCCGCTGTATGAAAAGGGAGAAGGGGATAATATAGACAATTTTAGACCTATTTCTATGTCATCAGTGTTTGCTAAAGTTATTGAAAATGCTGCACATGTAAGGATAATTGATAATTTTATTTCACATAATGTGCTATCAAATGTGCAGTTTGGTTTTAGAAGTGGTTTAACAACTGAATATGGCATATTCTCTTTTCGCTGTAGGGTAATGGATGGATTACACAAAAGGTTTAGAATGCTACTCATCTTACTTTATTTAACATAGGCGTTTGATTGTGTTGGCTCAGATGGCTCTGAGCACTATGGGACTTAACAGCTGCGGTCATCAGTCCCCTAGAACTTAGAACTACTTAAACCTAACTAACCTAAGGACATCACACACATCCATGCCCGAGGCAGGATTCGAACCTGCGACCGTAGCAGTCGCGCGGTTCCGGACTGAGCGCCTAGAACAGCGAGACCACCGCGGCCGGCTGATTGTGTTGATCACAAAATATTGCTCCAGAAGGTGGACCGTTATGGAGTACGGGGAGTAGCTCACAATTACCTCTTTCTTTAACAACAGACAGCGAAAGGTAATTATCCACAGTGTTGAGAATGACTATGATGTGGCGTCTGAATGGGGCGCAGTTAAATGGGGGGATGCCCCAGGGATCAGTGCTGGGACCACTCCTGTTTCTTATTTATGCAAATGAAATGCCCTCTGGTATTACAGGTGATTCTAAAGCATTTCTATTTGCTGATGACACAAGCTTAGTAAAAAGGATGTTGTGTGCAACGTTGGCACTCTTTCAAATAGTGCAGTTAATGACAAAATGGTTCAAATGGCTCTGAGCAATGTGGGACTTAACTTCTGAGGTCATCTGTCCCCTAGAACGTAGAACTACTTTAACCCAACTGACCTAAGGACATCACACACATCCATGCTCGAGGCAGGATTCGAACCTGCGACTGAAGCGGTCGCGCGGTTCCAGACTGTAGCGCCTAGAACCGCTCGGCCACACCGGCTGGTTAATGACAACTTCATGACTTGTAGAAAATAAACTAACGCTACATCACAGTAAGACTCGGTTTTTACAATTTCTAACATACAATTCAACAGAACCCGACGTTTTAATTTCACAGAATAGGCATAGGATTAGTGAAACTGAGCAGTTCAAATTTCTAGGTGTTCAGATAGATAGTAAACTGTCGTGGAAAGCCCACGTTCAGGAACTTGTTCCAAGACTTAATGCTGCATTTTGTACTACTCGAACGGTATCTTAAATAAGTGATATTTCGACACGAAAAGTAGTCTATTTTTCTTATTTTTATTCGCTTATGACGGACGGTTTTATGTTTTGGGCTAAGTCTACCCATTCTCTGATGAAACTTTTGGCGCAGAAACGGGCGGTCCGGGCAATAAGTGGGGCAAGTTCGCGAACCTCTTGTCGACCCTTGTTCATTAGTCTTGGTATTCTGACATTGGCTTCTCAACATATATATTCTTTACCGTCGTTTCTTGTTAACAATATCAGCTTATTCCCAAGAATTAGCAGCTTTCACTTAGTCAATACTACGCAGAAATCCAATCTGCATTTGGATCGCACTTCCCTGACTCTCGTGCAGAAAGGTGTGCAGTATACTGTTGCATCCATTTCCAATTAGCTACCACAAGAATTTAAAATCTTAGCAATAATCCATTCGCTTTCAAATCGAAACTGAAGAGTTTCCTCACGGGTCAGTCCTTTTATTCTGTCGAGGAGTTACTTAAACATTTAAGGTGATTCCTGTGTTATATTGTTGATGGAGTTTACATAAACTTATGGCTTGTCTTTTTTGAGTTCATATACATTTTATTTTATCTGTCGTTACTTTTATATTGTAATTTAATATACTGACACGTTCCATGACCTTAGAGATTTGCTCCACAATTTGGTCCTACGGAACTAGAAGTGTAAAATAAAATAAAAATGAGGTGCACAGATTCCGTCTCGGGGGGAAGTGGTACCGTCAGGGAGGGTATCCGACCACCAACTGCCACTAATATTTCCTTAAACCGTAAACTTCATCATTATGCACAACTACCGTGTTATGTCTTTCAGTAGAGTTGGCTGAGCATCCGGGACGCTTTCGCCCTTACTAAACAAATCTGTAAACAAATGTGCTGCTCTTATTTGGACATTCTCTGTTTCATTTGTCAGTCCTGTCTGGGAAGACTTATAGACGAGCAGTACTAAACAATGCGTCGAAGGAAGGTTTTGTAAGATATTTCCTTTGCTGGCGGATTACATTTCCTGAGGATTCAATCAATGAATCTCACTCTGGCATCTGCCATTTCTGTTATATAATTGTATAGATGTGACTGCTTCCAATGATTGTTCGGAAATCGTGTAATCATACAATAACGTCTCTCTATTTATTTATGCTGAATGTGTTACCTTTATTTCTGTCGAGGGTCAACTGCTAATCACTGCAAAAATTGTCAATCCACTGCAAATCTTCCCGTATTTCACTACAATTTTCTAACGTTGAGAGATTTCTGTATACAACCACATCTTCTGCTAACAGTATCATGGAGCTTCCAACGTTATCCACTGACATTTATATAGAGGATGTCTCAGAAGGTAAGCTACGACTTCAGTGGGTTATGGCACTCAAACTAATTAAGATGTGCACACTATGTTCAGGTTATATGACGGACGAAGTCACAAACTTTTGGATGTGTATGCTGCAGGTTGTCGTGAGTGAAGCATAATGACGGTGACTCAAGAAAGGCCTCAGTGTGTAGAATGATTTATTCAGAACAGATCGGACATGCAGGTTCAAAGGAACTCCGAAACACGGTTTAGAAAGCACCGACCCTCCCAGACGTCGATACGCCGGTGATACAGGAATTTTATGCAGACAGGTGGTGTCGATGTGAAGCACCGTACTGGACGGTCTGGAAGAACTGGAGTCGATATGGAAAGGATACGGTTGGCTTTGCAACAATCACCGCAGAAAACTTTTCGGAGGGCGACGCATGAGATGCAAATCCGTAGGACGACCGTACGTACACCAGTTCCTTCGGAAACGTTCACAAATGTATCCATACCGGTGGCAACTGTAGTACGTATTGAAACCAGACGCCACGCCACAAAGTAAGCAATTCGCTGCGAACGTTCGTCACCGTTTAAAGTAGGACAGAAATTTTCTAAATAACCTAGCATTTACTGACGAAGCAATATTCCAGGAGTGTGGTTCGCATCTTGGACACAGCCAATCCGTACACTATGACGGAAAAGATACGTGATAACCCGAAAGTGAATGTGTGGTGTTGTTTGATGTTTGATCACATTTACGACCGTGTTTTCTCAGAAAAAAGATATAATTCTAAGAATTACCTTGATATGTTGGAGCTGTTTGAGTTAGCACAACTGGCTGACCGCCAGGACACAGTCGGCACAAGATGGTGCACCGCCACCTTGGACTCAGACTGTGCGAGATGTTCTAGACGAGGTGTTTCCAGATCGCTGGATTGGCAGGGGCGGTCCAATTTCTTGGCCTCCTAGGTCGCCTGACATTACACCGATGAGCTTCTTTGTAGGGGGGGGGGGGGGGTATTTCAGGGACAGAGTCTACCAAACGCCTGTCAACCACATTAACGATTTAAGGAGCCGAATAGTTGCTGCCATTGCCACAGTTGATGCGCAGCGGATATGTTGCGCCAGATGTGGATACAGCTTGAATACCAAAAATGGCTCTGAGCACTATGGGACTTAACGTCTATGGTCATCAGTCCCCTAGAACTTAGAACTACTTAAACCTAACTAACCTAAGGACAGCACACAACACCCAGTCATCACGAGGCAGAAAAAATGCTTGAATACCGACCGCATGTTATGCATGCCAACAAAGCTGCACGTTTTGACATTGACTGAATGGCATACAGCCTTTATGAGATAGTGTGTCGCATAAGCTAAACATGATGTAATTATCGTAATTAATTTGGATGCTATAGCACATTAGAGTTGTACTGTACCATCTAAGATACCCTGTACACTGCGAACAACAATGGTCCTGTAACACTCCCTTGAGATACGCCTGCATTTACTATTACGTCCGAAGATTTCTCTCCTTGCAAAACACAGGCTGTGATTTACGTAGAGTACAGATGGGCAGATCCTTCAGTGGAGTTACGAAATTGCAGCTGACCACTGTTACCTGATGGCCCCAATGTGGGCCCGCCGCACGCCCGATGGTTGTTGCGCAACGCTAAGGCAGGGACACACACGCGGCGGAGAGGCAGGAAGTGACCTTGCTCCTACATCGCCTCCGCTTTCTCCAGTCGGCAGTGAACTCGGGAAGAGCTGTCTCTCCTTTCTTGTTTGCCTGCAGCACAACAAACTGCGTGACGCGAACACGTCAACTTTGTCATCCGCACCCACTTCATGAATCCCCCGAGGAATTACTTTTAATCGGAAGAGTAATCAAAACCACCACCACTACTACTGCTTCTAGTACTACTACTGTTGTCTGCTCCGTTCAACGATATGGGGGTACGTTTATGTGACTTCCGTTTCGCATTCGCTAGGGAAAATTCTGGATCCGTTCCCAATTTCTGTCTCATACACAAGACATATAACACGTAAAACAGGCAATATTTTTAAGTATTTGATTCGACGAATTCCATAAATCATTTTCGTGATTTTTATCGAAATGATGGGGAAAGAGCTAGTTAACTGGCCGCATATGTATGACCTGTTAGAGTGCGTGGCTACATGTTTGTCGTTTGCAGATTACTGAACACTTAAATTTAATAACCGAAAAGAAAATACTAGTTTTTGACACTATTCATGCTATTCTATTCATTCTATATTTACATACTTACTTCGCGAGCTGTCATACGCTGCATGGCGGAGGGTTCCTTATACCAGTACTATTCATTCCTTTCCTGTTCCACTCGCAGATGGAGCGAGAGAAAAAAGGCTGTCTGTATGCCTCCGCACAAACCGTAATTTATCATCTCCTGTTTTTGCAGTTCTTACGCGAAATGTACCTTGGTGGCACTAAAATCACTCCGCAGTCAGCCGCAAATTCTATTTCCCTAGTGTTCTCAATATAGTTTCGTGAAAAGAATGTTATCTTCTATGCAGTGATTTCCAACTGAGTTCACGAAGCATCTCCGTAATACTCTCTTGTTGATCGCTGGGCGAGACATGCACGCTAACTGCGAGCTAAGTAAGGGTCTAAGAATACTCTATCTAAAGCCGAATTGGAATTCCTTCCAGATCTGGGGGCTTATTTGTTTTCAACTGTTTCAGTTGCTTATAAGCGCCAGGGACGCCTTTTTGCATGTTCTCAACACAGGATTCTGTGTGACAATCAAACAAAATATCTGTACGGTTCTCCTGTGTGAATCATTTTTTAAACGCGAAATTTAAAACTTCAGCATTTTCTCTGCTGTCTTCCGCTGCCACCCAGACTGATCGATGAAGGACTGGATAGAAGACTTCGACCCACTTACTAATTCGCACAGTTCTATTTAAGAACAAAAGGAGACACATTTTTCTCTATACTGCACACGCTCGCAGTTTGTAACGAACAGCACTATGGACAAACTAAAATCTGTAGTAACGAATATTTATTCGCAGACAACAACAGTCCGTGACCTGAAGACGATCGTTTCACTGAAACCAGTTATTTGCGGATAAATTTTCAAGTCAACAACTTATCCTAGTTTCATGATAACGTTCTTAAAATACATTGCGCCAAAACAGCACTGTTTACAGAAAATACTAGGTACGCTATGTGATCCAAAGTATCCGGACATCCCAAAAAACATACGTTTTTCATATTAGGTGCATTGTGCTGCCACCTACTGCCAGGTACTCCATATCAGCGACCTCAGGAGTCATTAGACATCGTGAGAGAGCAGAATGGGGCGCTCCGCGGAACTTACGGACTTTGCACGTGTTCAGGTGATTGGGTGTCACTTGCGTCATACGTCTGTACGCGAGATTTCCACACTCCTAAACATCCCTACGTCCACTGTTACCGATGTGATAGTCAAGTGAAAACGTGAAGGGACACGTACAGCACAAAAGCGTACAGGCCGACCTCGTCTGTGGACTGACAGAGACCGCCGACAGTGGAAGAAGGTCGTAAGGTGTAATAGACATCTATACAGGCCATCATACAGGAATTTTTAAATGTTCGGATAATAAGTTGCCGTCTATTTATCTAAGAATAGATGATGAATGCAGCTAGCCGCTATCTCTGTGTAATGTCTTGTCTGTATAGACGTGTATCTGTTGCCTTTAAGATCCCTTCACCTTCACACATAAATCTATACAGTAAAGTAAGGCCCTCCCCGTCTTCGTCTTGGTAATCAGCGGCTGGCTTGCTGTAAGAGATCTTTACATTTATTATTACTGTTAAACACTGCAGTCAGTCGGGAGAATCAATCGTTTGGACAATTGGTTCCTTTTACCAAAGATTGCGAATTCCAGATGTGTACTAAGCCTTTTTGGACGATTTAACACAGACTCAGTGATTGCAGGCTCTCTTCGACACAGCTGAAACTTCCCCACTAATTACAGAGCCAACGTGATCATCAAATGATTCAGAAAAAAACTCATTCGTTCATTCACTCCAGAACAAAAAAGTCACAAACCTTATTTATGGAGGAAATTGTGTATTAAATCCATCTCCATTACATATCCAGATCTCCGGTGATTCCACGCCTTAATTATTTTCCTTTTACAGTCTCTTTCTCCTCAAACAAACCGCTAGCGGCACAAATGTTAATTGGCTCGCTTTAGCGAGAAGAAAAGCAGAATGTGTATCTCTCAGAAACACGTCAATCCCTCAACAGATACTCCAGAAGCTGTCCTAGTTACCCCTCTAACAACCATGGAGAATGCATATATGCATCTCTGTTATTTCAAAGAATAAACGCACTAGAAAATACTTTGGCGTCGACGAGCTGTCGCCGCATATATTACGAGAAAATCAGATCAGATAACTTTTCCAAAGTGAATGAATGTGGATGGTTTGATTGAAAATGATTAACTGGTGCGTGGTAGAGGGTATTTTCTGTGGGGACATTACAAATTCCAAACTGCATCGTGATCCACTGCAAGTACTATCACAGTTAGGCGGAAGGTGAGAAAACTTGGATTTCATGGTCTAACGGCTGCTCATAAGCCACACATCACGCCGGGAAATGACACATGACGCCTCGATTGGTGTAACGAGCGTAAACACTGGACGATTGAACAGTGGAAAAACGTTGTGTGGAGTGACGAATCACGGTACACAATGTGGCAATCCGATGGCAGGGTGTGGGTATGGCGAATGTCCGGTGAATGTTATCTGCCAGCGTGTGTGGTGCCAACAGTAATATTCGGAGGCGGTGGTGTTATGGTGTTGTTGTGTTTTTCATGGAGGGGCCTTGCACCGCTTGTTGTTTTGCGTGGCACTATCACAGCACAGGTCTACATTGATGTTTGAAGCACCTTCTTGCTTCCCACTGTTGAAGAGCATTTCTGGGATGGCGATTGCATCTTTCAACGCGGTCGAGCACCTGTTCATAGTGCACAGCCTGTGGCGGAGTGGATATACGACAATAACATCCCTGTAGTGGACTGACCTGCACAGATCCCTGACCTGAATCCTATAGAAGACCTTTGGAATGTTTTGGAACGCCGACTTCGTGACAGGCCTCACCGACCGACATCGATACCTATCCTCAGTGCAGCACTCCGTGAAGAATGGGCTGCCATTCCCTAAGAATCCTTCGAGCACCTGATTGAACGTATTCTTGCGAGAGTGGAAGCTGTCATCAAGGCTAAGGGTGTGCCGACACCATATTGAATTTCAGCATTACCGATGGAGGGCGCCAGGAAGTTGTAAGTCATTTACAGCCATATGTTCGGATACTTTTGATCACATAGCGTATATTTTCGCCCAAAAAATAGCACTCATCCATGTGAATGGCTTGAGATTAGATATCAAATTAATTATACTATCTATAACATAATTTACATTATGGAGTCAGTAATCACAGATTTTTCCTTAACGTTTAAAACTAAGTTCCGATTTCTGTCTCGTGTTGTGGTAATGGTCATTGCTATTAACTTCAAATTGAGACTGAGTGTTTAGACGAATTTAGAGGCATGTACATGTAGTCACGCGACCAGGGTAACTGTTGCCCAGGACCAATTTTGGCCTGACAACCCCCCTCTGCCCCCCCCCCCCTGCCGATTTCATCCCATCTGTTGTTTAATACTTACCTCGTCCCTCCTCCTGTATGCATTTGTTGGTTTTCTGTATTTGAATGCGTCCATAAGACAAAATCACAATATGTCAGCTTTCCACTAACTGTTAAGCTCGTTAGGCAAGAAAAGTTTCAAACCTGGTATTCTTTGGTTACCTGCTTCGACAAGACGTCGCCAGGCAACGAACTATAAACTCCAAACCAATCAAACAGTCTAGATTTGTGAGCTATAACGAAAATAAAGTAAAATTAAGTTAGCTGATTCACTATAATTAAACACAAGGTGTTTCGAAAGAATATAAATATTTCGAAGTACATGTATTATTAAACTCTAAGACATACAAGTATGAAACTTGGTACACGTATTTACGAATCTCTCAAGTTTAGATTACAGATGTTCGATACGTCCTCCACCAGGGACACGAACCCTATCACATCGATGCTCAAATTCCTCCTACAATCGGGTATGGACCTGGTTCTTCAACTTTCCTAGCTTCTGTAACAGTGTTGGTGCACCAACGTTGTCCTTTATGAAACTCCACAGGAAGAATTCACAGGGCGTCAAATCCAGTAGCCGTGGTGGCCAGCGAGTAGTGTGAAGTTGAGACTGTTTGATGACCAATCAACGGCTTGGCAGAGTTTCATTCAGGTATACATGCACTTGGCGACTCCAGAGGCGGGAAGCCCCGTCTTACTGAAAAATGAAGGTGTCCTCGTTCAGCCTCAGGAACAATCAGTTTTGTAGAATAACAAGGTACTGCTGACCGCGAACTGTGTTTTCATCAAAGTAGAGTGAGCTGTAAACAGATGAGTGTGATATCGCACAAAAAATACTCACTTTGGGTGAATAGTGTGGATCTTCAGTGTGTGCATGTTGTTTCTGTAGGCCCCAAATTCGAACATCGTGTTTGTTTACTTTCCCAAGAAGATGGAAAGTTGCTTCATCACTGAATACGATGCGTTGTGCGGAAGTGTTATCACTGACAATGGCATTCTCAAGCTCGTCAGAAAATGCCACCCTTTTTGCGTTTGTCGTCATGAAGTAGAGCCTGTAACAGCTGTAACTTGAACGGCTTCATATCCAACCGACGTCTGAAAACATGACACATTGTTGTTATAGGCTGCTGTAACGAGACTGCGATAGGAAGTGTGCGGATTTTTCGACAAAAACACGAGGGCGACCGTGACTCTTTCTTTTACGTGCGTATCCATTGTCTACAAACTGTCGATACCATCTGCGAATGTGCCATCCATTCCGAGGAGCAGTTTGGTACCTCAACCTGAAACGTATTTACACTGTATTCACGGAATTACACTTCGCAAACTCGACAGCACAAAATAATTTCTGCTGCGGAGTAGCCATTTTGCAACGTGTCACGGTAACCAAGCTGGCGGAAGACTGTCGACACCTGGCGCAATGAATATAAACTGGAAAATGTATTCGTTCCTTCAATAAGCGAGTCGTGGCGTAGCGATCGATAGTTTTGACAACATAATACTTTTTCACACGTACATTCTTTTTGCATTCGTTATGCTTATGCTGGTATAAACGAGAGAAGAATGAATGTTAGCGTCATTTGCGGAGGACGACTCACTGGGGGTGGGGAAGGATGGGGAACGCAGTCAGCCATGTCCTGTTCAATGGAACGATCTCGGAATTTGCCTTAGGCGATTTAGAGAATTTATGGAAAACCTAAATCATTGATTTGAACCCTCTCTTATCAAATCCGAGTCCAGTGCCATATCATTGCGCCACCACATTCTATTTGGCTACAACAAATTGTTCAGTAATTATTGTCTTCTTTAATAACAGTAGTTTTAAGACTAAAGTTATCTTCCTGCAAAAAGAAAACATGGTAAAATTCAATTATTAGATCAGTCTGCATAATTTTTAATACAAAAGCCATAAAAACAAAACAATAAATGAAAAATATAGTCTTTACAACGTAACTGTGTTAGCCCACTTGACGTAATGAAAACGGTTCCATGTAGAAGCCGAAACAAAATACAATCCTCTCGATAGGGGAGAGAGTCAGATCTTATAAAACTGTTGCTCAACAAAGTCTAGTTCGAATCTGCTCGCCATGTTCTTTCCTACTTCTCTGCTCCTTTTTCATTTCAGGCCTAGAAATCATTCCCGTTCTTGTACTTTCTTCTTCTTTGTACCCCTTCCTCTTCCCCGTTGATTTTGTCCTTTATTTTTCCGCCCGTTACGAAACTCACAGAACTCCCGCCACGGCTGCCATATCGTGGTTATGCCACTGCCTATCAAATAACATGGTTTTCTGAGCGATAAGTTAGCACCGAACAGTATACCATAAGGCATCTCGAAATATGCGAATTATGGAAAGACGTCGATTTGTTTGTTTCCAGATGATAGCAATGGGTCAAGGAAAGAAAGTTGCTTAGCTGTTTGAGAGGCTAAAAATAGTTGTATTTTTTCCATTTCAAACTTTCCTCAACGTGTACAACCAAAATTTTGGAACATTCTGTTTAATTTACTGATCTATGTTCCTGTGCCACATTGTGTACTCTTAAATTCCATATTTGTACGTGGCGGATACAGAAAAACCTGAAGGAGGGGACGCTAAAGATGTCTTGAGCTACCTTTACTTTTACCGTAATAAAAAAACCAGCTTCCCCTTCGGCGAATAGTCTGTATTTATAACGCTACGTATCGAAGGTTCTCAGTACAACAAAACAGTAGAATATACGCGACTTTTCTCGAACAAATGCCAGACAGAATAACGTATCGAGATCATTAGAATGGCCGCGACTTTTCTCGTAGGTATGTGTCAGCTATCTACACTGGTGGCCATTAAAATTGCTACACCACGAAGATGACGTGCTACAGACGCGAAGTTTAACCGACAGGAAGATGCTGTGATATGCAAATGATTAGCTTTTCAGATCATTCACACAAGGTTGGCGCCGGTGGTGACACCTACAATGTGCTGACGTGAGGAAAGTTTCCAACCGATTTCTCATACTCAAACAGCAGTTGACCGGTGTTGCCTGGTGAAACGTTGTTGTGATGCCTCGTCTAAGGAGGAGAAATGCGTACCATCACGTTTCGAAAAATGGTTCAAATGGCTCTGAGCACTATGGGACTCAACTGCTGAGGCCATTAGTCCCCTAGAACTTAGAACTAGTTAAACCTAACTAACCTAAGGACATCACAAACATCCATGCCCGAGGCAGGATTCGAACCTGCGACCGTAGCGGTCTTGCGGTTCCAGACTGCAGCGCCTTTAACCGCACGGCCACTTCGGCCGGCATCACGTTTCGACTTTCGCAAAGGTCGCCTATCCCGATTGTGGTTTTATCGTATCGCGACATTGCTGCGCGTGTTGGTCGAGATACAATGACTGCTAGTAGAATATGGAATCGGTCGGTTCAGGAGGGTAATACGGAACGCCGTGCTGGATCCCAACGGCCTCGTATCACTAGCAGTCGAGATGACAGGAATCTTATCCGCATGGCTGTAACGGGTCGTACAGCCACGTCTCGATCCCTGAGTCAACAGATGGGGATGTTTGCAAGACAAAAACCATCTTCACGAACAGTTCGGCGACGTTTGCAGCAGCATGGACTATCAGCTCGGAGACCATGGCTGCGGTTACCCTTGACGCTGCATCACAGACAGGAGCGCCTGCGTTGGTGTAGTCAACGACCAACCTGGGTGCACGAATGGCAAAACGTCATTTTTTCGGATGAAGCCAGGTTCTGTTTACAGCATCATGATGGTCGCATCCGTGTTTGGCGACATCGCGGTGAACGCACATTGGAAGCGTGTAGTCGTCATCGCCATACTGGCGTATCACCCGGCGTGATGTTATGGGGTACCATTGGTTACACGTCTCGGTCACCTCTTGTTCGCATTGACGGCACTTTGAACAGTGGACGTTACATTTCAGATGTGTTACGACCCGTGGCTCTACCCTTCATTCGATCCCTGCAAAACCCTACATTTCAGCAGGATAATGCACGTCCGCATGTTGCAGGTCCTGTACGGGCCTTTCTGGATACAGAAAATGTTCGACTGCTGCCCTGGCCAGCACGTTCCCCATATCTCTCACCAACTGAAAACGTCTGGTCAATGGTGGCCGAGCAACTGGCTCTTCACAATACGCCAGTCACTACTCTTGATGAACTGTGGTATCGTGTTGAAGCTACATCGGCAGCTGTACCTGTACACACCATCCAAGCTCTGTTTGACTCAATGCCTAGGCGTATCAAGGCCGCTATTACGGCCAGAGGTAGTTGTTCTGGATACTGATTTCTCAGGACCTATGCACCCAAATTGCGTGAAAATGTAATCACATGCCAGTTCTAGTAATATATATTTGTTCAATGAATACCTGTTTATCATCTGCATTTTTTCTTGGTGTAGCAATTTTAACGGCCAGTAGTGTATGTGCCAGACATAAATCTATACAATACGATGACGTGGTCGCACGTGCTACATAGGAAAGTACAACTGCGGTACTCGATAGCTCGATTCAGTCGAGTCGACTGACGAAAGAAACGAACGAATAGCGTGCGGGCTGACTGGCGGAGGCGGTGCGGGTGGCAATGCGGGCAACCCAGCAAGGGGTGTCTCATAAATTAACTTTCCAGTGTTGCCGATGGAAATAAAGGAAGGTTATGAGTTGACGTCCCATTGACAATGACGTCATTTCAGGCGGAGCACAAGCTCGGTTAGTTGAGAGATGGGGACTGGCGATGTCTCTTTAAACCCTGACATCTACGTTCATCAATCCAGGAAATCTGTTTCAGTGTTTCGCAACCATGACTTATTACACTGATGATTCGGTAGTTGCTGGAAGGTGTGAAGACTGTCGAAGTATCAATACAGTAACTAATGGTTGCAAAATAAGTATTGTTTACAGGAGAAAGAAGAAAACAGGTTTTTATCTTAGAAAATAGTTTAAGGAAAGGCAAACTTTCAGTTATAGAATTATAGGTTTACAAAATGTTTTCGAGACTGTTGCCTGGAATACATGCTCTAAAATTCTAAAGGTAGCAGGGGTAATAAAACATAGAGTGAAAGGTTATTTACAATCTGTACAGAAACCAGACTGCAGTTACAAGAGTCGAAGGACATGAAACGGAAGCTGTAGCTGCGAACAGGGCGAAACAATCTTGCAGACATCCCCGTTGTTGTTCAGTTTGTACCTGGAGTAAGCTGCAATGAGGAGTTTCGAAATGGGGCTGAAGCTCAACTTAGGGCTTTGCCAATGACACTGTAATCCTACGAGGGACTGCAAAGAATATGGAAGACCAGTTGAATGGAGTGGACAGGTTTATTGCAATCATCAACAAAAGTTCAAAATGGCTCTGAGCACTATGGGACTCAACTGCTGAGGTCATTAGTCCCCTAGAACTTAGAACTAGTTAAACCTAACTAACCTAAGGACATCACAAACGTCCATGCCCGAGGCAGGATTCGAACCTGCGACCGTAGCGGTCTTGCGGTTCCAGACTGCAGCGCCTTTAACCGCACGGCCACTTCGGCCGGCATCAAAAAAAGTAAATAAATCAGTAGCAAGTAAAGAATTTCTGAGAAAGAAGAATATGTTAACATCGAATATAAATTTAAATGTTAGCAAACTTTCTCTGAAGGTATTTTCATTGAGATGTGGATGATAGGCAGTTCAGACGCGAAGTAGTACAGGCTCTTTTAATATGGTGCTGCGCAAGAATGCTAAGGATTAGATGGGGTCCGCAGCTCGTGGTCGTGCGGTAGCGTTCACGCTTCCCGCGCCCGGGTTCCCGGGTTCGATTCCCGGCGGGTTCAGGGATTTTCTGTGCCTCGTGATGACTGGGTGTTGTGTGATGTCCTTAGGTTAGTTAGGTTTAAGTAGTCCTAAGTTCTAGGGGACTGATGACCATAGATGTTAAGTCCCATAGCGCTCAGAGCCATTTGAACCATTTGATTGGATGGGGAGGTCGAGTAACTAATCGAATTGCGGAAAAAGTAAATGTATGGAACAACTTGAGTAAAAGATGGGATCGACTGCTAGGACACAGCCTGTAGAGGGAGACCAAGGCCTGAATACATTAAACAGATTCAAATTGATGTAGATTGCAGTAGTTATTCCGAGCTGAAGAGATTTGCACAGGGTAGATTAGGGGTAGACTAGCGTGTAGAGCTACATCAAGCCAGTCTTTGGACTGAAAAATACAATAACGTCACGGAAAACTAAATCTAGATGGCCGAACGGGGTGGCACATGTAGGATCTTCTGTAGTACGCCTCATCATACTGTTGCAGGCAGAGGGAGGGATATTAGTAGGTGAAAGTGCTGAAAGAGTGAGTGTGGGTTCTGTTTATGAGAAAAACTTTAAAACTAAGGGAGAAGACTAAAAGAACAACGAGCTTTCTGCAGTGCTTCGAGTATCATTCTTCTAATGTAAAGAATGCTTGAAATGAAACTTCCTGGCAGATTAAAACTGTGTGCCCGACCGAGACTCGAACTCGGGTCCTTTGCCCTTCGCGGGCAAGTGCTCTACCAACTGATCTACCGAAGCACGACTCACGGCCGGTACCCACAGCTTTACTTCTGCCAGTACCTCGTCTCCTACCTTCCAAACTTTACAGAATCTCTCCTGCGAACCATGCAGAACTAGCACTCCTGAAAGAAAGGATATTGCGGAGACATGGCTTAGCCACAGCCTGGGGGATGTTTCCAGAACGAGATTTTCACTCTGCAGCGGAGTGTGCGCAGATATGAAACTTCCTGGCAGGTTAAATCTGTGTGCCCGACCGAGACTCGAACTCCGCTGCAGAGTGAAAATCTCATTCTGGAAACATCCCCCAGGCTGTGGCTAAGCCATGTCTCCGCAATATCCTTTCTTTCAGGAGTGCTAGTTCTGCATGGTTCGCAGGAGAGCTTCTATAAAGTTTGGAAGGTAGGAGACGAGGTACTGGCAGAAGTAAAGCTGTGGGTACCGGACCTGAGTCGTGCTTCGGTAGATCAGTTGGTAGAGCACTTGCCCGCGAAAGGCAAAGGACCCGAGTTCGAGTCTCGGTCGGGCACACAGTTTTAATCTGCCAGGAAGTTTCATATCAGCGCACACTCCGCTGCAGAGTGAAAATCTCATTCTGGAATGCTTGAAATATTTATTAAGGAGTTTTTGCCATGTGAGATTTCGTGAATGTTGACTGAAAAAAAATAAAATACTAAATATGAAAAAAAGCTCGACAACTGCGTGGCCTAAGACTTTCTCAAGGCAGCTAACGTCTGACCAGTGCCAGTGCGTTATGTAAAGCGAAATTATGGAGGCTATAGAACATTCTGGCAACATGCCATTATAAGTGACTGGCGGTGGGTGACCTTTTAGACGGAAACCGTATTGCCAACCGCAGTAACGGCTACGCTGCCGACTCTAAACTGAACGTAAAACATAATAAACAAACACAGAAAAGAATTACCAAACGGCGGTGCTCTGTTTCGGTTTACAATCTAATGTTAGAAATGTAACGGAGCTTCTGAAGGACATCGACTTGGAAGATAAACACTTGGAGCTATTGTACACGTATTCATCTTATTGTGACTGTGAAATTCCAGTGGTTTAAGGTAAGGGGATACTTGCATAATAATGAGCCGAGTTGGGAAGAAAGAATTTAATTTGGTTGGAGTAAATTATGTTCAGTGGCTAGAATCTCACAACTCCGGTTTTCAAACCAACGTTCAGGTTAAGGGCGGCTTTACAGAAGATAGAACAAAATCATAAAATCTAACGAAACCCACGAGTTAGGAGAAATACGGGTAATTGACTCAACATAACTGCTTAAATAATAAACAAAAACTAAAAAACGGCTCGCTAAAATCTGTCATTATGCAAATAATGTTCAAGGAAGATAATAGAAAATACGCAGATAATTTTTTAAAATATCTGTTGTAACAGTCTCTGTGCGATAAATTGTAAATGACAAGGGGATCACACGGCAATCGGGTTTCTGTAATCTTTGATATTTATCATATGTTCAGCATCCAAATATTAACCTACCGAAACAAATCGATGTAGCTCTCAAAAATTCTCGAGAAAATCGAATTTGAAGTTCTGCGATCAACGTTAATTCACTACATGTATGACGATTTTTCTACGGGCCGAGTGGTCAGTCGTTAGCATTTACGACTGCTTCGAGTCTCGTTCCAGTAATAATATACATTTTTGGTTAATTTCGAATATCTACGTCACTTAAATGTAAAATTAAACTGATACATGTTAATTAACACACATCTAACTATCGTTCCTACGGAAATTGAATGTCTTTTCATTTCTCATAACATATCTCACTAACTGCGGTGCAACTCTTCAAAAAGTGAACAAGTAACAGCAACCGTGGAGGAGCGTGTGGTGCATTCCTTGGAATTCCCCCCCCCCCCCCCCCCCCTCCTCCTGGGACCAGTGTGAGACGATTAGCAGCTGCAGAAGGCGTGTCTCGCTCTTTTATCTGGGAGATACTACATGAAGAATTGCTGTACCCATATCATCTACAGCGCGTTCAGGCCGTAAGGCAACCGGATCATCATGGCAGACTGCTGTTGTCAGTGGCTGTTGCAGAAGTGTGCCGTAGATCCACTGTTCACATGCAAGATTTTATTTATTGATGAGGCACGGTCCACAAGAGATGGTGTTGTGAATTTCCATGACCAGCATCTGCGGGCGGATGTAAATACCCAGGCAATGCAGGAAAGTGGGCAACAACACCAATTCTCAATCAACGTATGGGCAGTCTTACTTATCGATAGACTGTTCAAATGTTCAATTGTGTGTGAAATCATATGGGACTTAACTGCTAAGGTCATCATTCCCTATATCGGTAGACTGATAGGGCCCTACGTGCTGCCACAAAGGTTAACTGGAGCGCATTATCTGGACATTTTCTTTAATGTATTGCCTACCTTGCTGACGGCTGTGTCATTGCAGCACCGAATATAAATGGGGTTCATGCATGATGGCGCACCACCACACTTTCGTCACAATGTGCGCGAACATCTCACACAGAAATTTCAGGACCGCTGGATTGGTCGGGGAGGAGGACACAACTTTGCCCGCTCGTTCCCCATACCTCAATCCCATAGACGTCTGGTTATGGGGACACTTGAAGGGATTGGTGTAAGCCGCGCCAGTCAAAGATATGCGGACGCTACAGGGTCGCGTCTTCAGTGCGTGCGACCAGGTACAACCATTGGGTGCATCATTCCTTACGCCGGAGGGGAGAGGTGTGCATTGTCGCGAAAGGATGCCACGTTGAACACCTCCTGTAGACACGTTTTTATTGCGGAAAGTATGCATTTCCAGACCTATGTTTATTGCACTTACTTTTCCTTGTTTCGATTAGTATTACCCCATATATATGAATATATTTATTTCATTGTTGGTTTGTCTGGCGAAAGTTTTCTTTCAGATGTCTCAACCTCATCTCGACTTCGTGGAGGCTTAAATATTAAAGATGTACAGCAACAATGCATGTCCATCTTTTAAAATGGGAATTTTTTTTAAAAAATGAGGAATAATGTGGGTACTTTAACAAACAGCATAGCTATTGTTTTAAACCCAAGAGCCTGGACAGTGCCGATCAGTGTAAGCAACACAAATAGAGACCTACACTATGTAAACAAATATTAAGTTGAGCGTACCTACATTCACGATGATCTCCAAACTTTTAACTGCAGTAAAACATACAGATTGCTAACCCAGAGGCAGACAAGTAACCGGATAAAGCTTAAATATCAAGACGCAATGAAAACAAGTGTGGGAAAATATTAATAACCACATCCTTAAATCCTGCATGTGTTCAACCTGGTGTCATGTGGTAAATGAAACAATTTCGACGGGGGAGAAATTACAATGAGAGGACAAAAGATATATAGATGGCTGTAGTATAGCGTACACAAGATATAAAATGGCAGTGCATTGATGGAGCTTTCATTTGCACGCAGGTGATTCATGTGAAACGGTTTCCGAAGTGATTATTGCCGCACGACGGGAATTAACAGACTCTGAACGCGAGTTGGTAGTTGGAACTAAACGCACGGGACATCCCATTCCGGCAACAGATAGGGAATAAACATAGTTTCAGGGGTGTGCCGAGAATACCAAATTTCGGACATTACTTCTCACCACCGACAACGCAGTGGGCGACGGCCTCCATTTAACGACCGTGAGCAGCGGTGTCTGCAGGGAGTTATCAGTGCTAACAAATAAACAACTCTGCGGAAATTATGGCAGAAATGAATGTCGAACGAATGACTAACGTATCCGTTAGGATAGTGGTGCGAAATATGGAATTAATCGGCCTGCGGTTCCAGGCACTACAGTCTGGAACCGAGCGACCGCTACGGTCGCAGGTTCGAATCCTGCCTCGGGCATGGATGTGTGTGATGCCTTAGGTTAGTTAGGTTTAATTAGTTCTAAGTTTTAGGCGACTGATGACCTCAGAAATTAAGTCGCATAGTGCTCAGAGCCATTTGAACCATTTGAGTTAATCGGCTACGGCTGCAGCCGACCGACGCGAGTGCCTTTGTGAACAGGATGACATCACCTGCAGCGCCTCTCCTGGGCTCGACACTATATCGTTTGGACCTTAGACTACCTGAAAACCGTGGCGTGGTCAGATGACTTCCGATTTCAGTCATATGAGCTAATGGTTGGGTTCGAGTGTGGCGCAGTCCCCACTAAACCATACAACCACGTTGTCAACAAGGCTCTGTGCAAGCTGGTGGTGACTCCATAATGGTGTGGGTTGTGTTCCCATGGAATGGACTGGGTCCTCTGGTCCAGCCGAACCGATCTTTAAGTTTAAATGGTTATGTTTGGCTACCTGGAGAACATTTTCAGGCCGGCCGGAGTGGCCGAGTGGTTCTAGGCGCTTCAGTCTGGAACCGCGCGGCCACTACGGTCGCAGGTTCGAATCCTGCCTCGGGCATTGATGTGTGTGATGTCTTTAGGTTAGTTGGGTTTAAGTAGTTCAAAGTTCTAGAAGACTGATGACCTCCGATGTTAAGTCCCATAGTGCTCAGAGCCATTTGAACCATTTTGAACATTTTCTGCCAATCATGGACTTCATATTCCTCTAGCGGCACTAGAGGAGAGTAGGGCAACGGAAGTTTGGCATGCAACTCAGATAGGGACATTGGAAGGTGAAGTCCTGCTCCGCGCATTAGCAGGGCGGGTAGTGAAAAACAGACTTATGCAAGGAGTAGCCGACAGTGTGTGGGATATGCAGGGAGTAATAACGAATCTCCAAGAAACGCTGCATCACCCATTGCAAGGCCAGATAATTACCGATTTGTTATCGCTGGACCAATATTTACGCGGGTTGCGTAAGGTGCAGAAGGAACTACCGTCAGGGTTATATTTAATAATAGAGCCCAACGAGCAAAATTGGCCTTTCTTCTATCAGGTTGCAACAGTAAGGGTAACAACCGAACGCGCAAGAGTGTATATTTTGGTCCAATTCCCGGTTATGGGGAATGGAAATGCCGTGTGGCTAGGGCCTCCCGTAGAGTAGGTTGGCTCTGAGCACTATGGGACTCAACATCTTAGGTCATAAGTCCCCTAGAACTTAGAACTACTTAAACCTAACTAACCTAAGGACATCACACACACCCATGCCCGAGGCAGGATTCGAACCTGCGACTGTAGCAGTCCCGCGGTTCCGGACTGCAGCGCCAGAACCGCTAGACCAACGCGGCCGGCCGTAGAGTAGGCCGTTCGCCTGGTGCAAGTCTTTCGAGTTGACGCCACTTCGGCGAATTAAGTGTCGATGGGGATGAAATGATGATGATAAGGACAACACAACACCTAGTCCCTGATCGGAGAAAATCTCCGACCCAGCCGGGAATCGAACCAGGGCCGTTAGGCACGACATTGCGTCGCGCTGACCACTGAGCTACCAGGGACGAACTGTTATGGGGAAGAACGCGAGGATTCAGTGTTAAAAGGTCCACCCACATCCAGTGAAGTGGGGAGAGTTGAGCAAGGTTGTGGAAGTGAAAACTAGAAAGGTATTGATGATCTCGGCAACTAGAAACCGGTACGCCGAAATGGCAAGGGAGGAACAACGAAGCTGCAGTAGAGGGAAGATAACGGTATGTCCAGGCAGGGTGGTAAGTACCAATCCGGACATATGTACGGTGCAGTTATTTTAAGCCTGGGGGAAAGGAATAGACTGTCCAAGGGACATCGTGGAGCCAAAATTGAGCTTGCAACGAGTCGTGATGCATTGGATCTTCTCCACCTACGAGAATTTGGTAGCAGTAGCAAGTTGTTTTGAGCGGGGAGTATTTGTAGAAGCGAAAACATATGTAAGGTGTTCTAAGGCCTTAAGGAAGGCAGGACAGTTTAAGCAGTTAAAGGAAGGGCTTTTACAAAGGTACAAAAACAGAATAGCGGACGTCGTCTAACTAGTATGAAGTTCGAGCCCACCGCCCACATTTCATTCACAAGATGTGGTGAGTTTGGACCAGTTTTCTTTAGAGTATTGGACGTTTTCTTTCCTTTTTGTGTTTTTGAGTATGGCTCATGGCAGGCCATTTTAGATGTTTTGCGTAGGCATATTTTTTTGTCAGAATAAGTGTTAGTGTATTTGGGGCTGTAAGATTTATTATTTTCTTTCGTGGCATTTAATTACTTATGTATTGGTTGGAGTATGATGTTACCGTGTATGATGATACTGAGCTGTAGAGAGGCGGATTATTCTTCTACTTAAATTTGTTTCGGGACTAACTGGGAACGAAAGCAACACAATGGCAGAGTCAGGGACGCAAGGTGTGTCGGAACCAGAAGCAGTACAGATTTTGTTGGAAAAAGTAACACAATTGCCAGTAGACAATACGCAGTTGAGAAATGAATTAATATCTAGAAGTGAGCTGGGAACTGCATCTGATCAGTCATTGTTACCTATGGGGCAGGCGATTGATCCAGCTGCCGCGAGTTTAATTATTCCGTTTTCTGGCAACGCATCTGAGGATGTGCGTTCGTTTGTGGCGGACTTGGAGACTTCAGCGGTGATGAATGGTTGGTCTGATGAGCAGTTGTTACATATAGCCAAGATTAGATTAATTGGTGCAGCACCTGGATGAGAGTGTGCTGTACTCAAGGCAGGAAGATGTGGTGGTGTCGAGTCACCAGTGGGCGTTAAAATTGGTATGGAACGTATGGGAAATGCAGAATGAAGTATGGAGGATTGAGTAAGTGTTCGAAAACCTTAGACAATGTGCAGAGGGCAAGGGAATGCTGAAGGAAGTTGCAGGGGAGTATATGAAATTGCATGGGGCTTATAAGACGCTACGGAAGCAGGTAGGACAGATGGTGGAAGCGGTGCCATGGTCAAGATGGAAACGAGGATGGCTGAACACAGGGGGAAAAATTTTAAAGACAGTTTTTGGAACCGCAGACGAAAGCGATATAAAAGAACTGATCAACACGGTGGAAGTGGTGAGGCAACTCGCAGAGGAGAGTAAGGCAACGGCAAATAATGATAATTTTGAACACCTCTGTGTCAAGTGTCATCGCAGCCTTAACTTTGTTATGTGTTGTTTTCTTTCTGATCAGGCGGACAGCTAATTCCATGAGGGAACCAAGGGTAGTCCAAGTCCCAGTGGATTGGATACCGAGGGCGTGAGACGAGTAGGTAAGGGGTTGATCGAGCAGTGGTAGTCCAGTAGGGAATTTTTACGTTTTGTTTCCTGTCATGGTTTTAAGGGGCACTAGACCACATTTAAGTTTTCTAATAGTAAGGAAATATGCCATAGCTGCAGACCCAAACAAGTTAAGAGCTAGTTAAGGGTCAAACTGGGGACCAGGTCTTTCCGAAGAGGGGAATAATGTAGCGGCACCGCCGTCAAATTGCTGAAAGAGTATCCATAGTGGTTTTGCATGTCGCAAATCACAGGCAGAAGGCGCCCACTGGCCAACCTAGCGTGTTATGTGTACGTGACGCAAAGCAGCGCATATGGCAAAACAGAGGCACACCACACAGCCACGTACAAATATGTGCGGATTTCTAACGAGATTTATTCAAGTGTGGCAGCTCTCCAGGATGGCGGGACATGTCACACCACCAGCTACACACAGCAGCAGATGGGGCGCCAGCGATCCAGTCCATGGTGGGTCGCTGGTTCGACCCTCTGACACCGACGCAGGAAACATAGCCAGCCAGCGGTGGGACACTCCACAACTCACTACCACAGGGAGTCAGGCAGTCGTCCTGGCTTCCAACACACGCCAGAGGCATTCTGAGGCGAGAGCCGCAGAGTCTGACTCCATGACTCCAGATCGCAGGCACTTGTTGTCGCCGCGATCTTAGCCACGCCGGCGAGAAGCATGCAGCTGGCCACCTGCAGCTCACACCGAGTGGCGCTCAGTAGGCAGGGACGCAGACTGCTAAGTCAACTGCCGGCATCCTGACGACGACTCAACTCCGCTGACGTACAAGGCCGACACACAGTGCGTGCACGGATCGCCGAGGCAGCCATTCCATGCCAAGCCGTTCCACAGACAGCGAAGTGCTGTCCTCAGCATTGCGGGACCTGGTGATGCAGACTGAGGGGAACACAGCATTGTAGTTGGGAACAATAAATCACTTGGAAAGCTGAGAAGAATCTTAATATGGTACCTTCTACTTCTTCCCGCTACATTTGGTCATCCTGATACATTTGGTGGCAGAAGTCGCCACTACATTCCCAAACAACGATGGAATTACTCAGCCACAATTGTTCGCAAATAGTTCGAAGAACATTCTAGGCAGATCTAGAGAATTATTTGGCCACCCAGATAGCCCAACATGAGACCCATCGAATATTTATTAAAATAATCGAGAAGTTAGTTCGTGCACAAAATTCGAACTGGCAACACTTTCGCAATTATGGACAGCTATAGAGGCAGCATAGCTCAATATTTCTGCAGGGGATATCCAATGACTTGTTGAGTCGAGTTGGTGCACTATGCTAGGAAAAAGAAGGTCCGACATGATACTAGGAGCTACCCAAAGATTTTTGTCACCTCCCTGTATATACACTGGTGGAAAAAATCCCAAAAGCAAGAAATAATTATTGTAGAATAATGAAATTTCGCGACTACATTTGTCTAGGTCTCAATATATATATTCTTTACTGTCGTTTGTTGTTATCAATATCAGCTTAGTCGCAAGAATTGGCAGCTTTCACTCAGTTAATGCTATGCAGAAATCCAATCTGCATTTGGATCGCACTTCCTTGACTCTTTTGCACAAAGGTGTGCAGTATACTGCCGCATCCATTAATAAGCTACCACATGATTTCAAAAATCTTAGCAGTAATTCACACGCTTTCAAATCTTAACTGAAGAGTTTCCTCATGGGGTCACTCCTTCTATTCTATCGAGGAGTTCCTTGAAAGTTAAGCTGATCCCTGTGTTATATTGTTGACTGCATTTACGTAAACTTATGGCTTATAGTTTTTGGGGTTCATAAAAATTTTATTTTATTTGTTATCAATTTTTTATTGTAATTTCATGTACTGACACGTTCCATGACCTTGGAAATTTGCTCCTCAATGTGGTCATACGGAACTAGACGTGTAAAATGAAATAAAATATTTATGTGATTAACTTCGCATGTTCACAGGTAAACATACGTGCGAGAAAAGCCATTGCAAATGTGAATGTTGGTACATTAATAACCGGTGTAACTGCCAGAATGTTGAACGCAGGCATGCAAATGTGCATACATTGTGTGGTACATGTGCCATACGTCAGTTTGTGGGATGGAGTTCCATGCCTGTTGAACTCGGTCGGTCAATACATGGAGGATTAATTCTGGTTGTTGATGATACTGGAGTTGTCGTCTGAAGATGTCCCGTACGTGCTCGATTGGAGACAGATTTGGTGATCGAGCAGGTCAACATGTCGACACTCTGCAGAGCATATTGGGTTAGAACAGGGGTATAAAGACGAGCGTTATCTTGTTGGTAAACACCCCCTGGTATGCTGTTCATGAATGGCTGCACTACAGGTCGAATCAGCAGACTGACATACAAATTTGCAGCCACGAGAGTGCTCCTTCAGTCTTACTAAATTGCATCCTTGCCATAGCTCCAGGTGTAGGTCACCTGTGCGTATGCCGCAGACGGGTTGGTTGCAGGCGCTCACCTGGAATCTTTATAACCAACACACGACCATGACTGGCAGCGAGGCAGAACCGGCTTTCATCAGAAAACACAACAGACCTCCACTGCGTCCTCTAACGAACTCTCGCTTGACGTCACTGAATTCGCAAACGGCGGTGGTTTGGGGTCAGTAGGATGCTACATGGCGTCTGGATCGGAGCTGTCCTTGAAGTAACCGATTTGTAGCAGTTCGTTGTGTCACTGTGATGGCAACTGCTGCTCCAGTTCCTGCTGGATGTACCACAGCCATACGCCGAACAAGATAGTACTCCTTCCCGGTAATTCCACATGACCATCCCAAGTCCGGTATTCTTGCGACCATATCTTCCCGTGAACATAGCTACCAACAGTCATGTACACTCCTGCTTAATCTCCTGCAGAATCACGGAAGGAACGACCAGCTTATCATGGTTCTATTTAACGACCTTGCTCATACTCAATGAGGTGTTGATAATGGCGTCTTCATCGTCTTAAAGGCATTCTGACTAACTTGAGCCAATCTCAAGGGTAACTAACGCTCACGATCATTACAGCGCGTATTTAAAGCAAACCTGATTTTCAACCTAATAGTGGCACGACTACCGCCACTCTTATACGAATGGCGCGAAATTTGAACAGACGTCATCTTTCAGATGTAGAAACACGCCTACCAACTTTCGTTTATCTCGTACAACTTCTTCTTGGTGCTGGAATTTTTTCCCTTTAGTGTAAGATTAAATGAAGTTACACAGAATGCTATGAATGTTGCCAGCTGGCACATAGCATAGCTCACAGACTAACATGTCGTGAGATAACATACATCTCTAAATGGACAACCAAAAGCTAGCCTTTAGCAACAGGGCCTGTGAGAACACAATACATTTTAAAGATTAAGCCCAGTCATTCTGGAATGCCTACCTGAAAGCAAAGAACAGCAGCAAAGTGCGGCTCATTGGACAATATTTAGCCTAGTCTTCGTCCCCACTTATAAGACAGCAGCAATACAAGAATTCCTACAGTATATCCCAGTAGAGCACTATGTCGTAAAGAAACGGCCGAGCTACAAGAAACACTTCCAAAAGTTTTTCCACGTGGCCTGTCCTAGCAGATGGGCATGAATGTGTATATACAAACGTGAACGTTAAAAAATGGTAGCGTTCGAAACTAGTAATAGTTGTAACACTGGCTCGAGTCTCGTTTCAGTAATTGTTTTTTCGTTTAATTCGACTATCTATTCTATTTAAATATAAAATTCATCAAATATATGATAATTAACGAATATATAATTATTATTTTTACTAAAAATGCACGTCTTCTCGTTTCTAGTTACTTATCGCGCAGCTATTCCCATCAGTCATCACACCATAACTCAGTTCTATGAATGCGTGATGTCTGTCTTTTCGGACATATCTAACGAAACAAAAGACACCATGCGGAATCCGCTGCTGTGATACATTATATTTAAGGTTTTGGTGGAGCAGGGAAGAAAGGAAAGGAAAGGGAAGGAACGAGTGATATCATCTGCATCAAGACTTAACGCGGAATCACCAGCAACGATTGAAAATGTGTGCTGGACCGGGATTCGAAGCTGCTTACAAGGCAGGTGCGTTAACCTACTGTGCGGACTATCTCGGCACGCCCATCGGCCGATCCACATTCATATCTAGCGCCACCTATCCGCAGTCCCTGTCCATTTTCTCCATGCTCGCTACTATGAGATTCCCGCTGGGGTCGGACATGTTTGTGGTTCTGGGCTGAAGAAGGCCGAAAGAACAGACAGCACGCATTCATATAATTGATTAGTCTAGATAGGCAACGAATCCACCTTCGTCAGTGCAGAGGCACAAATACGTCCGACCCCACGCGGGAATCTCAGAGTAACGGGCATGGAGGAAATGGACAGGGACTGCTGATAGGTGGCGCTAGATGTGAATTTGAATCGGTCGAGGGGCGTGTCGCGATAGTGCGTGCAGTTACGATGACCACTGTGTCCGATTGGCACCATAGGTGAACGCACTTGCCTAGTGCTGCGAACCCTGAACGAGACACACTTAGGGAAAAAGCACCACAGGCGCAAAAATGCGAGTTGGTGCCAGTGCTAGAGAGAGTCGCCATTTGCGGGACCGGACGCCAACGGACAGAAACATACTCGGAAGGAAGAAGAGCAGCTCTCGCCCACTTGGTTATAGATCATCGTCCAGGGCTGATTTAGACAGAGAACGTCGTTTAGTGAACTCTTAGAAATGAACAGACAGTTGTTGTAAATTGCATTTGCTATCTACTGGGAAGTTTACCTACGATTTTTTGCACTTAGTCATTGAGAGCCTTTTTGTGTTATATTACAAGCAGTGTTGAATACTTATTTATTTAGCTAGTCACAAAGATAAGGAAACCTTTTAAACTCCTTTGTGTGACGTTGTCACTAATTTGTTGGAGTGTTGTAGAACCTTCATTCTCCTATCCTTTTACCTGACCCTGCGGCGTAGCTGTGTAATAGTGGCAGGAAGAAATTGTCTTAGCGGTGTACTGCACCAGAAGCCGTTCCAAGACCTCACAAACTCGGCCACCTTACCGTAACAACAGTGGCAACTCGACCTTCACACCAGTAGCGACGAGGTCTCTACCAAACTGGCAATGAGGTTTTACAAAACTGGCGATGAGGGTTTACAAAACTAGCGACAGGGATGGGATAATCGCACCAATCTCTGCAAGTCCCTCCCCAACCCTCTATTCCACTCGCGGATCGCGGGAGGGAAAACTGTCTAACACCTCAGTACGAGCTCTAATTTCCCTTATCTTTGAATGGTGATCATTGCGCGATTTGAAAGTTGGTGGTAATAATACAGGGTGATTCAAAAAGAATACCACAACTTTAGGAAATTAAAACTCTGCAACGACAAAAGGCAGAGCTAAGCACTATCTGTCGGCGAATTAAGGGAGCTATAAAGTTTCATTTAGTTGTACATTTGTTCGCTTGAGGCGCTGTTGACTAGGCGTCAGCGTCAATTGATGCTAAGATGGCGACCGCTCAACAGAAAGCTTTTTGTGTTATTGAGTACGGCAGAAGTGAATCGACGACAGTTGTTCAGCGTGCATTTCGAACGAAGTATGGTGTTAAACCTCCTGATAGGTGCTGTATTAAACGTTGGTATAAACAGTTTACAGAGAATGGGTGTTTGTGCAAAGGGAAAAGTTCTGGACGGCCGAGAACGAGTGATGAAAATGTAGCACGCATCCAGCAAGCATTTGTTCGCAGCCCAGGAAAATCGACTCGCAGAGCTAGCAGAGAGCTGCAAATTCCACAATCAACTGTATGGAGAGTCCTACGAAAAAGGTTAGTTATGAAACCTGAACGTCAACTACCCGAGGCGATGGATCGGCCGCCAGGCAGCCCGTGACAGAGCACTTCATAACTGGCCTCCAAGAAGCCCTGATCTTACCCCCTGCGATTTTTTCTTATGGGGGTATGTTAAGGATATGGTGTTTCGGCCACCTCTCCCAGCCACCATTGATGATTTGAAACGAGAAATAAAAGCAGCTATCCAAACTGTTACGCCTGATATGCTACAGAGAGTGTGGAACGAGTTGGAGTATCGGGTTGATATTGCTCGTGTGTCTGGAGGGGGCCATATTGAACATCTCTGAACTTGTTTTTGAGTGAAAAAAAACCTTTTTAAATACTCTTTGTAATGATGTATAACAGAAGGTTATAATATGTTTCTTTCATTAAATACACATTTTTAAAGTTGTGGTATTCTTTTTGAATCACCCTGTATATGCTCTACATCCTCGGTGAAGATCGGATTTCAGAATTTAGTGAGCAGCCCCTTCTGTTTAGCGCGCCGTCTATCTGTAAGTGTGTCCCACTTCAAACTTTCTATGATATTTGTAACGGTCTCGCGATGGCTAAATGTGCCAGTCACGAATCTTGACGCTCTTTTTTGGACCTTCTCAATCTCTTGAATCAGTCCCAACTGGTAAGGGTCCCATACAGAAGAACAATACTCCAAGACTGGGCGAACTAACGTATTGTAAGCTATTTCCTTTGTTGAAGGACTGCGTCGCTTCAGGATTCAACCCATAAACCGCAATCTGGAGTTCGCCTTGCTCTTTACTTGTGTAATCTGATCATTCCATTTGAGATCATTTCGAATAGTCACACCTAGATACTTGACGGACGTTGCCGCTTCCAAAGACTTGGCATTTATTTTGTACTCGTATATTAATGGGGACTTTCGCCTTGTTATACGCAATAGGTTATACTTACTAATATTGAGAGACAACTGCCAGTCATTACATCATGCATTTATTTTCTGCAAATCCTCATTGATTTGTTCCCAACTTTCGTGTGATACTACTTTCCTGTAGATTACAGCGTCATCGGCAAACAGTCTAATGCCGCTGTCAATATCATCAACATACGTAAATCGTAAAAAGCAGCGGACCTATTACGCTTCCCTGTGGCACACCTGAAGTTACGCTTGTTTCTGTTGAATTCACCCCATTCAGGATGACATACTGCTCTGCCTGTTAGAAAACTTCCTACCTAACCGCATATGTCATCGTATAGACCATAAGCTCACATTTTTTAAAGCAAGCGACAGGGTGTAACTGAGTCGAACGACTTTCGAAAGTCGAGAAATATGGCATCCACCTTGGAGCCGGTATCTAGAGCCTGTTGTATATCATGCATAAAGAGGGCCAGCTGTGTCTCGCACGACCACTGTTTCCTAAAAGGTATCGTCCACTACGTGCTAGAGAAGTATGTGCCTAACAAAAATACAGGGGAGGGAAAGGATCGACCTTGGTACAACAAACTTATTAGGAAGTTGCTGAGAAAGCAGATGAGCTTCTCAGAGCCTAGAAAGGTCTGAACACAAAATATGATTCTACAACAAATCGATGTCAGTGAAATTGGCCGGTAATTCTTTGTATCCGATTTTGTACCCTTTTTATAGATTGCTGTGACTTGGGCCCTCTTTCAGTCCCGTGGAACTTCCCGCTGATAGATTATAGATAAGAATGGTGCTATATTTGTAGCATAGTGAACATATAATCGCACGGGGATACCGTCTGGTCCAGAAGCCTTCATGGCGTCGAAGGATCTTAACTGTTTTACAATTTCAGATACAATAAACACTATGTCAGCAATCCTTGCGTTTGTTCGATAATTGAAAGGGGGAATGGTGCTGCAGTCCTCTACCGTAAACGAGTTTTTGAAAGCTAGGTTTAGAATTTCGGCCTTCTGTTTATCATCATCCGTTACATTACCCGTACTGTCAGCAAGAGAAGGTACTGAATTATTTGTAGCGTTCATAGATTTTACGTACGACCAAAATTTTTTGGGGTTATTTTTAGAATCTGCAGATAAAATATTGCTTTCAAATTTGTTAAAAGAATCTCTCATTGACCTTTTGACAGCTGCTTTCATTTAGCATAATTTCTGTTTGTCAGCGGGGCAGTGACTACGTTTAAAATGACTGTGCAAAATTCTCTGCTTACTCAGCAACTTCCTAATATGTTTGTTGTACCAAGGTGGATCCTTTCCCTCCCCTATATTTTTGTTGGGCACATACTTCTCTAGCACGTGGTGGACGATACCTTTAAATTCCGACCAAAGATGCTCAATATCTTTGGGTCGCGCGGTGAATGCTTGGAGCTGACTATGAAGATATTCATTAATGACACTTTTATTTGCTTTTCCAAACAAGAAAACTCTACGCTGTTTCTTTGGTTTTTTTGCAACTTCCACTGACATAGAAGCCACAACGACATTATAATCGCTAATACTTTCTTCTAGATTAACTTCCTCAAAAAGACCAGATCTGTTTGTCACCAAGATATCTAATATGTTCCCATCTCGAGTTGGTTTTCTAACAAGTTGCTCAAGGTTGTATGTTGAGAGCGCTCCTAGAATAACTTCACAAGAGTCTTTGCCTCTGCCTCCTGTGATAAACGTGTGATTTTCCCAGTCAATGGATGACAGATTAAATTCTCCACCTATAACTAATGGATAATTTGGATATTTATTTCCTGTGTACTCAAGACATTCCCTGAAACGTTATGCGACTTTTGTTGCGGATGTTGGTGGTCTATAAAACATCCTAATAAATGGTCAATCCTTGTCTGATTGACAGCTTTATCCAGACTATTTCACAGTCCGAACCAGTATCGATCTCAACTGCGTTTGAGCAGCTTTTAACTGCAATGAATACACCACCTTCCATAGCATCAGTCCTATCCTTCCTAAACATTATCCAATCCGAGTTCAAAATTTCACTGCTATTTATGTCTGGTTTCAACCAGCTTTTGGTACCTAACACAATATTGGCATTGCTACTGTCTGTTTCGGAGAGTAACTCAGGGATCTTGCTAGACACTTCGACAATTTACTATCATGAGATTTGGCATATTTAAATCCTTTGGAATGACCTATTTAGGTGAACTAACAACTTTTACAGTTGGAACACCCACATCAGTGTCATGAACTGGTAATTTTTCAGGCCAACGGTTTGTTTCACGTGGAGAGGATCCAAACCTAAAAACCCCCATGTTCACGCCACAAGTACTGAGCTACCCATGCAGTTGCTTCCTGTGTGTAGTGCACCTCTGGTCTATCGAGGGGCGTCCTACAACCTTCCACACCATAGCGTAGGTCGAGGAATCTACAACCATTTTAGTCACAGAGTCGATGTAGCCTCTGGTTTAGATTCTCCACTCGACTCCAAATCAGAGGATCCCGGTCCACCCTTGGTACAATGCTGCAGATCGTCAGCTTGGTTTCCACTCCTCGAGAGATGGAGACCGCCTTCACCAATTTAGCCAGCCGTCGAAAGGACCCAAGGATTACCTCGGAACCCTGACGGCAGGCATCGTTGGTGCCGACATGTGTAACAATCTGCTGCTGGCTGCACCCCGCACGCTCGATAGCCGCTGGAAGAGTCTCTTCCACATCCCGGACAAGACCCCCCAGCAAGCACACCGAGTGAACGTTGGACTTCTTCCCCGCCCTAGCCACTACGTTCCTGAGGGGCTCCATGACCCGCCTAACATTGGAGCTCCCAATAACTAACAAACTCCTACCCCCACGTGCCTGTACGGACCTTGCTGAAGGAGCGGCTACTATCCTGGCAGAAGGTGCATTCTAATCCGGCTCAGCCCCCGCCCCCCTCATCATCAAATATCACACAGAATTTATTAACAAAGTTCATGGGATTTGGCAGAGCCTGTGTCCCCCATGCAGCCTTTGCCTTGAGGCTCGAGACCTCGACACAGTCCGCCACCCACGCTGAGGCGAGAGTGGGCCGGCCGGCTCAGTCACACCTGAGGTCAGTTCAGTGACAGAGAGCTATGACATCCCCCCCCCCCCCCCTCCCCGCACATCTAGTATAGCAGAGGCTACCGCAGGCACCCAATCCACACCGCACCTCAATAACTCCAGAACTTGTTGACTGTGGCCAATAAAGTTTCCAGCTGCGTTGGACTGTGGTCAACTCCTCCTGCATCCGCACACAACAGACACAGTCCCTGTCCATCTGGTTAATGACTGATTTACTATAAGAAACTTATGAAAACCCAGTGCCACACAAGGTTAACAGCTACAGTCTAGTTGGCAGAAAGGACACTCAAACAATTTAAATCAATAAAATTGTATGGTAGAAGCTAGATCTGGTGCTTATTTTCCTGCTAGGGGCCATCTAGTGAATACTAAAGAATAAGACAGTGACGTACAGTAAACTGCCAGGGGCTACCTAGTGAATATTATTATCGAATTAAACAGTAAGCTATGCAAGCTACACCTACTGAGTATCCTTCGTATTTAAAATGTAAACAAGCGTTTACCTACATGCGAAAATGACCTAATAGAACTATAAAAACTGCTACCTTAAATGTGCCGAGTCTAAATGACACCAATAAACGCAAATACTGAGTATTGTACACTGACAGATGTAGGTAAAAAACAAAACCTTTAGCTAACAATAACAGTTCAGAATGTAAAGCACAAATACGAAATCTACTTTATAGGAACCGATGGGCTTACAGTACACGATCTCTGAAGCCCACAACAAGCTAAGGAATTTAATCAGACGGCGAGGTGGGTTTTAGCTTTCTGCTAACTAAACTGCTTGTAAGAAGGGCTAAGAAGCTATATTGTAACACTGATTTGTTCAGATATTGTAGTGTAACACTAATTTACCACGTATTTTACGTTTGCTTAACTGTTAACGGTCGCAGGTTGCGCTAGTCAAAAGTATACAAGTGAGGCTACAATTCACTGTCAGTATCATTTTTCCTATTAAAACATATAAAAACTGCTACCCTCAATGTATCGAGTCTAAATGACACTAATAAACGTGAATACTAGGTATTGTACACTAACTTAAACCGATTAACCCTAGTATTTATAATGTAAACAATCGTTTACGTGCACGCGGATAATGACCTAATAAAACGTATAAAAATTGCTACCTTCAATGTATCGAGTCTAAATGACACTAATAAACGTTAATACTGAGTATTTTACACTGACTTAATTGATAATCCCGCATATTTAACGTCAGTTAAAAAAGTAAACAAACGTTTGCTTTCTCGCGAAACTGTTCTAAATAGAAACTACACTTATCTTATTCAGACGCAAATAAAAACTGAAATCTTCAATTTATCACGTCTGTCTGACACTAATGCACGTAAATACTATAGAAAATACAGCAAAAACGATTAATTACTAGCTAAATTACTTACCCTCGTAACCCAGCAAGCGAAAAGCGCTCGTAGCCTGCGTCAGGGCTGCCAGAACCAACAATGACTGGGCATATGGCACAGTCATCTATCTACATTCGCAATGGTACTCACAAAGTAGAGGAGGGGCGGTTTAGCGATGATACAGAAACTGGGAAGCATGCTGCCATGTCACTGGTCAGCATCGAAATTATAGTAAAATTGCCGAAATTGATCGCACTATCAATTCTGATGCTTGCTCCAGGCCATCGACATTGTCTTTTCCATCACATATGTCCACTTGTACGCTGTTAATTACCACATAATGATAGAATGACATCACTTGTTTGACATGGAGAAAGAGTCTTGGTGGAGGGCCAACACATTCCAGGGATGGCTAGCACCAAAACAGTGATCAGTCGAAACGGAACACTGAGCCATCTCCTACCTCGACATTGTGAGAGATGAGTTTAAATGTAGAGGTTATCAATCACCTTTGGACAGCTGTTTGGAAACAGTCCCCAATACCGCAAAACTCTTCCAATTTCCATCTGTTGTGACTGCCTTTTATTGCAATCATCCTGTGTGTGTGTTGTGGGAGCAGCAGCATAATGTACACCATGTGATGTCCAGCTTTCTGTGAGAGCCCATCGATTGACACGTGTTATTGTCAGTTTAGAACTTGACACAGACCTCAAAGTCGTGGTGAAGAAAAAATAGTATGGTGACGTATAAAGCTGCAGTCAAACACTGCTTGCATGTGTTACAGCAGAAAAAACGATGTATCAAACAACAACACCGCGACCCTTTCTTGTGACTGTCTATGTGACTTAGATCTCTGGTCAACTGCTCCACTGGATCTTTTTTTTTTTTTTTTTTTTTTGTCATCAGTCTACTGACTGGTTTGATGCGGCCCGCCACGAATTCCTTTCCTGTGCTAACCTCTTCATCTCAGAGTAGCACTTGCAACCTACGTCCTCAATTATTTGCTTGACGTATTCCAATCTCCGTCTTCCTCTACAGTTTTTGCCCTCTACAGCTCCCTCTAGTACCATGGAAGTCATTCCCTCATGTCTTAGCAGATGTCCTATCATCCTGTCCCTTCTCCTTATCAGTGTTTTCCACATATACCTTTCCTCTCCGCTTCCCACGCCCGGGTTCCCGGGTTCGATACCCGGCGGGGTCAGGGATTTTCTCTGCCTCGTGATGGCTGGGTGTTGTGTGATGTCCTTAGGTTAGTTAGGTTTAAGTAGTTCTAAGTTCAAGGGGACTGATGACCATAGATGTTAAGTCCCATAGTGCTCAGGGCCATTTTGAACCTTTCCTCTCCGATTCTGCGTAGAACCTCCTCATTCCTTACCTTATCAGTCCACCTAATTTTGAACATTCGTCTATAGCACCACATCTCAAATGCTTCGATTCTCTTCTGTTCCGGTTTTCCCACAGTCCATGTTTCACTACAATACAATGCTGTACTCCAGACGTACATCCTCAGAAATTTCTTCCTCAAATTAGTAGACTTCTCTTGGCCAGAAATGCCTTTTTTGCCATAGCGAGTCTGCTTTTGATGTCCTCCTTGCTCCGTCCGTCATTGGTTATTTTACTGCCTAGGTAGCAGAATTCCTTAACTTCTTTGACTTCGTGACCATCAATCCTGATGTTAAGTTTCTCGCTCTTCTCATTTCTACTACTTCTCATTACCTTCGTCTTTCTCCGATTTACTCTCATACCATACTGTGTACTCATTAGACTGTTCATTCCGTTCAGCAGATCATTTAATTCTTCTTCACTTTCACTCAGAATAGCAATGTCATCAGCGAATCGTATCATTGATATCCTTTCACCTTGTATTTTAATTCCACTCCTGAACCTCTCTTTTATTTCCATCATTGCTTCCTCGATGTACAGATTGAAGAGTAGGGGCGAAAGGCTACAGCCTTGTCTTACACCCTTCTTAATACGAGCACTTCGTTCTTGATTGTCCACTCTTATTATTCCCTCTTGGTTGTTGTACATATTGTATATGACCCGTCTCTCCCTATAGCTTACCCCTACTTTTTTCAGAATCTCGAACAGCTTGCATCATTTTATATTGTCGAACGCTTTTTCCAGGTCGACAAATCCTATGAAAGTGTCTTCATTTTTCTTTAGCCTTGCTTCCATTATTAGCCGTAACGTCAGAATTGCCTCTCTCGTCCCTTTACTTTTCCTAAAGCCAAACTGATCGTCACCTAGCGCATTCTCAATTTTCTTTTCCATTCTTCTGTATATTATTCTTGTAAGCAGCTTCGATGCATGAGCTGTTAAGCTGATTGTGCGATAATTCTCGCACTTGTCAGCTCTTGCCGTCTTCGGAATTGTGTGGATGATGCTTTTCCGAAAGTCAAATGGTATATCGCCAGACTCATATATTCTACACACCAATGTGAATAGTCGTTTTGTTGCCACTTCCCCCAATGCTTTTAGAAATACTGACGGAATGTTATCTACCCCTTCTGCCTTATTTGACCGTAAGTCCTCCAAAGCTCTTTTAAATTCCGATTCTAATACTGGATCCCCTATCTCTTCTAAATCGACTCCTGTTTCTTCTTTTATCACATCAGACAAATCTTCACCCACATAGAGGCTTTCAATGTATTCTTTCCACCTATCTGCTCTCTCCTCTGCATTTAACAGTGTAATTCCCGTTGCACTCTTAATGTTACCACCGTTGCTTTTAATGTCACCAAAGGTTGCTTTGACTTTCCTGTATGCTGAGTCTGTCCTTCCGACAATCATATCTTTTTCGATGTCTTCACATTTTTCCTGCAGCCATTTCGTCTTAGCTTCCCTGCACTTCCTATTTATTTCATTCCTCAGCGACTTGTATTTCTGTATTCCTGATTTTCCCGGAACATGTTTGTACTTCCTCCTTTCATCAATCAACTGAAGTATTTCTTCTGTTACCGATGGTTTCTTCGCAGCTACCTTCTGTGTACCTATGTTTTCCTTCCCAACTTCTGTGATGGCCCTTTTTAGAGATGTCCATTCCTCTTCAACTGTACTGCCTACTGCGCTATTCCTTATTGCTGTATCTATAGCGTTAGAGAACTTCAAACGTATCTCGTCATTCTTTAGTACTTCCGTATCCCACTTCTTTGCGTATTGATTCTTCCTGACTAATGTCTTGAACTTCAGCCTACTCTTCATCACTACTATATTGTGATCTGAGTCTATATCTGCTCCTGGGTACGCCTTATAATCCAGTATCTGATTTCGGAATCTCTGTCTGACCATGATGTAATCTAATTGAAATCTTCCCGTATCTCCCGGCCTTTTCCAAGTATACCTCCTCTTCTTGTGATTCTTGAACAGGGTATTCGCTATTACTAGCTGAAACTTGTTACAGAACTCAATTAGTCTTTCTCCTCTTTCATTCCTTGTCCCAAGCCCATATTCTCCTGTAACCTTTTCTTCTACTCCTTCCCCTACAACTGCATTCCAGTCGCCCATGATTATTAGATTTTCGTCCCCCTTTACATACTGCATTACCCTTTCAATATCCTCATACACTTTCTCTATCTGTTCATCTTCAGCTTGCGACGTCGGCATGTATACCTGAACTATCGTTGACGGTGTTGGTCTGCTGTCGATTCTGATTAGAACTACCCGGTCACTGAACTATTCACAGTAACACACCCTCTGCCCTACCTTCCTATTCATAACGAATCCTACACCTGTTATACCATTTTCTGCTGCTGTTGATATTACCCGATACTCATCTGACCAGAAATCCTTGTCTTCCTTCCACTTCACTTCACTGACCCTACTATATCTAGATTGAGCCTTTGCATTTCCCTTTTCAGATTTTCTAGTTTCCCTACCACGTTCAAGCTTCTGACATTCCACGCCCCGACTCGTAGAACGTTATCCTTTAGGCAGTGGCGGGGATCGAACCCGGGACCGAAGACGTTTTGATTATGAATCAAAGACGCTACCCCTAGACCACGGGTATCCCCCACTGGACCAATACCTGTTTAATTAATAGGATCGCAACATATGCTCGATACCAGCGCACATATGGTATATATCAGAAGACAGGGAAGTGGTAAAATCTTATTAAGTTCTCTGTGAGATGACGCTAGTAGAATTTTTATAGCTTGTAGCCTTTCTCTCTCTTGGCTGGTACAAAATAACGATGATAGAGAGAATGTCTGGGTGCCAGACGTGAATGCACCCTGAGGGATGCATATCTCCTTTGAACTGCAATACCTACATGTAGTTTGTAGATGCACTGAAATGCAGTAGCAAAATACTCGTCGTTCATCCAGTTTCAATAACTGTTCATACTGTCCTTTATATTACCTTGCGTTGCAGGAAAAAGCTTCATTTGGCTTTGGCCTTACACATTGTACACAGTTGGTGGAGCTACAGTATAACAACATGATTCCATTTCCTCCGAGTGGTCAAAAGCGATGGTCCTGTCACACTAACTCAACTGATCTCGTTTCTCCATGGGTTGCAGAAGGTGGTAGATAAAGCGCTCTCCGACTTCTGTTCAGTTCCAACTTAAATTAGAACAATCACATGGATGAAGCTGCAGGATGGTGGGGCAGAGACTGAGGAACAGTTACAAGATGCCAATGGACTGTCTGAAACCACACTGGAGTTTTGCTGTAGCAGATAGGTTCGAAAATGGTGACTCGTTTCGAGATATGATTAACCAGTGGCTGTAATCATTGAACGACATCTCCTTAGGATCCAATGCAGGTATGTGGTTGAATGGAGAGACTTGATTCCAAATCGGAGACAGCATTTCTAACAGAAAGTGTAGCGCTATAAATCTGAAATGAAATGCCAGTGTATTTTGTACATTTCTTACGACCTCAATCTAGAAGGTTGCAATTTTTTTGAAGAGTTTTGTCGCACAGCGCACCAACTACTGTATATGATCATTCTCACTCAACCATTGTCCTCCCTCGCCTTTAAGCCAGTGTATATATCACAGAACCTTTGACATGGCATTGAGATAGAATGTGTCACAAATACTGGAGAAATATGTAATGGAGGCATGAGGGAGTTGTAGATGCTGGGTTAATACCACCTTATTGAGACAAATCACTTTCTAAATTCGGAGATTTTATTCGGGGCTTACACCGCCGGCGACGTGCACCCGCACTTTCGGTCTGTTAATACACATCCCGCGATCACCACCTATATTCATTGTCGCGGTGTTTGTGTGGAAGACCAAAATGGTTCAAATGGCTCTGAGCACTATGGGACTTAACATCTGTGGTCATCAGTCCCCTAGAACTTAGAACTACTTAAACCTAACTAACCTAAGGACATCACACACATCCATGCCCGAGGCAGGATTCGAGCCTGCGACCGTAGCGGTCAGGCTGTTCCAGACTGAAGCGCCTAGAACCGCACGGTCACACGGGCCGGCGTGGAGAACCATTTCATTCGGAATCAATACCATACCTATATTTATAAAGCTTATATACTTTTTAATATGGATACTTGTGTGCGCCTTTGGAACCAAGACTGCTAGTGACAGTAATATAGCCATTGTGATCATGTATTTTAACAGCTATTCGCTTATACGACGATTACGTCTCTCTTCCTAATACACACAGGTACCACTCACAAAAAAAAAAGAGACATTTCCATCCATCGTGGATTTTTGCTCAGTATTGTTTGGTGTCACCAGCATACAGTTATTGGAGAAGTACAGTACTCAGTTCGGGATACGTGATAGATTCGCTGTGATCAGCAGGCTTATAAAGTATGTAGGTGTTCTGACGTGTGCAAAAGAAATAACTATGTCCTGTCATAAGGAAAGTATGGATTTGATGTGGAAAACTGCGACATCTGTAAGGACAATGAAAGATTTTTTTTACATCTGCATCTACATCTACGTGATTACTTTGCTATTCACAACAAAGTGCCTGGCAGATGGTTCAATGAACCGCCTTCAAGCTGTCTCTCTACCGTTCTACTCTCGAACGGCACGCGGAAAAAACGAGCACTTAAATTTGACTGTGCGAGCCTTGATTTCTCTTATTTTATCGTGATGATCATTTCTCCCTGTGTAGGTGGGTGGGTGTCAACATAATGTTTTCGCAATCGGGGGAGAAAACTGGTGATCGAAATTTCATGAGAAGATTCCGTCACAACGAAAAACGCCTTTGTTTTAATGATTGCCACTCCAATTCACGTATCACCTCTGCGACACCATATCCCTTATTTCGCGATAATACAAAACGAGCTGCCCTTCTTTGTACTTTTTCGATGTCATCCGTCAGTCGCACCTGATGCGGATCCCACACCGCACAGCAACACTCCAGAGTAGGGTGGTGTAAGCAGTCTCTTTAGTAGACCTGTTGCACCTTCTAAGTGTTCTGCCAATGAATGGCAGTCTTTGGCTTACTCTACCCACAATAATATCTATGTAATTGTTCCAATTTAGGTTATTTGTAATTATAATCCCTAAGTATTTAGTTGAATTTATAGCCTTCAGATTTGTGTGACTTACAGCGTAATCGAAGTTTAGCGGATTTCTTTTAGTACTCATGTGAATAACTTCACACTTTTCCTTATTCAGGCACAATTGCCACTTTTCGCACCATACAGATATCTTATCTAAATCATTTTGCAAGTCGTTTTGATCATCTGATGACTTTACAAGCTGGTAAATGACAACATCATCTGCAAACAATCTAAGACGGCTACTCAGATTGTCTCTATGTTGTTAATATAGATCAGGAACAATGGAGGGCCTATAACACTTCCTTGGGGAACGCCAGATATTACTTCTGTTTTACTCGATGACTTTCCGTCTATTACTACGGACTGTGACCTTTCTGACCGGAAATCACGAATCCAGTAGCACAAGTGAGGCGATATTTCTTGATTAGAAAACGCTTGTGAGGAACGGTGTCGAAGGCATTCTGGAAATCTAAAAATATGGAATCAATTTGACATCGTCTGTCGATAGCACTTATTACTTCATGAGTATAAAGAGCTAGTTGTGTTTCACAAGAACGATATTTTCTGAAACCTTGCTGACTATGTGTCAATAAATGGTTTTCTTCGAGGTACTTCATAATATTCGAATACAGTATATTTTCCAAAACCCTAGTGCAAATCGACGTTAGTGATATAGGCCTGTAATTCAGCGGATTACTCCTACTTCCTATTTTGGGTATTGGTGTGACTTGAGCAATTTTCCAGTTTTTAGTTATGGATCTTTCTGTGAGCGAGTGGTTGTATATAATTGCTAAATATGGAGCTATTTTATCAGCATACTCTGAGAGGAACCTGACTGGTATACTATCTGGACCGGAAACCTTGCCTTTAGTAAGTGATTTAAGCTGCTTCGTTGCTCCGAGGATATCTACTTATATGTTTCTCATCTTGGCAGTTGTTCTTGATTGGAATTCAGGAATATTTTCTTCGTCTTCTTTGGTGAAGGAGTTTCCGAAAACCGTGTTTAATAACTCTGCTTTAGTGGCACTGTCATCAGTGACTTCACCGATTTTACGTTGTTACGTGGAAAATTATACCCAGTCATAAGGCTGCTACACGATATTTCCAGAGCCACTGTTGTCGGGAGGATGTATTTTGGATATGTCGCTCACTGTTGAATGTGATCAGATTGAGGCTGCAATCGTAATATTTAATTGTAAATTTGGAAATTTATGGTAAGTTCTATGGAAACAAACTGCTAAGGTCATTGGTCCCTAGGCTTACACACTACTTAACCTAACTTATACTAACTTATGCTAAGGTGCTAAGGACAACACACACCCATGCCCAAGGGAGGACTTGAACCTTCGACGGGGGGATCCGCGCAAAACGTTGCAAGGCGGCCAAGACCTTACGGCTACCCCGTGTGGCCATTTAATTGTAAATACAGTGATAAAATATATGTGGTTGGTTTCCTAGGATGATTCTGCCTGGGGTGTGAGAGCGCACATTGCGGCAGTTGCCTGTGGCCGGAACGATTGATATTTCTGGCTTACTGCGTAGCCGTCCAGACTGGAGAGGGCGTCTGGGGTACAAGAATATAACTGACAACCATGTCGCCCTCTAGGTGGTTCAATAGCGAACTAATACTCAGTATATGTTGGGCAGCCTCGTGATCGCGTATGTTCTCCGTGAAAATTTGAGAACATTCAATACAGGCGCGTGTTTGCGCTGGACAGCTATTATGTCCTATGTAAATTGTTCGGTTGACTGCTTCTAAACATTTTCTGTCTTTATTTAGTTGACAGAACATCGATTGTTGTGTGTGATGTGTGCATCTAGATGGTGAAAAACAGATGGAAGAGACGTTTATTGGTTCTCTAGGCATGAAAGACACCTTAGTTGACTTTGTAAAGTAGAAAGATGGTGTGGAATCTGTTATATTATTGACATAGGTATTCCTTAAAAAAACTAAGAGTGGAACTATTCCTCTTTTTTTTTTCAAGTTCTTACGTAAAGATCTTCGCAGACGCGGTAAGTTCCTAGTTACTCAGTGTTTTGCAGCATGCCCTATCTCGCTGAAATTTCGGTTTTATAGCGAAATAATTTCCACTCTTTATCTTCGGAATTATATTATGCAAGCTGTGGTGTCACCGCCAGACTCCACACTTGCTAGGTGGTAGCCTTTAAATCGGCCGCGGTCCGTTAGTATACGTCGGACCCGCGTGTCGCCACTATCGGTGACTGCAGACCGAGCGTCACCACACGGCAGGTCTAGAGAGACTCCCTAGCAATCGTCCCAGTTGTACAGCCGACTTTGCTAGCGATGGTTCACTGCCTACATACGCTCTCATTTGCAGAGACGACAGTTTAGCATAGCCTTCAGCTACGTCATTTGCTATGACCTAGCAAGGCGCCATATTCAGTTACTATTCTCAACAGATAATATTGTGAATCATGTACCGTCAAGAGCGACGTTCATCATTAATGTATTTAAGTTAATTATGAAACTAATTATACCCGCTTTCTGAATTCTAATTCCTTATCATGTTCCAGAACTCATGTCAGTATAGTTCTTCCCTGTTCACGCCGGCCTGCGTGAGCTAAAACGCGTGCAATTCGGCCTCCATTCCTAACACGGTGTTGGCTCTTCTGCCAACACAACACAAGCGATCTGCTGTGTGCTTGATATGGAGAACTATCGCGTAAACCGGTACGATATTCTGGCAAACCATGTGAAAATACATCTGTTCTTGTAATCCCAGAGTCTGGAGACGGCTGTAGAAAGCATGGCAGCAAGCAAGCTGGTCAGAGCGGGAAGCAGTAATGCCTTTGTGCCAGGGGGAACCAGCCCAGCCTTTGCACATCAGTTCGGAGGGTGACCATGAGCCGATGATGGCCCTCTCCTCGCGTATCAGGCAAGTGAGTATGGGGGCAGTTGACCCGCGGCCGTTAATCGCGGTGGATGACCGACCGACATCGTGAGAAATATCTGCTACTTTGAGGACTACATATGGTGCATGTGCTTATATTTTTTTAGAATCTGTCTGTCTTTGTGGTATATGTACGAGTGTCTGGTGATTGATAGCTACATACAGGATGCAGAAGTGATGATTTTGTATGGTGCAGGATACGAATTTTGTGTTTACTACAGCTATATGGTGTGTGGTGATAAATCCTGGCTGGAGATCGGTTTCACACTGAAAAATTCAAGCTTTCCTCGACAGTAGCAGAGCAGTGTAACTAAGGAGTGTCTTTGGCGATAGTTTCTGTATTTCAAGGTCTGTAGAATACTTTTGCAGGGTTTATCTGTCAGTGCAATATGACTGTCTATGTTTGTTTTCGATGTGTACAAAATAATTTTGCCACTGAAAGTATCGTAATTAGTCTGTCTGCAGAAAATGGCAGACAGTGCTCCCATATCGGCAGCAGCAGCAGTTTGGCGGGTTTCACACGGAAAAATTTATGCTATGCTCACCGGTAGCAGAGCGTTGTAATTGAGGAAGTGTTCCTGATGATAGTTTTCGTATTTCTTGATCTGTAGACCAGTTTTGCAGGGTTTAACTCTCAGTACAATATGACTGCTGTACATTTTTATCGATCTGTAACACATAGTTTTGCTGTCGAAAGTCTCATAATTTGTCTTTCTGCAGAAAATGGCCGTCAGTGCTCTCACACCGTCAGCAGCAGCAGTTTGGCAGGTAAATTCAGTAATAATCAATCAGAATGCTCCATTCACAAGAAGATCCATGATGTCAGAGTGTCACAAGGATATCCTTTGTACGGGGCATAGTAGCCTCTACAGATTGGCTCGAAGAAGAGAGGAGCAAGGTATCTACGGAAAGTTCTGTGACGTCTGAGGTTCACGTTATGTCTCCTTCGTTCAAGTATTCAGAGACAAGTCCAAGCAGACCATCCTCTTCTGGTTTGGATAGGCAGGAAGCTGTCCCTCACCCACCACTGTGGCTTTAGAGCATCTCCAGACCTGCAACTGTAGGACATCGAAAATTCCAGCCATTTTTCTCGTCTTAAGGACAGTGCTTCGAATTTTTATGATTTTCCCATCTGTGCTTCGACACCTGTGTGCGCTTCAAGAACTGAGGAAAATAACGTCCCTGACTCCAGCAGCAACAAATATAAACTAAGGTCACTCCACATTTCAGAAAAGTGATGAACACCACAGCAGCTGTAGGACTCAGTAAATTTTCTCTCGCTGACAGTACCTTCAAACAAGCAGCTAAAACTCGAAAAGTGGTGAGCGTGCTGTTTAGAGTTACAGAGATACTTGTTTCGACTTCCAAATATCATCGTTTTGGTATTGTAGGGAAGCAGCCTACTCACGCATTATAAAATTCTCATCAGTCTTTCCATTGTGTGCCAGCCTAGTCCGCTGTAACAAGCTCTGACGTCATAAATGTTGCGCAATACTTTAAAAATCAAGTAAATAACCTGAAACGTTTCTAGCATGTCAGGAGTAATGCTAAATCAATATGTGTTGAATGTCAGTTCAATAACTTTAACCATTTTCGAAATTTGGACGTTTTTCAGTAAAAATCATTGGCGCAACAGAAAAGGGCTAGAGACTTAAAAATTTATATTTAGATTCCTTTTTCATAATAATTTAATAGAAACAGTACTTTGGATCTCACAAACTAAAATTATAGTGGAAATTCATGATTTTCTGGTTTTTGTCTTAAAAATTAAGGAAGCAAGATAGATTAAGTAGGCGAATAAATAAGGCTAGGATGTTTAAATTTAAGTAGAAGGGAGATCCGCTATAATCATAAAGATGTGAGAAGTTTCAATTGAATAACTATAAAACTATAGCGATAGCGTATCTCCAAAGGGCAAGTTCAGAGCTCGTCTACTGCGTGTAGTGTAATTAAATTAATTCTCTAGCCCAAAATAATTGACTTAGCCACGTCAGACTTTTATTATGATTACTTACCTGTGTGCTGATTGCACATTTAAATCGAGAGCTTCCTCGGCCATCAGCAAAGGAAGCGATGATTTATTCAATAACTTAAAGTGGTGCATTACTAGCCCAGCGGCTAGTCGGGAGAGCCGATTTGATCAGGCGTTCCCTTAGGCGTCCGCACCGCGGCTTTATATATAAGAACGCTGCGCGAGGAAGTAAGGCCCCAATTCTCTGCAGACGCTGAATAGCACACCATCTGTGTCGGGAGTCGAGTCGCGTCGCGTCGCGTCGGTATCATTGCTATAAACAGCCTCGGATGCCGTGTTAAGTTACTCGGGATACGCGTAACCATGAAATCATTTTCGAGTGAAGTGTTAATTCTGGGATGACTTTAATGATCTATCTTCAGTTTGCGTATGTCGTTTTTTCACGTGCCATCGCGGGACAAACATTCTACCGTTATTTAGCGTGGCGTTTGATGAACATTATCATCAAATTATGGCGAGCATTCATTTAAACATTTAATTTGAACAGTTACAGTTGCATCAGCGCATTAGACTGAACTGCTCTGTTAGTTAGATTGTGTGGATTCTTTTGTTTTGATCTGTGACTTTCAGAATAGAGCGAACGTTTTTACAGGATCGTTTTTGATTACGAATCCCAGACAATCTCCTAATTCCTCAGAGCTTTAAGCTGTAGCTATAAGTGTATTTCTCAGATGAAGTGGGCACTAGGAATTCTAATTACAGGCTTCACGTTTTGCTAATCACTTTCTGGTTGCCAATATTGTAGTTAGAGAACCAGTGTTGAGAACGGCAAAAGACAGCATAAATAATAGGAACATTTATATAACAATTAATTCCACCCGCCGCCCCACATATGGTTTATCGGCCGGTAAATGCATCTTTTCTTTACTACATTACAAACCAAACATTATATAACTACATTCATACCACCCGCAGCTCCACGGTGTGTAAAAACAGGTATTGCACGGTTTCGACATCTGTTTCCCACAAAACCGTGTGAAGTGTCTTACGGAGGTTTCATAAATGTACAGCGATCATTTTAGAGTCTGTATTCGAGTGTAGCAGTATATGTCGCCAAATTGAAGCAAAGTAATGCAGAGCGATCTGTTTTGAAAGTGTATTTAGAGACATATTCAGTTGTATTTAGTGACTCCTGAAGCAGCCTTTGCTCAAAGACAAGGGTATTTCCCACAAAAGCACATGTAGTGTCTCCAGGACGGTTTCATAAGTTTGCTGCGATCTTTTTTTTAGAGTCTGTGTTCAAGTGTGTGTATACACCACAAAATTGAGGCAAATTTCCGTACAGCGATCTTCTTGAAAGTGTGTTATAGACATATTCAGTTGGATTTAGTAACTCCTGAAGCAGTTCACTAAAGCGTGCGAAATGTCTCAGGGACGGTTTCACAAGTGTGCTACGACCTTTTTTTTTAGTGTCTGTGTTAAAGTGCCATGGTGGTATTCCTTGGAATAAAACGTGTAATTGTTTAAATATTGTTGCGTCTTCTGCAAAGCTCTCTTACTCTCTTCGTGCAGTGGTACATTTATTTCCTGTGACATCTTCGAGTTATGTATGTGACAATATTCAGTACACTGCTTAACCACCAGATGTAATAACTCCCAAAGCAGTTCGTGTTCAATGACAAACGATATCCATGCCCTGGGGATGGGAAGGAGGAAGGCTGCGGATATTTCCAATGCAACAGGAAGTATGCGATCGCTCCTGCAGCTACAACGTGGCAGTGTCCTGAGGTCAGCACATGGTCTCAGAGAGCAAACGCACTGGTGTGAACGTTTTGCCCCTTGTGCTTCGGAAGACTGACTAGACTTTTATCGAATGATGTACAGTTACAGCACATGCATTTATCAGCATGAGTTGTGAAGTGTAACTTAGCCCCATCCTCCTACATCTTCATTATTTGATGAAGCGTATTCGTCTTCACCAAATATCATTGGTATTGATGCATGGTTACAGCTAATATACCCATTAAACGCCTCTTTCTCGCCTTCTCGAGCACAGACACCTCATCCATTGAACACAGTAAACAGTTACATCCGTCCTCCCAGTCCATCATCTAGACATAGGCTGAGTCCTTTACCCAACATTGTTTCCCTACACCGCCATTTTGGATTACATCACAGAAGCGGAGAAGAGGAGGACCGACAGCTCCCCTGGTGGCGGCGTCGTGAACTAAATGAGTTGGACTCTGGACCTCATGGTGTACACACTGGATGGGGCTACTGTCTATGATAACTGAAATGTTTAAATAAGCAATGCATACAAAATAAAGACTTGCATCCACCTGAGTCCTTTTCTCACTAATTTCCAGACGGTAAGTGGAGGGCAGGGAGGGGGAGAGGGATGGCGGTTAAGTTAGTGGAGATAGCCCAATCGACCTATTTTGCTGCCCAAATTTGAACTCCCTTCAATGACATCACTGCAGTGTTCCCACATCTGTAGCCGCCATCTTGGATCCGCCATCTTGAATAAATTTGGAAACAATGCAGAGTAGGGCCATATGGACTTTGCCCTACTAGTTAAGTCATTCCAACTAGAGTTGCATGATCTGGACATTTACAGTGATGTATGTTCGGCTGTAACAGTCATTAAATGAACTGTTGTTCTGTTGGGTAGCCATGACTCAGTTTCTGTGAATCTATTTATGCTACGATTATATTTCTTGATGGTAACCATGAACTTTCAAAATGTTTAAAAGTATTCCACACATAGGACATAGTGAAGTGTTCGTGGTGTTATATTAGGTTAGAACTTGTTAAACCAAATCATAACTTTTGAAAATGGATTCATGGCTGAAATGGTACAATCATGATGAATAAATGGAGATTATATATTCGTCCAGTTGTTGAAGAACGTTGTCCTTCATAGCTTTCTCAAATCAATGAATCCTATAAAAATGGCTGTTCATACTCATTGCCGCCTTCTATAACTCGTGAACGATTCATTGTCCTGCATCCACGCCTAAAGCAAGCTTGTTTCTTTGCTTCATTATGATTAAAAGTTTTGTCTGGGTGATTGGTGATAATTTACATTACGTACATACTGTACAGGCTGTAGCTCTATGTATCTTTTTGCGTGCTCGCCTCCCATGCAAGCGTACCCGAGTTTGATTCCCAGCCGGGTTGGAGATTTTCTCCGCTCGGGGACTGGGTGATGTGTTGTCCTCATCATCATTTCATCCTCATCCCCGGCACGCAAGTCGACTGAAATAAGACTTGCACTTGGTGGCCAAATTTCTCCTCATGGGGCCTCCCGGCCAACGATGCCATCCGCTCATTTCATTTTACCTATCTTGTCAAAAAAAATGGCTCTGAGCGCTATGGGACTTAACATCTATGGTCATCAGTCCCCTAGAACTTAGAACTACTTAAACCTAACTAACCTAAGGACATCACGCAACACCCAGCCATCACGAGACAGAGAAAATCCCTGACCCCGCCGGGAATCGAACCCGGGAACCCGGGCGTGGGAAGCGAGAACGCTACCGCACAACCACGAGATGCGGGCACCTATCTTGTGAAATAGAACAGTGCTGGGGAGTAGTCATCCTTATACACATTCTGTAAGTAATTCTCCGTGTTCCTTTTGTCTTGGCACCGGTCGTTGTGGCCGAGCGGTTCTAGGCGCTTCAGTCTGGAACCGCGCTACCGCTACGGTCGCAGGTTCGAATCCTGCCTCGGGCATGGATGTGTGTGATGTCCTTAGGTTAGTTAGGTTTAAGTAGTTCTACGTTCTAGGGGACTGATGACCTCAGATGTTAAGTCCCATAGTGCTCAGAGCCATTTGAACCATTTTGTCTTGTATTCCCCCCATCTTCAGTCATTTCTATTGAAACACTATCTTATGGAGGCGTCATTTCTTTACCTGTACTTCGAATGGTTTTATACGCCTCAGCACTCTCCAGTCAACCTTTTCCTGTATGATGTTCATTTTCTAATGTAGTACCTTGTTTCTTAATACTTATACATCTAGTCTTGTGCTTACACTCGTCGAAATAGATAGTATTTGTGGCTGAAGTGGGATCAAGGTGGCTAATATTAACTCAGGCTGGTGGTAATAATGATATATTGGAAGTCCGCGATGTGTCATCTTATCTGGTTTGTTAAGAGTTATAACTTTTGGATTCTCTATAACTCAGAGCGTCATTTGCAGGTGCCTAAACTTGGAACCTTATGACTGAAAAATCAATCATAGTATAATATGCAGATCGGGATAAATTACATAGCTGAGAGGAAGGTACATTCGTCATAATAAATAAAGCTGTTGATGACAAACTAGTTTTTATTCTATCAGTTTTGAAATAGACAAAAATATGGTAGATGGTACAATAAAAAGTAAATTTTGCCCTATAGTTTAGGGATTCCCAGAGTCGCATGTAGGAGCAATTGTAATGTTGGAGATTTCTAGTCACCTCAGAGTTGACTATCGGCAATAGAAAACTGTATGAGTAAGGCTAAGACAGTACTTACGTTATTAGGTGATAGAAAACACGAGCTACGTACTGTAATCTAAAGGTAAATAGTGTTGCTCAGAGCCAGTTTGGGTAAGAGATTAAAAAATATCCAATCGTTGACAGAGCGGGGCGTTACCTAAGTTTTGTGCGTAATAGTAATTTCATAATCGAAGATTGTATGCTGCACTACTGCGAGCTTAGTAAAATATTTGAGGCCATTTCTGTGTGCATGCTATGAAAAACCTTCCAGCATGTCTCAATTTTAAAAATACTGTCGATTGCTATGGATTGTTGTATGTTTCTGGAAATACTAGGAATTATGCAATCGTTTACACAAAATAGGCGCCTAAGTGTAGCAGCAGCAGTAGCAGCGGGAACTTAGATAACAAGCTGCCTGATTACGTGGATGGAGAGCGTGTCTGAAGTGCGGCAAGCGTTTCCATGCCTGCAGACTCTAGACCGGTCCTAATTACGAGTGGGAATTTTCCCCGCTGTTTCGGGCCTCACGTAATTTCTGTGCCGAGCTGGCGTGCTTTGCAGACGATTTTATTTGCAAAAACTTCTTCACGTGGCAATATTTTCGTTGGAAACTTCTGGGCGCACTGATGTGTATTCAGAAATAAAAAGAGTACAGTAAATTTTAAGTTAGTCCACCGACAAAAAAAGGAAAAAAACTTAGATCGTGCAATTCTTTTATTCCTTTCCTAATCGTCTGCAGTTTAATTATGTACCTAAAAATATTGTTTGCAACAGTTGACAATGACTAGACTTCGAAATTTTGCCCTTCGATCTCTTTGTAAACTACTTTTCTATTTCTTTTCGTCCCTTCCTCAGTTTACCTCGCTATTACATGCTCCTCTTATTAGGAGAAATTGGTCGTCATGTATCTGGCAATGGTTTCCACAGCCGGATTCCTTTTCTGACTTCAGAAAGTCATATGTATTTCGATGCCATACTTATGGTGCTTATATACTCGAAATAACTCTTTGATACTGACTGATGTATCTCAATAAAGGTTAAAAATTCAGTAGTGAATTCAATTCTAGTCCGCCTCCCTTTTAGGTCTAGGTCTAGATCTACGTCTACGTCTGCATTTATACTCCACACGCCATCTAATAGAATGAGATGGAGTGTACTCTGTATGCCACTGTCACTTTCCTTTTTCCAGTTCCAGTTGTAGCCTCCTTCTTCTTAATCGGCCTACTGGATTGCGATATTACTGACCGTGATCGCTTACGCCTAATGAAATTTTACAGTGAGTAAAGCTATCGTTACCAAAAGAAAATGACATCGGTTAGTTGGAGGAAAGTGTACAACAGATCCGCTGAAGGAAGAACCCATTCTAAACTGAAGCTAAATACTGATGATAATTTTGAAATGGGTGGAATATAGTGCAATCGCTGACGAACTACTCATGGGAGAAGAGGATACCAAGAAATATTTTAAAAAAATTACTGATAATACAAAGAGAACACTGATTAGCTAAAATGGGAATAATTAAACGGTGTCAGTCCGCTGGGGCAATGCATCTCCAGAATCTTAAGAAAGGTAATGGCAAAGAAATTTAAGCAAATAATCACTGGCGTGGCAACAGAAGGTTATCACGATTTTCCACAACACAACAGTTCACGAGAAAATAAATGGATCAGGAAGCACTGAGTTTGCAATTACTTATTTTGAAATACTAAATTTCGAAAGTAAAGTTTAATTGAGTTACTGGTTAAATAGATGACTGGCTTAACTTAAACTTTGTTATGTAAAAACTGGCTTTCAGTAACCTCAGTATAACGTAAAGCAAAATTTAGAAAAAAGGCAAGCAATTTAGCAATTTGCTTTTGATTATTGAAAGATTGAAGTGAATTTAGTTTAAGCAAATGAGCAAATGATTTTACTTTTAAAATAAGAACAAGAAGATACATACCAAGCCAGCAGAAGCTACTCACTAAGCTAAATACAGAATAAACAAAATATGCGTTCTTAATCTGTGCTGTATCTTTAGTTATTAGTTTTTCAGTGAAATTTTTTGTTACTTTAAGTGAATGAAGTTACTATTCAAAATTGCAAACTATTTAAGCCTCTGTTATGCAATACAAGAATGAGCAGATGCTGAGGCAGGAAATTTAGACTGAAACTGGTCATGAGCAAACACACAAAACTGGCAATAAGTAGCTTATCACTTTTCTTACGACACTCGGTGATTGCATGGACAGGAAAAGGACCCTGCTTGGTAATAATGTCTGAGGGCATTGACAACACGGGTGCCCTACAAGTTTTTACTATTACAGGTTGTTATTGAAGTTAGTAATAATTTGTGAAAGAAATGTCGCTGGGTAATGTCCACTGAAGTCTACAATTTTTCACTTAACAGTCTTACGATGTTGTAGCTGTGCGGACGACGAAGAACGTAGCCGACGACAATGCTCAGCTGCCTCTGCTGCTGCTGCTGCTGCTGGATGAGAACTTCGAGTCGTCTCCAGAGCCACGGATAGTTATAGGACAGGCAACAGTTAGAATTGCAGCTTCCTCAGCCTTTCCATTCCTACCGTGCTCTCAATAATGGCGGTTTAACGAATTTGGCGCTCGTATACTGGCGCGATCATAGCTGCACCCCGCGTCCACGGGAGCGCCCAACAAACACTTCCGCACTCTTCTATGACCCAAGCTGCTCTCCGTCCTCTCTGCTCGCAACGCGACAGGGGGTCTCCATACGCAAAGATAAACAACGGCACAGCTACTGCCATTTCGTCGTTGCAATCGATACATTTAAATAAAGTTCCCTTGGCTATTACCCAGAAATTTACAATATTTTAATCATAATTATAATCAATTACATACAGTCAGAAATAAAGACACTATTACATCGATACGTATTAAATATAGTTTCTGTAATAAAGTTTACAGATTCAGCATCAGAAATACAGTACAAGTTATCAACGGAGATTAAATGGCAAAGTTTTTGGATGGTGCAGAAGGTATTTTATCTGCATTTTCGGTGTTACACAGTCATGAATGGTTCGAGGAGAGAACGATTTTTGGTAAGCCTCTGAGCGATCATGAATCTTTCCAATCGTATTTTCATGGTCTTGCACTCGATACACTTAGAAGAAAGCAACAGTTGGTCCTCTGAACTCTAGCAGTAAACGACACTACGATGCAGACCGCCTCTCTTGTAGCGTCTGCCACTGGATTTGCCTGAGCATCTTCATGACGCTTTCTCGCTTACTAAATAAATCATTAACGAATTGCGCTGCTCTTCTTTGGAGTTTCTCCATTCCCTCTTTCAATCCTATGTAATGGGGTCTCGGTATGGACACCATTAATATCCAGACGATCGCCTCAGGATGATGTATGCAGGACGATGGATTGCATGTTATCAACTCCTTGGAGGTCATGGACTCAGAAGAACTCTTTAAGAAATAAAACTCTTTCTCCAGTAATACTTTCCTGCAGAAATTGATGGTAGTGACTTGGTGGCTTGTGTAGACACCAGGCAGTAGCTTCTACCTCAGCAAATCACATGGTGGCGTACTTGGCTGTGGCAGTGCAAGGATACTAGACAGGAGTGCTGCCCCAGTGGGTTAGCTGTTGCGATGTTGCACAAATGAGACTCACGTCGGGCGTCTGATAGGGGCAGGCGCTTGCGCTGGACAACCAACTGATCCGGTGGTCAGTCAAATGTGTGTCGCGCTGGTGTGTAGGCACCGAACCTAGGACCTTTGTATATACCGAGTATCCGAATGAAATGATCCTGAAGGTGGTCATCTCTTGGTGACACGAGCACGATCCCTTCAGTAATCAGATCTAGCAGAGGCTCATAATCTATCCAGTTAGCAAATGATGTTACTAGATTTAGATAAAAGTGATTGGCCCACATGGGACCTGCAGCTAGCATGGAATATGTCACGTCATCAATAGTATTTGAAGACAAAGTACTGCCAGGATCTAAGCGATAAGAATTTATAGTGTCTCTACCCAGATTTTTGTGACAGAAAATAACTTTGTTCACGTAGGTCACATAGGTGAACAAGGCAGCTCTGCATTGGAGGAAATTCAGCATGCCACAGCATCGGACTGAGGTCTCTGGCACGATAACGCTGTTTCAGCAGTATTCCAGCCCCCACTGAAGGTATTCATAGGAAGCGTACTTGCCCACCTCGTCATGGGTTGTAAAGCCTGAATAGAGAGGTGTTGCCACAACACTCCTTTCTTCTCAGGAAGATTCAGTCCAAAATGACATGGTACTATTTACATTGGCTTACACCCTTAGTAATCCACACTGACTGTCTTCTTTGTTCATCCCGTAACATGGTTTGTGGAAGCTGGTACACTCACACCGCTCAAAAGTTAGATGTGACCCACTCATTTGGTGTGTAATGGATTGCAAGAGGGTGTGTGATTATCCGCTGTTGACAGACATTATGTAAACGAAGACCAGAAGCTTCGCCTGGAAGCCCTTACACGTCCTTCATACTGTCCCCATCTCTCCCCATCTGATTCCATATTTTAGCATTAGTGAAGGAAGACATCCACGGCCATCGATTTGCTTCAGATGAAGAGGTGCATGCCTAGGTACAATCTTGGTTCTGTATGCAGCTGCAAAAATTTTCCCATGATGGTATTAACCTTCTTGTCTCACAGTGGGATAAATGAACTAAAAGTTATGGCGATTAATTTGGAAATAATAAATAGTTTACGTGCTTTTCTGAATGTGTCTTGTTTTTATTTGACTCCCCCTTATACTAGCATGTGAAGGTATGTGTGTCACTGCTGGTCTCCACTGATAAGAGATGGTGGCAGAGCGACAAGAATTTATCATCAGGAGCTACAACAGATTCCAGCACAGCTGCCAGTTCATTTCCTACCTGGTGTAGACTGGTCGGAAATTGATTCACTGGTGGGAAGACAGGGACTAGCTTTTAATGCACCACATGGTGCATGACTTCCTGTGACTCATCTCTTCGTACATGAGCATCCCCCACACTATCACATGAGTGCATAAGAGCCTTGCCATGGTTAACCAGGTATCCAGTAGATCCAGCCAGACATGCAATTTGGTCAAATTTCGATTCAGTGAACTAGTTGTTGCTCTTACACAGCTAGTCAGCTCTGCTGTTAATCCCCACAACAGACTGGTATTGTTTAACATCCCTTGCTCCAGGTTTTTCAGCAGCGTAGTAGGTCATTCCAGTAGGACTTTGGTACCTTCTGTTTCCCTCTGCACCTGAAACGATGTGTACTTTACTTGCCTTATATTGTCGACATCAACTGTTCTGAACCCAGTTTAAACAACTTCTCTTCTGCATCTATCCGCCTATGTTACTGTCTTTTCAGAGTTTGTGGAACCAAATCTATAGCCTGTTGTAAGTGCTCTTGAAGATTATCCTAAGAAACTCGCAGCACTTGGTACTCTCATTGCACTTCACTTAGTAACCCCTTCTTTCCAGCTTCTTGGTGTAACCTAATGAAAGATTCATCGAGCTTCCACACTTCATTCCTTAACATCCATTTAGGGTGTGTCAATTTCAGCACCCATTGATGATCTGATTCGACCACATCTTCTTGACAGCTGAGAAGTATCCCACCTTCCAGAGGTCATATCTGCATCAAGCCTACCAATTTGCAGCTGTAGAAGTGCAACAGAGCCGATAATGTGACGCTATATGTAGCCATCTCTGTTGTTGGTGTTAGGTGCAGTAGGAAGACTCAATAACTCTCCCAACCTAGGTCTCAACACATAAGGCAAAGTAATCATCGGTCGTGCAGGTGAGGTTTTGTCTACCTGCTGTAATGCTTGCCCCTCTTTACAGCATCTGCACTTTTTGAGACTGATAGCTGTAATGGCCATGAAGTGTCTAGCGTCCCCTAAAAGGGATAGATATACCCAACCTAGACGATCACAGTAGAAGTAGGAAGTTCTAGCTTCATTTTTACCAGTGACGTCATCTCACTCACTTCATATGGATCTTGATAACGAGTAAAGAATTTCTTTGTCTCCCCCTTTGGTGTTTTAACATCACCCACTGTTTTATACGGTATTCAGGTAACTTCAAATTCGATTGTTCCATCCATTCCTGACATTTGAGCGCATTTGTATTGGCGTTTTGTACTTGTTGCTGTACCTCTGACAAAGTTCTTTTGAAAATCCTTCCCGACTCTCCATTCCTTTCTATGTCAGGTTGCACTGCCTAAAATGGTGATGGAATTTTCCAGGCATATACAACATTGTACAGTGATAAGCTCATGTTTTTGCAAACCTCAAAATTACATACAGCGACAATGTAGGGTAACAATGTGTCTGAAGCATTATTATAACTGTTTGCATAATGAACTAATGTTTTTCCTATTGTATGACGAACTTGTTCTGTTCTCCCATTTGCCTGCAGATATAACATACTAGCTCTTAAAAAATACACAAAGAATGTAAATCAATTTCCTTAACTCTGACATGAAATTGGTGCCCTGATCCTTAATTAACATCTCTGGCACATTGAACTTAACCAGCTGTTATTTACAATGACCTGAGACACTGTGCGAGCTTGCTGATTTGGAATAGTTACCATTCCCATGCGTCAGGAAAAATAATCTGTAACTGTCAGCATGTAGCGATTTACTGCCAGTGTTTGAAAAGGACCTAAGATGTCTAGATCAATAATTTCAATCGGCTTACTAGCCTCTGGTAGACACAGTGGAACACACTGATGGCTCAGTTCAGCCTGTTGTGCATATGGTACTCACTTCTTCACATATTGTTCCACATCCTGTTTCTGTGCTCAACACCAGAACTGTTTTATCGCAGGTTACTCCATGTTACTTCGATGCCCATGGCCCACAAACACATGATCATGTGCATGTCTCAGTAATGTCTCCTGAAGCATGACTGATTGATACTCTAGGCACAAGTTTTCTTTCCTTGCATATCACTCTGTTGTACACAATGAAGTCTGGCTGCATTTCAAGTAGCTTACAGTCGTTATCAGCAGCTTGCAGTTTTCCCCACTCAGCAGCAGAGCTCTTCTCTTTGCAACACACCAATCTTCTACTGATGCCATCTTCATTCCTGTGATTCTTGCTAGGTCATGCCTCATAGTCGAGCTCACTAAGGTTAAGTGCCCAATGTGTTAATCTGCTTGACGGATCTTGAAACCCAACTAGCCACTTTAATAGTGTGTGATTCATTATTATGATTTGAAATTTCCTACCATATAAATAACATTGGAAGTATGTTACATCATATAAGAAGCTCAGTGTTTCCTTCAAAGTACAGTAATAATTCCTTTCCACTTTATTTAACAGACATGAGGCATGCTCTGCTCTGTCTACTTCTTGACTCAGCACAAGCCAAGCACATGATTACTTGCATTGGATGACAGGATGAAATCTCTCTGATAATTTGGTAGAAACAACGCCAGACCATTTGTTAAAAATTCTTTTAATTAACTAAACGCATATCCACATATAGATATCCACTGGAACTTCACTTCTTTTACAGTCCGCCCCCAGTAGCTGAGTGGTAGCTGCCACGGTAGCTCAGCGTGTTCGGTCAGAGAGCCGGTTGGCCTCTGTAATACAAAACTGAGTGGATGGATCAACCACCGAACTTGAACAGGATGTCTTGCGACGTCCGCAAGGACCAAACACAACGATGTCAACGTGACAGTGTGTCAGTCCTAAGGGCCCAGGTTCGATTCCCGGCTGGGTTGGAGATTTTTTTCTGCTCAGGGACTGGGTGTTGTGTTGTCCTAATAATCATCATTTCATCCCCATCGACATGCAAGTCACCGAAGTGGCTTCAAGTCGAAAGACTGGCACCCAGCAAACGGTCTACCCGACAGGAGGCCCTAGTTACACGACATTTACTTATTTTACATTAAGCGAGTGAGAGGTCATGCTATTTTTCCAAATTTTGGGAAAAAGATTTCTATACTTATTTTGTAAACCCAAGGAAGACTGTAACTCCCTCTCAATACGAGGCTTTGGAAAATCCTGTATGGTCTTTACTAATCTAGGATTTGTTTCTCCTCCATCATGACCAACCACGTGGCCTATATATCATACTTCCTGTAGTGCAAAGTGACACTTCTCTGTACTGAGTGCTAGGCATGCTGTGTATTACCCTTTAAACAACTCCCTCAATTTTTCTATTCCTTCCAAGTGTTTTACTTTCACCCATACTGCAGTTAAATTGGAAGCTTACTTTTTTTAGGGTCTGAATTTATCCTATCCATATAATCCTCCTCCAAAATCTCCAAATTGGGGACCAACAACCGTTTAGACAAGTCCAAGCAATACCTGCTCACTGTCTGCCTCCTGTATGCATGCAACACATTTGTGTACTGTGCCTTATCCAACTCATTATTCTCTTTTAGCAGCTCAACTGCACATAATATGTTTCCTGGCAAATCAGTTCCTGTGCTCACTACATAGTAGTGTTTCTGTATCTTGTGGTATGCTATCACGTTAATTAATCTTCAGTAGCCTTGAACATAGTCTAATTGATTCACCTTGCGTGCAGGATGAACGATTTAACGAAGTGGCAGACTTGACAGTGAGAGCAGTTTCCCCCAGATGAAATGATTTGCTACAACATTCCACTGTCCGTTTGCCAACATTGATTTTTGAGTGCTGTTCATATAGGGAACCTAGCCCTCAGATTCTGCAGTAAGCATCACCTATACATTGGAAACCCTTTACCCCTACTTTGAAACCTACCATCCACTCACTATAGTTCATATTATGTGCACACCTATGTCCAATAAAAACTTATGTTTCCTTCCTGACCGACCACATCAGTAGCATTTGACAACGGGGTGGCAGTGGCGGGGTGGTGTGGGGTGGGGGTGGACGGGACATTTTACCACAGACTCAGGTCACCACATCCATGTCCTCCAATGCTGTTTGCATTCCTATGACTCCAGGTAAGTCTTTAGGGAAATCTCCCCGTATCTTCTCGACACAATGAGTGCAAAACATCGCAAAAATGTGTGTAAGGCTTTATGTTCTGCTTCTTGCAGATTAGTGTATCACTTTCCATCATCTCATATGTATTTACATGAAGCTTCCTTATCCTGCCCACAACACCTCGACGTTGCTACTTCTGTGATAGCCTTTTGGATACTTCCACTAATCTCTAATTCTAGTCTTCCTTATATATCTCTGTAATATTCCCTACCTGCACTGAGAACTTCAAAATCTGTGTTTTTCTTAGCTCCTGGTCAAACATCTCGTATGTTTTCGGTTCCACCGCCAACTGTAACTTGGTCATACGTAGCAATTGTTCCTCTGACCAATATCCCAGCTTTCCAGCTGAAAACAGATTGTTCGCTATCACTAACGTACCTTCTCCCGTTTTACCCACAAAACGAGAAAGTAGGAAAGCGGTACAGGCATCTAGGATGGATGCCAACGTACTGGATGAGGATCCATGCACTCTTAACGTATCTACCCGTTTTTTTCAGTCTGTGTCATCTGCCCACATTTGTTCCATCTGTTCTAGAAAAGCCTAAACAACCACTTTAGTGATAAACACCTTCCCCTGGTTTACACATTGTAAAGCCTGTATATACAACAATAGGAAAAATACCACAGGAAAGGACTTAATACTAATATCATCGTTACACTTTCTATTAGACATTCCTGGTGCCCACACCTGAGCACTAACCATACGCATTCTTTACATTTTATGGCTAGGTCTGCTACACTTTAAACAGATCACTGGCAAAGATTGAGCACTATGCCCCAGAAAACTGCACTGCTCGCACCTAACTAGGTGCAAACCAACCATCAGTTTTCCTTAAAGTCACTTAAATCACTACCTGAGGCTGTCTTCCCTAATCGGACTTTCCAACCAAATTTCCAATCGTTATGATCTGGCACTGACAACATAAATGCGTAGGAAGAAGTAAAAAAAAAAGTTCGTTTTCATTCACAACGCTGAGATTATGTGCTGGATGCTGTCCCAAGACGCTGCTCATTGTCACTGGCATTCTTCTGAAACCACGTGTGATAGGGTCTGGGGTGCAGACACAGTTAATGTCAGGATGATCGTCTCAGGATGGCGTGTACAGGGCGACGGGTTACATAATAACTACTGCCGGCAATCATGGAATCAGGAGAGCTCATTTAAGAATAAAAATCTCTATTCAGCAAAATGTTCATACAGAGCTTGATAGTGGCAACTCAGTGGCGTGCGTAGGCCCTCAGGCAGTGGCTGTTACCTCAGCGTAGAACATGGAGCCATGCCTGGCTACAGCAGCACAAGGATGCCTGCCTCAGCATGTTAGTTGTCGGCGTTGCAACCTTGCAGACGCAAGACTAAAGTCAGGCGTCCTGGAGGCTGCAGCGCATGTGCTGAATAGCTGGCTGTTCCGGCTGCTCAGGGACATGGCCCACTGCTGAGTTGGTACCGAATCCAGGAGCCTTTGGAGACACTGAGAGACTGGATTAATTCACCATGCTGGTGGTACTCTCTCAGTGGCATTGGATCGAGACCCAGAATCGCAAGGTCTATCTGTGGCTTATAATCCAACAGCTAGCTGATAATACCGCTAGAAATAGACGACGTTGAATAGCCCCGATGGGACCAATGGGTGGCGTGGTGTATGTCTTGACATCAGTACTATTAGAAGACCAGGTACTGCTGGGGTCTCAGTGGCGAGTATTTATGGAGGCGCTGTCCATCTTTGTTGCGAAAGTCCCTGCCTTGAGTCATGGGCTGAAATCCTGCACAGAGGGCTGTTGGTGTCACAGTCTGACGGCTGCCTTACCTGCGATTAGTTTCATGTGATCACTCCATTGTAAGTTGCTCCATACGAATACAGGATATTTTATGGATGTGACTTGTGGTGTCACCGCCAGACACCACACTTGCTAGGTGGTAGCTTAAATCGGCCGCGGTCCATTTAGTACATGTCGGACCCGCGTGTCGCCACTGTGTGATCGCAGACCGAGCGCCACCACAAGGCAGGTCTCGAGATACGGAATAGGACTCGCCCCAGTTGTACGACGACTTTGCTAGCGACTACACTGACGAAGCCTTTCTCTCATTTGCCGAGAGACAGTTAGAATAGCCTTCAGCTAAGTCCATGGCTACGACCTAGCAAGGCGTCATTAGCCTTACATAGTTTGATAGTTATCGTATGAAGTGTCTCATCAAGAACGTTGTAAACCAAATGACTATATAAAAGTTAAGTATTCCCAAAGCAACGTACTTTTCTTGCTATCATTCACTACTTATCCTGTTCCAGAATTCACGCCCGTCTGCGTTAGATAGCGTGCATTTCGGCCTCCTCTATCTACAAGGTGTTGGCACATTTGCCAACACATCATGACTGCTTACAGTAGCTGTTCTCCGGTCGTGTAATGATACGGTAATGGGTCTGTGTGCCAATCTATACACAATACGTTACATCTGTATACGTTGAGGATCAACTATTAATACCTGCACCAGACATGAATCCCCTGCAGGTCTTTCTGCATTTCGCCACAATTTTCAAGCAAGGATCGTACGAAGGCGTGCAGAAAAGTAATGCCTCCCAATTTTTTATGTGAAAACTCTAACAGATTTTTAAATAAAACAAACGTTATTAACATTTTACATCTTTGTTCTTTGTGTCTACATATTATTTCTCAACATAGTCACCTTGGCAGCAAACAAATTTCTCCCAACGACAGACCAGTTTGTTGATACCGTCACTGTAGAATGTTTGACTTTGTTGATGGAACCACAATCTCCCGTCCGCTTGCACCGCTTCAACACTGTCAAAGTGAAGTCCTCGAAGGTTAAAGTTTTGGAAACAGATGAAAATCGGGTGGAGTCAAGCCGAGACTGCATAAATCGCAGCACACGTGTGTCATGCTGAAGGAGAGGGAGTGGCATGTGGGGACAAATTCTTCGAATTCGAAATTTAATTACTGTGTCTCATGCACCGACATAGTTACGTTACACACGGTCATATTATACGCTACACTTCTGAGCCCTCTAGCGGCATAGCGCTGCGAATGTATTGACATGAAAAATCAAGATGTAGCTTGTTAATAATACTTTTCAGCCCGCCCTCGTATTTGCCGCTCTAAACGAACAAGTTGTTCATGTTGCCTTCAATTTTGCATAGGAACCATAGGAAGATAGAAATAACTCTAATAATAAATAGCTGTCTTTGGAATCTAATTTTCATCTGGCAACTCCCGTTTTCAAAATAAGCGTTGTGGGCAATGAATTATCCCCATGGCCAAAAGTGCTCATCAAAAATTATGCGTCAATATTAGAGAGTATCTTGTCTTAACGTTAAAAAAGTTCATGCATAAACGTATGTATCGAGCTATATACAGGCTGAAAACGTTCTTTTCAAATTTACACAGTGAGTGTGTTTTTTTAAGATGTTGGAAGGAAATACAAACAACAAGGAAACACACCAGTCTCACACATTAATGGAATAGCAACCATACTCAAGACCACAACAGCACAAAATTACTTTATGTTCAACAAAGACTTTTAGTTTCACGTGAAGGGCTGCCAATGGGATCACCAATTAGTGGCCTCCTAGCCAACACATTCATGAACAAACTAGAGAACAGGATCTTTACACACATAATAAGACCAAAAAAACACAACTCACATACAGATACTGTTACGTCAATGACATAATATGCCTGGTTGATGAACCATACACGCATATAGAACAGCTACACAAGGAAATAAACGAATTACACCCAAAAATTCATTACATGTTAGAAACAGAAACAGACAAGCTCAACGGATCAGGAATATGTGAACTCACATGCAACACTTGTCAACCAGTATACATAGAACATAAATCACACGATGTACATTAATATGTGTCTGCAGTGTTCTTGGAACCCAAAAGAAGAAGGATCAGTCACAACAAAACCTGAGTAGTAACAAATACATACGCAAAACATTTTGACACGCCAAAATCACGTGTTTTAAAAATAAGGGGATGTGTTAACTCATGGATGAAATTTATATTTATGTCGTTTGGTTTGCAGATGACAGGCTATCAATGCAGGACACCATTCAGTTGGCCCTGAAAAACCATATTATGTAAAATCATGGCAAGAAGCAAAACGAACAAAAACTTTCCTTACGCCTCACTTTGTTAAATCAGTTAGAACCTAAAATATTTTAAGTTTTTACAGTTTTTAATAAACAGAAAACCCACTGATGATGGCACAGAGGTGCTGAAAAATATTTGTGTGAAAATAAAAAAAAACAGTGTGTTTGCAGAAAGGAGGAACCAATATCCTATAATTGTTTACAAAGTTAAGATAGTTACGAGGTGCTGTCTTTATAGTTTTTCTTTGTTAGTGTTTAACGTTCCATGTATACCAAAGCCATAAAGGTCGGACGTTTTCTCAGCTGATCAAATGTTTAGAAACACTGACCTAGTAGATGGGGCCACTCCGATATAATCTACAGATGATTCAGGGAAACAGAGGAAATCCATCCCTGTACCGCTACACTGGGGTACGTTACATCCTGTCCACGTCGCTGTTATTAGAAACTGTTCATTAACTCAGTTTGGCAATGGCAGATGTGGATATCGCCTTTGGTCTTATTGAAGGTACCACTCAAATCTCCTCCGGAAGTGAATTTAGAAAATCATAAAGAAGTTAAATCAGAATGTCGTAACAGAGATTAGAACCCTGTTCTCTTGGAAGACGACTCCACTCTGCAAACCGGTTTGGAGATACGTTTGTTGACAAGAACTGGTGGTGCTATCATGGTTCCCATGCATGCTGATCGTTGCGTTAAATTAATTAAAAAACTGAATCTGGAATTAATCTTGTGACTGTCACATTAAAGATGAGAATTTATGAAGTTTGTATTTAAATTGAGCAAATAAAAGATCGGACACCGTGACTATATTTTTATCACGAACAGTTTTGGTTATTAAGCTATTCTCAATTCTTCAGGAACTGTTTAACACAACAGGTGCCTCGTTACGAATCCATCAATGTTAGGAGTATGTACTGACAGTGTTAGGAGTATTTACCGAGAACTGACAACTTCGAAGCACGACACCTGTAGTGTTAATAATACCTCAATACTTGAGAATGACCTAGAGGCCGAAAATGATGGTGATACAGTTGCTGAGACTCGGTGCCCAGTATGAGTAATATACTGGACAAAGCAATAACACTGTATTTGATATGGTGCCTGAATTTAGACGCAAAGGGAGTAAGTGAAAAATGAACTGTCTGTGAAAGATTGCGTTACATTATCGCAACGGAAAGAAGTTTTCTAACAAGCATGTAAAGCTGCCCGTCATTGGTGGTAACAAGGTTAGCGCGAAATTCACCTTCTAGTGTAACGTTACGCCTTGCTTGCCGTATGAAATTCTCTTTCCCTTCAAGAAGCAGTTTCACTGGAAAAGCAAAACTTCCGGGACATGACGGACTTTCGGAAATCTCGAGGAGAGAAGAAATGTTCTTCCTTTTAGACAGACCAAGTTCTCTTAATCAAATAACAAAAACTGAAATTCGTGAAGGGTAACACCAGTACGCGGCGCCACTTATTTATCGAGTGTAAGTTACATAACGTTCTCTGTCCAGTATGGCGTAGCTGCGAGGGGTGTGAGTGAGTTAAACCAATCTTTACAGACAAATGTTCACAAAAAAATTTTGAACCTTGCTTGTATATCATCAGTAGCTACTGCGTACAATACCCCTGACTCCGAGTTCATGGCTTAGTGGAGAGTGCTAATGCAGATTCTTTTTTATTTCACGTTAAGCTTGGAGTGTCATAAATTTTCTTCTTCCTTTTTGTGTACTCTTGTAGTCACGCTGTTTAATAGCGTCACCTCCAACACAATACCAAATATTTCGCTAGTCACGCACGGTAAGCTTCTTTAGCTCCTTCTTGCTACAGCGTCTGTGAAACTCAAATGAGAACTACAAAATTAAGACTACACAGATATTTCACGTTCCAAAGTTGTTCTCAGTCCTTAGAAACAATACCAGTAAATTCCAGCTGTCTGTATATCCATACATATTACAAAAATGTATATATTTACGTATAGGCCTGCATCTACGTCTACATCATACTCCGCAAGCGACCTAATGATGTGGGGCGGAAGGTACTTTCGGTACCACTATTTGATCTCTCCAACCCTGTTCCACTCGCAGCCGGCCACTGTGGCCGAGCGGTTCTAGGCGCTTCAGTCTGGAACCGCGAGACCGCTAGGGTCGCAGGTTCGAATCCTGCCTCGGAAATGGATTTGTGTGATGTCCTTAGGTTGGATAGGTTTCAGTAGTCCTAGGGGTACTGATGACCTCAGATGTTAAGTTCAAATGGCTCTGAACACTATGGGACTTAATATCTATGGTCATCAGTCCCCTAGAACTTATAACTACTTAAACCTAACTAACCTAAGGACATCACACAACACCCAGTCATCACGAGGCAGAGAAAATCCCTGACCCCGCCGGGAATCGAACCCGGGAACCCGGGCGTGGGAAGCGAGAACGCTACCGCACAACCACGAGCTGCGGACAGATGTTAAGTCCCATAGTGCTCAGAGCCATTTGTTCCAATCGCGAATACTGCGTGGGAAGAATGATTCTCGGTAAGCCTCTGTATAGGCACTGATTTCTCGAACTTTCTCCTCGTGGTCAATACGCGAGATGTATTTGGGGGGAAGTTATATGTTGTCTGACTCCTCCTGAAAAGTGCTGTCCCGAGTTTTCAATAGTAAATCTCTCCATGATGCACAACGCCTCTCTTGTAACATCTGCCAGTGGAGTTTGTTTAGTATGTCCTTAAAACTTTTTCGCCAGCTAAATGATCCCACGACCAAACGCGCCGCTCTTCGGTGGATCTTCTCTATCTCCTCTAACAGTCCTACCAGATAGGGATTCCAGATAGATGAACAATACTCAAGAATCGGGCGAACAAGCGCCTTATAAGCTACTTCTTTCGTGGATGAGTTACATTTCCTTAAAATTCTTCCGATGAATCTGAGTCTGATGTCTGCTTTTCCCGCTATCTGTTATATAGTGTCATTCCACTAAAAGTCGCCCTGTGTGTATGTATGTATGTTCCTCGTGAACCACTGTACCAATTTCAAGGAAACGTGGTACACCTGTCACTGTCAGGTAACACTGAGTGTCAGGGTAATGACCACCTACCTATCATAGTTGAGGAGATGACGCCATAAACAACTGGATGCGTGAAAAACTGCCGCCTCGTGCATGACGTTTAAAACTCACTAATTCCATTCGCAATAAATTTCAATTTAATACATTTCTTCCTTACTAATAGTACAATCCTACAGTGGAATCAGCTTAACGAAATCCCTGACATTTGCCAGCGTCTATGACAGCATTCGACCGCAAAGCGCGAACGGCTGTAGGCAAAAACAATAGCCGTATATAGAGATATGAAGAGTCGTATCGCAGAGAGATTTACAAAATCGCTTGTAGACACGTGAACGACTGTACTGATTCATTTGCACATGGTGCATATTTCTTTGTACGACTGTTTCATAATTTTAAATGTGTTATCGCTAATACATGAAAATGAAATTTTGTAGATATTACACTACAAATACAGTTTGTTTGTGCCAGTCGGAGTGGCCGAGCGGTTCTAGGCGCTACAGTCTTGAACCGCGTGATCGCTACGGTCGCAGGTTCGAATCCTGCCTCGGGCATGGATGTGTGTGATGTCCTTAGGTTAGTTAGGTTTAAGTAGTTCTAAGTTCTAGGGGACTGATGACCTCAGAATTTAAGTCCTATAGTGCTCAGAGCCATTTGAACCATTTTTGAACAGTTTGTTTGTTTCCGTATCTAATAGAAAACTAGTAAAATCAATTCCTGGGCAATGCCGGGTTTGTCAGCTAGTTTATACATATTGCACAAAACTGCAGCTCAGTACTCTCGAAGCTTAAAAACAAAAACAGTTCCATTGGGGTACCTCGAGTATACGAATTTAAAAACAAACCTTTGGGATAAATACTGTTAATCACTGAGCTCTCTGCACTTGCTTAAGAACCCTAGTTGCTGATACAGTCTGCTACTAAGCTCAGTGGACAAAGAGAACATTGTACGCTTGAAAGTACTGTAGATGTTGTAGAGCTTGTGTCTGGTGGTCACGTGGCTCTCCTTTGCTGGCTTGAGTCATGGCAGTTACGTGTCGGATACGTGTCTGCCGGTTGTATAGAGTGAGCGCTGTAGCTGGATCAATGTAGAGACGTGACAGAATGACAGAGAGGAGCTATTATGTTTCGAAGTGTCCATGACGTGGTCGTGAGAGAAGTTTCTCAATTTGTTGGTGTATAAATGTAGACTCTAGAGTTTCTACAAGAAATGCTGTACCACTCGCAACCACGTAACACGTCGTGAGAACAGTGGTTATCAAAAAATCGCAACCATCAGAGACCAGAGATGAGTGTCAAGGCTTGTGAACAACAATCGGTTGTGTATCCAACAAATATTGCTGCTGTTGGTGAATACAGGTTCATTTCAAGCAGTTTCCGAGCGAATATCCCGACTCTAACTGCTTTTAGTAGACGTATGGCGTCAGGTATCTTGCAAAACGCCGTTGATGACTTTGGCCGAAGCCAGCCATCTCTGGCGGGGAGCGAGTATCTCTTTCAGATAAGTTTAATAATTCTTGACTGCGTGTTTAAATGCATGGAAGCACAAGACAAAGTTAAGATCTTTAGTGGGTACCTTTTCAATTACATGTTGATTTCACGTGGGCCCTCCACGGAACCGAACGTTCGCGAAGTGCGGTAGACAAGCCGACTAGTGTGACGTCATAAGTTCGTTGCAGGGCCCGTATTTCTCGTGGGCCCCGCTTTGGCATATAAAGCTGACTCAAGTCGTGTATTAGGTTGCGCAGAGTTGTGATTTTACTTCTTTGGGTCAAATGGGTCACTTTATCCCGAGGTGTGTGGATGGTGTAATTCTGGCAGAGGTGGTTCTGTGATGTATTATGTTTTCTTTTTTCCACGACTTGGGCCCATTTTACCGTGACTATGAACAAGGATATTCATACCTACATTCTCGCTGACCACGTGTTGCCCTTTTATCTACACCTTCGTGCTGAATATGATGCGGACACGCCGTCTTCCAAAATGACAACAGACGTGTTCACAGAGCTGCACGTATACGTTCCTGGTTTGACAAAAATTCACTCTATCGCACCTCGACCTGTCCACTAAGTCACCCGATCTTAACCCCCAGAAAATGTCTGGAACTATTTAGAACAGCGGATGAACCGTACCAGTCAACATCATTGCAGACTGGTAGCCTTATGGATCTCATCGTCAATGAATGACTTGAGCTGGGCGTGGGATACCAGAAGAAACTTGTGGATGCTCCTCCTCGCCAACTTGTGGTCATTGACAAGGTTAGAGGCTGTGTTGCACGTAATGTCTCCCGGAAGTGACCATTTTTTGATATGGTGCGCTGCTACTCTTCCTTACTAAATAGACAATTGCACACCTTGCTCGACTACCATTTTCACGAGAGAGGATATAGTAGAACTATACAGGATCGTAACATTTTCAGTCTGCAGCGGACTTTAGCCCGTAGTGAAAATTGGCAATACATTAAAAGCGCATTAGAACCATTGCTGCTGCCACTAAGGGCTATCAGTGCAGTACCCACTCACATTAATGTGACTACTTGCCAAGAATCTGGATAACCACCTTCCGCAGTGCGGACAGCTGCGAGAATCAGTGATGCTCTGGAATGTACCGACAGGGATGTAGAGCGGTCGTTGCGGCGACACTGTTGTCAGGCCCTTGATTCATGTGGGCTGTCAGTTGCTTGGCTGTTGCACGTCTGTTCCCCCGTACACATCTCCGTAGTCCTCCCGGCCACCCCTACCATATATGGCATGCGGTGCACTACAGCTGCCTCGGCGCTGATTCTGGATTGCGCCATGTTGCCATGCACTGTAGACTTTAACCACAGCCACTCGAACAGTTTACAGACTTAGCTGTTTCGAAAATGCCTCCACCTTTTGTCCGAAAGCATACCATCAGGCCCTATTGGATGACAGATAAATCCACTTCCGCAATACGAGAACGACTGCGGTGTTTTCGGCGTTTCCCCGACACGATTTATATACGTTCCAGTGCTAGTGCTGCCATCTACTGCCTGTGAATGGTTATTGCACGTTGACGAACATAGGCGGTGAACACATTAATATGACTGGACTGCAGCTTATTGCTATCCAGTTTCCAGAGAGATATTATGAACATTACAATATAAATAATTAAATCAAGTCATTCTACTAACAAAATCCTTCGTGTTAGTCGTAACTGGGGAAGAAACAAGTAATTATCATATGTAATAAATCCCGCTCATGTGTGATTAGTCATTCGAATGAATTTTCAACAAAATTCCTACAGACTGTATCGAAATATCATCTAGAGGGTTGGATCCTCTCCTTCGAAGACGACAAATTGCAGAGCCTGGGCTACCCTCAGGGTGAAATCTCCGTTTTCGAAGCTGCTGTTGCTGTTGGTGTTGCTGTCCGTCCATCTGTCCGTCTGTCTATTTCTCTGCCTGCCGGCCATAGTCGTCCATCCGCCAGAGCCGCTGCCCGGCGCTCGCTGCTGCTGTAGCAGTCCGTCCGTCCGTCCGCCTGCCTGTTCGCCGCTACCGCCACCGCCCGAGGATTCTGGGCCGCCCACTTTTTGCCGTCGTCGTCCAGCTGCTGCCCGCAGGGATTCGCCAGATCGCTCTCATCGTCTGCAGGAGGGGCTGCCGTCCCCTCGTGCTGACGGCTCCTTCACCGTCGCCGCCGCCGTCCTTCGCCACTGCCGCCGTTTTCGTTTCCTGCCGCCGCTGCTGTCACCGTCACCACCGTCGCCGTCTTCACCCCCCCCCCCCTTGCACTCCGCCACCATTTCCCACCCCACCACCTCTATAATTACCTCTACAATTTTCACTTCCCCCTCAGCAGCTCCAACCACCATCACATGGAGCTCATCCTCCACCCACATCCCCATCCTTCCTTCCCTCTCTGTCCACCCCACTCCTGCGCCGTTTTCGGCTGTAACTACCCCCGACTCTCCCACTCTCCCTCACCTGTCGCTGTCGCTCCATCGCCATCTGCAGACTCCCCACCACTCCCTGCACCTCCTCCGACAGGCTCCAAGCCATCACGGATTTCTGCTCGCCGCTCCACGGTCTCTGTGACAGCCACTCCCCCACCCTCTGTGTCACCCGCCCCTCAGGGGGAACCTGCCCCCCGCCATCTCCCCCTGCAACCCAACCCATGCCCCCACTCCACCCTGTCCTGTCCACGAAACCTTCCAAACACCCTAATGTTGACCCCCTGCAATCTCCACAAAGAAATCCTCTGATCCCCGTGACCTCCCACCCCCATGGACGTGACCCCAACCCCTATCCCTCTCACACCTGCCACCCACACCTTTGTCATCTCCAATCCTGACCCTCAATTCCTCAATGGCCACATCCTCACCCTGGCCATCCTTAAATACTCCCCCATTGACCCCATCTCCCTTCTCATTCCTTGCAAGGACTCGGTCCTCATTCAATCCCCAATGCTTCCTTCCACACCGATGTCCTCTCCTGAATCCCACGTATCAAATTGGCCAACAAGCCACTCTCACCTCCTACTACACCCCGTCCTCTCCCCGACAGCCCCAACCACGCCTGACGTCTGCCGACCTTCATCGTTGTGATCACAAAGCTTAGCTCCATGGTTACAGAGGCCGAAGTATTGGTGGGACTCAATTCCCATCCCAACATCGAAATCCACTCAGCCCATCGCATCTTTAATGATGCCGGGCCAACAGACCTAATGTGGATATTGACCAAACCCCCTCCTTCTTTGACCGCCTCCTTACAGAGGGAGCCCTCATATACAGTCGCTGTCATGAAGTGGACCCCTCCCGTTCCCCAGTCCAATCCTACCACTGCCAATACTGCCTTAAGTACAGTGACCATGTTACTGCCGCCTATAAGATCCCCCCTACATGTCTCCACTGCAAAGTTCTTAAAGAACTGTCCCAACCTCACCTCTCCCCCCTCCTGCAACATTTGTAATGAACCCCATCTTACCTACTCCTCGAAGTGTAAAGAAAAACCTCCTCCTGTCGCCCCTGAGCTCACCTTTCCTGTCCGTCCCATCAGTGACCCCATCCACCCCAACAACTCGCTCCGCCCTCCCTCTACTGCAGAGGACATCATCCGTTTCATCACCATTGTGCTCCAAAACATCCACTCTTTCTGACACTTCCACACCCTCTCCCAAATCACCTTCGCTGCTCATTCCATCTTCCATCTTACCACCTATGCCACCTACTCCCACAACCAGTCCCACTGCCCCTTCACCCCCCTCACCATCCTCATCTAAATCTTCTGTCCTATGGCATGACAACATTACAGTATCCTGTACCATAATATCTGCTCCCTGCCCACATACAAACTCCTCTTCATACACACCCTCCATCAACAAGGATGCCTTCACCCTAAATGAAACCTTCCTTAAACCTTGTATCTCCATCTCCACAGCTCCTTGCACCCTTCACCACACCAATAACTCATACCTTCTGGCACATGGCGAGGTTGCTATCGGCCATGTCAAGCACCTCCCTGTTCGGCCCCAGCGTCCCCTCAACAATCCTGCCGAGCATCTCACCCTCAGCCTTTTCTTCCCCACCCTTACAGTGATATGTGCCACCATTTATGCCTGCCCTCATACCTCATCCCATACGATTTCCTGGCCCACATTGACTGCACCTTCTCCACCTACATGATTGCTGCTGACCTCAATATCCACAGCTGTGCTCCTGCCAAACTCCAGTGGTAGCATCGGTTTATCACCACCCTCCAGGGAGATCTGATTGCCCTCCCCCAGCACACCTGATCCGAATCCAACACCACCAATCCATGCCTCTCCCAACCTCATTGGGCACATCGCCATGGATGTCCTTGACCTCACTGACAGTGACCATGCTCCTGTCCTCCTCACTATATCTGATGGTCACAATCCCCGCTCTGACATCCCTCCTAAACTTATCAATTACTCCCGCACCAACTGGGATGCCTAATGGGCTTCATTCACACCCAGGTCGAACGCCACGACCTTACCCTCCAATCTCCTGATAACATCTACTGCACTGTTGCTTTCCTGCAGTAGACCTTGTCTGACGCCGTCACCACCCATTTCCCTATCAAAGCCACCCACCCTCACTGCCCAGCCTTGCCCCCACAGGCTGTCCTTCTCCTTCATGAATCCCACTGCCTCTACCGCACTTTTCTCCGCACTCATGACTGAGACATACTCACCTGCCACCAGCAATTCCAACGACACATCTACAGCATGCTTACAGCAAAGAAACGCCGTGCTTGGCGACCGACATATACACAACTCAAAGCCACACTCCCAATAAACTCTTCCAAGTACTGGTCTGCTTTCCACTGCCTTACTGGGAACCGCCCTACCACACAGTACCCTCTCTTCCTTGATGACCATCCCTTTCCTGACAACCTCAGTAAAGCCAACCACTTTGCCTCCCACCTATATGATTTTTTTCCATCCCAGATGATCCCCAATTTGATTATTCCCTCTTCTCTGACATCATCGACCTTACGAACAGCTCTGCTCCTCCTCTTGCTCCTAGCTTCCAGTATTCGGGCCACACACCACCATCTGACCTTAACACTCCTATCACTACCAAGGACATCAGCCTCACACTCCTCACTACTTGCAACACTGCTCCCAGACACGAATGCTTTACCTACCGGCACTTCAAACACTGCTCTCCCTCCTTCCTTGCAGTCCTTGCCACCCTCTACCATGTAATCATTGCCACCGGCTTCTACCCTGACCTGTGGATAACCTCCCATATCCTGATGTTCTCAAAACCCAATAAGCCTCCATCTGGTGCTTCTTCCTATCGCCCTATATGTCACACCTTGGTGTTCCGCAAGCTCTTGGAATCCATCCTTACCTGGCACATCCATCACCACCTCCACCTCCAATGTGGCTTTCGACCTTCCTTCTCTCCCAATGACCAACTCCTACGCCTCACTCATCTCCTCTCCATCCAGATTAACTCCCGTCGCTCCATCATTTTTGTCTCCCTCGACCTTGAAAAGGCCTACGACCATGTCTGGCATCTCGGTCTCCTGTTTAAACTCCAGACCTACGCCCTTCTTATCAACTATGTCTGTCTGATATCCTCCTTCCTCTCCTGACGCCCCTCCTATGTTACCATCCATAACGTTGATCCCTGCTCCTTCTAACCCTCTGCACGTGTGTCCCAAGGCTTTGTCCTCTCCTCTACCTCCTGTACACAGCAGATATGCTCCAAACCGTCCCCCCCCCCTCCAGTACATCTCCTGCTGTATGCCAATGACACCACCATCCTTGCCCTTGCTCCTACCCTTCAATGTTCCCAACGCCTTCTCCAGAATCACCTTGACCTTTCTGCCACATGGCGTAACCAGTGGCTCATGAAAATCAATACTTCCAAGATCCAGGCAATTATTGTAGTTTGTACCACTCGCTCCTTCTGGCTCCTTGATTTCTCCCTTACCATATGCGCCTGTCCTGTCTGCATCTCTCCCACCCCCACCTACCTTGGCCTCACCATTGACCGTCACCTCACCTGGATCCCTCATCTCTGCTCTATCCAATCCAAAGCCCACAACTGCCTCCGACTCCTCAAACTCCTCTCTGGCCGGACATGGGGGTTGAACCCCTTTACCATCCTCCACACCTACAAATCCTTAATCTGTCCCATCCTCTGTTATGCCAGTCCCGCCTGGAATCCACCTACCCTCCCAAATTCTATGAGTCCTTGCAGATCCTCGAGCGCCATGCACTCCACCTCGCCATCTGTATACGCCTCCTGTCCCCCATGCAGATCCTCTACTATGACTTGATTCCTTTCCCCCAACTGCTCCTTTTCCTCGAAAATATCCGCATCCTCTGAACTTCCCATCGCCTTGATCTCCCTCATCTCCTGGTTGCTCCTCTCCTCTCCAACCCCCACCCTCTGCCATGCCTTCACCATTGTGTCCCCTCTGCCCTCCACCTCTATGTCCTTCATCTCCTTTCCAAGGTGGCTTCCATCGACTCCCCCTCTCCTACTCTGCCCATTTCCTGGGCTCCCTCTAACCCCCCTTCAATCCTGTTTTTTTTTTCCCACCTCTCTTCTCTCCTCAGAGTCTTTTTTACATTCCCCTCCTCTGCCTTTGCCCACTCCCTCTCGCATAAGCCCTGCCCCCCTTATGAGTCCTCTCTCTCTGTCGGTCTCCCCCCCCCCATTTCGTCTTTCCTCTCCTCCCCCCTTTTTTCCCCCTCATCTGTCCAGGTCCCCCAAATCTGCCCTTGGCTGTGGTGTTTCATCTTCGTGCCGACTTTTTAGTGCAGTGTTTTAAGTGAGTGTTAAGTGTTGTGCGACTTTTCCGAAGTGTTGCGAACAGAACTCATACCGTCGCTATATATATATATCTTGCGAACAGAAACCTGACTGTCGCCGTGTTTTTTTTTTAATTGTCAATTGTTTGTCTACTATTTTACCTGTCTGCTTCCTGTGTATCTTATTAGCATCGCCAACCCTTTGTTTTATGTTTTTATGTTTTAACTTCCACCATTTTCCAATTTAAGTCACCGTTTTACCGCCTGCTTTTATTGTTTATGATCTTCTTCTTATGCTTTAAAAATTCTGTAGGCTGAATTGCGGCGTACTAAGCGGCGTACTAAGCTGCAGCCAGCCTGCCCCCTTCGGGGGGAATTGAAACTCAATAAAGGAAAAAAAGGTACCGAAATATTTAGTTGTGTGACCAAGACTGCCAAGTATAAATACTGAGGAATTCTCAACCCGAATATTGCAGACAACTATGTCTCATTCGTGCGTTGTAAATTTTAAAACACACATTTTCATTGAAGAATTTGATGACGATTCGCGGTGAGAGTAGGGACTGGAAAGAATTATAGTAAGCTCGCTATTCTCAAGAGATACATATTATAATCGATTTTAGAGTCATAAGGTTCCAGGTTTAGGCACCTGCCAATGACGCTCTGGGTTATAGAGAATACAAAAGTTATAGCTCTTAATAAACCAGCTAAGATGACGTTATCACGGAATTTGAATATATCGTTATTACCAGCAGCCTGCGCAAAAAGAGGCCACCTTGATCCCACTTCAACCACAAATACTGCCTATTTAGACGAGTGTAAGCGTAAGGTCAGATGAATAAGTATTAAGAAACAAGGTACTACCCTAGAAAATAAAGTTTATACAGAAAAGAGCAGAATGGACAGTGCTGAGGCGTATAAAGTCATTAGAACTACAGAAAAAGAAATGGCGCCTCGATAAAATAGGAACACGCAGAATTACTTACAGAATGTATATTGGGATGGCTATTCCCCTACATTGAAATACTGCTGTAATGTTCTACTTTACAAGATAGGTGACACACAATGAGCAAAAGGATACATAGACCTACAGGCTGCTCTCAACAATGTACACAGTGTAAACTTATCACCAGTCACACAGATAAAACTTTGAATCATAATGGAGCAAAGAAAGAAGCTGGCTTTAGACGTGGGTACAGCACAATGAATTGTTTACAAGTTATAGAAGGTAGCAATCAGTATGAACAACCAGTTTTCATAGGATTAATTGATTAGAGAAAGTTTTGAACGACAACGTTCTTCAGCAACTGGATGAATATGTAATGTCCATTTATTCATCATTATTAAACAGTTTCGTCCATGAATCCATTTTCAAAGTTTATGATTTGGTTCAACGAGTTCTAACATAATAGAACATCATGAAAAGTGCACTGTGTCCTATGTAAGAAATACTTCCAAACATTGTGAACATTCATGGTAATCGTCCAGAAATATAATCGTAGGATAAATAGACTCACAGCAATACAATCATGGGTACCTAGCATATCAGCTGTTCTTACGGCGACTATTACACCCTAACATACATCACAGCACAAGGTGGAGGCAACTTTAACTTACCAAGTATAGACTGGGATGTCTATGGAATCATTGCAGGTGACAAACAGTCATGCGAAATACTTTTGAACACGTTTTCTGGAAACAGTCTGGAGCAGCCCCCACGCAATGGAAATATCTTAGACCTTGTAGCTACAAATAGGTCGGACCTTATCGACAATGTCAGCATGGAAACGGGGATCAGCGGTCATGATGTCATTATAGCAGTTATGATTACGAAGGTTAATAAGTCAGTTAAGAAGGCTAGGAGAGTGTTTCTGCTAGAGAGAGCAGATAAGCAGTTGTTAGCATCTCACTTAGAAAGTGAATTGACATCACTTAGTTCCAGGAACATGGAAGGAGAGGAATTATGAACAAAATTTAAGGAGATTTTAGTTCGTGGTCTGGAGAGTTATGTGCCTAATAAGTGGATAAAGAATGGGAAAGACCCACCATAGATTAATAACGAAATTCGGAGGATGCTGAGGAAGCAGAGGCTGTTGCATTCTTGGTTCAAAGTGGAACGCACAAATGACAACAAACAAAGGTTAGTAGGGATTCGAGCGTCTGTGAAGATATTCATGCTCGAAGTATACAACAACTACCACCTTCTCACCTTAGCAAAAGATCTGGCAGAGAACTCGAGAAAATTCTGGTCCTATGTAAAAACTCTAAGCGGATCTTCCATTCAGTCTCCTGTTGACCAGTCTGGCGTGACAGCTGAAGATAGCAAAACGAAAGCCGAAGTATTAAATTACACATTCAACCAATCATTCTCGCAGGAGAATCGTACAAACATACCGTTAATTGACCTTAGGGCAGACTCCCATATGGATGGCATAGTAATAAGCATCCCTGACCTAGAGAAACAACTGGAAGATTTGAAAGCAAGTCCGGATGGAATCGAATTTGGTGTTACAAGGAGTACTCCACTGCACTAGCCCCTTGCCTAGCCTATATTTGTTGTGAATCTCTTGCCCAGCACGGAGTCCCAAACGAATGGAAAAAAAACATAGGTGACTCCAGTATAAAAGAAGGGTAAAAGAACGAACCCGCTAAATTACAGACCAATATCCCTAACTTCGGTTTACTGCAGAATCCTTGAATATGTTTTCAGTTCGAATATAATAAACTTTCTTGAGACTGAGAAGCTTATGTCCACTAATCAGCATGATTTTAGAAAGCATCGCTCGTGCGAAACTCAGCCAGCCCTTTTCTCACATGATACACTGCGAATAATGTATGAAGGGCAACAGTCAGATTCCATATTTCTATATTTCCGGAAAGCATTTGGCAGGGTATCCCATTACGGGCTCTTAACGAAGGTACGAGCATACGGAATAAGCTGACACATATGTGCGTGGCTCGAAGACTTCTTAAGTAATAGAAGCCAGTATGTTGTCCTCGACGGCGAATGTTCATCAGAGAAAAGGGTATCGTCTGGAGTACCTCATGAGAGTGTGATAGGATTGCTGTTGTTCTGTATATACGTAAATGATGTGCGGACAGGGTGGACAGCAATCTGTGGTTGTTTACTGATGATACTGTGGTGTACGGTGAGGTGTCGAAGTTGATTGGCAGTAGGATGTGAATGTAGACGCACATGCCTGACTAAATTTGTAACGAAGGAGAAAGATAAGTGTGGAATTTTTAAACTTAGATCATCGGTATTATGATGCAGTCTATGAAGACTTGATGGTGTACCGCCTGCTATGTATACCACAAACCAAACCAGATTTTGAAAATGAATTGGAAATAATTAATAGCTTACAGTAATGGTTATTGCCCTACACTAATTGACAAAGTACTCAGTAAAAAGAAGAGACAGAGGATAACTGCACAAATGTATCTACCTCAGACAGCACAAAACCACACTGATAACAAATGGGCCACCATACTATACGTGAGTTCTTGCCAGGAGACTAAAATCCAGGAAACATACTCCAGCTTTTTACACTAGGAATACTATTGCCCACCTTCTGTTCTACAGTAAAGATAAGATTCCAGCTTTAGACCAGAGTGGAATTCATAAAATTTCTTGCAGTCTGTGAGACAAATATTATATTGCTCAATCAGGTAGGGCTACAACTTCTAGACTGACTGAGCATGTACGGAGTCGGAGACTGAAAAATAAAGATTCCACCTTTGCTGAACATGCTCTGAATGAATGTCATTCGAATAATATAAATGTGACGTTCTCCATAAAGGAACTAAAGACAGAAAACTAACATTACTTCGAATTCTGGCCATTAATAAACACCAAACAAAAAACCTTGACCTGGTCCTTAATGACCAAATACAGTTCCATTACCCACCCTTATTAAGGCAGTAGCCAGGTACTATTTCTTTCGTCATTAGATAATTAGCTTGTGATAACTGTTCCACACCCACATTCCACAGACTTCTTTTTCGCCCTCCCTTTATTCGGTCTGTTCGTCTCATCCAGCAGTTTGTTCCTATGACACAGTACACTGTGCCATTACTCACTTGTAGAACATTTTTGGCTTACACATTTACATAGTTTCAGTATTTGAATACACAACAATATAATATTTATTTGTTCAGATCTCTTTAGGTCTGACGTTATGCTTGTGTTTTGCATCGATATAATCATAAAATATCACATATATTTGTACAGCAATCTTTGCACAGGTATGAATTCTCGCTTAAGTTGTGTGGACTATCTGTATACTATTAATTTATCTGACGATTGCCTAGGAAGTCTAAAACCAGTTTATAACGAACTGTTAAATAAATTTATTGTGGAACATGAATACGTCGTGCCGTCGTACATCGCGTTGGTGTGGAAATCAGCAGCACTTTATGCCACCCCGTAATGCCTTTCCGTATAGATTCTAAGCGGCGGTATGTCTTAAATGTTTTCCTCAGCCTACCATAAGAAAACAGCGTGATTTCAAAGCTAGGCGTCGTGGCTCCAACTTCCATCACTGAGTCCTCAAGGGAAGGTGAGATGTGGTTTGAGGGTTGTGGGCGGTGAGGGAGGGAGGTGGGGGAGGGGGAGGTTGTGACGACCTTCCCATCGTGTGACATGTCCACGGTGGCGTTGAGCAGAACTGTGGCGGAATTTGGTGCCAATGTAGCATCGTTAACCCATTTACACCTCCCATGAACTTTCTCGAGGATTACGCCAAAGGTCGTCACTCCTTCGCACGATTACAGAGGAAGGTTGTAGGCACATTTGAGCCGAATTTCACGCTTCTGCGTTGCAATGGAGGAAAATGACGGGGTTTCAAAAAAGGGACCCTTTCATTTTCTTGCGCAGTGTATTTAGAGTACAGCGTTTGTCGACCAAACAGAAAGATAAGACAATAATCTATAATAAAGCTCTCCGCTAAAAGAAAATGAAACATCGTATTGTAAAAAATTTAAATTTGGCGAATAGATCCACAAATTAGTTAATGTTTCACAAATTCTAGCAATATTCGATGATAAGATCGGCAACTCAGAACTGGTATCTATAGTGCTGATGTACAATAGAAACTTGACAAATTGTTGAATACCACAGACAATAAAACTACTGTAGACCTAGGTCAATTCCGTACGTTTTTGTTGCAGAGAATATGCCATCTGGCTGATTAGTTCACTTTTCAGGAGTCTGGGGAAAGTTACAATTTTCTACATATAAAGGCCTAAATGAGACTATGCTTGATGACGCAATTATTTTGCTGTTTTTAACATGAAATTAGAAAATTATTCAGCTTCCTGAGGCCGGCCGAGGTGGCCGAGTGGTTCTAGGCGCTATAGTCTGGAACCGCGCGACCACTACGGTCGCAGGTTCGAATCCTGCCTCGGACATGGGTGTGTGTGATGTCCTTAGGTTAGTTAGGTTTAAGTAGTTCTAAGTTCTAGGGGACTGATGACCTTAGAAATTAAGTCCCATAGTGCACAGAGACATTTGAACAATTTGAACTTCCTGAGGTTCCGAATATGATTCAGTATGTTAACCTCATTGTCAGCCTACTTGGTAATTTTTTGTGTTATACTTTCTCTAGAAGAACGTTAATTTGATGTACGTAACTGAAGAGATATACACTGATCAACCAGAAGAATATGACCACCTACCTAATAGTCGGCGTGTCCACCTCTGGCACAGATAACAGCGGTGACGCGTCGTGGCATGGAAGCAATGAGGCTTTGGTAGGTCGCTGGAGGAAGTTGGCACCAAATCTGCACACACAAGTCACCTAATTCCAGTAAATTCTGGGGTGCGGGGCTTTGAGCTCTGACACCACATTCAATCACACCCGAGATGTGTTCCATCGGGTTCATGCTCTGTCGAGTTGGGGGCTAGCACATCAGTTATAACTCTCCACTGTGTTCCTCGAAACCACTTCATCACACTTCTGGCCTTGTGACATGGCGCGTTATCTTGTTGAAAAATGTCACTGCGTCGGGAAACATGATCGTCATGAGGGGGTTAACGTGGTCTGAAACCAGTGTACAAAATTCCTTGGCCGTCATGGGGCCTTGCACGAGCTCTGCTGGACCCATGAATGCCCAAGTGAATGTTCTCCAGAGCATAATGAAGCCGCCGCCAGCTTGTCTCTGTCCCGCAGTACAGGTGTCAAGGAGCTGTTCTTCTGGAAGACGTCAGATTCGGGTCCTGTCATCGGCATGATGAAGAAGGTATCGGAATTCTTCATACCATCCAGTGCTGTGCTATTGCGCTCATTTCAGTTGGAATTGCCGATGATCGTGCTGTTAACGTTGTCACATGAATAGGTCGTTGGCTGCGGAGGCCCATCGTCACTAGTGTTTTGTTCACTGTATGTTCAGACACACGTGCATTCTGCCCAGCTTTAACGTGTGATATTAGTTCCGCCACAGTTCGCCGCCAGTCCCATTTTACCAGTTGGCCCAGCTTACGACGTCCGATATCTGTAATGAGTGGTGGGCGCCCAACCCAACGACGTCTGGAGGTGGAATCGTCTTGGTTTCGCCACACGTTGAAGACGCTCACCACAGCGCTCCTCGAACACCCGACAACTCATGCAATTTCCGAAATGCTCGTGCCAAGCCTCTGGGCCATCACAATCTTCCTCGGTCAATCTCAGATAGATCACGTCCCTTGCCCATTCTACACCCGTACAGCGCGCTCACTGATACTACATGCAGCTTGCGTATGTCTGATTAGCAGTCAATCCTCGCCAGGTGGTGCTGCTATCGCCTGGACTGGTTTATGTCGATAGCAGGTCGGTGGTTTTGATGTTCTGGCTGATCAGTGTAAAGCTATTTCACTACAGTAACCGATATTCTTACAGATCTACTTTTAAGAGAGAAACAATTCCCAACTTCGAACTTTATAAATGAAAGAGGAAAGCCTTAAGGTAAACGGATCCTGGCTTCCCGTACTGCAGCGAACGACCATCGCAGGTAGCAAGAGGAGAACCGCACCGGAAATGACCGCGGAGAAGCCCTCGGACGTTGGCGCGCCAGGTACATATAGTCTGCGGCCGCGAGCTCGGCTCCAGTTCACCACCGGCAATGGAGGGTGAAGCTTTGACAATGCCAGCCACTCGTGCTGGCAAAACGTCAGAAAAATCATTAGATGAACGTCGGCCGAAGAACCCGAGACAGAAGCCAATAGGCAGTTTGTTTATAAAAGAACATAAGCATTTTCTTAGCTTAACGAATACCGAGACAGCTTTGTGGTGTTTTGTGGCTGTGTTCACGAGCTCTGGATTAATGCGCTGTAAAATGATGCTATTCCATGGAAATCTAAATGCCAAACTTTAATTAATCATATAAAACAAACTTTAACTTCAAAACTAGTTTTAGTTTCTCGTAACATAACCAATCTTACTTTTTTTATACAATGGCAGAAGCTTTGTATCTGGATGTGTGGCAATTAGGCAGACACTAAACACAAAACTGAAAAGAGGATGCTCAGATTCTATCGTCCGTCAACATCTAGGACGTCAGATATAGACCACTACCTCCTTTGGACAAGAAAATGGGAAGGAAATAGACGTCAATAAATGGAGGAATGTTCGAATGTGTGTGAAATATTATGGGACTTAACTGCTAAGGTCATCAGTCCCTAAGTTTACACACTGCTTAACCTAAATTATCCTAAGGACAAACAAACACACCCATGCCCGAGGGAGGACTCGAACATGAGGACATCAAGTTTACTATGGAGATTGAGAAAAATGGGACTCTACCCTTTCTAGACGTGTCAGTACGCAGTAAGAATTATGGGTCTTTGGGACATTCGGTGTACAGAATATCCACACATACAGGTCTATATCTTCAGGCGTCCAGCTGTCATGACCCCACACAAACCGCCGGTGTTCTTAGTACTTTAATTCATCGGGTGCATGTAATATCGGATGCTGGTAGCCTTCATGAAGAATTAGTGCATCTGTAGAAGGTTTTAAAAGAGAATGGCTATATTCGCCTCAAATACGGAAGGCCATGCACAATTATAATAACAAAAAGCAACGCTCTGAGGAGACTGATGATGACTATAAATCAACTGCGTTCCTTCCATATTCCGGGAACGTGTCTTCTAAAATAGGCAGATTGCTTAGGAAGAACAATATTAATGCCATCTTCTGTTCACCAGCAAAGAGCAGGGCCATAGTCGGATCCGTTAAAGACGATTTACAATTGAGGAAGGCGGGTGTTTATAAAAGTGCCTGTGAGTGTGGCTTTGCATATATAGGTCAGACGACAGGAACGGTCCAAGAACGTTGTGTAGAACACGAAAGACACACCAATCTGCGACAACCTTTAAAATCAGCAGCTTCAGAACATTGCATTTCCATGGGACATTGAATGGAAAATAATAATACCAAAATTTCAGCATCGGTTTCCAGCTTCTGGGACTCTGTAATTAAAGAACCCGTGGAAATACGTCTTGCTGCTAATTTAATGAATCGTGATAACGGCTTTTAGCTGGATAAAAATTGGAAACCAATTATTTAAATTATGCGATCACAACGGAATCGACATGCCCAGTCGATACTCAGCGATTAGTTTGCTCTTACTTCACCACAGGGCAGCACACGCAACTTCACTGCCTCGCGCATGTCACCTCCTAACACATGCGCCGTAAACCGACAGTAAGATACGCATGCGCGGAATTCGCAATAAATACCAAGACTGCATCAGGTCTCTTCAGTACTTGGTCTACTCATCTGAGGATGGGCGGACGTCTCTGGGACGAAATGTCGTGGCAGTATGTTGATGGTATCCGGCTGCAAACCCGAAAATTACTGTATGAAGAAATACACCGAGAAAATTTCAGAAATTACAACGCCTATATAAGATAACAAGTGTCTGACGCAGTTGTTAGATCTGCTACTGCCGCTACAATGACAGGTTATCAAGATTTAAGTGAGTTTGATCGTGGTGTTATAATTGGAGCACGAGCGATGGGACACAGAATCTCCGAGATTGCGATTAGGTGGGGATTTTCCCGTAAGATCGTTTCAGGTGTGTACCGTGAATATCGGGAATTCGGTAAAACATCAAATCTCCGACATCGCTGCGGCCAGAAAAAGATCCTGCAAGGACGGGACCAACGACGACTGAAGACAATCGGTCAACGTGGCACAAGTGCAACCCTTTCGCAAATTGTTGCAGATTTCAATGCTGGGACATCAACAAGAGTCAGTGTGCGAACCATTCAACGAAACATCATCGATATGGGCTTTCGGAGCCGAGGGCCTACTCGTGTACCCTTGATGACTGCACGACACAAAGCTTTACACTTCGCTTGTGCCCGTCAACACCGACGTTTGATTGTTGAAGACTGGAAACATGTTGCCTGGTCGGACGAGTCTCGTTTCAAATTCTATCGAGCAGATGGACGTGTATGGCTATAGAGACAGCCTCATGAACCCATGGACCCTGCATGTCAGCAGGGGACGGTTCAAACTGGTGGAGGCTCTTTAGTGGTGTGGGGTGTGCAGTTGGAGTGATATGAGACCCCTGATACGTCTAGATATGACTCTGACAATTGACACGTACGTAAGCATCCTGTCTGATCACCTGCATCCATTCATGTCCATTGAACATTCTGACGGACTTGGAAAATTCCAGCAGGACAATGCAACATCAAACACGTCCAGAATTGCTACAGAGTGGCTCCAGGAACATTCTTCTGAGTTTAAACACTTCCGCTGGCCACCAGACTCCCCAGACATGTACATTAATGAGCATATCTGGGATGCCTTACAACGTGCTGGTCAGAAGAGATTTCCATGCCCCCGTACTCCTACCGATTTATGGACAGTTCTGCAAGATTCATGGTGTCAGTTCCCTCCAGCACTACTGCAGACATTAGTCGAGTGCATGCCACGTCGTGTTGCGACACTTCTGCGTGCTCGCTGGGGCCCTACTCATATTAGACAGGGGTACCACTTTCTTTGGCTCTTCAGTATATTTACTCTTATGCATGTCCCTGATAGTAACATCAAGGGATCCCCCTCTATACAACTCACAAATACGACATAGATATTTAAAAAAGCGCCATTCTCTACTGGTCCCTCATACACCACACACCTGCCCAATGTTTAATATTTTATACTCATGAATAAAAATAATGACAAAAAAATTGTTGTAAATACTTAATAAACAGTAAAGACGGCCCAATAGAAACGTCTGTTTGCTTTCTGTTAACGGTGGTTTTTGATTTGTGTGCATATTACCGTTTTCATGCGACGGCTGTCTTTATTATACACTGCATTAGCATTTGATTAGTCTATGTGGCTCCTTCTCAAACCTGAAGAGACACCTAATATCCAAATATTCAACAGCATCTTTGGAATAGTGTGGATCAGGGTGCTTATCAAGACTGCGATCAACCGGCGCTTGTTTTGCATATATTTGACAAACCGTTTCTGGTGAATCATCCTCACCAATGCCTACAAGCACCTCAGATGAAGTTCTCCTTCCAGGAAGTGAAAGTAAGTCTCAGTCAGTATATAGTGCGCCATTTTCATTTAGTTCCTGACCAGATACGGATTTATTTTCTTTTGTGTTGCCCTCACCTCCATCCGTTTATCGTTTGCAATAAACAATAAGTAAATCTGTTAATGTTACAAAGCTGCTCATATTAAATAAAATTATGTCATTATAATCACAACAGTTTAAAAAATCATAAGTACGCTTTGCCTTAGGTATAATTTATACATTTAGAAAATATTATCAGACTCTGCAATACCCAGTTACCAGATAAAATTAAAAAAGGTGTGATCGCTGCAAATGCAACAAGTGGACAAATATAAATTATATTACTTTCTATGGAATCACGCCACATTTCAAAGTCGTACCTTGCTGAGTGCTTCCAGTTTGAAGAAAGGCACACTGTAAAAAATATTTCAGAATTTGGTAAAGGCTCTTATCACAAAATATAATAATAGCTTAAAATCACTGCAAAATAAAGACAATGCTTCGAACATGAAATCAAAAGGCAAGCTCTTTAATCATCCACATGTCTCATGGTTTGCACATTCTTTGAACCTCGTTGTGAAACACGTAGTGCAAAAGTCAATAAAAACGTACTGGCGAGGTTGAAATGAATTTTTTTAAATTTTTTTAGCTTCAGTTTATCAAATATTTGACATGGTATATAGCTTACTTTGTAGATTAGCACACAATTAATCAGTGTTACTGTTATGTAACAGGACGTCCTATATTGAGGTTCAAGGACTTCTGTAAACGAGATATGGAGAGCTTTGGAATCGACACAAACAGATGGGAGGAACGGGCTAGAATGAGACCAGAGTGGCGTGATGATATATCATCTGGAATGTCTAAGCATGATGAAGGCTTGTTAGACAGATTAAGGCAGAAAAAGCTTCGCAATGCTACCACTGCAATCGATACATGTTACATAACATATATATATTGGCCACGACATCTTGGTAGATGATTGTTGCAGTGTCTGTGTGTTTATGGGTTGCATTTTTTCATACGACTTGTCAAGCCAATGGCAGCACGGCATCTCTTGCCGCAATTGTCACAAGTGTATCTGGCTGCTCAGGCAGGAGCAGTGGTAGCGTTGCGAAGCTTTTTCTGCCTGAATCTGTCTAACAAGCCTTCATCATGCTTAGACATTCCATATGATATATCATCACGCCACCCACAGTAACACTGATTAAATAACATAAATAATTTAAACACATGATACAGTACAGTAATCCATGAAATACAATACATTAAAATAATAGTACAACGTAATACACTCCTGGAAATTGAAATAAGAACACCGTGAATTCATTGTCCCAGGAAGGGGAAACTTTATTGACACATTCCTGGGGTCAGATACATCACATGATCACACTGACAGAACCACAGGCACATAGACACAGGCAACAGAGCATGCACAATGTCGGCACTAGTACAGTGTATATCCACCTTTCGCAGCAATGCAGGCTGCTATTCTTCCATGGAGACGATCGTAGAGATGCTGGATGTAGTCCTGTGGAACGGCTTGCCATGCCATTTCCACCTGGCGCCTCAGTTGGACCAGCGTTCGTGCTGGACGTGCAGACCGCGTGAGACGACGCTTCATCCAGTCCCAAACATGCTCAATGGGGGACAGATCCGGAGATCTTGCTGGCCAGGGTAGTTGACTTACACCTTCTAGAGCACGTTGGGTGGCACGGGATACATGCGGACGTGTATTGTCCTGTTGGAACAGCAAGTTCCCTTGCCGGTCTAGGAATGGTAGAACGATGGGTTCGATGACGGTTTGGATGTACCGTGCACTATTCAGTGTCCCCTCGACGATCACCAGTGGTGTACGGCCAGTGTAGGAGATCGCTCCCCACACCATGATGCCGGGTGTTGGCCCTGTGTGCCTTGGTCGTATGCAGTCCTGATTGTGGCGCTCACCTGCACGGCGCCAAACACGCATACGACCATCATTGGCACCAAGGCAGAAGCGACTCTCATTGCTGAAGACGACACGTCTCCATTCGTCCCTCCATTCACGCCTGTCGCGACACCACTGGAGGCGGGCTGCACGATGTTGGGGCGTGAGCGGAAGACGGCCTAACGGTGTGCGGGACCGTAGCCCAGCTTCATGGAGACGGTTGCGAATGGTTCTCGCCGATACCCCACGAGCAACAGTGTCCCTAATTTGCTGGGAAGTGGCGGTGCGGTCCCCTACGGCACTGCGTAAGATCCTACGGTCTTGGCGTGCATCCGTGCGTCGCTGCGGTCCGGTCCCAGGGCGACAGGCACGTGCACCTTCCGCCGACCACTGGCGACAACATCGATGTACTGTGGAGACCTCATGCCCCACGTGTTGAGCAATTCGGCGGTACGTCCACCCGGCCTCCCGCATGCCCACTATACGCCCTCGCTCAAAGTCCGTCAACTGCACATACGGTTCACGTCCACGCTGTCGCGGCATGCTACCAGTGTTAAAGACTGCGATGGAGCTCCGTATGCCACGGCAAACTGGCTGACACTGACGGCGGCGGTGCACAAATGCTGCGCAGCTAGCGCCATTCGACGGCCAACACCGCGGTTCCTGGTGTGTCCGCTGTGCCGTGCGTGTGATCATTGCTTGTACAGCCCTCTCGCAGTGTCCGGAGCAAGTATGGTGGGTCTGACACACCGGTGTCAATGTGTTCTTTTTTCCATTTCCAGGAGTGTATATAGTACAATAGATAACAAAAGCAGTTTCAGTACCATAACCCAAAAACGAAAAAAATGAAGTTTACGTCAACAGACATTCATTTACGAAAGGAAATAACTTAATTTTTTTAACAGATATTCATTTATAGTGTAGTAGCACCGGTCTTGTAAATATGTTTTCAAAGCCGCTTTGAATTTCTGTGTTTCTTTTATTTCCTTGATGCGATGGGGAATTTTATTGTAAAGTCTTTGCCAGTTTGCAGTGGTCCGTTTTGTCTGAGAGATGTGCTTGCATTTTCGCTCTGGAAGTCTCATTTTTGCCTGGAGTCATGTGCGTGAACTGCTTGATTTGTAAGTACTTAGTGGTTTTTAGTTTCTGAAATTTTCTTTATGTATGTAATTATCTCAAGAACGTACAAGCATGATAGTGGTAGTATCTGGAGTGCTTTAAAAAGGGGCTTGCAAGAGTTTCTTGGTTTGGCATTTTCAGTTGCCCTAATGATCTTTTTCTGTGCTATGAATCAGCTTTTGCTTTTTGGTGAATTTCCCCAAAAAATCATCTCATATCGTAGCAGTGATTCTGCTTGGGCATAATACACATTTTTAATGTTTCTTTTGTTGTACACCTAGCAAGTATTTTTATGCCATAGCATATTGTGCTAAGCTTCTTGCTGATGTACTTGAAGTGTGTGTCTCACTTCATGTTGTCCTGAATCAATGATTCTAGGAATTTTGTTGAGCTTACAGTTTCTAATTTTCTTATTAAATAAATTTATGGTGGAGGTTTATGGATATTTATTGTGTGTTGTATGAAGATGCATTGCAACACTTCTCTCTGTTTTTAAGAGTGTTTGTTGTGAACCATTTTGTAATGTGCGTGGTGCAATTTTATACTGCATATTGTAGTTACTGGAGCAGTTTTGCTCTTTATCTATACACTTGTGTCATCTGCAAATTTTATATACTTTTGAAAAGCACTAGTTGATTCAAGGTCACTGATAAATATTAAGAACAACACAGGGCACAAGATAGAATCTTGGGGCACTCCAAACTTAATTTCTTTTCTTTTAGAGTGGTAGGTGTACATAATGTTTCCTTCTTGATGCATAAGTTCAACTATCTGTTCTCTGCTTTTTAGATATGTCGTCACCCACTCATGTGCTAGGCCCCTGATTTCTATGTACTCCAGTTTTCGAAGTAGTAAGTTGTGGTCTAACACATCAAAAGCTTTTTTGAGGTCTAGAAATATTGGTGACACATGTTCTTTTTAGTCTATTGCAGTCAAGCTTTCGTTAACAAAATCAAAAATGGCGGTTTCTGTTGAATGATCCAAAATTATTTTTTTCTGTGAATGAAATCAATCTTTTGTAAAAAACTTTTTCCAGTATTTTAGAAAAACAAGACAGCAGAGATATTGGTCCGTAGTGCTTTTCAGTTGTCTTATCTTACCTTGGACATTTTTAGTTTCTCTTAGAAAATCCCACTACACAATGAACAGTTGCACAGATGAGTAAGGGGCTCTGTTAATATCGTTGCACATTTCTTCAATATGTAATCAGGCACATTGTCTATACCTGAAGAAAATTTTGGCTTTAATTCCTTCATAATATTCAGTATTTCCTCTTCATCTACTGGATACAAAAAGATTGCTTTTTTAAGTTTATTTTTTGCTCATCTCTCTTTCCGGAATCCGTTTTCTGATGTTTATTTCTGTGAAATATACATTAAATGCATCAGGTACTCTGCGTGGGTCAGAAATTTCGTCTCCATTTTCAAGAAGATTAATGTTACAGTGTTTCTCCTGTGTTTTGCCCGTTTCTCTGCTAACAATGGTCCCCATTGCTTTCATTTTATTTGTAGATTTTTCCATGTAGTTATCATGTGTTAGTTCTTTTGACCTTCTGATAAGTTTATTTAGGATCTGTTTGTATTAAAAAATATTCATCAAATTCTGGAGTTGTTTTGGGTTCTTGGGTGTTAATAGCCGCTTAAGCTGTATTTGGTCCTTGGTTACTGTATCACTACCCGTTTCGTGGCGCTCAAAGTAGCATCTTCATTAACCTTAGAGGGTAAAAGCACGTTGTACGTCAAAACAAAACGTCCCTGAAAGACGTTATGTCATGGATTAAAAACTGCCAGATTCCAATACAGTGAATAGGTCCAAAACAAATCGTACCATAGTGATCGCCTCTCCGATCTATATGGAACCGCGTACATCTACATCTACATCTACATCTATACTCCGCGAGCCACCTTACGGTGTGTGGCGGAGGGTACTTATTGTACCACTATCTGATCCGCCCTTCCCTGTTCCATTCACGAATTGTGCGTGGGAAGAACGACTGCTTGTAAGTCTCCGTATTTGCTCTAATTTCTCGGATCTTTTCGTTGCGATCATTACGCGAGATATATGTGGGCGGTAGTAATATGTTGCCCATCTCTTCCCGGAATGTGCTCTCTCGTAATTTCGATAATAAACCTCTCCGTATTGCGTAACGCCTTTCTTGAAGTGTCCGCCACTGGAGCTTGTTCAGCATCTCCGTAACGCTCTCGCGCTGACTAAATGTCCCCATGACGAATCGCGCTGCTTTTCGCTGGATCATGTCTATCTCTTCTATTAATCCAACCTGGTAAGGGTCCCATACTGATGAGCAATACTCAAGAATCGGACGAACAAGCGTTTTGTAAGCTACTTCTTTCGTCGATGAGTCACATTTTCTTAGAATTCTTCCTATGAATCTCAACCTGGCGCCTGCTTTTCCCACTATTTGTTTTATGTGATCATTCCACTTCAGATCGCTCCGGATAGTAACTCCTAAGTATTTTACGGTCGTTACCGCTTCCAATGATTTACCACCTATGGCATAATCGTACTGGAATGGATTTCTGCCCCTATGTATGTACAGGGGACGCGGGCGTGTGCTCTGTCATAATGACGGCAAGGAAAGAGAAATCATTTTTCTTTCAGTGAAATTTTTATACCTGAAGTTATCCAACTACTTTTGTATTTTTTCTGATTTTCTTTTCGCTGAGTGGGAAGTACAGTTCAAAATAATGCTGGAAGGTGCTTACGGATTTATCAAATTTTTCATTTGTGTTGCTACAGCTATATACTTCCTCCGACGTATCTTTAGTTAATCAGTTAATAAGTGTATTTATATTTTGTACACTGAAATCCCTAGAGCCGAGCGGAGTAGCTGTGCGGTATGAGGCGCCTTACCACGGTTCACGCGGCTGCCCCCGTCGGAGGTTCGAGTACTCCCTCGGGCATATGTGTGTGTGTTGTCCTTAGCCTAAGTTAGTTTAAGTCAGATTAAGTAGTGTGTAAGTCTAGGGACCGATGACCTCAGCAGTTTGGTCCCATAAGAACTTACCACAAATTTCAAAAATTTTCCAAATCCCTAGCAGAGGTTACTAATGTTTTGTTAGGATGTACAGGGTGATAAATTTTCGCTGATATTATCTGTGGAATATGAAGAAGAGAAATTTGAAAGTATATGTATGGAGTGTAGCCATGTATGGAAGTGAAACATAGACGATAAACAGTTTAAACAAGAAGAGAATAGAAGCTTTGAAATGAGGTGCCACAGAAGAATGCTGAAGATTAAATGGGTAGATCACGGAAACTAATGAGGAGTTACTGAATACAATTGGGGAGCCAGAAGGATGTAGGTTGCAGTAGTTACTCGGAGATGAAGAGGCTTGCGCAAGATAGAGTAGCATGAGGAGGTGCATCAAACCAGTCTTTGGACTGAAGACCACAACAACAACAATGATCTCCAAACCCAGTGGTGAAATATTTTGCACTATATTTTGTAAGAATAACAATAAATATTTAGTTTATTGTTGTAGCTGAAGTGTTTGCTACAAGCATTGCTGTTTCTATTGTAGGTTTCAAGTCAAATGTTAAGAGGAGGTTCAACACTCCAGTCTGTTGTGTTTATTGCATAGAAAATCAATATTAAAGCCACCAAAAATAATCAGATATCTGTTTTTTTCATACTTATAGTGGAAGAATTGTAAATTTTATAGTAAAGCGTTCATGTCACTATCGGGGGCGCTGTAAAAACAAATTTGGCCATATTTTCATTTAATACTTCAACACCTGATATTTCCAGATCTCATTCTCTGAGAATATATTCCGTGAAGTGAATAGGCACTCATTTGAGGGAGGAGGCGATTAGTGTTTAACGTCCCGTCGACACCGAGGTGGCACACATTCGATATCACTTCTAATGTGTATACAACTGGCACCATGACCATTTTCTTTCCTGCAGAAATGACTGCCTAATGTGAAGTCTGAAATATGTACCATTCCCAGTGTGTCTTATTGCAGCCAGTGTTCACTTATACACAGGACTAAACCATCTTTAAGTTCATTCTCCAGCAGTATTTGAAATTCATCAATTTTATTTTTTAGCGATTGCACATTCTACTGAAACACTACAAGGTCAGCATTTAGTCCTGAAATTTAGGACTTACTTGCTTTTGCTGCTCCATTTTGATGAGTCAAGCTTGCTACATTGGCGTCCTCCTTCTGGTTAGCAGTAAAGTCCTCATATTTTATACAGTCTGTCTTCGATCTTCCGCTGGGTTGCCAAACAGTGGTAGTTCTTTCCTGCAGATGATGGCGTCTCTTTCTTCTTTTCTAGCAGTGAATGTCTGCAGGATTGTAGTTTCTCTTTCCTTGAGTTTGATCATTTAATCTGAGTGTTTTCCATGAAAAAGCACACACTTTTTTTTAGGCGTTTGCCTGTGTCTTTCTCCAGTAGTTGATGATGACGTTCGGGATGTTTTTGCTTCTTCTCCAGCAGCTAATTCTAATGTTAGCGCTGGGTTCATATCTTGTTTGGGTTTTCTAGGTGCAGATTTCTTTAGATTTATTTCACATGGTTGTTGAAGTTTATGTTCTTCTGTGACTAGTTTTATCTGACTGTAGTTCGACTTAGTTTCCGATGGTGTAAGACTAAACAGCTTTTCTTTTTCCTTTGTCACCATGTGCAAACCATGTTTTCTATAATCACTTCGGTTTCAGGAACCTGTTTACATCTACAACGCTTACATGGCTCTTCTTCGAGTCACATTTACCAAACAATTGTTCATTTGCTATATTTTATTATTTCAGTGAAGCTCGTCAGATCTATATGGAATTTAACGAGGAATACTTTAATATGTTTTGTTTTTGTAATAGAGCAGCAACACACTCTTGAACCTTCTTTTTGATATCATTTGCTTCACCCATGACGATGAAATAGGAAATTTTAGATCTTGCCTTTCACATTGTTGGCGACTTCTTTAAACGGTGAATTTGGTTCTATCATTGAAAACGTATCAAAGTTGGGCTGTAGTTTTTAGTTCAAGAGTCTCGCACAATGCCGGCCATGACTGTCTGCTAACAGAAGAATTTTCTATTTCATACCTCCAGTTTATTATTTGTACTCATGATTGTCCTCATTAGCTGAGGCTTGTTGATTTTTCGTTTTTTATCAAATAGTTACTACGAACTGTAGATTTTCGAATTTGGTTTTATCAATGAAAACGTATCAAAGTTGGGCTATAGTTTTTAGTTTAAGAGTCTCGCACAATGCCGGCCATGACTGCCTGCTAACAGAAGAATTTTCTATTTCATACCTCCAGTTTATTGTTTGTACTCATGATTGTCCTCACCAGCTGAGGTTTGTTGATTTTTCGTTTTTTATCGAATAGTCACTTACTACGAACTGTAGATTTTCATTGCGATGTGCTTCGCTGGTTTCTTTTACATTTTGCGATCACTGTTATGTTCCTCATATCACGTACAGTTTTGCACTGTTCATTGTGTTCATTTCGTTCATTTTTTTGGATAACAGGTTCCAGTACACTAACTTTAGATTCCAGCATTTTGAGTTATTTGCAAATGCCACAATTTTCTTGTTTCAGCACATCTATAATTTCGTTTTTTCTCGAAATCTCATGCTGTAACGCCACAATGTTCTCTGATACACTTTCATTACCGGCACAAGCCTGCTTTGTTTTCGATGTTGTAACAACGGAACTTACTTTTTTTAGTTTAATTTCATATGCGCTGCAAACACTTACACCTTTTTGACACAATTTTTTGCACTTTACACACAAGATACTCGCATTTACACAGTTTTTTTTGCACACAATTCACTGGCCGTATTTTACTCGTTGTCGTCTTGTCCCTGAAATATTACATTTTTCAAATGAATAGATTTTCATAAAAAAACTTACTTGCTGAAATATTAGAAAATAAAAAACAGAAAAGTCGTCAAACAAGAATCTCCGTAACGTGTGGGAATTCTTCAATTTGGGAGGATTTCGATGATATCATCAATCAGCTTCAAGGAACCTCCGACCCAAGAACTGTAATGACTGTAGAGCCAGGCGTACTTATCTGCGATATATAGGTCTTGAAACAGTTATACCTTAAACTTCTGGGAATGTGGATACTGTTGTACCTACTGCTTCCGAAGAGATTTTGTATTCTAGCTATGTCTGTGCCCTGTGAGTGTAGCTTTTCAAATGGAGGACAGATATGTACCGAGAAAAGAAAAGAACTCACTTCAAGTAAAATTAGTCAGATTTTATTTCTAAATCATAGCACTGATTAGTTCCTTCCTTATAAACTCATATATTGTCATCTTGGTGGTAAACGACAACAGTAGATAATTTTGCGAGGTAGAATTTCAGTGATGGTGTAGTTTCTATATTACATTTTGTATTCAATAAAATTATGAAAAGTTAACAAGAATGAGTTTTATTTTCATAACTGTCCAATTTTATAAAAATTTCAGAGTTTCTTGTGCTGTTTTTAATATTTACTGGATACTAAACGTAGAGGTTTTTGGAAATTTTAATTGTAGGAGAGACGTAACGGAAAATTATTAATCCTTTTTCTATGTTCTTTCACAAAAGTTTAAAATGAAGTAAAACCACAGATACCTTAATCCTGAATTAAAAGGGTAAGGCTCTTCCATTTCAGTTTCTTTGGTAGGCGGTAGAGCTTGATGAATCGCAAAAAAGTATCAGTTCATTCCACTGAGTGAGCTGTTTTGATCTGATCCTGAAAACAAAGAGTTTGTCCATTTCTAATGTTCGTGTAGTGCGTTGCCCAAACAGTAAGACCACCAGTCCAGTAAACTCCCAAAGCTTCTGCTCAATTTCTTAATGAACCATGCAGTTTTCCCATTCCTGATGTCATAGGACTGTCTTAGAAAAATTATGAAAATACCACACCATTTGTAATGAGCACATATTTAATGGGAATTGGATGTGTCCTTCTAGTCTTTTGCAGCGTCATTTCTGAATAAAATATTCTCAGTTTTCAAGTCGCATTAATTCGAATAAAATTCTCGAACATAGGACGGCTATCTCCACCATCATCGTTACGAGCATAACCACTGACTGCTTGGGCTGTTTTTTTCCCTTTATTGTTATTTCATCCCCCTCACTCTATATATGTGTAGGGTGGGCTGTCAGCGGTACAGTTCTCCGCTCTTTAGACAAATGGCTTAAAAAAAAACATTTATAATGTGAAATACAAACAAAATTTGGGGTTGTTTTCTATTTTAAATTAAAAATGAAACATAGGAAATAAAAAAAACTGAAATGTAGACTTTCACCTGAAAATTCTTCTGATTAAAACACCAAAGCACTGCACTTTCACTTAAAATCTGACTGATCTGCACTAGGGTTAGAGGTAATGCTGGAGGGGATCGTATTTTCTATATGGTTAATGGGTTTGAGTAGAAAGATAGGGGTCTGTTAGATAGGAAAACTGTAGAGATGAGAGGTAGAAGCTGATGTGGATAGTGGGAAATACAGTCGGTGAGGAAGACAGAGTATGAGGAGCAATGTGTCATGTGACTGCAAGAGGAAAGGGATGGGGATAAGTGGAAAGGGAAAGGCAATAGGAGCCATGATGTGTAGAGGGATAGGAGGTGAAACATTGCAAATTAACTAAACAACTTTTTCAGTCTTTGCGGAACATTGCCCCAACGGAAACCACAAATGCATAATAGGTGTAGAAATCTTACGTAGAGGGAAAGGGGGCAAAACTAAGCAAGTTAGAAATTCTAGAAATTAAAAATCAACTGTGTGTATCCCCACAACTATTATTAAATGAGAAAACGCAATTCAGTTAATCACATTTTTTAGATGATATCACAACGCCTCGACGGAAGCAAACCTTTGGCTTTCAGTCCATGAGTGGATAACAGAAGGTCTAGGCTGATGCATAACTTTATTACTAGCTATGTTTAGTCACGTTTAGGGTAATTGCTGAATTGTGTAATTCCATACGTAATTTGCCAAAAAATGGTCATTGAAGTAATTTTACATTAACCATGGATCGATACAATAAGAAGTTGAGATGTTTATTTTTGCCTTATCATCGTGTTTATGTTTGGTTTATCATCTTTGAAATCAGTAATGTATTTGAAAATTGGCTTATAACCCGAAACGTAAGGTGTGCAGTAACCGCAATAAAATATGTGAAACAAGGCAAAAAGCAGTGTTTGTGTAGCTAAATATTTTTTATATTTCAGTTACGACAGTAACGTCTTTATACTCCAATTTCAGTGAATTAATAACTGAGATTCTGTGTTACTTACTTCCTTGACACTGTCTTCATTAGATGATGTGGTGTTTCCATTTTATTCTGAGCCAAGCCATACTTACTAATAATATTACTTAGGCTATTTAGTATATTCGGTAATGATTTACTGAAGATGCCTCTTGACTGTGCTATTAGATATTGCATATGCCTTCAACTATATGTTTGCACGTAATGTCTATATTTAGAGAAATCTTCGTTCTTTGTTTTTTTCACAGTCTAATTTTCTTACTTACTACCATATTTGTACCTACTAAATATGTTTACTATCTACTAACAAAGTTAAATACTTAATAACCACACTGCTCTGCAAAACTTAAAGACGAGATAGATAAAGTAACATAATATACTGACAACTCGGTGGAACTGAGTTAAAATACTGGAGTATGTTGTCTGAGATCTCCTTGCCGTGCACAAAAGGCTGGGCATCAAAGGGCTTGAGGTCAGCGTGACTTAAGTTTCAAATGGGGCTGGTCTCTCAAGACGAGGCTTTTGAAGGAACGGGAAATTGCTCTCCCTCTCTCTCTCTCTCTCTCTCTCTCTCTCTCTCTCTCTCTCTCTCTCTCTCTCTCTGTGTGTGTGTGTGTGTGTGTGTGTGTGTGTGTGTGTGTGTGTGTGTGTATGTGTGTGTGTTTCAATCAGCGAGCAGTTACGGTGCAACTGTGGTGGTGTTCTTCATTACAACATGGCCTGGAGACAAATTTTGGATTACTTCACGTTGGGAACAATCATCAGGAAACGGGAAGAGAGACGAAGCGTGATAGTGTAGCCCAGGAGTTTGGTTTTGCTCACAGTATTGTTTGACGTGGTTTCACGTGCATGAGAAGCGTTCCGAGTTAGAGGCACTGCTGCCCAAGGTAGAGGAGGTGGTCGACCATATCAACTACAGCAGCGGAAGACTGCTACATTGTGCAATAGGGAAGCGGAGACGAACATAAAAAAGCGGGTGCAGTCCCAACTACATTTAAAAGGGTTGCAAGGGACGCAATCTCGAGTTAAACAGTGGCACAATTACTTCGTTGGGTTAGTCTCTTTGCCTGACGACCATTACGTTGTATTCCGTCAACTGCGGCACATCGGCGGCAACGTTTGCGATGGTGCCAAGAGCATAGGGACTGGACCCAGGACGAGTGGATGAGATCAGATGCAGTCTGAGAAGCGATTCTGGACGTACCCTCATATGGCGAGAGGTGAAAACGCGTAATGAACCCAGGAACGTTGCCGAACATGATCGTTTCGTTGGTCCATGTGTTATGATATGAGGACACATGTTGCATGGGCGTACCGGCCTCAAAATCTTTGAAAACAGTACACTCATCGACCAGTGCTATTGTGACACTGTATTCCTTCCCCATGTGTGTCTTTTCAGGGATGCATTCAGCGTGACATCACTTTTACGGATGACAATGCCCGACTGCAGCGAACAGCGTAGGTGGAGGAGTTCTGGGAACGAGAGGATATTTGGCGGATGGACAGTCCTGCCCGTTCCCCCGACTTAAATCCTTTTGGGCAGGTGTATGATGCGTCAGGAAGACGTCCACATCCACCAACGACCATCCAACAGTTGTTAACCGTGCTGGTGGAGGAATGGGGGAGTACGTTGCAGAGAAAGCATTGTCGTCCTTGGTGATAACAAATCCTATTAAGAACCATGTCCCACTTTTTGTAATGTCCAAAGCATAACTATGAATGGTGGTGGCTTCAGTGAAACTATTGCCTTTGAATAAAAGTGTTATTTCTGTTGGTCTCATTGGGTATTTCTTTCATTTAGGTTCTGTACTATAATGTAGCAGTTTTTTCTATGTATGGTCCAAGTCGCATCGAGCTATGTTACTTAACAGTGACATATCACATGAATGTTACTTTCGTCGTTACGGTTTGCACAGCAGTTTAGTACCTCAGTCCTTTTAAGTACAAATCTTGCTTGTACCCTGAGGTGTACGTTCGCATGAGCTTGTGTAATTGTATTATAATGTTCTAACAAATGTTTTGCTTTTAATTTAAATACAATTTTAATTTAAATTACTACAGGTAATTTATGAACAACAGAATTTTCAAGTAGTACGCTTCATAGATGGTTTTCTGAATTTATAGTTTATGAACACAGAGCACAATTTGTTCACACTAAATAGGTATGGTGATACTTGCAATCCTGTGTTGTTCTTTCCGACACTAGTACGGTAATGCCTCTAGAGTCTGAAATATTCACATCTACGTAGATTTCATATCTAGTACTTTACTGGATTTACAATATATCTGCTACAATTTCGCAGTTTTCTTCTTTATTACATTTTCGCTTTGCATCACCTTGTAACATGCTTAATCAGTTACTTATGTTTCCCTGAGGAATCTAGAAATGTCTTAACCACCCTCTGTTTACCACCCTCTTTATGTGTACCTCCGTCATTCATCACTCATACCATCGCCACATATCGTGGAGAATTGGTTCTGAAATCATAGAAATTGTATCGCCTGCAGTTTCCACCTTCACTTGCAGGGGTATATCTAATGTAGTTGAAGAGTAATTGGACATCTTACTTTCGTTCCTTTTTATGTCATTATTTTATTTTTTGGGGATGTCCAGAGGTGAATGTCACACTCAGGTAGAGAGGAAAAATAGATAGACATTTAGAACCAAGGAATGCCTACTCACTTCCCTTAAATGGAAAACCCGATGCTACATTTCTCCTTCCCCCACGCTACAGCCGATCGACAGGCGTTTAGTTGGACTTTTTACAAATTGCCTCACTCTCGACTGATAGTTCAATCACACACGCAAAGAAAAGTAAAAGAAGAAAGTAATTTTGAGCAGCCATACCTATGCGTGAGGTGGGGTCGCCATTATAACCAGCCGCTGCAGCCAGTTGTCCGTGGCGCACATTAACGGTAATTCAGCTACTCGCCACAACGCAGTACAAGTCAAGGAGCTGGCGACTGCCTCCATGCGTTTTATTTTCAGCAAAAGTGCGTGGTTCTCTACTACATTCTGTCCAGAACACAGACGCCCTTCAACAACTCCTCTCGACATTACTGGCGTAAACGTGAATATATGAGCTGGCAGTAGCAGCCAGAGAATTCACGCGGTCGTTGCAAATAGATTTATACACTTCAATTACACGCCGCAAATGTACTTTCCACTCACGTTACGTCTTCTTTAGATATATCCCTCGCGCAGCAGATATCGTACGGTCGTATGTCCATTGATAGCTTTCACCTTCAATTGAACGAGGATCGCTACAAACGATTAAAAAGCTGCTTGAGTATATGCACTGAGTATTCAAGCTCTGTCACTGTCTTCGATTTGCAATGTTAACTTTGATTGCGGAAGAACTTCAAGAAGGTGTAGACGTAGTCAACAGAGCTGAAAATTAATTACACTAAAACCAAAACAAGGTTTTAACAGTTTACTGCAAAGAAGGCGGAGTAGATTAACAATCATGTTGTTGAACTGTTTGAAGAGTTCTTGTAAGTTGGACTGCTGCATAGATGATGAAATAAATTAAAAAGAATACAAAACTGTCTTTGAAGTTCAGTTTGCAAACCGACTGACATGTCGAAAGTTCATTTTTTAGGTTCCAAAGCAAATTGCCAATGGATGTGAGACGAGAAGTCTACGATCGCTTTTTTATGCCAGTCTAACCAATGGCAGTAACCCAAAGACCATCAATGGGGAAATCATCGAAATACAGAATTTGCCAAGAGACATTCGAAAGCACTATGTTGGAAACAACGCGATGGGTCGAGAAAAGAAGCAACTGCGTAAGAAGAAAGGCATGAGTTGACAATAGCATGCATGTCTGTTATGAAATTGAAATGGGCATGGCATACAAATGCAGTTACTAGCTTAGCGGTAATATTAGTGGTAATATTTGCATTTTTCTTTAGAAGACAAATACCAATTTTCACAGATTTAACTTTAAAAATGATTTAATATAACGAAATACATATTTTAGGAGATTTAGTTTCAAAAATTCCTTTGTAATGAAATATTTCCACAAAAACTTTCAACTGCTATTTTACCCCCTTACTGGTTCAATTTCCAAAAATACTGAAGCATGTAATTTTTTTATTTATGAGTTTCATAAAATATTTCATTTACTATTTCACCACTGTCAGGGTTGAATTTCTATAAACACTGAAAAATATACTTTTTATTTCTAACTGAGAAGTGAAACACTAATTTTCATATATGTAACTTTCAAAATACTTTAGTAGTTCTTTAGTAATGACATATTTTCAAAAAACACGTTCACCCACTATTTCACCCCCATAGGGGTTAAGTTTCAAAAAATGCTGAAGCATGTATTTCTTTACTTCTGATTAAGAAACCAAGTACCAATACCAATTTTCGTAGTTTTAGCTTCAAAACTGACTTAATAGCGACATATTTTCAAAAAAACTTTTCATCCCCCATTTCATCCCCTTGGACGGGTAATTTCGATAAAATAACGTCTATGGCGATGCCTACAGTATCATATCAACGCCTCTCCCAATTTCAAGCTTTTATCTTTAGTGGCTTGGGCAGAGCGATGACGACTCAGTCAGCACATTTCCTTTTGTATGCAGAGATTCCTAATGCAAGACAAAGAAAACTCTTCACTGCTTTCTTATTGATAAGACATGAACAAGAGAACCATATATTTGTAGATGAGTTGACAAAAATAGGAAACCGGTGAAATGAACTTCATACATAAAGTGATATTTTAATCTTCTGATGAGTATGCGCAGTCATTAACACGTGTGGCCTGCTAAAATTGTGTGACCGACCAGTATGCGAACACGGACCCTGCCTTCGGCGGTCAGTGCGTTACTCAGAGCATCAACTTGTCCTCAGTTTTTTTGCATAGCTTCCAAACTTCGTCGAAGTTGTCCCACGATGTTGCGGAACTGGCAGCAAAGGAAATTATGATTTAATGTCCCGTACATGACGATTTCATTGCAGATGGAGCAGAATCTCGTATTTTTCCAGAATGAGCAATAAAAATGGCTCGTCCTTTTCGGAGGAACCACGCTCGTTTGTGTCTTAATCAGAGTAGAGAAACCACAGAAAAGCTAAATTTCTGTGGCTGGATAGTGATTTGATCAACCAGCGTGCATGCCTATGTACGGATTTGGGTTCAAGTCCCCGACCAGCCTACTGAACGAACTTGCACGTGCTTTTTTTTTTTAACAATTAGATTAAGTTAGTAATATCTGGAGAAGTCCGAAGAGTCCGTTATCTAACATTCGTTCAAAGCTGACTGTGTTACTTATGATGATAACTATACAGAAGCACCAAAGAAACTGGTATAGGCATGCGTATTCAAACACAGAGAGGTGCAAACATGCGGAATACGGACCTGCGGTCGCCAACGCCTACATAAGACCATAAGACAAGTGTCTGCCGCAGTTGTTAGAACGATTACTGCTGCTACAATGAGAGGATATCTAGATTTAAGTGAGTTTGAACGTGGTGCTATTGTCGGTGCACGAGCGATAGGACACAGTATCTCAGAGGTAGCGATGAAGTTGAGATTTTCCCGTACGACCATTTCAAGAGTGTACCGTGAATATCGGGAATCCGGTAAAACATCAAATCTCCGACATCGCAGCGGCCGGAAAAAGACCCTGCAAGAACGGGACCAACGATGTCTGAAGAGAATCGTTCAACATGACAGAAGTGCAACCCTTCCGACAATTGCAACAGATTTCAATTATGGGCCATCAAACAAGTGTCAGCGTGCTAACCATTCAACGACACATCATTCTTATGGGCTTTCGTAGCCGAAGGCCCACTCGTGTACCATTGATGACTGCACGACACAAAGCTTTACGCCTCGCCTGGGCCCGTCAACACCGACATTGGACGATTGGTTACTGGAGATATGTTGTCTGGTCGGACGAGTCTCGTTTCAGATTGTATCTAGCGGATCGGCGTGTTCCGGTATGGAGACAACGTCATGAATCCATGGACCCTGCATTTCAGCAGGGGCTGTTCAAGCTGGTGGAGTCTCTGTAATGGTGCGGGGCGTGTGACGTTGGAGTGATATGGGGCCCCCGATACGTCTGCAGGTAACATGTACATAAGCATCCTGTCTGATCACCTGCAAACATTTATATCCATTGTACATTCCGACGGACTTGGGAGATTCCAGCAGGACAATGCAACATCCCACTCGTCCAGAATTGCTACAGAGTGGCTCCAGGAACACTCTTCTGAGTTTGAACACTTCCGCTGGCCACCAAACTCCCCAGACATGAACATTATTGAGCATACCTGGGATGCCTAACAACGTGCTGTTCAGAAGAGATTTCCAGCCCCTCGTATTCTTACGGATTTATGGACAGCCCTGCAGGATTCATGGTATCAATTCCATTCTGCACTACTTCAGAAATTAGTCGAGTCCATGCCACGTCGTGTTGCGGCACTGCTGTGTGCTGGTGGAACCCTACACGATACTAAGCAGGTATACAAGTTTCTTTGGCTCTTCAGTGTATATAACAAAGTAAAGAAATAAGAATGGAATTACATTCAGAAATAACGCGTTCCATGTTACTTCTTGTGATTTAGATGTATGTTGGTCTGGAGTATACTTGGTTACAATGATGTGACGAAATAGAGAAGAATGAAAATTTACTTCATATTCATTGAGCGTAACGAAGTAAAAGCAGATACAAAGTTTATAAGATGAAAATAATTATTCCTTCAAATGGTGTAAATTTTTGGAGATAAGGGTAAATAGTTTGACTTAGGATACATTTCTATCATGGCTCAAATGGCTCTGCGCACTATGGGACTTAACATTTGAGGTCATCAGTCCCCTAGACTTAGTACTACTTAAACGTAACTAACCTAAGGACATCACATACATCCATGCCCGAGGCAGGATTCGAACCTGCGACCGTAGCGGTCACGCGGTTCCCGACTGAAGCGCCTAGAACCGCTCGGCCACGCCGGCCGGCTTATAACGTGGAAAAATTCTGTCTTACCGACTGGGACATTGACGGAAGCAGAAATGTCGTGGTTAGCATTTAGACGTACCCGACCACGGACGCCCGGTTTACTCCTAACCTTTCACATTCTAAGGACAAGGTTCGTCGGAGCTTTTTGTATCCAATGCGTGTGATGCGCGCCTCAACCTTGCAATGTGTTCTGCACTGTTTCTTCTTTTATTTTCGATCACAACAGGAAGCAGTGCTGTAGACAGAAGCACAGTGCACTCATTTCCTAGAGCTAAGAGAACGTATGCAACAGAAACGATCACCTTATTTTCAAACGTTTTTCAAATTCTTATCATTCGACCAATGGAGATCCTTTTGCAATACTTTTAATGGAAGATAACTAAGCACACTTTGTAGATGGCGGATAATATCAGCAGGCTGCTATTGATTTATTTGAAGTGACAAAAGCTAGCCTCATGACCAGATTTCATGAGTTCTCCTATATATGTAGCATTTCGATAGCGGACGAATGATTCTCAAGAGTACATACGGAGTGATCAACCATTATATGACGCGGACATTAATTATTGGCTTATATCACCTACACATTTTGACACGGGTGATTACTGAGAAATTCTGACGAATCCAGGAATATAGTGAACAAGTAAACAACGGAGTGGAGAAAGATCGCGGAAAATCTGGATCCTGAGAGAATGAAGATATTCTTCCGGTGAGAATATTTATGGTTTTGTAGAAATGAGATGAAAACAGCGATCGTAAATCCAATTGGAATGCTGGCGAAAGCTAAGGTCAAACATAACCAAAATCAAAACAGTGCTTGATTACAGATGATTTCAAGTGATCATAGACTAGTAAATTGCAGAGAAAAAGCCGGCCGATGTGGCCGTGCGGTTAAAGGCGCTGCAGTCTGGAACCGCAAGACCGCTACGGTCGCAGGTTCGAATCCTGCCTCGGGCATGGATGTTTGTTATGTCCTTAGGTTAGTTAGGTTTAACTAGTTCTAAGTTCTAGGGGACTAATGACCTTAGCAGTTGAGTCCCATAGTGCTCAGAGCCATTTGAACCATTTTGCAGAGAAAAACATATAAACAGTTAGAGTGGAGCAAGGAACTCGTGAGGCAGGAGATCAGAAAAGTAGACTATGAGAATTTATTTAAAAATTGAAAGGTACAGCAGATTTAATTAAGCATCAACTTCAGCGTATTTTAAAATATAGTGGACTTAAAACTATACACGGAAAGAGAAAATGTTTAACACATTTGCTTATGCAGACAGTATAAGATGTTACAATTATGAATATGAAAAAGAGAGGAAACATTCAAAAGGAATGAGGCGTATATTAACGATAAGACGAAAATTTCAAGGAAGTGTCATATGTAACATAATAAAGTATGACGAATAAAAAAAAAAGATGATACGTAGCCGAGAAAATTTGGGAAGTTAATGTGAAATATTGATTTGAGAAGAAACTGAAAACCGAAAAAAATTTAAAAAATCAAAACAAAAAACGTTCAAATGTGTGTGAATTCCTATGGGACCAAACTGCTGAGGTCATCGGTCGCTTGACGTACACACTTCTTAAACTAACTTATGCAAAGAACAACACACACACATCCATGCCCGAGGGAGGACTCTAACCTCCGGCGGGAGCGGCCGCGCAATCCGTGACATGGCGCCTTAAACCGCGCGGCCACTCCGAGCGGCTCAAAACAGGAACTTTTCTTGGGTAGATAACAAACTTTACCATTTAAGATGGTAGCTGGTACAGTAACTTACTACAGAGAGAAAATTGTTCAGGCAGTCTAAGACTTCTGTAAGTGTTCGTATATATCGGTAAATGTGTAAGCTGGAAGTTATGCCAGATGAAATATATCAACCATTCTGCCGCAAGAAGACAGGAATGGTGCTAACATGGATGCTGACACAACTTCAACATACGCTCTACTAAATACCGCTGGGAAACGAGCTATTGATTTAACTTATACAAACTGCTCTGGAGAGTGTGTGTTACTATTCTGGAAAGCATATACATTAACGGTAAAGCTTCCGTACGAGTTGATCGGGATAGTAGAAAATTCAGAATTGAAAGACGAGGGAGGAAAGGAGATTCCATAGCACAAAAACTATTCTCAACAGCCATAGTGGAAGTTTTCATATTGTTCAACTCGGAAAACAAGGAATTCCTCGTTTATGGAAAATATCTCAAAAACCGTTGTTATCTTGCCTCTAATGCAATAAATTTCAGGACGACCATTAGAACTTATTAGAGGAGGTCTGAAAGTAGATCTGAAAATCAATTTTAATAACATTACAGTAATTTACAGTGAACGCATACAACGAAGCTACAGAACCAGTTGCAGTGTTTTTTGACCAACGAGTTGGTGGACCATGCACACACACACACACATACACACACACTCACAGGCGCGCGCACACACACAAACACAAACACACACACACACAGACAAAAGAATAGTGAATATGGTGTGGAATGTTTTTGGTGTTTCCTTACTTTTGTCGTCCTGCTATATGTTGGTGAAAAAGATAATGGATGAAGAAGTTTTCTGGTGGCCTTTGTCAGGAAGTAGATGCCAAATGAGTAATAATTTTAAGTAAGCAATGAAATTTCGTGATTTAAGGTGACACAGGTGCTATAGAAGTGTAAGATTCGCTTGCCTCCCTGAGAAACGTCACAGTTAGATGGTATGATGTGTCCCAAAACCTTGAGGATATTTTTCCATACTTTAACAGACTGGTTGGTAGAAAAATTAGTGTCTACGTATTTCGTGACCTAAACCTATATGACAAAAATAAAATGAAAGATAAGGAAGTGCACTGATTAAAATACAGCACTCGCCTTCAGGAGGAGCAGAGTTCTAAATCTTCGGCCGAACCCATATTTAAGCGTTTTCCCTACATCTTTTAAAACAAATGCTGAAACCATTTCCTTCCCCATTTTGTCCAGTCCCACCTTGCGCTCCGTCTCTGATTACCGTGTCGTCAGTCGAACATTAAACCCTAAGCTCGCTTCCTGTTTCTAAATGTTCCTTCAAAAAACAAAATTAAATATTTTTCCCGTAACTATGATATTACTGCAAAGATGAATCACGCAAAGGATGTCAAATTAAAAACCTTCCAGACGCCTAGTTTCCAAACTTTTTTATTTGGCTACCAGTTTCAGCGTTTTACTACGCCATCTTCAGGCCCCTGACCGACGTGTGGGAAGATTCTACCTCGGTTGTGATAAAAACAGGGGCCAGCAATACTGGTATTAGTAGATTTCTGCTTGCTATAGCGATCACCTGCCGATGATAGCGCAGTAAACCGCTGAAACTGGTAGCCAAATTCAATGAGTTTGGAAACTATACGACTGGAAGGTATATAATTTGACATCTTGTATCGAACAGCCGAGTCCCGGAATCATCTCTATAAAGATGGACATACAGAGAATCACGCAAATTCCGTAACAACTGGTGTTAACAAATAGCTTAAACCCCGAAAAATAAAAACATCCCATACAGCAATAATATCTCTATTGGCATGGATTTCGATAACACCGATGTTGCCAAATTTATGGAATGGGGAAGGTAGTGCACTGTCTACGACTGCTTGCAAGGAGTGACGTCGAACAGCTTGTGACGTTAATCGCCATTTCGAATGCTGCAGAACGAGCGTCAGGGGAACATGCTGAGTAATTCATAAAAGAAAATACATAGCCGCGTGGTGAGGATAGGATTTCCCACCCACAATAGTTGCTGCGAGTGTACGAATGACATCGGAAAATTTACCTCGAGAATTTTGGAAAATCGGCCATGTCCAGAAATTATATGACTGACTCCTACCAGTAACAGTTAAGTCGTGATAAAACCAAGTACATCGGAAGAGAAATTGCAAAAAGTTGTTTATGCTATAATAGGCTAATTGATCTGACCTAGACTTCAGGAACTATTCTTGTTTTAAGGTACATTATTTTGTACTTTGCTATAAAATTAATAAATGGCAACCAAAAATTGCTGCATTGCAAAATGGATAATGTTTCTCAAGCATTATGCGGAGATAATTGTGGTACAATAATTCGATTACGAGTCCGACGCTGTACACGCTGAAGTATCCATGGTTATTAATTCACAAGTAATTGAAAAATGAGATACAAACATGCGCGACAACATGTGTTCGAACTGATCCATAAAAATATCAATAAAACAACCAATTGTAGACGCATGTGTGTTTTATATAAGTACTTTATGATGTTAATTTTCTTAATTATAGTAAAACTGTAGGTATAAATTCTGAGCACACCACAAGAAAAGTAATTGAAAGCACTTACAGAAAATAAAATAGTATGATTGTCTGCTGTAAATTATAAACAAGTTTCTGTTTCTCCCATAGTATAACAAAAAAGCAAAAAACTCTAAGCTCTGTGCGTTTACTTAAATACGTTTTCTGTTTCTGCTACCTTTCTGGTTGACGCATCGTTGTGTTCCTTTTGATGTTTTTGGATTTACTGTAGTTTCTACGGTTTACATTTAGTAAGAGCACTACTTAGTGTTATCTTAAGAGAATTAAGTTCCCAGATATATGGTGGGGAAAAGTATATACAAGAAATATGCGGAGGCACAGACGAGAGAACAGTTTTGGCAGCGTTGGGAAAGAGAACCTGGGTTATCCTGGTTGGCATTATTGCAATTTTTGTTCGCTGTATGTAGCGTGAATCTTTGTTGTAGATCGTGAAGTGTCTTGCAAGAAAAATAAGGAATACACTTTTAAAAACTGTCTCGAACAACGAATCACAAGCAAAATACATATTTAAGACCTGGCTACAAACAGACCCGACCCTTAAACGACTATCACCAGTGAGAGAGGTTCAGTAACCGTGATGATTTCGTTGGTGAGGTAATTACCAAAGTTAAAATGATCGTCAAAAAAGTTAGGGAAATATATGTATTTGGTTGAATTGACAGTCTCTATCAACTAAATTGAAGGATGAACTGAGAAAATGATTTCAGATCTGGCAAAAGCAGAACAGTTATGCTTAAAGGTGAAGAACGTCATAAACCACGATGTTGATAAACATGTATCAGTTCAAGTAATGAAAGACGCCAAAATCTCAACTTTGTTCAGTGGTACCATTTCTGGAATATTGCGAGCACAGAAACAGTTACTCTCTCGCTATAAAAGATGCTGCAGGGAGACCGACAGAGAAGAGTTAAAACAATTCGTACATTCGTCAGAACGGCCATCCGCGAATTCCACCATAGTTTTCGCAGTCAGATCCTAGTAAAAGATCTGCCGGAAAATTCTAGGAAATTATGGTTTTATGTGAAGCAAATTAACGGGTCGAAAGTTTTCGTTTAATCTCTCGTTGAAACTGAACACAGCAGACAAAGAGCAGAAATACACTGCTGGTTATTAAAATTGAAAAAATATGAACGCAGGATGCAACAAACGTTCGATTGCTACATGTCTGTATATGCAAGAAATTAGCATTTCAGCGCAAAGACACAAAGAAGATAGAAGTGTGGAAACACCAGACGATGGGTCATCGTGAAAGTGGCAGGCCACCACCGACTAGCACCTACGGTGGGCGAACACCGGAATAGAGCTGAAGCAACATTAGGACCCACGAGAAATACGGGCCCAACGAACTTTTGACGTCACACTAGTAGCCTTGTCCGTCGTACTTCGCGAACGCTCGCCTCTGTGCAGGGCTCACAGGAAATCAGTATATCAATGAAAAGGTACCCACTAACGATCTCAACCTTTTTGTGGGCTATCGAGAGCTTGCATGCATTTAACCATGCAGTTAAGAATTATCAAACTCGTCTGAAATAGTTACTCCCTGGCACTCACAAGACTTACAGTGTCACATGGTGTGACATACGTACGGCGGCTTGTCTTTCACGTGGGCCTCGATCAACATGGAGCGACGTGGCCATATCTGTCATTCAAGCTCAGTTCGACTCGACATCCATTCGGGTGGCAGAAAAATGTAGTAGCACTGTATACTAAACTTTGCATCCCATATACCCCCAAATCCCCTACAAATTTAATCACGTTTTCTTCCTAGTATACTGTGCACATAGTTAAGTTATTTATTATCCATCTTTGTGTTGCAATTTTAATGGCTGTCAGTGAATTTAATTCCTCATTCAAAAATGTATTTATGCATGAAGATACTACTGTACCAATGTTTCACAGCTTTCTTGTCCTTCTTCAGCCTCTAAATGTCCATTTGTGAACGTGGGCCTCTTCCAAATATGTCCATGTGGATCTTTGCTGAGCGGTGTGGATCCAGATTTCCCCCCCCCCCCCCCCCCCCCCCGCATGTCATTAGATGTCGTCTCACTACCTCGCTGACCACGTATCCTACCCAACGACGCTTCAGTCTCTTTATCCGCCCAGCAATGTCACAAACCCCCGTTCTTCTTCTTATCTCTTCGTTCTTGATCCTGTCTCTAAAACTAACTCCTAGCATTGCGAATGCCATCCAGGTGAGGCAAATTCGGCGGATGATCTCTGCTATCTCATTATTTTTTTCATGTTTGAGCTATGTCTCAGATAAATGTATTTATTGATTCTATCCAGTGCATTTTTTTCGATGGAGACCTTAATACTGACAGGGCTCATGACTGATCTTTTGAAGGTTAATTTTGAGACCTACAGCTTGCGAAGTATTTTTGAATTCTCTAATCATTGTTGATAGTTTGTGTCGCTGCTACAGGGGTTGATATCATCAGCGAAGATGGCTGAGATGTTTTCCATGTACGTTGACATATTTCTGTCCTCAGGATAGACATTTGAACACATCCTCCAGTGACAAGGTGAGTAACTAAGGTGAGATTGTGTCTTCTTGTCTGGTGCCCCTTCTCAGGGGAACCTTTCCAGTTATCCATTCTTTCTGTACTTTCTCAGCTAGAGAAGCAAACTCGTAGATGTTGAGGATGAAATAGGTATATATGTAGTTAATGCGGACTCTGTTCATCGACTTCCGTACTGGCCAGATTGAGCGCCTTTTGGTAGTCTATGAAGGCCATATGATGTGGGCTGTCATACTCCGCACATTTCTCTATCAGTGTGTGTACTGCGTCAATATGGTCAATTTGAAAACTTTTCTGAATCCCGCCTGTTCGACTGGCTGGTAAAAGTGAAATTTCTGACTGAGGTGTTTCGTAATGATTTTTGTTAACAGGTTGTAAAAGATAGGTAAAAGTCCAAGAGGCCTGTAATTCTCGATTTTCCTAGTGTCACCTTTTTTGAAGACGGCAATGACTTGTAGACTCACAAACTGGGTATTTCAATATTAACACTCACACACGGAAAACAGTTAAAACTGTTTAACGCGATACGACACCACTTCTTGTCGGAATTCCAGTTAGACTTCACGTTGTATATGTTGCAGAATTAGCTCCTTTCCTACCTCACTTTTATCGAAAATCTGTTGTGCAGCGAAGAAACCTGCGTGACTGGAAAAGACATGCACAGAGTTATAGACCCAGATCACTGATAACCGTTTGTTGCAAGATCCTAGAGCATGTCCTAAGCCCAAATATTTTGATGTTCATTTAGAAATAACAGGCTTGTCTCAAAATATCGGCACAGATCCCGGAGAATACCATTCTTGTAAAAACCGGATTGCACTATTCACATTTGCCATCTTGCAAATAACAGATGCAGGTGAATAGATAATCTGCCTTCCTAGATTTATAAAAGTCGTTCGGCACTCTGCTTCATCGTCAGCTACTAACCCAGATACGAAGATACAGAGTATATTCTCAGGTATCGTATTGACTATGGTAGTTTTCCATTGAATTCTGAGCTTAGAGTTGGGATAAACTGAAGCTACTTCATATTTCATTGATTTACCTGCAGCTTTAGCCGTGCTGAATTATTTGAAAATTTGATTGGATTTAATAATATCTTGGACTTAGTGAAATATTAACCCAAGCTTGGGAACATTACTAATGCGTTTGCAGGCTACTGAACTTGCGATTTATGGTTTGTAAACATATTTTGGTGGAATAAACAGCCATACTGAAAACTAATTCACTGTTGATGCCTGAGTCGGTTCTGCCACAATTCTACATATTTATAATTTTAATTGTAGCTTAGGAAGCTCTAGGTAACAGATTCTAGGAATTGTGATGTATGAACATTACTTGAGAATATCGAGCCACTGTTAGTCATAGTGGGCATATATTTCTCCACTGACCTCTCGGTAATTCTTCAGATGGCTAATGATTGGAGGTTTTGAGATATTTTACGTCAGCTGTTAAACCACCCTGATTTACGATTTCTTAGATTCCTGACGTCATTCCAGACAAATGCCAGTTCCTTGAGTAAGATATTGATCAATTTCCTTATCGGTTGTTAATAAACTGGGCTACAGCTCTATCTTACGTCTTTGACAGGACTTTAAGTAAAATCTTCGTTTTGCACTATTCAGATTTCAAATTGCAAATGCGATGCATCGAGGCAGCAAGGTGTGTGCGTGTGCTGTTTTCTGAATTTCGAAAACTTTTAGAAGTGGCATCGATCACAATAAACTTCACAAAAAATATTCAGACAGTGTCAAGAATATCAACTGGGACTAAACGCTGTTAAATATAAGGTAGTTCATTTCAGAAAGCAGTAAGACGTAATGACTTGCAGTCAGTCTTTTAGTTTTCTCGTACAGGATCTGCCCTGTCATTCTTACAGTTCACTCAGCGTGGCAAAGTTTTCTCTTGTAAACATCTTCAGCAATTTGCTATTCAATGTAATGTGTGTTTTGATAATTCGATGTCATCAGGTTCTGATTACTCTGAATCGTGAGTCACAGATAGTTGGAGGTGGGGGGAAGGGAGAGGGAGGAGGGAGATGACCAATGAACTGTGATTTCAAATAAGGGTAATTAAATCATCAGGTTATGTATTTTTATTATTAATTCTTTGACTAATTATATTGCATCGATTAATTATTTGGGTTTCAAGTCACAGCACAACCATATAAAGTGGCGAAAAATGAGCGATTTGTAAAAGAGTACCTAATTAATGACATTGTTTTAATGATGATGATATAACATAAGTATTGGTAGATAATAAGAACAAATGAAAATAGCCTGGACGAGGAATGCCTATCTTGGAGCATTTGATCTCTGGAGCATGAGTTGTTTACGTATAAGCATGGTTTGATTTCGGAGTGTTGCAGCAAATGCTGATGTGTTGACCTCACCAGCATCATTACGTTGTGTTGCAGAATGATGGTTGGAATTTTGTAGTGGAACTTCGCATCTCAGCATGACAGCTGCAGTCAATGTTAGTTTAACTCTGCCAAACCCTTCATTAGGACGTTAGTTTGCTGCACCTATACGAGTGTCTTATAGCCATTCTCACCAGGATGGAGAGAGGAACAAACAGAGATACAAAGTAGACAGGACTTACCATTTCTCATGGGTCCCGAATTAAAAATGACACCGCACTTGCCTCTTGCCTGCATTCCGTCTTACGCTGCAGCATAAGGCGTCTCTGTGTCACTGCCAGAACATTAAGTCTCTTAGACGTTCCATCAGAACCATGAAACCATCGGATTTTAGTGGGATAAGTCAGAGAAGCCCCTATCAACACCTAAGACCCTGTATACATGGTGCAGGTGAGATCTATAGCCGCAGACGCCATAAGCGCAAGTCCAGAGACTTTATCATCTTCGCGTTATCTATTGTTCTCTCTGGACTACGGAGCCACTGTTTCGTAGCTATTAGATGGAAGTTTATTATAGGGCGCCAGTAAGCAGTTCTTGTTGCTTTTTCCTCTCATTTTCCTCGCAGTTTCTCTTTTTTTATCTGCGCTGCCAACAAATGTGGGAGCGTATGAACCTTGCCTCAGGTGTGTTTCACCTTGAAACTGACATTGCAAATGGCTCGCTGGTACCTACTTCCTTGTGACCGTCCGCCGAGTAACGGGAGCGAAGGAAGCGTCCTCCGCTACGGTTTTACAGGGACGGGGTCACCCTGGACTGGCGTTGTCATATGCCGAAGGTTATTCCTTTTAAGATTTGAGACATTGTGCTGCCGTGGGTGCCTTAACATGCCAAGATGACTTCGATAAATTAATATGTTTAAGAGACGGACTCTGTGATTGGAAGTTGCCTATTCAATTACACTTTCATGTTTTGGCCACTTTATTTTCGCTTTCCAAAATGTTGAGTTCATCAGTGCAATGTTTTGGAAGTTCATACAATGGCTACCTTCGATTAGTCGACCCAGACTCTTTGGATTATTGCTTCGTGTCTCCACTGGAGCATTTTAGTACCTTTGGGGCTGCTATGGCTCTCAGCCCATTCTGAGCATTTGCTATTCTGTTGCCTGCTCTCGTCTATTCTACATTCTGTTCGCTGCCTTTCGTCTGCTTGATTCCTTTGCGTTCTGGAGTCGGCGTGATGCGTATTGGTGACCTGCAATCCTTACAATTATTTGGCGTGGCCGCTAATAGACAATGTGTCGGTTATTTCAGTCTTGTGCTAAATATTCGCACAGTCATTTTGCAATCTTTCCATGCACAAAACTCCCAGTGACTTGTAACGTGAAACGGTCTCCTTGCGTTTAGTGACACAATGGCTAATAGATTATTCGCTTTTTGTAAAAAAGAAAGCTTATTTATTGGATAGAGTAACATCTTTTCAATTCTTTGCGCTGTACATTCAGACTTAACATCCCTTTCTTGAACTACAAAATCTTTAGTGTCTTGTGGAAGACGTATCTCGAAAACATGTAATTTAGTGATCTTTTCTAGAATTTCACTTCACGTTACATAAACTGAGAGCCCATGTGGTCTTTGCAATTTTTCTACGCTGTTATGAGAACATTTAGGCTATTCGTAAAATTTGTCTGAATTATTTCGCTCAACATATACCGTTCATTTGTTACCGTACATAAAACAGTTCCATGATGATGATGATGTTTGGTTTGTGCGGTCATCAGCGCCCGTACAAAGTCCCAATTTGTACACAGTCCAATTTTTACACAAACCAATCGAGCCACTGTCACAAATGATGATGATCCAGAGGCAGCGACGCTAGCCACTAGATCACGAGCTGCAGACAAAATAGTTCCATGCTGCCGTGCCGCCATCTCGTCCACGCCTACTGCAATAAGCTCTGTCATAGCAATGACCAGTCATAGCATCAATGGTTTAATAATTCAGTTCTACGCTACTATTGCAGTCTACTAATAATAAATACCCAGTTCCTTGCACGAACCAAATTACAGGCACGAAAAGGTAGGTTAATGGGCTCTAATCTGGGATAAAAATGATTTTGGACCTATATGCATAGTGTTTCTCGTATAACAGTGACATATCTCTTGGAACACGTAATTGTCACGGGGATCCTATTCCCAACAGTATGTGGAGATCATCAACGAACTTCCAGCATGCTGGAGTAGCTTGGGTCAGCAACTCCAGTTAACCAATAGCTCAATCCGTATGCACTGAAAATGTACATTACACATTTTTTTAAATCTTCGGAGACGCCATTTTCGACTTTGTTATGTTGATTGGAAAATGGGTTTCTGACTGAAACTAGTCATCGAATACAATATATATATATATATATATATATATATATATATATATATATATATATTTGGAACTTGGACTGTTTTTTCGTTCTATCACCTCATTGGTTTAATGAAGAATTTGGCTCGATACTGGAAACACAAGTGCGAAATTTTGGTGTTGAACACGTTAAGCACACTACTGGCCATTAAAATTGCTACACCACGAAGATGATGTGCTACAGACGTGAAATTTAACCGACAGGAAGAAGATGCTGTGATATGCAAATGATTGTCTTTTCAGAGCATTCACACAAGGTTGGCGCCGGTGGCGACACCTATAACGTACTGACATGAGGCAAGTTTCCAACCGATTTCTCCTACACAAACAGCAGTTGACCGGCGTTGCCTAGTGAAACGTTGTTGTGATGCATCGTGTAAGGAGGAGAAATGCCTACCATCACGTTTCCGACTTTGATAAAGGTCGGATTGTAGCCTATCGCGATTGCGGTTTATCGTATCGCGACATTGCTGCTCGCGTTGGTCGAGATCCAATGACTGTTAGCAGAATATGGAATCGGTGTATTCAGGAGGGTAATACGGAACGCCGTGCTGGACCCCAACGGCCTCGTATCACTAGTAGTCGAGATGACAGCCATCTTATCCGCATGGCTGTAACGAATCGTGCAGCCACGTCTCGATCCCTGAGTCAACAGATAGGGATGTTTGCAAGACAACAACCATCTGCACGAACAGTTCGACGACGTTTGCAGCAGCTTGGACTATAAGCTCGGCGACCATGGCTGCGGTTACCCTTAACGTTGCATCACAGACAGAAGCGCCTGCGATGGTGTAGTCAACGGCTAACCTGGGTGCACGAATGGCAAAACGTCATTTTTTCGGATGAATCCAGGTTCTGTTTACAGCATCATGATGGTCGCATCCGTGTTTGGCGAAATGGCGGTGAACGCTCATTGGAAGCGTTCATTCGTCATCGCCATAATGGCGTATCACCCGGCTTGATGATATGGGGTGCCGTTGGTTACACGTCTCGGTCACCTCTTGTTCGCATTGACGGCACTTTGAACAGTGGACGTTACATTTCAGATGTGTTACGACCCGTGGCTCTACCCTTCATTCGATCCCTGCGAAATCCTACATTCCAGCAGGATAATGCACGACCGCATGTGGCAGGTCCTTAACGGGCCTTTCTGGATACAGAAAATGTTCGACTGCTGTCCTGGCCAGCACATTCCCCAGGTCTCTCACCAATTGAAAACGTCTGGTCAATGGTGGCCGAGTAACTGGCTCGTCACAATACGCTGTCACTTCTCTTGATGAACTGTGGCATCGTGTTGAAGCTGCATGGGCAGCTGTACTTGTACACGCCATCCAAGCTCTGTTTGACTCAATGCCCAGGCGTATCAAGGTCATTATTACGGCCAGAGGTGGTTGTTCTGGGTACTGATTTCTCAGGATCTATGCACCCAAATTGCGGGAAAATGTAAAAATATGTCAGTTCTAGTATAACATATTTATCCAATGAATACCCGTTTATCATCTGTATTTCTTCTTGGTGTAGTAATTTTAATGACCAGTAGTGTAGCATCCTGGTGCAATTACTGAGTTTCAGCAATCGTTGATGTTGGTAGTCGGACTTCCGTTACTTGTGGAAAGAACTGTATACTAGAAGTGGGCCGGCCGGGGTGGCCGAGCGGTTCTAGGCGCTACAGTCTGGAACCGCGCGACTGCTACGGTCGCAGGTTCGAATCCTGCCTCGGGCATGGATGTGTGTTATGTCCTTAGGTTAGTTGGGTTTAAGTAGTTCTAAGTTTTAGGGGACTGCTGACCTCAGATGTTAAGTCCCGTAGTGCTCAGAGCCATTTGAACCAATTAGATGTGGATCTTCTGGGATTTTGCCATAATTATGTACAAATACATAATAGTAAAAATATGTTTAGTAGCAACTGAATCAGTATATTGTCTACGCTGTTAGTCAGGAACATTAGGTGAGGAGTTATACCATGACCAACCAGTATTTAAAAAAATGACCAGCCAATTAGTAATTTGTATGTGCATGTCAGGGACAGGTCTCACATCATTGAGGATGGTGAACATTTCGCATTTATGGCTGTGGGACCATAGTAATCACTAATGAGTCATGCCCGAAATGGTGATGAAGTTCATTTAAACAGGAAAGTCTAACAAATTCGTAATTATGACGAAAAGACGTTAAATATGTAAGATGCCTGTATCATATTCTCTAAATGTGATGCTTTTTTTTTTTTAAATTATAAAGCTAGTTTTATTGCAAGGCGTTAAGTACACACTGATGAACCAGTACATCACGACCACAGTCCACCACGATACTGAATGGCAGTTGGTGTTCATGTCGGAATACGACGTTATCCAGGAGGACGCCTGCTCGAAACATCAAGCGTGACACGGACGCTGAGGGGACAGTATTATGCTTGCTGCGGAGTATTATGCTATGGGGATCATTCACCTGGACTTCCAAGGAACCTACGGTTGCAGCTGAACGCACCATGACGTCTGTGGACTACTTGGACATTATTGCGGTCCACTTGCATCCCTTCATCCTTGATGTCTTCCCCAAGGACCATGGCCTCCTCCAGCTTTGTAATTGCAAGCGTCACAGTGGTTTAATGAGCATGATGATGAATTCATATTGATGTCTAGGCCACAAAAATTGTCCTTCCGAACTGATCCCGATGGAACACAACTGGGACGCTATCGGACGCCAGCTCTTCGCCCACAAACCATCGCCCCGTTATTTTCGGGGATTGGAGACCAGTTCAGAGACATCTGGTTCCTCCTACCTACATTGAACTAGCCGAATCCATACGCGCAGAACTGCCGCTGTATTTCGTTCCAAAGAAGAACGGACACTCTATTATGCAAGATGTCATAATCTATTGGTTTATCAGTGTAGCTGTAGGAAGTAGGTGAACACTGCGAGGTCGCACAGTGCCACACTGTCAAATTTAGCAGATGAATTACCCTATACATTAGTCTTAGACGTCTGTCTGTTTTTCTGTGGTTTTAATCTCATTTGGTTTGCAGGTGTTGTTGTCCTGTATAAGCTAAATCGAACTGTAATTGAGAAACGTGGCACTGATAACCTCGGCGTTGAGCCCCGTAAGCTCCAAACAAACACACACACACACACACACACACACACACACACACACACACACACACACACACACACACACATAATTGTCTCACATATCGTGCGCTGTGTAGAATATGTATTTATTGACTGCCGCAGTCATTCATATAGTAAGGTCTGAAAATGCAAAAAGTAATCATGTAAGGAATGTGCTATGAGAATAACATAGGCAGGTTGTCCACGACAGAAATTACTTACAAAACAGTTGAGCGACATACGCTGCACTACTAATAAAATGTGTATGATTTATATAAGGTTAGGTAACTAGAGATATTTTGACCACAGAAAGTAACAAAACAGACGAAGATCTAAAGTGAAATATGCTGTAAGAAGGATACGTATTATCTAACGTCAGTCTTCCTAGGATGTGTAAAGAACCAGATTTCAGTGAGGAGCGTCGCTACGCTTTACAGTGCCATATACACCACCCACGTGTGGGTCATAAAATTGAAATTAATATACAGAGGGGTCCAAAAAAATGTATCCACTGTTCAAAAGTCCATAACTTGCAAACTATTTGACGGAGTTGTCTCATTTTTGGTGAAAGTGTAGCTTAAAGTCCAACTTAAAGATATCACTGTAGGTGTTCGAAATGGTCACCATTAACATCCACACACAAACGATGCCGCCGAACTGCAGCAGGAACTACTGACTGCAACGTGTTCAGTTGGATATTTGCACATGAATGTACGATGGATTCTCGAAGTTCATCCAATGTGCGTGGCTTTTGTCGATAAACGACATCCTTTAGTGTTCCCCACAGGTAAAGGTCCAGAGGAGTTAGGTCCATCTTCCTGGTAGATTTTCGTCGAGATAAGCCCAAACACGATTTTGGTAGTGGGCTGGGGAACCATCTTGTTGAAAGTAAACTCTTCCGTCTCCATACAAGTCTCGGATGGCAGGTAAAATGGATGTCTGAAGCTTCTGAAGGTACACCTCACCGGTAACTGTGTGGTCAAAGAAGAATGGTCCAATCAAGCCCCGGTAAGACAACCCACACCACACATTTACTCCTGGAAAATTCACGGAATTGTCTACATGAACGTTTGGATTTTCGGCGGCCCAGTAGATGCAATTGTGGCGATTTACTGTACCACTGAGTTTGAACTGTGCCTCATCAGACGACACAATCATCTCTGCAAACTCTTCATCGTTGCGCACAGTGTTAGTGCGTGTAGCAATCGTGGGATTTAGCACTTCCACAACGCTGTCTTCAAAATTCGCCGAACACTTGAGCGACTCACTCCAGTTTCACGGGTACATTGTCTCACAGACTTCTGTGGTGAGCGAGTGAATTGTCGTAACACACGACGGGAGTTAGCTGGACTTGTTACTGTTACAGGTCGTCCAAATATTGTGTACATCTTTAACCCAGCCTTCAGCTTCAAATTTGTCTCGAATGCGACGAATCGTTAAACGTGTCGGTGGCTCTGTTTGATACTCATTTCGCCATTGCCATTGAACCACATTAATGTTTTCGTACTTAAAATACCACTTCAAACTTCCTTTCATCGAATGTAAGCCTTGCGCCAGCCATGTTTACTCGAGTAAATAGGTGCAACTAAGAACAAAACACTGATCTGGCGACTGTCATCTGACAAAACAAAACAACTCAATACAACGCTTGTGTGGCGTTTGCTGGAACTACAAACTATTACACTACCAAAGATGAGACAACTCCGTCAATTAGATTGTCAATTATGGACTTTTAAACAGTGGATACATTTTTTTGGACCCCTCTGTAATTACATCTAAAAGACAGAGCAACTATGTTATCATTCCAGGGTCTATCCGTGAATCGAACGGAATAATGCTATATACGAGCAAAAAGTATCGTTTGGTGCACTCCTATCAATAAATTGCAGGGCGTAAATATAAACACAAACCTTCGTGCGTCATTACCGCTCGTTTATTTAACCGATATGTTCTGTTTATACAGAGAATCTCTGCTAAAAGTCGTCAGACGCATTTTATCTGGTGTTTCAGCAGATTCGCAATTTTGTTTTGCGTTGCGACGGAAACCGCCGGTTTGTTTCCCGTTACAAACAAAATCGTTTTAAAACTTAATTTACGGGCCCATTCAATAGAACGGTCCCAGATTACTCTAGGCCGATATTAATTTTATCGATATGTATTAACAGGTCAGTAAAACACTACGAATAACGAGTACTCCAGCAGCGAAGCACTGCCTTGGCTCACGCTGACTGCTACCGCCAAGCATACAACGCTACTCATATGATTCGCAGATGGATTACTGTTTATTCTCCGTGTTTTACTGTCCCTGTTAATACACAAGGATAAAAAGAATTAATCTGGAAGCACTTTATCAAATGTGCACGTAAAATTCTGATTTAGTATTAATTTTATTTGTAATGGGAAACAAACTGACGCTTTCAGTTGTCACTGGGCATCGCATGAAAGACACGACGTGCAGTATTTGCTTAGTTTGACTTCGGCTACGCAATGCAAAAACGAAATTGCAAATACCTGCCGAAACACCTAATAAAATGGGCCTGACGACTCTCAGGAGAGACACCCGGTATATCTTTTCTACAGATCAGAAACAACTATCGTAACCTTTTCAACAACTGAAATCGACTACGCGGGTTTTTAGTGTATGAACTTCGGTTTCTATCCACTGCTTTGATTGCTGTTTCGTTTATTGTGGGTGATGATGAACACAGGTCTCATTAACTCTAAAAAACTGGCTTACAAACACGGTTAAATTCTTTTTGAATCCTTTCAAATATTGATGAGGAATCGGTTATCGCATTTGCACAAAGCTTTCTCATCGTTAATTGTTTGATTATTATTATTATTATTATTATTATTATTATTATTATTATCTATCTTACTGTTTCTTCTGAGAAACCTAACGTATCAAGCTATTTCACTCATTACACTTCATTTCAGCATACTATGACTTAGTTGTTGAAATTAATGTAACAGTTTCCTTCAAAGAGATCATAAACTTTTTATGAATGTCCAAAACAAAGAATATTTCAATTTATCCATTTGAATGTGACACACACGTCGTGCCCGCTTTAAGAAGCCGTTCAAGCAAATGCGTTTCGCAGATAACGTTGACAGTTGTCCTACTTCATTGCACAACATGACTAACATAATAAAAACAAAAGTCATAGAGATCACGGTCAAGTCCTAGACCAATGGTTCCCGACTTTTCCGAGATCATTAGCCCAGAATGCAATCAGATATTAACCATCAACCTCCCCCAACACCCCCCCCCCCCAACACCCCCTCCCCCCTCCACCACCATCAACATACTGCGCATACGTAGGAAAATAAATCCACTACTGTACAACTACACTACTGATGACAAACAGCTGGAGACAGTGTCTGCCGTAAAATATCTAGGAGTAACTATCCAAAGCGATATTGAGTGGAATGACCATATAAAATAGGTAGTGGGAAAAGCAGACACCACACTCAGATTCATCGGAAGAATCTTAAGGAAATGTAACTCATCCACGAAAGGAGTGGCTTATAAGGCACTTGTTCACCCGATTATTGAGTATTGTTCATCTGGGATCCCTATCAGGTTGTACTGATGGAGGAAATGGAGAAGATCGGAAGAAGAGCGGCGCGTTTCGTCAAGGGATCATTTATCTGGCGAGAGAGCGTTATGTAGATGCTAAAGAAACTCGACTGGCAGACGTTACAAGAGAGGAGTTGTGCATCACGGAGATATTTACTATTGAAATTTCGGGACAACACTTTTCAGGAGGAGTCGGACAACGTATTACATCCCCCCACATACATCTCGCATATTGACCACGTGGAGGGAATTCGAGAGATTAGAGCCAGTACAGAGGCTTACCGACAACCATTCTTCCCATGCACTATTCTTGAGTGGAACAGGGTTGGAGGGATCAGATAGTGGTACCGAAAGTAATCTCCGCCACACACCATTAGGTGGTTTGCGGAGTATGATGTAGATGTCGATCAGATCAACAAAATTAATGCCCAACTAGTCTTTTGAATGAAAAATAATTTTCTTTGCAGACATTGTATTTAAAGTGACGAATGGTTAATGATATTTAGTTTTTATAGCTTTTTCTTAAACTACAAACTAATGTGTTAGAGAGACAACTGGTGCAGCTTATTTCTAACAATTTTTTTTATAGAATTATGAAGCAATTCTCAGTGAATTGTGAGTGTCACATACACACATATCCTTCTCAGAAAAGAAAGCTATCTATTCACACAGACACTTGTTACAAAACACGCTTCCTCGGTACCACACCTATCTCTAAGGACACTTGCTTCATCCACACCCAATTTAAAATCAACAAAGTTAAAATGAGTGCACTACACTTATTGTTTGTAAATTAGTTTGACTGCTGGACTCTTGTCATAGCAATAATAATAATAATAATAATAATAATACAGGATCAAACAATAAACACCAGATATTACAGCAAGCATATTATTAAAGATCCCAATACCACAACAGATAAATGCAGACTTTGCAAACAACAAATAGAAACAGTAGATCACATCACAAGCGGATGTACAATACTAGCAAATACAGAATATCCCAGAAGACATGACAACGTCGCAAAAATAATACATCAACAGCTTGCCTTACAACATAAACTTTTAAAACAACACGTTCCTACATACAAGTATACACCACAAAATGTACTGGAGAATGATGAATACAAATTATACTGGAACAGAACCATTATAACAGATAAAACAACGCCACATAACAAACCTGACATCATACTCACCAATAAAAAGAAGAAATTAACACAACTAATTGAAATATCCATACCCAATACAGCAAATATACAGAAGAAAACAGGAGAAAAAATTGAAAAATACATCCAACTGGCTGAGGAAGTCAAGGACATGTGGCATCAGGATAAAGTTGACATTATACCAATTATACTTTCAACTACAGGAGTCATACCACGCAATATCCACCAGTACATCAATGCAATACACCTACATCCAAACTTATATATACAACTTCAGAAATCCGTAATTATTGATACATGTTCAATTACCCGAAAGTTCCTAAACGCAATGTAACATATACCGTACAGTTAAAAGGAAGTGACGCTTGATCAAGGTCCGCGTCACTTTCATTCCGAACCAGACCTAAGGTCTGAGAAAGGAAAGATGATAATAATAATAATAACGAGAAGAAGAAGAAGAAGAAAAGAAGAACAACAACAACAATAACAGTGACAATACCGTGTAAGCCCCACCGCAATGAAGTAGTCATTACACAGTTTCAGTTGCTTTGTGCTGTGCTGCTAGTTAGTTCATTTATCTGTTCTGAAGTGAAAAAGGATGCAGTTCTGGTCCATTGCAGGAACTACCTACAACTCGGAGAAGGCATTCTTGTGAGATGTTTAAACATTTGTGACATACAGTATACACTGTGGTGAAAAAATCAATGGATAGCGATGTACACGTATATAGATGGCGGTAGTATCATGTTCACAAAGTAAAAAGGACAATGCACTGGCGGACTGTCATTTATACTCAGTTGATTCATTAGAAAAGGTTTCCGACGTGGTCGTGACCGCATGACGGGAATTAACAGACTCTGAATGCGAATTGGTAGTGAGCGCTAGACACATGGGACATTCCATTTCGGAAATCTTTAAGGAATTGGGTATTCCAAGATCCTCAGTGTCAAGAGCGTGGCATTATCTCTCACCACGGACAACGCACTGACCTATGGTCTTCATTTAACGACCAAGAGCAGCGTCGTTTGCGTAGGGTTGTCAGCGCTAACAGACAAGCAACACTGCGTGAAATAACAGCAGGTATCTGATGTGTCGGCAGCTGGGCCGACACCTTGTAGGTCGAGATGGCTGAAAATGCACGCTAGACTAACGCAGACGGGCGTGAAGTACTGGAACAGGCTATGTAATTAATGCTATGAAGAAAAGTACGTAGCTGGATTAATACTTATCTTTAATCAATCATTGTGGTACATCGCTCTTGACTATACACAGGAGACTTTAATTACAATCACTGTAAGGCTAATGGCGCCTTGCTAGTTCGTAGCCATTAACTTAGCTGAAGGCTATTCTGTCTCTCGGCTAATGAGAGAGAAAGGCTTCGTACATCTAGTCGCTAGCTAGGTCGTCCGTACAACTGGGGAGAGTGCTTGTTCGTATCACGAGACCTGCCTTGTGGTGGCGCTAGGTCTGCGATCACACAGTGGCGACACGCGGGTCTGACATGTACTAAATGGACCGCGGCCGATTTAATCTACCACCTAGCAAGTGTGGTGTCTGGCGGTGACACCACATTCCTCCCCCGCAAATCGGTGAACGGTCGTGTGATAAGGCTTCCGCCCGCCGTGGGGAGGACCCCATGTTGACGTATGCGATGAGGTGGGGAGCCTAACAACAGGCGAGGCTGTGCCACCCGCACCCGGCCATTCGGTCCGAGGGGAGCTAGGAAACGCCTGAAAACCTAGTCCAGGGTGCACGTCAACATGTGGTGTATGCGCCCGTAAAGAAACAGGAGGGGGTGAAGGGTCGACCTCCATTGCGTCGGGGTAGCCGACGCTCGATGACGTCATGTGGTCCGGAGCGGGCGGGAGTTCCATGGCGGAGGACAGCTGGTCACGGGAAGCGATCGGCGGCGCGTGACCCTGGGAGGCGCTTGGCGGCTGCAGCGAAGCGTCGAATGCGGGCGGCGCCGGCCGGAGTACCGGCGGCTGCGGCGGCGGCGGCGGCTGCTGCGGCGGCGCGTCGCCATGGGGCAAAATAGAAGGCATCGTCGGTAACACCTGGGGATGAGGCGAGCCAGTAGATGGGTCCCCAGGGCGCTGACCGGACAGCACCGTCGCTGAAAGCAGACGGGGAGCGGCAGAACCCGTGCGACGACAGAGGCGCAGCTGATTGAGATGCCGACGCACCTCACCAGAGGACCCCAAAACCAAATACATCGCGCGGCCGAGGCAGCGAAGAATGCGCCCTGCGAGCCAACGCCGTGAACCTCGATAGTTGCGATAAAATACAACGTCGCCTGGAGCAAAAGCAGGAGTCTGCCGCTGCACAGGAACCTGATGCGGCGGATGCAGCAAAGACATCAAGGTGCGATGAGGACGACCGTGGAGCAACTCAGCCGGCGAGCGACCATCTCGGGGCTGAGAGCGATACGAAGACAAAAAGAGCAACAATGCGTCCTCCCGAGAATGCGACTCTTTCAATTTCAACATCTGTGACTTGAAAGTCCGGACCAATCGTTCAGCGGCACCGTTTGACTGAGGCGAAAACGGCGCGGATGTCAGATGTTGAATACCATTGGCCTGGCAGAATGACTGAAATTCTGCGGACATGAACTGTGGACCATTGTCGGAAACAATAGTCTGCGGAAGACCTTCAAGACAAAAGATAGCAGACAACGCTTGGATGGTGGCGGAGGACGTCGTGGAAGACATCCGGACAACAAAAGGAAAATTACTGAAGGCGTCGACCAGAACCAACCATCGAGCATTCCAGAATGGACCAGCAAAATCAATGTGCAAGGGTTGCCAAGGGGAAGTGGCTTTTGGCCATGGAAAGACTTTCCGCGGCGGTGCGGATTGTTGTTCGGCACACGCAATGCAAGAAGAACACATATTCGTAATCGCAGCATCGATTCCGAACCAAGTACAGTGCTGACGAGCAAGTTGTTTCGTTCGCACTATACCCCAATGTCCTTGGTGAAGAAGCCGTAAAACAGAGGACTGTAACGAACGTGGGACCACGACTCTGGACTGATCATTATCAGAACGCAACAACAAAACACCACGTCGAACAAAGAGTCTCTCCTTGTGAGCAAAAAATCGGCAAACCAACGGATCCTCGATCCGAGACTTTGACAAAGGCCATTGCGTAGCAACAAACGCAAAACAGTAGCAAGGACAGGGTCAGCAGCGGTGGCTGTAGCTACACGACGAAAATCAATCGGAAACGATTCGACCACTTCATCGGTTTCCGAATCAATGAACAGGCAAGCAAGTTCGGAAGAATCGAATGCTTTATCCTCAGTAACCGGCAAACGGGACAACGCATCGGCGTTTCCGTGCTTAGCAGTGGACCGATACAAGATATCGTAGCGGTACTGCGAGAGGAAAATAGACCAGCGAATGAATTTCTGCGCTGTACGCGGAGGTACAGGCTTGTTCGGATGAAAAAGCGATGTCAAAGGTTTGTGGTCTGTGATGATGGTGAAGTGACGACCATACAAGAAATCATGGAACTTAGTAACACCAAACACGAGAGCCAAAGCTTCTTTCTCTATTTGTGAGTAATTTCTTTGCGCAGACGAGAGCAATTTGGACGCAAAGGCAATAGGGCGATCATGCGAGCCAACTTTGTGCGCAAGGACAGCACCGATCCCGAAATCCGATGCATCTGCCATCAACAAAAGGGGTTTCCGGGGATCGAAAGGCGTGAGGCAAGTATTAGAAAGCAACGCCGATTTCAACTGGCGAAAGGCGCGTTCGCATTCTGTCGTCCAGACGAACGGAACACCTGTACGGCGTACGCGATGAAGCGGAGCTGAAAGAGAAGAGGCATTGCGCACATTCACTCACACCTTGTGATTCTACATTGTTCAATGTTCTTGCGACCTCCTCACGCAATGCGTGGGGAACATTGCGCGCTCTGAAAAATTTCGGTTGCGCGTTGACCTTCAGTTCCAAATGTGCGTCATAGTTTTTAGCGCAACCTAAGCTTGGTGCAAAAATGTCTGCAAATTCGTCACATAAGCGAGAAACACTGTCTGAAGGCACAGTTTGATTCACTGATAGGACCTGATTTACAATAGACATGTTAAACAACTGAAATAAATCTAAACCAAACAAGTTCACTGCAGTAGAAGAAGAACGTAAAATGACACAAGTTTTGTTTGTCCCTTGTATGTTGCAAGAAGGCTGCACTGTCCTAACACAGGTAGATTCTGTCCTGAATAACTATGTAACTTAACATTTGTGGCACGCAACGGAGGTGCGCCCAGTTGTTTGTACGTGTCACGATTGAGCAATGAAACAGCAGCTCCGGTATCGAGCTGGAATGGTATCACTTTGCCTTCAAAGTCCAAGTCCACAAAAAGTTTATTGTTCTGCTGACGACAAGAGCGACTGTTTTGTGCAACTTGAATAGACACTGGTACAGAATTACTTGCTAATTGACGTGATTTCCGGCGACGTCGACGCACAGTTTTTGTGGGACGAACACAGTCACTGTTAGAAAAAGTGGCACTGGACGGGGTGGAAGTAACGACATGAATGTCCATGGGCGAAGGTCCACTATCCTGAGTGTCCTTGGTTCGATTCTGGCGCGAAGCAAAGGGCCTGGAATGATTGTGATTGTCTGATCGGAGCTTTTTCTGGCAAACACTTTGAACATGTCCTTTCCTATGACAGAAAAAGCAAATAGCTTGGCGTGACAGGCAATGTTCACGCGAATGTCTAGTAGCACACCGCGGGCATGATTTCATTGCATTTGTGTGCTGGCGCGGCACACCTGGCTTAGCGCGCGGCGGCAGCTGCGTTTGTTTGTGCGATGGCAGTTGACTGGGCCGCGCAGCTCGCCCGGCGGGCCGGTTAATGTTACACACTGCTGGCGAAGTTTCAAAAGATTCCTGAGCACAGTCAAGTGTGTCTTGTCTATCCAATATGTCCATCACTTGTTGAAGGGAGGGATTAACTAGTTTCAAAATTTGCTCCCGTATGCGAACATCAGAAACGTTCTGTGCAATTGCATCACGTACCATTGTATCTGAATAAGAAAGACCACAGTCACATTCAAAGGCACAGTCCCTAGTAAGTCCTTGCAATGTTGCTACCCACTCCCTATTAGTTTGACCGGCCGTACATTTTGTACGAAAAAACGTATACCGTTTTGCAACCACATTAACTGTTTCTTTGAAATAGGCATCTAAAGCAGACAAAATTTCCTCGTAGGACAGAGTTGCTACGTCGCGTCTGGGAAACAATTTCATTATCACACGGTAGGTGGACACACCGACACAAGAAAGCAAAAACGGCTGCCGCTCATTACCTTGAACTCTGTATGCGGCGAGGTGGAAGGCAAACTGGCGGGACCATTCCCGCCAAGTCTCGTGGGTGTCCTCAAAACTTCGAAATGGTGGTGCAACGGCAGGTTGTGGCTGCGGTACCGGTGAAGCGGCGGCGGCCGCATCGGTTTGAATGGCACGTTGACCCTGGACGAGCTGTCCAAGGGCATCCAATAACGCCTGCGTCTGCTGATTCTGCAAGCGATAAAATTCGGACAGTACATCTGGAGAATGTGGCGAAGCCAGGACACAAATAAATTAGGGCAAAGCAAAACACAAGATCCTTTGTAGACTCGTCGCCATGTGATGTGTCGGCAGCTGGGCCGACACCTTGTAGGTCGAGATGGCTGAAAATGCACGCTAGACTAATGCAGACGGGCGTGAAGTACTGGAACAGGCTACGTAATTAATGTTATGAAGAAAAGTACGTAGCTGGATTAATACTTATCTTTAATCAATCATTGTGGTACATCGCTCTTGACTATACACAGGAGACTTTAATTACAATCACTGTAAGGCTAATGGCGCCTTGCTAGTTCGTAGCCATTAACTTAGCTGAAGGCTATTCTGTCTCTCGGCTAATGAGAGAGAAAGGCTTCGTACATCTAGTCGCTAGCTAGGTCGTCCGTACAACTGGGGCGAGTGCATGTTCGTATCACGAGACCTGCCTTGTGGTGGCGCTAGGTCTGCGATCACACAGTGGCGACACGCGGGTCCGACATGTACTAAATGGACCGCGGCCGATTTAATCTACCACCTAGCAAGTGTGGCGTCTGGCGGTGACACCACAGTATCAGTGGGGGAGTATGAAGAACCTATCCGTTTTGACAGTGTGACAAAATCTGGCGTTAATGGACTATGGCAGCAGAGGATCGACGCGAGTGCCTTTGCGAACAGCACGACATCGCCTGCAGCGCCTCTGCTGGGCTCGTGACCATATCGGTTGGACCCTAGACGACTGCAGAATCGTGGCCTGGTAATATTAGACTCGATCTCAGATGGTAACAGCTGATGGTAGGGTTCGAGTTTGGCGCAGACCCCACAAAGCCATGAACCCAAGTTGCCAACAAGGCACTGTGCAAGCTGGTGGTGGCTCCATAATTGGGTGGGCTGTGTTTGCATGGGATGTACTGAGCCCTCTAATACAACTGAACCGATCATTGAGTGGAAATGGTTATGTTCGGCTACTTGAAACCTTTTGTGGCCACGTCTCCGGCCATCCTGATTTAGGTTTTCCGTGATTTCCCTAAATCGCTTCAGGCAAATACCGGGATCGTTCCTTTGAAAGGGCACGGCCGATTTCCTTCCCCATCCTTCCATCACCCGAGCTTGCGCTCCGTCTCTAATGACCTCGTTTTCGACAGGACGTTAAACACTAATCTCCTCCTCCTCCATTTGTAGCCATTCATGGACTTCATTTTCCCAAACAACGATATCATGTCACCGGACCACAGTTGTTCGTAACTGGTTTGAAGAACATTCTGGACAATTCGAGCGAATGATTTGGTCACCCAGATCGCTCGACATGAAATCAATTGAAATTTATGGGACATAATAGAGAAGCCAATTCATGCACTACATCCTGCACCAGCAACACTTCCGCAACTAGGGACGGCTATTGAGGCAGCATGGTTGAATATTTCTGCAGAGGACTTCCAATGACTTGTCGAGTCCATGCCATGTCGAGTTGATGCACTACGCAGGGTAAAAGGAGGTCCTACACGATGCTGGGAGGTACTCCGTGACTTTTGTCACCTCAGTGTATGTTTCAATGTTACAACCACAGATGTAAGGTACAAAGTGCAAGTATAGTGAGTGGAATATGGGAGGAAGAGGTCACTCACTCAGTCGTTCCAGAAGCTGTGATCTCCACCACATTGTGTCACACGCTAATGCTAGTATTCGAATGAAAGGTAATTAACCATAACTTACATAACCAATATTACAGCATTGTGAAATAATGATAATAGTAAACTTCTTATAAAAATAATTTAGTTTTGTGTCTGAAATACGACCGAAATCTATTGTTTTTGCCCCTCAGAAAGTTTAATTTCACACCTAAGGGGCTAATAACCCCCAAGTTGGTAACCACTGCTCTAGACCGAGAACTTTGTATGTTATTTTTTATGACCTAGTAGCACATTCTGACTCTGATGAGACTTGTGGCTATGCGAACCAGGAAACGTGTAGCTCACGACACGATACGCTGTCGACCTGCTGGCAGCGTAGGCAAGCTGCAGGTGTTTGACCCGGCCTTTGCCTTTCTCTCTGCTGGGCCCCGGCAGCACCGTTGCTGGACAGCAATCTCGAACAATAGTTTTGCCGCAGGTGCCAGTTGTTTGCATTTACGAATGGTAGCCATAAAGTTTAGTTACCACCTCGAAAAGTAAAGTTACGTAATTAATTTCATTTCACCTCAGGTACAGTTCTAATGCATCTAGTGAAAGCTGTTTTTGTACTTGTGAACGAATAATGTTAGTTTTCTACGAAAGTTACGTTGATTTAAGTGTGACGACGGTCGTATGGTCGTGTGACCACAAGTCTCTGTGCCTTCGTCACATCCCACCTACCGACCATATATGTGCAGGGCATGTTAAAACAACACCAAGAACTCTTAACGAATTTATGGGTTCCAACCAGGCTGACGATTCAATTTTTGCTTCTGGAATCGTCAATATTACAGGCAATCTGAAAACATTCGATTGGTCTATCTTGCAGTGGAAACATAAGGAATCAAAACTTTTAATATATTGTATGGTGCATAAAACTGATTATTTTTCAGCGGAGAAGGATGGTATGGGTACTGTGAAGCGTCAAAGTTCTCTAAAGGTAACGCCAAAGCTTTACCAGCAACACATCTAACTCATCTTCACCATGGTCAGTACCAAGAAAAGTACCATCTACTGTACATTGTACATCCCAATAACATCCACCGAAAATTTCAGTTTACGATGGAGAAAGAGAGAACCGGCAATTAGATTTCCTCGATTTATCGGTAATGAAATGGGTGGACAGAACTTTGGGGCATGACGTGTTTAGTAGAGCACACACACAATCGGTACCTCCATAAGGAAACCAGCCATCATCCCAAACAAAAAAGAAATATACTTAAAATCCTGGTAGATATGGTCAATAAAATATTTTAGCATGTTTACTTTCGAGACGAACGCACTTACGGCCAGCTTCTAAGAAAAACTGTTACTCCAGTAATGAACTGCAACAAGACTGCTTACAAGAAGAGAGAATTATGGGATAATTACGAAAACGGTCGTAAAAAGGGGTGGTTCTCCTTTCTTTTATTAAGAAGGTTACTAATTACATCGAAAACGTTTTGGCCAACGTGAGGTTCAAACGATTTTGAAGCACTTCAAAAATTAAAAATGTCTTAGAACTGCAAAAGATGAAAATGATTTACTAACGACAGCTACTGTGTACAAAACTCCTAGTAGTTATGGACAAGTATGTATTGGAAGAAAAAAAAAAGAAGTATTGGTTCTCATTTACCCTAACACAAAAGAAACCGTTATTTTGGACAAAGGGATAAGTCGAACGTAGCAGAGCACACTTTTCAAAGTAGATATCATAAAATACAATTTAGAGAGACTAACGTTTTACCCAAGACAACGCATTACCATCCGCACTTGCGCAGAGAGAAAATAAAAATTTATGAATACCATCATAATTTTAACAGAAAAGAAGGAGTTAACTAAAATAAAATATGGATGCCGACTTTGTACCAAGAGAGCAACAAAAAATGGTTCAAATGGCTCTGAGCACTATGGGACTTAACATCTTAGGTCATCAGTCCCCTAGAACTTAGAACTACTTAAACCTAACTATCCTAAGGACAGCACACACATCCATGCCCGAGGCAGGATTCGAACCTGCGACCGTAGCAGTCCCGTGGTTCCGGACTGCAGCGCCAGAGAGCAACAGCTGATTACCTTTATTGAAGAGCGATGTCACCATGCATTCGGCATCACATGAGGAATGGCGGTGCCTTTAAGCAGCTTATAATGCGCTGTAAATTTGAGGCCCCCTGGAGCTTTCGATGCAGCTGCGATTTATCTCTGAGGATATTCTCAGCAGATTTGGACGAAACGTCAGGGAATAGTTTTATACGTTAACCGCGGCATCGCAGTCGGAAGTACACTAGCCGTGGAGATCTTCATTTTATCGTGCCCACATCACTACAGTGGTGGGATATTAGATCCACACTGAGAGCTGTCGGGAATAAGGTGTATCAGAGCTTGGCGGTGCGTCTGACTGAATTACGATAAAACCATACAGGATACTGCCGACATAGAAAACAACAGAAAAATGTACAAGGATATTGAGAAGGTCATCAGATTCACAAACTGCATGGCAGCGTCTTCAGAAGCCTAGACAGGTGGTGTTATCAGTGAAAAACCCAACAAATGGACTGGTGGATTGCACAATATCTTGCATTCTTCGATATTCCCAGTGGGGTGATCAAAAATATCTTTGATGCCATCCTACAAGTGAGGAAGAGGTGAACTCCGTATCTGCTGTCATGGAAATGAGTGAAGCTGCTGATTCTATAGATAGTGGTAAGGTAGCCCACCTGAAAGTACAAAAGTGTGGCCGGCCGGGTTGAACGAGCGATTCTAGGCGCTACAGTCTGGAACTGTGCGACCGCTGCGGTCGCAGGTTCGAATCGTGCTTCGGGCATGGATGTGTGTGATGTTCTTAGGTTAGTTAGGTTTAAGTAGTTATACGTTCTCGGGGACTGATGACCTCAGAAGTTAAGTCCCATAGTGCTCAGAGCCATTTGAACTATTTGAACAAAAATGTGAAATCTACTTTGCTTCAAGATCTGCAAGCACTTCTTTACTTGTAATGGGAAGAGGAATACATTTGACAGATGATACGTGATGCTGAACCCGCCGCTCTTTACAGTCAAAAGGGGTTCCGCAGCGACTGCAGTAGTTGGATAGCCCCCCCCCCCCCCCCCCCCCAGCATAACTGGAAATGTATTTGCAGGGGTAATTCTCATGCTCTTGCACATTCGTGCCTCCAGTATATATCCAGAATAACAGTGTGGCTTCAGACTGCCCGGCTTCAGGAGACGTGTGACAACGAAAAACACTTATTATCGCGTTCATCGATCTGGGAAGGGCTTCTGGCTTAATCGACAGCTTTTAATCGGCTCGATAAGATTGTTTGCCCTCCTAAACTCCTAGCTATCATTATTTTATTCCATACGAACATGCGAGCTACCATATGTTTAAAGGGAGAATTATCACAACACTTCTCCACGTAGATTGATTCCAAAGAAGGCGGCGTTGTGCCTCTTATGCTTTCTTCCATTCGGTACTCTTCTACTTTCTTCCGAAGTGTCATTTTTGAGACTGCAGTGGGGACCTGTAGTTGAATATAAGAACTATTAGAAAAGTTTTTAAAGCTGATCGCTTCAAGGCAAAAAACCAAAGTGATTAAGAAGCTGTAAGTGAGCGCCAAAATGTTGCTTTGGTGGGGCACACTGAACTGCATCCGCAGCATCTCATTAACCGGCTATCTGCTACCTGAAAAGGATTCTTCTGCACCATAACTCTGAAGAAATCAACAACATGGTGAAAATACAGGCAGTCATCCATCGTTTACCACCAATAAACTTTTCCTAAAGTCAGTAGATACCATCATGAACATGGTCTGGAACTGTGCGACCGCTGCGGTCGCAGGTTCGAATCCTGCTTCTGGCATGGATGTGTGTGATGTTCTTAGGTTAGTTAGGTTTAAGTAGTTCTACGTTCTCGGGGACTGATGACCTCAGAAGGACACATTCTGAACAGTTTTCATCGCCACCTGCTCAGCAGCATTCTCTAAATTCATGAAGGGAAAAAGTTACAACCACTAACGTGGTTTGGAGAACGTGGTTGCTTAGCATTACATGGATGTTATGCAAATATATAAAGTCCGGCCGTGCTGGAGATCTTATCTTCCCTTCAGAGATGTATCTAAAAGTCATTTGAAGGAAACCGGTATCATCAGTAGCCAGTGGGAATGTATTGCTGACGCGAGAGTTGCACTGAGCCTGGCTGTGCCTAATGGATTTCAGGTAGCACAAGACAAATTAGTAACGAACTCACTGCAAAGAAAGTTTTCATAGCAACCAAGAACGACAACATTGTTAATCCATTTCAATAATCCACGTCACTCACTGAACTTAGAAGTACGTAGGGAAACAGGTGACTAGCATAATAGTCTAGCTTTTATTTAAATACCAAGACTTGAATTTCTCACTCCATACTTGTCAATTAATCGTCTTAAACCTCAACCACCGCATAGGGAAAGATGATAAAAAATTTAACCAATTTATACAAACATACCTTGAAAATCTTCTACGTAAATAGACGAATGAATTATTATGATCGCTGTATGGTAACGGGCAGATATTAGTTGAGAAAAAGACTTTTGAACTTCTCGCTCACTGTGAAAATCAGCTGGCTACTTGGAACTGAAAGAGACCCTAAGAAACTCAGGAAAAACGCATCGCAGAGCACTGGATATTCAACACACCTAAATTTGAAAATCAAGTCGACAATAATATATTTGCAGTAAAACTCGGACAGTAGAGCGTAGAAGATATATCACGGAGAAGATGAGGGAAGCTTTTGAAGAAAACAAGTATATAAGTTAATTATCTCAATGAACGCTCCTCATATGGACACAGATGTGTGAAAAAAAAGGGAAAAGGGAGAGCAATCTAAATTTTTATGCCTATGGCTGAAGTAAGTCAACCCTAAACCACACAGCAAACGGGAGTGAACAAGCAAGTACGACTAGTAGGAGCTGGGAGGCGTAATCGAACTCTAATGGTTGTACATAAACGTAGCGACACTCGAATGAGAGTTTACATCACAGTCAAAATTTTAAATTACGCATTGCTAAAGTCAGCGCTAGACGTTGCAGCTCCTTAGCAAACGAGTGACAGGATTTTATGAGCCCTTAACGCTGCTCTCGCCCCTGGTAATGATCCCGCAATGTTTAACAAGGATACATGAAAAAATCTTAGATACAATCTAGGGAAAATTATTAACGTGTGATTCCAGGAAGTTAACGCAGTGATAATTATCTCACTAGACATGAGTAGATGTGAACAAGATAAAGGTGCTTGAATAAAAAGAAGAAAATGAACCCCTTAACAGATTCAGATATTATTTATTTATTTAGTGTATAGTACTACAGATGAAATACTATAAAAATTCAGGAAACAATTAAAACCAAGACTTCAATAAAAATGATACATTTAACTACCAAACAGTGGTTGTGTGCTAATGTCCACTCTCCTTATTCAGTCAAGGCTTGATGATCTAGCCACGAAAATGTCGTTTGGATCACCCAGGTAGGCTCTCACTTTACACTACTCGACAACATGCCGAATAGCCTGTTTCGGTGCTCCACATTCGCAGTTTGGGCTGGACTGTTTATCCCATTTGTACCGGTTGTGTTCTGACAATACGTATCTTGTTCGGATGCGATTTATATTCATCCAAACAAACCGTGGTAGTAAAAAGTCCTAGAGTACCTGCATGGGGCCAATAAGATGTCGCGCTACGGTCAGAGCATTCGTAGTCCAGATTTCACATGATTTGCTGTCCCTGGTGAAGTTGATATCAGCAAGCTGTTGGGATGTAAAGGAATTTAGATTATGTTTCGATATAGTTGTTTAGCAGTAACGCATCGAATGTTATTGCAACTTCCCCATTATTAGCTCAAAGGAAAGAAAACGTCAAGTTTTGTGAACAGACGTTTCCAGTAGCTCATGTTGAAATTTATGTGGTAGGAATGTACAAATGGTCTTCAGCCACCAGTAAAGAAAATAAGTAGGTATCGTTCACGTCATTCGTCGACTTATTTACAACAAACTAATGACCCGCTTCGCTGGCCGAGGTGGCCTAGCAGTTCTAGGCGCTAGAGTCTGGAACCGCACTACCGCTACGGTCGCAGGTTCGAATCCTGCCTCGGGCATGGATGTGTGTGATGTCCTTAGGTTGGTTAGGTTTAAGCAGTTCTAAGTCTAGGGGACTGATGACCTCAGATGTTAAATCCCATAGTGCTCAGAGCCATTTGAACCAATGACCCGCTACGGCTTCGCAAGGATAGCGCGCCCACACGTGTCTGGGGTCGCGATAATTTTGTTTACGGGACACTGTGTAGAGTTATGATTAAAATCCAGAGAAAGACGTTAAGTAACTGAATATTAAGTCTATATTATAACATAACTTAAACCTTTTAAGCAGCGCACACCAGGAAATTTCTCAGAAGGCACTATTTAACTGAGATACTTCATCACATTTCAACAAATTTACAAAAAATATTTATAAAGCGTATACACAAACTTTCCTCGCGATTCAGTCTGCCTATTAGTAAAAACCGTATCAAAATTCCTGCAGTAGTTCCTGCGATTGGGCTTAACATACAGATAGAAAAACGCGACGGGCGATTTTAATTTATAATAGTTATAATGGGTATAGACTGTATTTAAGACCAAACTTACCAAAAATTTATCTTATAATTGTCAGTCCAGCAGTGTCATAAGGAATAACGACAGTTACTCCTATCCAGCAAGTAAGTACTGCTTTTTCTTCGAAGCTATCCGAAGAGTCATAATCAATTATTGCATTCGACAAACAAATTTTTCTCTGTTTCTTCAACTTTGAACTGATTGTTTGAATGCGGCACCAGCTATATGGATAAAAATACTGATACTTATTTACATGAAAATTATGCAAGTAGTTCTGTAAAACTGTAGCTCTACTTCTTAAGTCATTCATGATCGTCTACGAAGGAGGTTCAAATGGCTCTGAGCACTATGGGACATAACATTTCAGGTCATCATTCCCCTAGAACTTAGAACTGCTTAAACCTAACTAACCTAAGGACATCACACACATTCATGCCCGAGGCAGGATTCGAACCTGCGACCGTAGCAGTCGCGCGGTTTGGGACTACAGTGCCTAGAACCGCATGGCCACCGCGGCCGATGGTAAAGAAAAGTGTCACACTTCCTTAGAGGAGACTGCGCTGGTCATAATTAGACAAAAACATTCTCTAAATATATTTTTGGAAACAAATCCTTGTTAAGATTGTTGCGAAACAAGAGCTGTACAATTTGAGGGATACAGAGGCGAGTGACTGTGCCGGAACTGACCCCAGTTTACATCATAACGCGCCTGTGCGTAGCATACAAAGTATCAAAGTGCTGCACCATAATCTAAGAAGGAAATTAAAAATTAAAGTAGCTTTTCCAAACTTCGTCAACATATGCTTCAGCATATTAATGTTTAAATGGTTACTCTCTGAGTGATCAGATGAACATATTTCGATATATTCATTGTTTAAAAAAAGTGGCGCTAAATAATGAAGCTAGAAAGCTAAAAATTGTTCAGAATGAGCAAATGTATGTCAAAATCAACTGTTACAAGTCTCAACATGATCAGAATAATATTTTGGTCAAAATCGGCGTTTTTACGAAAAATTGAAGGAGCTAAATATTAGCCTCAGAAAAATCAAAATTCGTATGAAGCTTCAGTTTGATATAAAAACAATAACTATGTGACCCCATTAAGTTACCTCTAGTGGTTTTCAAGTAATTTACTAAAACTAAATCTGGAACAAAACGTCCTTATTTATTATAGATTAAATATTACGTATATTAATGACAAAGTTCTTATTATAGCACTTGAATTACATCCATTAAATAGTAAGGCTACAACAAGTTTCAAGATCTTAATGTAAATAACAATCAGTAAAAGGACTCTTACAGGAAGTAGTTCAGATGTCATGTTCTACTATCGGTTGCGTTTCAAAATCTCTAGCCGGCAAAGTTTAAATGCGGTCCAGCTAAGACTATTTCTGTAATTAAAGCCAACTTAACTACATTCATATAAAATTAAGAAGACCGTAAATTGATACACAACAGTGTTATGAAATAATAGTGTCCGAGAAAGCAGACATTTAGCTGATGCTACCTGGGCTTAGAGCAGATGATTGCAGATGACGGCCATCCGCTGCGCTCATACGTATGTAAATACGGCCTGAGAGGCAGTGACAGACACATCGCACCGAGCTATCACTCGGTCCGCGTTAGTCAAACGCCGGTTTACGCGCTGTCTCGGATGACGTCACAGCCAGGCTGCAACTAAACGCGTGTTCTCGTTACAAATAGGTTGTGAACTCGCGAGGACTTTACACCGTCATGGATCGATTACATTTCACGGAAGTAACTGTGTGTCACCCGTAATGATAACAAAACCGAGTGGCAAGTGGTAAGAATATTTTCCACTGTTATGGCGAGTAATACAGAATTTGATGAGTAGAAGTCACTGTGAAAGACCATTTAATTGGAACTTGTCGTAGAGGTCGCCTCTAAACTGCTCATAGTGCTTTTATGATAGGAATGTTATTATTATTATTATTATTATCAGGAGTATAACTATGTTTGAGGGTGTCAACTTGTGCTGAATATATGAATCAGTTACAACTCAAAACTTTTATTTATAGTCGTAGGTCCTAATACCGCTGAGTAAATAGTAGAAACATTTCTTTCAGTGAGTACAAGAAGAATGGGGACTTTCGGACTGGAAAGTATGGTCAGTATGTTCTCCGCCGCTTTCTGGATGCCCGCAGAAATGGTTTTCAGGCTCTTGTAAAAAAGACGGCGAATAAACATACTATATTAATATTTTATTAACCCGCCGCCCCACATAAGGTGCATATCGTCCAGGAAATTGAAGAGTGAAAGTGATCGGTGCATAACAGCGAACTCGGTAGGCACTATCAGGATACTGAAGTGAAATATGCAAAAACCAGCACGAGAACAGTGCTAAGATTTGGTCGCTATTGTGGAAACTAAGCTGCGAGTGTTAGCCTCACTAAGTTGATCGCGGCGGATGGAGCGAAGGAGACGACACTAGATCGCGGCTACCACCGGCGCTGAGGTTAGAAGAAGACGGTGCATCATCACGGAGCTGCGTGGACCTGCGGGATAGTTGCAAACTACTGCGAGCGCTCACCGATGCCCAGTCACCACTGGAGCTACTGCAGTAGGCGATACTCGCCGACATCCTCACCGTCACAGCTGCTGCTGTTGCCTGCATTACGTCGTCACGTTTCACATTACCTTTGTTGGTACACCGGGCCGGCATTGTTCGTCGAGTTCAATCAATTAAATTAAGGCAACAATATCTGAAGTATTTGTTAACTGTTACCCACAGGCTACGCAAAATGGAAAATATTGATAAGAATAATGAGAAAATTAAAATGGAGCCAGTTACTGACGATGAATCCTCAGAACTGAAATTAACGAGGATGGTTCCGTCAGAGCAATAACTCCAAAATCGGAGTGCGATTTGTCAAAAATAGAATCTGAATTGAATTTCAATGTTACTGCAAAGTTACCACTATTTTCTGATGACGAAGTAGTTGAAGTTGAGGTCAGAAAGAAAAAAATATAATTAATAGAGTTAGTAGATAATGGAACTGACTTCACTATTTCTGAACTTCAGTCAAGTTACGAAATTCTAGAAACTGGTTCAAAACTTGTGGAAATACCAAGTGGCAACATAGAGGCACCAAATTGGATGCAATTACTGTTTGCTAAACTTGAACCGCAACATAAAGAACTGAACAATAATATGGAATCAAGAAGTAAACAGTTAAACAATCAGATTGAATTTATTAGTAAAGAACTAAAGGATAGTAATAAAGCATTAAAGGATGAAATGACCTCAAAACTGAATAGTTTAAACTACAAAATTGATGCTAACCACCACGATCTGCAAGCCCAGATAAACAAATTGCATAGTACTTTCAAAACCGAAATTCGCGAAGTTCTTAAAGAATTCAAAGACGCAGATGAAATTATGGAAGGAAGGTTGTCAGGAAAAAATAGCAACGAAACCAAACATTGCTGTAATCGATTTGAAGAAGCAGTTACTGCTGTAAATGCTTCACAAAAACATATTAAGTAAGTAAAATCTGACTGTGAGAAATTATGTGTGGATAATGATAACAGATTTTCTGAGAGAGTGGAAGCAGTAGAATTAGAAGTAGAAGAACTAAATACTACTATTACTAACGTAGAAAAGAGAGCAACCTCTGGTAGTTCTTGTAATAATACTGTACAGCATGTTGCTTCATTTGACGCCGCTTTCATCAGATGTTGTCAATTTTTACGTTTTGGCACACACAAAAAAATTCATCCTTTGGAGTTCTAGAATGATTTTAAAGATGTTTTGCCTAGCACATGGTCGGAACTAGAGAAAATGGAGAACATGTTGGCCAATCTAGTCGCGCGATGTCGTTATCCTGAAGGAAGTCATTCACAAGATGTGCACGATGGGGCGCGAATTTTCGTCCATGAAGACGAATGCCTAGCCAATATGCTGCCGATATGGTTGCACTATCGGTCGGAGGATGGCATTTACGTATCGTACAGCCGTTACGGCGCCTTGCATGACTACCAGCGGCGTACGTCGGCCCACATAATGCCACCCCAAAACATCAGGGAACGTCCACCTTGCTGCACTCGCTGGGCAGTGTGTCTAAGGCGTTCAGCCTGACCGGGTTGCCTCCAAACACGTCTCCGACGATTGTCTGGTTGAAGGCATATGAGATATTCATCGGTGAAGAGAACGTGATGCCAATCCTGAGCGGTCCAATCGGCATGTTGTTGGGCCCATCTGTACTGCACTGCATGTTGTCGTGGTTGCAAAGGTGGACCTCGTCCTGGACATCCGGAGTGAAATTGCGCATCACGCAGCCTATTGAGCACAGTTTGAGTCGTAACACGATGTCCTGTGGCTGCACGAAGAGCATTATTCAACATGGTGGCGTTGCTGTCAGGGTTACTCCGAGCCATAATCCGTAGGTAGCGGTCATCCACTGCAGTAGTAGCCCTTGGGCGGCCTAAGCGAGGCATGTCATCGACAGTCCTTGTCTCTCTGTATCTCCTCCATGTCCGAACAAACTCGCTTTGGTTCACTCCAAGACGCCTGTACTCTACCCTTGTTGAGAGCCCTTCCTGGCACAAAGTAACAATGCGGACGCGATCGAACCGCGGTATTGATCGTCTAGGCATGGTTGACTACAGACAACACGAGCCGTGTACCTCCTGGTGGAATGACTGGAACTGATCGGCTGTCGGACCCCCTCCGTCTAATAGGCGCTGCTCATGCATGGTTGCTTACATCTTTGGGCAGGTTTAGTAACACCTCTGAACAGTCAAAGGGAACGTGTCTGTGATACAATATCCACAGTCAACGTCTATCTTCAGGAGTTGTGGGAATGGGGATGATGCAAAACTTTTTTTGATGTGTGTTTATGTTAGCTTGCAAATTGCTATCTCCTCAAAATTATCAGTTATTCTGATATCAAAAGTTGCTGAACATAGTCGCTTTAGGAGATCCAAAATATGAATTTTCCAATTAAAATTCTCATCTACGAGGTACACCCAGAAACTTAGTATGCTAAAACCTGCCTACTGACTTCTGTTGATGTTACATTTATTGAAGGAACTGCATTCCTTGCAGTAGAAAATTGGATGTACTGTGTTTTTTCGAAGTTCAGAGCAAGTGCAGAAAACCAATCAATAACTTTTCCAAAGACATTATTTGTATCTTTTTCTATTTGACTTTCTTTTAATGGATTAATAATGATGCTTATATCATCAGCAAGCAAAGTCAGTTTAGCTTCTTGTTTCAGATAAGAAGGGAGGTTATTCACATATATCAAGAACAGAAGGGGACACATGATCGAACCTTGCGGGACACCTAATGAAATTTCACCCCCGTTAGATGAAGTGGGAAAATTCATTAAATCACTTAAACCATATAGAGAAATTTTTTGCTCCCTGTTCTGTTGATATGACGTAAACCACTCGTGCTGTTCAATTTATATGCCATGGAATTGTAATTTCTGTAACATAATGTGATGGTTCACACAATCAAACGCTTTGAATAAGTCACAGAAAATTCCTCTTGGTGACATTTTTCTATTTAAAGACTCCATTACGTTGGCAGTGGAATCGTATATTGCTGTCTCAGTGGAACAGCATTTTTGAACTCCGAATTGTGATTTATTAAGTATCCCATGACTTTTGAGATAGCTAACCACTCTTGAGTACATTATTTTCTAGACAATTCTTGAAAATTCTGTAAGCAAGGATACTGGCCGGTAATTATTGCATCGTGCAGGACTGGTTTTGCTAGCACGAGTATCCCCAACACGTACCTGTCGCAGCTCCCCTGATCACCAGAGTTACCAGATCTCAGTATTATTGAGCTTTTGTAGTCTACTTTTGTGAGATGGGTGCTTGATCGCTATCCACCTCCATCACCGTTACATGGACTTGCCACTATTTTGCAGGAGGAATGGTATAAGATTCTCTGAAAAACCGTCCAGGTCCTGTATTTATCCCTTCCGAGACGACTGGAAGCTGTTTCGAACGGCAGCGGTTTCACGGCGTCGTATTAGGCATCGTAATCTATTGTGTTTTAGGTGTTTCCGTATTTTTGTGCAGCACCTGTACAATCACCAATTTAGCGGGGCACATTAAGTATTCTGGGGGCAACGTGGTGAAATCCAGTAGTGAATTTAGGAGTCCTCCCTCGGGCATGGGTCTGTGTTGTTCTTACAAGGGAACCTCCCCATCGCACCCCACTCAGAGTTAGTTATAAGTTGGCACAGTGGATAGGCCTTGAAAAACTGAACACAGATCAATCGAGAAAGCAGGAAGAAGTTGTGTGGAACTATGAAAAAAATAAGCAAAATATACAAATTGAGAAGTCCATGCAGAAGATACGCAACATCAATGAGAGGGAGACCTCAGGAGCGCCGTTGTCCCGTGGTTAGCGTGAGCAGCTGCGGTACCAGGAGTCCTTGATTCAAATCTTCCCTCGCGTGAAAAGTTTACTTTCTTTATTTTCGCAAAGTTATGACTTGTCCGTTCGTTCATTGACGTCTCTGTTCACTGTAATAAGTTTAGAGTCTGTGTTTTGCGACGGCACCGCAAACTTAGAGTTCCGAAAATATTCATTGACCTTGTTATTGAAGTCGCGAGTTGCTGGTTTCATATTGCCCACGGAATATATCTCACGTATTTAATGCACTCTCGTCCAAAGTAGCCAACAGTCAACTGCCAGCCAGGGAGCATCGTTAGCAGGAATACTCTCTCTTCCGTGCGCTGTAGTCGACTGACGTCGTGTGTCTCGAAGTTTGTTTAGGTGTAGCGCCCCATACTACGGCGCAGTTACCTCGCATCGGACGGACGGACGGACAGATAATAATTGTCTGAAAATAAAAAATTAAACTTTTCATGCGAGAGTAAACTTGAACCAAGGATCTCTCGATCCGCAGCTGTTCATGCTAACCACGGGACCACAGCGCTCCTGAGCGTACACTGTCTTTGATGTTGCCTATGTTGCTCATGGACTTCTCAGTTTGCATATTTTGCTTATTTTTTTCATAGTTCCACACAACTTCTTCCTGTTTTCTCGATTGATCTGTGTTCAGTTTTTCAAGGCCTATCCACTCTGCCAACTTATAACTAAATCTGAGGGGGGTGCGATGGGGAGGTTCCCTTGTTAGCATAAGTTAGTTTAAGCAGTATGTCAGTCTAGGGACCGATGACCTAAGCAGTTTGGTCTCTTACGAATTCACAAACGCACACATCATAACTTCCAGTCATTATGTTCTATTGCTCTAAAATAAAACGTCCATCTCTGACTTCTTCCTTCATGTCAGAGACTCTTTTCTGTGTAGTCGACGGAGGAAGATTCATATAAGTGGAATCTAATGCAAAAACTCTTGGATACATAGCAAAGAGAAAATCCTACTGCAGTTGTGTATACGAATCTATTTGTGACTAACAAGTGATAATGCTGAAGGAAATACAAAACGCGTGTCTTCTTTACAACTGTGGGGCTCGCTTCACAGTTATATAAGGAGTGAGAATAGAACCTCTGAACAGATATGAACTGTTTCAACTACGCCGCACAAGCTTGTGATTGCTGCAACATCGTCATGTTGCAAAGCTCAAACTGTTTTTACTTTAAATTTGATGCTTTAATTTTCAAACATTTTGGCGTCGTGAAAGACATTGTATTCAATGATACGTTCTTTTCAAATAGTTGACCTACAGCTTTGAAAGAGAAGAGGAAAGCAGAAAGAAAATGGCATTGACACTGGCAAGGTGAGTAAACAAACGGCAGGTGCAACGGAGGTTAGAGACCACGGTCTGTAATTTTCGCAGGCGATTCCTTTGACGTCAGCAGCCGCGAGGACAAAGAACCGGCGAGGCGGTAATTGCTTGGGACTTCCAGAGATTCCGCCGGAGCAGCGGTAATCAAGTTCCTATAGCGTTACCGTACTTCTCATCCAAAAAAGAAGAAAATCTGAAGTCTGCACTCGTGTGTCTGAGACGGATGATGTTATAATTCCTCGAATGCCTAGCAGAACCTCTAACATAAGACACTTAAGCTGCTACTTGGATTATCCCAGACAAAGGTTTTATTTCACAAGATACAATGTTTTTCCCGCCTAACGAAAAATGACTCGACATCACTTTGGAAGATAGCACAGCGAATAAATGCACTATGCTTTTATCATTTAAATATAAACGGATTGTGTTCAGCAACACCAGGGTATAATATATGTATGCTGAGGGGTTTTAGTGTTAGCGAATCATTTGTCACAGTCATCGACGATCACACGACTCTCGGGAGGCCTACCCGTACACCCTCTGTTTTGACTCTGCAGGCAGTGAAGATAAACAGTGCTCCAACATTCATTCTGGAATACAATCATGCCCCACCGACGAGTACGTGCTCCTGGAGAACAACTTAAGTCATCTGAACGGGGTCTCATTGTGGGCCTGCGGGAAGTTGAATGGACATATCAACGGACTGATGCACATGTTGGGAATGATGTATCGGTGATGTATTGCTTCCTTCAACAGTAGTCTGTGAAACATTACTACACCTGTAGACCAGGTAATGCACACGAATCTATGATAACTGACCCCAGTGAAATTTGCGCCCAACCAGAAATTTGTGGAATCTGCACCAAATACCTGCTCCCTTTGCTTCACGGCTTACCTGAGCCCGAACCGTCGTAATTACTGTAAACTGCCTACACCCCACACACGGCCGAACTACGCCCCGATAGACTCCTCTACCACATTAGCCGATTGTCAGAGCAAACAGCATTAGTATCGCTCTAGCTATCGCAGAGTTGACATCATGAACTTGTGAATTTCTATCACAAAAATTCCAATATGTAAGTTTCAACTATCATTCGCCGTAAATCGTATTGCCACTTTGAAGGTAGTTCTTACATAGTGAAGAGAACTATAGAAGTCATGACGCTGTTCAAGACAGAAAGCAAACAACTACCGAGGAATGCTTAAAACCAAGGATCCGATGGTGCTTTTTTTCACTCGAGCATCAATGCAGAGCTTCGGATAACGCTCGGTTGGAAGTAAGGAAGACTTTGAACCAGGCAAAGAAAAAGGCACTAGAGGAAGAGACTTCGGTTTGCGAAATATATTCAGAGAAACTGGGTTGCCTGCATAATCGATGGTATGATATTGTTATCGAAATGCAGAGCAGCAAGCAACGAAGAGAATTTTATACTACAAGCGGTAAAAATGACAGGGAAATTAGAGAGATCTGCAGAATAATGGCACCAGTTTTCTGTTAAGCGACTACAAATTAGGAGAAAGGATAACAGTTTTTAGTGGAAGAGCAGGGAGAGAGGCTCCAAGAATTAAACAAGACGTTTTTATGAGTGGTGCTGTAACTAACAGTTTTCGTAGATATACATCATTTACACCGACTTTGGAAGTACAAATAATGAGACAAACATGAATGTAGTTGTCTTTGCATTATTGAAAAACAAAAGAAAAGAGACATACACCCGTATTTTCCGAAATTTGGTGGAAAATATTCCAGAATGGAAACCTGCAAATGTTATTTGCACATGAAAAAGTTTCTCGGGAGAAGAGTCCAAGATCTAAGACTTACTCTTTAGTGCAAAGAAAATGAGGAAGTGAGTCAACAAATCCGCATGTGTGCTGCGCTGGAGTTTCTACGCCCTGAAGTTGTATGTGATGGCTGGTTCTAGATACGTCCACAGGCACCAGATATCCCCAGGCTTTCTGTACAAAATGTAAATAGCAACTTCTAAATAAAAAAAATAAAATAAGATATACTGATGAAGCTTATAAGCTGATTTTAAACATTCCTAAGTGTCAATAATTTACTTTTGACATTTAGCCATTCCAGAGGCTGGAAAATGTGTGCTGGAAATATGAATATTTTTAAAAACTTAGGCTAAATTCTATGGCCGGACATACCGAATTTGGTTTTTCATGGTTTCTCTAATCATTCCAGGCAAATGCTCGGATGGTTTTTTAACGAAGCCAGACCACAGGTCTGAGCGAAAACTAAATATCGAACGACAATAACCGTCGACGCATATGTAATAGACTTATAACACCAAATGCAAAATTTGTTTTCCCGTGGCTCTTACGACAATGAATGAAGATATATTGAGCTAAAATGAAACGTATCAATGAAATGAAATTTTTTTTCTGGGAGTGTACTTGTCATTCACTTCCAAAGTTTCTAAGACACATACACATACACTATGTGATCAAAAGTATCCGGACACCTGGTTGAAAATGACTTTCAAGCTCCTGGCGCCATCCATCGGTAATGCTGAAGTTCTGAATGGTGTTGGCCCACTCTTAGCCTTGATGACAGCTTCCACTCTCGCAGGCATACGTTCAGTCAGATGCTGGAAGGTTTCTTGGGGAATGGCACCCCATTCTTCACGGAGTGCTGCACTGAGGAGAGGTATCGATGTTGGTCGGTGAGGCCTGGCACGAAGTCGGCGTTCCAAAACACCCCAAAGGTGTTCCACAGGATTCAGGTCAGGACTCTGTGCAGGCCAGTACATAACAGGGATGTTGTAACCACTCTGCCACAGGCCGTGCATTATGAGCAGGTGCTCGATCGTGCTGAAAGATGCACTCGCCATCCCCGAATTGCTCTTCAACAGTGGGAAGCAAAAAGGTCTTAAAACATCAATATAGGCCTGTGCTGTGATAGTGCCACAACAAGGGGTGCAAGCCCCCTCCATGAAAAACCCGGCCACAACATAACACCACCGCCTCCGAATTTTACTGTTGGCACTACACACACAGGCAGATGACGTTGACCAGGCATTTACCATACCCACACCCTGAAATCGGATCGCCACATTGTGTACCTTGATCCTTCACTCCAAACAACGTTTCTCCACTGTTCAGTCGTCCAATATTTACGCTTCTTACACCAAGCGAGGCGTCGTTTGGCATTTACCGGCGTGATGTGTGGCTTATGAGCAGTCTCTCGACCATGAAATCCAAGTTTTCTCACCTCTCGCCTAACTGTCATAGTACTTGCAGTGGATCCTGATGCAGTTTGCAATTTCTGTGTGATGGTCTGGATAGATGTCTGTCTATTACATATTACGATCCTCTTCAACTGTCGGTGGTCTCTGTCAGTCAATAGACGAGGTCGGCCTGTACGCTTTTGTGCTGTACGTGTCCCTTCACGTTTCCACTTCACTATCACATCGGAAACAGTGGACGCAGGGATGTTTAGGAGTGTGAAACCTCGCGTACAGATGTATGACACAAGTGACACCCAATCACCTGACCACGTTCGAAGTCCGTGAGTTCCGCGGATCATCCCAATCTGCTCTCCCACGATATCTACTGACTACTGAGGTCGCTGATATGGAGTACCTGGCAGTAGGTGACAACACAATGCACCTAAATGCACCTAATATGAAAAACGTATGTTTTGGGGGTGTCCGGATAATTTTGATCTCATAGTGTACTTTAATGACGTGAAGATAAGACTCACGAGCTATTTAAATGTTATTGAATGTCTTGGAGACATTTTCTGTGATGAATTTCGAACATGTACAGAACTGTACAAAGAGTTCCCTGCTTGGTTACCATCACATCCAATATTTCACTGTGGTTCAGAGTGACGTTTATGCAGTGGCGTAGACACGTAGTTTGGTACCCGATGCAAGCTTCCAATTTCTCATCTCCCTCCCCCTCCCACCAAAAAAATTGCCAACCGCACAAAACCTACACAATATTTGTGTCTAGAAGTTTTTTCATAAGCGCGAATACATAAGCAAAGTTTAACATTAACCTCTTCACAAATGATGTTTTATGGATGAAAACGAATAACTAAACTGCATTAAAAAGACACACAGTTTAACTGATTATTAAGGAAGCAGAACAAGTAACCGAAGATCTCCTTAGTGACAAGTGACTTGCATGTAGCTTAGAATTTCTTCCTTCTGTTTCGGCTACAAATTTTGAAATTGCCACATCAATATCGATATCTTTAGGTAGCTCATTTTTTATTGACTGGCTGGTAAATTAGACAGTCGTACTTGACTCATAGTGGACCCAAGATAATTCTCTTGACTTTTGAAATAAAAAAGAATTATCTTACATATTGATATCAAAACACACAAAGTTAAGAAAAACCTTAGCACCAAAATAAATTTGGGAACAGTTTCGGAAAAAATTTTCTTAGTCGTGAAATTTGCGGAAGGACACCAGCTTCAGGGATCTCATGATAATTGTCAATTGATTTTTGTGTAAGAGTGGGAAGTTTAGTTTCTGAAGTTTTAATCAAATTACTAGGGTCTCAGCATCTGATATATGTTCTGTGGTTTTGCAACGTGTATCGATTTCTTGTAGAAGGCTGCCGATGTATTCTTAACATTGGCTTCTGTGTTCGCAGCGTTCTGTATAGTATGGCTTGAAAATGCGGCTGATAAACCTCTAGGTAGCGTCCCTCAGCTCTTCTGCCTGCCGGGCAAGGGGATTAGTGGACCCTTCCTCGATCCTTTCTGGACGCAAATTTCACTGGACGCAAATTTCAGTGAGCCCAGTTTTCAGCAAACCAGTATAGACGCACGTCTGGATTGGCGCTTTGTGCGAGCAGCTTTGGCCGACCGAACATCGTCCACGGACGAAATCCGGGCTCATTTTGCACCTTCTTGTACCACCGGTGGCAATTGGGGACCGTCTGCTTGAAGCAGGTTTCACAACACGTTTGCCTCTGGCCAGGCTACCACTGACATCACACCGCCATGCATGGCTACCCTGCTGTCGCACGAGTGTTCATTGGAGAGAGTAATGGCGCTGTGTTGTCTTCAGTGACGGGAGTAGAGACTGTATGTATGCGAGTGATGGACGTACTCGGTACATGTGTATGGCGTAGTCCTGGTGAGCTGCCTATTCCAGAGTATATTCACGCACAGCCCACACGTCCCATCTCAGTTACTCCTCGCGACCACATTTGGTGTTACTGCAGGTTAAAGTAACCAGTGGCCGCTTCATTGCACTGGTTGGTATCCCCATGCTAGTGTCATTTCTTTGCCACGAAGGTGACGTTCCTTTCCAGCAGGAAACGCATGTCCACATACGGCAGCTGCGATGCAACGAACTCTTCGTGGTGCACAAAAACTGCCCTGACCAACAAGATCACCAGATCTCTTGCCGACTGAGCACGTGCGGGACATGATGAAGCGGGAACTTAACTCGTTCTCCAGGGCCTATAAGAAATATCGCTGAACTGCAACAAAAGGCGCAAGATCCTTGGGACGGCCTATTGCAGGATGCCACTCGGTACCTTTATGATCATTTGCATGCGAGAATACACGCTTGCGTTGCCGCCAGTTTGGGCTACACTCCTTATTGATGAGACTGTTTGGGCACCCTTTGCTGCGACATATGTGTTTCAGTTAGTTTGAAGTTCTTATCATAGACTCCTACAACTATGAACTACCTGTTAACAGACTTGTCCTCGAGGTGTTGCGTTTTTTCCGGTGGTGTACAATGTAAAAGGATTTCCCTGAAAAATAACGTCTTGGCAGTTCTGTCTATCACCAGAATAAAAAAGATACAACTCAAAATCTATAATACTTCTAACGGACCTTCTGGTTTTGTGACCTTTTATTAATATTTACCTCCCGAAAATGTCAGACCGCGTCTGCTACCATTCGTGACCTTGCTACAACCTTGAAGCGCTACAAACGCGTAAGCATGTAAGTGAGTAGCCTAGAAGTGTGACTCTTTAACTCCGTTGACGATCACCTGTAATACAACTGTTACCAACTCAAGAAGTGCTCTAACTTCTCGATTAAACTGCCGAACCTATTTTGTTTCCGAAGCGTCAAGTGAATAATGATGTGGCCGTTGTCGCAGCACTTTTCGCTGTTACTTCGATGCTTACTTGAGTTATGTTTCAGATAGTTTTGTGTTATCCACTAAATAACAGCGAACAGTGGCAGCATTCGCAACTGTGCTGGGTAGCAGTAAAATATTATCTTACGTAAAGCCTTTTGTAAAAACATTAAATAATAACATAATAGGTCACCAGTCCTTAAGGCTCCAATAATTTTTTTTTTTGTATTGACTGAAAAGTCATCGGCGAACCTGACGTGAAAGTTTGACCGTCACCTTAGTGAGGAACAATATAATTCAAGCAAGCACAATTTCAACAAATTTACTGTGGTAATTACGAAGTCCTTTCATAATTAAATGTGAAAAAATGGGTTAAATGGCTCTGAGCACTATGGGACTTAACATCTGTGGTCATCAGTCCCCTAGAACTTAGAACTACTTAAACCTAACTACCCTAAGGACATCACAAACATCCATGCCCGAGGCAGGATTCGAACCTGCGACCGTAGCGGTCGCGCGGCTCCAGACTGAAGCGCCTAGAACCGCTCGGCCACACCGGCCGGCAATTAAATGTGATCAAATGTGATACTGTAACTGACTGAAGTCGCTGTTTCAAGCTGTAAGTAGTTAATTCACTATGAAACTAGTACCACTGCAACCATTCTTTATAATCAACCAAAACTATTGACTGTAGTACGAGCTATTGCTTTCATAGCTACTTCACTGTAGTAGAAGAATAGCATTATGGAATACAAATTCGTGTAGCCACATTTATGTTTTATGCAATGTGCAGTGTACCAGCATCAATGTTGCAAAGCAATTTCTATACTATTAAAATACTTCGTAACACAAATAAAATATTTTACAAGCAACACATTACCTTAGCAAACATTGAAGGAGATGACCAGCCCACAATAATGTATATCAACTCTAAGATGTTTTTACGAGAGTTCTCTAATATTCCAACTAGTTAGTGACAATATCAACTTTTGCAGCATACCGCTGCACACCACATCGTCTCGTCACTAACGTATTCCTGCGACTCTCTCCTACTAACATCTGACTACGAGAGACTACAGCATCTCCCCTAAGGTAAGAAAAGACACCAACGTAAATATCAGTCTTCTTACTTCAGTAAGGGAATGCCGGCCGTTGTGGCCGTGCGGTTCTGGGCGCTTCAGTCTGGAACCGCGTGACCGCTACGGTCGCAGGTTCGAATCCTGCCTCGGGCATGGATGTGTGTGATGTCCTTAGGTTAGTTAGGTTTAAGTAGTTCTAAGTTCTATGGGACTGATGACCTCAGATGTTAAGTCCCATAGTGCTCAGAGCCATTTGAACCATTTTTTTCAGTAAGGGAATACCACATTCATAAATAGTATCTTAATCCCTCACGTTTAGTTACGTTTCGATGAAGTTAAAAAGTCCTTTTTATAATGATAAAACCACTGATTTAACAATAAATAGATATTACATACACACACACTCGAGACCGCTGTCTAATTATTTATACGGAATATCTTTATACAAGTCATAATGGAAATGCAGCTACAGTTACAAAACATGAGGAAAAAGACAAATATTATGTTCTTACGCAACGCACTAATCATTTTCAAAATGGGAAGAAATCTCATAACTGCCTTTGAGTATTATACTGAAGCCAGAAATAGCACATATTGGCAAAAAACACTGAACCCTTATTGAACGGACGACTAATCTATTGTGGAAAATGATTTGTTTAAATATTCTACGGATGGTTTCCTCCCCGCCTGTCGTCAAATTGAGCTTATACTCTGTCTCCGTCTCGAAACGATGGAGAGGATTATGTTCACCATGTCCGTGGCATTTGATAAGCCACAAGTGCCTCCTTGGTTTTGTGAAATAGTGAGCACGTAAAGGAGCTCAGTCTTCGTTGGCGGAACTGGGTTTGACGAGGTGTTGACAGTGAGACTCAATACTATTGAGCTCACTGGCTGGGGACTGGTGAGTGCCACCAGTCATCTGTAACCAGAAGGCCGTGCGGAGTGGCCGCGCAGTTAGAGGTGTCATGTCACGGATTGCGCGGCCCCTTCCACCAGAGGTTCGAGTCCTCCCTTGGGCATTGGTGTGTGTGTTCGTTGGTCTTAACATAAGTTAGTTTAAGTATTGTGTAAGTCTAGGGACCGATGACGTCAGCAGTTTGGTCCCTTAAGAATTCAGACATACACATTTGTAACCAGAAGCTCTGGGTATGCTACATCGATTACTCTGGGGCGCGACTGTGGAGCATCGTGTATCACAGGAAACGGGGATCATGGTTTAACAGCTCGTAACCCGAGAATGGTAAAAACACCTATAAAAAACTTAACCACAAGTTGTGCTACATGCCAATAGGCTTTATGCCTGTTGTGGTAAGACAGTCGTTAATGGGCAACCTCTGGGTCAGCAGTCCCCCCCCCCCCCCTCCTGTTGTATAAAGCTTACCCAGGCAAAGGGGGTCTCTGCTTGGACCTTAAGTTCCCTGCTACTCTTGGGACCAAGATGAAATTATTGAGATCTTGTCACTCAGCCACCAGTAGCTGGGTATCAACATCTACCCCAACAAGAAGGCTCGTGCAGTAAGCCCTCCAAAAAAAGAAGCGTTAAAAATACTTCTGATTGCAGTAACAGAACACGTTCTGGAAGTCAGAATGTGTTTTTAATAGTTAAAAGAAGAATGGTCGGCTTTGGGAAAGTTTCACCTTTCTACATTAAAAAGGATCTACAGGGCACTGCTGGCACCTTAAAATCTGCAAAACACTTGAGAATTGAGTCACTTTTGGTTGAAGTATCTGGTTTCCAACACAAAATAAACTCTATGCGGCTAAACACCTCGTAGAATATGCCATCTAAACAGTGGTGCAAAACGCCTTGAACTACAACGGAAGTGTTGTGTCGTGCAGGAATATTTTAGACTTTCCCAAAAAAGATGTGAAAGATGAGTGGGCTCAAGAAGGTGTTTATGAAATAATAGATGGAGAGTAGGTAAAAGACGAACGCCTTTATTCTTGCATTCAACAGCACAACTCTGCCAGAGCACACCAAGGGAGTATTCATTCGCTTAAAAGTGAGTCTTTATATACTCAAAAAATGCGCTGTTTTAAATCCCAGTACCTTGCACACACCATTCTGCGAGTAAAGAAAAAGCCACTTGTGACATATGTAGTAATGCCCACCTCGACAGAGTCGGTTGTTCGTCTTTTCCAAAGTGTTTAAATTGCTCTGTGGATCCTGCTGCCTACAGCAGAGACTACTATGCAATCTTCGAAGAAAAGAAAATACAGAAACTAAAAACAACAAATGGGATTCCGTATGGAGAAGCAAATAGGCACTGCAACACTACATTTCTCCTTATTAGTTTTCTTCAGCTCTCAAGAAGCAAATCAGAAAGCCTACGCCTGTACAGAAACGGAGGTTAGTAATGCCCATATCGATGCCTGTGTTTGTAAGTGCAATTTGAAAGTTTGTGTCACCAAAAGACCAGATATCCATTTTATCAGATAAAATCAGCTTGTCTTTTCTGACAAAGGTGACAAACACTGTAGATCTTCCAGCGCCTCAAACGTAGACAGCACTAAACAGGCAAGCTCTGATACTTTCACAAACGTTCCTTCGAAGTCTCCTCCGATTGATAAACCAAAAGGAAAGTATCAAACACAACGGAAAACAGATCTTAAATCGTCAGACCGTGTAGATTTCTTTCTATCTGACGGTTCTCATGATTCTGGTTCATAGACCTTGGAATACAATGTCTGCCTACCGCAGTCATTTAGCACTTCGAAAACGTCCAATAGTGACATAATTCTCACTCCGGTGGAGAAACAGAGCGCGGAAAAAATTAACAATAAGATGGCTCCCATACTACTGCGAAACATCACTGGGTTCGGGAAACGTGTGCAAGAGCTGAAAATTCCAGTGCAAGGACGTCTCCTGTGCTTGTGTTTGAAAGAACAATATTTTAAATTCACTGGTGCCACTGTGCCGAGGAGGTATACCCTCCACTGTAAGGACGACCCAAGCGGGGAAAGGGCTGAGGGAGGGGCAGCCTTGTCTGTAAATAACACTTGCACCACTCCTCTGCTATAGCTGGTCACGGCCCTGCAAACAATGGCAGTTGAAATTCGTGTGGAACAAAGGATCAACATATGCTGTTACAACCTCCCTGAACTGAGGAATTGTACTATGTCAGAATGACCAAGAGGTATGGCTTGGGAGAGAGGGGTGACGCGGCGAAGCGAGTAGAGAAACACTAGCAACTGTGTCATTGACTTTACTGCTTCGAAGGTACAAAGTGGGCCTTCCGCCGAGCCTGGTGATGGCGCCGCCCAGTGTGTCAGCGTGGATCAGCTCCAGTGCCAATGCCAGAATCTGCTGTGTCGGCGTCCGGCCATCCAGTCTTGCAGACGTAGTGCTCCTACTCACGCCACGGCTATGTGGACGCCGCACGTGTTAGCTGCGCCGGTAGCTCGGGACACGGCTGGCTGCTTTCTCAAGCACATCTTGTAGACCTCATGTAGAGCGCCGAAGGAAGACAGACGACCACAGTCGCTGTAATGAGCCTTAGTAGCTCCTGCTGTCTACACGGGCCAGCTCGGTCAGTGACCACAGACAGCTCTGCACCCGAGATGCCGCGAGTCTGCTCCCCAGCGCGGCCCCTGCATATAACAGCTTGCAGTCCACCGGACAGTATCGCACAGAGATTGAAGGCTAGCAGCCCTCTCGCACCTCTCTCCGGTGCTGCTCCAAAGTATGACGTGACCCGCCACAGTCACGGCGCGTTCGTGCAGCGGGGGTTGATGGTAGTTTCGGAGGGCTGGTTGACCTCCAATATCTATCGCCAGAGGGTCGTCACGGTTGGCCTGCAACTTTGAACTACGTCATGGACGTAGGGAGAAGACATATAAATAAGCGAGTCGGGAGGCTCAAAATGGGGCAATCGTATCGCCATTCTGTCCGGTTCTAGACGCGGTCAGAATGGCGATACGATTGCCCCCTTTTGAGCCACTGGACTCGCTTATTTATATGTCTTTTCCCTATGCCTCTGACGTAGTTCCTCTGGAGGGGACGAAATTTAAAAATTGTACATTCGGAAGGTCATAACTGCGTAAGTGTACATCCTTCTGCTTGAATATGAGGTCAAGTTGGTGATGTTTCCTTGTTAGTCAGCATTGTGTAGGAATATGTTATGGAGGCACAATATTCCAGAACGGTTGCATCAATGGGGCTCTCGTGGTCGCCTGTCCATAGTCAGTCGACCCTGCTTATCAAAACGCTATTTTTAAGTACCAGGTTGTTGAAGCGTTGACTGAGAATTTTGTGTAGTAGAACTGTGTTCCCAAAAGAAGTGTCTACGCTTTATCCTCTTTGCCATAGTCATAAACAGTGCAACGTCCACAATAAGTAGCCCGTGAAGTGCTCCTTATTTGAGGACAATTTTGAAGTTTTTATTTTTTATTTGTTTTTTTTCCTCCTCCAACCATACAAAACGAAACTTGTGAATTAAAACTAACAGTAAAGAGACGGGAGGAGTGGGATGCAAAGACAGATTTTAAATTTTCTGCGGATAATTGTGTGTTTGAGTTGAAGGTTGGTTTAGAATCCCCTTGCGATTCATCATCAAATGGTACACTGTTAATGAATGTTTGAAGAAGAGTGTGTGTGTGTGTGTGTGTGTGTGTGTGTGTGTGCGTGTGCGCGCGCGTGTGTGTGTTGGTTTTAACAGTTCTCGTCGTGTTCAATTTAGGGCCACTATTCTACATTTTAAAGACTCGGTCAGGTTCTTGTGCCTCATATTTGATTCAGAACTGTTGTGGTTATCAAACGTAAGAGACCTGAAAGTATGGAACCTGAAACCACAGATAATTTTGAAGTGTCTTAGCCGCAGGTCTTGGGGAGCAGATACAGCACGTCCGTTCCAGTGTGGGTGCACAGTGTATGGATCGGAGAGACCTTCTAACCTCAAGATTACTGACGCTACCCATTATGAGGGATTAGGCTGGCTAAAGGTGCTTAGAGGACAGACCCATACACAGTCTCTGTGTTGAGATTGAGGAACCGCCACTTACCGTCCGGCGGCAGCACCGCATTGTGAGTCAACCCCGTAAGAGCCTCACTGTACCGAAGACACAAGCACGTCGTATCACTGCTCGCACAACTATGGAAAAAAAAATTCTCAAATCATCCGACTACGATGAAGTTGCTTGGGTTGTGGGTGCACCATGGGCAAGAGTCACTAAATATGGGAGAAATACAAATTCAAACCCTGGAGTGGAACCGAATGTCTGCCTGGTTACTGAACAGACGGAGTAATTTTGGATTTAGTGAGATGCAAGGGAGACTGCACTCCTAAATATGTTTTAACACAATGTTTTATGAAATTTTAAAGCAGTTTCACAACTTAGTTGTATTGACAGATAGAAGCAGGGGCACTCCCTTGGCTCCTCTGTGGTTTTCCCTGCTCGTGTCCTCAAGATCCGATTTCCTAAGGAATGCACCGTGTTCGATGTAGAATTACATTCGAGCTTTAAGATTCTGGAGCAGATGAGGTATGTTAAGACTTCTAAACTCTCCGTCTGTATCTGCACCCTGAGTCTCCTTCACATTTGCAAACAGCAAATAAAGAAGTCCATAATATCCAGCACTTCCTTCTCCACCTGTAAAGGCTAGGAAGGGAGGTGACCTTCTGGTTACCAGGCAACAAAATAATCAGATAGTTAAGTATGCCATTTCTCTACACGCAATAACCTCAGTGTTAAGGTACAGATTCAGATGTTGATGGGAAGAAGTATGACTAGAAGTGAGGAACAATGAACTCAGATCAAGGGCGCCCGCAGTGATGGGAGGGGAGGAGGGCAGCCGAGTAGTTGCCCAGAGTGAGAATTTATTTAGTTTACGGACATGAAAAACGACTTATAAAAGGAGGGCCCGGATTTCTGAGACCTAAAATACCTCAAAACTTATTACTAAAAGACCTAAAAATATCGATAAAACTATGTAAAAACTATGTAAAACGTACACGAAGTGAGTTATAAAATGAAGTAGAGGAATCAAAAGCTTTGTAAGAGGTTAGAACTGAAGTTATAAAACGTTTAAAATCGCTATGATTTTCTTCAAGAATCTCATATTTTGAAGATTTTCGAAAATTGTTTGTATAACCATCTTAAAGCTGTTATGGTATACACTGATGAGCCAAAACATTATGACCATCTTCTTAATAACTTATTTGTCCGTCTTCGGAACGAAATACATCACTAACTCAGGGTATGACAGATTCCACAGTTTGTTGGTAGGTTCGTGGAGGCATGTGGTGTTAGATCTCTACGAACAGATCATGTAATTCGCGTAAATAACAGGTCGTTGATTTGCGTACGCAGTGATTGTGCCCGATAGAGACCCAGATGGTTTCCGTAGGATTTACATCAGGCGAGTTTAGTCGATGATATATCAGCGTCAGTTCACTATAAAGCACCTCAAAATTCTGTAGCACCGAGCGAGATTGCGCAGTGGTTAGCACACTCGACTTTCGCGAGGACAACGATTTAAGCCCGCGTCCGGCCATTCTGATTTAGGTTTTCCGTGATTTGCCTAAATCGCTTCTCGCAAATGCGGGGATGGTTCCTTTAAAAGGGCACAGCCAACTTTTTTCCCCATACTTCCCTAAACCGTTGGAACCGATGACCTCGCTGTTTGTTCCCCTCCATTGAATCAACCAAACAATCAACCTCTGTAGCACGGTTCTGGCATCGACACAAGGACAATTATACTGCTGAAAGATGGGATCTTCGGCGGGGAAGACATCAAGCATGAAGGAATGCAGGTTCTTTGCAGCTGAGAGTTTGTCTTCTATTACTGCCACAGGTACGATGCATAGCAAAATACTGCTCCCACCAGCCTGCGTCTTTTCATGCTCCGCGTTTCGTACCGCTGTTCATCTCAATGACGGCGTTTGTGGAGACGATCATCGACCTAGTGTAGCAAAAATGTGATTCACATGAAGACCCGACACGTATCCATTGATCGATGGTTCAATCCCCATGGTCCCGTACCCGTTGCAGTCGTAACTGACGATGTCGTTGGCTCAACATGTGAACAGGTAGGGATGGTCTGCTGTGGGGTTCCATGTTCAACAATGTACGACGAACAGTGTGCTCCAAAACATTTTTGCATGCACCAGCATTGTGCGTTTTTGGCAGAGATGCCACAGATCACCATCTATCCTATTTTACACAGCAGAGAGTCGTGGACGTCCAGCCATTTGTAGCCTAGTGGTGGTCTCACTGTCTTTCTACCTCTTTCCGTACATGATCACGACAGTAGCACATGAAAATTCAACCACTTGAACATTCGACCAGCTTCCCCGTTTCCTAGACACTCGTTCACAGGCACTACATAATAATAATGTGTCCTTTGTCAAAGTCGCTTATCTCTATGGATTTCCCCATTTGGAATCCATATCTTCACCATGGTGATCCCCCGTCCGTGTCTGCTACGTTTACACACTTTTGTTACCGATCACGTGCCAGCGACGCCAGCAGACGGCGTACAACGTCGCGGTGGGCAGTGGTCATTATGTTTTGGCTGATTAGTGTATGACTGTCAGCATACGGAGGCCCTCAAAGTGGGGGAACATCTGTTGGCAGACAACACGTATTTGTAGTTAGGAGTTCTTCCCACATTTGCTAAAATAACTGGAGCGTGCACTCAAATATTTTCCTTTAGATTAAAAAACGAATCTAAAAATTCGACACTCAAATTCCGATATTTCAAACATAACTTTTGGTACAATATCAGTAAAAAAGTATCGTTATTTTTGTTTCAATACCCATACTTGGTAAACAGCAGTTTGTGACGAGACATGACAATAAGAGGCTGAACAATCAATTTATTTTCAGTGTATACGAATACATTCCTGAGCAACATTATTACGTTTTCCCTAGAGCAGGGCTTCACAACATACGTGCTCGCGGAGCAAGCTGTGAGCAGCAAGGTGCGAGCACAGAGCAGCGCGAGCACGCTAACCCCACTACTGGACCAGAGTGGAGAGTGGGGAAAGTCACATGGGGCACACAACAGCTGCCGCCAGTCAATGTAAATCCGCGGCCACCTACAGGGATATCACTCACGAATTATTACTGTGACAAATGAAACAAATAAAGGAGAATGTACACATGCCACATAATTTTATTAGCTTAGTGTATGCCTCTACATTCGTATTAATTTGTGAACTGTTACACAATAAAAGGTGTCACTGAAGTGTGGGATTCTCGGTTATCTTGTACTTTTTGCCCTTTTCAATTGCGTCTATGTTCGGAGTAATTGTTCTTGTGCATTTTAGGTGCAGCGTGCAGTTTAAATTTCGATCAGACAATGCGTTTCTCAGGCGCGTCTTGTTACATTTCATTGCAGAGAACAGTTGTTCACAAATATACGTGGAACCGAACATTGATATTATTGTAGCCGCCAGTTTGTACAAACGAGGAAATCTATCCTGAGGGAAGTGTCTGTAGAATTCCAAAATGTTTTTCTTGTTCTGAAATTTGTCTCTGTATTCTCTGTCACACTGCAGGTCAATAATTTCTTGCTGCAGCTCAGGACGAATCTCTTAAATATTCGCTGAATATGGAGAGAACAGATCAAAATCACTGTCTAGTGCTGTCAGATCTTGAAAGCGCTGATGAACTAAACTATGTGAATAACGTTCACAGTCTTTGTGAACATCTTGCATGGATGATAATTTAGGAAAATGAGCTAGGTTTCCTCTTTCCAGCTGACTCACCCAAAGTGTCAATTTCATTTTAAAAGCTCGTATTCGATCAATGAAATGAGTAATTAGCAGATCTTTACTTTGTAGTAAAATGTTCAAAGCATTCAGATGGCTAGTTAAATCTGCTAAGAACGCGAGATCACATTCAAACGTGCGCGCGCATTTCCCCTCCCTCCCCTCCCTCCCTACTCCGCGACCTTGCACCTGCTCGCGAGCACGTGCCTGAGCAGACGCGAGTACTCGCGCTCAAAACCGGCCAGTTGTTAAGCCCTGCCCTAGAGGAACATGCTTTGTTGGTTTTTGTTGACATTAAACGAATAGATTGTTGTGTCATAAATGAAAATTACACACAAAAAATTAAATGTAAAGGAAAACTCTAATGCTGAATTAAGTTTACATTTATATAGTCAGAACATTCAGGACTTTAGCACTTGTGAATAACACGTGTCTCATAAAGTAATAGTCCAGAAGCGAGCTTCCGTTGTTAGTTCATTATTTAAAGGAAACTGCGACATTTTGCTATACTTCAGTTCGTGTTGCTAATAAATGAAGTGACCGTCAGCTTGCATAGTACCGGTGGGTGCAGCCGCAGCAGCCTCCCACACACGCATAATAATAATGTTAAAAAATGGTACGAAGAAAGCTGAGACTTTGTTGGTAAGTTTATTATGTTGTAAACAAACGGAAAAATGTAGTCAGTTACATTTGTTGCGCGGTTAATACGCCAGCTTCACGTGTAAGCATGCGAAAAATGTGCACTGAGTACAATGGAAATGAGCGTTTGGCGTCATTGGCAGGGAGGCCTCTTACGGGGCAGGTCCGACGCCACATTGGGAGATCTGTGCGCCCGATGGGGATGAAATGATGATGAAGACAACACAACACCCAGTCCCTGAGAGGAGAAAATCCCCGACCCAGCCGGGATTCGAACCCGTTACGTTGACCACTTTGCATTTTGCATTTTGTTCGTTATGGTTCGTTGTATTTCGTCTTAGTGGACGTCACATGACATCCGTTGAAGTTCGTTGTTTATATTTTCACTCAGTTTTTTTATTGCAGAGGCCAGCCAGCTCTCTGACCGAATACGCTGAGCTACCGTGCGGGCATGACCAGTCGGCTATCCGGGCGGACACTGGGTACAATGATACTAAGAGAGATGAAATTTAGCTAAGTGGTCGTTAACTACAACAGTTTAAAGAAAAAGGAATTCGCTGCGTTTTTCGGGTGGAAAAGTGCTCCGCGGGCTACTGAAAGATACGACGCATCACTATACGCGCGGCACGCCTGTGCAGCTGCGCGACGGTGGCCGTCTGGGAAACCCGTGACCGGTCAGGACGGCGCACTTGGCCGTTACCTGCGTTCGACTTTTTGCTCTCTCTCGCTCTCTATCTCTTTCTCTCTCTCTCCTTCTCTCGCTCGCTTTTCCTGGCCCGAGCGCTTCATCTCCTCCGAAATCAGTGTGGCCGTTAAACTCGGAGACAACTAGAACTGCTTTTCAAATGTATAACATTGGAAGCTTTTATGCATTTCGCTCCGCAAAATGAAAAATTCAAGTATTTAGAAACAAGTGCCTAGAAGTGTTAGAAATTCTGAAGGATATTAATTCCCGGTCAGCTAACGTTGTATTGCCAAAAAAAATTGAATGATTGACAGAAGTACCAGTTAGCGCTACGCCCGTTTCACAGCTTTGCCGCCGAATGAGAGGGTATACGATCAGAAAAAGCAAGCTCCCATGTCTGCAAAGTAACAAGTATTTATATTTATACGTTTGTACATCGATTTTATTTTCGGATTGTCTTATTTTATCTCTCACTATGCGTAGAAGCTTAGCAAACTTTAGAACGTAAGAACATTTCAATCTTTATATTCGTATTCATTTTAATACCACATATCATATATTACACTGAAACGCCAGAGAAACTGGTATAGGCATGCATATTCAAATAGAGAGATATGTAAAGAAGCAGAATACGGTGCTGTGGTCGGCAATGCCTATATAAGACAAGAAGTGTCTGGGGCAGTTGTTAGATCGGTTACTGCTGCTACAGTAGCAGGTTATCAAGATTTAAGTGAGTTTGAACGTGGTGTTATGGTCGGCGCACGAGCGATGGGACACAGCACCTCTGAGGTAGCAATGAGATGGGGATTTTTCCTTATGACGATTTCACGAGTGTACCGTGAATATAAGGAATCCGGTAAAACATAAAATCTCTGACATCGCTGCGACCGGAAAAAAATCCTGCAAGAACGGGACCAACGGCGACTGAAGAGAAACGTTCAATCTGACAGAAGTGTAACCCCTCCGCAAATTGCTCAGATTTCAATGCTGGGCAATCAACAAGTGTCAGCGTGCAGACTATGCAACGAAACATCATGGATATGGGCTTTCGGAATCAAAGGCCCACTCATGTACCCTTTATGCCTACATGACACAAAGCTTTACGCCTCACCTGGCCCCATCGCCACCGATACTGGACTGCTGATGAGTGGAAACTTGTTGCTTGGTCGGAGGAGTCTCGTTTCAAATTGTATCGAGCAGATGGAAGTTTATGGGTATCGATACAACCTCACGAATCCATAGACCCTGCATGTCAGCAGGGAATGTTCAAGCTGATGGAAGCTCTGTAATGATGTGGGGCGTGTGCAGTTGGAATGATATGGGATCCCTGATACGTCTAGATATGACTCTGACAGGTGACATGTATGTAAGCATCCTGTCTGATCATCTGCATCAATTCATGCCCATTGTGCATTCTGACGGACTTGTGCAACTCCAGGAGGACAGTGCAACACCCCACAGGTCCAGAATTGCTACAGAGTGGCTCCAGGAACACTCTTCAGAATTTATACACTTCTGCTGGCCACCAAACTCCCCAGACATGAACGTTATTGAGCATAACTGTGACGCCTTGCGACGTACTGTTCAGGAGAGATCTTCATCCCATCGTACTCTTACGGATTTATGGACAGCTCTGCAGGATTCATGGTGTCAGTTCCTTCCAGCACTACTTCAGACATTAGTCAATCTATGCCACGTCCTGTTGTGGCACTTTTGCGTGCTCGCGGGTACCCTACACAACATTAAGCAGGTGTACCAGTTTCTTTGGCTCCTCAGTGTATAGCAGTATCATGTATTATAGGTAACTGTAAATTATTTGTCAGACAAATCGACAGTGCTCCTGAAAACAAGGTTGGTGTTCAAGGATAGGATGTAGGTTGAGGCGATGACATTGCTGGAGTCGTCGAAGTAAACAATCAAGATGACGGAAATGATCTAGTTGCTGACGTCAATGGTCGTAGAAGTAAGGAGGTATCTGAAGTTATTCTGTATTTTTGTGATAAAAACCGAAAAAACATCAAGATTCGGAACAAAAGTTATATGTAATATAAAACGACAAATCGTTTATACACACAGAGTAATTTTCAATCAGTTTAGACGATATGAACTTTCTTAATAAATTACACGATACATCCACAGAATAACAAACGAAGTACTGCAGCCTAGAATACTTCTTCTCTCTAGTGATAGTTCCATATTTAAGTGTAATTTTTTGATTATTGTGTATAATTTTTTTAAAAAGTTTAAGACTATTTTAAAATGTTGTTTTATAATGTGTATATATATATATATATATATATATATATATATATATATATATATATATATATATATCCCTCATTATGTATGATGATCGTCATAGATTGCAGCGATCATGAAAGCGACCAAATGGTTGGGGGCAATGATGGGGAATATTCAATTATGTCTTTCATTTCTCCTATATATTTGTAAATAAACTGTTTTTAATAAATGCATTAAGTAATTACATATTTTAATACAATCAATAATATAATTTAGTCCGAGAGAGCGAATCAGTTGATGTAGTGACTTGGATGCAATGCAACCGAGTGCAAGTGTAACTTGTCTTATTAATCAAAACTAATAGATATCGGAAGCCAAGAAAGTTGAAACTTGGTAAAATAATAGTTATCTGTAACAGTTACACGAAAAAGACTGTCCGCAGATTTTTTCGCAGTGGAAAAATGCTCAACTGATGCAGTGAAAAATAGCACGCACCAGCGCACATAGAGATTCGCTTTTCCAACGGCTATTTTTTCCCTAACTGTTACAGTTAGTTATCACTTAGCTAAATTTCAGCTTTCCTGGTGTCATTTTACTCAGTGCATATTTTCGTATGTTTACGTGTGAAGCTGACGTATAATACACCAAATCAAGGTCACATGGCTACATTTTTCCGTCCGCGTACAACATAAAATCAGACCAACAAAATCTCAGCTTTTTATTATTATTATTGTTATTTCTTTTCTTTCTCAGACGTTATGTCTTATTATTATTATTATTATTATTATTATGCATGTGTGACAGGCTGCCACTGCTATGCTCACCGAAAATGCATAAGCTGATGTTCATTTCGTTAACTAGCAATAATAAATAAACTACGGTAAAGAATATTAGAATATTAGCTTTATTACTTTTGCTCATAAAAGTGGCTGCTGACTCCCGGACTATAAGAAAGATTACATATCAAAGAACTTCAGGCATTACTACTAAACTATGACAAACTGAAATGAAGCTGCCGATGGACTGAGTGATGACACTAGTGCTCGGGCTTCATCTACATCTGTATCTGCATCTACATCTACATACCTTCCACAAGCCACCCTATGGTGCTTGGCACAGGGTATCTTGTACTATTATTAGTCATTTCCTTTCCGCCGGTCTGTGTGGCCGAGCGGTTCTAGGTACTTCAGTCTGGAACCGCACGACCGCTACTGTCGCAGGTTCGAATCCTGCCTCGGGCATGGATGTGTGTGATGTCCTTAGGTTAGTTAGGTTTAAGTAGTTCTAAGTTCTAGGGGACTGATGACCTCACATCCTAAGTCCCATAGTGCTCAGAGCCATTTGAACCATTTCCTTTCCTGTTCCACTCACAATTGGGACGAGGGAACAACTGCTGTCTGTGTCTTCGTACGAGCCCTAATTCTCGTGGCGCTTCCGCGAAATGTACGTTAGGGGCAGCAGAATCTTTCTGCAGCCAGCTCCAAATGACGATTCTCTAAACTTTCTGAATAGTGTTTTACGAAAGGAACGTCATATTCCCACCAGGAATTCCAATTCGAATTCACGAAGCCTGGTTGTAACGTCTGCGTGTGGACCGAACCAGGCGGTAATAAATCTATCAGCACGCCTAAGAATCGCTTTGATTCCATTTATCCGCCCTGTTGAGGGTCCCAAACACAGGCATTGTACTCAGGGATGGATCACACGAATATTCTATATGTGTTCTCCTTTATAGCTCAGCTATATTTTTCTAGAATTCTACCAGTAAAACGAAGTCGACCATTCGCCTTCTCTCCTTCCGACCTTACGTAATAGTTTCATTTCCTATGGCACTCCAACGTTAGGCGTAGACATTTAACTGTTCTGACTCTGTCAAGCAGCACACCACTAATACTGTATTCGAATATTACATAATTTTTTGTCCTATTCATCTGCATTACCTACATTTTTCCACAGTTAGAGGAAGCTGCCTTTTACCACATCAAATAGAAATTCTGTCTGAGCCATCCGTCTCCTCCTAGTCACTTAGAGGCGATACTGTCCTACACACTATATCATCATCAGCAAACAGTCGCAGGTTGCTGCCCACCGTATCCGTCAGATAATTTATATATACAGATAACAAGAGCGGTCCTATTATAATTTCCTGGGGCCTTCTTGACGATACGCTTGTCCCTGATCAACACTGGGTTCTATTATAAGAACTCTTCGAGCCACTCTAATATCTGAAGCCCCTGTTTCATGTGCTCGGACTTCCGTTAACAGTCTACAATGGAGCACTCTATCAAACGCTTTTCGAAAATCTAGGACAGGGCTTCACAACATACGTCCTCGCGGAGCAAGCTGTGAGCAGCAAGGCGCGAGCACAGAGCAGCGCGAGCATGCTACTCCCACTACCGGACCAGAGCGGAGAGTGGGGAGAGTCACGTGGGGCACACAACAGCTGCCGCCAGTCGATATCCACCTGCAGGGATATCACTCACGAATTATTACTGTGACAAATGAAACAAATAAAGGAGAATGTACACATGCCACATAATTTTATTAGCTTAGTGTATGCCCCTACATTCGTATTAATTTGTGAACTGTTATACAATAAAAGGTGTCATTGAAGTGTGGGATTCTCGGTTATCTTGTACTTTTTGCCCTTTACAATTGCGTCTATGTTCGGAGTAATTGTTCTTGTGCATTTTAGGCGCAGCGTGCAGTTTAAATTTCGATCAGACAATGCGTTTCTCAGGCGCGTCTTGTTACATTTCATTACAGAGAACAGTTGTTCACAAACATACGTGGAACCGAACATTGATATTATTGTAGCTACCAGTTTGTGCAAACGAGGAAACCTATCCTGAGGGAAGTGTCTGTAGAATTCCAAAATGTTTTTCTTGTTCTGAAATTTGTCTTTGTATTCTCTGTCACACTGCAGGTCAATAATTTCTAGTTGCAGCTCAGGACGAATCTCTTCAATATTCGCTGAATATGGAGACGAGAACAGATCAAAATCACTGTCTAGTGCTGTCAGATCTTGAAAGCGTTGATTAAATTCTTCCTTAAGGGCAACTAAACTATGTGAATAATGTTCACAGTCTTTGTGAACATCTTGCATGGATGATAATTTAGGAAAATGAGCTAGATTTCCTGTTTCCAGCTGACTCACCCAAAGTGTCAATTTCATTTTAAAATCTCGTATTCGATATATTAAATGATTATTTAGCAGATCTTTACCTTGTAGTGAAATGTTCAAAGCATTCAGATGGCTAGTTAAATCTGCTAAGAACGCGAGATCACATTTCCATGAAGGCTCTTTCAATTCAGAAACACACATGTTATTTATTTCCATGAACATATTTATCTCATCTAATAGGCAAAAATTCCATTTAATAATTCGCCACGACTAAGCCAGCAGACCTCGCTGTAATAAGGCAGGCTACCATACTGGCTTTCTACATCCTCAAGAAAGCTTGTAAATTGTCTGTGTTGTAAACCACGCTTCCTTATATAATTGGTTGCATGAACAACAACACTAATCACATTTTTTAGAGTGATACTCTTTGCACATAAGTTTTCCTGGTGGATCACACAGTGAACGTCCCTTATTTCATTCGGCACGGTCGGTTTCTGCCTTTTCTCCTTCAACAGCGCAACGAAACCTAATTTTTTCCCTGTCATCGCTGGTGCACCGTCTGTAGACACTGAAACTAAAGAATTCCACGACAATCCTATATTTTCAACACTTTCTTCAACACTACTTAAAATATCACCTCCGGTTGTAGTGTTCCTCATGGCTACTACATCAAGGAGCTCCTTCCTCACCTGAAGATCTCTATTAACACCTCTAATAAACATGGAAAGCTGCTCTGTTCCAGTGATATCAACACTTTCGTCCAGAGCTAGAGAATACGCCATAAAATCTTTATAGATATTTGCAAGCTGGCTCTGAACGTCGTCTGCCATGTCCTGTATGTGATGCATAATGATTATGTCAGATAATGGCACAATCCGAAACTGTTCAACTTGAGATGGACACAAACGTTCCGCTGCAACTACCAAACATCTTTTATTAAATCGCCATCAGTGAAGGGTCGCAGGGATTTTGCTAAAAAATAAAGCAATTTTGTAGCTCACTCTGAGAGATGCCTCAGTTGATTTTTCTTCGTCATTCAGATCTTCTTCGGATAGCTTCCTTTTAAGTTTAATAACTTCCTGTGCACGATCTGGTCCATCACATTTTCCACTTCTGTAGTCTTTCGCGTGGTAGGACATATAATGTCGCTGCAAATTAAATTTCCTAAAAGAATTCAGCGTTTTGTGACATACTAAACATTTTGCAACACCATCTTTTTCTGTAAACAGATACAATTCCTCCCAATGGGGGTTGATCTGCGAAAGCATGGTTGGGCTTACACAACGGCGACTTGACATGATTCTTAACCAGCGAAGTGACTGTTAGAGCTGATCGTAGTACTTTAAACGTTACACAGTCGGCGCGAATTCAATAGGCACGCTGTGGTCCTATTCATACGTGCGCGCGCATTTCTCCTCCCTCCCCTCCCTCCCTACTCCGCGACCTTGCACCAGCTCGCGACCACGTGCCTGAGCAGACGCGAGTACTCGCGCTCAAAACCGGCCAGTTGTTAAGCCCTGATCTAGGAATATGGAATCACCCTCTTGCCCTACATCCATGGTTCGCTGGAACAAGTTGAGTTTCACACTAGCGACGCTTTCTAAACCCATACAGATTTATGGACAGAAGCTTTTCTGTCACAAAGAAATTTCTTATATTCGAACTTAGAACATGCTCAAGAAACCAATGTTATGAATATTTTGCGTGTCCATTCCTTTACCCTACTTATATACATGAATGGCCTGTGCTTTTGTTGATGACTGGGTGTTGTGTAATGTCCTTAGGTTAGTTAGGTTTAAGTAGTTCTAAGTTCTAGAGGACTGATGACCATAGATGTTAAGTCCCATAGTGCTCAGAGCCATTTTGTGCTTTTGTCCAGTCGCTTGGAAGTTTGTGATGGGAAGAGATTCGCGATAAATGGAAGCTACTGTCTGCAAAACCGATTGGGATTCCATTCCGACCTGGCGGTTTGTTTTCAACTCTCATTTGCTTCTCAGCGCCAGGGAGGACTATTTCGATGTCCTCCAATAGGAGTCTGTGCGATGGTTAAACAATGACTTTCTTCTTGTCGTATTTTTTCCTCACCAGACAGATCGACGAGAGACTGGATAGAAGCCTTCGACCCCATAGTGATTTTACATAGGACCAGAATTTTCTCGGATTCTCTACAACATCTTTCGCTAACAAGGCGTACATGAACGACGGTGGAAGTAATTGTATGCTACGCATATCGATCTATTATAGACGCACAAATTGCTAGTAACTTATGCCTGTCGATATTTCAGCGTTGTTTGCTGAATCGAGAAGGCAACAGTCTTGGCTTCGTCAGCGTTTTCCAGGTTTTGTTACTAAACCACGATGGATCTTTTCCACCCTTAATACACGGTCTTTTTCCATTAAGGATATGTATGATAAGAGTTCTGTCTCTGAAATGTTGCCTTCCTGGGGAACGCAAAGTCACCATCTCAGTTTCCACGTCACTCGGTGCGCACGCTTTCACAAACCTCAAATGGCTATTTGTGTAAAAAACAATTGCACTATAAAATACACTATATAAATGTTTACTTTTTCAGAATTAAAATAACGGATAACAACTACCAGGTGCTAATTTAAAGTAACGTATTGTGCTATATTGCAAATGGTTCAAATGGCTCTGAGCACTATGGGACTCAACACCTGAGGTCATCAGTCCTTTAGAACTTAGAACTACTTAAACCTAACTAACCTAAGGACATCACACACATACATGCCCGAGGCAGGATTCGAACCTGCGACCGTAGCGGTCGCGCGGTTCTAGACTGAAGCGCCTAGAACCGCTCTGCCACACCGGCCGGCTGCTATATTTCATTTCATTTGCTGGAGTGTTCATCCGAGCTATGTGGCCGCTGTTCGGTACTTGCCGGCAGAAGTAGTAAGTCGTCTTCATTGCAGCTATTGCCAACCAATGCGATCTAACAGTGGGTGGCGTTCACTGAGCAATGATTGTAGAACGGGATTCGTTTAAGGGGGTTTTCTTGTCTACAGGTTTCTAAGAAATCGATTTTTATTGGATATTTCTATGTCTTCTATTATAGAGAACATGTGGGCGAAACCGTTTTGCCCGTAAACTGTTGCATATAGTCGAAATACGCGTTTATCGGACGGGCAGTTACGAGTCGTCGAGAACCTGCGGACGGCGCTCGGAGGCAATCAGACCTGTATACGAAGTTCTACCGAATTACAATTTACTGGAATGATGTGTTGGCACGAATACTCAAAACTATAACGAATCAATAAATTCACTGATTTGGACGTTTTCCTCAAAACACATATATTCCAGTAAAGAAGTAGTCGAAATTGCAGACAATTTGGATAGAGTTATCTTCGACGACGGTTTCTTGGGACTCACACATACAATGAATGTCATGGGCATTCTACTTGGCAACACGGCGTTGAAATTTGCAGAAAATGCGGACAGATCAGAACACAGCGAGTCTACGGCCAGTGAAGAAGCCTTATCTGCGGCCCAGGAGGAAGCGAAGCAAGCGACTTACGAGATCGAGGAAGGCGAACTGCATGCTCCAGGCATCGCAGACTGATGGTAAGTTCCAAAAAGCCGAAGAAAACCATTTCCAAAAGCTTAAACACAATTTCCTGAAAGTTACATTTTTTTGCCGGTTATTTGGATTGCCGAAAAACTGTTCTGCCTATTTTGATGCCGCTTAGCTATTTTTGCAGAGAACTGAACTGGCTATGGTACAAACCTCTAAAAGTTCAATAATTTTCAAAATATCGATTTTTATGTACGTTTGAATACCCAAACAAATTCGATTTTTGTTACTTTTTTCAAATAGGCACGATTTTGTGAAAAAATGACGTTTTTTCGCGTTTCAAGGTTCTGACCATAGCTTCACTAATATATTTTAATAAAGTTTTGGTCTGATCCGTTTCAGATCACCCAGTTACCGAAACCAGATTCACTCGCATACCAAAGCACGACACGCATTACGATCTTCAGCGCCATTTTCCTTAATAGCCACTTAATATTTTTGAACAAAAAGAAATTTTTAATGCAGGTAAAGATAGATGAATAAAAGAACGTAAACATTGTTTGACTTATCTTTTGATTTCGACTCAAAAAAATTGAAAACGAAGTAAAAGTCATACTTCTAGACCAGGAAAATCCTTAATTAATTTCATAATCAGAACAGCAAATAAGCACAAAATTTGAGCATGAACGTCTCTATGAAGCGCTGTCACGAATCTCAACTGATCGGTATGGCGCGACAGTGTTATCGGCAGTTAATGTCTCTCAATTTTTCCAAAGTCAAAAGAGAGTTCTAAGTCAGCAGTGGTGCATGAATGTGTCTTACTTAGAATTTTGTCCACAGTGACTTGTAAAAGCATAGTGAATAGAGTGAAAAATACCGAATATTCGTAAGCTTTTTGTACTTCATAAACGAATGAAAATCGAGAGTTAATTAGGAATTCGAGAAATATACTATGTGCGGTGAAATAATACAAGAAAAGGAGTGGTCGAACTCAAATAGAAAGCCCATTAATTGTACTGACGGAGATTATATAGACCGAGCCGGTACCTCTGCTGGTTTGAAGTGCTTAGACGAAAAGTATAGTGGTCTCCATGTCAGTATTTCCAGCGTTAAAAATTGCGTGCAAAAAAGGAGATTAACGATTGCCTAAAGTATGAGATCTTATTGAGTCTGTGGCATCCTGACAAAAAATACTATTTCAATAATGATTTAGATGGCACACACATAACATTTCGATTGGACTGGTTCTTATTTATCGATGTTTGGTTCACTCTAAAGCAGTTACAAACGTGCTTTCTAAGTTTTGTGTGCTTCTACATCCACATATAACGCATGGCAGTCAACCTGGCGCACTCGTAAGCTGTTCATTAACCAATTTCAAAAAGTGTCAGGAGTCTGTAAAAATTCATATGAATTCCTACTGGCATTAAAATGCAATAGAAAAGTCAAGTAATTCTGTTACTATCATAACAAGCCAAACTAAGAGTGTAGATGAACTCGACAATGACAATCCTGTGAAATTAGTACGAAATAACCCCGTAAAGTTCAAATCAGATGTTTCTTGCGTATTATTTATTACTTGATCTGCCGTTAAAAGGAAGATACACTTAAAATGCTCATTTTGATGATTTGCTGCAGTTTAGAGTTGAGTCAGGCGCCGAACCATTGCGGAAACACTCTGAATACGTCCATAATTTCCACGAACATGTCTTTTCGAAGCCAACATGATTCAGATTCTGAAATACACCATACAGATTTATGTTATGCATTACCGTACAAGTTGTGTGTGAGCGGGAACATGATGTAGTTCCTACATAAATCGATTTGAAAATCAATGTTGAAACTTGTAGTACTGGTTCAAAAGTGCAAAATGTGGGAAATGTTATCCATACGAAAATTTCAATACCAGGTAAATAATTAATTGAGAGAATAGGGGTTACGACGGTACTGACTGAAAATAACGTAAAAGGCGGGAAAATGTAAAAACAGATTTTGCTATAGTTATAGCGTTAGCTTGCTTATGTTTACACTGAAGAGTCAAAGAAACTGAGCCGTACGAGTAGCCGCGCGTTTAGAGGCGCCATGTTACTAATCGTGCGACCCCTCCCACCTAAAATTCGAGTCCTCCCTCGGGCTTGGGTGTGTGTGTTGGGCTTAGCGTTAAGTTAGTTTAAGTAGTGAGTAAGTCTAGGGACCGATGACCTCATCAGTTTGGTCCCTTACAAATTCACACACATGTGAACATTTGAACATAGAAACTGGTAAACCGGTATAATATCGAGTAGGGCCCAGGCGAACACGCAGAAGTGCCACAACGCGACGTGGCATGGATTCCACTAATGTCTGAAGTAGTGCTGGAGGGAACTGACACCAAGAAACCTGCAGGGCTTCAGAAGTTGCAATATGGTCACGAACTGAACAGTGACCCGAATATAAAATAAAGTTCCTTTCCTTCGCGACTCTGTCATGAGACTACCTGTTTCGGTCTATAATGACCATCATCAGATCTGTTTCATGAAAACATGTCCTAATGCACTGGAGCCATAGTACGATGTCACTATGGCTCCAATATATTAGGACATGTTTTTGTAAAATAGGTCTGAAGATGATTATTATAGACGGAAACTGGTAGTCCGATGACAGAAAATTTGTGGCCATCGGCGTGAAGTAAAAGAAATTGATCCTGCAGGGTTGTCCATAAATCCGTAAGAGTAGGAGGGGGTGGAGATCTCTTCTAAATAGCACGTTGCAAGGCATCCCAGATGTTCTCAATAATGTTCATATCTGGGGAGTTTGGTGGCCAGTGGAACTTTTTAAACACAGAAGACTGTTCCTGGACCCACTCCGTAGAAATTCTGGACATGAGGAGTATTGCACTGTCCTGTTGGAATTACCCAAGTCTGTCGGGATGCACAATAAACATGAATGGATGCAGATGATCAGACACGATGCTTACGTACGTGTCACCTGTTAGAGTCGTTTCTAGACGTATCAGGGGTCCCATATCACCTCAACTGCACACGCCCCACACCATTTCAGAGTCTCCACCAGCTTGAACAGTCGTCTACCGACACGCACAGTCCATGGATTCATGATGTTGTCTTCATACCCGTGAACTTCCATCCGCTCGATACAATTTGAAACGAGACTCGTCCGACCAGGCAACATGTTTCCATCCATCAGCAGTCCAGTGTCTGTGTCGACGGGCCCAGACGAGGCGCAAAGCTTTGTGTCATGCAGTCATAAAGGGTACACGAGTGGGTCTTCGGCTCCGAAATCCCATATCGATTATGTTTCGTTGAATAGTCCGCACGCTGACATTTTTGATGGCGCAGCATCGAAATCTGCAGCAATTTGGGGAAGGGTTGCACTTTTGTCACGTTGAACGATTCTCTTCAGTCGTCGTTGGTCCCGTTATTGTAGGGTCTTTTTCCGGCAGCCGCGATGTCAGAGATCTGATGTTTTACTCGATTCCTGATATTCAAGGTACACCCGTAAAAAGGTCATATGAGAAAATTCCCACCTCATCGCTACCTCGGAGGTGCTGTGTCCCATCAATCGTGCGTCGACTATGACACCACGTTCAAACTGACTTAAATCTTGATAACCTACCATTGTAGCAGCAGCAACCGATCTCACAACTGCGCCAGACACTCGTTGTCTTACCTAGGCGTTGCCGACCGCAGTGCCTTACTCTACCTGTTTACATATCTTTGTATTTGAAAACCCATGCCTATACTAGTTTCTTTAGCGCTTTAGTGTAGTAGCCAATTCCATAGAATGTAGTACGCGGATAACAGCATGAAAGCATGAGCATGTAAGTTGCCTCAAGTGGACATACATGTATTGCTTTCCATATTGTACATATTTTTGTAAGATATACTGACGCTGCAGTATTTATCCTTGGGATGCTAGTGTAAAAGGATACACAAAATCATCTAAGTTAAAAAATCTCTTTAGTTAGAATTTCATTAATTACTAGTGGAGTACTTGGCATTGACTGGGTGTGTATTTATTCTAGTCTTCTGTTTGTCCATCTCCTCCTTTCCCCCTCTCTTTCCTACACCCCTCTCTCTGTCCACTTACTCCACTGCCCCTCTTTCTGTCCATTTCGCCGGCCGAAGTGGCTGTGCGGTTAAAGGCGCTGCAGTCTGGAACCGCATGACCGCTACGGTCGCAGGTTCGAATCCTGCCTCGGGCATGGGTGTTTGTGATGTCCTTAGGTTAGTTAGGTTTAACTAGTTCTAAGTTCTAGGGGACTAATGACCTCAGCAGTTGAGTCCCATAGTGCTCAGAGCCATTTGAACCATTTTTTTGTCCATTTCCTCCTGCCCCTCTCTCTCTGTCCATCTCCTCCTACCCCTATCACTGCTCTTTCACATTTTGTCTGTCAATCTGCTCCTCCCCACTCTGTCTATCCGCTCCTTACCCCACTGTCCATCTCCTCGTCTCCCTATAATTCAGTATCCACCTCCCCCTTTCGTTGTCCCTCTTCTCCTCCCACCACTCTCTGCCCATCTTCACCTTCCAACTATATCTAGCCATCACATCCTTCCCCTCTCCATATCCATTCCTTCTCCCCTTCTCGCCATTCATCTCCCACTCTCTCCTCTCTCTCTGTACATCTTCTCCTCTTTCCTTCTCTGTCAATCTCCTCCTCTCCCCTCTCTCTGCCCATCTCCCCGTCTATGCTCTCTATGTCGATTTCCCCCTTCGCCTCTCTTTGTCCGCCTTCTCCTCTCCTTATCTTTCTGCACTTGCTCCTTCTCCTCTCTGTCCATCTCCTTCCAACCCCTTCGTCAGCCACTGTGGCCGAGCGGTTCTAGCCACTTCAGTCCGGAACCGCGCTGCTGTTATGGTCGCAGGTTCGAGTCCTGCCTCGGGCATGAATGTGTGTGATGTCCTTAGGTTAGTTAGGTTTAAGTAGTTCTAAGTTTAGGGGACTGATGACCTCAGATGTTAACTCCCATAGTGCTTAGAGCCATTTGAACCAACCACTTTTCTCTCCAAATTATGACCTTCCCCCCCCCCCCCCCCCCCTATAGGAGGTTTCTGGTTTTTACCCCATTGTTTTTCTTTCCATATAGTATGTAGTATCTACACCAACTTTCCTTGAAATCGATCCAGGGTCGTAGGAGGAGCTATTTGCAATTGGCCTTTCCCCACATATGTACATGTTGCATATATTTCACATGCTTGACACATATTTGTACACATTGTTCACCTGTATCTCTAGCGAATTTCGGCCTGCAGTTTCGTCTTCATGCAGTTCATGTTATGACGTCATATTCCTGAACTATGTATCCTACAATGACATACTGTATCATAGTTCACAAACGTTGTTCAGCTATACGGGGTGGTCAGAAACACCCTGTAATGCTGTTGCAGGGTAGGTTATGAGAAATAACTGTTAAGAAAAAAATTCGACACGTTGCGCCGTTTCCGAGTTAATTGGCATCGAAGTTAGCCTATCAGGTGGTTGCGTGCTCAGATTCAAGCAGTCCACTAGAGACGGTGTCGCCAAACATATGCTTTGTTGGTTTCCTAAAACCGAACAACTAAGCAATGTAAAAACTGGACATGGGACAGAAGTAAAGATCGAACCCGAGCTGAAGGCTGAGAAGTCTCGTCTGCTATCATCTACGCTATGAGAGCCACTGACACTAATTGTATCTTGTGGAATGCTAGAATGAACCTACCCTGCAATACCCTTAGATGCTTTTCGGACTGTTTATGACCACCCTGTACATCTCATACCCTATACGCATACGTCGGAGGAAGGGCATGAGATACATTTCCACTATGACATTATCAAGAGCTCTCCACACCATGATTACAGGTGTTGGATGGGCATTGGTCTCAAGAATCACTGCTTCCTGCAATCTTTCACCAGGTCGTCTAAGGGTACATGGTCGTCGATGTGAAAGGAAGCAACACTCATCACTGAATATCACGGAATATCACGCAGTGTCCCAGTTGCCTCTGGTTCTATACCGTGCAAGTCTTTCTTATCTGTGGTATGGTGTCATCAGTAAGCGACGTATGGTAACTGGAGATTTCATCGCAGCTGCAAGTAATCTGATCCCTACGACACCAACCTCTGCTCTGATTTTAGCTATTATCATTCTTGTATTCGTTAGAGTTAGTCGAGCAAGTCTACAATGATTCTTGTTATGTAGTCCTTCTGGAGGGAGCCATGCCCACTCTTCTTGCTTCACTGTTGTCCTCAGCCCATCTCATCTCAACTCGTTGCGCAGTCATAGTACTACAGCCAACTGTGTGTGCGATCTGTTGGTGTGATTCTCCCAATAATTCGATCTTTCTCAAAGTTCAAAACAACGATAAACTGCGCGTGCTTGTCCTCTGGGCATGCTCTTTCGCAATCTTCATCCGGAAATTTCCAGTTACGTTAGTCACACCCAACAGCCAGCAGGTACTACGTCATCAATCTGTAGGAACGGTTCTTTCATGTACTGAACTACTGAAAACAAGCTCGTATAACGATCAAATTATAAGCTACATATCGTACAGGATGTAAATATTGAAGCATTAGTTAGACAGTGTTCGATCAAGACATCCATGGTAAAAAAAGACTCCATTTGCGTCAGTGTAATTCGAAATGGTCAACTGAACTGAAATTCTAAATGGTAGCTTCAGCTCCTGTTTGTGTGCTGATGTGGTTCCCACAATAACTACAGGCTACTTTCAGGTAGCTTGCTTCGAACGGATCACTGCAGATTTCCGTCACCTATAGATTTCCTTTTCGACGAAAAGCAACACCTTCACCTTTCTTTTCTTTCTTCGTTTGATAACTAGTTCAAGGCGCATCTCTTTATTAGGTGCTCATAGGAAAGTTGCACGCACATTCACCCAGTCACAGACATCCACCCACCCTTTTTCGGGAAAAGGGAACAATAGTTTACGAAAATTGAAGAATGTTTATGTTTATTTCTAAATTCTTCATAACCGTTTTTTCATGCCCTGGACATTGCTGGTGACGATTAATATTGATTATCTATTTGGATACATAACGGGGTAGCTCATGGTAATTGAACATTTAGAATACTTTGTGTTGCCTGATTCTGTGTAAAATTTTATCATCACTGTCTCTACATTCTTATACAGAGTAGTCAGAAACACTCTGAAAAGCTTGTAAGGACGTTGCAAGATAGGTTGTGCTAAAAAATAATTGAAAAGAAAAAAATTCTATACGTTGTTCCATTGCCGAGTTAAATACCTTTGAAATTAGCCAATCAGGCCGTTGCGCCTGGTTAATGGTGCAATAAATCGTATCAAAAATCCAAAAAAGCGACTGATTGCATGTTTATTCCCAAATAAATCGCCAATTCATTGTCAGATGTTCACATGGCGTAAATTTTCAGCTTTTGCATCGCACTCGATCCTTACTACTGTCCCATATCCAATTTTTCTATCGCTCTCTTGATCGGTTTTAGGAATGCAAACGAAGAACACGTTTGCCGACACTGTCTCGCGCGGGTCGCTTGAATTTGCGCCTGCAATGGCCTGACTGGCTAACTACAATGCTAATTAACTCGGAGATGGCGCAACGTATCAATGTCTTTTCTAAACAATTATTTCTTAGCACAACCTACCCTGCAACACCCGTAAAAGCTTTTCAGACAGTTTATAGAGAGCTGTGAGCATTCCTTCATCTTTGACACTGTGAAACAAATCTCTTCTACTGCAAGCTGTTTGATTTCCATACTTTCAGAGGTGGTTGAATGAACGAAACTAAGAAAAAATTGTCTAGTGAACGTGGGCTCTAAAATGCATACCTCAAGAGCTCTGAGCACTTATTCACTCGAAATGATGTGTTTCACGTTATCGAAGATGAACAAGTATTCACAGCTCTTTAGGTATGCACCTTAGAATCCATAATTATCTCAATTTTTTTTCTTGTTCTGGTCCATACTGTAATTTCTCAAAATATAGAAAGCAAAGGGCTTGCAGTAGAAGAGACTTGTTTCATAATATCGAAGTTGAAGGAGTGCACGCAGCTCTTAAAATATTCGCTTCAGAGCTATGTTTATAAGACTTTCTTGGTTCAAATGGCTCTGAGCACTCTGGGACTCAACTTCTGAGGTCATCAGTCCCCTAGAACTTAGAACTACTTAAACGTAACTAACCTAAGGACAGCACACATATCCATGCCCGGGGCAGGATTCGAACCTGCGACCGTAGCGGTCGCGCGGTTCCAGACTGTAGCGCCTAGAACCGCTCGGCCACTCCGGCCGGCAGACTTTCATGCTTCGAATGATCGTTCCTGTCATATCCATGAATACTGAGACATTCTGTATGTCAGAACCTCTTCTTTTGAAACAGATCGTAAGCACTTAAATAAAAACAATTTGCGTTATCTGGGTTTGCCTGATACTTCCATATTCAACCCACTTAACATCCAAAACTTTTTCTCTCTTTTTTGTACTTTAAGAATCGTAACAAAAACGGAGAGTGGTAAGTAATTTCTGAGCAGACACTAGCTAATCGGAGAATGAATCAGAGTGGCACAACATGCACAAAATTCATCCGTATTCTTTACACTAAATTGGATTTTGAAATAATTTTGTACCTTTAGTTACATGAATTTGGGTTCACAAATAGGTAAAACAAATACGATTCAAAATTGTCCCTATCCTTAGATAAATCCTGACTCGCAGTTCTGTTCCTTACACACCAGTCTATAGAGAAAGCGAAGGACAGGCAAAGTGAAATTCCTTGCAAAAAGTTCCCAGATGGACGAAGACAGTCACAAAACTTTTGGTAACATTTATTACATTTTTCTTTGAAACCTTTGTGATACAGTAACAATTCCCAACTGAGCGTTAAAACTGCCTATGTAGAGTCGCAGCGCTACTCCATCAATTATTGGCGCCCGATAAGCTTAAGTAAAGTATTGCATGGTGTTCTGTTTTTGAGCAGACGCTTCGGTGAGTTCATTGAACTCAGGCTCAGATTTCCTACTCGGTAATGAACAGTTACGAAAAGTTACAGTTATTATGACGTGATAGCAGGTTGGAACAGGCTAAAGGACAACTGGAGAATCCAGTTCGTAGCAACCTGTTTTTAAAGATCCAACACTCTTGAGGCCAAAACACCAGTGCACTCACTGAATAACAGCGTATACATGTGCGTGAGATCAGGTAACTGGTGATCTAACTGACTGTCATACGGTTTACTCATTCAGATGGGTTCGCTGTTGTACGTGTGAGATAAAAAGCTCTTAAGAAAGGTTTTCTGTGGTATGTGAATACTTTCAGTGGCGAACAGTTCAATACAACGCCAACCCTACTTCTCAGCCTCAATACCTTAGAGTGTATGAGGGATTACTTTCGCGAGGCGCGGAGTCCTAGGGCTCCCAGATCATATAAAACAGCATTAACAGCTTGACGTATTGCTGCATGTGTTATGTTGATGACCGAGGTAGTCAGACTCTGTACTGAAGTTTCGTCTATTCCAAATAGTCACGTCCCTTTGTATGCTCCAGACTTGCTCCACGTTAGAATGTAAATTGTTGTTCTGGACCTATGTTTCGTATTTTATTTCTGCTCTGACTTTTGTTCTACTCATTAACTATGTTTCATCGAATTCAGTACAAACCATTTGATATGTCAGCCGCAAGTAATAACGAACTCCAATGTAAATTGATCTGTTTTCTGGATAAAAGGCTTCAGTCTAATACAGGTAACATTTTGATAATCTATGATTTTATCTTATGACATTTCGCTAGTTTCTTCAAATGTTGTGCTTCACTCATATTGGGGAATATCCATATGTAATGAAAACCTGAGAACATAGATGCCTCAGTGACTCGACTCTTAGGCTGATTCTTAGATAGTGAAATTTGAAAAGCTGTTGTTTGGACAGGAATAGTGTTAAGGAAAACTACTTGCATTTTCAGCATTAAAATATCTTGAAACATTGATTCCAAGTTACTAAGAGTGCGTATATTTCAAGTACTTCAGGAAACCAGCTGTATTTTAGTGGTTCAAATGGCTCTAAGCACTATGGGACTTAACATCTGAGATCATCAGTCCCCTAGACTTAGAGTTACTTAACCCTAACTAACCTAAGGACAGCACACACATCCATGCCGGTGGCAGGATTCGAACCTGCGACCGTATCAACAGCGCGGTTCCGGACTGAAGCGTCTAGAACTGCTCGGCCACAACGACCGGCCTATTTTAGTGTCCAGTTAATATCTAACAATATATCCCGGACTAAGTAATGTGGTGAGGATATATAAGAAGTGTCGTTGCGTAAGTAGGACAAAAAATAATAATGTCCTCATTAATGTTAACACTAATTACGTATACATAACCTGTAAACTAACTCCTCCCACATCTTTCAATAAAAGAATTGTTCAAATGATCTATGGAATATGTAACTAACTAAAAAGCTTAAAAGCTTACTAGCTAAGAGGAATATACCTACGCCAGGTTTACTAAACAACAGGAAAACCCATTCATACGTCTCCGAAGACACGTTCTTCATCCGACGTAACATATCTAGCCAGTAATTAATTTCGTTATATGAGTTAATAAACGCTACAGACGATGCAAATTCAATGGTTGTAGATATTCCTTGGTTCAAGGTTCGTATAACGTGTTCAGGAGAAGCGCAGACGTAATACTTGACTGATAAGGGGTGATCAAAAAGTATCCGTTCGAAGGCCGTACAGTCCAAAATCGGTAAGCCAATGAGGCAAAATCGTCGTGATTATTGAGGCAGTCATCCCAACGCCGTAATAGGTTGAAGATACCCGTTTGGTAAAACAATGTGTCCTGCTGCGCGAAGTCCGTTACTGACTGCCGCACAACTTCGTACGACTGTAATCGTCGACATTTCAAATCCTTTTTTTGGGATCGAAGGCGGGCGTGGTTAGAGAGCCGGACTAGAGGGCGGGTGCTAGAGTGACTCACACTTGAGTTGGATGAGGCTGGCCTCCCACATCGACTCGCGTCTTCAGTCGAATCGCTACCAGCACTGAATTTGGCGCACCATTCCACGACGGCGGTTTGCGACAGAAATGCTGCCACATATAGATTATTCATTCTCCCGTGAAGGCCTACCGGTGTTTGAATAACAGCACTTTGGCTCTGTTTGAACGCATTTGGTAATAACTGCGCCTTAGCTCACGTTTCCACATTTACTGCACACACGTACAAAGATACGAATGTCACACTAATCGCTTGCCTCAATGTCGGTGTTTATAATCCGCATCAGAGTAGCACTACGTTGCATATACGCTGCACCAAGACCCTAAAACAAAATCGCCCCTTACAATACAATAGAAAAATACTATGTATTTTATGTTGGGAAACAGTGGCGACCAAGAATTTGACCTACAAGGAGTAATCAGTCGTCCAGAAAAATTTCATATCGAGATCGACACGGACTTACACAGCCCAAAGAATTCGGTTCGCCGTCTTGTTGGAGAATAGCACCTAGTGTTACACGGATGAGTGACGAACAATGGAGAGCTGAAATAGTCAGCCTCATCATTATTGCTCTTGGATGGCCAGTATTCGTGGCTTGCGTCACAAGTATACGATTACTTGACAGCAGTGTCAACATTTTTACACAGATTCACTCATTTGTCATGTTGTTCTTAGGTATATCACATTAAAAATTGCACTTAATATCAATTTTATTAACCACAACAGTGCATCCCAAGATGAATTTATAGAATGAAATAAGCCAAACTAGGTTAGCAATGCAACAATCACAGACGAAACCTACAGCTAATCCACAAAAACTAGGCAATAGTTTATTAACACAGCAATTAGTCCCTAATTTAAAACACAATATACCGCAGATGTCCCGAACGAAGAACTATGCGCAGTAGTTGCAATACAGCACAGGTTAAACCTATCTACAATAAAAGTAGCAGACATGATCCGCAAAACTATCATTCATTATATGTAACATCCATTTGTTGCAGAACCTTGCAACATATTCTGAGCTCAGACTTAATGACGAACCTCGAACAGAATTATCTCCTGCATGCCAACAAGCAAAGATTCCGAAAACATCGATCATGTGAAACTCAAATCGTACTTTTCTCACACGAAATCTTGAAAGCCATGGATAAAGGCGGTCAGGTAGATGCCGTATTTCTTGACTTATAAAAAGCATTTAACTCATTGCTTCACGAACGCTTACTATCGAAAGTACGATCCTATGTGGTATCAGGCGAAATTTGTGACTGGATTGAGGGTTTCTTGGCAGGAAGGACGAAGCAAGTTATCTTGGACGGAGAGTCATCGATGCTTGCAGAAGTAATTTCAGGTATGCCCAAGCGAAGCGTGCTGAAACCGTTGCTCTTCACGTTTTATATTAATGAACTCGCAGACGTCGTCAGTGGTGATCTCAGACCTCTCTCAGATGATGTAGTTATCTGTTATGAAGCACTATCCAGAAAAAGCTGCACAAATATTCAGTCAGACCTCTGTAATATTCCAGAGTGGTTTAAAGACTTTCAACTTGTTTTACACGTTCAGAAATATGAAACTGTACACTTCAAAAACGAAAAACGTGGTGTACTATGACTACAGTATCAGTAAGTCACAATGAGAATCGGTCAACTCATACAAATACCTGGGCGTAGCTGTTTGTAGGGGTATTAAGCGGAATGATCACATAAGCTCAGTCACAGATAGAGCAGGTGGCAGACTTCAGTTCATTGGTAAATTACTAGTGAAATACAGTAAGTTTACGAAGAAGATTGCTTGCAAAACACTTGTGCGGCCTATCTTAGAATACTGCTCAGGTGTGTGGGACCCATAACAAATAGGACTAACGGGCGGTACTGAACTTATACAAAGAACGACAGCACGGATAGTTACAGAGTTGTTTGACTCTTGGACAACGGTCATGGAGATATTACAGGACGTGAACTGGCAGACGCTGAAAGATAGACGCTTACTTAAAATTTCTTAAGAACCAGTAATGAATGAAGAATCTAGAGTCATTCTTCATCCCGCTCCCGCAGGTTCTACGAAGACAAAAGAAGACTAATTACAGCGTACACAGAGGCGACTAAGCAATCATCATCATCATCATCATCATCAGCGAATGGAACGAGAAGTGGTATAGTGGAAAGTATCCTGTGCCATGCACTACACATTATACGTAGATGTAGGTGTAGAAAGCAGTAATAAGTTCCAAGAGCAAGTCCATACATCCAAGTCCAGACCGAATTCAGAGTGATACTCAATTAATGGATGTGGCGGAGGAACAGCACAGTCGGTATCCGCCGATTGTGGCGACCTTTAGTCCGGCCCGGTGCGCAGTGCCATGGCCAAGGTGATCCACTACCGGCGGCGCGGGAACTGGCTTGTAGTGCTGCCACATCGAATTCTTTCCGGACAACACCACTGCATCCTTGGAGATGCAAGATCGCGGATAAGGAGTTTCGCAGGAAGCTTTCTAAGGACCGCATGAGCCTTACAGCTAGCTCAAAAAACGGATAGGCACTTTTGGAAATTTCTGAAGTCCACGTGTCGGTTCATAAAAGCTGTTCGACTAAACTGTTCGCGTAAAGCTATCAAGGCGTTGTGTTCCTCAACAGCCACTGTTGTCACAGCATGTGTCATGAAGCGAACAAACTGCTTCGTACAGCGTCATTCCAACAACACAACTAATTTCCCACTTGCCTGTCACCTAACATTTATGCTCAGAATCGATTGTATTTCTTTCTCTATATTTTCTTACGCGTAATGTAATATCTGTGTTACTGTGTTCTTCGATTCAACGCGTATGTAAATAAGTGTTGTCATCATCTGCAAAATTATTTGCCAAGAATTAAGTTTTGGCCGGCCTGGGTGGCCGAGCGGTTCTAGGCGCTACAGTCTGGAACCGCGCAACCGCTACGGTCGCAGGCTCGAATCCTGCCTCGGGCATGGATGTGTGTGACGTCCTTAGGTTGGTTAGGTTTAAGCAGTTCTAAGTTATAGGGGACTGATGGCCTCAGAAGTTAAGTCCCATAGTGCTCAGAGCCAATTAATTATTGAATGCAATTTTCAGAACTCTTATATTATAGACACTTTATGTGTGAAACATGTTCATGCAAAGGGTACGTAGGTTTATACAGATTTAAAGATGGAGAGAAGTCCCTCTACATCTACATTCATACTCCGCAAGCCACCTGACGGTGTGTGGCAGAGGGTATCCTGAGTACCTCTATCGGTTCTCACTTCTATTCCAGTCTCGTATTGTTCGTGGAAAGGAAGATTGTCGGTATGCCTCTGTGTCGGCCCTAATCTCTCTGATTTTATCCTCATGGTCTCTTCGCGAGATATACGTAAAAGGGAGCAATATACTGCTTGACTCCTCCGTGAAGGTATGTTCTCGAAACTTCAACAAAAGCCCGTACCGAGCTACTGAGAGTCTCTTTTGCAGAGTCTTCCACAGGAGGGTATCTATCATCTCCGTAACGCTTTCGCGATTACTAAATGATCCTGTAACGAAGCGCGCTGCTCTCTGTTGTATCTTCTCTATCTCTTCTATCAACCCTATCTGGTACGGATCCCACACTGGTGAGCAGTATTCAAGCAATGGGCGAACAAGTGTACTGTAACCTACTTCCTTTGTTTTCGGATTGCATTTCCTTAGGATTCTTCCAATGAATCTCAGTCTGGAATCTGCTTTACCGACGATTAATTTTATATGGTCATTTCATTTTAAATCACTCCTAATGCCTACTCCCAGATAATTTATGGAATTAACTGCTTCCAGTTGCTGACGTGCTAAATGCTACCCTCTGCAACGAAAGACGATAGTGGAGTAGATAAAAAGGTGTTTTTGCGCAAAGTGTTGTAAGAAGTCTCTGTGAGAAAATGTAGTGCGTGGCTAGCTTACAAACAGTGAACTTCTTGAGAGCTAAAGGAGTCAAGGATAACAGCAAGGTTGAAGTGATTATGCCTCATATGTGGATGTACATTGAACAGCCAAAACATTATGACGACTTCCCACCGCGACATTGGATGCCGCCTGGTGGCGTTGCGGACACGTGACGCGGTAATAAAAGTACGTAAACGGAGCAGACACGGACGGGGAACACCCCAGCGAAGATATAGGCTGCAAATGGGGAAATCCATTGAGATAAGCGACTTTTACAAAGGGCAGATTATTATTACGCTGAGCCTGTGAACTAATATCTCGAAGTTGGACGACTGTTCAAGTGCTACTGTCGGAAGCATCTACGGAAAGAGGTAGAACAGTGAAACTGACTAGGCGCTAAATGGTTAGACGTCCACGGCTCCTCGCAGAACACGGGGTTCGGAGGCTTGTCTGTAATCTAGGATAGATGGTGATCCGTGGCATCTCTGCCGAAAGAGCACAATGCTGGTGCACGCACAAGTGTTTTGGAGCACACCGTTCATCGTACATTGTTGAACATGGAGCTCCACAGCAGACCACCCATACGTGTTCACATGTTGACCCAACAACATCGTCAATTACGACTGTAGTGGGCACGGGACCATCTGGATTCGATCGTCGACCAATGGAAACGTGTCGGTCCTTCGGGCGAATCACATTTTTGCTAAGCTAGATCGATGGTTGTCCCTGCAAATGCCGTAATCGAGATGACAGAGGCTCGAAACGTGCAGCGTACCACGGACGCAGGCTGGTGGGAGCAGTACTATTCTGTGGGAGACATTCCCCTGCGCTTGCGTGGGACCTGTGGTAGTAATGAAAGACGCTGTCAGATGCTTCAAGCTGGATGCCTTCCCCGACAGCGATATAATTGTCCGTGTCTCGGAGCCAGAACCGTGCTACAGAGTTTTGAGGAGCATTATAGTGGACTCACGTTGATGTCTCAGTGACCAAATTCACCTGATGTAAATCCTATAGAACCCATCTGGGTCGCTATCGGGCGCCATCACCGCGTACGCAGACCAGCGGCCCGTTATTTACGCGAATTACATGATCTGTGCATAGACATCTAATGCCACATATCTCCAAAAACCTGTCGGATTCCTTAATGCAGAATCAGTGATGTGTGTTGTTCCAAAGACGCACAAACAAGCTGTTCAGCAGCTGGTCATAATGCTTTGGCTCATCAGTGTATATTGACTATTAGGTCTTGGAATTTATTGGTTTGCTCTGAATCATAAAATTCCGGCGCCAAGAAGGCAATTTACAGAGCAGTTTTACATCAACAGCCATGACCATGTATGAGGATTTCATATTAGCGCCACGGAAGATCGCCACTGCTACCGTCTTTATTAGAAGTATAGTACTGCACTTATTAGCATGAACCAGTAACTTTATTATCACGTTAATAATAAGTAACTCAATTGCAACTTTTTATTAAAAAGACTGATTTATATCTAAGTCATTCACGTGGATAGGTTCCTACTTCTAGTGCTGAAATAATTCCAAGTGCCCAATTTTCAATGAACTACAGAATCACACTGTTGCAGGAATGCAATCCATTTTCGTGGAGCTATAATTTTCTTAAGTTTTTAAATAGTTTTTATGAAGTATTCCACATGTTCAGTAAGTATGGCAGAAGAACGATTTCTATGAAAAAGACCTGATAACATTATTCAGGTTTCATTTTGACCAAAAATTTTGTTCAGTACTGAAGTAATAGAATGGAGTGATGATTATTAGATATGTTTATAAGTCATTAAAGTTTAAAAGCCAACGCATTTTGTACTTTTCAGGTTTTTAATAGTGCATAAATTCTATTATTTCCATTTTTGTATTCATCTTTACTATGCCTGATCAGAAGTGTTTGTACTAAACTCAGTTAACACACAGTATATTTCCTGCCCCCCATTTAATGTTGAGCCAGTAGTTCAGTAATTGTTATAGTGACAGTTTTTATGAGGTGCTGTAACCATTTTAGAGACAGTTTTGAACTTATAACAAGCATGGCCACAACTTAGTAAAATCATAACAGATTTAGGCTCCCTAGGCTTTACTTATTTTCTGCATAGTGCAAAGACCCATACATTCCACTTGAAAACATTTAGTAATCATACTGGTTAGCATAACAGTTTGATGATTTTTTTATGTGTGTGAAACCTTATGGGACTTAATTGCTAAGGTCATCAGTCCCTAAGCTTACACACTACTTAACCTAAATTATCCTAAGGACAAACACACACACCCATGCCTCAGGGATGACTCGAACCTCCGCCGGGACCAGCCGCACAGTCCATGACTGCAGCGCCCTAGACCGCTCGACTAATCCCGCGTGGCGATTATTTCTACGTTACTGTGTCGAAGCCACCTCATGCCAAACTTCAGCTGTGCTCCTCTCTTATTAAGTGGTACTTTGTAATGAACATTAATTTTTCTGCTCTAAAACAGACAGTGTGAGTTGTGACAGTTTTCTGCCAAGATATTTTCAGCTTTTATCTGTGTTGCTCGTGAATAGTTACTTCAAAAATACATAATAGATTGTGCTGTCGACTCGTATCCAATTTACGTAACAGATTCCAGTTAAATAAAGTCATATACATCAGTATGTTTTCTTGATTAACAGTATGTGTACCTGTAACCATTTAGCCTGGTAAGGCTGGCGACGGCTTGATTTACGCATATACAGCTTCACTTTAAAACTTTAATAACATTGGTCTGATCCTCGTTAACGTAACTACTGCTCCCTGTCAAATTATCATTTTTTAGGTAAGGAAATTTAGTCCGATTCCCTTCCACTACACACAGAACACGAGAAGCGAGTGTGCATATTTCGTCGTACTTCCTGTAGTCATTGCACATTGCCACTCCAAGGGGTAGGATTTCATAGAAATCATGACAGCCCGCCTCCCAAATAAATAGAATTTTACTAAAAATGTTTATTTATTCTTTTCAATTTATTCGCTTTCGGGAGGTGTTCATTCAGTCAGCTCAACAGTGGAATGTTAATTATGACGGTACGAACGTAAGGACATCACAACACCAAGTCCTTCAACGAAGAAAATCTACGACACGGCCGGGAATCAAACACTGGCTAAAAGTGTTTATATTTCTGCGTATATTACTTTCCAAATTTCGAAACTAACTTTGAAGAATAAAATAATAAGAAAACTGAAAGTGTCGAAAATGGTACTGGTTTTGCAGGATGAGTCAGGGGAAAGTATATGCTCTGAAGGGTGATAGTATTAGACTTCTGAACAGAAAATTTCGTATGAACGTAAGTCCTGTTCTTAGCAGTTTCCCAGGAAACTTGTGACAACACTGGGGAACAGGACAAATACAAGTGATATTAAATGAAACATTGTGATCTAATCTTTTGTTTTATTATGTACATTTCCCTATAAAAGATGTTAAAAAAGTCCACCGTCAACTGCAATGCATTTTTCAGCTCTTGTAAACAGCTGTTGTGTTGCTGATCCGAGTTCATTCGTACAGTCCTTTACTTGAGCACAGGTATGTAAAATACGAGCGAGAAGTTCCTCCTGTGTGGCCACTCTGCTCTTGTAGACTTCACTCTGAAGCCAACCCCACAAACAGTAACCTAGTGGAGTAGGATCGGGTGACCTCGGTGGCCAAAAAATGACTCCACGGTGACTGAGCCAACGCTCAGGATACATTTCAGTGAGGTACTCTGTCACTGGCCGTGCGGAATGTGCAGGAGCTGCGTCGTGCTGAGAGTACATACGACGTCGTGTTGCCAAAGGGGTATCCTCGAAGTATACTGGTAACACATTTTGGAGGACGGACATGCGACTGGCGCACACAATTTTTCGAACAACTGTATGTCGGATACGATTAAGAAAACAGCGTGTGTTCATTTGAAGCTTTTTGTTCAGAATTACCAATACTGTCACATCTCAGAGCATGTACCTTTCCTTCTGACTCACCCTGTACGTCACTTTCCAAATTTCTAAACCAGCTTTTGAAGAATAAAATAGAAATAAAACAAAAGTCTCATAGATAACTGCAAGATATGTTTAAGGAGGGTGTTTTTCAGTCGCGAAAACATTACAGCCAGGAAAATATGAACATTCGCAGGCTTAAAATATCAGTTCACAAGTACGTATCTGACACGGTTCGTGATCCCACAACTAAAGTGTCCTTCATATAGTACGCAACTTTTAAATAGAGTGCTAAATTTTTGTTTTCAAGATTGCAGCACTGTATTTTTTACTTTTAATATTGATCGTCATTCCGATTATCTGATCGATCGTTCTTTGTATATTTCAAAATGTCAGCTGCCATGCAGCGGTTGACATAGGAGGAACGTGTTATGATCGTGAAAACACATTACAGAACGGCGAGTACTATGCAGAGACTGTTCGTAGAATTCACGGGATCTTCGGACGTAATAATACTTCTACAGCACAACATTTCTGCGGTTGATAAAGAAATTCGAGAAATTCGGGTCCGTTGCAACCTAGAAAATGCCCGGATGAAACCGTACGTTTCGAACGGAAAAAAAAATTACGATAGTGCAGGACAGTGTTGCTGAAAGCCTCCCAAGTCGCCTCAACTTCTTTCTCGACAGTTGGGAATTTTGAGAGCCTCTTTGCTAAGAGTTCTGAAAAAGTATTTTCATATACACTCGTACAAGGGTCAGTTGACGCAATATCTTATACCCACAGATTATGTGAACCGGGGAAATGCGTCGACTGGATTCTCACAAAACGAGATGAGGACAACAATTTTACAAAAAGAGTAATCTTCAGTGATGAGGCACATTTTCGTCTGTGTGGGTTTGTTAACCGACAAAGATGCCGTATTGGGGGGTTAAGAAAATCCTAGGGTGATCTAAGGCAGAAAATAAAACAGGACTGGAAAATACACTGACAAAAAAAAAGTGAAGTACCCAGAAGACATGGTCGGATGTCTATGCAACTTCGTACACGCACATACCAGCGGCAGGTATGTAAATGTTTGAATGGCCACAAGTCGGTGCTATTCTTGTTTAGTACTGTTACCTGGCGTGGTAAGGCATAGGGGCATGAACAGCGTCAGCTGTTGAGTGATCTCCCTAAAGGACACGGTTGTTCGTGTTTGGGGTTGTTACTGTGCCTGGTAGAGCATAACACTAAGAGGAAAAAAGTCATGGGATACCTTATAACATCGTGTCGGACCTCCTTTTCCTCGGTGTAGTGTAGCAGCTCGACGTGGCACGGACTCAACAGGACGTTGGATGTCCCCTACAGAAATATTGAGCCATACTGCCTCTACAGCCGTCCATAGTTGCGAAACTGTTGCCAGTGCAGGATCTGACCTCTCGACTGTGCCCCATACATGTTCAATGGGATCCATGTCGAGCGATCTGGATGGTGAAATCATTCGCACGAGTTATCCAGAATGTTCTTCAAACGAATCACGAACAATTGTGGCCCAATAACATGACAACATTGTTTGGGAACATGAAGTCCATGAATAGTTGCTAATGGTCTCCAAGTAGCCAAACATAAGCATTTTCAGTCAATGATTGGATCAACTGGACCAGAGGACTTAGTCCATTCCATGCAAACACAGCCCACACCGTTGTGAGCCACCACCACCTTGCACAGTGCCTTTTTGACAGCATGGGTCGATGGCTTCGGGGGTTCTGTGGCACACTCAGACCCTACCATGAGCTCTTACCAACTGAGATCGGGACTCGTCTGACGAAGCCACGGTTTTCCAGTCGTCTAGCGTCACGAGCCCTGAAGAGATGATTTCGTGCTGTCAGCAAAGATACTCACGACGGTCATCTGCTGCCACAGCCCATTGACGCCAAATTTCCCCGCACTGTATAATGGATACATTCGTCGTACGTCCCACATTGATTTCTGCTGTGGTTTCACGCACTGTTTCTTGTCTGTTAGCACTGACTATTCTACGCAAACGCCACTGCTCACAGTCGTTAAGTGAAGGCTGTCGGCCACTGCGTTGTCCGTGGTTAGAGGTAATGCCTGAAATCTGGTATTTTCGGCACACTCTTGACACTGTCGATCTCGGGATATTGAATTCCCTAACGATTTCCAAGATGGAATGTCCCATGCGTCTAGCACCAACTATCATTCCGCTTTCAAAGTCTGTTAACTCCTGTCGTGCGGCCATAATCACGTCGGAAACCTTTCCACATGAATCACCTGAGTACAAATGACAGCTTCACCAATGCACTGTCATTTTATGTCTTGTGTACGCGAGTTTACCACCATCTGTATATAAGTAGCATGAACAGCATCAAATGATGAATGATCACTGTGAAGGACATGGAGTGCCGCGTGAGACAGCGTTAACACCATCTGACGTGTTGGTAGAGTTACTATGGGTCTCAATTCGGCTGGCTAGTTGAAGCGTGCGGTATCCAGATATGTGAATTTCAGATGTGCCAGTGACCCAATGTCAGACTGCAGGGGAATGTGAAGGCTGGCATACCCGTCTTCAAGATTCCAGTCGACCACGTCTGAGCACCACAAGTGAGAGACGCTGTATTGTGCACCACGCACAGCATAAACCTTCGCATCTCTGCCTGCTGCACGGGAACAGGTAATGAATTCCATGCAACTTTCTGTTTCATTCCTTTCCACTGACCGACCGAGATGGCGAAGTGGTTAGCACACTGGACTCGCATTCAATAGGACGACGGTTCAAACCCGCGTCCGGCCATCCTAATTTAGGTTTTACGCCCTTTCCCAAACTCGCTTCGGGTAAATACAGGGCCGACTTCCTTCCCCATACTTCCCTAATCTGACGGGACCGGTGACCTCGTTGTTTGGTCTCCTCCCCCCAAAGCAAACAACCAACCGACCAGCCATCCGCACCATTGGTCGGAGATTAGTAACGGCAGCTGTAGGGTATTACCGTACTATGCAAAGGCTGCCACTAGCGTAATAACAAAAATGGTTGCAGTTGGTGTGGTGCCGTGAGCAGGTAGCAGAAGGACTGCTGATGAATGGCGTCGCAGTGTGTTCAGCGATGAATCGTGGTTCTGCGCTCCCCCGGATGACCATCTTCGGAGAGTATGGCGGTGACCTTGACAGAAAAACCGTTCTTCCATTGTTTTGAAGAGGCACAGCTATGTTACCTTGATGTCATGGTATACGGACCTGTCGTGTATGACTTCAGGTGCTAGAGACAGAGGTAATTCTCACGGCGCAATGGTACGTCACGGACATCCTGTTTCCTCATGCGTTACCTCCCATGCGACAGTGTCGTGGTGCTATATTTTATAAGGATAATGTTCGTCCACACAAATCACGTTCCTCTATGAACTACGTGCCTGATGTTGAGGTACTAACGTGGCTAGCAAGATCCCCAGATCTATCACTGATAGAACACGTGTGGGACCAGCTCGGGCGTCAACTTCGTCCCAGTGACTGTATTCAGAATATTGAGGACCTGTCGCAACAGTTGTGGACAAAATTGCGTCAGAAGACGATACAACAGCTTTACGACGCTTCCCAACCGAGAAAGTGCATGCATCAAGGACGAAGGGGGTGCAGCATCATATTAAGTGGGTTCATGCTGTCAAGTCCCTCGTAAATTTGACTCGACTTACTGCCGCGCGGGGTAGCCGCTCTGCTTAAGGTGCCTCACCATGGTACGCGCGACTCCCCCCGTCGGAGGTTAGAGACCGCGGGCATGGGTGAGTGTGTTGTTCTTAGCGTAAGTTAGTTTAAGTTACATTAAACAGTGTGTCAGGGTAGGGACCGATGACCTCGGCAGTTTGGTCCGATATGAACGTACTACAAATTTCCAAATTTTACAATCACTGAAATAACATGTTGTTGTGGCGTAGCAAGACAGCCACGCCACGGAAGTAGCCGAAAGGCACGCGTTTAGTTCACGCAGGCAAGAGATAGGTCTGTAACAGGATACGTAATGAATGCTATAAAGAAAAGTACGTAGCTTCTGGAATACTTAACTTTAATCCATCCTTGTTGTATACATCGCTATTGACGATATAAGTGAGACTCCATAGATACATGCAATGTTACTAATGGCGCCTTGCTAGGTCGTAGCCATTGACTTAGCTGAAGGCTATTCTAACTATCTGCTCTGCAAATGAGCGAGCCTTCGTCAGTGTGCATCGCTAGCTACGTCGTCCCTACAACTGGGGCGAGTGCTAGTCAGTCTCTCGAGACCTGCCTTGTGGTGGCGCTCGGTCTGCGATCCCTGACAGTGGCGACACGCGGGTCCGACATGTACTAATGGACCGCGGCCGATTTAAAGCTACCACCTAGCAAGTGTGGTGTCTGGCGGTGACACCACACATGTTATACCTTCTGAACCCATGAAGTTTCATTTCGTTTCCTCCTCCCCGTCTGGATGATTCACTTTTTTTGTCAGGCAGTGCATTTTTAAGACCGACGCGCTAATGATCCTTTTTAACGAACGGGATCAGTGTCCATCACCGAAAGTGCTAGAAACGGTGATTTCGATCCACCAGTCGGTTCCTATGACTTGTCTGCGCTTGCGAATCAGGACTTTTAGCTTTACAGTTTTTCATTTCTTCAGATGAGGCATATTTCAGCCTGTCAGGGCATGTGAACTCACAGAATATGCACCGTTATGCATCAGGAAAATCCGATCAGCACTCTGAAGAGCCGTTGCATAATCTCAAGACTGGTGTTTGGAGGGCAATGTCTCTTGTCCGCATCGTAACACGATTCTTTCACGTAACTGTTAATGAGAACCGCTATGTCCAGAAAGTGTTCAATCCATATGTGGCTCAACTCACAGAGGATGAACCACTGTACGGGTAATTTCAGCAAGACAGAGTAAAAGCACACATCTTCTTGACAAATATTTCACGAATGCATGAGGTGTTCGGTGAGGAGAGGACAGGCAACACAGGCAGTTCAATTTCCTGGTCACATCGGCCACCTGAACTCTCTCCCTGTGATTTTTCCCTAACGCTAAAAATGCTATTGCTGCTATCCTGTAGTTAGAAATGCTGCCCGTATCTCACAGTTTGATAAATCGAGTACAGAACTGCTTCGACGACAACGGTGGCCATTTCCAACATCATCTGCAGTTTTCATTAACGAGGGTCAATCAAAAAATGGTTCAAACGGCTCTGAGCACTATGCGACTTAACTTCTGAGGTCATCAGTTGCCCAGAACTTAGAACTAGTTAAACCTAACTAACCTAAGGACATCACACACATCCATGCCCGAGGCCGGATTCGAACCTGCGACCGTAGCGGCCACGCGGTTCCGGACTGAAGTGCCTAGAACCGCACGGCCACACCGGCCGGCCAGAGGGTCAATTCTGCCTATGTCTTACTGTAAATATTTTCTGGGCCAGATTTATTTTGCTCACGTTGTAGTTCTAAAGGGGCTGTTAACTACATCAACAAGAGACACACATAACGCAAGAGAGTGTGTCATTCAATTTCAGTTGTACGTAATTATTTTAAGGTGCTTGTGATTACGAGTGGTACACATTGTGCAGATAATTTTTGCCTTAAATTAAAAGTATCATGGCATCCTTAAGAAATTCTTTCATTAAAAATCGCCAGTGACCATGCAGCCTAGGCGTAGCAGTCCTAATTATAGTCTAGCTGAGTACTGTCAACAGAGGCCGGCAGGTGTGGCCGTGCGGTTCTAGGCGCTACAGTCTGGAACCGCGAGACCGCTATGGTCGCAGGTTCGAATCCTGCCTCGGGCATGGATGTGTGTGATGTCCTTAGGTTAGTTAGGTTTAAGTAGTTCTAAGTTCTAGGGGACTGATGACCTCAGAAGTTAAGTCGCGTAATGCTCAGAGCCATTTGAACCATTTGAACTGTCAACATTTAATGTTAAATATATATCCGGCACTAAAAATTGCACAGTCCTTTCGCAACTGATAGAGCAGTAGTTTCAAAATGAGGTATCCGATTTTAATTAGCAGGCGGTACGAAGTTTTAACTTGTCACTGACAGTCTTTGTAGTATATACTACACAACAGAGCATGAAAATTCATTCTATTTTTATTTAATGTGCTGGCATACCATATTTACGTTATTTCTGTGAGAACTATTTCCACTCTGCCTAAAGAAGCAATGTTAATAGTGTTTATTATTGTTGGGATATATAGGAGAGATTTTCGACTAACTTAGTTTTTGCAGTTGTTACTCCCCTCAGGTTTATTTTCTACTGACAGAAGTGTAATGTATACAACTAAGTGCATTTCAAGCACCCAAATTATAATCTACGCATAACTTCCTGACGAAAATGGGAAGTTTTACTCCATGAACATACTGATACTCCAGTATTTACACTGGTGAGACAAAGAAACTGGTACACCTGCCTAATACCGCGTAGGGCCCGCGAGAGCAAGCAGAAGTGCCGCGCCGGCCGGAGTAGCCGAGCGGTTCTAGGCGCTACAGTCTGGAACCGCGCGACCGCTACGGTCGCAGGTTCGAATCCTGCCTCGGGCATGGATGCGTGTGATGTCCTTAGGTTAGTTAGGTTTAAGTAGTTCTAAGTTCTAGGGGACTGATGACCACAGAAGTTAAGTCCCATAGTGCTCAGAGCCATTTGAACTATTTTTAAGAAGTGCCGCAACACTACGTGGCATGGAGTTGACTAAAGCCTGAAGCAATGCTCGAGGGAACTGACACCAGGTTGGCTGTCCATAAACCGTAAGAGTACGAGGGGGTGGAGATCTCTTCTAAACAGCACATTGCAAGGCATTCCAGATATGCTCAATAATACGTATGTTTTCGGATGGCGTCAGACTTTAGCAACACACAATTTTGTTTTTTATCTCAAACATGTTTCAATGCAGTTGCAGCATCATCAGTGGGCATTTATTTTATGGCTGTTAAACACAAAGAATGTTCCTTACTGTTTTTACACATGTAAATATTAATTTTTAAATCATAATTACAATTTTTTTGAAGAACACTTTAAATTATGTATTCACGCCTTTTTACTACATGGTGGGGTTTTCGTGAGGTATTATGTTTTTATAGCGCCTGTTTTCTCTCACAGTTTGTCATCTGCACCCATATACAGCTTAATGTAGACAAATTATTTAAGTAAAAATTACTATTTGAAAGCTGTTATGGCCATGCCAGAAGTTAATTCATCATATGTGAAAGGTTTTGTGTGTGTGTGTGTGTGTGTGTGTGTGTGTGTGTGTGTGCGTGTGTATGTTTGTGTGTGTAAGTGTGTGTGTGTGTGTGTTCTGCTAAAGGCGGACCCCATCCGAAAACATAAGTATTGTTAAAGCAAACATGGACAAAATATCTTCAGCCTCAAGATGATGCTCAATAATGTTCATGTCTGAGGAGTTTGGTGACCAGCGGAAGTGTTTAAACTCAGAAGAGTGTTCCTGGGGCCACTCTATAGCAATGCTGGACGTGTTTGATGTTGCATTGTTCTGCTGGAATTTCCAAAGTCCATCAGAATGCCCAATGGACATGGACGGATTCAGGTGATCAGACAGGATGCTTATGTACGTGTCATCTATCAGAGTCGTATCTAGACGTATCAGAGGCCCCATATCACTCCAACTGCACACGCCCCACACCACTAAAGAGCCTCCATCAGTTTGAACAGTCCGCTGCTGACATGCAGGGTCCATGGGTTCATGAGGTTGTCTCTATAGCCATACACGTCCATCAGCTCGATACAATTTGAAACTAGACTCGTCCGACCAGTCAACATGTTTCCTGTCTTCAACAATACAATTTCGGTGTTGCCGGGCCCAAGCGAGGCTTTGTGTCGAGCAGACATCAAGGGTACACGAGTAGGCCTTCGGCTCCGAAAGCCCATATCGATGATGTTTCGATGAATGGTTCTCACGCGGACATTTGATGATGGCCCAGCATTCAAATCCGCAGCAGTTTGCGGTAAGGTTGCATGCACTTCTGTCATGTTGAACGATTCTCTTTAGCCGTCGTTGGATCCGTTCTTGCAGGATCTTTTTCCGGTCGCGGCGATGTCGGAGATCTGATGTTTTACCGGATTCCTGATATTTACGGTACACTCGTGAAATGGTCGTACGGGAAAGTCCCCACTTCAGAGATGCTGTGTCCCATCGCTCGTGCACCGACTATAGCACCACGTTCAAACTCATTGAAATTCTGATAACCTGCCATTGCATCAGCAGTAACTAATCTAACAACTGTACCAGACACTTGTTGTCTTATATAAGCGTTGCCGACGGCAGCGCCGTATTCTGCCTGTTTACATATCTGTGTATTTTAATACGCATGCCTCTACCAGTTTCTTTGGCACTTTAGTGTACATGCCTGCTTGATCAGTTGATTTAAAAATTAATATTTAAACCAGCTTATTTTCAGAGCAGGGGAAGGCCATTCCTACAGATGTAGAGTGATGCGTGTGCTTGTACCTACTGAGTGGGCGAGTGCAATACAGCATGTCTACAGGACGTGCACGTATTGCTTTTCGCCATCTTTCGGACATGGGAGCATGTTACGGATAGATCGCCCAGGCAGATGATTGTAATACAATGAGTGCAGAACGAGTGGCAACTAAATGGAGTTAGTGTGGTGAGAAGAAAGGACGAAGGACCTTTGACAAGAACTGCATCACGAGAGGATAGTCGAATTGTTCGACTGAGTCTGACGAATAGATGGATGACACCAGCTTGAATATGGACAGATGTTATAGGCAGAGCGTCACCACGAACTATCTGGAAAAGATTACTGGAAGCTGGATTAAGACCTCGAGTTGCCATGCTATGTTTACCGCTGACACTATATCACAGGTAAAAGAGACTTGTATGGTGTAGAGTCAGAGTTAGGTGGGAGACTGAGCATCATAAGGTGATGTTCTGCGATGAAATTCGCATATACACTGACGGAAAAAATTCGTAGAACCAAAAAGAAATTAACATATAGTAATGAAATTTCGGTAAAACATTTGTCTAGGTAACATATTTGAGTGAGTAATAATGCAAGATCACAGGTTAATGTAAGTGCATCACAAGCTACTGCAAATGTGAAATGCTGACATAGTAATAACAGGAGTAACCGCCAGACTATTGAATGCAAGCATGCAAACGTACGTGCATTGTGTTGTACAGGTGCCAGATGTCAGTTTGTGGGATGAAGCTCCAAGCCAATACAGGAACGGTCAATGCTGGTTGTGGATGACGCTGGAGTTGCCGTTCGATGATGTCCCAGACTGTAGACTGATCTAGAGATCGAGCGGGCCTAGGTAACTTATCGAGACTCTGTTGAGCCTGTTCGGTTACAGCAGCACTATATAGGCGAGCGTTATCCTGTTCGAAAACACCCCCTGGAATGCTATTCGTGAATGGCACCACAACAGGTCGAATCACCAGACTAGCGAACAACTTTGTTGTCAAGGTGCGTGGGATAACTACGAGAGTGTTCCTGCTGTCATACGAAATCTCACACCGGGCCATAACTTCAGGTGTACGTCCAGTGTGTCCTGCACGTTGACAGGTTGGTTTCAGGCCCCCAACTGGTGCCCATCATTTGCACCAAGGCATTGCCAGCTTTCATAAGTAAACATAACAGACCTTCATTCTGCCCTCCAATGAACTCTCGAGTGATACCACAGAAGTCGTAAATGTCGGTGATTTGGGGTCTGGAGAATGCACGCTGTGGGGCGTCTGGCTCGGAGCTGTTATTAAAGTAACCGATTTGTAACAGTCCATTGTCCACCTGTGGTGGCAACTGGTGCTCAATTTGCTGCTGCAGATGAAGTACGATGTGTCAGAGCCATACGCCGAACACGATGGTCTTCCCTCTCGGTAGTGTCAAGTGGCCATCTGCAACACGGTCTTCTTTCGAGCGTACTTTCTCGTGATCACGGATCCAAAAATCATTTACAGTGGCTACATTCCTACCAAATCTTTCTGCAGTATCGCAGAAGGAACGTCCATCTCCCCGTAGGCCTATTATACGACCTCACTCAGTGAGGTGTTGACAATGGTATCTTTGTCGCCTTGCGGGACTGCTACGGTCGCAGGTTCGAATCCTGCCTCGGGCATGGGTGTTTGTGATGTCCTTAGGTTAGTTAGGTTTAAGTAGTTCTAAGTTCTAGGGGACTTATGACCTAAGATGTTGAGTCCCATAGTGCTCAGAGCCATTTGAACCATCTTTGTCGCCTTACTTGCCCTCTTGACTAACATCAAGTTACCACCTCCAATCTCAAAGGTAGGTAACGGTCACGACCGCTATAGCATGTATTTAATTACAGCGTGTATTTAAAGCAAACCTGATCTGCATCAACATAAGGGCACTATTAGCACCACTCTTACGCGACAGGCGCGAGATCTTCTTTCAGTTGTAGAAACACGCCTACCAATTTCTGTTTATGTCGAAACTCTTTCTTGGTGTTGTGATTTCTTTTCCGTCGGTGCATCTGTGTATGTAAGATCGACACCAACTCGTCCATAGACGATCCGGTGAAAAGACACCCGAAGCAGTGATTCTCGAGACCTAAACCTTTCCAACTCGTGGAATCATGGTATGAGAAGCTATTGAATATCACAAGAGGTCTGAATTCGTGATTATTAAAGGGATGCTGAATGCTCACCATCGAGTGTCAAGAAAATGAAACCCTGTTCTCATAACCGTCATGACCAAGGCACTAAGTGGCATATTTCAGCATGGCAATGCAGACCGCATGCTGCAGATGATACCACAAACGCATTGAAGAATGTCCGGATTACTGACTGGCCTATCGATTCCATAATTTGTGCGCCATTTGGCATGTTGGAATGGCAAGTACACCTTCGTACAAGCCTCCAGCCAGCAATCTTCATGGAATGGCACAGCCTAGTTTCTACATCTACATCTACATTGATACTCCGCAAGCCACCCAACGGTGTGTGGCGGAGGGCACTTTACGTGCCACTGTCATTACCTCCCTTTCCTGTTCCAGTCGCGTATGGTTCGCGGGAAGAACGACTGTCTGAAAGCCTCCGTGCGCGCTCTAATCTCTCTAATTTTACATTCGTGATCTCCTCGGGAGGTATAAGTAGGGGGAAGCAATATATTCGATACCTCATCCAGAAACGCACCCTCTCGAAACCTGGCGAGCAAGCTACACCGCGATGCAGAGCGCCTCTCTTGCAGAGTCTGCCACTTGAGTTTATTAAACATCTCCGTAGCGCTATCACGGTTACCAAATAACCCGATGACGAAACGCGCCGCTCTTCTTTGGATCTTCTCTATCTCCTCCGTCAACCCGACCTGGTACGGATCCCACACTGATGAGCAATACTCAAGTATAGGTCGAACGAGTGTTTTGTAAGCCACCTCCTTTGTTGATGGACTACATTTTCTAAGCACTCTCCCAATGAATCTCAACCTGGTACCCGCCTTACCAACAATTAATTTTATATGATCATTCCACTTCAAATCGTTCCGTACGCATACTCCCAGATATTTTACAGAAGTAACTGCTACCAGTGTTTGTTCCGCTATCATATAATCATACAATAAAGGATCCTTCTTTCTATGTATTCGCAATACATTACATTTGTCTATGTTAAGGGTCAGTTGCCACTCCCTGCACCAAGTGCCTATCCGCTGCAGATCTTCCTGTATTTCGCTACAATTTTCTAATGCAGCAACTTCTCTGTATACTACAGCATCATCCGCGAAAAGACATGGCAAGAAGATCCTCAAGATGACATTCAGAAAATGTTTCGTTCCATGTAACATGGAGCACAGACCTGTACTCGCGCTCGTCAGGGTCACTCTTCACACTGGCGTTGGTGATTGGCATCAGGTAGAACGGAATGAAAGTTTAATTAATCGCTACCCGTTAGGTGATGAACATCTCCTCAAAGTTTGATAAGTGCCGAACTGGTGCGTCATTGTGTAATAATTTACATTTACGTCGGTGTACAAGAGATTGCCTATGATATATTAGCTTTCTTTTCCACTCTCTTCTTCTAAATAAATATAACTAATATTGTTATTGCACCTAACGTCTTTTATGTTTTTTCCGATATATGTAACCCAATTGTTTGCCCTAGAGCAGTTTTGGTGGTAAACTAAACAATGTTTTCAAAACCGAACTTCCTATGAGTGTGAAACGTAAAATTTCAGGTACATGTGTTTTACCCGCTTCTACTCACAGTAATTACTTTTAACGTGAGAACATTTCAAGAACTTAGGGTTGATCGATGAGTAGCAGAGTGATGTGCCTTTGGTACTACTAAGACAGAACTGAAAACAGCATATATCTTGTAAGACTTGAATTTTTTGTACAGTCCCTCTGCATCACCTCCATAGTTCTTGTAGAGTTGCATATGTTCAAAGACAGAAAATACAAAACTCCTGATCTTCAGTGCTAGTTTTTTGGAATTTCCATTTTTCCAAAGATTTTCTCAGTTATACAAGTCCAATAGAGCTGTCCCTGCTATTGCCGACATAGACACCTCAATTTCTAGCGTTGTCCTTACATGACATAGGTGTTTACCATTCTCAACGCCTAAAGGTGACAGGCGGCTAAAAAACTAATTTGTACATGGTATCTCTCAGCAAAAAATTCTGTGTTCGTGATTTGGTTTCCTTTTACATAACGAGTGTCTCACGTTCTTTATAAATTTAAATTTTTCTGTCCGCTAACCGCAGGTTCATGAACTGGCTTACTAACTTTATTACTACAAAAGATCACCGACAGGATTATATTTAAATTTCGCTAGCAAAGGGGATTGTAACAGTCTGTAACTATCGTAAATGTTGTTCGAAAGCTGTGAATTGCTAAAGGCAATCTGGGTATAGGCTCAGTCATCGACCTTACAGCTTGAGAAGTTTAAATTACTTCTTTGATCACGGGAACATTCAACATTGGCAAAGGTTTTACTGAGATTTAGGAGGGATTCATTAAGAATGTCCAACGAGTGAAGCGCTCCATCATCCTTTTTGAGACGCTCGCAATTTTTAGTGCACTCATGCACTGGAGTACTGGCCCGACATACAGTTATAGCTAGTTACATATAATAAAAATAAAATAATTAATGCACAGTAATTTCGGGAATACATTTCTCTAGGTAACATATTTAAGTGACTAACGTAGCAAGACCACAGGTTAATGTAAGTGTGAAATAAGTCATTGCAAATGCGAAATACTGGTACAGTACCAACCAGTATAATCGCCGGAATGTTGAATGCAAGCATGCAAACGTACATGCACTCTGTTGTACCGGCACCGGATGTCAAATTGTGGGATGGAGTTCCGTGCCTGGTGCACTTGGTCAGTCAATACAGGGATTGTTAATGCTGTTTGTGCATGATTCTCGAGCTGGCGTCTGATAATGTCCCCTATGTGCTAGATTGGAGACAGATCTGGTGTTCGAGCAGGCCAAGGCAACATGTCGACACTGTTGAGCAAGTTTGATTACAACAGCGGTATTTGGGCGAGGGTTATCTTGTTGGGAAAACGCCCTCTGGAACGCTGCTTATGAATGGCAGCACAACAGTTCGAATAACTAAAATATAAATTTATAGTTAGAGTGCGTGGGATAACCATGAGAGTGCCCCTGCTGTTAAACGAAATCACACCTCAGACCCACAGTCCCACGTGTAGGTCCAGTGTGTCTAGCATGCAGACAAAGAAATGTGTGTGAAATCTTATGGGACTTAACTACTAAGGTCATCAGTCCCTAAGCATACACACTGTTGTTGTTGTTGTGGTCTTCAGTCCTGAGACTGGTTTGATGCAGCTCTCCATGCTACTCTATCCTGTGCAAGCTTCTTCATCTCCCAGTACCTACTGCAACCTACATCCTTCTGAATCTGCTTAGTGTATTGATCTCTTGGTCTCCCTCTACGATTTTTACCCTCCACGCTGCCCTCCAATGCTAAATTTGTGATCCCTTGATGCCTCAAAACATGTCGTACCAACCGATCCCTTCTTCTAGTCAAGTTGTGCCAAAAACTTCTCTTCTCCCCAATCCTATTCAATACCTCCTCATTAGTTACGTGATCTACCCACCTTATCTTCAGCATTCTTCTGTAGCACCACATTTCGAAAGCTTCTATTCTCTTCTTGTCCAAACTGGTTATCGTCCATGTTTCACTTCCATACATGGCTACACTCCATACAAATACTTTCAGAAACGACTTCCTGACACTTAAATCTATACTCGATGTTAACAAATTTCTCTTCTTCAGAAACGATTTCCTTGCCATTGCCAGTCTACATTTTATATCCTCTCTACTTCGACCATCATCAGTTATTTTACTCCCTAAATAGCAAATCTCCTTTACTACTTTAAGTGTCTCATTTCCTAATCTAATCCCCTCAGCATCACCTGATTTAATTTGACTACATTCCATTATCCTCGTTTTGCTTTTGTTGATGTTCATATTATATCCTCCTTTCAAGACACTGTCCATTCCGTTCAACTGCTCTTCCAAGTTCTTTGCTGTCTCTGACAGAATTACAATGTCATCGGCGAACCTGAAAGTTTTTATTTCTGCTCCTTGGACTTTAATACCTACTCCGAATTTTTCTTTTGTTTCCTTTAGTGCTTGCTCAATATACAGATTGAATAACATTGGGGAGAGGCTACAACCCTGTCTCACTCCTTTCCCAACCACTGCTTCCCTTTCATGCCCCTCGACTCTTATAATTGCCATCTGGTTTCTGTACAAATTGTAAATAACCTTTCGCTCCCTGTATTTTACCCCTGCCACCTTCAGAATTTGAAAGAGAGTATTCCAGTTAACGTTGTCAAAAGCTTTCTCTAAGTCTACAAATGCTAGAAACGTAGGTTTGCCTTTTCTTAATCTTTCTTCTAAGATAAGTCGTAAGGTTAGTATTGCCTCACGTGTTCCAACATTTCTACGGAATCCAAACTGATCTTTCCCGAGGTCCGCTTCTACCAGTTTTTCCATTCGTCTGTAAAGAATTCGCGTTAGTATTTTGCACCTGTGACTTATTAAACTGATAGTTCGCTAATTTTCACATCTGTCAACACCTGCTTTCTTTGGGATTGGAATTATTGTATTCTTCTTGAAGTCTGTGGGTATTTCGCCTGTCTCATACATCTTGCTCACCAGATGGTAGAGTTTTGTCAGGACTGGCTCTCCCAAGGCCGTCAGTAATTCCAATGGAATGTTGTCTACTCCGGGGGCCTTGTTTCGACTCAGGTCTTTCAGTGCTCTGTCAAACTCTTCACGCAGTATCTTATCTCCCATTTCATCTTCATCTACATCCTCTTCCATTTCCATAATATTGTCCTCAAGTACATCGCCCTTGTATAAACCCTCTATATACTCCTTCCACCTTTCTGCTTTCCCTTCTTTGCTTAGAACTGGGTTGCCATCTGAGCTCTTGATATTCATACAAGTGGTTCTCTTCTCTCCAAAGGTCTCTTTAATTTTCCTGTAGGCAGTATCTATCTTACCCCTAGTGAGACAAGCCTCTACATCCTTACATTTGTCCTCTAGCCATCCCTGCTTAGCCATTTTGCACTTCCTGTCGATCTCATTTTTGAGACGTTTGTATTCCTTTTTGCCTGCTTCATTTACTGCATTTTTATATTTTCTCCTTTCATCAATTAAATTCAATATTTCTTCTGTTACCCAAGGATTTCTATTAGCCCTCGTCTTTTTACCTACTTGATCCTCTGCTGCCTTCACTACTTCATCCCTCAGAGCTACCCATTCTTCTTCTACTGTATTTCTTTCCCCCATTCCTGTCAATTTTTCCCTTATGCTCTCCCTGAAACTCTGTACCACCTCTGGTTCTTTCAGTTTATCCAGGTCCCATCTCCTTAAATTCCCGCCTTTTTGTAGTTTCTTCAGTTTTAATCTGAAGTTCATAACCAATAGATTGTGGTCAGAATCCACATCTGCCCCTGGAAAAGTCTTACAATTTAAAACCTGGTTCCTAAATCTCTGTCTTACCATTATGTAATCTATCTGATACCTTGTAGTATCTCCAGGATTCTTCCAGGTATACAACCTTCTTTCATGATTCTTGAACCAAGTGTTAGCTATGATTAAGTTATGCTCTGTGCAAAATTCTACAAGGCGGCTTCCTCTTTCATTTCTTCCCCCCAATCCATATTCACCTACTATGTTTCCTTCTCTCCCTTTTCCTACTGACGAATTCCAGTCACCCATGACTATTAAATTTTCGTCTCCCTTCACTACCTGAATAATTTCTTTTATCTCGTCATACATTTCATCAATTTCTTCATCATCTGCAAAGCTAGTTGGCATATAAACTTGTACTACTGTAGTAGGCATGGGCTTTGTGTCTATCTTGGCCACAATAATGCGTTCACTATGCTGTTTGTAGTAGCTAACCCGCACTCCTATTTTTTTATTCATTATTAAACCTACTCCTGCATTACCCCTATTTGATTTTGTATTTATAACCCTGTAATCACCTGACCAAAAGTCTTGCTCCTCCTGCCACCGAACTTCACTAATTCCCACTATATCTAACTTTAACCTATCCATTTCCCTTTTTAAATTTTCTAACCTACCTGCCCGATTAAGGGATCTGACATTCCACGCTCCGATCCTTAGAATGCCAGTTTTCTTTCTCCTGATAATGACGTCCTCTTGAGTAGTCCCCGCCCGGAGATCCGAATGGGGGACTATTTTACCTCCGGAATATTTTACCCAAGAGGACGCCATCATCATTTAATCATACAGTAAAGCTGCATGTCCTCGGGAAAAATTACGGCTGTAGTTTCCCCTTGCTTTCAGCCGTTCGCAGTACCAACACAGCAAGGCCGTTTTGGTTAATGTTACAAGGCCAGATCAGTCAATCATCCAGACTGTTGCCCCTGCAACTACTGAAAAGGCTGCTGCCCCTCTTCAGGAACCACATGTTTGTCTGGCCTCTCAACAGATACCCCTCCGTTGTGGTTGCACCTACGGTATGGCCATCTGTATCGCTGAGGCACGCAAGCCTCCCCACCAACGGCAAGGTCCATTGTTCATGGACTACTTAACCTAAATTGTCCTAAGGACAAACACACCCACCCATGCCCGAGGGAGGACTCGAACCTCCGCCGGAACCAGCCGCACAGTCCATGACTGCAGCGCCTTAGACCGCACGGCTAATCCCGCGCGGCAGCATGCAGACAGGTTTATTGCAGGCTCTGAACTGGCCTCCTCCTAACCAACACACGGCCATCACTGGCACCGAGGGAGAACTAGCTTTCAGCAGAAAACACAAGAGACTGCCACCCTACCCTCCAATGAGCTCTCGAGTGACACCACCGACGTTGTGAAAGGCGGTGGTTTAGGGTCATTGGAATGTACACGACAGGGCGTCTGGCCCTTTGTTCTCCTTTAAGTAACCGATGTGTAACAGTTCGTCGTGTCACTGTGGTGCCAACTGGTGCTCAGATTCCGCTGCAGGTGGAGTTCGATGGGCCAGAGCCATATGCCGAACACGACGATCTTCCCTCTCTGTAGTGCCACGTGACCGTCCATAGCCCGGTCTTCTTCCGAGCGTACATTCTCGTAGTCATCGCTGCTAACAATCCAATGTAGTGGCTACATTCCTGACAAGTTATTCAGCAGTATCATAGAAGAAACATCCAGCTTCCGTAGCCCTATTACACGACCTCGTTCAAATTCAGTGACGCGTTGATAATGGCGTCTTTGTTGATTAAAGGCATTCTTGACTAACATCAGCTACCACGTTCATAATGAAAAGTAACTAACGGTCACGAACGTTACAGCATATATTTAAAGCAAACTTGACTTGCATTCTCATAGTGACGCTACTAGCGCCATTCTTATGCGACTAGCGCAAAGTCTGAATAGACATCATCTTTCAGATGTAGAAACTCTCCTATCAACTTTCGTTTGCATCACACGACTCCTTCCTGGTGCTGCATTCTTTTTCTGTCAGTGTAAGATAGACGTGGTTGTAGAGTAATGCATCCAAGATTAATATGAGAATGATTGTGAAATGAATGCACAGATATGCATACTTAGGCTGGTACGGCAAAATATGACCAAATCAGTAATACCGAATGACCGCTATCAATGTCATAAAACGTCAGTGTTTTATAATGACATGGTTAGGAAAATATATTGCAGTACAAGATGATCAGATTCGGTACAGTGACATTGATCACCTCAAATAATCCATCGTTAGCAAAAGAATGAAAAAAGTTGCCTTTGCTAGCACTGTACCTGAACGGAATATCAGCTTCTTATGAGATATTATGGTATACTCTAGGGACAGATTTCTTTCGGTGATGGGATGGCATACCGAATCGGGTGGTTAGATCAAAGATTCTTGCTACAGGTTCCTCAATTTTCCCACTGCCAAACCAATTTTTGCGACGTTTACATTGCCCTGATGAAAGAAAACATTTTTCTTTTTCAGATCAGCACCCTCCTAATTTTTTTACCCATTTGAGCTAGAAGATGTGCATAATATTAGACAGCTACAGTTTTATCATTTGCAAGGTAAATACTAATAATGACCTGGTTTTCAACTTGTTTACCACTGGTCACAGCCTTTATAAGGCCATGCCTCACACTCGTAATGGTCACGAGATCAGCCGGATTCTTTTTCGAAAAGTCCATATTTCCGTTTCCATATTTTCCTCTGGTCAGAAAATAAGCCACGCGTCTTCCTCAAATCTGTCTCGTAGCTAATTATTTACGCAAAATGTATTGCAATCTTTTTTCTGTTATGTTTATGGCGTCAGCACTTTCTTAGAGCCTTAACAGTGTATCGGCCATTCTGTGTTTAATAGTCTATCGTCCTTCGTATCGAGCGCTTTTTCGATGTGGCTGCAAGCTCCGCACGATGTTCAAGTTTCCCATCTTTAAAGAAGTGCGTCTACATATGAATTCAGCACTCGTTTTTTAAGTGTTGAAAATGAAGACGTAGCCGTTTTTCCAAACATTACAAACTTTGCACACATTACCACTGACGATAAAGGGATCAAAACATACATTTTTATGACGGCGTGAAATATATTTTATTAATGTGAGCGAAGCATACGCAACACGAGTTGTTTAAAAAGCCGTATAAAGAAAATATTCTGCAGATCATGCTAACTCTTGACACATGGTTGTGCGAAACGTGTACCAACGTCACAAAAACAAAATTTTCATACTCTGTATGCAAGACCGATGAATTTTTACCTCACCCTCACAAAGTACACCCATATAACAATTTACATTCAGTGTATAGTGATAAGTATAAACGCCATAGGCATAGTGCACTTCAGGTAGTGCCTAGGTGCACCGCTGTCCTTCCACGATGTTCAGGCTAGAGGAGGGAGGTATTCGCCTGATCTTCATCAGCGATAGAATTTGCTATTACGTATTATCTTTAATCGAAGTTATGCTCATATTGGATGAAACGTGTGCAGGGAAGATATGAAGCCCGCATTTAAAGAATTACCTGAATTCTCTTTTCAGTGATGAAATGAGAATGTGGATAGAAACAACATGATAATCAAATAGGTACGGTGAAAAAGAACTCCGAGTCTCACTTGTTCTGGTTGACATGATGGTTACAGAAGAGCGCTGAACAAGGTGACACAATAATTAAGGAAATATAGCAAAATTTTAAAAGAAATCATGATGGAACTTGGACGAATTTTAAAAAATTTCTAAAGAAAATTTCTGTAATAACAAGTAACTCGATCTATTGTGAAGAACGGCACTACAGTTATCCATCGCGGTGAAATTCATGAAAGCTTTTGTCTAAGATACTCTAGAAAAAAAAAATTACACGTGTTGAGCATCCAGGAGTTCCGGAAGATTGAACAGAATTTCAGGCTCAAAGAGGACTGTGGGGCTCACGAGCATTTAAGAAGTCTTCACTATAATTATTAAGTAGGTAGCGTAACTCATTCGATAACAGCTCCGGTTTCCATTCTACAAGACTTGTATTATTCTCCTTTCCTGAGAAACGGAAGTAATTCGGTAGCGTCCAATAATAATTTTCTTGTAAGTGATACTATGTCTGGTCGCAGATTCCACTGGACGATGCTTTCAGCACCTAGTGCTTTTACTTTGTGCACACTGAAAGCGCGTATTACGAAAGTGAGCCGGCAGAAGAGAGAGTTCCCGGGGAATCAGCAAACTGTAAAGCGGGGAGATGGTCGTGATGCAAGCGAGCTGGACAGGCCGGCTTCCGCGCTGACCTCTCCACCAGAGAAAGCTGTCTCAGCTGGACCCAAATGTCCAGCTCTTTTTGGCTCAATAGGCACAGCCCCATACTGCGCAAAGATAGCCCTTTGTTATGTTCTGCACCACGTGTGTGTGTTGTGACATGGACAATGCGCAGACGTCCCGCTGTGCAGGCGCCTAGAACTTGCAGGGAGACAGTTATTGAATTATACTGCTAAAATCGTCATGATTCTGAACGGTTTGCGTTAGGACGTTCGCACTGCACAGTTAGCTGCGGGGCATGATGGGAATACATTTCATTTGGATTGGTTCGTCAATATGCAAAATTGACGCATTTCGGGAACTAGAATCCGCATTTCGCGATCGAGAAGTCTCTTAACCTTCAACGGGTGCAGTGTGCAGTGTGCAATGTCCAATCACGGAATAATCGGTGCGATATTCCTTGATGGCACGGTGACTACCGAACGGCACATGAAAGTTTTGGAAGATGATTTCATCCCCATTATCCAAAGTGATCCTGATTTCGACAAGGCGTGTTTAATGCAAGACGGAGTTCGAGCCCGTCGAAGCAGGAGAGTGATGTCCTGGAGGAGCACTTTGGGGACCGCATTCTGGCTTTGGGGTGCCCAGAGGCCACTGGAATTGGCCTCGATTGGACGCCATATTCTCTAGATCTGAAAACATGCGACTCATTTTTGTGGCGCTATATTAAAGAAAATGTGTACAGAAATAATCCCAAAATCATTGCTGAGCTGAATTCACTCATTCAGGGATCACCGACAGCATCGACGTTCCGACACTACAGCGTGTCATGCAGAATTTCGCTATTCTTCCGCGCCACATCATCGCCAATGATGGCAGGCATATCAGACATGTCATAACCTAAATCTGAATATTTTTAGTGACGTTTACATGTTCAATAAAGTTTGTGCACGCCGTATTTTGTAACTAATTTACGTTTTTTTAAATAGTTCAACAATTGCCACCCTCTATAAATGGTCTAGTTCACTGGAGACACCCAAAATCGTCTAAAACAGTTATACAACAGTTTAAATGCACTACAGTATTAATTGTAATTTAAATCAGTTTATATATTTTTTACCGTAAGTACCAAGATGTTGACACATATCCAGTACATGCCGATCAACATAATCACTGGGTTTTACTCTTGACTGTTGTGGAGGATAAGCCCATAGGGCTGTGTCTCCGGTAGAAATTGTTGTTGTTTCTTGGCATCTGTTTTGATTGCCTTCTGATATTGCATGCACACACACACACACACACACACACACACACACACACACACACACACACACACACATACACACACACACACACGCACACAGATTTGTAATGCCAGCTAGGAAATTATCACTAATATACAGGATGTTCCAAAAGAATGACCTGATTTTGGACAATAATAATTAAGAAACATGGAACGTGCCGGCAAGTAAAAGTGTGTTGTTAGAATGGACGTGATCTAGAGTTTCAGAAAATCGCCGTTAGATGTCAGTCAATGAGTCTTCTCAGTTTTCAGTCGGTCAGAAGTAAGACGGCGTGGGCTCAACATAAGGAGTTTTGTGTGCTGCAGTTTGCAAAGAGTGAGTCAGTGATTTCGGTCCAGTGTGCTTTTCGTCGGCGTTTTAGCATTGATCTTAATGCATCCAAAAACATTCGTCGTTGTTATCGTTAATGTGAAGAGACAGGAAACCTGTGCGAACGTAGGAGTCCAGGTCGATCTCGCACTTCTGATGACGTGGCGGAAAGAATTCGACAAACGTTCGAGTGGAGTCTCTGCGCTATCACAACTTTAGGATGACTCCGATGACTTTATTTCCCAACGGGATGGAGCTCTCAACACTGGCAAAATAACGTACGGCAGTTTCTCAATGACACTGCCTCAACGCTGTATAGGGCGCGTAGGACGCAGAGACACTGCCCTGCATTCTTGGCCTCTAAGATCGCCAGACATGACCGCAAGCGATTTTTTCTTGTGGGAAAATGTGAAGGAATGTGTTTCCATCTCGTCTTTACCTCGTGACATAGAAAAAGTGAAGAACAGAATAACAGCCGCCATAACTTCTGAAAAAGCTCACGCAGTGTGTACATTTTATTACCTATCTAAGCATCGTCTAGATGTTGTTCGTACTGCTGGTAGACACATAGAGCATTTGTAATAACGTAACTAAAACTTTATGATTTTGTGACTATTTTTCAATCCATCCATATTTTAGCATATTTTTATCAATAAAAATGAAGTTTTGAAATGAGGTCATTCTGACTAATGTAATCTCCGCACGTTGGGGGCTAAAAATATTTTAAATCGAGAATTTGTCAATCTCTTGCATAAATTGACATTAAGAATACTAATTATATTGCCCCATTTTGGGAGCCAAAACAGTAGTGGATCCTTCAAAATTATCTCTGATATCACGCATCATGCAAATTACCAGTGAGGTCGCCCTATCCTGGGAGCCAATAATTAAGTGACGTCAATAACTAAGAGACATCAAACAGCAAACAGTTATGAGATTAGGGGATTGTTCAGATGATTAACTCATGAAATATTAACTTTTGTTACAGTACTTTTTCTACATAAAATTATAAATCTCAGGGCCGATGGGACTTGGCGTGGACCCGATTTAGTTAGCAAGGGGAAGCAGATGGGAATGAACCACGTCACCATTCTTCGTAGTCATTTATTTGCTGTGTCGATATGAGAGCTGCAGATGCTGTATCGGGACGGCGCGTCACCCGGGATCTGTGCGGTGTCGAGTCGGCAGCTTTGCTCTGTGGCCCACGTGGTGCAGCGAGGCCCCGGAGCGATGTCTGCGTTGACAGGACGCCGAGTGTTGCTGTTGCCGGAGCCCCGTTATTGCGCCGTCGGAAGGCAGATGTTAAGCAATGGATGCAAGAGCCCCCACGTCCTGTTGCTTCCGCGTCCTTCCCCTGACCAACTGAGTCGTGTCCGCACACAGTCTAATCGGCCACGAAATTTGTAATGTTATGTAGAAAAAGTAAACAGTAATATCTAATATTTAACGATTAAAATGAAAAAGAAGAGACAGCATGGAAGAAAGGGGACATGGACGCTCTACCATCAACTGCGTAACAGCCGCCTTCCGACACCTCGATAATGCTGCTTCGGATACAGCAACACACGGCGACCTGCCAAAGCGGACACCGTTCCGAGGCCTCGCTGCACAGCCGCGGGTCACAGAGGAGAGATGCCGATTCGCCGGCCACAATTTCGAGGTGACGAGCTGTCCTAGACCCAGCATCTGGAGCCGACATCGCCACACGACAAATGACTACGGAGAATGGTGAGATACTTCCCCTTGCTAACTGTGTCGTGTCCATGCCCAGTCAAATCGTCCCTGAGGTTTGTAATTTTACGTCTGCGAGAGGGAAAGAGAGAGTGAAATTTCAGTAGTCAGAAGTCGAAACAGTGAGACTGCGTGTGAGTATTCCGAGGGCACAGAGAAAGTAGCGGGTAGATGTAGTGCCGGAATAAAAAATGTCGTGTGACTAGGGCCTCCCGTCGGGCAGACCGTTCGCCTGGGGCAAGTTTTCGATTTGACGCCACTTCAGCGACTTGCGCGTCGATGGGGATGAAATGATGATGATCAGGACAACACAACACCCAGTCCCTGAGCGGAGAAAAATCTCCGACCCAGCCGGGAATCGAACCCGGACGCTTAGGATGGACATTTTGTCACGCTGACCACTTTTCTATTATTTTAATCTCATTTTGCTCTGTATTGGTCGATGAATTTATTCGTGGCGGACGTCCAATGACAGCCGGTCAGGTTCTTTGTTGATCCGTTCACTCAGTTTTTTTTATTACAGAGGGTAGCTAACCCTCTGACCAAGCACGCTGAGCTACCGTGCCGGCACCACTCAGCTACCGGGAGGCGGACGTCGGAATAAAATACGCTGATGAGCCAAAACGTTATGACCACCTACTTAAAAGCGTGTTGTTCCACCTATGGAACGCAGTTCAGCAGTGGTTCTGCGTACCATGGATTCGACAGATATTGAGGTTTGTGCTACCAGATGCCTACGCACTGGCCATACACTTCTCGTAATTTACGAATGGCTCGTTTGTGGGCGGGGAGGTGGCGTCCGATAGCGTCCCAGTTGGGTTTCAGATAAGCCGACTTTGATGGCCAAGACATCAATGTGAGTTCACCATCATGCCCATCAATAATCTGCAGCACGATTATGGCCTTATGACACAGATAGTTACCCTGCTGGCAGATGCCATAGCTGTTGGAGAAGACATCAAGCAAAAGGGATTACAGGTGATCCCTAATAATGTTGACGTAGTACACAGCTGTCATGCTGACTTCGGTTACCACCACAGATCCCTTGGAAACCCAGGTGAATGTCTCCCATAACATCATACCGCTCCCACTGGCCTGCGTCCGTGGCGCGCTGCACGTTTCGAGCATCCGTTCGGCGTATAAGGAGAGGACCATCGACCTGGTTTAACAATAAACGGGATTCATCAGACCAGGCGACACAATCCATTGGTCCGCAGTCCAATCTCGATGATCCCGTGCCCACTCGAATCATAATTTACTATGTTGTTGGCTCAACATGGGAACACGTATAGGTCCTCTGCTGCGGAACACCATGTTCAACACTATGCGCTGAACGGTGTGCTCCAAAACATTCGTGTCTGCGCCAGCACCGTACTGTGTCGTCAGATCTGCCACAGATAGCCGCCTATCCTGCTTTAGAAAGGGGGCAAGCTTCCGATTACTATGTTCTGTGATGAGGTATGGATGTCCAACATTTTGTCACCTACTCGTGGTTTCGGCATTCTTCAACCACTTTCCATAGTTACGACAGTAGCACGCGAACAACCGACCAGTTTCGCCGTTCCCGAGATGCTCCCTCAGAAGCACTGGGCCACAACAGTCTGGCTTTTATGAAAGTTGCTGAAGTCGTTGGATTTCCGCCACTTATCGTCTCTAGAACGATTGCCCATTCGTCTCTGCTTCGCTCATATACTTCTCTTATCGCGTCACGTGCTCTCAATGTAACCAGGCAGCATACAACGTCACCGAATATCATTTCTTAGAGATACATTATTCTGCCCCATTCACACTCACTCATATTCTGATATTGGGCCGGCTTTCGTCAATGTGACGTTCTGACAGCTACTTTCACATTTTCACTTCGTTTGACGCCTCTCCAGGAACTGAGCTTTGTACAGCACTAACCCTTCAATTCTTAAAAGAGGAGGCACATTGAACAAGGGCACTGAGAGAACATCCAGTGGATTTGGGAGTTACACACTTCTGGAATTCAAGACTGTGCTCATCAGCAGGTTTTAGCAAGGCTTGAAGGAACATATTATTGTGATTGCAGTAAAGTGAAAAATAACTTTCAATGAAAGTAAAATTTCGTTCTGAGGTCAAGATAAACTTGTAAATACTCAAATTTTTAAGATTTATGCAGTATAAATTTAAATTCACACTTCATTTTAAAATTAGTGACTTTTAGGAGCACAAAGTTGATTTTGTAGCAAGTTCGTTAAATATTTTTATGAGCAAATTATAATAAGAAGGAATAAATAGTCATGAGGTACATATTTTCAACGTATAGATTTATCAATGTTTCATTCTTTACTATTTCAATCAAATTTCCACATTCATGTGCCTATTTGCAATAAGTGAGACAGTTTGACATTCATATTATTCAAGTCCCAATTTTAATATTCATCATCTTTTTTCATAAATTCTTAATGAAAGTTCACATTCCCCTTTGAACTCCTTCCTCTAAATTCTAAAATAATGTCCGCAATGAGCCCACGTACCCCACGAAACTGGAAATTCTTTTCCTCATCTGCTTAGGTGGTTCCGTTTTTTCCTTTGTCCTTATTCCGTGCTTCCCCAAGATCTTCGTTCAGACATTTATTTGTTTTCCTTGGGTATTTGGTGAGTCACACCTTCCAATTGTGACTCGTTGCTGTCTTTGTGCATTTCTTCTGTCATCTCCATTCCCCCTCTGAAACTATTCAATGCCCACCACTATCAGAAACTTGCAGCCTGCCATTTCTTGTGTTTACCCGTCATAGCTCGCGTTGTCCTTTTGCATCTGGTACTGCTATCAGTTTACATTCCCATTGCTCTCTCAGCATTCTGTCTCTTGGTTATGTGGATTCCTGTTCTGAGCCTTATGATATTCCTTATCCAGTCTTCTGTGGTTCCCACTTCTGAAAATCATTGCACCGACCATTCTATCTTTGCATTAGGTAAAAGGATCCACATATCACGTAAGCAATGGCAATATATTTTCGAAATCCTTCTGGTAAAGTCTGTGTTCGTGGTTTAACAGTCTGTGTTGGAAGATGACAATTTCAGTGCGTCAGATTATCCGTGTCCTTCATCACACGGCCTGTAAATCTCCCCATTCTAGAATAAGTTCCACACGCTACGCCGCTTTACCTCTATCCATTATCTATTTCTTCAGAAGACTCAAACTTCTGACTTTTTCTTGCAGTTGTGAAGCAACCTATAACGTGTTCATTTCCGTTACTACTGAAATGATATGCTGCCATGTTATTAAAGTAATTAAATACACATGCACTGATCAGTATCCTCCTCGGTGAAGTATTAATTAGCCGGCCGCGGTGGTCTCGCGGTTCTAGGCGCGCAGTCGGGAACCGCGCGACTGCTACGGTCGCAGGTTCGAATCCTGCCTCGGGCATGGATGTGTGTGATGTCCTTAGGTTAGTTAGGTTTAAGTAGTTCTAAGTTCTAGGGGACTGATGACCACAGCTGTTAAGTCCCACAGTGCTCAGAGCCATTTGAACCATTTGAAGTATTAATTCTTCTGCAGCCATGTTACTAATTTTCTGTGTGAATTTCGTCTCTACTCTACGTCAATGTTTATTTAAGTGTCAACTTCTCGCTTTAATTTGTATTAATTCCCTCTGCTCTACTTACCCTTTGAACTATTTCAACTTAAATACTCTCAAACCCCTGCCCTGACATCCTCTATATTTCTGTTAAGGTTATGCATGATTCTCTATTTCAATTTGAAATTCTGAGTACCCCTCCCGGTACACGTACAATATGCGATCAAAAGTATCCTGACACCTGGCTGAAAATGACTTACAAGTTTGTGTTGCCCTCCATCGGTAACGCTGGAATTCAATATGATGTTGGCCCACCCTTAGCCTTGATGACACCTTCCATTCACGCAGGCATATGTTCAACCAGGTGCTGGAAGGTTTCTTGGGGAATGGCAGCACATTCTTCACGGAGTGCTGCATTGAGGAGAGGTATCGATGTCGGTCGGTGAGGTCCAGCACGAAGTCGGCGTTCCAAAACATCCCAAAGGTATTCTATAGATTTCAGGTCGGGACTCTGTGCAGGCTAGTCCATTACAGGGATGTTATTGTCATGTAACCACCTCGCCTCAGGCCGTGCATTATGAACAGGTGTTCGATCATGTTGAAAGATGCAATCGCCATTCCCGAATTGCTCTTCAACAGTGGGAAGCAAGAAGGCTCAAATGGCTCTGAGAGCCATGGGACGAAACATCTGAAGTCATCAGTCCCCTAGAACTTGGAACTACTTAAACCTAACTAACCTTAGGACATCACACACATCCATGCCAGAGGCAGGATTCGAACCTGCGACCGTAGCGGTCGCGCGGTTTCAGACTGAGGCGCCTATAGCCACTCGGCCACACCGGCCGGCAAGCAAGAAGGTGCTTAAAACATCAATGTAGGCCTGCGCTGTGATAGTGCCACGCAAAACAACAAGGGCTGCCAGGCCCCTTCCTGAAAAACACGACCACAGCCTCCGAATTTTAGCACTACACACGCTGGCACCGAGCATTCACCATACCCACACCCTGAAATCGTATCGCCACATTGTGTACCGTGATTCGTCACTCCACACAACGTGCTTCCACTGTTCAGTCGTCCAATGTTTATGCTCCTTACACCAAGCGAGGCTTCGTTTGGCATTTACCGGTGTGATGTGCGGCTTATGAGCAGCCGCTAGACCATGAAATCAAAGTTTTCTCACCTCCCGCCTAACTGTCATAGTACTTGCAGTGGATCCTGATGCAGTTTGGAGGCCGGCCGGAGTGGCCGTGCGGTTCTAGGCGCTACAGTCTGCAACCGAGCGACCGCTACGGTCGCAGGTTCGTATCCTGCCTCGGGCATGGATGTGTGTCATGTCCTTAGGTTAGTTAGGTTTAATTAGTTCTAAGTTCTAGGTGACTGATGACCTCAGAAGTTAAGTCGCGTAGTGCTCAGAGCCATTTGAACCATTTTTGCAGTTTGGAATTCCTGTGTGATGGTCTGGACACATGTCTGCCTATTACACATTACGACCCTCTTCAACTGTCGGCCGTCTCTGTCAGTCAACAGATGAGGTCGGCCTGTACGCTTTTGTACTGGGCGTGTCCCTTCATGTTTCCTCTTGACTTGACTGTCACATCGGAAACAGTTGATCTAGTGATGTTTAGGAGTGTGAAAATCTCGCTTACAGACGTATGACACAAGTGGCACACTATCAAAAATGGCTCCGAACACTTTGGGATTTAACTTCTGAGGTCATCAGTCCCCTAGAACTTAGAACTACTTAAACCTAACTAACCTAAGGACATCACACACATCCATGCCCGAGGCAGGATTCGAACCTACGACCGTAGCGGTCGCGCGGTTCCAGACTGTAGCGCCTAGAACCGCTCGGCCACACCGACCGGCTATCAACAAGTGGCAGCGTGTGAACCATTTAACGAAACATCATCGATATGGGCTTTCGGAGCCGAAGACCCACTTGTGTACCCTTGACGACTGCACGACACAAAGCTTTATGCGTGGACTCGGCCCGTCAACACCGACAGTGGACTGTTGATGACTGGAAACATGTTGCCTGGTCGGACGAGTGTAGTTTCAAATTTTGTCGAGATCATCTGACTACGTTCGAAGTCCATGAGTTCCGCGGAGCGCTCCATACTGCTCTCTCACGATGTCTAATGTCTACTGAGCCGGCTGATACGGAATACCTGGCAGTACGTGGCAGCACAATGCACCTAATATGAAAAACGTATGTTTCTGGGGGTGTCCGGATACTTTTGATCGCATAGTGTATCAATACTCTCAATCTCTTCTCTTACGTCAGAGTTGAGCTTCTGACACTTACATGCAATGTTTTTAAGTTGTGAACATTCCTTTGTTGGCACTTCTTTCATTTTCTCATGGCTTAGACACTTGGTTGAGATCAATCCCTTTCTGACCACTTAATTACTCCAATTATTTTTCCCTGTCAGTGCACAGCTGTTTCAGTTAACTTATGCCCTCTTCGCATAAATCCACTGTCTGCAAATAATGTCCATTCCACAGTGGTAGTGGTAATTTCCGCATTACTTTTTGTGTCAAGTATAACTTCCATATCAGTTGACGGTACTCGTTGCTGTGTATCTTGTTTTCCCTTTCGTAGCTCTGTCTTTAACTTGTCATAACTGCATCATTTCACTGCTCGTAGTCTACACAGGTTGCAGCTGCCACGACCTGGGGAACGCCTCACACAAGGAAAACCGATTTGGTTCAAATTTGGCAGGTTGCTTGTGTACAACTTAAAATGAAGGGGCTAAGGTATTTTGGCTCAATACCCTGCCGTTTTTGAGAAAATCATCCCTAAAGCTTATGACGAGCAATCGACTCAAAATTTGTGGGCTCGACACATAGTTGTAATTAGAGCATTTTTCATCGTTACCTATGGGGTCCACAAATGCATACTTTTCCAGAAATCGAGGAAAGGAACTCTTATAACTGATCCTTATGTATCCACATGGTAAACACCTTTCGCAGAGAGCGCCGATAGGGAAGTTCCGTTTCAGGTGCGTTAGCGGTCAAGCGGTTCTAGGCGCTTCAGTCCGGAACCACGCTGCTGCTACGGTCGCAGGTTCGAATCCTGCCTCGGGCATGGATGTGTGTGATGTCCTTAGGTTAGTTAGGTTTAAGTGGCTCTAAGTCTAGGGGACTGATTAACTCAGATGTTATGTCCCATAATGATCAGAGCAATTTGAACCATTTGCGCCAGCGAGTAAACGTTGTATACTGCTGCGCCGCACTTTCTTGTTTACATCGCTGTACCTGAGCTTCGCCGAGTGCTGTCCGTCCATTAATCCCCCTCTTCGTTCATATTCCTTGTGATCTGATCGCTCCTTCTGGTCGAGCTGCTGCTAATTGGAATTTCGGTTTACTAACCCTAGGAAGAATACTCTGCTATTTGCTTTTGACAAGGTCTCCCGTCCTGGTCAGCCGACATCCCTGGAAATAGATGACTGGATTACACAGGTAACTGGTATCAATTCTGAAACCGTCAATACCTGGCAACTGGATCAGGAAAAATAATGTGTTTTTCTCAAGTTATTCAGTGCTGCGACTGTTGATAAAGTGTTATGTAAGTGAAGCTATGAAGTAGATTTTGGGCATAGAAATGATTATAAAAGTAATGTTTCTATCTATAGTGCTGACATTGATTGCAAAACCGTTCTTGTCTTAAAATCTTCTCAAATTGAAAATGGTATGATTAAGGAGTACTGGGACGTTAAGTCAATTGCAAATGAAAGATGGCCGCCTCCCCTTTGTTCAAATGTGTGTGAATTTCTAAGGGCCCAAACTGCTTAGGTCATCGGTCCCGAGTCTTACACACTACTTAAACCAACTTATGCTAAGAGCAACACGCACACCCATGCCCCAGGGAGGACTCGAACCTCCGGCGGGAGGGGCTGCGCAGTCAGCTACATGGCGCCTCTAACCGCGCAGCCACTCCGCGCGGCTCGCCTCGCTTTAAACTGCAATGTTTCAATGGGGTCCGCTGTGTAGAGATGGACGTTAAGACAAATATTCCGTCTCACATAACTTTTTGTGGGTATAAGGCACAAATTGTTTATACAGGTCAGGAAGCTACTTGTCATATATGTAACGAAACCGGCCACTTCAGTCAGGAATGTACGCGGCGAACTGTTGTTCTTAAAAGTAATTAGATACAGCGTCAGGAACATACCTTAAATGATCTGTTACCCAAGAATTGCCTGGATCAACTGGTTGAGGATGTTAACGCAGCGGGCCAAGTTGATGTCCCCCTTCACGATAACAATTTCCCCCGTTAACAACAAATGGAAATCCTGTTACCACTACTCGTGAAACAGAAATGCAACCGAGAAAACGACCTCTGGTGACAACTGATAGTTGTTCAGAGGACGAGCTGTCCTGTACAACTCCCTCAGTTAGCAAGCACAAAACAGTGCGATGAAGGCCGGCCGGGGTGGCCAAGCGGTTCTAGGCGCTACAGTCTAGAAACCGCGCGACCGCTACGGTCGCAAGTTCGACTCCTGCCTCGGGCATGGGTTTTTGTTATGTCCTTAGGTTAGTTAGGTTTAAGTAGTTCTAAATTCTAGGGGACTGATGACCTCAGAAGTTGAGTCCCATAGTGCTCAGAGCCATTTGAACCATTTGAGCCAGTACGGTGAGGAGGCAGAGGAACCGGAAGGCAGAATGCGAATGGAGACTGATGAACAGAAAGATAATGAACATACGGTACCAGAAAATGAAGGGGGTGTAGTCAGTATTAATTTGCAAGAAACAACAGGTGAAATAGCTAATTGCAAGGATCAGCAGCTATCTGTTAGTAAACAAACTCAGGGAGAAGTAGCAAAACTGCCGTCTCCATTTGTTTTCCTCTATCAGGAGGTAAGTCATATTAATAAAGAACAAGGAAATGGTGGCCAAAATGAAATCACGGTCAACACCGCAGGGCAGGTGCCAGCAACAGAAATTACGAAAGCATCTGCTGCTGCTCCAGATGAGCCGCGAAGTAAAATAAACATGCAACCAAATGTGAATGTAGCTCGTAACCAAGGGAAGGGAAAATCCGGAAAGGGTGACCCAAGCCCAAAGAATGTTCGTTACGAAACAGTCCTACACGAATCACTGAAGGAAAAATCAGAAAGTTTCTAAGGAAATCAGTCTGTTAGCAGTACAATAGAAAACCTCAGAGGTAGAAAAAAACGAGACAGTAACTAATAAACTGATTGAAGTGTTATTCCATGTTCAGCCTTCAGAGAAAACTGTTGGTAGTTTATCTGAACCCTGAACCACAGGAAACTTTCCTTAAAACAACTACACAGTGCCATGGCAATGACACAATCTTATTCTGTCACCACTATAAACATAAATAAATTTACGTCCGATTTGAAATTATCGGCGCTTAATGAATTTTTGTACGAATCCGCGACTGATATTGCCCTGTTACAAGAAGTTCTCATGTCGGATTTTGTAATTCCCGGTTATGTCAGTTACATGGGTGTGACTCACGGAACAAGTGTTGGAACAGTTGTTTTGATGAGGGAAGCAATTTCAGTAAGTGAGGTGGAACGACTGGAATCCGGGAGTGGAATAGAACTAAATATCTATGACGTAACTATCATCAACTTGTAAGCCCCTTCCGGAAATTCTCACCGAGCTGACATGGCACGTTTCTTCAAAGATGAACTGCCAAGACAGTTATTACTTGGAGGTGATTTTAATTGTGTTTTAAATCTAAAAGATCAGTTACCTAATTTTAATTTCTCAAGTGAACTAAAACAACTAGTTACTGGTTTAGAATTAATGGATATACGGGAAATCAAATATCCCTCCATTGATGAGTTCACTTATGTCACGGCAACATCTCGTAGCAGGATTGATAGATTATATATTTCTAAAAATCTTGAAACTTCCGTGACAAAAGTAGAAACCATTCCTACGTACTTTTCAGACCATTCAAGTGTCTTAGCTTGCATAAATCTATCAAGACAGCCAGTTCGCCGATTCAAGAATCAGTGGAATTTGAACATTTCCTTGCTGGTAAATCGTGATTTAGAAGACCTGATTAAAGAAGCAAGTGCAATATGTTTGCGTGCTCGTAGTAGACATGCCACTGCTATCAACTGGTGGGTTAAAATGTCGGAGCCAAAGTTGAGGAAGGTTGTTATTCAGTACAGTGCCCAGATTGCAAGAGAAATGAAATGCACTATAGAATATTACCGTTCCGTTTTGAGCGCTCTATATGATCAGGTCTCACAGGTTCCTCACTTCGGGTAGCAGACATCAAAAAAGCCAAAGCCAAGTTACTTAATATCAAGAGAAATCAAATGGAAGGGTTGAAAATAAAATCGAAGGCAAATTCGGTGTCAGAAGACGAAACTGCTTCCCTGCGTCATTTAGTGAAGCATACGAAAAACAGAAGGAGGACTTTTATTGATGAAAAATGGCTCTGAGCACTATGGGACTCAACTGCTGTGGTCATCAGTCCCCTAGAACTTAGAACTACTTAAACCTAACTAACCTAAGGACAGCACACACATCCATGCCCGAGGCAGGATTCGAACCTGCGACCGCAGCAGTCGCACGGTTCCGGACTGCGCGCCCAGAACCGCGAGACCACCGCGGCGGCTTTTATTGATGAAATTCGAATTAAAAACGGTACGATTCTCAGAACCCAGCAGTATATCATGGATGAGATTTATCGCTATTATTGCGAGCTATATGCTGTAAATCAAAGTAGTGATGCATCCTTGGAAGAATTCCTTGACATCCTAGCCCCACAGCTGACAGAAGATGACGACGAAAATTTTCTCGAGGTATTGAGCGAAGAGGACGTGTATGAGACTCTGTGCGCCTCACCACCAAAAAAATCCCCAGGACCGGATGGTCTGCCAACCGTGTTTTACATCCGTTACTGACCCATAGTGGGTGCGAAAATCACGGACAATGTAAATGAGGTTATTCAGGGTAAAATGAATCCAGCTGAGTTTAAAGAGTGTAAAATTGTGTCTTACAGATAAAATTATTAGTCAACATCAGAACTGCACGCAAGGCAGAACAATTTTCCAAAACAAACATAAAATGTGCTTTACTTTTTTTAGATTTCTCTAGGGCCTTCCATGTAGCAAATCATGAATATCTTCTACAGGCGTTGAAGAAAACAGGTTTCAACGATAGGGTCATACAGTTGATAAAGAACATAGCAACTGGAATAATTGCAAAAATAGCGGTGAATTGTCAACAATTCAGGCCGATACAAATAAAACAAGGTGTTCCTCAAGGAAGTCATCTGTCTATGTCGCTCTTCGCCGTTTCACTGGAACCTTTCCTCGGCCATGTCCTTGCTAGATTAAAAGGCTTAACATTATCAGGAAATAAAACAGTTATAAGTTCCTATGTTGACGATATTGGGGTCATTATAAGGAATAATGAAGAGGTAACCAAGCTAGCGACAGTGACTGATAGCATCTGGAGCCAATGCAAACGAAGAAAAAAGTATGAAGTTAAATTTCAGAGATTTTGATAATATCAACGTCGAGTGGGCAAAATTATTCCGACAGCATAAAACACTTGGGATGACCCTGATAGCATATCCCATGAAAATGAGGGCTTTAAATTGGAAAGTTGCAGCAGATAAAGTGCCAGGAGCCGTTATGGAGAATTTAAGTTGTTATATGAACCAAGTTCAAAGAACACAGTATATAAACTCATGCATCCTTGCTAAAGCTTATTATATTGCCCAGATGTTTCCAATACTGAGAATGATAGTGAGGAGAATATGTCCAAAATCACAAACTTTTTGTGGAAAGGTGAAGTGTTCAGAGTACCTGCTAAAGTAGCCACTTTAGATCCTAAAAATGGTGGACTAGGATTAACTGATATAACGGATAAAGCCCCTGCACTTTTTATCAAAAGGCAAGTTAATTTACTCGCGAGAAAGCATAACCAGCCAACTTTTCGAGATCATTAAACCTCGAAGCCTGCTTTCCACGATTGACGTGCAGAATATTAACAGTCGTTTACAGCATGTGAGGGTTTTCTATGTTGAGTTCAGTTACGTAAGTGCCGAAATCAGACAGTCACGACACTTTACATCAAGAGCCATAATGTGGGAACGAAAGAAAAACGAAGGAAGAAAAAAAAAAATAGAACGAGTTTCCAAACATTGATTGGACTGAGATTTGGAAAAACATTAGTTCTAACGTGTTCGCGTCTAATATAAAAACGTCATGGTACAAGACAGTTAACAACATAGTTAGCACCAATGAAAGACTGTACGCAATCGGTCTTTGTGAAACAAAATTTGTGTCAACAATGCCATCTAGTTGACACAATAATTCATAGATACGCTTGCAGCGCTCACATGAATAGTTGGAAGTGGATCCGAGAGCAAATAGCTGTGATTACAAGGACGTCCCCTGAGAGTCTATCGCTGACGTTCATACACAGGCCTGAAGCACGCTATTTCCCAGAGGCAAAAAATAAGGCTGTGTACTGGTTGCTGGGAAATTTTGTTAATTACGTCATTAATAAACTAAGATCCGACAGAACCACAGAGTTCAATGTACACATGCTGTGTCAATACCACAAAATTAAAAGGTATACGAATCACAAGAAAATATGTTAAAAATTATATTTGAAAGAATGGGCATATGTTAATATAAAAAAGAAGACTGTGTTGACAGTGATGTATTGTAGTTACCTTAAGGATATTATTTGAATTTTTACTGTAAATTTTTGGTGTGTGCTTTTCTACTTCAGAAAGTAGTTTTTGAAATTTTGTAAGCTAATGTACAGAACTTATATGACAGTCAGATTGTATGTCTAATAGTGTCAAAACGCAAAAATTAAAGTTGCATTATTGGTTTATACACTCCTGGAAATTGAAATAAGAACACCGTGAATTCATTGTCCCAGGAAGGGGAAACGTTATTGACACATTCCTGGGGTCAGATACATCACATGATCACACTGACAGAACCACAGGCACATAGACACAGGCAACAGAGCATGCACAATGTCGCCACTAGTACAGTGTATATCCACCTTTCGCAGCAATGCAGGCTGCTATTCTCCCATGGAGACGATCGTAGAGATGCTGGATGTAGTCCTGTGGAACGGCTTGCCATGCCATTTCCACTTGGCGCCTCAGTTGGACCAGCGTTCGTGCTGGACGTGCAGACCGCGTGAGACGACGCTTCATCCAGTCCCAAACATGCTCAATGGGGGACAGATCCGGAGATCTTGCTGGCCAGGGTAGTTGACTTACACCTTCTAGAGCACGTTGGGTGGCACGGGATACATGCGGACGTGCATTGTCCTGTTGGAACAGCAAGTTCCCTTGCCGGTCTAGGAATGGTAGAACGATGGGTTCGATGACGGTTTGGATGTACCGTGCACTATTCAGTGTCCCCTCGACGATCACCAGTGGTGTACGGCCAGTGTAGGAGATCGCTCCCCACACCATGATGCCGGGTGTTGGCCCTGTGTGCCTCGGTCGTATGCAGTCCTGATTGTGGCGCTCACCTGCACGGCGCCAAACACGCATACGACCATCATTGGCACCAAGGCAGAAGCGACTCTCATCGCTGAAGACGACACGTCTCCATTCGTCCCTCCATTCACGCCTGTCGCGACACCACTGGAGGCGGGCTGCACGATGTTGGGGCGTGAGCGGAAGACGGCCTAACGGTGTGCGGGACCGTAGTCCAGCTTCATGGAGACGGTTGCGAATGGTCCTCGCCGATACCCCAGAGCAACAGTGTCCCTAATTTGCTGGGAAGTGGCGGTGCGGTCCCCTACGGCACTGCGTAGGATCCTACGGTCTTGGCGTGCATCCGTGCGTCGTTGCGGTCCGGTCCCAGGTCGACGGGCACGTGCAGCTTCCGCCGACCACTGGCGACAACATCGATGTACTGTGGAGACCTCACGCCCCACGTGTTGAGCAATTCGGCGGTATGTCCACCCGGCCTCCCGCATGCCCACTATACGCCCTCGCTCAAAGTCCGTCAACTGCACATACGGTTCACGTCCACGCTGTCGCGTCATGCTACCAGTGTTAAAGACTGCGATGGAGCTCCGTATGCCACGGCAAACTGGCTGACACTGACGGCGGCGGTGCACAAATGCTGCGCAGCTAGCGCCATTCGACGGCCAACACCGCGGTTCCTGGTGTGTCCGCTGTGCCGTGCGTGTGATCATTGCTTGTAGAGCCCTCTCGCAGTGTCCGGAGCAAGTATGGTGGGTCTGACACACCGGTGTCAATGTGTTCTTTTTTCCATTTCCAGGAGTGTAGTATAAATATGAAAATTAACAGTTTTTGTGGAAATGTCTTTAGCGATTGGTTAAAACCATAATATTGTATCTGATATAATGTAATATTCAATGCCTGGCGAATTGCCCTGTGGTCAGTTTTCCAGTGAAAGATCTACTATATAGGTCTGATCACTTCAGATAATTAACATTCCATTAATGTCCAGAAAGTGTTGTTGGAAAGCTAGTCAACTCGATAACATCTCTTTTCCGCCATTCTCAATTATTTAAGAGGTTGTCTAATATGATTATTAAACTGTTTTTATGTTCAACGGGCATAAATCTTCCATATTCTGTATAAGTTTTTGGTGAATTCCATACAATTGTGTGAAATGCTCATAGCTAGCGTGACTGAGCTGAGAAGTTTAAATATCAGATTATTTCCTTAACCGGTCTCTCACGGAGACGATTTCCTTGTGTACATTAACATATTAAAAATTATTCCAAAAACTTGCTGATATCCTTCATAAAGTGCTATTTATGCTTCCGTAAAGATTGGAGCACATGTTATTCAAAGTGCAGTTTTTTATTTATTCATGTTTGAAGAAGTTTCAATGTCTTTAACAAACTTTTCTTTATGTTCAGATTAATTCTTTCTGGTGATTTAGTCAGTAACACAATCTTCTGTTGTATTTCTTTAGCATCAGCATAATTTCAATGATCAAACTGATTTTGTTTAAATCATTTCATGTATAACATGCGTGCATGGCTCATAAGGCTCTGAGCACTATGGGACTCAACTGCTGTGGTCATAAGTCCCCTAGAACTTAGAACTACTTAAACCTAACTAACCTAAGGACATCACACACATCAATGCCTGAGGCAGGATTCGAACCTGCGACCGTAGCGGTCGTGCGGTTCCATACTGTAGCGCCTTTAACCGCTCGGCCACTCCGGCCGGCGTGCATGGTTAGTACATGTACTTAGTATGTATTTGGAATGTGTAACATTGTTCCTTAAATAAATGTTTAAAAAAAGAAGCAGAGCAACGGCCGAGGTAACTGGCTGGGAACCGGACAACCCGGGATTGAATCTAGAGGAAACCTAGTGGATGTTATTCTTCTCGTTTGTATTTTTCCTTATCTCAGTTGATGGGGGTACAAGGGTTAATAAAGTAAGTAAATCAATAAGGAATGATAAAAATGTAGCCAAATAAATTTCTCAAACATCTTGAGATAGTAAACAAGTAAAATGTTACTTTACAGTGGCTCTTCCTGTCACCGCTACGTGTCCTCACTTTTCCTGAAACGTCTATATGGATGGTACTTGTCACATAGACAAATATACTCGCCGTACTAAGAACATCTAATGAATGCAATCTTTCGGGAGCTACACTGTTCCTTCCGAAGAGTGGGCGGAAAACAAACTTGGTTTACATTTAAAAATATGTCTTTTTCGGGAATTAATTTTGATGCGTACCACGCATACGATATCATTGCCTGAAAAAGAGGTGCTGAAAGTTGGTGATGAATTATGCTGTGAATAGTTATTGCAACCGTGCGGTTGTGCAATTCCCGCTGGGTTTCCAGAAGCACACTGCAGTTCTGAAGCCACGAAATAAAGTTTTAATCTGGCGATAGAAATGAACATCACACGGCTCGCACACGGTTTTGGGGTATGACTTTTACAGTGCACGTCGGTTGACCCTCGTCATCTATAAACGTTGTGTCATATACTAGAATATTAGTTTGTCCACCCCAGGAATCCAATATTAGCCAAAACTTGTTGACAGCAACGTATCCCGCCCATTTTGAGTGGATTGCTCTTCATAACCTTTAGGGTTGATTTTCGCAAAATCAAGAGGGTGTTGAGCCAAAATATCTTAGAGTCCTTCGTTTTAGGTTGTGCACAAGCGACCTGCCAAATTTGAGCCGAATCGGTTTGCCTTGTCTGAGGCCATCCCCTTATGAGTTCGGAGCCGTGACTGACACGCCTAGAGATGTTACTAAATAATGCAGCTGGGTTATCATATGGTCAAATTGTTCCATCACCAGACTTCTGAATGGCTACATTCGTTCCCCGTAGAACCTTACGCACTTACGTTACCGATGTCGGCTAAAGAGGCGAACACTAGGTCACTGTCTTCGTCCAATTTACAAAGCAGTGTGTTACAGATTGCCCCTTCCAGCGGTTCTGCCACACAAATATGTGTAACTCTTTCCGAATTCTGCCACAGAAGCAGCACTGCTTATTCAGTCAGCAGTTTGTCAGACAACTTCATGAACCGCTGTCTTATCTGTCTTAGGGTTCCTATCCAGCAAAATATTCGAACACGTACGTATCATTGAAAGTAGAACCTGTAATATAAAAGTCAGCAACCCATGGTCTTCGTCTACGCATGCATCGCTGCATTTGTTTAGCCGCTGCCGGATGTAAGCTACGACGAAGTCAAGATCTTTCGGACTTAGCATGAGCTGTGTGAGCTATAGTGTGGGGCCGGCCGAAGTGGCCGTGCGGTTAAAGGCGCTGCAGTCTGGAACCGCAAGACCGCTACGGTCGCAGGTTCGAATCCTGCCTCGGGCATGGATGTTTGTGATGTCCTTAGGTTAGTTAGGTTTAACTAGTTCTAAGTTCTAGGGGACTAATGACCTCAGCAGTTGAGTCCCATAGTGCTCAGAGCCATTTTTTATAGTGTGGGCAGCAAGTACTGTAGATCTCAAGTCATTTTTCCTGTCACTCTGCAGCGAAACTGTTAGATGGAATGGATACCTTTCAGTTGCGTAGCAAAAGAGCCACGTGTAAGCAGGAACATTTCTTTGAGTCATTTGATGAAGGTTATCCGCTTAATTGGACTGGTCGGTTGCACTGATGAGATATACGACCTTCACAGACGTCGTTCAGCGCGCCTGTCACGCTGTCTCAGCAGGAAAAAGTTCAGTAGTCGTGTCACCTGTCTTTAATTTTGCACAGTCTTCTATGTCGTGTTTACCTGCTTTCAGCACCAGCAACAAATATGAGTAATCGAGATTTCTTGACTCAGTTTTATAATCCCATAGACGTGGAGCAAAACTTCCTGTATGCGCAGTGTAATGTTACAATCCCGGCTTGGAAAACATTCGTTTCCTTCACATATGGCGATGGCGAGTACGTTTGACATTTCTGTCTCTTTCCTTCAGCCCCCCTCCCCCCCCCCTCTCTCTCTCCCCCAAAAACCACTACGCTGCATTTTGAGAAAATACGGCGTTACTATAAACGATTCATTCGTTTTGAAAGCTCTATATTTTCCGAAGTATTACATGTACCACTATGACTGATGCACAAATAGAACAGTAAACTCACCAAGCCTTCATTTTGCGTTCTACAAACGTTCAAAGCGACCAGCTGGTCATACGATAGTCGTCCAGACGTAAGTCAGATTCGTTCCACAGCTTATGTAACAACATTTACATGGACACTCAAAATCACATTTAAGTGCCTGGCAGAGGGTTCATCGAACCACCTTAATAGCCACCACAGCAGCATAGGTGCGATCTCTGAGCTTTTCCAGTTTTAATGGCAATGGGGTAACACAAACAGGGCCCTCAGTGCATCCCCAAAGGACAAAATCACAGGACGTTAGGTCAAGCGACCTGGGGAGACCAAGGGAAAGCTTCCACATCACCTTCACGACAACGCCCAGTCCACCGATGCGGAAGTTCGTCGTTTAGGTAGCGATGAACATCTATGCTCCAATGAGAGAGTGTCCCGTCTTGTTAGAAAATGAAATTATCGAAATCACAGCTCAATAGTGGAAACAAACAACAACTCCAACATTTCAAGTTAAGAGGTACCCGTCAGAGTCTGTTCACAGAAGAGAAGCGGACCATACAGCTTCGTCGGTGAGACTGCAGAGAAAACGTTAACCTCCGGCATATCTCGTTCATGTGTCACAACTTCACGAGGATTTTCAGTATCCCATACTCTCACACTGTGGCGATTAACCTTTCCGGATAAATGGATTAACAGATAAACAAGTCGCACATTCCAACACACAAAAACTCTTTCCTTGCTTTGTCACCATTTTGTCAAGGTATTGCTCCCGTAACGCCGAAAGTTGGTCGTAATGCTAGCTTTGTGAGTTTACGGTTCTGTTCATGCATCAGTCACATCTGTACATTTAATACTTTGAAAAATATAGAACTTTAAAAAAGCATGAATTTTTAATAGTAGCCCTGTAGATCTGGCCCCTGCGGAATCAAGGTCGCAGTTACTTTTAACAAACGCTTTCGGAGGGAGTGTCATCTCGTAACAGTCATGATCATTTGTGAGATGTGTGTGACATTAATTATTTTGTTGCTTGATTCACCTTGAAACGAACGCCTTGTATTTTAACAGTATACCTGTCCGTATCTACATCTACATTCATACTCCGCAAGCCACCTGACGGTGTGTGGCGGAGGGTACTTTGAGAACCTCTATCGGTTCTCCCTTCTATTCCAGTCTCGTAGTGTTCGTGGAAAGGAAGATTGTCGGTATGCCTCTGTGTGGGCTCTAATCTCTCTGATTTTTTCCTCATGGTCTCTTCGCGAGATATACGTAGGAGGGAGCAATATACTGCTTGACTCCTTGGTGATGGTATGTTCTCGAAACTTCAACATAAGCCCGTACCGAGCTACTGAGCGTCTCTCTTGCAGAGTCTTCCACTGGAGTTAATCTCAACGATGCGCGCTTCTCTCCGTTGAATCTTCTCTATCTCTTCTATCAACCCTATCTGGTACGGATCCCACACCGGTGAGCAGTATTCAAGCAGTGGGCGAACAAGTGTACTGTAACCTACTTCCTTTGTTTTCGGACTGCATTTCCTTAGGATCCTTCCAATGACTCTCAGTCTGGCATCTGCTTTACCGACGAATAACTTTATATGGTCATTCCATTTTAAACCGCTCCCAATGCCTACTCCCAGATAATTTATGGAATTAACTGCTTCCAGTGACTGACCTGCTATATTGTAGCTAAATGATATAGGATCTTTCTTTCTATGTATTCGCAGCACATTACACTTGTCTACATTGAGATTCAGTTGCCATTCCCTGCACCACTCGTCAATTCGTTGCAGATCCTCCTGCATTTCAGTACAATTTTCCATAGTTACAACCTCTCGATATACCACAGCACCATCCGCAAAAAGCCCAAATGAACTACTTCCGATGTTATCCACAAGGTCATTTATGTATATTGTGAATAGCAACGGTCCTACGACTCTCCCCTGCGGCACACCTGAAAACACTCTTACTTCGGAAGACTTCTCTCCATTGACAATGACATGCTGCGTTCTGTTATCTAGGAACTCTTCAATCCAATCACACAATTGGTCTGATGGTCCATATGCTCTTACTTTGTTCATTAAACGACTATGGGGAACCGTATCAAACGCCTTGTGGAAGTCAAGAAATACGGCATCTACCTGGGAACCCGTGTCTATGGCCCTCTGAGTCTCGTGAACGAATAGCGCGAGCTGGATTTCACACGATCGTCTTTTTCGAAACCCATACTGATTCCTACAGAGTAGATTTCTAGTCTCCAGAAAAGTCATTATACTCGAACACAATACTCGTGCTCCAAAAGTCTACGTTCGTGATATAGGTCTATAGTTCTGCACATCTGTTCGACGTCCCTATTTGAAAACGGGGATGACCTGTGCCATTTTCCAATCTTTTGGAACGCTACGCTCTTCTAGAGACCTACGGTACACCGCTGCAAGAGGGGGGGGGGCAAGTTCCTTTTAATTGTATTTCTATCCCTCTGTCATATATTTCGATATCTGCCATATTTTCATCTGTGCGACAATCTAGAGAAGCAACTACAGTGCAGTCTTCCTCTGTAAACAGCTTTGGAAAAAGGCATTTATTACTTCGGCTTTTAGTCTGTCATCCTCTGTTTCAGTAGCATTTTGGTCACAGAGTGTCTGGACATTTTGTTTTGATCCACCTACCGCTTTGACATAAGACCAAAATTTCTTAGGATTTTCTGCCAAGTCAGTACATAGAACTTTACTTTCGAATTCATTGAACGCCTCTCGCATAGCCGTCCTCACGCTACATTTCGCTTCGCGTAATTTTTGTTTGCCTGCAAGGCTTTGCCTATGTTTATGTTTGCTGTGAAGTTTGAAAGACGATTGCTGTTAATGTAGTAAAAGATCCACGCAGTGGACACGAAATGAAAAAAGCTACTCCTTATGTTTCTGATATAGACTGCCATAACAATGCGAAGGAGCTGTTAAGCAGAACTCAGGGAGAAGCTATAGTCTAATTAACAATCGATTTATTGATCTTAAACAAGACAAGACGACAAAATTATTAAAGAAACATCATACAAAAAATATTTATTTAACAGAAGCCTTACTGAAATGGGATCTATGGTGGACAAAGTGATCTGCGGTAGATCGACTCACGACACTAACCTGAACACTACTCGCTCTATCTTACTTCATACACGTGAATCCAGGTTATGGCATCACACTACGCCACCACCAAGCATCTTTATTCTACCATACAAAAAAACGAAAAATATGGTTCGAAAGAAGAGGGTGCTGAGAAATAGATATTATAGCCCTACTTTGCAGCAGCGAATACTTTACCATCCTACTTGTCAAGGCGACACACTACGATGCGTTCGGCGACTGAAGTCATGGACGGCGGAAATCTGTTATTAAATGCGCGTTCCCGAAAAATGCATGTACGCAGTCTCGCGTTCGGTTAATTCAGAGCGAAGGTACTTCCCTAAGAGCCTCTGAAACCCCGACGGGTTCCAGTGTGCAGATGGACCCGTTTGCTGGTCTGCCAAACCAATTTGACTCAGTGCCACGACTGTGCGTGTCGGAATACATCAAATGTTTAGACGGCCGACTCAAAACAAATAAGTACACCCACGCATCACTCGTTGTGACCGTGATCATATAAGCAGTACCTCTGACGGTTCAGAAGGTGACTGGCACAGGCTCTAAGTCGCACTGTAGCAAAGGACACAATTCTCACCGTTTAGGTAGAGACCTGCAGTTCTTTACTAGCGAAGCGCCAGTACAAGAGACTTGTACAAGAGTGTCCATCTCCCTTTCTCCGTGTTGCCTCCTCAGCTCGGTTCCAAAAGCACATTTCTCTTTTTTGACTTCCCCCAATTTCGCACAATCCAATCACGAGCTGTAGCCCGGCATTCTAAGCTAGGTGAATGGTCTTTGGACTGCAAACCGATTTGACCAATCAGAGACTTAAAGTTAATTGACAGAAAACAGAAAAAAATTCTGCTTTACGGCCTCTTTCCCGTACATTTGCCATGTCTTTTGCTAACACAATACAGCGTGGAAGCACAGCCCTCCATAAACAGCTTGTTATCTCCCCTGTTGTGTCCATTTCAAAGTTTGCAGGGAATGGCCATAAACTCGCACTGACAAAAGACGTTTTGAAACAGAGTCTGCACGTCTGGGCACCAGTTTTCCTGTCCCACAGATGTTTGCAGAACGCTTACATTTCTTTGGCAGCTTGCTCGCTAACAAGGCCTACAATGCGCTGTAAGCGACTTTTCGGCGCTAGGCCGTATACCTGGACGTCTGGCGCCAGAGCTAATGTGTTTTGCACAATGCAACCGCTGCACGCGGCTCTGGAAATGTCTCTTCATCGTTCCCCAGAAAAAAAAAAAACGCGCTTTGTCCCCCCACCAACGCCGTGCATTTACTGCAGTCGTTTAAGTTGGCGCCGGCCGAAGTGGCCGTGCGGTTAAAGGCGCTGCAGTCTGGAACCGCAAGACCGCTACGGTCGCAGGTTCGAATCCTGCCTCGGGCATGGATGTTTGTGATGTCCTTAGGTTAGTTAGGTTTAACTAGTTCTAAGTTCTAGGGGACTAATGACCTCAGCAGTTGAGTCCCATAGTGCTCAGAGCCATTTGAACCATTTTTAAGTTGGCACCCTGTTCCTCTGAATGCAGGTAAAGCTTATCGCATGCAAACAAGACCATAAACTGCTGCCCACAATTTCATCACAATGTATGAAGTCAAATCGCCATAGATCGTATTCCCTACACCGAATCAGAAGTAAGAGTGCCCTGCAATCTCTCAAGTTCCCTTTGTTCCTGTAGCAGTTTTCTAACTCGGTTGTTGTACAATGGTGGCTCTTTTCCATCTCTTACGATCTTGCTTGGCACATACTGTTCTAATGCATATTGTACCATGGTTTTGAACTTTGTCCAGTGATCCTCAACATCATCTGTACTTGAGACAAAACTTTTGTTTTGAGCCGTCAAATCTGCTTTTTGTCACTTTTCAAAAATGGTTCAAATGGCTCTGAGCACTATGGGACTTAACTTCTAAGGTCATCAGTCCCCTAGAACTTAGAACTACTTAAAAGTAACTAACCTAAGGACATCACAAACATCCAGGCCCGAGGCAGGATTCGAACCTGTGACCGTAGTGGTCACGCGGTTCCAGACTGTAGTGCCTAGAACCGCATGGCCACCCCAGCTGGCTTGTCACTTTTGCTAAACAGAGACATCATCCTACCTTTTTTAATGTTTCTATTTACAGATGAAATCATCGATTCAGTAACCACTTTATGATCGCTGATTCCCTGTTCTGTGTTAACTGTTTCAAATATTTCGGGTCTGTTTGTCACCAAAAGATCTAATATGTTATCGCCACTAATTGGTTCTCTGTTTAACTGCTCAAGGTAGTTTTCAGACAATGCACTTAAAAAAATTTCACTGGATTCTTTGTCCCTCCCACCCATTATAAATGTTTGAGTCTCCTAGTCTATATCTGGCTAATTAAAATCTCCACCCAGAACTATAACATGCTCGGGAAATCTACTCGAAATATTTTCCAAATTTTGCTTCAGGTGCCCTGCCACAACAGCTGCTATAGAGACATCCAATTACCATGTTTAAGCATGCTTTAACCGTGACCTTCACCCAAATTCTTTCACATTTCTGATCTCCTTCAATTTCCTTCGATACCATTGCACTTTTTATCGCTATAAACACGCCTCCCCCTTCACTGTCCAGAATGTCTCTGCGGCATATATTCCAATCTGAGTTTAGAATTTCATTACTGTTTACATCTGGTTTCTACCAATTTTCTGTCCCTAGTACTATGTGGGCATTATGACCGTTTATTAATGAGATCAGTTTTGGGACCTTTCTATAGACGCTCCTGCAGTTTACTATTACCACATTAATATTGTTATTCCCTGTTGCGCTTTGTCTACTACTACCTTGAAGCGTCTCAGGAGGCGTCTTCTCGGGTCTAGGGAGGGAATTCTCTAACCTAAAAAACCCACATCTGCACTCCACACGTACTCCGCTACACTTGTAGCCGCTTCCTGCGTGTAATGCACGCCTGACCTATTCAGGGGGACCTTAAATTTTTCCACCCGAAAGCGGAGGTCGAGAAATTTGCACCCCAGATATCTGCAGAATCGTCTGAGCCTCTGGTTTAAGCCTTCCACTCGGCTCCAAACCAGAGGACCGCGATCGGTTCTGGGAACGATACTGCAAATAGTTTGCTCAGATTCCACCCCACGAGTGAGGCTTTCCGCTTTCACCAACTCCGCCAACCACCTGTATGAACTGAGGATGACCTCTGAACCCAGACAGCAGGAGTCATTGGTGCCGACATGAGCAACAATTTGCAGTCGGGTGCAGCCAGTGCTCTCTATCGCCGCCGGCATGGCCTCCACATCTCGGATGAGACCCCCAGCAAGAAGACAGAGTGAACACTGGCCTTCTTCCCCTACGTTTCTGCTATTTCCCTAAGGGACTCCATCATCCGCCTAACATTGGAGCTCTCAATCACTAATAAACCCCTCCCCCCATGTGCCTGCTCGGACCTTGCCGAAAGAGCAGCCACACGTCCACTCACAGGCAGAGCGGGTGATGCCACATGGCCAGCCTCCACATTGACCCTCCGCCTCGTGCGACGCGAACACCGCTGAACCCGCAGCTCACCTTGGGGAGAGGGTGGCCCAAACGCGCCCTGTACCCACGAAGATGTCTCGAGAGCAGGGACCGTGGGTGAAGCAAGTAACACCTGGGGTGTTCCATGCGACGCACCAGACTCCCCACTGCCGCTACACTCCGAGGCAGCAACCTGAAGACGGCTGACAGCGGCCATCAACACGTTCAGCTGCTCGCGAACAGTGGCCAGCTCCGCCTGCGTCCGTACACAGCAGTCACACATCCTATCCATCCTAAGAAATCAACTTACTGTAGAGAGTTAATCAACTTTTACACTACTGGCCATTAAAACTCCTACACCAAGAAGAAATGCAGATGATAAACGGGTTTTCATTGAACAAATATATTATACTAGACCTGAAATGTGATTACATTTTCACGCAATTGGGGTGCATAGATCCAGAGAAATCAGTGCCCAGAACAACCACCTCTGGCCGTGATAACGGCCTTCATACGCCTGGGCATTGAGTCAAACAGAACTTGGATGGCGTGCACGGGTACAGCTCCCCATGCAGCTTCAACACGATACCACAGTTCATCAAGAGTAGTGACTGGTGTAATGTGACGAGCCAGTTGCTCGGCCACCATTGATCAGACGTTTTCAATTGGTGAGAGATCTGGAGAATGTGCTGGCCAGGGCAGCAGTCGAACATTTTCTGCATCCAGAAAGGCCCGTACAGGACCTGCAACATGCGGTCGTGCATTATCCTGCTGAAATGTAGTATTTCGCAGGGATCGAATGAAGGGTAGAGCCACGGGTCGTAACACATCTGCAATGTAACGTCCACTGTTCAAAGTGCCGTCAATGCGAACAAGAGGTGACCGAGACGATTAACCAATGGCACCCCATACCATCACGCCACGTGATACGCCAGTATGACGATCACGAATACACGCTTTCAATGTGCGTTCACCGCGATGTCGCCGAACACGGATGTGACCATCATGATACTGTAAACAGAACCTGGATTCATCCAAAAAAATGACGTTTTGCCTTTCGTGCACCCAGGTTCGTCGTTAAGTACACCATCACAAGCGCTCCTGTCTGTAATGCAGCGTCAAGGGTAACCGCAGCCATGTCTCCGAGCTGATAGTCCATGCTGCTGAAAACGTCGTCGAACTGTTCGTGCAGATGGTTGTTGTCTTGCAAACGTCCACATCTGTTGACTCAGGGATCGAGACGTGGCTGCACGATCCGTTACAGCCATGCGGATAACATGCCTGTCATCTCGACTGCTAGTGATACGATGCCGTTGGGATCCAGCACGGCGTTCCGTATTAGCCTCCTGAACCGACCGATTCCATATTCTGCTAACAGACATTGGCTCTCGATCAACGCGAGCAGCAATGTCGCGATCCGATAAACCTCAATCGCTATAGGTTACAATCCGACATTTATCAAAGTCGGAATCGTGATGGTACGCGTTTCTCCTTCTTACACGAGGCATCACGACAACGTTTCACCAGGCAACGCCGGTCAACTGCTGTTTGTGTTTGAGAAATCGGTTGGAAACTTTCCTCATGTCAACACATTGTAGGTGTCGCCACCGGCGCCAACCTTGTGTGAATGCTCTGAAAAGCTAATCATTTGAATATCGCAGCATCTTCTTCCTGTCGGTTAAATTTCGCTTCTGTAGCACGTCATCTTCGTGGTGCAGCCATTTTAATGGCCAATAGTGTAACTAGACTGCTAATTCACTAAAGGCGGCTGATAGCTGACTGAACTGTGATTACTAGACACTTCTTGTTGAAGACAATGAAAATAAGCACTACCTGTCTATGGGCCGGGGTGGCCGAGTGATTCTAGACGCTACAGTCTGGAACCGCGCGATCGCTACGGTCGCAGGTTCGAATCCTGTCTCGTGCATGGATGTGTGTGATGTCCTCAGGTTAGTTAGGTTTAAATAGTTCTAAGTTCTAGGGGGCTAATGACCTCAGAAGTTAAGTCCCATAGTGCTCACAACCATTTGAACCATTTACTGGCACTACAGCTGACTAAAGGGACACTCTCTGACTGTATTCAAAACAAACACGAAATCTATGGAACACTATTACTAGTAGTCGAAAATTAAATCTTCCTAAAAGCAAAAACACACGGAAAAAGAAGTGACAAGCAAGAAAAATACTGTTAATCCTTAAATGAACGTAGATCGCTGCACAGCAGATGTGAAGCAGACGACAGTTACAGTATTGTGTGTAGCTTGGATCGAACTGTCTACGTAATTAGCTTTAGCGTAATGTTTACAAAAGTTGTTTTCGTCTCATTACCCTCAAGAGCATGTTTAAATTAATACTGTTAACGAAATAGCCGACTACGCTAGTGGCGTAATAGCGTAATCAATAAAAACAAAAAAAGGTTGAATATCGGGAGTAGTTGGCGTAGTCAGAGGTAGGAGGCAGTGTCACGAACGACATACTAGAAATATTGACTAGTGAGAGATGAGTGTGGGGGTGGAGGTGCGTTTTAAGGTCATTTTTGTACGTTTTTCTTGAATAACTCGAAAACCGTAGCCTCTAACGTAAACGTATCCCACCAAAACTTTATCTACATTACATTTCCTACAGAAAGGTCCTGGTCATTTTTCTCTGTAGGACAAATAGCTTCCGAGTAGCGCTCGAGAGAATATGAAAATCTCGCACATGGTTCTGTAATGCCAGGCATAGAATTGTAGGTGGCATACAGCGACATCGGTGGGGGCAGCTCAATCACCCTGTAGATGTTTGCGTGTGTAGCATACGGGGCATCCCAAACCTATAGGGACAAAGTTTTGCAGATGATGGAGGATCCTAAATTAAGTAGATCAAATTTAATGCCCAGGAATTATTACTTGTTTTTTATTGACAAAATGGTTCAAATGGCTCTGAGCACTATGGGACTCAACTGCTGAGGTCATTAGTCCCCTAGAACTTAGAACTAGTTAAACCTAACTAACCTAAGGACATCACAAACATCCATGCCCGAGGCAGGATTTGAACCTGCGACCGTAGCGGTCTTGCGGTTCCAGACTGCAGCGCCTTTAACCGCACGGCCACTTCGGCCGGCTTTTATTGACAAAACATCTTACATCTTATAGCAATAAAGTTTTCATAGTGCTTTATCGTCAGTCTCCAACCACATATTACAACATCATCCAGTGTAAGTTCTGAAATCTGGCTTCAAAATCATTCGGCTGCGTTGCTTTCACACATTGTTTATGATCCGTGTGTCACTGCTTCCCCACCCGTACCCTCCTCACGGTATTATTTTAAGTGTGTGTTTCATGGGCGAGTTCGAGCGCCTCTTGTTGAACATTCTCCCTCACGATGCAACACAATATCCTCAAAGTCTACTGTGCAAACAGTTCTTTGTCGCTGTCCTTCGCAAGCTCTCTGTTGTTTGAATGTCGTCTCTCACATATTTCTTGAACCTATAATGATGCCTGTCTTCTGATCATTCGCTCTGCTTTCCAGGGATTACACAACGCTGCCACAAATATTAAATACATGTCTGCAAGTTCCGGTAACGACAGGCAGCCACGAGCTGTACACAGCAATTAACAGCACGTGTACAAATGAAATGACACATCTTCAGAAAATTTACTTCACGTGGACAAATCACAGGAGAGTTAGTACTGTTTTTCTAGATTTGACCTCTAATTGCGACATGGCAGGCAGTTTTTATGAAACATAAGCAGTTCACAAATACGTGTTTCGTAAGTGTTGCTCAATTAACACATCTCGCCGTCTAAAATATTAGTTTTACGACCATTAGTGCGACCTGTGTGACAAACTTATAAGTTAATAAACAGAGATTTGCACCAATGACTTCCTCATTCTAACACTAGATTGTTGTTGTTGCTTTCATTAGGTCACGTCGCATTCACGAATATTTCTTCACTAAAGAACAGCTCGTGAAAAGACGGTAAACTTCATCCCGAGTTTCTACTGAAATACGTTTTCGCTAGAGGCATAGTTTTCGAGTTATTCAAGAAACATGTGCAAAAGTGACCTTCAAACGTACCCACACTCCCTCCTTCAGCCCCCCCCCCCCCCCACCCCCCTGTTCAGGTCTGGTATGTTGTTCATAGCATTCCCTCCTACCACTACCGCAAAAATTTCCGACTGCACTAATTATGTCCTACATTCGACTATGGTGTTCATTGATGGCCTTATTGCGCCACCGTCCCGGATGCGAAGCCACTTCGGTTCGACTGACTTCCGCGCTGTCGACGATTACGACAGACCTCGGTCATTGCGCTGCTCCAGGTGGTTTGTAGTACCCCCAAACGCAGCGTGGCCCACAAATGCAGCCCTTCCACGATTTCAGGGCCGGCATCCAGCATTTAAACGCTGGCCCAGCCGAGTACGTCGCGTTCGATCACGGCAGGGCCACACCCGGCACCTGCCTTTTGTCAGTCGGGAATTCTCGCTGTGAACTCTGCCGTCATCGGACTGCCTGCCCAGACCGGGCAGGCAACACTGCGCTATCCGCCCGTCCCTGCTCCTCACTGGCGGTCCATACTGCGAATCCCCGCAACACCACCGCCGTGACGCTGGAACGACGCTATCTTCCGCATTATGGGAGAACTGTAGGTTGCCCGGGACCGCAGCTCGGCCGTATCCTGGCGTCTTATCACGCCTCGCATACCGGAGACGCCAGCACAGCGCTCTGTATCCCGGGCAGCGCGTGCACGCCGCCCGCCATATGTCAACGTCTGCACCTACTACGCCGGAGTATTACGAGGGAACTCCAGACCGCGCCAGAGAATGGAGCACAATCAGAATAGTGTCTGAACTGCGTGAATTAATAAAGGACTAATACAGAGTTGTTGTATCTTCACTAGGACCCGCCTCTGCTGCCGCCCACGTCCCCCATCTTTGACAGAGAACCCAGCCTGCACCCAGACAGCCTACCTCTCTCACCCTTTACAGTATTGAGGAGTAAGTGAGTAGAAGCGCGATCCGCCTATAGAGGGAAATGCTACAAATTAAAAGACAGTTATAAACAAAACAAGTAAGAGCAGTAATTAAAAAATGTTCAAATGTGTGTGAAATCTTATGGGACTTAACTGCTAAGGTCATCAGCCACCAAGCTTACACACTACTTGACCTAAATTATCCTAAGGACAAACACACACACACCCATGCCCGAGGGAGGACTCGATCCTCCGCCGGGACCAGCCGCACAGCAGTAATAAAGAAACTCCGGTTAATGACACGTGAGTATTTGAATGAACGAGTTATTGTAGGGACACTCATTTGGTGTTGATTGTTGTCCACTGTGCGTTCGCTGATGTCAATGAAGATGTGTTTTTTTGTGATGCCGTAAAGGCTGTTGAGAGAAAGGATGAAACAGGGTAGGGAAAGGAGTATGAGAGCAGGAAATTGGATTACAGCAGTGCATGCCATGTGATAGAGGTATAGCTAGTTTTTTTCTCCTTCTTTGATCTTCTTTGGAGATCTGGATACAACATTCCTAAGGTTGGTGCATGAAAGCAGCTGTTACGAAGCATGAATAGAGAGGAATGATGTTTGCAGACACTGTAACTATTCTATCAAAGCCGCCGTGTCACGAATTGCGCGGCCCCTCCCGCCGGAGGTTCGAGTCCTCCCTCGGGCAGGGGTATGTGTGTTGTTCTTATCGTAAGTTAGTTAGTGTGTAAGTATAGGGACCGATGACCTCAGCAGTTTTGTCCCTTTCGAATTCACACACACACAGTCTATTATAAATTTCCCCCTACTAGCAGATTACTCTGTGTTCCAAGTGGTAACACATTTCCGTTATGACCACACCTACATTGATGTTGGCCTAACAACTTTACTTTTCATAGTTTTATTTTTTAAGAACTGTTTTGTTCTTCTCTGTAAACGATGTATTTAATACCAAAACAACTGTTAAAAGGTGGTCAATCTTTATTTCACTACACTTCACCTCTATTTGTAAGACTCTTTTGTTAAATACTTACGTGTGGATTGTCACTAGAATCGTTAGGTTTTTTGTTTCATTTTATTTTATTTTTGCGTCATCAGTCTTCTGACTGTTTTGATGCGGCCCGCCACGAATTCCTCTCCTGTGCCAACCTCTTCGTATCGAAGTAGCACTTGCAACCTACGTCCTCAGTTATTTGCAGCATCTATCCCACCGCTGCCTTATTCTACAGTTTTTGCACTGTTCCGCTCCCTCTAATACCACAGAAGTTATGTCCTAATGTCTAAACAGATGCCCCCTTCTTCTTGCGAGTGTTTTCCATTCATTCCTTCCCTCGCTGATTCTGCAGAGAACCTCCTCATTCCTTAGCATATCAGTCCACCTAATTACCAACATTCTTCTGTAGCACCACATCTCAAATGCTTCTATTCCCTTCTGTTCCGATTTTCCCAGAGTCCATGTCTGACTGCTATACTATGATGTGCTCTACACGTATATTCTCAGAATTTTTTCCCTCAAATTAAGACCTATGTTTGTTACTAGTAGACTTTCTTTGGCCAGGAATGCCTTTTTCGCCAATGCTGGTCTGCTTTGTATGTCCTCCTTGCTCTGTCCGTCATGGTTTATTTTGCTGCCTAGGTAGCAGAATTCCTTAACTTCATCTACTTCGTGGACACCAATTATGATGCTAAGTTTCTCGCCGTTCTCATTTCTGCTACTTCTCATTTTATATAGTATCTACATTAAAAATTACTCCATAAGAAAGTTCCTCTTCTTATGTGTGAAGGGTTATGTAAACTAAATTTAGCAATTAAAATGTTAAGCTTTTGTGTGCAAAGTGGGGCATGAAACGACATGCACACCGGGGATCGTGGGAGGGCGCATCGTCCGGCTGATGTCTGCTGGGCAACCCGTCGCAGCAGTGTGCCACTCAACAGTGGAGACCACAACCGGCGCTGCACTTACACACGTTGAGGGAGAGAGAGGGAGGCCATGGCAAGAGTTTCAACAGCAAGAAAGATTAGCCGCAGTGGCGCCACGCCGCCTCAGTGAGGAGTCCCGAGGACAAAGCGATAGCCCACTGGTGAGTCCCTTGGAGGTCAGAAACGCGCCAGCTCGCTCACTGTTGACAGTAACACAGCATCTCACCTGGAGTGAGTGGTCACACAGGTTTCAGCACCAGCTGTTGCTAATATGCTAAAGTGCATGCCACAACTACTATAGGTCGCTTTCCTAACCTCCTGCGACCACAGAGAACAGGTGTGTTAAGCATATTTCCGTGAGAGTATGCAAGGTAGACAGTTGCGATGTCAACAGTCACTCTGGCCTCTTTCTTTTATGAAAAGGACGCTTTTGGAAGGCATATTGTGATCAGTAGCGCTGCACCGCACCGCAAGTGACACTCCTTTTCTGCTTATGAGAACCATGAACCCCTCACCAAAGACAGAGCACCTGCAGATACAGTCTTTATCCAATAATGTCTCTTCGGTGGTCTACCGCTCTTAGTAGACCGGTTCTCCCTATGCTCATATTTCCCTTCATGATAATCACGAACTCCTGACCACTGACAAGGAAAATGGCTGCGAAGCCTTTCTCTGGCTTCTGGCGCCAACGCCGTGTTTCATCATGTAAATGCAGTGACGAAATTCCCAGCAAACCACACCCAGAGGCAGATATTTACCGGAATATGAACATGATGAGGCTGATCTAGTGATGCTGTGGAAGTAGACATTGAAGAAAGCTACATGAGTCGGCACCTCTGAATTGACCTATATCACGTCCCTGTGTTCGTGTGTGTGTTTGTGGACAATGATCAGTGCAAATACTTAGTCGAGCTGGAGTAGGTCGAGAAAATGTTAGATTTGTGTACTGTTTTTCCTTTACAGCTGGACAGTAACAGAAACGGATGTAAATGAAAATTTAAATGGCTCATCTGTGCTCAGTTCATCTCTTATTACTTTTGACTTGAAATTGTCTCTTTCAGATTTAGACTGTATCAATGTAAGATTTACGCTCCATTAGTTATTCTACATCTACATCTACATTTATACTCCGCAAACCACCCAACGGTGTGTGGCGGAGGGCACTTTACGTGCCACTGTCATTACCTCCCTTTTCTGTTCCAGTCGCGTATGGTTCGCGGGAAGAACGACTGTCTGAAAGCCTCCGTGCGCGCTCGAATCTCTCTAATTTTACATTCGTGATCTCCTCGGGAGGTATAAGTAGGGGGAAGCAATATATTCGATCTCTCATCCAGAAACGCACCCTCTCGAAAACTGGACAGCAAGCTACACCCCGATGCAGAGCGCCTCTCTTGCAGAGTCTGCCACTTGAGTTTGCTAAACATCTCCGTAACGCTATCACGGTTACCAAATAACCCTGTGACAAAACGCGCCGCTCTTCTTTGGATCTTCTCTATCTCCTCCGTCAACCCGATCTGGTACGGATCCCACACTGATGAGCAATACTCAAGTATAGGTTGAACGAGTGTTTTGTAAGCCACCTCCTTCGTTGATGGACTACATTTTATAAGGACTCTCCCAATGAATCTCAACCTGGTACCCGCCTTACCGACAATTAATTTTATTTGATCATTCCACTTCAAATCGTTCCGCACGCATACTCCCAAATATTTTACGGAAGTAACTGCTACCAGTGTTTGTTCCGCTGTCATATAATCATACAATAAAGGATCCTTCTTTCTATGTATTCGCAATACATTACATTTGTCTATGTTAAGGGTCAGTTGCCACTCCCTGCACCAAGTGCCTATCCGCTGCAGATCTTCCTGCATTTCGCTATAATTTTCTAATGCTGCAACTTCTCTGTATACTACAGCATCATCCGCGAAAAGCCGCATGGAACTTCCGACACTATCTACAAGGTCATTTATATATATTGTGAAAAGCAATGGTCCCATAACAATCCCCTGTGGCACGCCAGAGGTTACTTTAACGTCTGTAAACGTTTCTCCATTGATAACAACATGCTGTGTTCTGTTTGCTAAAAACTCTTCAATCCAGCCACACAGATGGTCTGATATTCCGTAAGCTCTTACTTTGTTTATCAGGCGACAGTGCGGAACTGTATCGAACGCCTTCCGGAAGTCAAGGAAAATAGCATCTACCTGGGTGCCTGAATCTAATATTTTCTGGGTCTCATGAACAAATAAAGCGAGTTGGGTCTCACACGATCGCTGTTTCCGGAATCCATGTTGATTCCTACAGAGTAGATTCTGGGTTTCCAAAAACGACATGATACTCGAGCAAAAACATGTTCTAAAATAATACAACAGATCGATGTCAGAGATATAGGTCTATAGTTTTGCGCATCTGCTCGACGACCCTTCTTGAAGACTGGGACTACCTGTGCTCTTTTCTAATCGTTTGGAACCTTCCGTTCCTCTAGAGACTTGCGGTACACGGCTGTTAGAAGGGGGGGGGCAAGTTCTTTCGCGTACTCTGTGTAGAATCGAATTCGTATCCCGTCAGGTCCAGTGGACGTTCCTCTGTTGAGTGATTCCAGCTGCTTTTCTATTCCATGGACACTTGTTTCGATGTCAGCCATTTTTTCGTTTGTGCGAGGATTTAGAGAAGGAACTGCAGTGCGGTCTTCCTCTGTGAAACAGCTTTGGAAAAAGGTGTTTAGTATTTCAGCTTTACGCGTGTCATCCTCTGTTTCAATGCCATCATCATCCCGGAGTGTCTGGATATGCTGTTTCGAGCCACTTACTGAATTAACGTAAGACCAGAACTTCCTAGGATTTTCTGTCAAGTCGGTACATAGAATTTTACTTTCGAATTGACTGAACGCTTCACGCATAGCCCTCCTTACGCTAACTTTGACATCGTTTAGCTTCTGTTTGTCTGAGAGGTTTTGGCTGCGTTTAAACTTGGAGTGAAGCTCTCTTTGCTTTCGCAGTAGTTTCCTAACTTTGTTGTTGAACCACGGTGGGTTTTTCCCGTCCCTCACAGTTTTACTCGGCACGTACCTGTCTAAAACGCATTTTACGATTGCCTTGAACTTTTTCCATAAACACTCAACATTGTCAGTGTCGGAACAGAAATTTTCGTTTTGATCTGTTAGGTAGTCTGAAATCTGCCTTCTATTACTCTTGCTAAACAGATAGACCTTCCTCCCATTTTTTATATTCCTATTAACTTCCATATTCAGGGATGCTGCAACGGCCTTATGATCACTGATTCTCTGTTCTGCACATACAGAGTCGAAAAGTTCGGGTCTGTTTGTTATCAGTAGGTCCAAGATGTTATCTCCACGAGTCGGTTCTCTGTTTAATTGCTCGAGGTAATTTTCGGATAGTGCACTCAGTATAATGTCACTCGATGCTCTGTCCCTACCACCCGTCCTAAACATCTGAGTGTCCCAGTCTATATCTGGTAAATTGAAATCTCCACCTAAGAGTATAACATGCTGAGAAAATTTATGTGAAATGTATTCCAAATTTTCTCTCAGTTGTTCTGCCACTAATGCTGCTGAGTCGGGAGGTCGGTAAAAGGAGCCAATTATTAACCTAGCTCGGTTGTTGAGTGTAACCTCCACCCATAATAATTCACAGGAACTATCCACTACTACTTCACTACAGGATAAACTACTACTAACAGCGACAAACACGCCACCACCGGCTGCATGCAATCTATCCTTTCTAAACACCGTCTGTGCCTTTGTAAAAATTTCGGCAGAATTTATCTCTGGCTTCAGCCAGCTTTCTGTACCTATAACGATTTCAGCTTCGGTGCTTTCTATCAGCGCTTGAAGTTCTGGTACTTTACCAATGCGGCTTCGACAGTTTACAATTACAATACCGACTGATGCTTGGTCCCCGCATGTCCTGACTTTGCCCTGCACCCTTTGAGGCTGTTGCCCTTTCTGTACTTGCCCGAGTCCATCTAACCTAAAAAACCGCCCAGTCCACGCCACACAACCCCTGCTACCCGTGTAGCCGCTTGCTGCGTGTAGTGGACCCCTGACCTATCCAGCGGAACCCGAAACCCCACCACCCTATGGCGCAAGTCGAGGAATCTGCAGCCCACAAGGTCGCAGAATCGTCTCAGCCTCTGATTCAGACCTTCCACTCGGCTCTGTACCAAAGGTCCGCAGTCATTCCTGTCGACGATGCTGCAGATGGTGAGCTCTGCTTTCATCCCGCTAGCGAGACTGGCAGTCTTCACCAAATCAGATAGCCGCCGGAAGCCAGAGGGGATTTCCTCCGACCCATAGCGACACACATCATTGGTGCCGACATGAGCGACCACCTGCAGATGGGCGCACCCTGCACCCTTCATGGCATCCGGAAGGACCCTCTCCACATCTGGAATGACTCCCCCCGGTATGCACACGGAGTGCACATTGGTTTTCTTTCCCCCTCTTGCTGCCATATCCCTAAGGGGCCCCATAAAATCTTTTACAATGTTACACATAAGAAAACGTGGATGTGTATTTCACCCTTTTATTCAGTGCCTCTCGCCATTGTGCTTTAATGAATCGCCATTCCTGTAAATAAAGGACCTACAGAGAACCAGTAGAAGCAAAAAGAAAAAATAGATAAATGCATCTCTGCACAAGAATTTACAACTAAAGCATACAATTCATCAAGTTCTATACAATGGATTTAAATTTTCGTAGCTATGAGTTGTGCTTTATGATTTTTGAGAGCTCTGAACTATGCCTGGTTAAACGCTTAGCTGCTTCTTTGGAGTTACTCGCTGTATATCTCAGTTATTCTACTCCTTGTTTGAAATTTAAATGTGTGTGTGTTTAGAGCAGTGCTGATGATTTACTTCATGGATTGTTTTAGTAAAGTGTGGTTGTGAGTGTGACTGTCTCGTAAGAGAGTCCATATGATGTAATTAGGAAATGAGGGCAATCCATTATGAGGTGCTACAAGAATTATTGATGACTGTACACTTGACTGAATGAGAATGAAGCTAATCAAATGCTGCTTTAGCAAAGACTCATTTCCACATTTCCTAACCATCTTTTCCAATTGAAATAAGGACACCGTCTAAAAAAATAATTCTTTATGATGTCACGCCATGATTTTACTAAGTGCAACACCAGAAGCACAATATTATCGACACTGTTGGATTTGATGAACGCTTCAGTCAAATGTTGGGCTGACACGTCTCATATATCATTGCTATAGATTCGCTTCACCATAATCTGTATCATGTTTCTATAAATTAATAAGGATCTAATACTGATAATATTGATTATATCAGTGCCTCCAAAGATCAAGCCACAAACACATGTCTCAGTTTCCCTCAAACTCTTTAGTTAATTGTTTGTATATTCTGTATTTGTTGTGCTCTATGACGCTGATGGAGTCTTCGATGAGCCTCATCGTAGGTGGGGGCAAGAGCCATTGGCTACTAGCCTCCCAGAATTCCCTAGGGAGAATAAACAACTTCTAAAGCCACCCAGTCATACACTGACCAGTCAGCCAACTCCCCTGCCATGCAGGTCTACCTGAGATTTTCCTCTTGTAATGGGCCATTTTATAGCAGTCAGGTCTGTGGTCTGGATGCATTGGCTCCTCACACACACTGCTACCTGCTAGCTCTAACTGCTACCTGCCACCCCACACTGCACCCTTTTTCCCATCTACTTTCGTATGGTGAAACCTGCCACGTGACTGGCTGCAGGTAGGGTCTGCCACATAGTCACAGTGTGTCCCACACACAGATGGGTCGGTGACCCAGACAGTGGGGTGGGGACTGGTCGGCCTGTGATGATGATATGAATGGGGTGCTTATGGCCACCCATTCACAGCCTATTTGGCCACCTGCTCCCCCTCCTCCAATGAGCACGTTGCTGACCCATCTGACTGTGTGTGAGCACACAGCAATTGCATGGTGGACCTTACCTGCCTGCACTGACAGATTGTGGGACAGCAGGTAATGGATTGGGCAGGCAGGTGGCGGTGCACCAGCAAGCCAAAACACGTAGACCATGGACCCAATCGCTATAAAACTGCCACCCAAAAGCGAAAGGGTTGGGACAGACCCACTTGCCAGGGGGGGAGGGGGGATCGACCCACTGGATGGCCAGTGTATCGAGGCTTAAAGCCAGTTGGAGCTAAAGTAGTTAACCACACACTGACCATCGGGCCACTGTTTATGAAGACTTGTATTTTCTGGTTCTGTGCTGGTGTGGCGTTAGCAATCAACACTCCACAGAATACAGCCACACACTGTGCGGTCCCAGATATTGGCTGAAAATGAGCAATATAAAGAACTCTGTCATGTGCCCAGCCAGTGTGGAATAAATAACTTTTACAAGTCTGTCTCAGATTCTGTGTTTCGCTGGTAATACTTTTTCTACAAAAAACTGATGGCATCAGGCTGGTCGGGAGATATTTATCTCGGCTTTCTTCTGGGAAGCTATTTGACTATTTATTGTTAAAAGTTTTTTTCTTCCCCCTTGTAGGGGAGGAAGTGCGATAGCCAGACGCCACGCAGTGGGACATGAGAATTTCTCTCTCACACACAGCAGAAAGGTAGCTCATTGTGAGTCTAAAAAAATGTTGTAAGTAGGAGTTCAGGGTGACATTTTCCAGAAATTTCAGAGATGGGAAAGTAACTAGTTGGGCGATGTAAAACTGTATCTGGGAAGTAGGAGTATCGAGCTGTGTTTACTCAGAACTGTATATTGGATAACTTACAAAACATTTGTCATATGGGGCGTTGGACTGCTGTTTTAAAAAATTACCACATTGGCTAATGTGTAGTGGAGCCTTCTCGTTGGTAGAGTATCCTTCTGTGCACAATTTGTGCAGTGCAGAAAGAAAAGATAGAATTTTTGTACCCTCTGGATGGAGGCATCGAAGCGGGCTTTCTGAACTTGGAGACATGGAAAAGTGGACATTAGACTTCCGGAGATGTGGCATAAGCTGGACTAGCATTCCTAAGGTCAACTCATCACATAGCAGCTGATGAATATTGGCTGGTAGCAGGCCCCACCATATGCAGGACTCAGTTCTCTGAATCATCAGTTGTGCTAAGATGCCCCTGTAGCACCGGCTACCTTGTTAGTAGAGCAGTTGGGCGATTTTTGGTCCCTTGCTTCTGAACTTGATTAGGTGCCATGATTTTACACCTGCTAAGGTATTCGTGGGCCCATCTATGATCGAGCAGACTTCTCATTTGCATGCGGATTTCATACATTATGTGATCAAAATTATCCGGATACCTGGCTGAAAATGTCTTACAAGTTCGTGGCACCCTCCATCGGTAATGTTGGAATTCAGTATGGTGTTGGCCCACCCTTAGCCTTAATGACAGCTTCTACTCTCGCATAGACACGTTCAATCAGGTGCTGGAAGGTTTCTTGGGGAATGGCAGCCCATTCTTCACGGAGTGCTGCACTGAGGAGAGGTATCGATCTCGGTCGGTGAGGCCTGGCACGAAGTCGGCATTCCAAAACATTCCAAAGGTTTTCTATAGGATTCAGGGCATGACTCTGTGCAGGCCAGTCCATTACAGGGATGTTATTGTCGTGTAACCACTTCGCCACAGGCCGTGCATTATGAAAAGGTGCTCGCTCGTGTTGAAAGATGCAATCGCCATCCCCGAATTGCTCTTCAACAGTGGGAAGCAATAAGGTGCTTAAAACATCAATGTAGGCCTGTACTGTGATAGTGTCACGCAAAACAACAAGGAGTGAAAGCCCCATCCATGAAAAACACGGCCACACCATAACACCATCGCCTCTCAATTTTACTGTTGGCACCACACACGCTGGCAGATGACGTTCACCAGACATTCGCCATACCCACACCCTGCCATCGGATTGCCACTTTTTGCACCGTGATTCGTCACTCCACGCAACGTTTTTCCATTGTTTAATCGTCCAATGTTTACGCTCCTTACACCAGGCGAGGCGTCGTTTGGCATTTACCGGTGTGATGTGCGGCTTATGAGCAGCCGCTGGACCATGAATTCCAAGATTTCTCACCTCCCGCGTAACTGTCATAGTACTTGCAGTAGATCCTAACGCAATTTGGAATTCCTGTGTGATGGTCTGGATCGATGTCTGCCTATTACACATTACGATCCTCTTCAACTGTCGGCGGTCTCTGTCAGTCAACAGACGAGGTCGGCCAGTACGCTTTTGTGCTGTACGTGTCCCTTCACGTTTCCACTTCACTATCACATAGGAAACAGTGGACCTAGGGATGTTTATAAGTGTGGAAATGTCGCATACAGACGTATGACACATGTGTCACCCAATATCCTGACCACATTCGAAGTCCGTGAGTTCCGCGGAGCGCCCCATTCTGCTCTCTCACGATGTGTATTGACTAATGAGGTCGCTGATATGGGGTAATCGGCAGTAGGTGGCTGCACAGTGCACCTAATATGAAAAACGTATATCTTGGGGGTGTCCGGATACTTTTGATCACATAGTGTGTGTATTTCTGGCACGACTGGCTCAATTACTGCAGACTCATCCACGATTATGCTTTTTCGAGAATTGCCAGTTGAGATGATCGTCACTCCCATTGCACTTGTTCTTTGTGGGCTTGGCCTGACCAACCGAGCTCTGAGGAAAATTCGTTTCAGTGTTCATAATTGGCAATTCCTTTCACTTTGTAATTTAAGACTCATATTAATATGTAACTATTACTCTCTTGTTTATGTATGTGATTTCAAGGAGTAATTGTAATAAACTGAGATCAAATTGGGCCAATATTTTTAATCCATTAGTTAGATAAACCTCTTGTAATGAATTAAACCCTTAAAACTTTCTGTAAAAGCCACCACGTGGAACTTATTTACGAGATATTGTTCAATCCCTTGCGAGACAGATTCATGTACTTATCTGAGGTCATGGGGAGCGACTTGTCCCTCACTCGGCCCAACAGTTTCAAATAATTACAGCAGCCATTAGGCTTCGTAGTTCTGTTGGTTTGTTACAGTTCAAAGAAAGTTTTTAATCTTTGAACCACTTTGAAATCTTGTCAAGATCTTACTGAACATCTGCGCAGTTTTTTTAGACAGTACTTCATTATAGATAACTGTATCACCTGAAAAAGGTCTGAGATTACTATTAATTTTGTCTCCAAAGTCATTAATATATAACATGAGCAGCAATGTTCCCAACAAGCCTTCCTGCAGCACACCAAAAGTTGCTTCTACATCTGATGATGACCTCCAGCCCAGTCACAAACTTCACTCGGTAACACCATAAGATCGTGCTCTCGATAATAAGCGTTTGTGTGGTACTGAGTCAAAAAATGTTCAATCGTCTCTGAGCACTATGGGACTTAACATCGGAGGTCATCAGTCCCCTAGAACTTAGAACTACTTAAACCTAACTAACCTAAGGATATCACACACAACCATGCCTGAGGCAGGATTCGAACCTGCGACCGTAGCGGTCACGCGGCTCCAGACTGAAGATCCTAGAACCGCTCGGCCACACCGGCCGGGTTTCTGCTTTTGCTCAGTTATCCTCATTTTCAGTTCCTGTGTCATCCACGAGTGTCCGGACACTAATTTTGGTGCCAGTAACAGTCTTTGCATATGACCAGAATTTCTTCGGTTTAAGTGAGAGATCTAGCGACATCAATCTGCTACGGTAGTTATTCAAGGCTTCACGTATTACCCTCTTCACAAATAAAAGTAGTTCATTATTTGAACACAACCTACGACCAGCTTAGAGACAGAAGTGATGACACTTTCTGCAGGACCTGACCATCATTTTGCAGGACAATGCTCAAGCACGAGCAGTGCAAGCTGTTACTGATTTGTTTGACGGATGGAGCTACTACGTGCTTTACCACCTACTGCGCTCCCCTGACTTAAGCCCTTATGAGTTCAACTCGATTTCTAAACTGAAGGAAACACTCCACGGCATTCGCTTCAGAACTGCTACAAATTCGTCGTAAAATAGACCGCGCCGCTCGAACTGTCAACTCGACTGCTAAAAGTATCCTACGACTTCCACATCGCTGGCAACGGGTTATACACAATGCTGGTGACTACTTTGAAGGGAAGTAAAACTTTGAAGCACGTATTTATTTTGTACGGGCTGTTAATAAATAGTTGCCACTATTAAAGTTCCAGTCTTCGTATTTGTTCTTTGTGCTTTGATAGTTATTGTTGCTACAGTTGCATCATAGTCACTGATATCAGTTTCAATGCAGACATCATTGAAGAGACCAGACATATTTTTTACCGTTAGATCCAATATATTTTCACCATGAATGGGGCTGCAAATTATCAGTTACATAATTTTCGATGCGATCTCGATTATCAATATTGATTATTGGACTATTAACGTTTTCTCTGACGACTGTAATATGATTTGGGAACTAAAGTACTAGTGAACTGAGGTTTTCTCACAAATTTCGCTTACATCTGGGGCTGAGTCTTACGATCGATATGGTCGATAGAACGATCCAGTTACAATTTTATACGTCATATGTAGTTCTTATAGAAGGCATATAGTAATGTTTCGTAAGATGTATTGTGAACCCACCACTAACAAAACTGTACTTTTCCCAATTGATTATTGGATAATTAAAGTCTCCGCTAAGGAGTACAGTATTTTTCGGGAACTAAAGCACTAGTGAACTGAGGTTATCTCAAAAATTTCGGTTACATCTGGGTCTGAGCCTTAAGCTCGATATGGACGACAGAAGGATCGAATTATAATTATGCCCATCCATTGTACTGAGGCTTGTCGAAATCATGTGGCATGTACTTTCAATTTCTATCTTGGTCGACCAGACTACAACAAATTCACCACCTCAGTATACCATCAGCCTATCCTTTCTACACTAAAGAACCAAAGAATCTGGTACCCCTGCCTAAAATCGTGTAGGGCCCCGCGAACACGCAGTAGTGGTGCAACACGACGTGGCATGAACTCGACTAATGTCTGAAGTAACGCTGGAGGGAATTGACACCGTGAATCCTGCAGGGCTGTCCATAAATCCATAAGAATACGAGGGGCTGGAGATCTCTTCTGAACAGCACGTTACAAGGCATCCCAGACATGCTCCATAATGTTCATATCTGGGGATTTTGGCGGCCATCGGAAGTGTTTGAACTCAGAGAACTGCTCCTGGAGCCACTCTGTGGAAATTTTGGACGTGTGGTTGTCGCACTGTCCTCCTGGAATTGACCAAGTCCGTCGGAATGCACAACCGACATGAATGGATGCAGGTGATCAGACAGGATGCTTACGTACGTGTCACCTGTCAGAGTCGTATCTAGACGTATCAGGGGTCCCATATCACTCCAACTGCACACTCCCCTCACCATAGCAGAGCCTCCACCAGCTTGAACAGTCCCTTGCTGACATTCAGGGTCAATGGAGTCATGAGGTTGTCTCAATACCCGTACACGACCATACGATCGCCACAATTTGAAACGACACTCGTCCGACCAAGCAACATGTTTCCAGTCATCAACAGTTCACTGTCGGTGTTGACGGGCCCAGGTGAGGCGTAAAGCTTTGTGTCGTACAGTCGTCAAGGGGACACAAGTGGGTCTTCGTCTCCGATAGCCCATATCGATGATGTCGGCGCACGAGTGATGGGACACAGAATCTCCAAGGTAGCGATGAAAGCGTGATTTTTCCCGTACGACCATTTCACTAGTGTACCGTGAATATCAGGAATCCAGTAAAACATCAAATCTCCGACATCGCTGCGGCCGGAAAAAGATCCTGCAAGAACGGAACCAACGACGACTAAAGAGAATCGTTCAACGTGATAGAAGTGCAACCCTTCCGAAAATTGCTGCAGATTTCAATGCTGGGCCATCAACAAGTAGCAGCGTGCGAACCATTCAACGAAACATCATCGATATGGTCTTTCGGAGCCGAAGGCTCATTCGTGTATCCTTGATAACTCCATTACTTTGAGCTGTCATAGAGTTCGTTATTCGCTTTACAATTTACATTTTTTCTTCAATCCTCTCCAGATAGATACATAATTTACTTGATGTACCCGAATGATAAGCTGTCTATGCAATTTAACACGGATATAGTTGATGTGAGCATTACGTTGAACTATCGACGTGCTACTGTCTTTTTCCTCGCGAAGGGGCAGGTTCGCAGCGATTACAGCTTTGCTTCAACCAAAGGTTACACAACTTGGAAACACATTTTAAAATACATAAAAGCATATGACAGTAAATGACTTTTAAAAAAGAAACACACTGGTGAACAGTATTAATGATCTTTATAAACTTTATATATGATTTTATATCACAGGTAAAATGTAATCACTGATGATAATTTAAATGATGCAATGGTGTAATGCTGATACTGATGATATATGAAAATGACCATGGTAATAACAGAGGTGGAATGTTAAGTACGACTATGGATCTCTGTTGAAATGCAGGTAGCAACTAAAATTCAGCAAGGTGGAGGAAGGGAGAAGAATAAAATGGAAGGATGGTATGTGGTGTAGTGCTGTGACTAGGGGTGGAAAGAGGGGAATGTTTCACCGTTGAGGACTGGGAGTTAGTCGAAATTCCGGCGGCAGAGGATGGAAGGTAGAACATGGATACACTGGCAAAGAAAGGTACCTGGCGGACAGAATAAATTGTCAATGTACAGGTCTGTCGCTTGAAGAACGGTCCATAATGTCATACCCGATCAAAGGTCTTTTGAATATCAAGGGAGACAAAAATGGGAGATTTCCGTTTATTTAGTTGGTGGAAGACAAGGTGGGCAAGGTCGTCGGGGGAACAGTTGCGACGAACGACATATGTTTGTTGGGGATGGTTAAGTAGGTTTCAAGATGCTGATGAATTCTTAGTACATCGATAGTCGCAAGGATTTTGTTGAAAACTGACATGAGCCTCATAGGTCTGTATGATGTGGTCTTTGATGGAATTGATCAGGTTTTAGGAAGAGAAGAACTTTGGAAGTTTTCACTAGTTGGTCGTGTTATGTTTGTTACATTATACTAGATCTATAGGACATGTAAGTGGTCCCTCCCAATTGAATCTATGACTTCTACTATGGTGTGCTTCAAGAGGTTCTAGGAGGCAGTAATGGATAGGTGTGGTCTGGGATGTCGATTTCGTGGCCATTGAGTACGTTGATAAATTGTCGTCACTAATGTTTTCCAGCAGGCATGCAGGAGGTTATTAGCAACGACTACATATGTGGTAAATGTTCGGTCTATGTGGATGGAAATAGTGAGGAATGGGATGACTATGGTGGATGTAGATAGTGGCTTGGATTAAAGTACGTTTTTGGAGAAACATGGTGAAGCTGCTCGGGTGGGTCATTTAGGAGTGGTTTGGGGCTAAAATAGAAACCGTGAAGATGGGTGTTGGCTACTCCATCACATGCAGTAGGCCGGATTCTTGGTTCGATCTAGGACGTAAGGAGACGTGCTTATGGAATAAAGGGGTTGAAGGAAGGTTTTCTTGAGGGCATGGGTTTCATATTATCATAGGGTGCGGTTGAGAAGATGTTTTTTGGAGTGGAGGGGACAGATAGTCTGCCGTAGTATATCGTACATTTGCTGCGCCATTTGCCCCTGGGCCGTCATGCCACCACCACTTGTCGACGTCGTCGTGCTGCCTGCCGATGGCGTGCATGTTAAGCTCCCCACCTTTTGAGCAATTTTAATTTTATTGCATGAAAGCTATCGTTTGCTTCTGAAAGTGTCTTATCAGTTGACCACATAAGATTTAGAAGCACATGCAGATAGTGAAGAAATGATAGCACTCACGCAATCAAATTATAAAAAAATTAAATTTCCATACCAGCACTATGCATTTGCAAACATCATATATATTAAGTTAATTCCATGACGAGCAGGGGTCGGAGGATGCAGGGTTCGTGTAGTGTGCGGAAATTTGCCACGCCGGACATTTGCCACGATTTTACCTGCTCCGAAGGGTTGAGACCCTTGTCTCCCCCAGTGAGAAAGCAAGTGGAAAGGGCGAAGAGAAGGTCTCGAGAAGAAACTACACAGTTATCGGAGGTATACGTGAATGAAAATGGGAAATCTACATAATAAAGGTTATGACTTTGTAACAGTGATGCCTAATTCAGAATCTATGAAGAGAACCATGCGTCGTCAACGAAGTCAAGCGAGGGGGAACCAACAAGAGCCTAAGAACTCTTATGAAAGTGATCTTAATGAAGATCTATTAAAAATTGGAGATGGCAGTAGTTTTCTTCTAGAAGACGATAGATTAGAGAATAATGATTTTTAGTGGAAGGAAAGAAAAAGAAAGTTTAAAAACATGTTCCCATTTATTTATGGATGGAACATTTAAAAGCTGCAGCAAGCAGTTTGCACAAATCTACACCTTACACGTAGACTTGGGAGGCCCGATGAAAGAAACAAACATCCTTCCTACTGTATTTGCACTGCACCCTAATAAGAAGAAAGGCATATATGTTCGTCTGTTTCGACTGATAAAACAGGCAGTCCCTGAGTGGTGTCTTAAGAAGTGAATGTCGATTTTGAGGCAGCTGCGATATTGGCCATTCGTCAAGTTTTTCCCACAATTGAAATAAATGGATGCTATTTCCATATGAAGAAGAGTTTATGGAGAAGAATTCAATTTCTCGGCCTAACTGAGGAGTATCGCCAGAACGAGGATTTAAGACTTCACGACAGCATGTGTGCAGCGCTGGCATTTGTAAAACCGAAGGGAGTAAGCAATGGATGGATTTAGATTCATGCTGAAGCTACTGATAACGGAAGGCTCTCTCACTTTTTTGACTAATTTGTGGGCAACTGGCTAGAGAATGAGGATATCCCAATAGAAATGTGGAACTGCTGCGGAAAAAGGCACCGAATGGCGAATGCTGTTGAAGGGTGGCACAACAAAAGAAATAGTATTATTGGAAACCCTCACCCTAGAATCGCATATTTGGTAGAGTGCTTGAGAAACGAAGCAGAGCTCACAAACTGCACGTACATGAAATTGGAAATGAATTTTGAAGGTAAGAAGACGAAGAAGAAGTACTTGAAGCTGGACCATAGGATAGAGAGAATCGTAAAGAATTATGAGGAGACTAGCAACATTAGGCCTTGCTTGAAAGCCATTGCCCATATTCAGAAACTGGACTAAAATATGTTAAAAATAATTTATTAAAAAACTATGAAGACCACTGAGTCCTCGCAAATTACTGAGTTAAAATTATTATAACACTGAAGCAGCATTATCGGCACTAATATTAAGTTGTAACTGTAAATAGAGTGTGCATTAGTTCAGCCTGTTTAGGCTGATTTTAAACACGCCAAAATGGTAAATGGTCAATTATCATTTTGACAGCCAAAAGCCTGTGGAAAGTGTGATGGTAATCAGCCTTTAATGTAAAAATTAAAGAGTGTTTAAAGCCTCACAAAAATATCCCTAAATAGCTTAACGATGTAACTAGCTAGTCCCATCTCGGTTCACTAGCGCGTAATCAAGAAGCAGTGAAATTTGGCTTAACGAAACCAACATTAAACACCACTCAAATGATCCTCCTGTAACCAGAATTTGCAATTACATCTAACTGCCGGCTGCGGTGGCCGAGCGGTTCTAGGAGCTACAGTCTGGAGCTGAGCGACCGCTACGGACGTAGATTCGAATCCTGCCTCGGGCATGGATTTGTGTGATGTCCTTAGGTTAGTTAGGTTTAATTAGTTCTATGTTCTAGGCGACTGATGACTTCAGACGTTAAGTCGCATAGTGCTCAGAGCCATTTGAACCATCTGAACCATCATTTCCTCTGTCACTAACAGTTCAGGTGCCTCTGCCACATCAGTTATTTGATAGTGTAATTTGAGTTGCTTTGCAACACCAGGGATACCTATTTCTATATTATGCTAACAGCTGTTCTCATTTCGAATTTTGGAATATTTACTTCGACGTCTTTGGTGAAGGAATTTCGCTAAACTGCATTTAGTAACTCCACTTTAGTGACACTGTCATCAGTAACATTACCGTCGCTGTCGCGCAGTAAAGGTACTTACTGAGACTTTCCGCTGGTTTACTTAACATAGGACCAAAATCTCTTTAGATTTTCCGCCACATTTCTAGAAAGAGTTTCGTTGTGCATCTCGCACTGAAATCCGCACCAAATTTCGAGTCTGAGAAAAACTTCACCAATCTTGGAGATTTTGCGTTCGTCTAAATTATACCTGCCTTTTTCGGTGCTCCTGCAGCAGCTCTCTGTCGTGTTTTGTGCACTATGGGGGATCAGTTCCGTCTCTCATTAATTTATTTGGTATGAATCTCTCGAGTGCTGTTGATACTATTTCTTTGAACTTAAGCCGCATATGGTCTTCACTTGCATAGTTTGGAAGGATTGGAGACTGTCTCTTAGAAAGAGGTCAACCGAATTTTTAGCTGCTTTTATAAATAGATATATTTCGCGTTTAATTTTGGAGAATTTCTATGTTACGGAATTGAGCCTCGCTACGACTTTGTGTTCACTAATCCCTGTATCCGTCGTGATGCTCAGAATTATTTGTGGCTAAGAGGTCAAGTGTGCTTTCGTAACCATTTACAGTTTGAATGGTCTCGTGAACTAATTGCTCAAAATAATTTTAGATGATGGTTCAGATGGCTCTGAGCACTATGGGACTTAACTTCTAAGGTCATCAGTCCCCTAGAACTTAGAACTACTTAAACCTAACTAACCTAAGGACATCACACACATCTATGCCCGAGGCAGGATTCGAACCTTCGACCGTAGCGGTCGCGCGGTTCCAGACTGTAGCGTCTAGAACCGCACGGCCACCCTGGTCGGCAATAATTTAAAAAAAAAACATTTAGAACAATTACGGAAGTTGTTTTCTATCTACAATATGGTCCGAACATGTATTTTTGTCAACATAAGGAAGCTACATTGAAGTCACTGCCAACTATAATTGCATGAGTAGGGTACGTTTTGTGATGAGACTCAAGTTTTCTTTGAACTGTTCAGCAACTCTTTCATCTGGGACCGGGGGTCGGTAAAAGGAGCCAGTTATTAATTTATTCCGGTTGTCGAATATAACCTCTGCCTATACTAAGTCACAGGAACTACCTGCTTCAATGTCGCTTGTGAGCTGGAACAGACATTACATTATTTTTCGTTAACTTGTGCTTCTTGTTTCTGTTGTCATGCAGATCATTACAATTACGGCTTTTCCCTCCAAAACCTAAGATGCTTTCTCTGTGACCCTGTAAATACCAGAGCTAAACAATGTAGAACAACAACGGAAGTACAAGCATATCATTCTGTATTACCTCATTTCCTTATTTCTAACATTTTAAAATTGTACGTCGACTATAGATGTCAATCATAGATTTACTTATCTCTGTTTAGTGAACGTATTTTCAGTCATGTTTTGAACATTGTCCCGCTACGCTTTATTAACTAATGTTTCGCCGCAAGGGATACCGGATTTTAGAGAGTAAATTATTATACAGTATGTCGTTTTCTTTTCAGACCTTCGCATACCCATTTCTTCTTTCCTTATTGTCTTTTGGGCATGCAGTTGTAGTAATTAAAGTAGGCACAAATGCAGGGATCAAAAATGAAATGATTAGAGGACATTCGTATTCTCTTTACATCTTTCCTTTCTAGTTGCTCCCATGGCGATGGACTGTTGCTATCGCAATCTGTAAGCGTGAAAGGAAGCTACCGTGCAGAGAGAAGGATCTATATTTATACTTGGCAGAGCTAATTACATACTGACATAATCGTCGGTATTGCTTTCGTTTCCCAAAAGTTATAAATATTTCGATTTCGGAAAAGAAGCTCTGTATTTCGCCAAGATGTCGAAGAAGAAGGTCCTTTACGTGCTGATTGTATCGAGTAAGATGTGGAGACGGCGGTTTAAAAGTGGACAGAAGAAGTACGAGGAAGGGCGTCCCTTACCTGAGGGGTCGCTACTCAAGCTACCTGGCGAAGGGGCAAGTGCGGCAAATGTCCGGCGTGGCAAATGTCCGTCATTAGTTCGTGTGTGAGGGGGGGGATTGCGGAGGAGCATGGGCATGGGGATGGGGGATGTGGGATGGGGGTGATCTTCAGAGGGCAGTGACATGATGATATCATAATTCCAATAGTGATGACGTCATGGCGTGTCTGGATGCGATTACGTCAGAATTTCAGGAATTCTGGTGTTGATTTCAGTGAATTCCGGGCACGTTATATCACTGAACGGCAACTGGTAGGCTTTTGTAACTTCCGGTCAGGTGGTCGTTGTACTGGAAAAATTGATATGTATGTGTTGTTGGTAAAGATGCTTTGACACAATGCTATCATATGCACCCCACAGGGGGTTCAGCGTCATCTCCAGTATTAACTCAGCAGTGCAGTATTGTGAAAGACAAACGAATGCCTTCAAAAAGCGCTTGATTCTGTCTCCTATGAAGAATCCTACGAGATTCGTGTCCTATGGTTACCAACTGTATTGGGTGCCATCTCCCGCTTGCCATCTTCCAATCTCGCTGACTCTAAACAACCGATTCCTCCGACTAGTGCACATTAATCGACAGAAGCCGTAGCATTCTGACTGAAAATAAATCGTTTTGTCTGGGGATTTATACGTCCGCTTGTCGAATAACGGCAGTCGGACAGTTGTTCTATGACTTCTCAACGAACTTCCCTTCGTCCAATGGCGTTACTCTGCCACTACGTCCAGTTACATGTATACTGTTTCCTTTCGGTTTAGGCAATACAGATGGACAGAAGTGTTGTTAATTAGTCCTGGGAAATAATACTAAATTCACTTTCTAGGCTGGCCAACATTTTACATCATCAGTTGTTTTATGATTCATGGATCACGTTAGAAGGATTGTTGAAGAACTATTGGAATCTGCTATTCAGAAATTAGGATTAGAGATTCTTTCTTTTTTTCTTAAAAAAAAGATAGTTCTAGAGGAGCAGTTCACCAGTCAAATACTAGGTTTGTTTTATTAATCTTCTGCTAGCACTGCACTGTGATCGGTTGGCTTCAGTTACACAACTTGAGACTGCAGTGGATGGGAAAAACTGTTCTGGACCGGCTGTGGGATCCAACGGACGTCCAGCCCGGCCCACGAGCCCGCCAATCGCCCCGCCCAGTTGCTGCTTACATTGATGTTGATCCCTCACCCATAATCCAGTGGGAGGTCGTTCCAGGGCGTGGCAGTCTGCGAAAGACCACCTAGGGGGCCGAACGTAAGGCCTCCTCGGTCAGTCTGAGAAACAGGCACCATGTGCTATCCGTGACTGACGATGTCCCTCAGCCAGATACTGTCGTGTGTCCTGTTCCAGAGGAAACCACTCAGCCTTCAAGATCCGGGGCAGCTATGAGCTCCAGTGTTAGGCGCGTTGTGGAGGCCCTTAGAGGCAAGGCTGCCGAGGAGGGGGAGGAAGCCAACGGGCACTCCATGTGCGTACTGGGTGGAGTCATTCCAGACGTGTAACAGGTTGGGTCCTTCCGGATAATATGAAGAGCACAGGTGCAGAAAACTGCAGGCGGTGGCTAATGTCGGTACAAGTGATGTGTGTCACTTTGGATCAGAAGAGATTCTCTCTGACTTCGAGCGGCCATCAGAAGTGGTAAAGGCTGTTGCGGATCTTTGGTACGGAGGCGAGTGGAGGATCTGAGTCAGAGGCTCAGAGGGTTCTGCGACCGTGCAGGCTGCAGAGTCCTCTACTTGCGCCATAGGGTGGTGGGGTTTCGGGTCCCGCTAAACAGGTCATGAGTCCTTTACACACAGGAGGCGGTTTCACGGGTACTAGGGGCTGTATGGCGTTGAATGGGCGGTTTTTTTTTTTTTTTTTAGGTTAGACGGCATCGGGTAAACACACAAAGGGCTCTAGTCTCAAAGGGTGCATGTAGAACACGAGAGGAACGTAGATCTAAGAACCATCAGTATAACAGTTGTAAATTGTCGTAGCTGTATGTGGGAAGTACCAGAGCGCCAAGCGCTAATAGAAACCAGTGATGCTCTAATCATTATAGGCACTGAAAGCTCGCTAAAGACGGAGATAAGTCACCCGAAATTTTTGCGAAAGACCTAAGGGTCTTCAGAAAGGATAGGCTAAGTACAGTGGGCGGTGATGTGTTTGTTGCTATTAGTTGTAGTTTATGTTGTAGCGAAACTGAAGTGGACAGTTCCTGGGAGTATGGCTAGAGGTCATTCTTGGCAACCGGAATAAAATAATAACTCGATCCTTTTACCGTTCTCTCAAATCAGATGACAAAATTGCAGAAGGGTTCAAAGAAAACTTGAGTATAATTTCAGACACGTACTCTACTTATGCATTACAGTTGGTGGTGACTTCAATTGCCGGCCGGGTGGCCGAGCAGTTCTAGGCGCTACAGTCTGGAACCGCGCGACCGCTACGGTCGCAGGTTCGAATCCTGCCTCGGGCATGGATGTGTGTGATGTGCTTAGGTTAGGTTTAAGTAGTTCTAAGTTCTAGGGGGCTGATGACCTCAGAAGTTAAGTCCCATAGTGCTCAGAGCCATTTGAACCAATTTGACTTCAATTTATCCCCAATGTGTATAAATCCGGAGGTACACATAAGAAATTATCCGAAATTGTGCTAGACGCTTTCTCTGAAAATTATTTCAAGCATTTAGGTCGAAAGCCCACTCAAATAGTAAACAGTTGTGAAAACACACTTTACCTCTTAGCAACAAATAATCCTGAACTAACAACGAGCATCAAAACATATACAGGGTTTAATGAACACCTGGTTGTCGTAGCGAGACTGAATACCGTAATTCCCAAATCCACCAAAAATAAACGAAATATGTGTCCATCTAAAAAAGTAGACAAAAATTCGCTTGACACCTTCCTGAGAGGCAATCTCCACTCCTTCCAAATTAACAATGTAAGTGTAGACCAGATGAGGCTAGAAATCAAAGAAACAGTATCGACAACAGTTGAGAGATTTATACCAAATAAATTAAAAAAACGACCGAGCTGTTCTTCAATAGTACACAAAACAGGTCAGAACACTGTTGCTAGACAATAAAAAAAGTATGCCAAATTTAAACGAATGCAAAGTCCCCTAAGATTGGCGATCTGTTACAGAATTTCGAAATTTAGAGCGAATTGCAATCCAAGTTGCTTATAACAGTTTCCACAGAGAAACGTTGTCCCGAAACCTGGCAGAAAATTCATAGACTCTGGTCGTAAGTAAAGTATGCTAGCTGCAAGACACACTAACTGCTTCTCTGCGCGATAGCACTGGAAATACTATGGCTGACACTGTTGTTAAAGCTGAGTTACTAAAGAAAGCCTTCCGAAATTCTTTCAACAAAGAAGTCGAAGTAAATATTCCAGAACTCGAATGAAGAATAGCTGCCAGCATGAGTAAGACGAATAGATATCCTCGGAGTAGTGAGGCAGCTTAAATCACTTAATAAAAGCAAGTCCTTCGGTACAGATTGTACACCAATTAGGCTACTTTCAGAGTATGCCGATGCAATAGTTCGATACTTAGCAACCACACACAGTCGATCGCTCCACAAAAGATCCTTACCCAAAGACCGGAAAGTTGCGGAGGTCACACCAATATTCAAGAAATGGAATAGGAGTAATCCGCTAAATTACAGGCCCGTATCATTAAAGTTTATATGCAGCAGGATTGCGGAATATATATTGTGTTCGAAAATTATGAATTACATCGAAAAGAACGGTCTATTGCCACACAGTCAACACAGATTTAGAAAACGTCCTTGTGAAACACAACTAGCTCCTTCTTCACAGGAAGTGTTAAGTTGTATCGTCAAACGATATCCAATTGATTCCGTGTTTCTAGACTTCCGGAAGACTTTTGACGCCGTACTTCACAAGCGACTTGTAATTAAATTGCATGCTTATGGAAAATTGTTTAAGTTATGCGACTGGAATGGTGATTTCCTGTCAGAGAGATCATAGTTCGTAGCGACTGAGGGAAAGTCATCAAGTAAAACAGAAGAGATGTGTGGCGTTCCCCAAAGCTGTTCCTTATCTATATAAACATATTAGGAGACGATCTGAGCCAGCCGTCTTAGGTTGTTTACTGATTATACTGCCGTTTATTGTCTAGTAACGTCATCAGAAGATCAAAACCAATTGTAAAACTATTAGATGAGATTTCTGTATGGTGTGAAAACTGGCAATTGACCCTAAAAAATGAAAAGTGTGAAGTCATCCACATGAGTGAAAAAGGAATCCGTTAAACTTCGGTTAACGATAAAGCAGTCAAACCTAAAAGCTGTAAATTCCACTAAATACCTAGGAATTACAATTTTGAACAACTTAAATTGGAAAGAAAATAGAGAAAAGGAGGGAAGGTGAACCAAAGACTGTGTCTGATTGGCAGAACACTTAGAAAATGCAACAAGTCTGCTAAAGGGACTGGCTAAACAACTCTTTTCCGTCCTCTTTTGGAGTACTGCTGCCCGTGTGGGATTCTTACAAGACAAGATTGTCGGATTACAGCGAGAAAGTTCAAAGAAGGGCAGCACGTTCTGTACTAACGAGAAAGAGGTGAGAGGGTATCACCGACATGATACAGGATTTGAGTTGAACATCATCAAAGCAAACGTGTGTCTCGTTACTGCGGGATCTTCTCACGAAATTTGAACCACTAATTTCCTGCTCCGATTGTGAAAATATATTGTTGACGCCGAACTACATAGGGAGAAAAGATAACGATAATAAAGTAAGGGAAATCAGAGCTCGCACGGAAAGATGTAGGTGTTCGCTTTTAATACACGCGCTGTTCGGAAGTGGAATGACAGAATTATTGTGAAGATGATTCGATGAACCCTCTGCCAGGCAGGAAAGTGTGATTTGCAGCCATGTAGTTATAGATGCAGATGCAGGCTGTAACACATTTACGAAAGATTGTTGAAAAATGCGTACATAAAAACATACCTCCCATTCCAATGGCTGTAGAGTGTATGGATGGACAGTAAATGGATCCTTTTTTTCTTTCGCATTTCGATGGTTAGTTTAGAAGACTTGAAAGCTGAAAGAGCACCTCACTGACGTATTGCTTTATCTCGTACACTACTTATGGATATTGGAACGAAGCTAATCACATGGAAACATGGAATTTTAAAACTACGTTACTAATTACTGAGGAAACAGTAAATGAAACTACGAACACATTTTTAGCAGATAAGCATTATTAACGTCTGGTGATGTTACCCTTAGTTTCGTTCTTCTTTTAACATATGTTGTGAAGTCGACATTACGCTCATATCTTCAGCAAAAGCACTGCGCAGACACTAGGTATGTAGTGTATACATCAAAACACGTCCGGTTAGATAATGTGACAGCCATCTCTCAGAAAATTTTCATGCTGAGTCTGCAAAATCACATTCAGTGGGTGCTACGTGTGCCACTAGATGACGCACGCACTTCAGGCATGCTTCATAGCGTCAGGGACTTAGAAATAACTCGTAATTGCTGTCCTTCTTCTTAACCTGCTATCTTATTCATTTCGCTGTCATCGTCATTGATTACGGTTTATTTAGCACTTCGATGCATTCGTTAAGGTGCTTCCGTTCTTATATAGCGTACATGATAAGACAGAAAGGTACCTGTGGTAATATAAGTACTTCGTCTTTTTTGCGACTTACCAGAATTAGCGCCATAGCGACTGACGCCAAAAGGTTTCTCGATGTGTACAGACGTCTCGGATTGAATCGTAAAGATGAGGCATAGTCTCTGCGTGACGAAGACTAATAACGAAATTAACCGAGTTATTGGAAAGAAACATTGCGGTATTAATCTAGAGCTATTTAAGGAAAACATGTGAAATGTAAGCCTAGATGGTTAGGCTTGGATTTGAAATATCGTATTGACCACAGTGCTATCTCGTTCGGTGAAACTGGTTAGTTAACTCTGTACGCATTCTTTGCCATTTTATCCAGAGTGTGAGCTAGTTACTTACTTATAGTTCCAGGTTGGATTCTTGCTTCTTAGTTTATACCCGGAGCAGTTGAAAGACAATGCCACACCGGAAACTTTCATTGACTTCTTATTTGGTCATAACATATTTTCGTCTTCACAACGCGCCGGCAGTAAAGTAGTCGGAAGGGAATTGAGGACAGAAAACTTTTTTCATTTTTCTTTTTGTTATACGCGGTTCGACATAGGGAATGTTAAATTCGTCCTCGAGCATAAGTTTGAGTTTTATATGCGGTATTGCTTCGTGTGAGTCACATAAATTATCGATTTGAATTCGTAGTGTAGATGTCAACCACACTATAATAAATACGTGTATATCTCTTTGGCTGTGAGCCAGAAACTACTAAATTTAAAAAAAGGGGGATTTCAATATATATACAGCTGCTACACAGCGAATAATGACTTTTAACTATTCAACTGACCACGGACGCTCCTCCTGAATAAAAAACACTAAGAACATGGCGTATTTGTATGAGTTTCGCAGCCAGCACTCCTTCTTCATTCGCATATGATGAGAAACAAGGTGGGCCGAGCTCCATCTGAAATGGTGACGGTGCAGCAACGAGGTGGGGTACACATGACGATATGAAAAACCTTCAGATTTTACACAAAAGGCAATAATCGCAAATTACATTATTCGTAGATGACATTCTAATGCTCCTAATTTATGACTTTTACATGCATTTTAGCAATATTCGAGAATTAACAGTGACCATCGATAGCCACGATAAAACCCAGTTACGACACTCCATTGATGGAAATCTTAGTATCCACAATCAGTCACTCGCTGTAATTCTGATCAGCCATAGGTAAAAAAATACACTGTAAGCTGTTCACCAGGGTGACAAGATTGAACGCTAGTAATAAATCTGTCCGTGCCCAAACTTACACAGGATCTCTGTGAATGTGGCGATTACGTGCGTTACTGCCTATCGACAAATTTGGTGACCTTCCGTCTTTGCAGTATGTGTCGAAAGCTCGTATGTCTTCTTCGCGATGTGCGACTTCTCTGTATTCACATATGCAAATAGTGTGCTATAGTTATCACTTCGCTGAACATGAGCTTCCAACAATAATATAGTCCCCTAGAACGTTACTGACTGCTTTTAATCTGATCCATTCCAACACCCTATCATAACGTAAACAGACGACTTTCCACTAACACACCTTTTATACTGTCTGTTCATCTCTATACATATTTTTCAGCAGCTTTGCGTCTTGTCGAGTTAAATTTTTCGTTCGTAAATTCTAAACACGACTGTAGTATGTTCCAGACAGTTACACACCTACTGAATAGTTTACAAGCTACATATATGCTTGGAAAGGATTAGGTCATATTAAACACATACAATTAAAAAATCCCTTTTGGTCACGTGACGACGCTTGGAAGGTGCAAGAAATGATAACTTGAGACTTGACACACTCCTTAAAAGAACCAAACGATCCTCTTTTGTGGACCAAGACTTCAAGTTTTCCTACTTTAGCTTTATGAGGTACTGCCTCATGACTCCGTCGGCCTCCTTCGGTTTCCAGTCATTCCATGCAAGGAAATCTCTATTGAATCTAACGCAAGGGTAACCAGCGAGTGTACAAATCCATTCAGCAAGTTCTTTCGTACATCATTATGGAATAAGAGGCAGGAGCCAAATATACAATGTATAACGGGTACAAGTGCCGATATTTCTGTTGATGACTGAGGGAGGGGGTACTGAACAACATTAGATCAGTAATTACGTCATTTGCTGACTACTGATTATAACTATTACAAGTCATATGTTTTTAGTTTGGGTAGTACCCCCAAGTAAATGTGGCAAGAGTAGAGTTGTAAAACTACTGTAGACTACTGTGGAATATCGTAAATAAACACAGACTATCGTAGTTTTCCCAGTAGCCATGCTCAGTTAAAATCGTACCCGATTTACCTTTACGTTAGAGGTGTTGCATACCTATACGACGTTGCCTCATTTCAGTCCCTTTATTTGCATATGCGATTGGTATGTTACTGAATTTCTCTTGAAACCAGAAGTGGTGAACCATTTAGAGGGTTATACAAAGGGCCGTGTAACCTGCGAAACATTTTTGTTCTACATAGTTATCATTCTGTCTGTCACTTAAAATTAAACAGTATTTATAGCAAAACTGAAATTGTAAATGTTTAATTCAGGCTTTATTCGACAATTGATGATTTGTAACGTGCAACAGATACAGATTTATCATTCAGCACAACAAAATGTAATTCCCTATGGGCTCTTCGTGAATGATGTGGGGTTCTAATTATGTGTAAAACAAACAAACAAACATATAAAAAAGAAAGAGAAGTGGTAGGTTCCTAGTCTCTCTCTCGCACACATGTTTCCTTCCCTACCAATGCTACCAGTACTACGGGTAATCCTACCATTTACCACGCCATTTATATACCGTAGTTTTGGTAGAGCCCAAATCTACCCAAGAGCAAACCACTAATGTTGATTTTCCCTAGGGCAGCAGCTCAGTTGGTGAAGTGTGGACGCATCTGTGCAAAATTGTTAGCCTATACTGACAGGAGTAGTCTACGTAGTGATGCAGTGGTGCAGAAAACATCAAGTAGTAAATTTTGTGACAGAGAAAAATCAACCAATTCACTAATCTGTACATATTAAGATACCGCTACAAAAATATCTGCACTCTTATCCTTTACACCCTGTCTGTTATCCATCATAAAGTAATTCCTATTGTCTTCTCATTTAAGCCGTGCTGGGTATCCAAACCATTCTGACATGCCCTGCGGGACACTACTTCTAAGCGTGTGAATGCCGCCGCTGTTATCCAGTGGGGATTGACAATGAGCTCCATCCTCACTCGTAGAGTCTGTGATTCTCGATTTATCTCCCAGCGAATAACTACCTGTAGGTGTTGCGAGTTCCGTATTCATGAGAGTGTATGTTGCGTCTGTCATCTTGACTGATGGCCCAAATCGCGGGACAGTAAACCACAACTGTGTCTCGTTCTGCTAGTACAAAATCTTTTGACTGACTGAATGAATGAATTCTTATACTCATTACTGTACGTGGTAACGATTTATGAAATCGTACGTTGTTGCCTTCGGGAAAATGATATTGGAGGTTACCCAAATACACTCCTGGAAATGGAAAAAAGAACACATTGACACCGGTGTGTCAGACCCACCATACTTGCTCCGGACATTGCGAGAGGGCTGTACAAGCAATGATCACACGCACGGCACATCGGACACACCAGGAACCGCGGTGTTGGCCGTCGAATGGCGCTAGCTGCGCAGCATTTGTGCACCGCCGCCGTCAGTGTCAGCCAGTTTGCCGTGGCATACGGAGCTCCATGATGCTGAATGATACACTCCCGGAAATTGAAATAAGAACACCGTGAATTCATTGTCCCAGGAAGGGGAAACTTTATTGACACATTCCTGGGGTCAGATACATCACATGATCACACTGACAGAACCACAGGCACATAGACACAGGCAACAGAGCATGCACAATGTCGCCACTAGTACAGTGTATATCCACCTTTCGCAGCAATGCAGGCTGCTATTCTCCCATGGAGACGATCGTAGAGATGCTGGATGTAGTCCTGTGGAACGGCTTGCCATGCCATTTCCACCTGGCGCCTCAGTTGGACCAGCGTTCGTGCTGGACGTGCAGACCGCGTGAGACGATGCTTCATCCAGTCCCAAACATGCTCAATGGGGGACAGATCCGGAGATCTTGCTGGCCAGGGTAGTTGACTTACACCTTCTAGAGCACGTTGGGTGGCACGGGATACATGCGGACGTGCATTGTCCTGTTGGAACAGCAAGTTCCCTTGCCGGTCTAGGAATGGTAGAACGATGGGTTCGATGACGGTTTGGATGTACCGTGCACTATTCAGTGTCCCCTCGACGATCACCAGTGGTGTACGGCCAGTGTTGGAGATTGCTCCCCACACCATGATGCCGGGTGTTGGCCCTGTGTGCCTCGGTCGAATGCAGTCCTGATTGTGGCGCTCACCTGCACGGCGCCAAACACGTATACGACCATCATTGGCACCAAGCCAGAAGCGACTCTCATCGCTGAAGACGACACGTCTCCATTCGTTCCTCCATTCACGCCTGCCGCGACACCACTGGAGGCGGGCTGCACGATGTTGGGGCGTGAGCGGAAGACGGCCTAACGGTGTGCGGGACCGTAGCCCAGCTTCATGGAGACGGTTGCGAATGGTCCTCGCCGATACCCCAGGAGCAACAGTGTCCCTAATTTGCTGGGAAGTGGCGGTGCGGTCCCCTACGGCACTGCGTAGGATCCTACGGTCTTGGCGTGCATCCGTGCGTCGCTGCGGTCCGGTCCCAGGTCGACGGGCACGTGCACCTTCCGCCGACCACTGGCGACAACATCGATGTACTGTGGAGACCTCACGCCCCACGTGTTGAGCAATTCGGCGGTACGTCCACCCGGCCTCCCGCATGCCCACTATATGCCCTCGCTCAAAGTCCGTCAACTGCACATACGGTTCACGTCCACGCTGTCGCGGCATGCTACCAGTGTTAAAGACTGTGATGGAGCACCGTATGCCACGGCAAAGTGGCTGACACTGACGGCGGCGGTGCACAAATGCTGCGCAGCTAGCGCCATTCGACGGCCAACACCGCGGTTCCTGGTGTGTCCGATGTGCCGTGCGTGTGATCATTGCTTGTACAGCCCTCTCGCAGTGTCCGGAGCAAGTATGGTGGGTCTGACACACCGGTGTCAATGTGTTCTTTTTTCCATTTCCAGGAGTGTAGTATGCGGACACCTATTAGTGGGCATTAATGTGAGGTGTGTCCATCCTTCGCCATTATGACGGCTACAACTCTGCTGCGGACACTTTCAATGAGTTGCCTGAATGTCTATGGAGGAATGACAGCCCGTTCCTCATCGGGAGCCGAAAGCAGAGCAGGTAGCGATGGCGAAAGCTGGGGTCTGCAGCGAAGTTAGTTATTTTTACAATTACTATTTGATTTATTTATTGCATAACGAATGTTCAGTTATTGCGCCAGAAGAAAGAATCTCAAACGAATCACACACACACACACACACACACACACACACACATAGGGGAAGGTGGGGCATTACCTGGTAGCAGGACACAACGGGAAAGTGGTGTATTGTGTCAAAATCCTCTAGAACATTCACATCACGTGGCTATCTGCTACCACACGACAGTTTTTCCGCCATTCCTTACGTGTGTCTGTGTTATTTTGACCACTGCCTAGTATTCTGCAATTGTTTTACAACTGGTCAGCATTGTTTCATCCCGAGTAGATAGGAATGATGTAAATGTAGATAACATGTATCATGATTTCCAAGTGGGCCTTATGAACTTCGTATTCCATCACATTATTTCAATTATTTGAATTACGTTTGCTGTCAAGAACCTATAACTGTAAAAATGTGCTTATGAAGCAAAACGGGTGGGGCAAAATGGTGTAGTATACCGTTCTGACCCACTTCGTATTTGATTACATTTTAATTATTCTGATCAATTTTTCCCGATATATGTCCCAGAATGGTAAGAACATATAAAAGGAAGACGCAAACGCAACAGTGGTGCAGTGTATCAATGGGAGACGCAGTTCAGGCTGTTGTGAATGGCTCTATAGGATAGCAAAAGGCGGCTGTTCAATTTAACGTGCTCCAAACAACTTCACAAAGTCACTTTAAGAAAAAGATGGAGAGTCCGGAGTACAAAGTTCATAAAAATGGGACGTTTTGCATGTATTTTTAATGAGGAGCAGGTAGAAGAACTTATATAGTATCTGATGAAAATGGAAGCTCAGCTGTTTGGACTTTTTCTTGATGAGTTGCGTGAACTTGCATTCCAGTTAGCCGAGCGTAATAACCTCACTCATGCATTACACGGAGTAAAAGCAAGTACAGCTTTGGCAGGAGGTTTGTGTTAAGACATCCAAATTTAAACCTAAGAGACCTGAAGTTACATCGGCAGCTCTTACAATGGGATTCAACAAGATGGCAGTAGAACCGTTTTATGACCTTCGTTGCTAGGTAGTAGACACTTACAAGCTCACCCATGAAAGGAACTTCAACTGTGACGAAACCGCACTAACTATAAATCCCGAAGTCCATTCAAAGCTAACAGTAAGAAATGGACGTCGGCAGGTTGGAAAGATAATACCAGCCGAGAGGTGAGAAACGGTGACAGCTGAAATTTGTGTTTCTGCTGCTGTAACGTCTATCCCACCTATGTCGATCTTTCCGAGAAAACGGATGCGACGGGAATTCCAAACTTTACTTCCTCCTGGCATTTCTGCTGATTAATTAACTTTTTATAGTGTCGTTCTGAAAGTACATTTCGTTCACAGGAGTGACAAAAGAAAGACCAGTTGTTGCTTCTACTGGATCGACACTCGACGCACACAAAGAGTTTGACTGTGATTGACTAGCGCGGGAGCCATTGGACGTATCATTTATGAAACCGTTGAGCAAGCAATTCGAGGACCAAGTACGAAAATGGCTAAGATCTAATCCTAGAAAAGTTGGGACATTCCAGATGATTTGTCTGTTTATAGCAGCTTATGTGCAAGGTGCAACAATGACCACTACTGTGAGTGGGTTCCGACGACCTGGTATCTGGTCTGTCGATAGAAACTTGTTCAGTAATGCAAATATACTTTCATCTGCAACGACTGGTGTTCAGATACCCAACGTAACTGGAGAACCACCCTCAGTTTCAACTAGCAAGACCCTTCGACTTTATCATCTGGTGACAATATTAGAGACTTGTAATCCTGCAGTAATTTCCAGGGTGCAAGCCCAGAAAAAGTATCAAACGAATATGAAGAACCACCATCTTAACGTCATCCTCGCACAAGAAGGAATTACGAGATGCTCAAATGGGAAGCACTCTAAGAAAAGTGTCAAACTTTGCTTGGATTTACCTTAAAAGTGTTCCAAACTTGCAGGATAAAAAACAAAATGCTCTTTTAAGCACGGCAAAAGAATTGGTTTCGCTCGCCCTACAGGCTTAAAATCATGTGACAATGGGAACTGCTTTTCAGTTTACATTTTCTTGTAAGACATGTTTGACATTTAACTAAGAAAAGAAATAGGTACTCTGTTGTCCCCACATGTGGGAAGAACGGAGCAGAAAACGGTTTCGTGATAACTGATTAATTTCATGAGCTGCAAGGGCTAAATGTTGACTGTAGACATATTTTGTACTTCCCTTCAACTAACGTTTGGGCGTCGAGAGTTGTTATAGAGATGACAAGGAAACGATTTTCTATTTAGTTACCACGCAGTGCATTTTTTGTGATAATTTTGTATTTCTTCTTGCAATAATTACACTATTATGACTGACCAATTATTACGAAACGTTTCAAGAATTACATTCTCATTTTTATATCCCTAATGTAATTGAAAATCTGTGGTCATGTTCTCGTCAGTACTGTACAGGGCTTTAAATGTGGTCTGTTTTTTTTGTTTTTTTTTTCTCCTGCCAATTATTGTGTTATTGAGTGCAATGTTATACTGGCCAAGAAATTCATCAGCCCGTCAGAGAAATTTGACAGGAGCTATGTGTGTATAGGTCTAGATACAATATTAATACTGGTATTTATTTTGTGGACTAGAAGCGCCAGTTAAGCTCTAGCATGCCTAATTATTTCAGTCTTCAAAGTAAGCAGTTCGTTGGCTAACAGTTTCAAATATTTCAGAGTATTTCCATTGCACCTGAGTTCTGTAGGTCCAGGATAGCGACAGGAATAGGACTTCAATCACACCTTAGATGCTTCCTAGAAACCACTGACTACATGAGTAAATCTGCAACGTCGTTTAGGGTGGACTAAATAGCACTATAGAGCAGTTTAAGACGGTTTTGTACAGTGTTGGAAGGCCATATATGATTTGTTACAAATCTCTTTGAAATTCGAAGGAAGCAGAGATGAAGTACAGGAAACGAAGGGGTATTTTTTAACTGTACGGAAACCATACTGCAGTTATAAGATTCGATGGGTATGAAAGGTAAGCAGAGGTCAAGAAGAGAGTGAGACAACGTTTAAAGCCCACCCATGATATTATTCAGTCCGTACATTCAACAAGGAGTAAAGGAAACCACAGAGGAATTTGAAAGGGGAATTAAAGTTCAATGAGAAAATATAAAATTTTCAGGTATGCTAATGACTTCGTAATTCTGCGATACGCCTAAGGACTAGGTAGATCAGTTGAATGGAATGGATAGTGCACTGAAACGAGATTATAAGATTCTGAGTTACTGAGCCAGAAGGAAGAATAGCAAAGGAATCACACTCACACATCCACAACAGGCGCGCACACACGCGCACACTGACATAAAGCAAGACAAAGATAATCGAGTGTACTCGAATTAAATCACGTGAAACAAATGAAATTAAATCTGGAATTGAGACAGCAGAAGTAGTAGGTAGTTTCCGCCATTTAGGCAGAAAAATAAATGGCCGAAGAAGAGGGGATATAAAATGCAGACTAATAGCAGCAAGAAATGCGCTTATGAAACAGATATAGGGGTGTCCAGTTGCCCCTACTGTTGTTTATGTAACCCGCAATGTTATATTTGGCCTTAATTAACCACACTCGAGTGTTTCATTTTCTCTGGCTTGTACACGCAAACTATTAGTCTTACACGCTTTTTTTGTAGGAAATTAAATGTTGTTAAATTTTTGTAGCAGGATACTTTAACGCTGGAAGCCACAGTTTTCGAGTTATTTAAGAAAAGCTTACAAAAGTGACCATCTAACGCATCGTGGCCCCCACCCTCGTCTCTCACCAGTCAGAATTTCTAGTATGTTGTTTGTGGCACTCCTTCCTACCGCTGTACAAAAATTTCGGACTACACAAACTATTTCCGATGTTCGACATTTTTTGGTCTCTATTGATTGGGCTGTTACGGCACCAGCATAGTCGGCTATTTCTTTAACATTATTAATTTAAATGTGTCCGTGAGGGTAATGGAGGAAAAACGACTTTTGTAAACGCTACACTTAAATTAATTACGTTGACAATTCGATCCAAACTAAACCCTTATAAGCACAGTAGTTTCGTAATTAGAAGGCCTGACGAAGACGACGATGTAGTAGTTAATTTTATGCTGTGAAAATTTACAAAATTACTGCGTGAAATTCGCACAAACATAAATTTTACAGATTTGTAAATGCTCGACTACGCCAGTGGCGTAATAAGGTCAGTCAGTGAAGACCAAAAAAGGTCGAATGTAGGAAATACTGCGTGCGGTCGCATATTTTTGTACAGTAATCAGAGGGAGTGCCGTGAACAACATACTAGAAAGCAAAAATGATACAAGTATAGTATTTGTGGGAGTGTTACGTGTTATAGTCATCAGTGTTTCTAATGACCTAATAAATTATTAACTCTTCCTTGTTTTGTGAACAGAATGTCCAGGAGAAATAAAGAACGACCTTTTTTGACTCTTTATGCAAGGCAGGCTATTGTCGTTGAGATATTCGTTATTTTCGGCACTCTTCCTTTATAAATATTCACAACAATTCCCATTTTTAACGTTTTGATTTTATTGATGTGGTTCAGTCAGATTTTTTTGAATATTTACTCATCAATTGGTATCTTATTACAACTATGGTTGGTGTGGAACAACTTACTAAGCTGTGAACAAATCCTAAAATCTTATTTTCTATGATGCTCTATTCCATTAGTTGTGTTGTTGTCGGCTCTGTGTGTAGGAACGTATGTTTTTCTACTGCAGATGAAATATTGTCAATCAGATACTTCTTTGTAGCTTCCCACTTTCTGTATGTGAGTGAAATGTATTCTTATGGCACAGCATTACTGCACATCAACAAATAAAGCAAAGAAATAACAACTAAAGTGTACACATACTGCGAGTCAATCTTTTTTATGGTTTGGAATGGCCAAGTTTTCAAAGGTATTTGCACTGTACAACTTCATCATGATGTGTGATTGGAATTAAGAGGTTCTACAAAACAGAAAACAGCATGTCCTTCTCAATGGAGATAAGTCTTCAGACGCAAAAGTGACTTCTTACGTAGCCCAAGGGAGTGTTATGGGACCATTACTTTTCACAGTATATAAATGACCTAGTAGACAATATCGTAAGTTCCATGAGGATTTTCGCAGATGATTCTGTTGTATACAGTGAAGTTACAAAGCTAAAAATCTGTAGAAAAATGCAGGATGGCCTGCAGAGGATCGCCGTTTGGTGCAGTGTAACGTTACACGTATGTGGGCGAGCTATACGGCCGTCTAGAAATGGAAGGAGGTAAGGAAAATTCGTTAAACGGCTGAACGCTAAACGCCGCGGCTGGCCGAGGACGCCCCGAAACTGGTCCAGCAAAGCTACCAGCTCGGCCCTGCCCAGCCCAGGTAAAAAGGCGCAGAGCACTCAGCAGGAAATGGGTAAATCCCAAAAGCATGTGGAAAGCGGTCGCTCGCTTAGCAGAAGAGCCGACGGTGCACCAGAAAAGATGGAGTGTAAGACTGTCTGGAGTACTGCTTCTTACAACTCTTAGAAATTGTATAACAAGTCACAGTTAAATAATGACGCAAATATAAATACATCTGCAGCCTCAAAAAAAAAAAAGGTACAACCATTGAACACAATTACAGCCGATATGAAAAAAAGCAACACAAATTAAAAGTGGCCAGTCACATGTGTTAGCTGACACAACTATTGAAAAGAATGCCCAAATATCCTTCTTTGAACCAAACATAAATAATTGTAATAGCGTATTCACCTATGAACAAACTGTTATTTATATTCATTTGAAATGATCTGAGTGTGACAGAAAGTTTATACTATTTCTTTTATTTAAATATTTTTGTCATAGATTAGTGTGGGAAATGGTCACGCTGAGTCAAAAGCAAGTGTCTATAACGTGAGAACAGTTATTTTTGGTGGGTATGGGTTCAGCTGATGAGAGTTAGACAGTGGCGGAACATTGCTGGAATCAAGCGGACACAGCACTATTTGAGTGAGTGCCTAAGGGAACGATTCTAGACACTTTGGAAGAAGGCAGACTTGCCTGCGGTAAAATGATATGTTCAGTCGTCTAGGTCCGTAGGTGATAGATTCTGGGCGGTGAATGGCCACTACTTTTGAAGGGACTCTAACTCTTGCAAGGTTTGAATATCCTCCAGTGTAGAACTCTTTTTCAATTCCATTACAGGCTTGAGAATGGACTGATTATAAGTTCCCAATCGTTATCTCGTATGTGTTAAAATGTACGTCGTCATTTTGAACTCTGAACTACACTCCTGGAAATGGAGAAAAGAACACATTGACACCGGTGTGACAGACCCACCATACTTGCTCCGGACACTGCGAGAGGGCTGTACAAGCAATGATCACACGCACGGCACAGCGGACACACCAGGAACCGCGGTGTTGGCCGTCGAATGGCGCTAGCTGCGCAGCATTTGTGCACCGCCGCCGTCAGTGTCAGCCAGTTTGCCGTGGCATACGGAGCACCATCGCAGTCTTTAACACTGATAGCATGCCGCGACAGCGTGGACGTGAACCGTATGTGCAGTTGACGGACTTTGAGCGAGGGCGTATAGTGGGCATGCGGGAGGCCGGGTGGACGTACCGCCGAATTGCTCAACACGTGGGGCGTGAGGTCTCCACAGTACATCGATGTTGTCGCCAGTGGTCGGCGGAAGGTGCACGTGCCCGTCGACCTGGGACCGGACCGCAGCGACGCACGGATGCACGCCAAGACCGTAGGATCCTACGCAGTGCCGTAGGGGACCGCACCGCCACTTCCCAGCAAATTAGGGACACTGTTGCTCCTGGGGTATCGGCGAGGACCATTCGCAACCGTCTCCATGAAGCTGGGCTACGGTCCCGCACACCGTTAGGCCGTCTTCCGCTCACGCCCCAACATCGTGCAGCCCGCCTCCAGTGGTGTCGCGACAGGCGTGAATGGAGGGACGAATGGAGACGTGTCGTCTTCAGCGATGAGAGTCGCTTCTGCCTTGGTGCCAATGATGGTCGTATGCGTGTTTGGCGCCGTGCAGGTGAGCGCCACAATCAGGACTGCATACGACCGAGGCACACAGGGCCAACACCCGGCATCATGGTGTGGGGAGCGATCTCCTACACTGGCCGTACACCACTAGTGATCGTCGAGGGGACACTGAATAGTGCACGGTACATCCAAACCGTCATCGAACCCATCGTTCTACCATTCCTAGACCGGCAAGGGAACTTGCTGTTCCAACAGGACAATGCACGTCCGCATGTATCCCGTACCACCCAACGTGCTCTAGAAGGTGTACGTCAACTACCCTGGCCAGCAAGATCTCCGGATCTGTCCCCCATTGAGCATGTTTGGGACTGGATGAAGCGTCGTCTCACGCGGTCTGCACGTCCAGCACGAACGCTGGTCCAACTGAGGCGCCAGGTGGAAATGGCATGGCAAGCCGTTCCACAGGACTACATCCAGCATCTCTACGATCGTCTCCATGGGAGAATAGCAGCCTGCATTGCTGCGAAAGGTGGATATACACTGTACTAGTGCCGACATTGTGCATGCTCTGTTGCCTGTGTCTATGTGCCTGTGGTTCTGTCAGTGTGATCATGTGATGTATCTGACCCCAGGAATGTGTCAATAAAGTTTCCCCATCCTGGGACAATGAGTTCACGGTGTTCTTATTTCAATTTCCAGGAGTGTATTTTAAGCTAGTGAATATTTCGTCTATTTTGATCACTAAATGGACTTAGTTTTCAAGGGTCTTGAATGAGTGTTTAGCTTGGGGATTCTGCTACCGTTCTCGTAATGCTCTCAACGCCACTTTACAGCACTTAATAAGGTTATCATTCTGTCTGCAATATATATGGTTACCGTAGGACAACTTTCCGATTACTGAGATTTACTTTCTTGGATAAACATTATTCTCTAGTGTCATATACATCCATTACAAACTTTAGAATAGAACCGTTATTATTAATTATTCGTTTATCTTTTATTTAATTCTGTTTATTTTGTTGTTTCGCAATTATAGCCAATGCATTGACTATTTGTTTGCAGGATCACAGTTACGGATTATTATTTGCAACGAGCTAGCTGCTGGGGTGGAAGCTCGACCCTACGACATTATCGAGCTATGATTTGCGAACAGTATGAGGTAAAGTGGCAATTGGTTTGCTTGTATGGAATGCTGTTTAGAGAGCTACTTCCTAGCAGAATATCCGTTAGCTAAAGTCAGCCGGCCGCTGTGGCCGAATGGTTATAGGCGCTTCAATCCGGAACCGTGCTGCTGCTACGGTCGCAGGTTCGAATCCTTCCTCGGGCATGGATGTGTGTGATGTCCTTAGGTTAGTTAGGTTTAAGTAGTTCTAAGTCTAGGGGACTGATGAGCTCAGATGTTAAGTTCCATAGTGCTTAGAGCCATTTGAACCATTTTGTGCTAACGTCACAACATGGAGTGCAATTGACCATTAACGTAAACTAATACCGTTGTGGGTACATAGACAGAAAGGTACATTAGTGCATGATTATACGACTGTCACTGACAGCAGTTACTTGCATAAAATATCTAGCTGTATGCGTATGGAGCGATTTAAAGTGGAACGACTACACTGACAGCAGGAATGACAGATGCGAGACCGGGATTCATTGGAATACTTGTCAGTAAATGTAGTCTGTCAACAAATGGGGTAGCTTACGAAATACTCGTCAGTGTGAGATCCCTATCAGATAGATTGTTAGAGGAAATAGAGCAGTGCGTCTCGTTATAGGTTCATTTAGTAAGCACAAAAGCGTCACAGAAATGATCAACTAACTCCAGTGGCAGATGTTGCAAGAGAGATGGTGTGGTCTATTATTAAAGTTCCGAGAGCGTATGTTCCTAGAACAGCCAACAAATATTTTGCTTCCACCTACGTATATCTCGCGAAAGGTCCATGAAGATAACATTAGAAAGATTTGAGCACATACGGATGCTTGTCGACAATCGTTCTTCCTGCGAAACATTCGCTGCTTTAACAGGAAAGGAGGAAGCGACAGTGGTACATACAGTACCTTCCTTCCGCCGCTTACAGCAAGGTGGGGAGTATAGATGTAGATGCAAAAGCGGAACAACTTGCGTCTGGCCAATATCAGGGAACGTAGCGTATAGAACTATGTGTCATCAGAATCTGTACAGCTGGTTATAAACACAGGGCAGAGAGGAACACACCAAATACGCTGCTGGGATATATAAAACGAGTTGGGAATGGTTTCTAACTATAATAATATGTTCCATAAGAGAAACAGATAAGCCTACAGAATGGACGAAAACCCTACACGCATACTGGCATGTCAACTTATTAGCACATATATGCCTAGGTGCGAGTACAATATAGCAGCTTGTTCATCAAAGGCACGGTCGCTCAAGTGTGTTCCCTGTCATATCGTTATTTCGTTTTACAGTTAAAGCTGTTTGTAGTGGAGTGTACAATTATTTGTGTTGCAAAGAGATTTGCAATAAATAATAAACACGGGGTCACTAGATCAGTATATCGTTGGGAAAAAAAACCTAAGTAAATGTGAATTCATCCACGAAAGAGGTATTTTACAACACATTCGTTCGACTGGTTCTTGATCAATGTTTGTCAGAGATCTTCTCGAAGTAGAGTAATAGAGGGTATAGAAAAAACAAACACCGTCCGAATAGGACCTGAAGGCCCAAAGATACCGACCGGCCGCCGTGTCATCTTCAGTCCTTAACTGTCATCGGATGCGGGTATGGAGGGCCATGTGGTCTGTGTTGTGTTGGCTGAAGAGCCAACACCGTGTTACGAGAGGAGGCCGAAATGCACGCGTTTCAGCTCACGCAGGCTGGCGTGAGGTGGAAAGAACTATACTGACGTGAGGTCTGGAACATGACAAGAAATGAGAATTCAGAAAGCGGACGTAATTAGTTTGATACTTAACTTTAATCCATTAATGATGAACGTCGATCTTGACGGTACATGATTCACAATATTGTCTGTTCAGAAGACATAGTAACTGAACATGGCGCCTTGCTAGGTCGTAGCAAATGACGTAGCTGAAGGCTATGCTAAACTGTCGTCTCTGCAAATGAGAGCGTCTGTAGTCAGTGAACCATCGCTAACAAAGTCGGCTGTACAACTCGGGCTAGTGCTAGGGAGTCTCTCTAGACTAGACCTGCCGTGTGGCGGCGCTCGGTCTGCAATCACTGATAGTGGCGACACGCGGGTCCGACGTATACTAACGGACCGCGGCCGATTTAAAGGCTACCACCTAGCAAGTGTGGTGTCTGGCGGTGACACCACGGTCTGCATACTGCTCTCCCAGCCGTTGTCAGTTTTCGTGACCAGTGTCACTACTTCTGAGTCAAGTAGCTCCTCAATTGGCCTCAAGGGCTGAGTTCATCCCGCTTGCCAATAGCTCTCGGCAGACCCAGACGGTGACCCATCCATGTGCTGGACAAGCCCGACAGCGCTTAACTTCGGTGATTTGTCGGGAACCGGCGTTACCACTGCGGCAAGACCTCTGGATCGAGGGTATAGATTTAAAAGAAAAAAAATAGCGGCACGTTTCATTACAAGTGTTTTTAATAAATATGAAAACATACAGAGATGCTTATGAAAATCCAGCGGCAGACGCTACAGGAGAGGATTATCACAGAGAGATTCTGCGACGATAACTATATCTCTCTTTATATTACTTAGTATCATCTGGGATAAATAATGTGTGCAACCGGCTGTATGTACGATGGTGTCTTACGTCTCTAGAGAGCAGTCATATGCTCGTCGCAGTGACTGTTACTTCATTAAAATTAATTAAAATGCGGCAGTATAAGGATAGCGGAAAACAGCTGTCCGCAATGCGCTTATAATTTACCAATACAACTGTTTATTCCACATGCGTATAAGATCTTATAGAATAAGGACAGGTTTATGACCTTTCCCGTTGTCAACCGTTTAGCGCTGAAGTTCAGTTTGCATTATAATATAAAATCAAGTTCTGACCACTCGGAGCTCATCACGGAATACTCACAAGATTGTCCCAGTGTTCAGTGCGTCAAATTCAAATTCAGCTAAACCCATTGTGAAAAATATTCACGATCTACAAACACGAGCTTAAATATTCAGTCCTGAGAGCATGTAACACTGCGCAAAACAAGTTAGCCAACAAAATAAATAACAGCTTTGGTTCACATTCTTATTTCAGTATTACAGAAACGCAAAATGTAAAAAAATGGAGAAATGGAAATGTTGGGTTTTTGAGACTGATCGTCTATGCCGTCGCAGTTGCAGTGAAGTAACTGTAAGACATTCCCAGAATGGTTACAGAAACAAGTTACGCTCGCATATTTTCTCTCCTCTCTTGCAACAAAGCCAGTACTCTCACACCAGTGACTGCGCTGTCAACGAACCGCTAGGTTATAGCCTTTCATCCATCCTCTTGTTAATTTGTAATTTACTGTTATTACAGATAAAGCTACAATGTAATCTAGTCTTCGTACTTATACCAGGGTAAAGCGTAAAGTTCATGGAAGCTTTGACAGGACTGAAAATTTTGTTTTGCTTTGCTGATATACGTTGGACAATAAGTCCCGTGTATATTCAATATGTTTGTTTATAGTAGTTTTTGAAGTCGTCTTTTTGGTTGTATTTCGTTAAAATGCAGAAATGAAATATTAAGTCCGCTCTTGCAAATTCAACAGTTAAAAATTGGCAGCTTAACTCTCACGTTCCCCTACTTATCTTGAAAATGGTCTTCGCGAACAACTTGCCAATGCTGCAACAAAATAAGAAAATATTGAGAAATCATACAATATGACACTGGGATATCGTTTATTAAAAGTCTATAAAACAGCTGAAGCTGGAATTATAAAAGAAGAAACAGTACAGTAATCCTTAAAAGAAAATTTAAATATAAGAAAGCTTTTTGCAATAAGTGTGCTAAATATGTCGATTGTTTACTAAAAGGAAATCCGAAAAGAAATTCTCAGCAACAGCTGGTACACGTTTATGGGAATTCAGCTTATTCTGAACGCCGGTTTGTTCCTGTGGAATAGAAGTTGGTCTACTGGTTCACACCGCAAGAGAAGTTCAGATGAAAACAGCTGTGATGAAGTCAACTGCATCTATTGGGGGCGAGTGTTTTCTTGGATGCCAGTGGGGTTCCTCTTTATGATTACTTGTTCGAGACTTGAAAAACGAAAAAAAAACACAGATTAAGATTACAGCACAATTTCTGGATCAATTGTATTGAAAAAAATCATGAGTCAACAAGTATATCAAAAAAAGAAGGAAAAGTTCGCTATCAGGAAATTGGAGCCATCAAAAAATGAGGGAAAATTGAAGAATTTGAAGAACTAATTATTCGAGCATTCACACTACTCACGCGATTAGGCGTTGCCTAAGTTCCTCTTACAAGGGACGTCTCCTCCCGCTCGAACAGAAATTTGTATTTAAGCTTTTGTACGCATACCCAGCTCACATTTCTAACCACTATAGCGCTTGCCGTCTTGGAGGAGGGGGAGGGGGTTGCTGTTAATATGTCAGTCGATCAGTTACCTCAGCAGGTAGTTGATGTTTGTCAGTGCTGTCACGCATGTACAGTAAAGATGTAAGAAACCATTAATGTTTCAAACGTTTTAAATATTGCGGAATCCAAGTTAAGAGGGCGTTATCCATCGGAGGACGTGTAGGATAGGATGATGACACCTTCACAATGTTCTTGGTGGATCTTATTATGCAGAAACGTGAATATCCGTTTGACTGCTCAACTGAAGTTACATTGGCTGAGAAATTGGATGAAGAAAACGACTTTATAGACGATGACGCGATTGATAGTGTTCAAGATTGTAGTGCTAGTGACAGTGGTGGAAACAGTACTCCTCAAAGAGAAACTAACAGCTTTCGTGCCTTTGAACCTTCACCACAAGAGAAATCCAATACTGTCAATATTTTAATAAGTTTTTTGGAAGAGCGTCTTGAACGTAATTATGATGATTGTCATACACCTTCAAGCAACGTTGCGACCTACAGGTCGTTATTGAAGTGACGTCCATAAATACAAAGCACATCCAAAATCAAAGTAATATATGATTACGTGAAAAGACGCAAGGAACATCAATTTCGCAGAAACTGTGAATCAAAGACCTGGAGATAAAAGAACGTATTCTATACCAATTTGACATAGCAAGGAATGAAGGAAAATGTGTCCATTACCGGTACCTGAAATTTTGGGCAGTGCAAAAGCAAGAGAAATTGAGCAAACAAAATTTAATTTTCCATAGCATATCTCAAGGAAGAATACAGAATATGCCCTAGACACATCACTCATTTCATGGCAGCCGGAGATGCATAAGAAGACCAAGATATTCACCAATATGGGCCCATTTTCCTGAAGCAGTGAACCAGAAAACAGATACAGCGACATTGCTTTCGGAACACTTACCAAAGTTGGTTTAATTATGAACTAACTGTGCGACGCTATCTAAAAAAAAGGAAAAAAACAACAGCTGCATTGGTCCAGTCTGCCCACAATGCAACTCGTAGTTATACAATAGGTGTAGGACTTTGAATGAATGGGCACGTAACAAAAAACTGTATATTTGTCTTCAGGATAAAACTGTCGACCAGAAAGTTAAAAAGGTTATTGAAGACCGTCTTCCACCAAACATACACGTGGAGGCTAGCACAAATGGGAAAATGTCAAAAGACCATTTAGAATCCTTTTTCGTGAATGTTGTTAAGGATAATGTCGCAAAAAACCATAAGTGCATACTACTTTGTGATTCTTTGAGTGGTCGCAAAAATTCGTTTGCTGGTAAAGACACTGAAAGCATGATCATTCCGCCAAAGCCAACAAAGTGCGTACAGCCTTTGGATGTATATTTCTTCCGGCAACATAAAATGTATGCAAGAAGGACCACAGACCCTGTGAGCACTCTCTGCAGTGACTTCGACACGAAATTTGCAAACAGAATTTTCATAATTAAAAAGCATTCTATTATTCATAACAAGCTGTCTGCTGCAGTGTATCAGCCTATGCTTCAATATTCTAGCCAAGCCGCTGGATGCGATACTCCCGCACATGTTGCTGAATTCAAGAATGTGGTTCAAGTGGCATTTGATTATGCAGCTCAAGAATGTGATTTTGAGGATTGTCGAGATATTGCTTTCGTCAAATGGGCCTACTGAGATTCTGCAAGTTACGAGACGCGTTCAATATGTAAAGCCATACTTTTTTTTAGAGCACGTTGGTTTTATTCAGGATTCCAATAGACCATATTATTTCCCGGTGTTTTGGCTACAAGACCCTACTATTCAACATACTCTCCGTTCAATGCAACGGCTTACGCCATCTTACTGGGAGGGGCCTGTGTACCCGCATTGAACTTCTCTACTGGTCGATGTCGGAGCCATCGTCTTGCTGCATCAGTGACCTCCTAATTATCCAAGTACTGATTCCCATGGAGTGCATCTTTCATTGGGCCAAACAGATTGAAATGGCAAGGTGCAACATCCGGGCTTTAGGGTGGATGAGGAAGACCAGTCAAGTAAAGCTTTGTTAGTTGCTCACGGGTGCGTTGACTTATGTGAGCCCTTGCGTAGTCATGAAGAAGAAGAAGTTCGTTTGTATTGTTGTGGCGATGACCACGCTGAAGTTACTTTTCGGCTTCCTGAGGGTAGCACAACACCCTTCCGAGTTGATCGTCGCACCATGAGAAAGGACATCAAACAGAATAACCCCTTCAGAGTCCCAGAACACCGTTGCCATGATTTTACCGTCTGAGAGTGTGGTTTTGAACTTTTTCGTCAGAGGAGAGGTGGTGGGGTGCCACTCCATATATCGCTGTTATGTTTCTGGATCAAACTAATGAACGCCTGTGACGAAGTTCGACAAAAATTTGTACGATCAGCCTTGTAAAGTTCAAGCAATTCGGCACAGATGGTCCTTCGTTGTTCTTTGTGGTCTTCTGTTGGGCAACGAGGAACCCAGCGGCCACACACGTTTGAGTATCCCAACTGGTGTACGAGTTTGTCAACACTACCAACAGAGACGTTCACTTGTGCAGTGAGGTGCTTCATTGTGATCCGTCAATCACATCGAATTAGAGTGTCCTTACGTTCCAACATTGCAGGAGTCACTGCAGTGTGCGTCCGGTCGGCACACGGGAGATCGGACAGATTTGCGCAACCTAGTTGCGATGATGATAGACGCATCGCCCTACGAATCACCGTGCTTTTGTCCACTTCCAGGTCTCCGCAGACATTCTGCAGGCGCCTGCGAATATCTGTGATGCTCTGGTTTCTCTCCAGAAGAAACTCAGTGACAGTCTCTGCTTGGAACGCACCTCCTTTGAAGGCTACGTACAGCGTCGCCACCCGTCGGAACTTCACGAAACTATAGGGGCTGACGGAGGAATATTCCACAATGTCTCACAACAAATTCCGAATTTTTTCAACCAAAATTGGCCGAGAAAAAGTATTTCGTAACTTGTTGAACGCCCCTCGTATTTCATGCATTCTATTGAGGAACCTGATGCACATTTTTAATGTCCGGTAGCGGGAAAACTAAGAGTAACACAATCGAATCCTTTCACCATCCTAATCAAAGTGGTACGTAAGACTTCTAAATACAATTGGAACACCGAATTCTCCCTGGAGGTGAGAGACTTGTCTTGTTAGACCCACAAGTAATAAATTTTGTGGTTGAGAAAAAGATTACTGTCAAATTTATGACATTCGTAGATAGATGCTTTGAGGACCTTGCACTTCAAGAACAGAGACTAATCATTGGGAACACGCTAAATTAAAAGTGGACTCTGTACAAATAATAAGAGTATTTATCATCCAACAATAGCCTTTTAGTGGTAAGATGTGTACGTCCTCGTAGCATGGAGGAGAGCAGACGCCAGGTCTGAGGAGCGGGCAGAACGTGAGCGGCAACACGCGGCCCGCCACGAGGCGTTCCGGGAGCCTCATTATCACAACCGACGCCACGGAAATTCCCAGCAAAACAAGCTCTCAGTCGCTTTTTGCGAGTTCCACGTCAGAGACCCAGCTTCTCGAACGATGACCGCCTGCACCCTGCAATGCAAATTACGTTCTGTGACGCAGCTTTGATATGCGACATCTACCCACGGACAACAATTCTCCTTTTAGTCGACGAACGCAGTTGCAGCCTTCTCTACTGATAGCTGAAGTAAATCTAAGCGTACGGGCACAGTTGATGGAACGAGTCTATGAATTCTCCGCGTTTTGCACAGCTCTACGAAATCTTTCTTAACATTTTCGAACGGGCACACCATCTGTTTCCATTACAATTAAAGTGCCATGTTATTAGATTATATTATAAGGTGTTGAACCAAAATAGATTAAGTAATTACACGGATCTACGGAGGTAATGCAAACGACTCATAACCAAATTTTTTCTAAGTTCACTCATGATAAATCTTCCGCTGACTTTTCGAGGAAACTGAAAATTTCTCATGATTAAATCTTTTTCTGTTCGGTTCAACTTCTATCCAGAATTCCAAATTAGGTTTATTGTGGGATCCTTAAATTATTTCAGGCGAATGTTGAGCTCTGAATGAGGTCCGAACGAGTTATTCATTCGTCTTCATTGGACTTGCCGGCAATGAGACCTCAGTCACTAACCCTCCTTTATTTTTATCTCTATTAAATGACATGACTGTGTATGAAGAGTTTTGTCTGTTTTCTGTTGCAAAATCTCTAAAGTATTGCCTCTGTGCAATGATGGCTTTTCTCAAATCAATAGAATGGATAGATGTAGTGTGTGTGGTGGCTTTAGGTCTCGTAGATAAGAACAGACTGATGTCTTATATGAAATGAAAATTAAAATACCTGTAGCCGTCTCTTTTGCATTTAATTTATTTACACAACCAATTTCGATGTTCCATTACCCCATCTTCAGGCACCTTTACCAACGTAAATAGAGAGGAATCCAATCTCGTGTGCAGTAATAAAAGGAGCCAATATTAAATAACCGCTGTCCGCAGATCTCTGATTTACACGATACTGTCCCTTCATTCACCAACCGACGACTACCAGGACAACATTCACACAATTGGCTGCATGAATAAATTAAATGCAAAAATAGACGGCTACACGTGTTTTGGTTTTCATTAAATACTGAACAGCATAAGTCATTGTAAGCATCTGTTACAAGAACGAAGTTACAAACATCTGAAGTCTCGTACAGGTAACAATGCAAAAACTGGTCAGCGACCGCCACATCTAGAAAAGCGAATATTATTTGGATTTTATACAAAAGTAGTACTCTCAGTATTCTTCATTTATTTACAGAAAGATATAAAACATATTTTCCAAATGGGATAGGCGATTAGTACAGAATGTAGGATGCCCGCCCCTCCAGTGCAAAAAAGCTAGGTACTCAACTGTAGTTTGGCTTGTTTTCATATTTTTACCCTAAGAGGCACATTCTCTGGGTCGGCAGCTAAGTTCAAAAATGGTTCAAATGGCTCATAGCACTATGGGACTTAACTTCTAAGGTCATCAGTCCCCTAGAACTTAGAACTACTTAAACCTAACTAACCTAAGGACATCACACACATTCATGCCCGAGGCAGGATTCGAACCTGCGACCGTAGCGGCCACGCGGTTCCAGACTGTACGCCTTTAACCGCTTGGCCACACCGGCCGGCGGCAGCTAAGTGCTGTAACACGTGTACCGTGCTACAAAACTCTCCGTTATAACTAAGTACAACTAAGTACAATTAATCTACATCTACATGGTTACTCTGCAATTCACACTTAAGTGCCTGGCAGAGGGTTCATCGAACCATTTTCATACTACTTATCTACCATTCCACTCTCGAATGCCGCGTGGGAAAAAGAAACGCCTAAATCTTTCCGTTCGAGCTCCGATTTCTCTCATTTTATTGTGATGATCATTTCTCCCTACGTAGGTGGGTGTCAACAAAATACTTTCGTATTCGGAAGAGAACGTTGGTGATTGAAATTTCGTAAATAGATCTTGCCACAAAAAATTGCGCCTTTGTTTCAGTGACTGCCACCCCAAATCGCCTATCATAACAGTGACACTCATCCCTATTGCGTAATAACACGAAACAGGCTGGCCTTATTTGCATTTTTTTGATGTCCTCCGTCAATCCTACCTGATAAGGATAAAGTGTTCTGCCAGCAAAGCGCAGACTTTGATGCGCCTTCCCCACGATATTACCTATGTGGTCTTTCCAATTTAAGTTGCTCGTAATTTTAATTCCTGGGTATTTAATCGAATTGATAGCCCTTAGATTTGTGCGATTTATCGTATACCCAAAATTTATAGGCTTTCTTTTAGTACACATGTGGATGGCCTCGCACTTTTCTTTATTTAGTGCCAATTGCCACTTTTCACACCATACAGAAATTCTCTCTAAATCACTTTGTAAGTGGAATTGATCGTCTGATGATTTTACTAGACGGTAAATTACAGCATCATCTGCAAACTGTCTAAGGGGGCTGCTCAGATTATCACCTGGATCATTTATGTAAATCAGGAACAGCAGGGGGCCAACGACACTACCTTTCGGAACGCCAGATATCTATCACTTCTGTTCTACTCGATGATTTACCGTCCATCACTACTAACTGCGATCTCTCTGGTAGGAAATCACGAATCCAGTTACACAACTGAGACGATACTCCATATGGACGCAATTTGATTAATAGTCGCTTGTGAGGAACGGTATCAAAAGCCTTCTGGTCATATAGCAATATGGAATCGATCTGAGATCCACAAGCTGCGACATCGTCGCGAAAAAAACACAGTGACCCGTATATGTAATAAGTTTCCTTTAATTTATGTCTATGGTCACAATCTTTTCTGGTTAACAGATTACCGGTTTCGGTCTTTAATGACCATCATCAGATCTGCAGCAAAAATGCGACAAATATAAATACACTCGCAAACTGTATACAGCTTGAGAACAATGCACAGAACATATTGAAAAGTAGTACTGACAAAATTTACATTTGTGCGCTTTAAATGTGAAGAGGCATACCTGTCTCATAAAATCAAAGTCCTAATGCACTGCAGCCATAGTGGCATAGTCAACTGTTAAATGCGGAATCAGCACCAGCATCGTCAAATACATATAAATCACATCACATGCACGAGTCATGTTGTCAGTAAAACTACTGTTTAAAACTAGCTGCCGTACAGTAGCCACAAGATGTTTGTGTAGTAAGTTGACCAGATGTCGCTAATGTCACCATACACTATTTTTCAATAATTAATTGAAACAACGAAAATAAAAGGGGGGATACAATAGTTAAAATCTGTAAGAAGCATATAAAGTATAAAAAGTGTTACAGTAGTAAAAAGCAATAAAAAGAACACGACAAAAGTAATATTGTTAAAAAGACTAAGAGTTAAAAAACAGTGGTTGACATATGCTCTAGGGCAAATATTCTAGGCAATAACATAAATATTAAACACCGTTGATATTGCAACGGGTAATATAAACAACATAAAACAAATCGCTAAAGGAACCAAAAATGAAAGGAAATATAGTTCTGCACATAATCAGCGCCCTCTGTTAGCGCTAACTCTAGAATTCCGCACAGGCGGGAAGTGGTTGGAGGAACGTGACCGGTAGAGGGCCCCTCGTACCCTGCGGTACTTCGTTGCAAGAAAAGAATGATAAAATTCCATAACAGTGGATGATTTACATTATCTGATTAATGCAGTCAATGAAATGAATAAAGAAGGAACAAGAACCTACTAGAGTCATGTGTAAAACGTATGATATGAGATCCTTTGTCGACAGCACTTATTACTTCATGTGTTGCACAAGAACGATATTTTCTGAATCTGTGTTGGTTATGTATCAATAAGTCATTTTCTTCAAGGTGGTTCATAATGTACGAGTACAGTATACGCCCCAGAATCCTACTGCAAACTGAGGTCAGTGATATGGGTCTGTAATTCATTGGGTTACTCCTTTCTTGAATATTAGTGTCACCAGTGCTACTTTCCAGTCTTTATGAACAGATCTTTCGTCAAGTGAGTGGTTGTATGGTAACGCCATTGACTATTTTTTGCCACTGGTGTACTTTACATACGACCAGAATCTCTTTGGGTTTTCTACCATTTTTTGAGACAATATTTCATTGTGGAAACTATTAAAAGCATCCCGCATTGACGTCCGCACTAAATTTCGAGCTTCTGTGAAACTTAACCAGTCTTGGGGATTTTGCGTTCTTCTGAATTTGGTATGCCTTTTTCGTTGTTTCTGCAACAGTGTTCTGACGTGTTTTGTGTACCATGGTGGATCAGTCCCGTCTCTTATTAACTTATGCGGTATGAATCTATCTATGCGCCGATGTTTTGACCAGAAATTAAAGGTCAGTTGCCATGTCAGGTAAAACTGCAAGTAACCTATATACACAGTGGAAGGATACCCTGTCTCTAGCTAAACTTTGGTTCGAAGTTACTATTTTTTTGAGCGTTACGGGAAGATTAATACTTGATGATGTTAGAACTCAAATGGTTCAAATGGTTCTAAGCACTATGGGACTTAACATCTGAGGTCATCAGTCCCCTAGACTTAGATCTACTTAAACCTAAATAACCTAAGGACATCATGCACATCCATGCCCGAGGCAGGATTCGAACCTGCGACCGTAGCAGCAGCGCGGTTCCGGACCGAAGCGATGTTAGACCTCTTCAGTTTAGTTCAATATTAATTAAAGCAATAATAAATGACAATTTGAAACCTTCCAAAATTAAAGCAGAGTAGTGTAACGTGGCATTTTGTTGTACGCTGTGTATAAAGTTTGTGTCTGTAAAAACCTGGAACGATAAGTCACGTATAATGAGCTTGCTATTGGATTTTTAATATTTTTGAACTTTTAAGTCTTAAATTCTTAATGTTTATTTGCAAATGAATTTTTATATACGTTCTTATAATCTAAACTGACTACAATGAAATTTTAGTGAGAAAATCTGCTACATGTATCCTTTAATGTTGATTATTGGAATTCCCGAGCCTTCATCTTGTACAGTCTTCTGCTCTGTGTTACCATTCAGATGGTGAACTAATTTTAAGTGCATAGATTTTTTCTTGACGTTGATTCGTAGGTAAGTTATTAAATTAAATGACTGACCTACAATTATTCCGTTTGGGTTATCACTTATTATTTCCAATTTGTTTTGGGCACAATTGTTATCTAATAACATTGACTGAACCACATTGTTTCACCATGGGCGTTATTTTGTTAAAAAGAAATTTGTTCGATAACTTTCTTATTAAATTCTTCCTCCGCACTTATGCCCTCATTATTCTGTCTAAAACTATCAATTATCACAATATTTGTACAGCAGTCCCACATCATTCGCCGCCGTCACTCTGAAGTCTACCAGTCTCGCCACTGCGTTCCGTTGTGAGGCTACTGTAGCCGCTCTGGCGTCCACTTCCAGCGGTTTAGCGTCTCTGCATCGCACGCTATGCTTTTCACCACCTTGCACCACATGGTTTCATATTATTTGCCGACGAATAAAATATTCCTCCAAACAATTTCCTTTTCTTAAAGATGGTTTTTCCAATCAAATTTCTATATAAACATGGGGTTAAGCCCACGGTGGATTTATTTACCTACACAACAATTTTATTTATTCGTCAAATAATCAGAGATGTGGGGTGACATCGAGGGGTTCAAAAGATATGCACGCCTTCCAGTAGTTGAACAAGGCGATTGTATCTCACCAATATTCCTCAGTATAGAGTTTCATAAGATTGTCTGGGAATGGGAAAAAGAAGCTAGTGGAGAACACCAAAACAATCCAAGCCAAGATAAGGACGATTTGACGTGAAATACAACGCTTTGGACGATTATACTGCATTAATGAAAAAAGGTTATATGCAAAGAAGATGAGAGGAACTCTTCATGAAATAGTTGCTAAAACAGAACTATAAGTATTGTACCAAAAAGCAAACCTCAGAAAACATCATTCTCTTGCTATAACTGCCAATATGGGTTCTGGAAGACTCAAGATAAAGCAGGACATTGTTAAACATATGGCGGACATCTGAAAATGGATGACTTCTACAAAACCTCCGACGCGACAAACAAAATTCCAAACTAAGACAGTGATGTCAAACGATCAAAGGCAGGCAGTCAGGCAGGGTATAAGTAAGTCTTAAGTACAAAAAGACGTATTATAGTATTAATTTACATTCTGAACAAATTATTGTTATTAATATTTATATTTTTATTATTATTATTATTCCTATTATTAACAGTAGTAATAACAGTAACGTGTTCAAAATGAACCACTTTCAGAAACCGTTGCAGTTAGAGACCACTCCCCCCTCTTTCCATCTCTGCTCCTCACACTTTTGTCCATCTGTTCATCACACGTTCTTTAAGTACATTTTTGTCGAAGTCCACTCCCTCTTCACCTCCTCCAGCCCCCTACCTCATTCCACCCCCTCCACACCACTCTGTCCATCCTTCTCCACCTTCCCCTCTCTTGGCCCACCAACCACTCCCCCACTCTCTGTTCATCTCCTCGTGCCCCACAATCTCTGTCCATCTCCTCCTCCCCCAATTCACTGTCAATATCTCCCTCCCATTCTCTCTATCTCCCCTTCCCCAATATCTATGTCCATCCCTCCTTACCCCTCTCTGTCCAGCCATCTCGTCCTGTCCCCTTCTCTCTCCACACTATCACCACTACCCCAGAAACAGATTGTTGATTATTATCCTCCAGTATTTCTTTTCTGATAGTGAGTAATACGTGTACCAAATTTTGTTGAAAACGAACCAGTGACTTAGAAGGAGCTTTATACCGATGATTTTTCTCCCATACATACATACCACATACATTTCACATAGACTGAACATATTTCACAGATATTTGTACACATAGTTCGCCTGTATCTCTTACGAATTTCGCCATGCAGTTTCGTTTTCACGAAGCTCAATGTTTACGACGTAATACCTCCTGCACTACGTGTTGTACAATGATATAATTTTGCAGATAAATTCAGTAGTATATATGGACACCCTCTGTGAATTGTGTTGTGAATAGAACTAGTAACAAGTTAAAACATCAGGGACATTGTGGTAGAGTTTTACGGATTTCGGTGTTTATGACGCCATGTTTCCTGAATTATGTGGCGTATAATAATGTATTTTTGCAGATACATTTAGTGCTGTATGTGAATACTGTCTGCAAAATTTGTTGCTAATACATTTACTAGTAAATAAGTAATAAAATGGAAGGTCATCCCTGATGTAGCAATTAGGGAGAAAAATTCTAGTACAGATTTGCAATTTTGCGTGAAGTTTGTTCTAAGTCTCGAAGTGCTCTCATTCTCAAATAATTGGTGAATATACAATGGCTATTAGTGCATCGTGAGCTATGCTTCATTTTTACCCCTGTGCCCACCCCTTTGAGATGTAGGTGGTTCTTATCTGCATTGTGGTTCTATCCAGACAGTATATGTTGTGTGTACCAGGTTTGGTTGAATTTGATCAAGTGGTTTAGGGTGAGATGTGTGACATACATACACACACAGAAGCATACATACATATAGTTGTATAATATGTACAGATATCATGTTGTATTTAAAAGATTGTTGTTGTTGTTGTTCTTGTTATTGTTGTGATCTTTATTTCGAAGACTGGTTTGATACAGCCTTCACGTTTGTCTATCCTGTGCAAGCCGCTTGATGACTGTGTAGTTACTGCAACCTACGTATATCGATCTGAACATCTTTAAGTCAAGCCTTGGCTTCTCTTAGCAATTTCTCACCTCCTTCCCCCTTCCCTTAGTACCAATTACAAACAGAAGAGTTCTTGATGTCTGAGATGTGCCCTGTCAACCTATCCGTTCTTACAGTCACGTTTTTCAGAACTTCCTTTTATCCCAAATTAGTTTCAGTATCTCCTCATTTGTTAGTCGATGTATCGAGCCAATTTTCAGTAGTCTTCTGTAGTACCACATTTCAAAAGCCATAATTACCTCCTTGTCTTAGCTGTATATCGTCCACGTTTCACTTTCGAACAAGACATATATCTGCAGAGAAGACTTCCAACATTTAATTTTGTGTTCATTGTTAACAAGTCTCTCTTCTTCAGAAAGAACAACTTAAATTGGAAGGAGCACATCGAAAATGTTGTGGGGAAGGCTAACCAAAGACTGCGTTTTATTAGCAGGACACTTAGATAATGTAACAGATCTACTAAGGAGACTGCCTGCACTACGCTTGTCCGTCTTCTTTTAGAATACTGCTGCGCGATGTGGGATCCTTACCAGACAGGATTGACGGAAAACATCGAAAAAGTTCAAAGAAGGGCAGCACATTTTGTCTTATTGCGAAATAGGAAAGAGAGTGTCACTGAAATGATAAAGAATTTGTGATGGACATCATTAAAACAAAGGCGTCTTTCGTTGCGGCGGAATCTTTTCACGAAATTCCAATCACCAGCTTTCTCCTCCGAATGCGAAAATATTTTGTTGACACCAAGTTACATAGGGAGAAACGATCACCATGACAAAATAAGTGAAATCAGAGCTCGTACGGAAAGATATAGGTGTACGTTCTTTCCGCACGCTTTACGAGATTGGAATAATAGAAAATTGTGAAGGAGGTTCGATTAACCTCCGCCAGGCACTTAAATGTGATTTGCAGAGTACCCATGTAGATGTAGATGTAGATGTAGATGTAGAAATGATTTTTTTGCTGTTGCCAGTCTGCATTTTATATCTTCTCTACTTCGGCCATTATTATTTTGCTGCCCAAAGAGCAAATTTTGTGCACTATTTATAGTGTCTCATTTCCTAATCTAAGTACGTCAACATAGCCCGACTTCATTCGACTGTAGTATATTACCCTAGTTTTACTTTTGTTGATGTTCATCTTACTACCTCTGTTCAAGACACTATTCGTTCCTTTCAATTGTTCGTCCATGTACTCTGCCGTCTTATATAATTACTATGCCATTGGCAAAATGCTACATTTTTATTTCTTTTCTCGAAACTTTAATTCCATTTTCAAAATTTTTCATGCTTTCCTTTACTGCTTACTGAGTGCACACTCTAAATAACATGGTGGATAGGCTACAACCCTGTCTCATTCCTTTCTCAACCACTGTTTCCCTTTCATGTCCTTCTACTTACATAAATTCAGTCTGGTTTTTGGACAAGCTGTAAAAAGCTTTTCACTCCCTGTATTTTATCCAGGCCACCTTCAGAAATTCTAGGTGTGCATTCCTGTCAATACTGCAAAAAGATTTCTCTAAATCTACAAATACTATAACCCTAGCTTTTCCTTTCCTCAACCTATCATCAAAGAGAAGTCGTAGTTTCATGTGTTCCTACATTTCTCCAGAGTAGTGGGGTAATGGGGCTCTGGCTGCACTTTTGAAATCAAATTGATGTGCAAATTAGTTAGATTGAGCAATTTATTACCGCTTTCCCCCAAACCCCACCCTAACCCTCAGATGACGTTATGTATTTTCTCCAGCTGGCACATGGGTATCAGCCCCCTACTCCTCCACATCCCTCCCCCTTCCCCTCCCCCATCTACCCCATTGGCGATCATTTCGAATTTCAACAGTAATTCTGAATTTTCGCTGTAAAATCGAATTTTCGCGCTAAAATTCAATTGTCAAATCAGAGGATGTAATACTAACAGAAACTGTTGATGGAGATATTTATAAAACGGAAATTGTTGATGGAAATCGCTTATAACGGGAGGATAAATGGTATAAATCGAAAAAATTCAGAGGACGGGAAATTGGGAAATTATGTACTGCAGAGGACATAATTTGCATTTCGTAGGACAGGGATACTCTTATTTAACTATTAAGACGCTCCAGGTGCGCTGCCAGGTGCTACACATGGCGCTCGTAATCGCGTATTTAACACATGGCGCACCTTTAAACGTGGTCATGGCTGTCCGTCATGTGTGTGGTGTGTGCAAGTGCTGCGGAACCATGGGACCCCCCCCCCCCCCCCCCTCCAGCCGAGCCGAGTCAGGGATGTCTCATACGACGTTTAGGTATTGGACCACCCACACTACCACATTAGGAGGCAGCCTCCTCCCTGCATTTTGATACTGCTCAGTGGTGCGTGGGGTCAAAGATGTCCCACGGCTAACCAGTGGTCAAAGGCAATCGACAGACGATTGTAATGAGAGCCACCGTTTCCGAGGCGAGCGGCGGTGGGTGCCTACCAAGCTCTCCAGAACGAATTTACAGATTTGTTTTCGAAGGTTAGCGTCTTCTTCCCACAGGTTGTATTTTGAGAGATGCAGCTGACGTTGAAAGTGCCAGGCTATCTGTTCGTCCCAGAATGAACAAAGGGTGTTTTTCTAAAGATAGCAGCTGCCTCCAATTTTCCAACTACATGCAGTCACATGCCAGCAAACAACGGATTTTCTCCAAAGTTCCCTCTATCTGTTTGTCACAGAGTTTCTTGTTCCCTCATAGCAGCATTCTGTTTCTCTGCCATCTGCACCAAGCCTGCTTCATCCTGCTTGAACGAAAAGAAGGAATGTTATAACTTACTGGTATGGCTTCTGAGTTCCTATTATTCCTCTGCAGAATATAGGATGGAGTCTGAAGGTATAAAAAGCCCAACCCCCCCCCCCCCATGAACATCATCAGTCTTGAACAGTGCTTAGGTTGTGTTTGTGTTCTTCCCACAATATGAAACGGTCAGCAAGTAGCAGTGCCAGGGGCATTGGTGATGGGAAATGGCCAAGCTTGGAGCAATTGTCATCCAAGAGTTTACAAAAAATTATGAGTTGAAATTGAATTTTGCCAGTTATAAAATTCCATAGCAAAATATTCAGATTTTTCGAAAGTGTGATATATTTTTGTAACAGCAGTACTCCAAAAGAAGACGGACATGTGTAGTGTAGGCAGCCTTCTTAGTAGATCTGTTACATTTTCTAAGTGTCCTGCCAATACAACGCAGTCTTTGGTTAGCCTTCCCCACAACATTTTCTCTGTGTTCCTTCCAATTTAAGTTGTTCGTAATTGCAATACGTAGGTATTTAGCTGAATTTACGGCTTTTAGATTAGACTGTTTTACCGTGTAACCGAAGTTTAACGAATTCCTTTTAGCACTCATATGGATGAGCTCACACTTTTCGTTATTTAGGGTCAACTGCCAATTTTCGCACCATTCAGATACCTTTTCTAAATCGTTTTGCAATATGTTTTGATCTTCTGATGACTTTACTAGTCGATAAAGGACAGTGTCATCTGCAAACAACCTAAGACGGCTGCTCAGATTGTCTCCCAAATCGCTTATATAGATAAGCAACAGCAAAGGGCCTATAACACTGCTTTGGGGAACGCCAGAAATCACTTCTGTTTTACTCCATGACTTTCCGTCAATTACTACGAACTGTTGGATGGACTCAGGCTTGCCCCATCTTGGCTGCCAGCAATCAGAGCCCAACAGACCGCACTGTCCACACGAGGCTCGAGCACTACCGGCTAATAACTGCCGCCGCTCAGTCGACGTCCAGCATTTGGTAAACAGCAGCCAACTTCTCATTCGACTTTGACCACCAATCATGGTACACAACACAAGAGCCAATAGACAACAGAGGCTACGTTCTCCCTCCACCGCAACAACCTATTAAAATATAGTTCCCTCTCGCTCTTCCATAAGTGACCAATGAAACGAACTATCTTTTTAAAATTATGACGTAATAGCATGCGCATTGAGCAATAATAACAAAATACAAAGGACACTGCGTAGCTAGAACGCACTAGTAGACCCAGAAGGAGGCCGCTGCAACCGTGGCCGAAACATTGGTTTTTCTCCAGCAGCCGTTTTATACATTATGACGCGGTACCACACCCAGAAAACTTTTATCTCGACTGACTCTGGCCGCGAAAGCCTACACAATTAAATTTCGAAGGAGTTATTTAATGTGTTGTGAAGTCATTCATCCAGGTACTATTAGAGATTTCTCATACCAGTTTAAAGTCAAGGATCATAGGATATTCTTAGCCAAACCCAACGCAATACCATTAATTCATAAGAAGAGAGTGGAAGCAGTAACTGAAAAGATGTTAAAAGAGAGTGTCACATAGTTCATAGAATAATCCATTATTAGTTGTAATGAGAAAGATGATGATGTTAGATTTGTATCTAACTCATGAAAAATAAAGACTATGAGGCGTGCTGAAAAGTAAAGCCTTCGAATTTTATATGTGAAAATTCTTGAAGTGTTTCTAATAAAACAAACGTCATTAACATTTTATATCTTCATTCTTCATGTCTGCATATTTATTTCAACAGAGTCACCCTACCGAGAAGACTGTTCCTCCCAATAACAGACTAGTTTGATGATACCATCTTTGTAGAACGTTTGACGATGTTGATGGAGCCACAACCTCACCTCTGCTTATAATGCTCGTACTGCTTCATCAGTGTCAAAGTGAAGTCTGGTTGCAGTATGGAGGATTATCTATGACAGGCCAGAGTTCTCGTGTGGTCTGGCATTGTCATGCTGAAGGAGACGATCCTCGATGTGAGGGCGAGATCTTCGAATTCGAAACTGGATTACAGCACACTGGTTCTCATGTCCCGATATAGTTACATTTCACACTACCAAGTAAAACACAACACTTCGAAGCTCTCTGGCGCCAGAAGATTACAACTTGTGTCAGGGAAGCAAGAAAGTAGTGCAAGTCATATGCATGACAGGTCATACTTCAACCGTTATTGAGAACAGAATAAAAAGTTCGGATGCATTACTTTTCAGCATGCCCTCCCATTATTCTACCTGAAACTGGTGGGTCCTTGACACTGTATGAATTCTTACAAAAATTTCGGGGAGTCAGTGTTCTGTCGTCAGTTGATCTGAGAGCATGTCTTTCATGTCGAAAATATACTGCATTTTTTTGTTATGACTCTTGTTATCAATTCTACGAGGGTCATTCAATAGTCAAAGAGACAAATTAGTCTGGGGAAAAAACTGGTACTAGGGCATGTTATGTACTTTTATGGCTTTAAGTTGGCATCTCTGGGATGAGCCCTGATCAGCTAATGTATCAACATTGTTTTGTTTATAACCTAAAAAATGCATTCCAAGATGGCAGTCCGCTTGAAACGTCCACATTAGTTCAACAACGTTCTGTTATTCGTTTTTTACTTTCTGAAAGTGAGAAACCAGTGAATATATTCTGCAGAATATCTCACGTTTATGGTAAAGGTTGTATGAATCGTGACAATTTTTCTAAGTGGGTAGAGCAGTTCAAAAATGGTCGTGACTCAGTGACTGACGAACACCGTCATGGCCGACCAGTTGCAATTTCAATTCCCTCACTTGAAAATCTAATTGATGTCATTATTCGTGCCGACCGCCATGTGACTGTGGAAATGATAGTTGATAAGGTTCAAGTTAGTGCTGCTACAGTTGATAACATTATCTGTAAAAAGGTGGGTCCCAAAAGAATTGACGCGGCTACACAATGAAACAAGGCTGAGAGTGTGCACAGAGATGAATGAACGTTGTGAAAGAGAAAGTGAGCGCTTCCTCAACAAAATTTTAACTTATGATGAAACTTGGGTTCACTATTATGAGCCAGAATAAAAAAGACAAAGCATGGAGTGGAAGCACACCAACTCACCTGTCAAGAAAAAATTCAAAACCTAAGCATCAGCAGGAAAAGTCATGTTGACGGAGTTTTGGGACGCTGAAGGTCCAGTTTTTTGTGATTATGTCGAAGAGCAGCGTACAGTGAATAGCCAATACTACTCGGATTTGCTTTTAAACAAGGCAAAGCCAGCCATGAGAGAGAGACGTCGTGGATCTCAGAGGACAGGTGTGATTCTCCAACAAGACAACGCACGTCCTCATATTGCTCAACTAACCCGTGAAACCATCGACAAAATGTGCTGGAAGTACTGCCTCATCCGCCTTACAGCCCTGATTTAGCACCTAGTGATTTCACTGAAGGAGGCATTACGTGGGAGGAGGCTCCAGGACAACGAGGACGTGAAAAAGTTTGTGGGAAATTGGTTCAAACATCAAGATGAAGAGTTCTTTGTAGCTGGAAGAGGAAAGCTTGTAGCCCGTTGGTACAAATGAATAAATGTTCAAGGGGATTATGTTGAAAAGGCTGGCCGGTGTTGTCGAGCGGTTCTAGGCGCTTCAGTCTGGAACCGCGCGACTGCTACGGTCGCAGGTTCGAATCCTGCCTCGGGCATGGACGTGTATGATGTCCTTAGGTTAGTTAGTTTTAAGTAGTTCTAAGTTTTGGGGAACTGATGACCTCAAATTTTAAGTCCCATAGTGCTCAGAGCCATTTGAACCATTTTATATTGAAAAAGTATTGTTTTGTAAAAATAACCGCTTTTTTCTCCGGACCAATTTGTCTCTTTAATTATTGAATGACCCTCGTATAAGCTGTCTTACAGACTTAATGTAAGCTCAGGTGATTATGTTAGAGAATTCAGCAGCATTTTTCCTGTTGACTTAAGGAAGTGAATAACGACATACGTTGATGACGTTTTGGTCACAGGAAACAGTTGGAAAAGTCATAGAGGTTCCAGATATGTTTTTGAGTGTCTTTGAAGATTTTAGATTACTGTTAAGATCAGAGTCTGGAAGAAGGCGAGTTACACTTCTTGGATGCATTGTGAATGCATCAGGAATCCAGCCTGATGCAGACAAGACTGAAACTGTTTGTGACTTCCCTGTTCAAATGGTTCAAATGGCTCTGAGCACTATGGGACTTAACTTCTGAGGTCATCAGTACCCTAGAACTTCGAACTTACTTAAACCTAACTAACCTAAGGACATCACACACACCCATGCCCGAGGCAGGATTCGAACCTGCGACCGTAGCGGTCGCGCTGTTCCAGACTGTAACGCCTAGAACCGCTCGGCCACTCCGGCCGGCGACTTCCCTGTTCCTTCAGCTAAAGAGAAAAATCATTCATTTCTAAACTGGCCAACTTTTTATAAACCTTTCATAAATTTATATACGCTGGCTATGCTACATCTCCGTGCACTGCTCCTTAGGATTGGAATGCCCAAGCGAAAACTGAATTTGAAGGTGTAAGACAAGCTCTTGTTAATACTCATCCACTGTCACATTCAGATTTAAATAGAGAATTTCAATTTTCATCAGACTGTTTTAAGGCTGGTCTTGTAGCAGAACTCTTTCAGGGATTCTGAAACTACTGCATTTGCGAGCACTAAGTGTGAACGTAATTGTTCTGTCACTGAGTTGGAAGCTTTCGCTATTCTACGGTGATTTGCCAGATTTCGCCGTAATTTATTTGGTCGGGTGACCAAGGGCTACACAGGCCACAGACCTTTGTCATTTCTGATGGCGCTAAGCTAATGCATGGACCTTCAGCCGGATAAGCATTGTATTTACAAGAGAACTTCAAGTCACGAGTCGTAGCCATGAATACATCGAGATATTACAAATAGTGATCATGCTACATATTATAAGGTATTAGTTCATCCAAAGTGCAATAAGATCTGCGTTGCACGTGTCTTTCCTACAAGAAGAGAAAGACTTACATTTGTAGATTGAATTAGACCGGTTGAAGACCCTAGTTGTGATTTGGTTTCTGTTAACTCATGTTAAAGGCACATTCGCATATTTCGTTGTGCAAATAAAGTTTGTTAACTTCCTAATATTTCCTTAACAGTAGTCATATTGTATTGTTGTTCATTCATGGGTCAAATTTGATACAAAGAAGAATATATTCACTGCATCAATACTGGAGTCGTAGCCGCTGTGAACTCTTAGATTAAACTACAAAAAATTGTAGCAGCTTCAAGGTCGTGATCATTGCAGTGGAAGATACAGCCTTGTAGCTTAAGGACGACAATAAGTTTAAAATGTGTTTCTTGTGTATACAAGCACTAGAGATTTCCCTGTGCTGGGAGTTTCAATTCCTCCGATTGTGTTCCAAGCCCATTGTCGGACCAGTGTGCTATGGGAGCCATTCAATTGGTGAAGTTTCTCCTTCACTGTCTCTCTCTCTCTCTCTCTCTCTGCTGGGTTGGGGATCCTGCAATGGTTGGAAGTTTAGCCGATGGGATAGATGGTTGCCTCAGGCAGACAGTATTCTATTGTCTGCAAAGCAGAATCATTAGGACCGTCAGATAGAATGAAATCTACACGGCCTGAAAGGTTGGGACCTGTCAGCTTCTGTGGTTGACACTTCCATTTTGGATTGCTTGCCACAGGAGATTCCGGAGGATCATTTGTGGTAGCGGCAGTGGCAATTAAGAGAGCCGCATCTGAAGGTTATGCTCTCTCGAATTGGTCAGTGCATGTAGTTCCGGGTAAGTGTGGCAGATGTGGTGTCACCGCCAGACACCACACTTGCTAGGTGGTAGCCTTTAAATCGGCCGCGGTCCGTTAGTATACGTCGGACCCGCGTGTCGCCATTGTCAGTGATTGCAGACCGAGCGCCACCACACGGCAGGTCTAAAGAGACGTTCTAGCATTCGCCCAGTTTGTACAGCCGACGTTCATAGCAATGGTTCACTGACAAATACGCTCTCATTTGCCGAGACGATAGTTAGCATAGCCTTTAGCTACGTCATTTGCTACGACCTAGCAAGGCGCCATTACCAGTTAATATTGAAATTATAAAACATGTACCGTCAAGAGCGATGTTCTCCAATTATGGATTAAAGTTAAGTACTACATCAACTACGTACTTTATTTGCTACTATTAATTCCCTTAACTGTTCCAGACCTCGCGCCAGCCTGCGTGAGCTTTAACGCGTGCCTTTCGGCTACCTCCGAGTGGCTTGGCTGTCTTGCCACGCCACTACAGCAGATCTCAATCCCACTCCTTTGGAGCCTGGGAGCAGTTGCACTCGACTTCCTCGATGCTCGTTCGAGAATTTTACACTCGAAATGACCGGCCGACTCCTATAGTTACGCCAGAGTCACTCCGTCGCCCGCCGTAGGAACGTAAGATGACGGGGAGAGCAAAAGCGAAATATGATTCGGAAGAATACATCCTGAGTGTGAAAGACTGTGGTCTTAACAATGTTTGGGAGAGATTTTTATTAGTTTCTCATAAGGATGTCGGCTACCTGTAGCAGGGCAAGTGCTCTGGTCTTCTGTCACACAGACCTGCCACCACACATCCGAAGCCCCAAAAAAATGGTTCAAATGGCACTGAGTACTATGGGACTTAACTTCTGAGGCCATCAGTCCCCTAGAACTTAGAACTACTTAAACATAACTAACCTAAGGACATCACTCACATCCATGCCCGAGGCAGGATTCGAACATGCGACCGTAGTAGTCGCGCGGTTCCAGACTGTAGCTCCTAGAACCGCTCGGTCACACCAGCCGACATCCGAAGCCACATATCTGTATAATACGACATTGGCAGTTTCAGTGAAAGCTGCGACTGTTAAGAAGATGTATATAAATGTGTGCCAGAGATCTTCGTCCATTTACAATAGGGCCGGCCACGTCTTGCCAAACTTCACGTGTGCAGCGTGTGTGTGCTGTGTGCCAGCCAAGGCTCCACCTGTTGCTCAGCTTTGCTCGGTCCCTCTTGGGAGTACCCAGAACAGCGCGAAATTTCATTTAACATCGCGGTTCGGCATTTTTCGGTAGGCAAAACTGTCTGAGTACGGCAGAATCGAGGTGTCATCGCTGTTCACCCTTCGCTATTTGTCCGTGGTATGATGGACGTTGACAAGCTGAGTGGTTGTTTGCACAAAAAGAGGCAGTCTGGTGATCTATCATCATAATCCTTTAAAATGAATGGAAATGACGGAAAAGGGGGATGAAAATTCTCAATTCGCATAAGCGACAGTTACTGCATAAAGACGGGATTCATCGTTCTGTACATCAAGAAGCACATCGTGCTAAATTTGCAGGCACGGAGCAAGTGAAAAAATTAGTGGTACGAATAGTAAAATTTCTGAAGTCACAAGTATTATTCCATTGTCATTTGCAATAGTTTTCAGTAGAACTCAACGACGAGTATGCAGACTTCATATACACTACTGGCCATTAAAATTGCTACCCCACGACGATGACGTGCTACAGACGCGAAATTTAACCGACAGGAAGAAGATGCTGTGATATGCAAATGATTAGCTTTTCAGAGCATTCACACAAGATTGGCGCCGGTGGCGACACCTACAATGTGCTGACATGAGGAAAGTTTCCAACCGATTTCTCATACACAAACAGCAGTTGACCGGCGTTGCCTGGTGAAACGTTGTTGTGATGCCTCATGTAAGGAGGAGAAATGCGTACCATCACGTTTCCGACTTTGATACAAGTCGGATTGTAGCCTATCGCGATTGCGGTGTGTCGTATCGCGACATTATTGCTGCTCGCGTTGGTCGAGACTCAATGAATGTTAGCAGAATATGGAATCGGTGGGTTCAGGAGGGTAATACGGAACGCCATGCTGGATCCCAACGGCCTCGTATCACTAGCATTCGAGATGACAGGCATCTTATCCGCATGGCTGTAACGGATCGTGCAGCCACGTCTCGATCCCTGAGTCAACAGATGGGGACGTTTGCAAGACAACGACCATATGCACGAACAGTTCGACGACGTTTGCAGCAGCATGGACTATTAGCTCGGAGACCATGGCTGCGGTTACCCTTGACGCTGCATCACAAACAGGAGCGCCTGCGATAGTGTACTCAACGACGAACCTGGGTGCACGAATGGCAAAACGTCATTCTTTCGGATGAATCCAGGTTCTGTTTACAGCATCATGATGGTCGCATCCGTGTTTGGCGACATCGCGGTGAACGCACATTGGAAGCGTGTATTCGTCATCGCCATACTGGCGTATCACCCGGCGTGATGGTATGGGGTGCCATTGGTTACATGTCTCGGTCACCTCTTGTTCGCATTGACGGCACTTTGAACAGTGGACGTTATATTTCAGATGCGTTACGACCCGTGACTCTGCCCTTCATTCGATCCCTGCGAAACCCTACATTTCAGCAGGATAATGCACGACCGCATGTTGCAGGTCCTGTGTGGGCCTATTTGGATACATAAAATGTTTGACTGCTGTCCTGGCCAGCACATTCTCCAGATCTCTCACAAATTGAAAACGTCTGGGCAATGGTGGCCGAGCAACTGGCTCGTCACAATACGCCAGTCACTACTCTTGATGAACTGTGGTATCGTGTTGAAGCTGCATGGGGGGCTGTACCTGTACACGCCATCCAAACTCTTTTTGACTCAATGCCCAGGCGTATCAAGGCTGTTATTACGGCCAGAGGTGGTTGTTCTGGGTACTGATTTCTCAGGATCTATGCACCCAAATTGCGTGAAAATGTAGTCACATGTCAGTTCTAGTATAACATATTTGTCCAATGAATACCCGTTTATCATCTGCATTTCTTCTTCGTGTAGCAATTTTAACGGCCAGTAGTGTATTACTGAAAAGTTCGTTGGCTCAGTCAAGGGGCATGCCTGCGATTGTTTGATTTAAAACTTGTTATTGTTAAATTTATGAAGAAAAAAGGAATGCAGGAACGAAAATTAGAGCATTCAGAATCGATTGCGTACTTTGCATTTTAAGTGAACTTGACTGCACACTGTCCACAGTTAGAGACTGCCAGGTAACCTCTTTCTGATTTGATCGCGATGCACTTAAAAAGAAAATCATCTTGCATAAGAGACATGCTCTGAGAAGACAGTTCAGTTCCTTAAGCTCTATGGCGTTAAAAAAACATGAGGGTTGAAGAACTCATTGTGGCGTTGAAAGAACTGCAAGGATAGTTTTATAAATATGTTGAGGACACTGTTAGTTTTGCAACTGTTTTTAGCTGTTTTCGAGACTGTCTGCCGTTTCAGTTGAAAGCGCCTCTGTACATCTGCAAATGTAACTGATTGACCTGAAAGGTAATTCCGGCTTTAATGACAAATATTTTTACCTTTAAACTGTTCAAGACATTTACATTGCTCTCCTCAGGTAGAGTTTTCAAGTCTCCATAATAAAACTGCAAAAGTGCTGCAATATTCCGGTCAACATATTTCTGTGAAAGACTTTTTTTATATTATGAAACTAAATAAGTGGCGATTACATGGCAACTTGAGTGTGAAACTCTGTAAAATTGCCTGCCTCTGTTAGTATGCCGACAGCTAGAAATTATGTTATGGCTTCAGCGCGCTGAAAATAATTAAATAATGCGGAAAATTTGTATTTTGTAATCTATATTGTTAAGAAATGTGAAATAAAGGAAAACCAAGTCGTATGCAGTGCCATTGTACAGCCATTTAAATTTGGCACATTCGCAGTTTTCCCCTCTTCCCTTCCACGCACTCAGACAGCATTGTGGGGAAAGGTGCATTGAGGCTGAGCGCTTTGGCACCCATACCCGCGCACACCCCGTGAGCCCAAATATTGGTCGCCTCTGATTTACTTTAATATTAGGTGTAGAATTTCGCGCTTTATGTCAGTACTTTGTAAACATCGGTTCAGAAGTAGGACATCTCCAACATTTCGCGTCATCCTACGACAGTACTACAAAACAGTGAAAGACAAGCTGATAATCAGTGAGTATGATGAACAGCATTATCCAGGCCATAGGCGTGGATGCATGTGGAAGTGCAGTGGATAAATGGACCCATACATATCGGACAATTTGATACCTATCTTTTACTGCGTACTTTATTTACCAGGATTATGTACTTTCATATTGGTGATAGCGCACTTCCCTGAGAAGAAGAATAAATCTGTGGAATTTATTGAGAATTACATCGAGGAAACGTTATTCGAACTGCTAGGAATAAATACCAGCATTTTAACAAAGTCTCGTTGTCGCTGAGCGAGGTGCTAATATGCACTGAGATGATAAAAACAATGAGATACCTCCTAATATCCTGTCAGACCTTCTTTTCCCTGGTGTAGTGCAACAGCTTGATGTGGCGTGGACTCAACACGTCGTTGGAAGTCCCCTGCAGAAATATTGAGGCATGCTGTCTTTATAGCTGTCCATAATTGCAAAAGTGTTTCTGGTACAGCAGTTTTTAATCGGACTGCTCTCTCGATTAAGTCCCATAAATGTTAGATGGGATTCATGTCGGGCGATCTAAGTGGCGAAATTGTTCGGATTGTTCTTCAAACCAATCACAAACAATTGTATTACAGTGACATGGCACATTGCCATCCGCAAAAATTCCATCGCTGTTTGGGAAAATGAAGTACCAAGTACCTGAACATAACCATTTCTAGTCAATGATCGGTTCGGTTGGTGCAGAAGACCGAGTCCACTCCATGTAAACACAGCTCACAGCACTGTAGAACCACCACCAGTTTGCACGGTGTCTTTCTGGCAAACTGGGTCCATGACTTTGAGGGGTCTGCACTACACTCGAACCCTACCGTCAGTTCTTACTAACTAAAATCTGGACTCATCTGATCAGGCCATTGCTTTTCACTCGTCTAGGGTCAAACCGATATGGTCACGAGCCCAGGACAAGCGTTGCAGGCGACGTCGTGCTGTTAGCAAAAACACTCGCGTCGGTCGTCTGCTGCTATAGCCCATTAACGACAAATTTCCTCGCACTGTCCTAACGAATACGTTCGTCGTACGTCCCACATTGATTTTTGCCGTTATTTCACGCTTTGTTGCTTGTCTGTTAATACTGACACCTCTACGCAAACGCATCTGCTCTCGGTCGTTACGTGAAGGCCGTCGGCCACTGCGTTGTCCAGTATTCTCGGGACACTCTTGACACTGTGAAATTGAGAATATTGTATTCCATAACGATTTCCGCAATGGAATTTCTCATGCCTCTAGCTCCAACTACTATTCCGCGTTCGATGTTTGTCAATGCCGTCGTGCGGCCGTAACCACGTCGGAAACCTCGTGTGAATCACCTGAGTACAAATGACGGCTCCGCCAATGCACTGCCCTTTTGTACCTTGTGTACGCGATACTACAGACGACTGTATATGTGTATATCGTTATCCCATGGCCTTTGTCACCTATATGTATGCAAGTCATTGCAATTATTTCAGCATTATGCATGCATTACACATGTTTAGGGCGTACTTCCGATTACAATTATTTGATAAATGAGATTGCAGTGACTTATTCCACGACTTATGCTTCCTCAGGTACTGTCAGTTTCATGAGGTAAACTGGTGAAGCGAATTTGGCAGAGGCAAGTTTGAAGTAAGAAACGGAGATTAGGTGGAACAGCTTGTTTAGAATTCTGCAGTATGTAGTTAGGCAGTACAATAAAATCATGGAAACGCTCCTGGAGAGAGGTGTCTCTTAAGAACTTACTGATTACGGCATCTTTAGAGCCATCCAAAGATAAAATAGGAGTGCTGGAAGGCAGGCTGTTTCCAACAATTCAGTTTGTTTTGTTATGGGTGCACAAACTGAAAAGTTTTTGTAATACAGGGTCTGAAGGTACTGAGGCACATTTAAATTACGGTAGACCAAGATTTTCTGTTTAATACATGCTGAGAGTCCAGGAAATAAAAATTGGTTTTAATTGCAAAACCCGGGTTTCAGTGTCACCGATATTTTGGCAGTACGATACAACTGTCGTATTGTCGTTTATTAACTAAAGATACTAGGAGTGCTGAAAGATCTCTGTCTCTTTCTCACAGACGGGAAAGCTGAAATTCGGTCGTTTCACATCATTATAATATTATTGTGGTCGCCCTTCCGATTATTGGAAGTGATGTCTATTTCAGATAGAGACGAGACGTTAAATACTGTGCGTGAAATATGTTACGAAGTATTAGTTCCTGATAAGCTAGAATAAAATTATAACGTGGCAGTAATATCTTACTCTTTTTTGTGGCATCTATAAATATTCATTGAAAGCCGTTGAGATAATGTCAGCCGCTCTCAGCAGAAAAAAAAAATTGTTTTCGGTGTGGCTAGACCTTGTGCCATATCATAATCTACGGATGAGGTTGACCTGTACTTAACCCGGATGGATAGTGGTAACGACGATGATCCGCTTGAGAGGTGAAAGCGTAACCGTAGTCTCTTCCCCAAGCTACGTAGGCTATCTAATTTAACGAGAAGAATTTTTTGTGTTCAGGCCTCAAGCGAAAGGAATTTCAATGGGACATGAAACCCTATTTCGGAAGAAAGAAGCACAGTTGATCCGACATAAGTCGATTAACTGAAATTACGCCAAAAGGGAATAATGTTGAAACGCTTTTATTCCTGTTACATTTCAAAGTTCTTAGGTGATCAAGTTGGAATATATACGATTGAATCAATAAATCAGATGGTGTTATAATATACGACAGTGTAACTTTTGATTACAAGACCGATCATCACTACAAAACTTAGTAATTACACAGTTTTAATTTGAATCTCCAAATTGTTCCCAAATTTTCGCTATTGCACAAAGCAATCTATTTTCTCTTATAGATCACAATTATCTCGTGATTAGGTACTACCGCCCAGGAATATACGTCTAGATCTTACCAAAATCGACCCGAGTGTAGTTCCATCACCTGGTGGGAGTATGTCAGAAGCGACACAAGTCTTCAGAGACACAGAGCTGCTACTAAAATGGCCTCACCAGTAGCGCGGCGTGCGCTCCAGAGTGGGTGGCTTCTATCCTTCCCAACGGCGCCTCGTTCGACCACAGCTGTCACGCTTCGAGCATTTGTACTCGTGCAAATCATGCCACAGTGCGATGGGCTGGAGCGAGTATGAGCGATCAAAATGCCCTGTTTGCAGACCTCTAGTGACAACGTTGTCCTGGTTACTGGGGTCTGGCAATTGAGGTGGTGGTGGCTCTGCAATGTCGGTAACCATGACCTTTTCTGATTTCCTGAAAACAGCTGTGGGCTTCGTGATAAGATCGTCTTTGCAGCTGCATTTAAAGACACAGGTGTTGGTGCTTGTAGTATTAACCCACGTTTGTGTAGAGGCATCATCTTTCTGAAAGGGTTTTTGAGACCTGTAGTAAACGATGTAGTGAAAGTAGGAAGTTACATTGCAATATATAAATATTATTTATCGTTCCATACCGCATACACTTTTTTGTTTGGAACTCCTTTATCTTCTTTTCTTCAAGATAGACACTGTAGTCTGTACTCCAGGCAGGGTGATCCCCATAGCAGTTAATACAGCTGGGAGGAAATGAACAAATGACACCTTCATTGGCACCCTTAGCACATTTACCGCAAGTGACGCCTCCCTTATGTGCTAGAGTGGTGTGCCCAGAGTGCAGAAGCTTAAAACAGTGAATTGTATTGGGTATGTAAGACCTCACGTTTAAGCGAAAGAAACCTGCCTTTATATACTCTGAAAATACTATACATGCGGCGAACATTATCCCCCGCTGCCCTTCATGCTAGACTCCACAGCAACCTCAGTGAGGTGTCTTGTAGTGTGTGAAATGCGACGGGTATCTGCTTGTCACCTACGATATTGTTTTCGCAAAGGATATGAACGTTTCTAAGTTGGCGTCCGATCTTACTGGGGTGACAGTCTCTTGGACAGTCTGACTGTGCAACGCAGTATCTTATCTGTGAGTGTATAAAAAATTTACTGAAAACAAGTGAAGGTACACGAAGCAATTTCAGATACTGCACCGACTTATTTTGAGACTAGCCACTTTTATCATGGGGTATGCCTTATTGTCGATAAAGTACCAATGAATGTTAAATTTTCCTGATGGAAGAAGGGAATTTGGTTGGTATGGACACCAGGATACGGCAGTCTGAGACAGTGTGTGGTACGTTACCAAGGAAGATGGGAATCTAATGAACATGCGAGAGCTTGACTTTGGCGTGTTAAATGACCTTTCTCGGTGTTGAGTTTTGTGAAAAAAATCCCTGTCTGGTAGCACTTATTTTAAACGTTCTACTGTGTTTCCTGGTTCGGAGGATATTATACAGCCAAGTCTACAGGTCCAAACAGGTACTCAAGGGAAACACACAGCCGTGAAGGAGGGGCTATCTGATATTCATTAATTTATATATTTTATGGGGCACAATTAGTGCCCAAAGAACTTCTCTTATATTTCAAAAGATATACCTAAAAATTCATTCTGCAGTGCGCATTGGAATCTCCTAACACACTCAAAAATATCCGAACGACTTGTATTGCCTTCCCGCCTGATTTGCGTGCAGCCCACATTACGTAACTTTCTTGCTGGTCCCCTAAACACTTTTCGGTACAGTCGTTTGACTATGCAAAATTATTACAAGTGATCAGTGAAGAACATTGCTCCCACCAGCGTCTGAGACAACTAATGCTCGTAACTCAACCACATAAAGCATTCTGTAATCCTTTCGCAAAACTAAATTTTTCTGCAGATAAGATATTTTTCGGCAATATATGGATTCATGAAGTTCGATATAATTCTTGTGTTCTTTCTTTCAGAAAGATTTGACCCACGTATTAACCGTCGTTTGCATGCGCTGGCTAATGAATTAACCAGTTAGAAAACCGCGATTGCTAGAGTCAGGTGCTTTTTGGAAAGCTCACCATCAACGACGTGTCACTTGTAATTTTACTGTATTCGTGATGACACATGGATCTACGCGCAGTTGGCAAAATCATTTATCACTTTTGTTATCTAACACAAAGCCATTTTAAAAGTCATCAGCAGCCAGTTGCGCATATTTTTGAACTTCAAAAGAGATGACTAATTGTTTTGTTCTGGATATGGATTCAAATCTAGTATTTATAGACTAAGCAAACTAAGCAAAACTGACCGAGATTCGAATACATGACCGATTTTCGTTGCTGACTAGGAATATAGAGACGCGATATATCTCATTTTTTAGTGCCAGTAATTGTGAACTTTAAATTAGACAACGAAAATCTCTGCAATGGACGGGGACTCCTACCCAGCAACTTCTGTCCCTAATAATTAACCGCATGAGCTGTTAAATATGGTTTTACTCACAAGTAACAAACTTGAAATGAGGTGACGTAAAAATTTGTCTTTTCCATTGCAAATTATCTCTCTTAGCTGTCACTATGACGATGAGGGAGCACGCAATGACACATTTGCTCGCTACGTCTATGGAAACGTCTTCACAGCACTTTATCTGTTGAGTGACAGCTACCTCCATTTGGGTTCCTGAATGTGGCAAATAAGTCGTGTCAGATCTATCCTACATGAAGCGAGAAAGCTATTTTCTGGCGTGATTTCTTCGTTAGCACTCGTCGCATAAAAGGCACAAATGTTTGAGTTTCCTCCACTGATTTCCTGCCTCTATTAAATCCAAAGAGAATGAAACGTCACAAGCGTAAAATTTTCTCCGGTTTTACGCTCCGTATTCTAACGCATAAACAACGCTACTCTTAATCTTGAAATATGCACCACTAAAGATGTCAACGGTAGAACAATATTAGAAATTCAAATAAAAAATGAAGATTGATAAATAAAGTTACAGCAACCTGTTTACCTACTTGCCAAAAAAACTCGAAATGAACTTTCACACCAACCTTCTTTTTTCGCATTAATGTTGCCCACCATTGTACATTACATACTTAGTATTCTTCATTTCATATGCTACGTGAGCACTGGTTACACCATTGTCGTTACTTCATGGTGCACACTCAGTTTATTGAAAATACACAGCCAGAAAAGAAATTGGTACACTCTCTTAGCCGTTTCCAATTCACTCAATATTTTTTATTGCAACAGTGGATATGGAGTATATGAAATGATTACGTTTAAAGATCAATATCACAAGCGGTTCTGAGGTACCAGGTACTGACCCACGCTGAAATACCCGTATTAGTACATTGTGTAGCCTCCACGAGCGGCAGTGTTGGCGCTGACTCACGCATATAGCCGATCGTAATAGTGGCAAATACTTTCCTATGATACGTTATACCACACCTGTTCGACCTGTTCGCGTAAATCTGTAAGAGTTGTTGGTTGACGAGTTGTACGAGTCATTCTAATCTCATAAAATCCCACACTTACTCGATTGGAGACAAGTTTGGATATCGTGCTGACCAGGGAAGTCGTTGCACGTCTTGCTGAACATATTGAGTGGGTGAGCAGTATCCTGTTGGAACAACACATCACCTTCCTGTTGCAAGAACGGCAAAAGAACAGGTCTAACAACATTCACCAGTGGTTAACGAGAGTTGTAGCTTATCACACCCCAGACCATAAGGCCTTGGGTACGGCTCTTGTGTCTTGGACGAATGCACTCTACGAGACAGTGTTCACCAGGTCGACGTCGTATTCACAAACGGCCATCACTTGCTTGCAGGCAGAATCTGCTTTCATCACTGAGGACCACAGTGCGCCGTTCCAATTTCCAAATCATCATGTTACGGCACCAGTCGAGCCTTGCATGTCGATGTTGTGGCGTGAGTGGAAGATGGGCTAGAGGTGTGCGTACTCCTAAATTCCACTGCTAATACCAGGTTTGCAATAGTTCGTGTTAACACGTCTAGGCTCACAAGCCCTCTTATCTGTACTGTGGCAGCTGTATAATCTGCCACTGCTGCCTGTACAATACGACAATCCTGGCGGCCGTATGTGCTGCGTGAACGTCCAGAACTTCGTCCACGGGTGTGAGAATGTTCACGTGATCACTGATACAAGCAACTTTGTACAGCTGATGCAGAACGTCCACCTTGTGTTGCAATTCTCCGGAACGACCAGTTCGCCACTCGTAAGGTCAGAATTTGACGTCTTTCAAACTCGCTCTCTTGACTGTACGAAGCGCAAGTGTGTCTCCGTGGCATGGTTACCTGCTTGTTTCACTCGTTTGCGCGACACTGAGCCTTGTGGTTGTGAGCGTCCCCAATTAAAGGGAAGACACAGATGGCGCTGGTAGCTGTGCCACTACGCTGTCCGTTGACGGAAGTCGATGAGACCATTATCAGTACATCTACTATCCCCTAAATGGCATATGCCGTCATTGGATCTAAATCGACGTCTTCTCACCAGGTGTACATTTTTTCCGACACTGAATTTCACACTTAAAACCGAACTACAATATTAAATAATTTTACGCTTGCCAATGTGATTGCAGAAATATCCGCTGTAGATCATAGGCTCAAGGCATGCTGTGTCGTGGTCATTGGGCTGACGCTGGTTACCGTCAGGTGGTGGTGGTGGTTAGTGTTTAACGTCCCGTCGACAACGAGGTCATTAGAGACGGAGCGCAAGCCCGGGTTAGGGAAGGATTGGGACGGAAATCGGCCGTGCCCTTTCAAAGGAACCATCCCGGCATTTGCCTGAAACGATTTAGGGAAATCACGGAAAACCTAAATCAGGATGGCTGGAGACGGGATTGAACCGTCGTCCTCCCGAATGTGAGTCCAGTGTGCTAACCACTGCGCCACCTCGCTCGGTGGTTACCGCCAGGCAGCCGTAGACCCTTGGAGCAGAAATTATTCTGATTAGGAAAGACAGCCACGAGCTCCTTCTCGGAAACTTTTTTCCAAAATTTTGCTGTTAAGGACAGGCTAGAAAATGAAGTAAATTACTTCTGAGCTTCCAACGGACTGACATTGTTAGCAGACAGACGACGTGTGTTTTACTAAATTATAGAAAACTTTGATTCAGGAACATAACTTATCTTTTGTACTGTGCGACAGCTACCACCAACAGATAGTGCAGCAGAGGAGGTCAAGCGAAAGGCAACATATTCCAAGAAAACTTCCGCATCGTAAAGTGTTAACTGTTTGTGTCGATGGCCGTTATGTGATTTTATATCTGCGATTATAAAACCAAGTCGAATGTACGCATTGGCAGCCGAGGGTAATGGCGATTCGATCAAACAACGAAATTAATCTATTCAACAGGCTGTAACACACTCCAGGGAGTCAGGCAGTCATAATACTTAGCGAATTTGGAGCACCTGAGTTATACAAAAAATCATTGCCAAGCAACATGTGAAGTTTGGTGGTCTTGTCGATCGATGCTAGCGTGGTAAATATGGGTTTGAGTCCCACTTCAGGCGACGGTTTATAATAGACACAAGTAGGTGCTATTCACCACTGGAAACGCTAAGTGTGCTGTGGCTCGAAATTCACATTTAACATGATGTACCTCCGCTAACAACAAGAGGTTAGGTTAGGCAACAGTAGAGGCGAATGTGTTAGCATGCAGAAACTCTGTCACCAGTAACTTTTCTTACAGCTGTAGCTATATTTCAGTTAATGAACGAAATGCCATGTAACGTCAAAATCCACTTATCCCACCTTTTACTTGTGCTTGAGATGTTGAGTACATTGATTCTCAACTGGGATTCTAACTCGGATCTTCCCTTTCGCAGGATTTGATCCCTTCGTGAAGATACAGTACCAGCAATTCTTTGTTGAGCCAAGATTCCAAACTCTTCAATGTTACCACATAAGGTGCGAGTCTCGTCATGTCTTCTCAGGCTCTAGCAGTCTAGCCTGAACACACAGCTGATAGATAATAATTTTGATTTTTAATATCTCTTCATTCGTTGTCAACAATAACGATATGGTACGGTTTCGACTTGCAGAAGGACACAGAATTTTTCGTCATAGAAGACACTCCTAGAACTGGTGAAAAAGAATTCGAGAGTTAATGTCCCTTCGTCCGTAGTCATCGATGATATTGAGCACGTTTCGATTCCCAGTCCACACTGAATTGTTAGTCGTATTATTTCTAGTTCAACCATGTGCACATCTCACTCCTGATGAAAGAAACCTATATTTAACTTTCATTTTCGCTAAAAAACAACACAATATGTACTGGTTTCGAATCCCGGGGAGACAATATTATTTGATTTATATCGTCATTTTAGGTTCAAACATCTCGCTACTGCTTTTGAATTTGCTTTGCTCACAGTTCGAGTAGGTGCTTGGTTAGAATTCCCATCCGACAGAAAAGATTACGTCACCTCATTTCAAGTTTGTTACTTGTGAATAAAACTATATTTAACAACTTGTGTGGTTAGTTGATACCTACAGTAGTTTCTGGGCAGGAGTCTACAGAGATTTTCGTCGTATAATTTCAAGTTCACATTTACTAACTGAAACTAAAAATGATTTATACCACGTCTCTTTATTTCTAGTCGTCAGTGAAAATCGGTCCTGTGTTCAGGCCTCGGTCAGTCACGAAAGGTCTGCATAGTTTGCATTGTCTATAGATATTGGGTTTGAATCCATATGCAGAACAAAACAGTTGGTCATGTCTTCTACAGTTCAAAAATATGCACAACAAGCTGATCATGATTTTCTATTGACTGTTATGTCAAACGTTATCAAACACTATCACTGTCTAAGGTCTGGCAGCAGTAAAATTCGTTACAAACTGTGTACTATGTTATAGGACAGATTTCAGATCATGTCCTATTAACTGACAAACATGTCATTGCTGTAGTAGTACATAATGTAAGTAGACTTATATTTCTGCTATACATACGATGTACATACAGTTGTTTGTTCCTCTGCATCAGATACCACTGATGGTGTGTTGTAAATCCGAAAACCGATTTTGGCAAATAAAAAATTTCTACTGCAGCGCATGGTGTGATATCTGACAGCTACGGAGCACCAGGCACTCAAGATTTTTGATGTTACTTTGTGTTTTGTAACAACGGCTACAGGTGGCTGTCGCACTGCACTCAGTACACGTGCCATCATGAATGTGGTGAAATTACTAATGATATGTTGTTCATGGTAAGGTCTCCTTAAAGCACTGGACGCTGTTAATCGCGGTTTTTTAACTGGTTATTTTATTAACCAATCTCTTAATCGATGCTTGGAAAACCTTTTAGGGAGCAAGAAGACTTCGAGCTATCACCGAACTTTGGGAGTCCAGGTATTGTTGAAAAATCACCTATTCGCAAAAGAAATTAGTTTTGAGAAAGGATTACAGAATGATTTACGTGGTTGAATTGCCGGTATTAGTTGTCTCTGACCTCGGTGAGAATGGTAACATTTTAGAAATCACACATATCGTAATAAATCTGAGTTACAAACGTTAAGAACTGTCTCATCTCTAATAATGTTGTTCCTGATATCTGTATTATTGTCGTATTAATTTACTTGGGGAATTATCGCCATACAGAGCAGTGGTCTTTAGTGGTTACTTGTGGTAACATTTTGCACAGTCAAACGACTGTACCGAACGATGTTTAGAGGATCTGAAAGAAAGCTGCGTTATGTGGGTTGCATGCAAACCAGGTGGAACGCAATTCAGATTGTTTGGATACTTTTGAGCACGATAGTATATACTACACGGGCTGTATATAGTAATGATACGCGGCCGGAAGAAAACTAAGACCCTCAAGCAATGTGTTCAGTAGCACCAGAGTATAATATGAGCATATTGAGAGGTCGTTATGTTGATGACTCGTTTGTCGTGGTCATTGGCTATCAGATGGCGTTAAGAGGGCCACGCCCTCTGTTTTCACTCTGCAGGCAGCAACTGTGCCGAATGCAAATATGCCCCTTCGACGAGTACGTGATCCTGTCGAACAACTTCAGCCATTTGGAAGGGATTGTAGTGTGGACCTGCAGAAAGCTTTATGGGCGTATCAACGGATTGGTACAACGTTGGACACAACGTATCAGAGGTGTGTCTGTAGAGCATTCCCACACTTGTAGGCGACGTTACGTACGTGCAGATCGACGCATTCTGCGAGTAGCGGTGGCCGACCGAACATGTTCCAGGAACGAAATGTGGACCCATATTGCACTTTCTGTCTCAACGAGGACCATTGGGAACCCTCTTCTTGCATAAGGACTAAGATCACATGTGCCTCTGGCTAGGCTACTACTTTCACCTCAACACCGCCTAGCGAGGCTACTTTGGCGTCCTGAAAGAATCGACTGGAAAGTGGAATGGCGCTCTGTTGGCTTCACTGACGGGAGTGGGTTCTGTCTATATCCGAGAGATGGACGTACACTTGTATGGCGTAGACCTGATGAGTGGCCTGTTACTGCTTGCATTCGCCCACGACACATAGGTCGCATCCCAACCTTCATGGTGTGGAGGGCCGTCACTTACAACTCGCAGTCATATCACATCTGCTGTTTCTGAAAGATAAAATTTTCACTGCACTGCGCAGATCGTTATCCCCCGGCAGGGCAATGCACGTCCATATACGGTTGCTGTGACGCAATTTGTTCTTCTTGATATACAACAACTGCACTGGTCTGCGAGGTCACCAGATCTCTCGCCAATCGAACACGTATTGGACATAGTAAGTAAGAAGCTTACTAGTTCTCCTGAGCCTGTGAGAACCATTCCCGAATTGCAACAAAATGTGCAAGAGGCTTGGGGCAATTTATCACAGGGTGCCATTCGGCACATTTATGATCCTTTGCATTCGAGAATACAGACCTACGTTGCCACTAGAGGGTGGGTTCACTGTGTACTGATGTGATTGTATGGACACCATACTTAATTTGGTCTGAATTTGTTATCGTATACTCCTACAACGATGAACTGCCTGGCACCTCACTTTTCAGTAAAATGACCTTGTCCCTGACGGTTTTCTTCGCCAAGGTAGATATAGTATTGAATATTGATATTACAGCAATATGAGTCATGTTAACATTTACCTTGGTATAACGTTCCCCTTGAATGGGGCAATTCGCGAACTCATTTAATTGCGTGGGAGCAGTACGGAAAAAATGAAAGCTAGAGAAGTTGACTGATCGCTGTAAGTGCCAGAAACAAGATGAAGATAGCAAATGAAACGGGAGAAGGGAAGAACAGTAATAGGTAGGGATGAGTATAGCAGGTGGCATGTTAGTAATGTGACAGAGATATCGGCTTGCGGTTGGACAGAAGAAAGATAGCTTATTTATTTATTATTTAATCGTGTCCAAGCCATGGACAACCCACATATTACATATACACACAAATACAAAGACAATACACATATGTATAAATAAAAGAAACCCAAAATGGGGAGTCACACTACAATATAAAGACAAACATAGTATATATATCATATCACGTCCCGCCAAAATTCAGCGCATTTAACTGCCACTGCCGTAGCGTTTGCCAGAACTTCTTTCCTGCACACTTCCCCCATGTTACTGCTTTCCAGGAGGTGGTCCATTGTTTGGGTCTGTCCGCACTGGCACGTGTCCGTCCCGTCTCGGTATCCCCATTTACACATGTTTACGTTGCATCTGCCCACCCCAGTTCGTAGGCGGTTGAGGGTTCTCCATAATGGCCATTTTAGTTCATTTCCAGAGGCCAGTTGTTCGTTGGGTGAGATTAGAGGTGCCTGGTCTCCCGTAGGAAGTGTTGCTTGCCATTTTGACAATCTGGCCTTTTGTTTTGAGGTTTCGAGCGGTTGAACTGAGGTGACGAAACTCCGTCTTGATTTTAGACGTGTGTGTGGAGGGTTTGTCCGAAGAGAGGATGGCGCTGGTCGCGCAGCTGCTTGAGGCGCTCTGCTTCGCTTGCTATAGCTCGTCTGATGTTGGGTGGAGCTATCCACTAAGCAAATAAAGTTGGCTAACCGGGGTGGGTCTTAGGCATCCCGTGATTACGCGACAGGCATCGTTCAGCAGAGGATCCACTCGTTTCGCATGCGCTGATCTTTCCCAAACTGGGGCAGCGTATTCTGCAACCGAGTAGCAGAGTGCAAGTGCCGACGTACGTAAAGTATGTGGGTCGGCACCCCATTTTGTGGAGGTGAGCGTACTCAGGAGGTTGTTTCTTGTTAATAGTTTGCCCCTGACCTTGTCTACATGATGTCTGTAAGTAAGTGTGCGATCAAGGATGACGCCTAAATAACAAGGAGTGCTGCTGAACACGATCCGTTGGTTGTTCCACGTGATGTTTAGGGTATGTCTGGCGTCTCGGTTTCGAAGATGGAATGCGCAGGATAATGTTTTTGCTGCGTTCGGGCGTAAGCAGTTGGCTTCTTAGTATGGCTTTAGACCGTTGAGGTCATTCGTAAGGCTAATTTCTATGTCGTTAAAGATCCGACCCTGCACAGCTATTGCAAAATCGTCCGCGTAAGCAAAGCTCCTAGTCCCTGGTGCAACTGGTTGATCATTCACATATATGTTGAAAAGAGTGGGTGCGAGGACACTGCCTTGGGGTAATCCATTTTCTGGATACGCCATCGGCTTCGCTTCCCTCCTAGGTTTACGATCCACCGTCTGTTGCTGAGAAGAGTTGATATAATTTGTATCAGCCCAAAATCATTAGTCATAGCGTATATTTTAGTGAGCAGCAGTTTGTGATTTACAGTGTCGAATGCGGATGAGAGGTCGACAAGTACGGCTCCAGTAATTAGACGGTTCTCGTACCCATGCTCTATGAACTGGGTAAGATTCAAGACCTGTCCAGTGCAAGTTTTCCCAGGGCGAAACCCCGCCTGTTCCGGAATTATCTGATGATCAATATTAGGCACAAGTCGATTCAGCAGCATGCGCTCGAACACCTTGTACAAGCAGCAAAGTAATGTTACCGGTCTGAAATTTTTTGGCTCGTCCAATGGTTTGCCGGGTTTTGGAATGGCTATGACCTTGCCCTTTCTCTAGATTTTCGGGATGTTGTTTAGCCGGATACAGGTATTGAATAGTAGGAGCAGCCAGTTTTTCGTGTACGCGCCAAATTTAAGGATCTGTTCATTCCTAAGGTCGTCTAGCCCTGCTGCTTTGCAAGGTTTCAGAGATTTAAGTGCGGACTCAAGCTCTTCGATGGTAAATGAACGGCTGTAGTAGTTCGTGCCACTTTCGCCACTTCTTATTGGGATGGTTTTTGCTGGAGTCTTCGTTTTCCCATTAAGAACGAGTTGGTGCGCTATTTGGTTGGCTGTTACTCTTGGTGCTTCTGTTTGCTGCTTAGGATCATTATTTAGCTTCTTAATTGTCTTCCAGGCAATCCGGCTAGAATGTTTCATGTCTACACTTTCAATTAGATGTTGCCATTCTTCTCGGCGCTTCTCGATTAGCTGGTCGTTAAGTGCATTTGCAAGTTCAAGAGTTTCTTCATAGAATGGGTTCTCCTCATACTTTTCCTTATATGCATCGTATAGTGGCCGGCTGTCTTTCGTTAGGCCCGGTACAAACTCCGTTCTGCAGCCCCTAGGGATAGACTTTCTTGATGCATTGTGGACGATTTTTATGAACTTATCGTAGTTGGTGGGTGTTGATTCTAGAGTTTGCAGCTTTTCGTCGATTCCAGTTGCGAAACCTTCCCAGTTTGCCCTCTTGAAATTAAATCTTCGTCGAAATGGAATCCGCACTGGCACCACTGCTGAAGCAACTGTGAGTTTGATGGGTCTATGCTGGGAATGTGGAATAGGACCCAGGACATCTTTCACGCACTTAGTTACCAAGTTCTGGCTGACGAAGACGTGGGCAGGGTTGTATCCCCTTTGCCACCTGCCGCTGTTAAAAGATGGGGGGAGTTTGGCGTCGTGTATGAGACAGAGCGATTCAGTATCTGCCCATGTCTCCACCTTGAGTCCGTCTTCATTAGATTCATTGTATCCCCAGCGTGTATGGTGACTATTGAAGTCACCCATTACAACACTGATAGCTGAGATACCTCGATAGGATAGCCACGACAATAATAACAGGAAAACTTTAATCTTATCTTGCATACAGCGGTTTATTTTCATCAGATGCAGTTCCTATGCCTAGGAAGATTCTTGCAGAAACGTCTGCCCAAACAGCAGGAGATGGAGAAAGCTTTATAGCTGTGCATAGTACAGCCAATATTCTTGGCGTATCCGACCTGGTATTGCAGGTATGAAATGATAATAGGTATTTAATATACAAAGAGAGATGTTGAGGAAACAATTAATAAAAAAAACTGGTTAAACATTTAACGTACGTGTGTTTTTGGGCTCAACAGCACTTACCCCAATCGTTGGGGTGGTCGTGGTAGTAAAATCAACTGGAGATGAGGATCATCAGGCCTTACGTCATTAGATTTTTGTTTAATGGGTTTGAGTGAAGTCTGAGGCGTACGAACAGAAGGTGAATACGCGAGATGAACTGCTTAGTGGCATCATGAACGCTGCTGTCCTCTTTATGAAACGTGCAGAGGCACTCAGACAAGTAACACGACATGTGGTCAAAGGCATTGAAGTTGACGGTGCGACATTCGAACTTTTATTGTGGACTGTACAACAGCTATACTGTGTCGTGAACGATAATGCCTAGAGGTGAATGTGTTAAAAACACGTATTTTTCAACTAATACTTTGTGAAACGCCTGTTGTAATGTTTACTACCTGTTTTACACGCGTGCATATGTAAACCTCACAATGTATTGAATAATACAGAAAATAAATAACAATGTACATTTAATGTGTTCCATCTAGGAAACAATTTGGAATACAGCATATGTCCATATGAAGTTTCTTGCTCCAGGTGATGATTGTTCCTGTCGTATTCCTGAATATTCATCATTCCTCCTGGGACACCTTGGATCTCTTACGCAACCATTCACGTCTAGCGCGAGTCTTCTGTTGGTTTCGCCATCTGTATTGTGCTGCTGTACGTTACGGTAGTAAGAAATGGAGTAACTTTTGTTTTATTTTAGATGAAAAGGTTTCTCTAAATTTTTGAATTGTATATAGGTAAGAGATATATGCTTTTGCTCTATGACGTTCTGTTCTTCCGAATTCAAATGTTGAACAAAGATTATGCTAAGATCTTTCACTGTTTTTTGAAAGGGAGACTACTTACTGTCAAGGTGTAAGGGAGGAACTGTTGCACTTCGCTGATTAACTAAAGGTGTGATGTGAGGATCATCGGTGACTTCTTCCTGTTTAGTATAAGACCCAGGTCTTGTGCGCATCATGATATTTAGTGATGAGCGTAATTCGTGCCTGATATAGTGCATTTAGTGATCTGAGGGCCGGTGTTAAGATTTACAAGGACATTTTCAGGATGCAAGTAATGGTTACAAGAAAGTAAAACAATTTAAATATCATTATTATAAGTTAGAAACAACAGACCAAGCACATAGCCATACGGGACTCCTATGAGTATGTTTTCATTTAGAAGTCGTCAACGCACAGGCGAATTGAATATAAACGTTCTATCGGTATCTGAAGACTCACAGTGCTGTTCCATTTGTATATTTAACTGTTATATTTGCAGGAGTAAAGTACTGAAATCGACTGCATGGAAAGCCTTCCAAAAACGGGTGATTTTAAAACGATTATTTCACACGTGTCAGTACTGTTGCTGTGCAAAGATAATTTCATAAACATGACTGATGTTCATCGTGGATGTTATACAAGGGCTATTCGGAAAGTGAGGTCCGATCGGGAGTCTGGAACCGCGCGACCGCTACGGTCGCAGGTTCAAATCCTGCCTCGGGCATGGATGTGTGTGATGTCCTTAGGTTAGTTAGGTTTAAGTAGTTCTAAGTTCTAGGGGACTGATGACCTCAGAAGTTAAGTCCCATAGTGCTCAAAGCCATTTGAACCATTTCACCCTGTATTTACGGGGTATAGCGTCAACCATCGTAAACGTGCACGTCTTTCGAAAGTCGAGGGAGAATCGACAAAATTGTAAATAGTAATACAGGTATGCAGCCATTCGTTAGTGTGCTGATAGAAGGTACAAGGAAAAGTATGTTTGTTATTAAATAATGCATTGCAGAAACTGTTTAAAGCAGGACATTGGTGTATTTTCATCATCAATAGGCAGATAGGAAAAAAATTTAGCAGGAAAGGGTTGGAAACCTTTTACAGGAAATACAAAAATCCTATGTCTATGTCATATAAAGTAGAGCTAGCTGGCGTCGTAATGCAATCCCTTGTTAGGATTTTTAACAAAACTGAGTACTAGGTGTCTAGATACTAACACTGAGCAACATAGGATACTAAGAAAAATACTTGTATGTATAGGATTACTGTATAAGGACAATAGATATGGGAATATTACATGTATATACAGCATTTTGCTATGCTGGGTGGCATTGGCTATTCTTCGGAATTTTTAATGTAGCTGTTCAAATATATGAATTGAATGCATATTGAAAGAGACCAATTTTTGGCTAGTGAATCGAATGGCAATATAAAGTTTCATTTTAAAATCACCTTTCTTCATACGTAGTGTGACAATGTATGCTATGGCCAGGTTATGTGCTGACATCAGCGTCAGCGCTTTCTTACCCATGGTATCATATTACAACTAGGATCCGCATGTCACATTTCGCTGACAGTAGCATCAGCACTTCCTTATCTCCAAGGTTATTCCAGGAATCATGGCATTCAGCTACGTGATGAGTTCAAAGAGGGGAGAGCCTCCTCCACTGCCCCGTGCTTCTGCAAATTTAATGAAGCACCCCGTGCCCCGAGCGCTCCTATGCTCTGCAGTCAATGACGAGCCAACTTAGTTCCCCACCTACTTTTGTAATAACGTGGCTGCATGCACGTCAACATTTCCTGTCCAGAATGAAGCGTCTCCAGCAGCAGCAGCAATGAGCTGAGATGAAGAAGAAGAATATCGGTAGGTACAATGTCATCTATCCCTAATTATTTTTATTAAGTGTGTAGACATCAGTGTATTCAGTTTTTTATTTATTTATTTATTGTTCCGTGGGACCAAATTAAGGAGAAGTCTCCATGGTCATGGAAAGAGTCAATACATGAAATTACAACACGATACTGGAAACAGATAAAATGAAATATAAAAAAAGTATATTCAGGTGACAATTCGTAAATTTAAAAAAAAAATCAACAATGTAACACTGGAATTTGCTTAATTTTTTAGCTCTTCCTGGAGCTCCTCGACAGAATAGAAGGTCGACAGAATAGGGGTCGACAGAATAGGGGTCGACAAGAGGTTCTCGAACTTACACCACATATAGCTCGAACAGCCCGTTTTTGAGCCAAAAATACCCTTTTTGAATCAGAAGAATTACCCCAAAAAATAATACCGTACGACATAAGCGTACGAAAATATGCGAAGTAGACTACTTTTCGTGTTGAAGTGTCACTTATTTCGGATACTGTTCTAATGGTAAATAAAGCAGCATTTAGTTTCTGAACAAAATCCTGAACGTGGGCTTTCCACAACAGCTTACTATCTATCCGAACGCCTAGGAAATTGAACTGTTCCGTCTCGCTTATAATATGCCCATTCTGTCTGACCAAAATATCGGTTCTTGTTGAATTGTGAGTTAGAAACTGTAAAAACTGAGTCTTACTGTGATTTAGCATCAAATTATTTTCCACAAGCCACGAACTTATTTCATGAACTACGTTATTTGATACTGTTTCAATATTACACACAAGATCCTTCACTATCAAGCTGGTGTCTTCAGCAAACAGAAATATTTTTGAATCACCTGTAATACTAGAAGGCATGTCATTTATATAAATAAGAAACAGCAGTGGCTCCAGCACCGACCCTTGGGGAACGCCCCACTTAACAGTGCCCCATTGGGACTGAACATCACTACCACTCTCAATATTGCGGAGAATTACCTTCTGCTTTCTGTTCTTAAAGTAAGAGGCGAACCAATTGTAAGCTACTCCCCTTATTCCATAATGGTCCAACTTCTGCAGTAATATTTTGTGGTCAACACAGTCAAAAGCCTTCGTTAAATCAAAGAAAACACCTAGCGTTCGCAACCTTTTATTTAATCCGTCCAAAACCTCACAGAGAAAAGAGAATATAGCATTTTCAGTTGTTAAACCATTTCTAAAACCAAACTGAACATTTGACAGCAAATTACGTGAATTTAAATGCTCCAGTAACCTTGTATATACAACCTTCTCGATAACTTTAGCAAACACCAATGGCATAGAAATAGGTCTATAATTGTCAACATTATCCCTGCCTCCCTTTTCATAAAGTGGCTTCACTACCGAGTACTTTAATCGGTCAGGAAACCGACCACTGCTAAAAGAAAAGTTACAGATATGCCTAAGTACTGGGCTAACATACGTAGAACAATACTTCAGTATTCTGCTAGATACCCCGTCATGTCCATGAGAGTTCTTGGTCTTTAGTGATTTAATTATTAACTCAATCTCCCTCTTGTCAGTATCATGGAGGAGCATTTCAGGTAACAGTCTCGGAACACTTTTTTCTAAGAGCGCTATATGATTCCCTGTTGGGACTAGGTTTCCATTTAGTTCACCTGCTATATTCAGAAAGTGATTATTAAATACTGTACATATATGCGACTTATCAGTAACACGGACATTCCCACTAGGCACTGATTCTATATCCTCGACCTGTCTCTGCAGACCAGCCACTTCCTTTACGACTGACCATATGGTTTTAATTTTATCCTGAGACTTAGGTATTCTATCTGCATACCACATACTTTTTGCCTTCCTAATAACATTTTTAAGCACCTCACAATACTGTTTGTAATGGGCTGCTGCATTTAGATTTTGACTGTTTCTAACGTTTTGATATAATTGCCACTTTGTTCTACAAGATATTCTTATCCCTCTAGTCAGCCACCCAGGCTGCCTGTTTGTGCCAGTACCCTGTTTTGAACGTTCTAACGGAAAGCAACTTTCAAAGAGCACGAGAAAAGTCTTGAGAAAAGCATTATATTTATCGTCTGCTGTATCAGCGCTATAAACATCTTGCCACTCTTGTTCCTTGATAAGGTTTACAAAGGTCTCTACAGCAACTGGATCAGTTTTTCTAAACAGCTGATGACTATATTTAACATGTGTTGCAGCACAAAAATCTTTTAGACTTAAAATTTGCGCATCATGATCTGAAAGGCCATTCACCTTTTTGCTAACAGAATGCCCTTCTAGTAATGAGGAATGAACAAAAATGTTGTCTATGGTTGTTCTACTGATCCCTTGCACTCTCGTTGGAAAGAATACGGTTTGCATAAGATTATATGAATTAAGGAGGTCTACCAGCATCCTCTTCCTTGCACAATCACTTATGCAATTAATATTGAAGTCATGACATATAACTAACTTTTTGTAGTTCCTATAAAGTGAACCAAGAACCTCCTCTAGCTTTAGCAAAAATGTTGTGAAATCGGAGTCTGGGGATCTATAAATAACAACAGTTAGAAGTTTAGCTCCGTTAAATTTAACCACACCTGCACAACATTCAAACACCTTTTCAGTGCAGTACTTTGAAACATCAATTGACTCAAATGGGATGTCGTTTTTCACATACATGGCTACTCCCCCACACCGCAAAGAGCTCCTCGAAAAGCTGCCAGCCAACCTGTATCCTGGTAAAGGAAGCCTCTGAATTATCTCCTTATTTAAGAAGTGTTCAGATATACCAATAATTTCAGAGTCAACATTTATAAGCAGTTCACTAACTTTATCTCTAATACCTTGTATATTATGATGAAATATACTAATTCCCTCATTACTCGGATACCTACGTTTTGTCAAAAGTGGTTCCTTTGTTAGAGAGACTTCCCTTAAGCAGGAATACGTATCAGCTGACTTCAGTCTAAAGAAGGTGCAGCTCTAACACACAATACTGCAGGAATTTTCCCATGAGTGATCTCACCAACCCCACCTATGCTGTCATCTATAAGCTTTGCCAACCTCCCCTTCCCATACCTGTTGAGGTGCAGGCCATGTCTAGTGAAACCCGTCCTGCTGATAGACTCCACCGACACCACTGAAATGTGACCCATGCTTTCTGTCACCAGCGCACCCCCAAGTCTCATGTTATTACGCCTGACGGCTGTATTAAGATGAGGCCGATCGTGACGCTGAAACAGTTCCACGAAATGCACATTCGTGTTGCTAGTCTGAGTGGCTATCTTTTCCAGGTCACCATCTATGTCATACTCCCCATCCCTATCAATACTATTACCAGCCCCACCCACAATCACTACCTGATCCTCTTTAGTAAAATCCCTACATAACCCCCCTATGTTAACAGTCACCTGAGCCAATCCTGCATTAGGCTTCACAATGCTGGTGACCTGGTACTCACTCCCCAGCACTTCCTGCAACTGCTGGCCTACACCTCTGCCATGAGAACTACCTAACAGCAGAACCTTCTTCTTCCTCTTTGACTTTGCAACTGTTCTAGCCACCGTAACTACTGAGGTCTGCTGCATACTTCCTACATCTACAGCTACTAGAGATTCCTCTCCACTGGACTCTGACAGTTGGTCATATCTATTGTAAACACCAATAGTAAAACTATCTGAAAATCTTCTTCTCCTAACAGATCTCTTGCCAACAGCCAGCTCCCATTCCCCAACCCCCTTCTCCCTCCTCATCCATTAGCTCCTCCTGTGCGTTTTTCAACTGCACCTGATGGGCACAGGTCCTACGCTCCTGCTCCTCTATCAACTTACTCTTGCTACATAACCTGCAGTTCCAGGAGAGGATCTCACCAGAATGCCCACTGGCTTCCCCACTGCATTCCCCCCAGTGAAAATACTTCGAACAAGTCTCACACCGCAATCCACTACTCACGAACCTACGGCAAAGCCCACACTTCTCACTCATGGTAAAATTTTACAATTATTGAAACAAGAAAACAACTTTATCTAAGTTCCGCTACTACAATAAGAAGATGTTAAAAACCTGACCACAATTAACACAAACTTACTCTACAAGCTAAGTAACTACTATTATTAACAGTATTAATAAACAACAAATGTGAATAAAACAAAAGACTAATACAGAAAGAGAATCAAACGTCTAATGACACAGTAACGAAGCTAAAAACAGTTCCCAAATGGTTCTTCTGAAATTATTTCACCAGAAAACACAAAAAACTCCGGTTGAATACTACTAAAGTTCCTAAATAAACCACTATACACAAACAATTAATTAGTACTTAACTTTCAATGCGCCGCTACAGCTGCAACTGGTCACCGCGGAATGTAAACACAGGTAAGAGGTTACGTTGTTCGATACGAAACACTCACAAATATCAGGTCACAACACAAGAAAGGCAGAGGTGAATGAAGAAGCCACTAATAAGTCACTTATATAGTAAATATTATCACAAAACCCGTTAAAATATATATCTGAAACCTAAAAATATATAAAAACTTGGAGAGCGATCTCACATGCAGTCACTCGCTTATGACATCACACCAAAGATTTTTGTTTCTGCTATAATTGTTACAGACACGCACCACCACTAGCAGCCCACAGAATCCTCAGTATCGTAGAGCAGCTGCAATGAGCACCTGATCCAGTGCTGAACGAGAACGCTCAATAGCAATCCTCAGGATGTCTTCTCAACATTTCAGATTGGGTGTCATCTGACCTCGCTGTAGCACAACCACAGCAGCCAAGTCACACTAGAGTTTTGTTATTCGCTTATAATATAAATGTCCGCGTTTCTAAAAGTGTAAATGTTTGGCACCTGACAATGACCTGGAAGTGGTTATAGAAGTAGGAAACGCACAATGTGCCGGTGCTAAAGTGCAGTATTCTTGGTATGAGTGGGATTGTCTATGAAGTATGATGGAATACATAGAAAGAAGGTGACAGATAAGTGTGACACATGTCACAATCCTATTTATATTCACATGTTTGGCAGAAAAGTGTTTATAATAGATATGTTTGCTGAGACAATGCTAGAATTAACTACTTGGGACAGGAATGTATAACTAAAACATGGAAGTATTGTTAAACTGAAAGACCTGTATTGTGCATTATCAATGGCCACAGATAGACTGTGTCATTAGCGTCAATATGTGAGAGGAACATACTATGAATCTATTGAGTATGAGGGTTGTCCAGAAAGTAAGTTCCGATCAGTGGCGAAATGGACACCACAGTGAAAACCTGATGAAGCTTTGCACAGATGTGTTGGATAGTGTCTCTAGTATGACCGTCGACCGCATCAATACGCTCTTTTCAGTTGTGAGCACACTGTGAGCGAGGAAAGGTGCCTAGAACAACGATGTCTCCCGCCAAGTAGGAGGACCAGCTGAGAAGCATCGCCTTAATGAATGCAGCCCACCTAACACAACTGCCACGCACTTCCTTCTTCATGGAAATTCTCAGCCACACTCTGCAAGGGCAGTGAAGACGTTCCTGCAGCCTTTTCGATGGGAAGTGTTCGATCACCAACAACACAGCTCTAATTGGCTCGTCCTGAGTATCATCTCTGTTGAGCTGGCTGGAGTGGCCGAGCGGTTCTAGGCGCTACAGTCTGGAGCCGCGCGACTGCTACGGTCGCAGGTTCGAATCCTGCCTCGGGCATGGCTGTGTGTGATGTCCTTAGGTTAGTTAGGTTTAAGTAGTTCTAAGTTCTAGGGGACTGATGACCTCAGAAGTTAAGTCCCATAGTGCTCAGAGCCAATCATCTCTGTTGACATGAAACGCTGGATACGAAGACAACACTTGGGCGCAGGCTACGCGCTACATACCAGCGTAGAGAATTATCGAAAAGCACAGGCGGCTGCCGTCTATGACGATGGTGTTGGAAATTTGGTATAACGCTCCGACAAATATCTAAGTCGGAGCGGCGACTTGTAGAGAAGTATCTGGAAAGTGTAACTAACTCTCGCAAATAAAATGTTTCTGATTTTCACTGTGGATTCCATTTAGCGACCGATCCGAGCTTACTTTCTGGACAGCCCTCGTATTTTCGCAATAACAGTGTAAATTTTGATCAAGTGGAGCAATGCATCAGGCCTTTATTCCTTCTGTGCCAAAGAGTGTAAGTGTTGAGTCTCTAACTACAAAATCACTGGAGACTAAATTTACTGAAGGAGTGTGCCAATGTAAGTAATTGCACCTGTGGCTTGACTACGATTCCAGCTGAATTCAAAGTGTTTGGTCCATTTATAAAGCTGAATGATTGTGTGCAAATAATAATAACGTAGATGTGGCAAATTAACTCGCAGTTTATTATTAAAAACAATACATTTTTTTCAGGAAAAAGAAACAGCATACATACACAATGATTTTATTTGTACGTAACAGCTACTGATCAAATACACAATATTTTACAACAGAAATACGTTATAGAAAAAAACAATACTTTTTTCAGAAAGACATCGCATGAATGCAGATTGATTTTATTTACATAACAGCAACTTATCAACTTTACATTATTTACAGCAGCAGAGATACATTATGCTGAGAGATGAAGAGAATGGTATTTCCGTTATTTACAATATTTACAGTTTATAGGGACTAGCAGCAGCAGATGAAGAACCACACATATACACACAAAAATTTATAAATAATTTTTTTACAAACACACAAATGTGCAGTTGCGTACATGGTACACACGATAAAATATACAATTCACATGAATACACTCTGACACACATACAAAACTACGACAAACGCTTCATCCATCTATTTCACACACACACACACACACACGCACACACACACACACGCACACACACACACACACACAAGGTCATCGTATGTCAAAAAGGTGGCATGAATGTTCATTTACAAAAGATGTTCGAAGTGGTGACCACTGGTATCAATGCAGTGCTGAAATCTTCTTATCATGGATTGAGTGGTATTCCTTATCACTTCGGCACTTACCGAAGCACATGCTCTGCCAATTCTCTCTCGTATATCGTGAAAATAGTAAATATTCACCGATTACGGTGTATCCATCTAACGTGCCATTGACATGTAAACATCATTCGACGGTTTCGCGACACATCACTAATAGGAACGGTAATACCAGTATCGTCAAATAAAGCGAATGCGAATGATGTATTCCTTCGAAGAACAAGTCGATATGCTTCTCATTTACGGAGAATACCTGCGAAATTCAGTGAGAGCTAGAGACTTATACGCTGAAAAATATCCTCGACGTACTCACCCTGCTCGTCGCACATTTAAATATGTCTATGCTAAATTGAGAACAACTGGATCTTTAACCCATCAGAAACTTATCAAATGGTTCAAATGGCTCAAAGCACTATGGAACTTAACATCTGAGGTCAGCAGTCCCCTAGACTTAGAACTACTTAAGCCTAACTAACCTAAGGACATCACACACATCCATGTCTGAGGGAAACATATCCGGCAAAGGAATGTTACTAACGAGGAAACGGAAATTGGTACTCTTGCCACTGTGGTTTGAGATCCTTGCGTTGGTTCACGTCAAATCACAAGGAAATTTGGCATGAGCCAGGGTAGCGCTGTTAGTGTTCTGCATCGCCATAAATATCATCCTTACCATATCAGTCTCCACCAAGAATTAACTGGTACGGATTATATGAATTGCACTGAATTCTGCTGATGGGCTCAACTTCAGATTCAGAGGGATGACAAATTTAATAATTTGGTTTTATTTACTGATGAGACTACATTCAAGAACCATGGAAATGTTAATTTGCATAACATGCATTATTGGGCAACTGAAAATTCGTGTTGGCTGCGGCAAGTTCCACACCAAAAACCGTGGTCAGTGTGGGATTCTGGAGGACAGAATTATAGGCCCCTATTTCATCGAAGTTAATCTTAATGGTACGAAGTACACCACATTCCTGCAAGAAACAGTAGGTCTGTTATTGGAAGAAATACCTTTAGGAACAAGGAACAGAATGGGGTATCAACAAGATGGGTGTCCTGCACATTTTTCGCTGATGGATAGAAATGAGTTGGATTGGATGCGGAGGAGATGGATCGTGGCCGGTTAGTTTGCCAGACTTGACGCCTCTGAACTTTTTCTTGTGGGGATTCGTTAAAGACATCGTTTATAAAGACGTTACAACTACACCTGAAGATACGCGAGAGAGAATTGTCAGAGCATGTGCTTCGATAAGTGCCGATGGGATAAGGAATACCACTCAGTCCATGACAAGAAGATTGCAGCACTGCATTGATACCAATGGTCATCACTTCGAACACCTTCTGTAAATGGACGTTCATGCCACCTTTGCCCCCTTCGTTGACCTTCAAAGACCTTACTGTTACACATAATTGGATTCTTCTCGACAGCCGCTATCAGAAAATGAGTACCGAACTATAGCATCCCATTTAAAAAACCAAAGGTGACTTTCATATCTCTGACGCGACCCCACCCAGCAAAACTCACGCTATTCACATAAAATCATTCAAGTGAATGGTGTGAGAATGGGAAGATTCCAGTCCCACACATACAGATGAAGCATGAAGCATTTGTCGTCACGACGCAACAGATCGACTTCCAGTTGCAGCGGAGTATGTGCCTCACGGCTCCGCTACCAAAAGACTACTTGCTGCACCATATGAGGAGATTTATTATCGGAAAACAGGCGCTCCTTGTAATCTTCGATCGTGAGCGCCTGTGAGTGTGCACGATGCACACACTTAGGCCGTCACTGGGTGGCACCTGCATCTACAAGGTATGCATATGTCTTCGATCTGTGCTCGACAGACTCCACAATTTCTGAGCCATTCGCCTCGTCTTTCATCAGGCAGAGGTTGTTCTGAGGTGTGTCGAATTGCTAGTGATCTCACCTAATTACTTCATACGAATCGTGACCTTTCATCCATGGGTGTAACAATCTGTATCCATATAAAGTAACTTGACATTAGCAAAGATTGTTCCGCAAATTTGTAATGGAATCGGTACATGAGAAGTTTGGAGAGGTCAAGAACACACATACCGATATAAGCATGCTTCGTGAGCACCACTGAAACCTTAGTCATCTCCACAGCGACCAGTTCTGTATTGAAGATTGTGGTCCACTTAAAATCAGGCCTGGTGACGTAACCGCCTGTAATGTCTTGCACCATAACGCCCATCACAACGGTAAACTAAACGAATATCGTGACGGTTTCTAACATTCTCCATGGTTTTACTGAAAATTTATATTTAATTTATAAAAATCTTTTTCAAAATCGCACGTCGCGAGTCAGTATTTAAATCAATATACTCTTTCAGCCAAAGACGCTGCTCGAAGGAGATGTCGTAGGTGATTATAAGAAGTAGCATGCCCAACCTGAGACATTGCTCGAGGTTTCTACACTGTAGAATGTATCTCTGCTTATTCCTCATCATTATCATCAGATTGGGGACAAAACCATTTCACGGGACTAGGCCCTCCGGACAAAATGGCATGTCACTGTGGGCATCATGCAAATTGGTGGGATAAATCAGTCTGACTCCAGGACATATCCCCCACCAGCGTCAGCAGCCCCGCTGATGATCCCATCCTTCAATCTGACGATTTCATCTTTTGACAGCCATCGGAACTCTCCAAATGGCAGAGTTTGTAGCATGGTCTCTTCGTAGAGATTGTTCACATCCAAGCAAAGTAAGTAGCACAAATCGTCGGATGACCTGTTCTCCCCCTCACTCAGTCGGGGGTTATTCTCCTTGGCGTACCTGTGGAGGCACTGGAAAAGCCCTCTGCGAATCTTGCGTTCGAAAAAAGCAACATATTAACATCAGTCAACAGCTTGAGGTTGCTACGCGTCTTTTTTAACGTTGCGTCTCAAAAAAGGCTCCGCGCGGTGTAATAGAAGGTAGGACCCAGACTGTATGTACCCAGGTATACACTCCGGCATTTCTCAAAAACATCTTGCAGAAAGCGTACATCTGCTTCCATTTAAACATTAGCATAACCCTCTAAATCAGAGATGAACTCCTGCCAAACATCCATCGACCGCCTGTACTCTGCGTCCGTTGTAGTGCCTATGAGTTTGCTGGTGAATGCTGTTATATCAGGCAATGTGGTTTCGCAGAGTCTCTCCATTGAATCCAAATATTCTTATGGAAAGATCCCCTTCTTGGCAACAAGCTGAAACTGCGCTTCTTCAGGAACTGAAGATCGAGTGATATGCATATCTTTTCTACGCATTGTCTCAGCAAGTTTATGAAGAGGTGCCTGGATAAATCGTAGCGAAACCATGAAGCAGAGGGATATTCTTGGCATCATTCACTTGGAGAAAGAAATGTATTTTTCTACGTTGTTATGTGTGATACTGGCCATATCATTCTCCAACACTAATACATCCAAATGCTCAACAAGAACAAATTGAGCATCATACCCGTTCAAATTATGGAAGAAGACAAGTATGTGTCGTGACAATTTGTACTTCACGTTGCATGCATTGTGCGCTGCATCACGGAACTTCCTCGTTAGATGACAATTATCTCTACTTGGAGATTCCGCCTTATATCAAAAGGTATGTCATAAATATTACATAATACTGCCTTCTTGTATAAGGTATCATTCTCCTGCGAGCTGGTCATTGAGATGTTTCTCCTAGAAAGGTCGTCAACACCCTTTGCAAGATTTTCGAGCTCAGAGGGCAACTATCTCGCAAGATTAGCCCTGAAATATGAGTCAAATGCCATGCAAATATCTTTGCCGTTGTCCTCACTTTAACAATAATAAATTTCGTCGAATAGCCTTCCGCGTCTCAATAACTTTACGCTTTGTCGACAACATGCTGCTGTGTACTAAGGCGTTTTGGAGATACACTGGTGTCCAAAATTAAAGCAACAAATGGAAATTTGGCGAGGTTGCGTTTATTTTGCCACAAAACAGTAAAGTAGAAACAATGTAAATAAGACAGAAAGTAATCAACTGCAACATGCATAAAGGTAGACAAAAATATTATTAGTTTTTCTCAACTTAACGGATATGCACACACACTCCGACAATTGTTTAATGTGCTCAGTATGGGGTGTGACCACCTCTGGCACCAATACAGGCTTGACAACTACCAGACATGCTGTGAATGATGTCATCAATGTCATGTTGAGGCAATAACTCCCATTCTTCCTACAGAACCGCTCGCAAGTCTTGGAGAGTGGTTGGTGAACGCTGGCGTGATGCAACCCGTCTCCATAGTGCATCTCAGACATGCTCTATGGGATTCAAATCGGGAGAGTGAGCAGGGCACGCCATGTCTACAATATCTTCCGTTTCCAGAAAGAAATCCATCACGCGTGCTCTATAATGTCGAGCATTATCGTCCATCAATACGAAGTCTGGGCCCACAGTAACTCGCAACAACCGCACATGAGATCCCAAGATACCCTCACGGTACATGACAGCAGTTAAATGTTGCTGATTCACTCGTCCAAGTTCATGACGACTTGCTCTAGTGGTCAACATAATCCCTGCCCACACCATTAGGAATCCTCTTTAAAGTCGGTCTCTTTCCACAATGTTTGGGTCCCGAAATCGTGTTCCACGTTCCATCCAGATGCGAATCTGTCGATAATCACTCTCAAACTCAAATCGGGACTCATCTGTGAAAATAACATGCGACCATCCAGGTGGCATTTTGACGCCCCCACTCTAGACGTTCTCTTCTGTGAAGACACGCCAGAGGTAAATAGACAGCAGATCTGCAACCGCAAAGGCCACTCTGCTGAAGCCTTCTGTACACTGTTCGCCTCTATACAACACGTCCAGGGGATGCTGCAGTTGCAGTGCAGTGGAGTATTAAGGCGGTGCCATCGTGTCGTTACAGCCAAATAACGGTCCTCTCTTTCTGATGTCACTCGTGGTCGGCCCTGTCCTGATCTCTGTAAACTGCCACCTCATCCGAGAAAGAACAGAACGATTCACATTAAGACATCAGGACACATCAGTTTGCGACTCTCCTGCTTCCATTCCTCCAATGACTCTGTCTGTAGGCGTCTTCTCTGTGCCATACTGCACCATCTGTGACTGTGAACACAGCGATTGTGGAAATGAGACTACTCTTCAAACACAACGCCGCTCAATAGGTGCCCTGACGACGTTGCTGGCGTGGTTGTCCTTTGATCGGAATGCCATCTTCCGTGCAGAACACCTTCATAACGACATCTGTTGGCAGTTCGTATGATTATATCGTGAATTAGACACAGGACAGGAAAATATCAGTTTGTTGCTTTAATTTTGGACACAAGTATAACTTACAACTTATATATGCTTTGAGACTACTGGTGACAGTGGAAGTCAAGTGGCTTAGCTAGCGTCTTGATATATCCAAGCATCCGATGACTTCTTCGATATTCCCATTCACATACAGTTCAAACTGCTGTGTTCAAGCATTCAGCTCCCCGACATTTATAGCCCCCTCCTCGATAAGACCTTCCTGCCGGCCGGAGTGGCCGTGCGGTTCTAGGCCCTACAGTCTGGAGCCGAGCGACCGCTACGGTCGCAGGTCCGAATCCTGCCTCGGGCATGGATGTGTGTGATGTCCTTAGGTTAGTTAGGTTTAATTAGTTCGTAAGTTCTAGGCGACTGATGACCTCAGAAGTTAAGTCGCATAGTGCTCAGAGCCATTTTAAGACCTCCCTGTTCCACTAATTTAACGTGATTGCTTCGATTTTTCCGTCACATACACGCATGTGCTTTGCGTCGTCTGAACGAGTGTGCAAGGCACGTGCAAATGTATCCTTAGTCTACAGTATACTGATACTGTTAACTTTTTAATACACTACCTTTTATGCACACTCTCACTGAAGATTCGTCTATATCGGCCCTCATTCAATTTTCTAATTTTATATATTACCAGAAAGCCATACTGTGAGTTATTCTAGCAATTCTCACATATGATGACGAATTCATTGAATGCCAGTCAGTTCCTACATGTCCTGATAAATGTGCTTTAAATTCAGATTTTCCTGTTTGAAGGGGATAATAAGTTTCGCATTACCCCGGACCACCTGCCGGCCGGTGTGGCCGTGCGGTTCTAGACGCTTCAGTCTGGAACCGCGTGACCGCTACGGTCGCAGGTTCGAATCCTGCCTCGGGCATGGATGTGTGTGATGTCCTTAGGTTAGTTAGGTTTAAGTAGTTCTAAGTTCTAGGGGACTGATGACCACAGATGTTAAGTCCCATAGTGCTCAGAGCCATTTTTTTGAACCGGACCAACTGCTTCCGGATCATTGAGTGTGTCTCGTACAAATAAAAATATATTGACTTGCGTATGGCGACCAATGCAGAAATATCTCCAGACTTCATTCTGATGTTCCACTGCGACATCGTCAAATATGAATATTCTGTTTGGCTTTAATTTTTCAGGCGGTAGAATATCACTGCTTTCACTGAACGTCTGGTATGTTACTTCGTCAATGCCGTGTAAAACCTCCTGCAAAAGCTGATATTTTGAGAAAATGTGTACATGCTGGAAGCGGACTCCCTGAGGATGTGTGAACAATGTTAAAACAAGATTAGTTTTCCCACAGCCCGAAGGCCCATTAACCGAAGCACATGTAATACTGGGAAGTGATGATCCATTCGTCTTGTTCTGGTTTCCAGCTGCATCATTGCAGGACCAGTCGCTTACTACAAGACCCTTGTGGTAAGGTTATTTCCTCTTCTCGGTCATGGTGGTAATTGTTCGTTTACATCGGAACACAGGGGTTTTTATAAACTCTTAAATATAGCTGAGTATATAAACAAACTTAAATAATGTCATAGTTCAGTGCCCACATCCGCATAATGTTGATTCATACGTTTCCTCGATGAACAATATGCGTCGTAGAGTCGAGCTATGGTCCCTTCTGATGGGTGGGGGAGTTTGGCGGGTTAACTCCAGTAGATTACTCCACAGTGTCTCATACAATCAGAAGAGTTATGACTGCTACCTTCGTCGACACTCTACGCCATACTGTATTACATATCTGGCACTCACTAAAGTCTTAAAAGTCTGCTCCTATAGATGTATGCACTCTGTGTTGTTAGATATTTTAACCGTACTAGGGACGTCCACTACAGAGATTGCGTTCACCCAGTAACATCGAAAGAGAGTGAACGTTTCCTAGGAACGAGGTCGAAATCGACATTGACACACCGCAGAATCTAAGCCATTCATCCATGGATAATATTACTTCGACGTTACTAAATCGAAGGTTTTCAAATAGTACCGCTGGATAGAGCTCTCTATTCGATATCATACCGACACTGACACGCTTACACCCACTAGTGATCAAACAGCAGATTTAGTCTAACATCATCATGTTCACGTCAGGTGCCTACTACTGCAACGGCTTCATCTCACCTGCAATGAAACAGGGCGCTGTTAGTTAAGTTCATTTGCTTTTTCTCCCTTTTCACCACCATCGACGTTAATACTTACACTGATGCGCAGCGGAGACAGTTGATATACATCCCGACATCCTTACGCTTTGACGTTTCTCTCTCGCAAGTGGGTGAGCTATTTATTGAACGCTGTAAATATACGGTACGATTATTATTATTATCTTACGACGTCTTCGTCAGTCGTTGTCACTGTCAAGACCCAACTGTAACGAGAGAGTATTGTACAGAAGGAAAATTTAAAAAAACAGCCTACAACCTGCTGAATAACAGAATATACTGACGATTAAAGGTAGATCAATACTTACACGCTTACGCTGCATACATATTGGTTGCAGTATCATGGCATCGCAGACTCGGAGCGTGGGTCGCGTGGGAGTGGGGGCGCGGAGGGCTCAGGGCGAATGGTACTTCATGCGAGTTGCTGGAACGCAGGGCGCCAAGGGGTGCTGATGTCAGCGAAATATCACACATATATGAACTTTAATCTAGTCTCGCTCCCATGAATACAGAGCATTGGGGGCGCTTGGGGCGCGACGTGCTTCATGCAAAATTTGCAGAAGTGCAAGTGTGGGGGGGAGGGGGGAGGGGAGGGAGTCCCTCCCCTCCTTCACCCTGGCACGTGGCAGGATGTCATGATTTCTGGAATGACCTTACAGACAAGGAAGTGCTGATGCTGCCATCAGCGAAATGTGATATGCGCAGTTGTCCCAGCTGTAATATTACACTGTAGATAAGAAAGCGCTGGTACTGATGCCAGCGAATTCCTGGCCACAACATGCACAGCCACACTACTTTCATAACATGAAGACCTTAACATTTTATTATTTACTTTGGATTTCGTTTTTCTTTGTGGTTAAAGAGAATGGTCAATACATCGTTGGAATCTATGTGTGGATACATCTTGCAGGACGGTAGGTGGTGCAGCAATCGTAGCTTACCACAGTATACACAAAAAAATGCAAATGCCGTGCTTACACACAAGATGGGCTTCAGTCACAAAGGGTGCAGGCTAAACACAGGAAGAACATAGATACAGGAACCATTGGTATAACAGTTGTAAATTTTCGCAGCTGTGTTGGGGAAGTACCAGAGCTCCAAGCGCTAATAGAAAGCACTGATGCTGAGTTAGTATGGGCAGAGGTCATTGTTGGCAATCGGTGTAAAATAATAATTGGATCTTTTTACCGACCTCCCAGTTCAGATGATACAGTTGCTGAAAGGTTCAAAGAAAACTTGGGTTTTGATTTAAAATACGTACCCGACTCATACGATAATAGTTGGTGGTGACTTTAATTTACATTCGATATGTTGGCGAAAATACATGTTTCATTCTGGAGGTACGCATAAAATATCATCCGAAATTGTGCTAAACGCATTCTCTGAAAATTATTTCGAGCAGTTAGTTCATGAGCCCACGCGAATAGTAAACGGTTGTGAAAACACACTTGACCTCTTAGCAACAAATAATCCTGAGTTAATAACCAGCATAAAACCGATATAGCGATTAGTGAACACAGGATTGTCGTAGCGAGATTGAATATTGTAATCCCAAAATCCTCGAAAAATAAGCCAAAAATATACCTATTCAAAAAAGCAGATAAAAATTCACTTGACGGCTTCCTGAGAGACAATCTCTACTCATTCCAAATTAATAATATAAGTGTAGACCAGATGTGGCTTACATTCAGAGAAATAGTATCGGCAGAAATTGAGAGGTTTGTACCAAATAAACTAACAAACAACGGAGCTGATCCTCCTTGGTACACATAATGAGTTAGAATACTGTTGCAGAAACAACGAAACAAACATGCCAAATTTAAACAGACGCAAAACCCCCAACATTGCTGATTCTTTACAGAAGCTCGAAACTTAGCGCGGAGTTCAATGCGAGACGCCTATAACAGCTTCCACACCGAAACTTTGTCTCGAAACGTGGCAGAAAATCCAAAGAGATTCTGGTCGTAAGTAAAGTATGTTAGCGGCAAGAAACAATCAATGCCTTCTCTGCGCGATAACAATGGAGATACTATCGAAGACAGTGCTGCCAAAGCAGAGTTACTAAACACAGTCTTCCGAAATGCCTTCGCAAAAGAAGACGAAGTAAATATTCCAGAATTCGAATCGAGAACAGCTGCCAACATGAGTAACGGACAAGTAAATATCCTCGGAGTAGTGAAGCAGCTCAAATCACTTAATAAAAGCAAGTCTTCTTGTCCAGACTGAATACCAATTAAGTTCCTTTCGGAGTATGCTGATGCATTAGCTCCATACTTAACAATCATATACAACCATTGCTCGACGAAAGATCCGTAACCAAGGCCTGGAAAGTTGCACAGGTCACACCAATATTCAAGAAAGGTAGTAGGAGTAATCCACTACAGGCCCATATTGTTAACGTTGATATGCAGCAGGATATTGTGTTCGAACATTATGAATTACCTCGATGGAAACGGTCTATTGACACACAGTCAACACGGGTTTAGAAAACATCGTTCCTGTGAAACACAACAAGCTCTTTATTCACATGAAGTGCTGAGTCTATTGACAAGGGATTTCAGATCGATTTCGTTTTCCTAGATTTCCGGAAGGCTTTTGACACTGTACCACAAATGGTTCAAATTGCTCTGAGCACTATGGGACTTAACTTCTGAGGTCATCAGTCCCCTAGAACTTAGAACTACTTAAACCTAACTAACCTAAGGACATCACACACATCCATGCCCGAGGCAGGATTCGAACCTGCGACCGTAGCGGTCGCGCGGTTCCAGACCGTAGCGCCTAGAACCGCTCGGCCACTCCGGCCGACTCACTGTACCACACAAGCGGCTTATGGAATATCGTCTCAGTTATGCGACTGGATTTGCGATTTCCTGTCAAAGAGGTCGCAGTTCGTAGTAATTGACGGAGAGTCATCGAGTAAAACAGAAGTGATTTCAGGCGTTCCACAAGGTAGTGTTATAGACCACTTGCTGTTCCTTATCTATATAAACGAGTTGGGAGACAATCTGAGCAGACGTCTTCGGTTGTTTGCAGATGACGCTGCCGTTTATCGACTAATAAAGTCATGAGAAGATCAAAACAAACTGCAAAACGATTTATAAAAAATATCTGAATGGTGCAAAACATGGCAATTGACCCTAAATAACGAAAAGTGTGAGGTCATCCACATGAGTGCTAAAAGGAACTCGTTAAACTTCGGTTACACGATAAATCAGTCTAATCTACAAGCGATAAATTCTACTAAGTACCTAGGTATTACAATAACGAACAACATAAATTGGAAAGAACAAATAGAAAATGTTGTGGGGAAGGCTAACCAAAGGCTGCGTTTTATTGGCAGGACACTTAGAAAATGTAACAGACGTACTAAGGAGACTGCCTACACTACGCTTGTCCGTCCTCTTTTAGAATACTGTTGCGCGGTGTGGGATCCTTACCAGGTAGGACTGATGGAGTACATCGAAAAAGTTCAAAGAAAGTCAGCACGTTTTGTATTATCGCGAAATATGGGAGAGAGTGTCACACAAATGATACAGGATTTGGGCTGGAAATCATTAAAAGAGAGGTGTTTTTCGTTGCGAAGGAATCTTCTCACGAAATTCCAATCACCAACTTCCTCCTCCGAATGAAAAAATATTTTGTTGACACCGACCTACATAGGGCGGAGTGATCACAACGATAAAATAAGGGAAATAAGAGCTCGTACGGAAAGATATAGGTGGCTCTGAGCACTATGGGACTTAACTTCTAAGGTCATCATTCCCATAGAACTTAGAACTACTTAAACCTAACTAACCTAAAGACACCACACACACCCATGCCCGAGGCAGGATTCGAACCTGCGACCGTAGTGGTCGCGCGGTTCCAGACTGTAGCGCCTAGAACCGCAAAGATATAGGTGTTCATTCTTTCCGCGCGCTATACGATATTGGAATAATAGAAAATTGTGAAGGTGGTTCGATGAACCCTCTACCAGGCACTTAAATGTGATTTGCAGAATATCCATGTAGATGTAGATGTAGATAGAGTACCGTGTCAGCTGTGACACTGGATTCGTGATGTCCTTCAAGAAAGGTCAGAGGTTGTAGAAATTAACGGAAACTGAAATGATAAAAAAAATGGCTCTGAGCACTATGGGATTTAACATCTTAGGTCATCAGTCCCCTAGAACTTAGAACTACGTAAACCTAACTAACCTAAGGACATCACACACATCCATGCCCGAGGCAGGATTCGAACATGCGACCGTAGCAGTCCCGGGGTTCCGGACTGCAGCGCCTAGAACCGTACTGCCACCTCGGCCGGCAACTGAAATGATATCTGGAGTTCCCCGAGGAAGTGTTACAGGTTCTCTGCTGTTGTTTATCGATGGAAGCGATTTACAAGATAACCTGAGCAGCCCTTCTAGATTTTTTGCAGATGAAACTGCCATGTACGGATGAGAAAAGTCATCAGAAGATCAAAACGAATTACGGAATGATTGAGACAAGATATCTGTTTCGTGCGAAAAGTGGTAATAAACAATGAAAAGTGCGAGTTCCTCTACATGACTACTAAAAAAAATTCTGTTAAACTTCGGTTACATCATAAATCATAAAATCTTAAGGACTGCTTATTCACGCAAATACATGAAGATTGCAATTACGAACAACTCAAAGTGAAACCATCACACAGAAAATGTTGTGGGGAACGTAAACCAAAGACTGTGTTTTATTGGCAAAACACTTACAAATGGGATAAATCTACTAAAGAGACTGCCTACAATATGCTCGTCGCTCCCCTTCTAGCATACTGCTGTGCAGTACGGAACCCTAACCAGAAAAAAATTGAGGGAGGACATTGAGAAAGATAAAACAAGGGCAACCTCTTTTGTAGCATCACGAAATGGGGAGACAGTGTCACGGGTTTCATAAGAGAATTGCGGTAGAAATCGATAAAACAAAGGTGTTTTTCTTGTGGCGAGATATTTTCACGCAGTTACAATAACTGACTTCTCTTGATTCGTACCTACGTACCTACCAATCGGAGCTCACTCGGAAAGATTAGGTGCTAGATTTCCCAGGTACTGTTCAAAAGTGGAACGGTAGAGAAATATTCTGAAAGTTGTTCTGTAAATCCTCTACCAGATACTTAAGTATGAATTACAAAGTACTCACGTAGATATAGATGCAGATTTAGGTTCGAGTCAAGCAAAAGAAAAAGAAAGCTACACATTAGAAACATTAAACTTTCTTGGCAGATTAGAACAATGAGTCGGTTCTTGGTTCCAACCAGAACCTTGCCCTGCGAAATGAGGTGTCAGTGAAATGCAGTGTGCTGGGTTCGACTCCGTATATGGCACGCAATTTCAATCTGCAAGAATGTTCCAAAACATATCATCTCCAATGCAGAGCCTAAGATTCGTTCTGGAATGGATAACAGCTTATAATATTCAAAATCACTTATCCTCATTTGATAAGAGGTTAATTAAATTGGGAAGGTGGTAAAAGAAAGTAACAAACAGCACAGAATCGCACCGGAAAAGTTAATATGAAATATAAATGGTTTTAACGGTTTAGTGTCAGTGTCTGGTGTGATGAAGCAAGAAGGGAAAGGGAGCGAGTGTAATCTGAATAGTTTATCATTAGGAGTAATTATGAACTGAAGTGTAAGTAGAGGAAGATCTAATCAAGTTCATGAAGAGCTACGAAAGGATAGGAAACGAGAGAAGAGAACGGAAGCGATAACCTAGATGAAACGAGGAGAGTGTCTTTTTCTGTTTGCGCCACTCTGATGTACCAGTATGCTGTAAATAAGGTGCGAACAAAAAGCGCTTGGCAGGCAGTCCTGTTGAATGTGTCGGCCGGTGATTTGGGAGGCGCACCACGGGCGGGCCCGGAGGACGTTGCTTCACGGTGTGCTGGCCGCTTATCTCCGAGGCAACCGCTAGTTGTTACAAGAGACGCCGTATCGCAACCATCCCTGCAGGATGCTGACAGCAACACTGACAAGTCTCAATTATCTCCACAATCGTCTCTGGTTACCTTGCGAGAGGTATTTCCGGTCAAAAATTTAATAGAAATCTCTGAAAAGTTGCGATACACGTACAAGCACTTAAGGTTAAAGGATTAGAAACAAGCGGCAAATCACGGCAACGGATGTTGCAGAAACTCACTATGTTTTCTCTTTTCAACATTAACACTTTTGAGACAACTGAGTTCAATTAATGTTTAAAACATTAATTGTTTGATTAAAAGGAAAGAGAAGTTAAGGAATGGAGGCGGGAATTAAATGAATGAACACTGTTTCCGAAAGCGAAGAATGTAGCTGAAACAGAATTTCACACACGATTAGTAAAATCTCCCCGATGTTGTCTAGCCTGATTTACACTCTAACAAAGGGAAGGCCTCAGACACGGCCAACCGATTCGGCTCAAATTTGGCAGGTCGCTTGTGTATAACCTAAAACGAAGGATTCTAAGATATTGTGGGTCAACACCCTCGCAATTTTGAGAAAATCACCCCTAAAGGTCATGACGAGCAATCGACTCAAAATTGGAGGGATCGATAAATAATTGTAAACAGAGCATTTTACATCATTAGGTATGGGTTCCGCAAACGCAGACTTTTCCAGAAATGGAGGAAAGAAACTTTTACAACTGCCTCTTCTGTACGCACAAGGTAAACGCTTTTTCGCTGTCAGCGCCGATAGCACAACTACCACGGTAACTGGCTAGGAATCGGAAAACCAGGGTTCGAATCTCAAATCCATTCTGTATTTTAATTTAAAAAACCTACTTGTTACCAACTGTTCGTCTAAAATGTTTGTGACTATTACAGCGCCATCTATCACAAAGCGAAAAGAGTGGTCCAACTAAAACATTCATATTTCTTTACGTACTACACGAATATGTAATAAAAATGGGGTTTCCTATTTAAAAAAACGCAGTTGATATCCGTTTGACCTATGGCAGCGCCATCTAACGGGCCAACCATAACGCCATCTGGTTTCCCCCTTCAAGCTAGACAAGTTTCGTGATTTGTAGTTTCTCCGTTTGTCGCTTATTTCGTGAGATATTTGGCCCGGTCACGATCAATGGACCATCCTGTATATTACAGCGCCTGTCGAAGGGTGTACATCCTCCATTATTCAGATTATGCACCTGAAAGATATGACACAACAGACAATTACTAGTTACTACGGCATAAACAGACGAGCTAATTACTACAAACTACACTCACTACCCGTCATATGTTACTTACGGAAGTACACTGTATTCATTCACAAAACGTATTTCATTCGGCGCATTAACAATGGAAAAATGACTACATGTATCCGCGAGGTTCGCGGCAGCCTAATGACGGAAAACAACTCTTTCCGATTGACTTCTATAAGGCTCGTACTCGACACCTTCACTCTTCCAGGTTCACAGCTATCATATGACGATGAGGCAACCGGGACAATATAACTCTCCCCGTGCCCCGCTGTAAACAAGCGTCGCGCGGTTAGCTATCCGTGATCCTTTACTAACTCACGGCGTTTGGGAAATTAGTTTACCTACCTTATTATTACCATTCCTTATTGATTTACTTACCTTATTAACCCTCCTATCGCTATCAATTGAGATATGGACAAATACAAACGAAAAGAATAACATCCGCTAGGTTTCTTCGAGATTCGAACCCTGGTTTTTCGATTCCCAGCCAGTTACCTTGGCCGTTGCACTATCGGCGCTGTCGGCGAAAAGTGTTTACCATGTGGGTACAGAGGTGGCAGTTGTAAAAGTTTGTTACCTGGATTTCTGGAAAAGTATGCGTTTTCAGACTCCATACGTGATGATGAAAAATGCTCTATTTACAATTATCTATGGATCCCGCCAATTTTAAGTCGATTGCTCGTCATAACCTTTAGGGGTGGTTTTCTCAAAAACGCGGGGGTGTTGACCCAAATATCGTAGATTCCTTCGTTTTAGGTTGCACACAAGCGACCTGCCAAATTTGAGCCGAATCGGTTGGCCGTGTCTGAGGCCTTCCCCTTGTAAGACAAGCAAAGCGACGCACTACGAAGGAATTATCTGAAGCTGACGGAGATAGGTAGGTGTGATGTATTCGTATATGTAGAGGCAAACAAATTATGACAAGTTCAGAAAACTTGGATGATTTATTCAAGAGAAAGAGCTTCACAAATTGAGCATGTCAACAATACGTTGGTCCACCTCTGGACGTTATGCAAGCAATTATTCTGCTTGGCAACGACTGATAGAGTTGCTTATTGTCCTCCTGGGAGACATCATGCCAAATTCTGTCCAACTGGCGCGTTAAGCTGTAAAATCGCGAGATGACTCGAGGGTTCTGCCCATAGTGGTTCAAATGGCTCTGAGCACTATGGGACTTAACACCTGAGGTCATCAGTCCGCTAGATCTTAGAACTACATAAACCTAACTAACCTAATGACATCACACACATCCATGCCCGAGGCAGGATTCGAACCTGCGACCGTAGCGGTCGCGCGGTTCCGGACTGAAGCGCCTAGAACCGCTCGGCCACCAGAGGCCGGCCGCCCATAGTGCTCCAAACGTTAATAAATGGGGAGAGATCCGGCATCATTGGTGCCCATCATTGCTTTCTCTACAAGTTAGGGTTTGGTAAGCACAAAGACAAGCAGTAGAAACTCTAGCCGTGTGTGAGCGGACAATATCTTGCTGAAATGTAAGGATGGCTTGCCATGAAGGGCAACTAAACGGAGCGTAGAATATCTTCGACGAACCGTTGTGCTGTAAGGGTGACATGGATGACAACCAAAGCAGTCCTGCTACGAAAATAAATGATACCCTAGACCATCACTTCCATACATGACTAAACTCCATACAAATACTTCCTGACACTTAAATATATACTCGATGTTAACAAACTTCTCTTCTTCAGAAACGCTTTCCTTGCCATTACCAGTCTACGTTTTATACCCTCTCCACTTCGACCATCATCAGTTATTTTGTTCGCCAAATAGCAAAACTCATTTACCACTTTAAGCATCTCATTTCCTAATCTAATTCCCGCAGCATCACCCGACTTAATTCGACTACATTCCATTATCCTCGTTTTGCTTTTGTTGATGTTCATCTTATATCCTCCTTTCAAGACACTGTCCATTCCGTTCAGCTGCTCTTCCAGGTCCTTTGCTGTCTCTGACTGAATTACAGTGTCATCGGCGAACTTCAAAGATTTTATTTCTTCTCCGTGGATTTTAATTCCTACTCCGAATTTTCTTTTGTTTCCTTTACCAATTGCTCAATATACAGATTGAATAACATCGGGGGCACGCTACAACCCTGTCTCAATCCCTTCCCAACCACTGCTTCCCTTTCATGCCCATCGACTCTTATAACTGCCATCTGGTTTCTGTACAATTTGTAAATAGCCTTTCGCTCCCTGTATTTTACCCCTGCCATCTTCAGAATTTGAAACAGAGTATTCCAGTCAACATTGTCAAAATCTTTCTCTAGGTCTACAAATGCTGGAAACGTAGGTAGTCTATTTTCTAAGGTAAGTCGTAGGGTCAGTATTGTCTCACGTGTTCCAACATTTCTACGGATTCCAAACTGATCTTCCCAGAGGTCCTACCAGTTTTTCCATTTGTCTGTAAGGAATTCGTGTTAGTATTTTGTAGCTGCGGCTTATTAAACTGATAGTTCGGTAATTTTCACATCTGTCAACACCTGCTTTCTGCGGGATTGGAATTATTATATTCTTCTTGAAGTCTGAGGGTATTTCGCCTGTCTCGTGCATCTTGCTCACCAGATGGTAGAGTTTTGTTAGGCCTGGCTCTCCCAAGGCTATCAGTAGTTCTAATGGAATGTTGTCTACTCCCAGGGCCTTGTTTCGACTCAGGTCTTTCAGTGCTCTGTCAGACTCTTCACACGGTATCGTATCCCATTTCATCTTCATCTACATCCTCTTCCATTTGCATAATATTGTCCTCAAGAACATCGCCCTTGTATAGACCCTCTATATACTCCTTCCACCTTTCTGCTTTCCCTTCTTTGCTTAGAACTTGGTTTCGATCTGGGCTCTTGATATTCATGCAGGTGGTTCTCTTTTCTCCAAAGGTCTCTTCAATTTTCCTGTACGCAATATTTATCTTGCCCCTAGTGATATGTTCCTCTACATCCTTACATTTGTCCTCTAGCCATCCCTGCTTAGCCATTTTGCGTTTCCTGTCGATCTCATTTTTGAGACGATTGTATTCCTTTTTGCCTGCTTCATTTACTGCATTTTTATATTTTCTCCTTTCATCAATTAAATTCAATATCTCTTCTGTTACCCAGGATTTCTATTAGCCCTCGTCTTTTTACCTACTTGATCCTCTACTACCTTCACTATTTCGTCTCTCAAAGCTACCCATTCTTCTTCTACTGTATTTCTTTCCCCCATTCTTGTCAATCGTTCCCTAACGCTCACCCTAAAACTGTCTACAACCTTTGGTTCTTTCAGTTTATCCAGGTCCCATCTCCTCAAATTCCCACCTTTTTGCAGTTTCTTCAGTTTTAATCAACAGTTCATAACCAATAGATTGTGGTCAGAGTCCACATCTGCCCCTGGAAATGTGTTACAATTTAAAACCTGGTTCCTGAATCTCTGTATTACCATTATATAATCTATCTGACACCTTCTAGTATCTCCAGGGTTCTTCCATGTATACAACCTCATTTGACCACCTCAAATAATCTTATGTCGAATCTCAAAACAAAAAAAAAATGAAACAAATACTATTAGATATCATGGGAAAACCAACAAGTATGTTTGCCTTTCTTGCAACTTCGTTCGTTACAAAGACATGAACAGCTGTATGCCTTTTTTTTAAAATAGCATCACACATTTTTATTTGTTAACACTCTTCCTCTTCGCAACACCTGTTCAAATACGCATCATAGTATATCATTAACGTAAAATTATGTTATTAAAAACGTAACACAAAACTGACTTTGACTCTCCTGTACTAGCAGTAGTAGGACAAGGGGGGTTCCAGGCCATTTTGTTATTGCGGGTTGTCTACATCAGGGGCATGTATGCACTCAGGGGCAAACCTATTGTTCTCCTTTGATTGACAGGTACTTAGCCTATTGTTCTTCTTTGATTTGTGCGGGATTAGCCGAGCGGTCTAAGGCGCTGCAGTCATGGACTGTGTGGCTGATCCCGGCAGAGGTTCGAGTTCTCCCTCGGGCATGGGTGTGTGTGTTTGTCCTTCGGATAGTTTAGGTTAAGTAGTGTGTAAGCTTAGGGACTGATGACCTTAGCAGTTAAGTCCTATAAAATTTCACACACATTTTTTTTCTTCTTTGATTGTCATGTTCTTAGCCTATTGTTCTATTAAGTGGTTTTCCATGTCGCTGCACTTAACCTATTGTCCCCAACCCCCTCCCACTCCCCTCCCCCCCATGGGGTGCTAGGCCATTTTGTTAATATGGGATACCTGCATCAGGGGCAGGTATGCACTCAGGGGCGAACCTATTGTTCTCCATTGATTGACAGGTACTTAAACTATTGTCCTGTTAAGTGGTTTTCCATGTCACCTCCCTTAACCTATTGTTCCCCCACCCCCTCCCCTTAATCCCCCCTCCCCCCTTGCTGCTAGAGGTAGACTTCCATGTCTGAGTTATTGGAATAGGCCCTGTCACTACTATCAATTTGATTGACTATTTAATTAAGTTGACCAATTAATTAACCTCTGCTCATCTGTTAAACCCCCTCCTATCCCACCCTCTCCTCCCACCCAGAAAATGGCGGGAAAAAGACTCAGTTGATCGGTCATTTGGAGGGAAATTGATTGCTCTGTATGGAATATTCTTTAAACAATTTAGACAATGTATGGAATATATGGAAAAGGTATATTGTTTATTTATAGTTATGTCCTCCACTATTTTCTGATATACTTTTCGAATCTATTGTCAGCACTTAACCTATAGTTCTGTTAAGTGGTTTTCCATGTCACCCCCACTGCTTAAACTATTGTACTGCATTTCATATAAGAACTATTCAAATCAACTTTGTGTTCTGCACTTAACCTGCTCTTCTGCTCCACGTCACACACTCACACACACCCTCCCTCCAACTATTGTATCACTAATACCTCACTGATATAAAAAATTATCCAAATTAATTGTCTGACTACCACGTCTTCCTAGGAATTGGCGGGAGAAAGACTCAGTTGATCGATCATTTGGAGGGTATTCGATTGTAGTGTATGGAATATTGTTTAAACAATTTAGACATTGTGAGGAATAGTGTTTATTTAAACAATTTTGGGGATTCAAGGCATCGTATGGCATATATGGAAATTGGTGGAGAGGAAGGATCTCATAACAGTAAATTCAAAGGTGTATTGTTTATTTATAAAAAAAAATTGTTTGTGCGGGGGGTTGGATTTCTATTGCTCATCATTCCCTGTTGTCTGGAAACACGTAGGTCTTGTAAGAAGTAATTACATGGAGCAAGCATGATGCGTAACCTAATGTTCGGCACTGTACTCTGGGTGTCTTAACCTAATGTTTGGGCCTTTGTCAGCATTTAACCTATTGTTCTGTTAAGTGGTTTTCCATGTCACCCACATTTCCTTAAAATATTGTACCACCATTGATACCAAATTAAGTGATTAGTTATGTCCTCCCACCATTTTCTGGTACACTTTTAGAATTTCACATGCTTTTGAACACCATTTCTGGCGCATTCTTGTTTGTCACACACCCCCTTAAACTTTTGCACTGTGATTTACATAAAAATTATGCAAATTAACCTAGTGTTCTGCACTTAACCTGCTGTTCTGCTCCATGTCACCCACTCACACATTGCCTCCCATGAAGTACTGTACCACTAACACCACATTGATATAAAAAATTAATGAAAATTAATTAAATCGGTATTCTTCATATGTATGGGGTAGTTTTTCTTAATTCACAGCATCCTATTGGTCGGTGAAATCGATGCAATATAGTTTAAACAAAATATTGCTAGTAAAAAACACATCCCGCCACTCGACGCCCGACGCCACCGCCGCCCCCGCTATAGCCGCTGCCGCCGATATTTAATATCCCCGCCAGCAGATTATATCAACAGCAGCTCAGAGATGTTACAGCTTAGGAGTGAAGCGCACCACCAGAGACACGGAAAACATGTCACATGGGTTCAACCACTCACAGCCAGAGGCTAAACAAGCAGCCATGGCATGAGTAAATACCTGTCATGCCTAGCTGCTTTACGTATACTCACGCTGTTATGGATTTGAGCTTTCTGGATTTCGTTATTTGTTACCCTTCTGTGATCCAATCACGACGAATTTAATTTTGTTTATAGATTACACGTTCGTATCAGACCTGTGCACAAAACTACTAACGATTCTACTACGTAGATGTTTTACAAGCATCGCACTGTAAATTACCTGCAGCGTTCCTCGTAACTAACTTCATCTATGTAGACAATGTTTCCACCGCACTTACGTTAACCCCTCTGAAGGGCAGCACACAACGTATCTCTTGTCTTGACAACACAGGATTCCGTCGAAAATAGCTTAAACATCACAGACCTATATTGCCTCAGCGCCGCGTTTCCTCGGAGAGTGGTGTAAAGATCCATCACAAAAATCTCTGTATTCAAAGTACATATACTCGTTCGTTTCTTGTCGAATGTACAAGAGTTACCATATATTAATGAATGAGTATATATTTATGAAGTTTGTCAGAGGAGTTCTGATTCACCCAGTCTCTCCTAAGAGTCACCGAACGAGGTAGCACAGCGATTAGCAAATTGGACTTTCATCCAGATTTAGATTTCTCATGATTTCCATAAATCGCTAAATGCAAATGCCAGGATGGTTCCTCTGAAAGGGCAGGGCCGATTTCCTCCTCCATCCTTCCCTAATCTGAGCTCGTGCTCCGTCTCGAATGACCCCATTGTCGATGTGACATTAAACACTAACCTCCTCTTCCTCTCCCTAAGGTGCATTTTCTCTGGTATTTTGGCAAATATCCAAAACTAAGTTTTGCAATGGAAAATTGGAGACCGTCCAAAAATGCAAAAATGCTCATTATAAGTTTCATGTGACGCCCAATGTTAATACCTGCAATTTTCGATTTGAAATTTGTAGCTAGAGTCAGATTATACAAATACTGCTAATTATGTCTTTCATGTGACACCCACTGTTAACAGAAATAACTGGTTGGTTTCCCATTAAAAATAAAATTATTTTTGAAACACAATTTTATGCGGCGCCCTTTCTATAGATTGGTCCCAGATTAGACTAATATGATATTAGTTATATCTAAATGTAGTAACAAGATTTGTACAATACGAAGAGTAACAGTGCTCCAGCAGCGACTGAGTAGTGGTGCCACACGCTGTCAGCTACCACAATGCAGCAGCGCTACTTAGTCGCTGCTAGAGTGTTGGCTATTCTTCGGGTTTTACTACCCCTGTTAATGCATATCGCTAATCCGAATATCGCACTATACTAATTTTGGACCGCTCTATCGAATAGGCACACAAAATTCCTTTTCAAAAGTCATTTTGTTCGACACGGAAAAAAACTGGCGATTTCCGTTAACAATGGGTGTCACATGAAATACATAATGAGCAGTATTTGTATGGGCTGACTCTAGCTACACATTGCAAAATCTAAATTGCAGATATCTGCCGTATCAAAAGAAAAAATGCGCCTAACGACTCTTAGGTGTCTAGCAACATCACCCTCCAAACACCAAGGTGTCGAAACATGCGAAAAAGGCCACAGCTCAGAAATTCATGTGAGGTGTAGGGTTGGTTAATGATGTCATATTGGCACCAAAATTCAATACAGTTCTGCTCTAAGTCACCGTGGACGATGTGAAGGATGTTACACCCCTCCCCCCCTCTTACCCTCATTTCACCCCTTCTTTTGACGCTTCTGCAATTGAGGTCAGAATCGCTCACACACAGAAATCACACAGATTTTTCCTGGGTGGCCACAGAAAACATTTCAGACACTTCGTCACTCAGTATCGACACAAAAAGGCTTCAGGGGTTGACATAAAGTGCATCAATAAAACCACCCTTCCTCTTTGTGCATTGACAGTGTGATGTGCGACAGAGCGACTTTCTTAACAACTTCGAGACTTCCTGCCCCCCCCCCCCCCTCCTAAACGTGCCGGACCATTGTCCTTCTCTGAGGACATCGGGGCCTGCAGGCCTGCAGCACCACTGAAAAAGTGTGGAGACAGCCAGCCACAGGTTCCTAGATGCTGACGTGACAGGCATTCCTTCCGACACACCTTGGATTTCGCATGAGGATAGCAGTCACCAGTTCAGTGACAAAGCGTCTCTCAGAGATGTTGGCTAGTAATCAGTGAGTGGCTCTCTCTGTATAGGTAAAGTACATTTTTGAAGTGGTCAGCAAGGAAACACAGGTGTCGAATTTGTGGGGAGGGGGGGGGGAAGGGGTGGTCTTAGCAGGACCCTTTGCCGTTTTACTCATGGTCAATATTGCCCCCACCCCTCTCCCGTGATCACACCAGAGAAGGGTGTAGAACAGGAAGACTAAAAAATCATAAACAACCTTTGCTGATTCGGATCTTGTTTAGATTTCTTCGAATGGTTTTGAAGGGTCCCTAGTGGTTCTATCCTGTATTCCAGGGAAAAAATTGCAGTCGCACTACACTCCAAAGGTGTGCGATCACGTTCAGTGTTGATTGCAAACCTACGATGTCCGGTTTTTTCGTGAGATGGGTGTCAAGGACGTCTTACCGTTGCTCATCGCACTGAGAATTGTCGTTTTAGACCGCAACTGTGTGCAAATCAACGCCCCAAGAGAAGGGGTGGTCTCATTGATGCACTTTATGCCATTCTCTGAGTCATTTTCGTGTCTATACTGAGCTGCAGTGTATCTGAAATATTTTCCTCAGCTAGCCATAAGAAATCGGAGGGATTTCAACGCTGGGCTTCGCGATTCTAACTTCCATCTCAGAGGCTTCAAAAAGAAGGGGTGTGGCGTCTTTCCTATCGCGTGACACGCCCTCTGTGACGCTGGGCAGAATTGTGTCGAAATGTGGCACCAATGTAACTTCATTAACCCACCTTACACCTGAGATGAACTTTTAAGCTCTGGTCTTGCTTTCGCATGTGCCGATACCTTGCTTTTTGAAGCGTGTTCGAGCCTGAGGGTGTCGTCGCAGGGGGCCACGCTTCTGCACCGTCACAGAGGAACATTATAGGCACCTCTGAGTGAAATTTCGCACTTCTACATCGCAATGAGAGATAATTACGTGGTTTCTAAAATGTGACCGTTTAATGATATTGCTTAGTGTATATGGAAAATTGCATCTCCATTACCAAAAAATTAAGGTAATTCAGTTGATTGCTCTCATTATTTAATATTTATTTTGACTACCGTACATGCAGATTAGATTTTGTAATTAACACGGGATCTCGACTGAATGACTTACCTGAACTGAAATCATTTCCTTTTGCTGATGACTTCGTCTTGATTTTCAGAAAAGAGACTTATATGGAAATAGCAATACATGAACTCAAGGGAACATGAATTTTATATGAAAATATGTAGCTATGAAACTAAAATAATTGCTTTTTAGGCAAATATCTCATCCGAAGTAAAGTTCTTTTTTCATCAGAACATTACATCAGGCAAACCACCATAAGTATGTTGGCTGCTAGATTTTTTCTTGTTTGTAAAAATTATATAAATGTACAAAATTTGTATTGTACAGGGTGTTACAAGAAGGTACGGCCAAACTTTCAGGAAACATTTCTCACACACAAAGAAAGAAAATAAGTTATGTGGACATGTGTCCGGAAACGCTTACTTTCCATGGTAGAGCTCATTTTATTACTTCTCTTCAAATCACATTAATCATGGAATGGAAACACGCAGCAACAGAACGTACCAGCGTGACTTCAAACACTTTGTTACAGGAAACGTTCAAAATGTCCTCCGTTAGCGAGGATACATGCATCCACTCTCCGTCGCATGGAATTCCTGATGCGCTGATGCAGCCCTGAAGAATGGCGTATTGTATCACAGCCGTCCACAATACGAGCACGAAGAGTCTCTACATTTGGTACCGGGGTTGCGTAGACAAGAGCTTTCAAATGCCCCCATAAATGAAAGTCAAGAGGGTTGAGGTCAGGAGAGCGTGGAGGCCATGGAATTGGTTGGTTGGTTGGTTGGTTTGGGGAAGGAGACCAGACAGCGTGGTCATCGGTCTCATCGGATTAGGGAAGGGTGGGGAAGGAAGTCAGCCGTGCCCTTTCAGAGAACCATCCCGGCATTTGCCTGGACTGATTTAGGGAAATCACGGAAAACCTAAATCAGGATGGCCGGACGCGGGATTGAACCGTCGTCCTTCCGAATGCGAGTCCAGTGTCTAACCACTGCGCCACCTCGCTCGGTGCCATGGAATTGGTCCGCCTCTACCAATCCATCGGTCACCGAATCAGTTGTTGAGAAGCGTACGAACACTTCGACTGAAATGTGCAGGAGCTCCATCGTGCATGAAGCTCATGTTGTGTCGTACTTGTAAAGGAACATGTTCTAGCAGCACAGGTAGAGTGTCCCGTATGAAATCATGATAACGTGCTCCATTGGGCGTAGGTGGACGAAACTAAAATGAGCTCTAACGTGGAAATTAAGCGTTTCCGGACACGTGTCCACATAACATCTTTTCTTTGTTTGTGTGTGAGGAATGTTTCCTGAACGTTTGGCCGTACCTTTTTGTAACACCCTGTATATCATACAATGAACTGCGCCTTAAACCCAAATCACGGTAAAAAAAAAAAAAAAAAAAAAAAAAAAAAAACCATGGATAAAATGTCATAAATGGGCTAGCTCCAGAAAACTTCCAAGAAATTTAAAAAATGCAAGCGATAAGTGAAAATGAGATCTTACTTGACCTGGGAAAAGATGGGTACCGTAAAAGGCAATAAACGGCATAATACAGGAAGTGAATAATATGAAATCTCCATAAGGACTGAATGCTATTGTTATAAGTACACTTTTACCATCTTACATACACCAATTGGATGACGAAAGACCAAAACTTGGCGCAGATTTAACAATGCATTCCCAAAAGATCTTGGTATTCAAAGTTAAAACTTCCACAGCAACATACAATATCAATCCTAAGAATGTGAAATGGACACGTGTGTTATGCTCCATATCTCTGGAGAATCAAAGTTTTGACCTCTCTATACTACGAAGATCATCCGTCAGAAGTAACACATCTAAATCCCCTCCTGCTCGGTTGTTCCCGATAATCCAGTCACCAGACCAAACTTTATAACACAATAGTCTACTTAGGAATTCCCCTACCCATACATGTTACGAATCTTGTCCGATAGCCAAACAGCTATCCCCACACCGCAAGATACTTTCAAGGGATGGACATTCGTATCTAAATTCCAAGAGGGGAGGACACCGAGCCACAGCAATAACAACACTTCATTGATTCTATAGATGCACACCAGCAGCTACTAACAGAAGAAGAAACCGTATACAGTCATCTTACAATTCGTTATTTGTGTACAGTGTTAACCTTTGGAACGTTTAGCTATTTAATTCGAATGATGAACCCCATAAAACTTACTCCAGTGAAAAATGATTGTCTATTATCAACATCCTTAGCACAAAAATAAGAATGTTCATATGATTCCGTTAAATGTAGTGATAATACGTAATTCAGAAAGACTGAACTGTGTAATAATCCGCTATTAACATAACAAATGATACATAATTGTGATACGTTAAATAACACTGTAATTAGTTAAACATCTGGGCAGCAAAAAGCCAAATAAATACAAAAAATAAAATAAACAACGACCGTCCAGTGTCTAGACGACATTCGATCAGGTTGGGTGTTCTGTCTGTCTTAAAGCACCAGCTGATGTCCTATTCTCCAACGTGCAGTGGTCTGTTATGAGCACCGCAATACCGTTTGTTGGGGTGTAGTATTTATACATAACACTGCCGTAGTTGCAGCATACTTTATTTCAGTACCAACTACTTTATCCATTTTATAGGTATTTATGCTATTGTAAAAAATATCTCCGACTTACATTTAACAGCGTATGTGGAAAATAAAGCGTTCTGATACTTGTATGAGTTTCTAAAGATCTTCTGTATTTGATATCATATCTATTCTCGCCGTAACAAATTTTACTTTGTCTTTGAAACCAGCAGTAAAATTCTTGTTTTACATCTTTAGCGGTGTAACTAAATGCCTAAACATCACCACAGGACTTCAGTTAAACTTGAAAATCTGCAGCCTCATACAGACCATTTTATCATAAGTTAATGATGGATTTGTTATATTACAGTCAACGCTGCGCATCTCTCCACTTCTTTTCATAACTGAAATTTAATCACTACGAAATTATCCATACATATCTGAGGATGTTACGTTTTCGAAATTAGACTCACGAAGTGAACTTGTTTCTGGGAAAGAGGTCCTTCGATTAGAAGGTTCTCTACTGGTAAAGATGTGATACAAACGACTAAAAAATCTATTGTGATGTAATCCAGATGAAAGTCTCCGAATAAGTAATGATAAAATAAGTAAGAGCTTAAATAGCCTTCGTGTTCGTAAACGCAAAACATCGAGGATCCTGAACTTCATCCTACACTGCGATGCTCTGTGACCTGACTTTAACCTTTCAATGTGCCCATTGTATTGATTCCCAGGCTATGGTTCACAAGTCGGTGAAATATTCGATAATGAGAGTTAATCAGTCTGACCATGCTGACAAATTACTGAAAAGAACAGCAGCTATGCCATCAATATGTTTTCCTATTTAGTTACGGCACTTTTTAAAAGACCATTGGTTATTTGACGCTTTCATTTACACAAGAATTTGACAATTTAGCGATAAAAGTACAGAAAATAGCATCACAAATCATAATGAGCGTTTTTATTCTTCAGAATAAAACTAGAACGACTGAAAACTATTTCGCTGCACAACGTATAAAGGAATACCTGCAATACTATATTATCCTCCAAAATTTGATTGTTATAGAATTTAAACCCTTACAGATGTGTGTTCCCTCTACAGCTTGGAGGTCCTACAATATCATCATGTACTTCGGTTACCCATTTATAAAAATGGATACTTTATTTATACAAACAAAAGCAACTAAGTGTAGAAACAATCACTGAATTTCGTAACGCCTTTGGTTTCTACGTCTTAGGCAGGTTGTTACTTTATTAACGTTTCATCATCTTGAGTGGCTGGTTTTCTAGAAGGTTCGCCGCACGTTGCTGCTGGTGACTATGTGTTCAAAGAAACATAGCGCTAGATGACAAAAGCAGTCTCTGAATGTGTGCAAGTAATCACCCATTGTCAAATGGAAGCGCCCGTAGTTTTTATGAAGGGTTGCTCCGGACAAAATGAAAACTACATTGCGATGCATTAACAATGATGTAGAGGGAGGAGGAAAGACAGAAGAGAGGTCAACATTGACGTGGCGCAGTCTGGAAATTTCCACACAGCCGAGTATATTTTCACTCCTTGCCATCGCTTAGCTTACCTCCACCTTAACACGTCTAAAATGAATAATGTAGTTATAGATTCAGAAACAAATTACACATATCCTTGTCACTAGAGACGGAGCACTTTCACACTTGGGCAAGGTTGGACAAGGAAACCGGCTGTAACCTTCTTCAAGGAAATGTTCCGTATCTCGCCTCAAGACATTTAAATAAACCACGCAATTTCTAATTGAGAAAGGCTGGCTGGAAATTAGAATTCCAATCCTCCTGACTACAAGTCACAATGTTACCGAATACAACACATTGCTTTTCGCAAGTTATAGTGTCGAAATCCATAATAGATGTAGCTGATATGAGCTCAGTTTTGAAAATCATATATGAATGATGCCAACTGAGCTTTCAAAAATGATTCCGATATTTGAATATATCGGGCTCGCATCCTTTTTCAGAGTGACAAACAATCTGCGATGACTGAGATGAAGATGGCGAAGGAGTCTAACACCCCGAAAGCATCAGTATCTTTGGCAGAGAATTTAATAATTATTTTTCACCTTTACTGTAAATCAGACAGATTTTAGGTAACACTTCTTCGATATAATGATGCTGCAAAGATTTCACGAGTTCCACAATACTACCGTTAGAACTAGATACTGAAGTACTGAGATGTTATAAGTTAGGAAACTGAATACTACAGCTAATTTGCTTGAAACGGTAGTGGAAAAAAATCACAGTGGAAACCAATTTCGTGACTGCAGCTTTAGTCGACGGCAAGTAAAACTCACACAAGTCTTTCTATAAAAATTTTGTTTTACGAATTACAGTTCAACACATCACTTAAAATGGAAACGTTTCATTCGTGAAAAAATGAAATGACATGATGGTCAGTATGTTCGAGGAACGTAAGATGCTCAAACAAAATCACTCTTTACTAAGTCATAAATGTCTGATAGTACGTAGATAGAACAAAACAAGATATTTCTTTGAATTTATCCTACGCAGTTGGAACTAAACCACCCACGTTATAGCCACAAGAGAACAGAAAATGTTTTAGAATTTTACATTGAATACTATGGGTTGCAGTGCTACTATGTCCTAATGTACTGAGGACAGAACTCATTTAAACTTCTACTACTGGTATCGACCAAAAGTTTACTGAAACAATTGCTACTTATGAAACGAAAAAAGAGAAATAAATAAACAAAAATTTGCAAACCCAGGGCAATCACGTTGAAAGTGCTCATCATATTTTATTGTGGTAAACCCTTCATCAGCGTTTGATGCACTGCATACTTTCATATTTTTACTTGCTATTTGCAATGAAAATAAGTTTCCGCAGCAGTGACATCGCTTCCTTAGCCATAGTTTCATGTTATTTAACATTTCGGAAATTTTTTATGTTGAATCAAATCTTTTCTTTCTCTACAGCGGCAGTATTCTACTCTGTCTGATATAAAGTATCGATACATCGTACCTAATGCGGAATCGACCACACTAGATGTCACGAGAGCAGAATCCGCCACTATAAAGCGAAGCTGGGAGTATTATGTCCTCAGTAGAGAAAAAGTAACGGGATAAAGAGGTCGGTCCAGAGAGCTCAGTGAGCCCATTCGTCGTCAAGGACCGAAACCAGATGTGATAGTCATGTTTCAAGCTTCAGTCTGGAGCGAAGTCGACGCTCTAACTCATCCTAAAGATGTTCTAATGGGTTCAAGCAGGGACAGTCGGTATGCCAGTCCATTTTGGGTATGTTATTGTCAACAAACGATTGCCTCGCATATGCTGTTTTATGACAGAGTGCATTGTCAAACAATCACTAAAACAATGAGCCCAATACAAGGTAAAGTAAAAATTAAAGTAATCAGATCTACAGCAGACACAGTCTTTTTAGAAATGAAAACAGAAAAATCACACAAAAGTCAGCCCAACTAAGAGATATTAGATGTGAAGACCGGAGAAAATTCCGTATTCTCCTTGCAGAGTATCAGATAGCAACTACTCTAACTGAGCAGGAATTGGTGAAGGAACTGTATGACATTAACTTAAGCGAACATATCTCTAAAGCTGTGAGCAGTACACGAAGCTGTAAATGCTTTCATATTCTTCCACATTTTTAAGCGCAACGAGGAGACCACACCCTAGTCACGAAGAACACCCTCATCCCGTAACAACATACTCCGTACTTTGCTGTTGGCGCTAGACACGATGGCAAGTACCGTTCACCAAGTATTCACCAGACCCAAGCCCTTCCATCGGGACGCCACAGGGTATAGCGTGATTCATTACTTCAGATCACTTAATTCCAGTCACCCACTGTACGGTGCCGTTGCTCTTTCCACCATCTCAAGCGTCGCTTAGGGTTGATTACAGAAACGTGTGGCTTATGAGGAGCTGCTCGACCATTGTGGACCATTTCTTTTAACTTCTACCCACAGTCATTGTGCTGTCCGGACTGCTGGTGGCACTTCAGAATTCGTGAGTGATTTCTTCCGGTAATTTCATGCGGTGTCTGGGGAAGCCCCGGACAGTAGTGGGATACCAACCTCACTGTTGCTCACCATACGGCATGACAACCAGTAACGATGGTATGCGGTGCTATTTCATTTCATATCAGGACACCTTTGGTTGTCGACCGCGGCACAGCGGTACATTGACGATATTCTATGCACCGTTTTGTTGCCCTTCATGGCAAGCTATATTGCGCTTACATTTCAGCAAGATAATGCCCGTCCGCAAACAGCAAGAGTTTCTACCGCATGTCGTCATGCTTGCCAAATACTACTTTGACGAGCAATGTCACTGGATTTCTCCCCAACTGAGAACCTTTGAAGTATTATGGACAGGACCCTCCAACCAGTTCATTCGGGATTTTGACGGAGCGCCAGTTGGACAGGATTTGACACGATAACCCTCAGGAGGCCATCTAACCACTTTATCAATCCATGTCGAGGCGAATAACTGCTCGCATGAGGGCCAGAGGTGGACCAACGCGTTATTGACATTCTCGATTTGGGAAGCTCTTTGTCTTCAATAAATCATTCAATTTTTCTGGAATTGTAATTATGTGCTTCTCTTTACATCTACATCACACTTACCGATTTCCATCCCATTCAGATAATTCCTTCGTGGTGAGTCTTTTTTTTTATCTTAGGGTATACATACAGTGTGATTCAGCTGTACCTACCGCTATCGTTTTATGCAACCTGCGATGATATAGTTGGCCTTCATAAACTACACGTGAGATTTTCACATTCTTCCGCTCGCTAAGCGCGACCTATTAGTTCTATAGAACAAATGAACGAGACCTTTTTGTTGGAAATTTAATGTAGTTAAATTTTGTACTGGGATATGTTCTCGCTTCAGACCGCAATGTCCGGTTTATTCAATAAAAACGTACAAAAATGACGTTCAAGTGCACGTACATTCATCCCTCACCGGTCAGGTTGTTTAGTGTATTGTTCATGGCACGCACTCCTATCACTGTACAAATATTTGCGATTGCGCGAATTATTGTCCACATTCGACGTTTCTTGGTCTTCATTGACTGGCCTTATTACACCACTTGTTTAATCGACCACCTACAAATTGTAAATTTAGCGTTTGCGTGAATTTTACTTAACAGTTTTGTGAATTTTAAGAGCATAAAATAAATAATTATATCTTTGTATTCGGCAGACCTTCTGCCTACGAAACTACTGTACTTGTAATGGTTAAGATTGCATGGAGTTGTCAACGTAATTAGTTTTGGAGTAACGTTAGCAGAAGTTGCTTTTGGTTCATTATTTACACGGGCATGTTTAAATTGATAATGTTAACGAAGTAGCGGACTATACTGGTGGCGAAATAGCCCACTCAACAAAGATAAAAAAAAACGGATATTGGGAATAATTTGTGTAGTCGGAAAGTTTTGTACTGTAGTAATAGGGGTAATAGAAATCCTGATTGGTGAGGGATGAATGTGGGGTGGAGGTGCGTTTGAAGGTCACTTTTGTATGTTTTTCTTGCATAACTCGAAAACAGTGGCCTTCAGCAAAAAAGTACCCTAAAACAAAATTCAGGTACATTAAATTTCCTACGAAACAGTCCTGCTCATTTTTTTCTGTAGGCCTAAATGCTTGCGTGTAGCGTGCGAAAGAATATGAAAATCTCGGGCTTGGTTTATGAAGGCCAATTAAAACATAGCGGGTTGCATAAAACTACAGCGGTAGGGGCAGCTGAAGCTTCCTGTATGTTTCTGAACGTATTTCAGACAGAATCCTATGAATATAACAATACATTTCTGACATATGCTTCCCCTAAATTTGGAAGTGTTCCGAAGCTGATATTGACGGTGCAGTTCTGAGGTGCTGTGTTCTCATTTTTAAGATTCTCGATTTCAGTTATGGATACAGGTAGCGCTGAATCGTACTCCAAGCATTGTAAAACTGTAAAAAACAAGTATTATCGTTTTCTCTGCTCACAGTCGTTAGCGAAAATGTTGGTTAATGGCGAGAGAAAAGGAAGTAGGCAAGTTCTGTGTCGAGGCCGCAGGCAGCGACTGTGACTTCAAACATGCAATTTGCCATCCAAGGTCTACATCACACGCGCTGCAGTGCATGTCATTAGATACATATACAGTTCCTTAGAAAATCTTCGACGTGACTTGCTTTCCTAGAAATACCCGTACGGAATATACAAATATTTTCGAAGTCATTTTATCTAATGACAACTGACAGTAAATGAAATAAGAATCTAAGTACAGAGGAAAAGTGTTTCAGCTATTAATCCCTAAAATAGCATACTCCCTTACTAACTCACACCAAAACTGTTTTCAGTTGCTTGTGCATTGTCTCAGTTTCCGCTGTCACTGCTGCGAAAAAAAAAGACCAGTGTAAATGTCACCAATGTCAAGTACATAACCTCGTTCAATATGATATCCGTACACTGTTCCAAGCAGATAGATGTGGTGCTAAAAGTACGCTCTAAATGCCCTACGGGACGCTTACGAGCAAAAGCATGTTTAATGGTTTATTGCTTCACACGAATTACTCTATCGAATAATACGAAAGGAATATTAGGGTAAATGTGCCACGCCTTTGAAGTTATTATAGATGCAACACTTTTTCGGGGGCCAAAAGAATGGGAAATGGAAATTTGCGTGTCCTTCTTGAATGAATCATTCCGAAGTTTGCCGTTAGCGAATCAGGGAAACAATGGAAAATCTAAGTTTGCGTTGTCACGCGGAAAATGCCTTAATCACTGCCCCACTTCTCTTGGTCAAACGTATGACTTTATGGAATGAATCAGTACTAATTTTCACCTGTGGACATCAGTGCGCAATAAAATGGTTGAAAATGAGGAAATGTTTCGTGTGTGCTACGAGGCGACAACTTTGGAAAAATTCTTGACGTTTCCGCCCCACTGTCTGGAATCAGCAACATGAACACCTTATAGTAGATCACGTAAGCCACTAAAACCTGTTCAGCAGGTAGCATTCTGGAAGAGGAAGACGTGCTACACAAGGAGATGTAACTTTTGAATTGCCTCGAATACCTTCGTAAGTGTGCCGCTATATATGTGATGAAAGAATCGACAAGTGTCCTCTATCTGTCCAAATACTTGCAAACACAATTACAATGGTGCAAGAACTAGTTTACATTTTCCAAATACAAATCCTATGTGTAAGACAAGTAGAAATAGATGTATCTATCTGTAAAATGACATAAAAATATCTTGTTTCTTGCATAATGGTAAAAGATTGTTTCTGATATATGCGAACGCCGATATGAACATCAGAAATGGTCGTGTTAAGGTTGGTAAAGTCCTTAATTCATTTGATCTGAGTGCCGTCTCATGTAGAGATTGTGTAAATCTAGCGTTTAATGTTCAGTTCCAAGTACGGTACAACGTGATACTTCCAAACACACAGTGCCTTGGAAGATGGGAAAGTCACACTAACTGGAAGAAAAATCCCAGGACTAACGTGATATCGAAATCCGAACCTACGGGTTAGTAGTACAACACTTCTCCGCGCTGCCACCAGCCCACAGGCAGCTACAAAACTAATCAAAAAGTTGGGTGCAAAGAACTAGTCGCCAAAAAAATAACATGCATGCACCATATGATAAAGTAGATGCTACCGGCCCCTGTGACCGATCGGTTCTAGGCGCTTGTCTGGAACCGCGCGACCGCTACGGTCGCAGGTTCGAATCCTGCCTCGGGCATGCATGTGTGTGATGTCCTTAAGTTAGTTAGGTTTAAGTAGTTCTAAGTTCTCGGGGACTGATGACCTCAGATGTTAAGTCCCATAGTGCTCAGAGCCATTTGAACCATTTTTTGAAAGTAGATGATTCACATTTCAGGCTATATTATAACGCAAAGAAGTAATGAACCATTTTCTTCCTCGCAGCATCAAATCAGACAGACGTTTTTATTTGTTTGTAGAATAGTATCCATCCTGTGTTTCGACTCAACACCTACAATGAAACGTTATCCGCTGACCAGAGAGGAAATTTACCTCATTCTGAATCTGAAGTGATGGTAGTCTCGTGCACGAATTTTTTGGGACAGAGGTGATGAAGGAAATGTCCTCCATACTTCCTTATACGCAACAGCTGTCACCCGGAAAACTATCGACTGTATTCTTAGATCACTTTCAGAATAAAGTCTACTGATTGCAGCAATACACTGATGCATTTCAAATAAAGATATATTGTAGAAATAGCATCAATATTCAAAGATCGATTGTATTATGTCTATACATCGATAATCTCAATACAGTCTCCAAAACAATTCTAATTTCAAAATAATTCTGTTGGGCATTTTATGTAAGTAACTTCTGTTTCTCACATATGTTGTGAAGTAAACATGAAGATGACTGACAGAAATAAACGAATGTAAAGGTCAGAATCGATCCAGGTGTATGATAAATGAAAGACAAATTGACCTGATGGGGCGCCCCTTAAATGTTATGTGGAATATACGGAATAACGGGTCCTCTTCAGTGAACCGTTTATCGCGTGTTGCCAGAACAACTGGTAATGGAATGAGGAAGAGACAAGTATTTCGTTTACGGAGTACCCTTCGCCATACATCATACGGTGGTACTGTATATGGCATACGTATATTAACTTAGATGTATTGTCGAAGTGATGCGGGAAAATTTACTTGCGAACATTATAAACGCATTCATTATGATGTCCCGGGTTCGATTACCGGGTGGGTCGGGGATTTTCTCCGCCCGGGGACTGGGTGTTTGTGTTGTCTTCATCACGTCATTATCATTCGGGAAAAAGGCGACAGTGGATTCTGTAAGGATTGGGAATTTGTACAGACGCTGATAACCACGCCATTCAGCACACCTCAAACCAAAATCATCATCGTCATCATCATAATCATCATTATGATGTGTGTGCGTTAGTAAGAGGTTAAACAACTGGACCAGATGCATTAACTATTCAAAATTATCCGTACACCCATATGTTATGCGGAACTGACCACTGTATGTCGTGAGAGACGGACCCGCCAGTGTAAAAGGGGGCGGGCAGTATTATGTTGGCATTAGAAAAGCAGTAACAGCCGGACGGGAAGGTCAGGAGAGCTCACTGGCTTTGGACGTGGACTAGTCGTTGGATGTTACCTGAGCAACAAATCCGTCACGAACATTTCAACACTTCTAAAGCTGCCCATGTCGATTATTGCTGATGTGATTGTAAAGTGGAAAGACGAGCTAACAACTAGTGCTAAACGAATACCTCATGTAATGATGGAAAGGGACTGTCGAGCATTGCGAATGGAAGATATAAGAAAATCGCATGAAATCAAGGGAAGGAATTATTGGTGAATTTCAAAGTGCTACCAGCAATTCAGATAGCACAATGCAAGAAGACTGTGTGTATGGAGTTAAAAAGAATGATCGAGCAGCTTCTCATTAGCCATACATTTCGGTAGTCAGTACTAAGTGACACTGAGGTGGTGTAAAGAGAGATACCACTGGACATTTGATCATTGGAAACGGGAGGAGTGATGAATCACGCTATGTCCTGTAGCAGCCCGATGGAAGGGTTTGGGTTTGGCAGATATCTGGAGCACTTTACCTACTATCATGTGTAGTGCCAACTGTCCCCTTATTGCGCTTAAGAAAACCCTAACTGCTGAAGGCGGAGGAGGAGGAGGAGGAAATTAGCGTTTAACATCCTTTCGACATCGAGGTCATTAGAGACAGAGCACAAGGTCGGATTAGAGACAGATGGAGAAGGAAAGCAGCCGGGCCTTTCGAAGGAACCAACCTGGCATTTTTCTTAAGCGATTTAGGAAAATCACGAAAAACCTGCATCAGTATGGCCGGACGCGGGTTTAAATCGTCGTCCTCCCGAATACGAGTCCAGTGTGCTTACCACTGTGCTACCCTGCTCCGTGACGCTGAAGGATATGAACACAGCATACAACAGCATGAACTTCTTGAAGCAGAGGATCAGTATCGAGATGATGAGTGTTCGTTTCAGCATCGTTGTGGACAATAGCATTCCAGAACTGGACTAGCCTGCCCAGAGTCCCGACATGAACATATTTAGTTTTTGTTTATTATGCATGGTGTACAGAAAAAGACATCAATTAAACGTAGTGTCTTGCACACGATGACAAGTTGATCATTCTTCAAGTGGGGACCCCTGCCGGAAAATGGACAGCTTGGGGACCCATGTCGGGTCGAAGTTCCAGTAGGAGGAGGAGGAGGAGATTAGTGTTTAACCTCCCGTCGGTATCGAGGACATTAAAGACGGAGCACAAGTCCGGATTGTGTCAAGGATTGCGAAGGAAATCGGCCGTGCCCTTTCAAAGGAACCATAACGGCATTTGCCTGGAGCGATTTAAGGAAATCACGGAAAACCTAAATCCGGATGGTCGGATGCGGGTTTGAACCGTCGTCCTCCAGAATGCGAGTCCAGTGCGCGAACCACTGCCCCACCTCGCTCGGTCGAAGTTTCAGATCGATGGTGTCAAAGTTTCTTCAGATTGTGTATAGTATAGAACCCAGACAAGTTATGCAAACCACTTGCAATTAGTGTATGATGGATGTATTGTTTACTCCTAATAGCCTTCCGCCACATGCACTGAATCATTTCAGAGTCTTTTGTTCCCGTCATGATTAGGTACATTTATTGTGTCAGAGAGCAGTAACGTTGTTGACGTCTTTATGAGAAGTACCAGTACACAAATACTGGAATGATTGATATCCCACTTGCATGTAGTAATGTTAGATTACAGAGCTGTTGTAACATAATCTATCCTGCAAAACATTAAACAGAGAGCCATCCCTTTACCAAAGTTTATCCCGTCCTACGAGGTCCCCTGATGAAGCAAATGTATTTTCTTTTACGTAACTTTGCAGCTAGATGCTCTCCCTGTAGCCCCAGTCGTCAGTTAAACTGAGGGAGGGAAAGTCATATGCGCCATTTGTCTGTTAACCGTGTAAATTTTTTTTCTATGTTACGGTATTTTAATAGTTTATGTACCATATTTTACGAGATGGAGATTGAGAACCAGCCCAGAATTTGCCTAAGTGAGCGTAGAAAACCAACCAAAAACCACCGTCATGTTAGCTATTGAACCAGGGCGGTGGTCGTTAATCTGCCACGCGGATTCCATCCGGATCTGGCTCGCTTCCGTGTCTGGCAAGGTGGCGTTCTCCTCCTTAAACAATATGTGCAAGCCAATATTCGGATTAATCTTCAAAAAGCATAACACTCTTTTCTTCTTATTTCGGTTGCTGTTGTGCATTGTTTTTCTGAGTTTCATTCACAGTGGTGATTAGCTCAATCGATACATATCGCTGACCTGATCGTGCTGTACAATCTTCGACTAATTTCTCTAGCTTTTAACATGGGTCGTGTTATACGAACAGCTTCGCTGTATTTCGTGTCCATATCAATCCACATCAGCCCTCTCTCTCTTTACTTGTTTTCCGTACTTACTTCGCTTCTTATATTCATACGCTCGCGTCCATATGTACATCCACATCCGTGTTCTGCGAAGTAGGTGGCAGAGGGTGCTTTTTACTGTAAGACATATTTTTGTTTCTTCTCTTTTCTCTGCGCGAGCTGTTATTGGGCTAAATTTATCTACACTAGCTCTACGGGGTAGGCACGTACGGAGCTCAAGAATATTCATTGTTTGTGCCTTGAAAGACATTTCTTAAATTATCTAATTAAGTTCTGTATCTGACTTTCTGAAAGAGTTGTCTGTTATTCCGAGAGTGTACTGGGTTGCTAACAATAGATATGTCAGGAATAGGATGAAGCGCTTAATTTATGCAATTAAATTAATTTCATCACAGTTCTGTTGTGGCTATGTTGGAGGCTGGACGACCATTCAGAAAAATTGATCACCACACTGGACGCCAGATGTCAGCTGAGTAGAAGCGTGCAAGCCACCCTCCTATCTTGAGCAACTAAAACTGTTCATACAACTTAATGAAGGCTTTTTTTCCCAGTAGTATAGTAAAGAGAGATCTGATGCAATTTATAACGTAACTATGCAAACGAGCTGTCATTTTCAAAGATACCAGCACCCACCACCTTCCTCCAAGGTCAAGGTCAAAGTCACATCCAACATCCTCCCATGCCTTACCTCCATCCCTTCTCACCCTTTTCAGGGTAAACCAGTCGATGGAGTCTCTATCAAACCCTCCACTTCACTAGACCAAAAGGAATGGCGGGAGATCTACCATCACATGCGCTCTGTACAACAAAGTTGAAGGTCCAAACAGAAAAGATCGAGTCGATGCGTTATTACTGTGGATAATAACCGTAGCTGAGTCCAACAATTACTGATGCAATTACCTTGGCCAACTGACATATCACAGTCAAAAAAAATGGTTTAAAGTGTAAGATAGTCATAGTGGGAGGTACAGACACAATAATAAGCGAGCCGGCCGCGGTGGTCTCGCAGTTCTAGGCGCTCAGTCCGGAACCGCGCGACTGCTACGGTCGCAGGTTCGAATCCTGCCTCGGGCATGGATGCGTGTGATGTCCTTAGGTTAGTTAGGTTTAAGTAGTTCTAAGTTCTAGGGGACTGATGACCACAGATGTTAAGTCCCATAGTGCTCAGAACCAGTTTTTAATAATAAGCGAGTTGAGACATTATCTCTGTTATTACACTCATAGATGAGTCCATGCGTATGACCACATTTATACTCACTCTGGATAGGTCACTTCAAACAACATGTACAGATATATGTACACATTCCACAGAACGGTAACTCAGTCCCACAGGGTACTTTTTCCACAATGTATCAGGAGTTGCAGGGAAGAAGGAAGCGAATATACGTTTGTTTAAAAATATTAGGGAGAGCATCGTCTATAACACATGATGACTGGTGTGAGTTGGAACACACCAACCAAGTGCACCGACAGCCAGTGCTGGTAAAATGCTGTAGGGCAGAACAGCCATGCAACATGTGTACACAGTAGAAACTTACAGAAGAATGGTCTGGCTGACAGCACACACGGCTTCCCTTTTCCTTCACAGTGACCACCCCTGCCAACTGGATGCAGAGGAGTTCCTTTGGAAACTGCTGCCATTGCCCATTCATCAAGATACAGTCCTTTCCCAGCCGATTCCTGTGGCCTCTTTGCACTACATGTTATAGCTGGTGGCCGCTTGCATGTGTGTTAACAAAGGAGTTTCTTCACCACTGCCACTCAGCACTTAAAGGGTGACAAGTGATTCAAGATACAGTCCTTTCCCAGCCGATTCCTGTGCCTCTTTCCACTACATGTTATAGCTGGTGGCCGCTTGCATGTATGTTAACAAAGGAGTTTCTTCACCACTGCCACTCAGCACTTAAAGGGTGACAACTGACCAGAGCATGACATCCTACCCCACAACTGGCCTCACAGCTGCCCATCTTGTGCTGTCCACTATACCTCACACCCCTCACGAAAATACATTATATACCGACAGTTGAATGCACAGAAATTAATTGAGCTCCCATTCCCCTTACCACAGATGTGGCTTCAAGAGCAGACTACAGTTTCTGTCATTGTGACTTTATTCCTTTCAAAAAATGTACACATATGAGTAGAGGCAACAGTCCCCTGTCAGCAGGTTATGGTGGCAGTTGTATTGGCACCTATACATGTTACGATTGACTAACTCCTGCCCATGTTTGCTGGCAGTGGGCAAAATGTGTGGCCCCTAACAGCTGCCTACACACCTGCTCTCATTCCCCAAACATGATGGGACCAGTGCCAACGTGCAGAAATTTTTCCGTCCAAATATCTTACCACAATAGCAGCATATTCTCGTTCATACATCGACAATCCAGTTTTTACGATATTTCACTGTAAAGTGTTTCTCCCCATATATTTCACTGTAATGAACCTCATGAGAAAAACGTGGTACTACTCCCACTTTAATGTAATTTTTTCGATATTGCCCTGTTACAGTATTTCAGACCAATTAACCATGTTGTGTCAAAATTGGTCATCCGATGTGCTCCCTCTCATTTGATTAGTCAATACACATACCCATCATGACACAGAGGCAGCTGCATATGTGAATCATATTCAGTGTAGTAAACTCATATGCATTGCAATCTTGTGCTTTTTCTAATGCTCAACCAATTCTTGTCCTCCTCATAGGTGATGACACAGAGGAGTACATGATGTAGCGAATTCTGGCTCCAGAGGTAAGAGACTGAGTTGGTCTCGAGGAACCAGCACAGCTAACGAACTGTTCTGGAATTTAGAACAATGAAGCCAGTCCACAGCTTGTAGCTACTACAGTGTACGCTCAGTACGAGAAAGTAGATGGTGAGTAATATGTCAATTTGTATACCAGTTGCGTGTGTGTGTGTATGTGTGTGTGTGTGTGTGTGTGTGTGTGTGTGCTCTTGTAACTTATGAATTGCTGTTTTCGTTTCTGAAGTCAATCCTCATCAAGCACACAGAGTATACGATTCTCCATGGGATAGTTATGACGTCCGACCAGTTCCCATCTGACGACTGTAATGTATCCAAGGCGCAACAGAAGTGTCACTCTAACATGTCCAGATGGTTAGAGGATGTGATAAATAGCATGCCTGAAGATTCTGAGATGATGATATCGCAGCAGAGTGATACAGGCATTGAAGAAGCTTCGGTAAGCACGAAAGAAATTTATTGTTTACACATGTGTATGTATCCACAATATTTTGGGAATGTAATACTTTCATATCTCTTTTTTTCTCACAGGAATTTTAAACTGTCTGGACAGGGACTTGGGGCTGCTACATCTGCAATCATCGCAGCCTGGTCCTCATCCCAGTTAATGTTGGCACATTTGCTGAGGCCCATCCCATTGCCTTCTCTGCTGGCCTGAATGTCCACTGCATGCGCGTGACTACATCACACGTGTCCAGGAACAGACCAACGGCATTCTGGACCATTTCACTCATAGAAGCCATCAACCTCCACTGCCACTAGTTATAATAATAATATACAAGAAATGTATTTGCAGTTGAGAATGTGGGCAGCCTCCAACTGTAGGATGAAATGATTACACTGAAAATTTGTGCTGGACCAGGACTCAGATCCGGGCTTTCCGCTTGTCATGAGTGGTCACCTTGACTACTGTCCGCCTCCGGTAGCTGAGTGGTCAGCGCTACAGAATGTCAATCCTAAGGGCCCGGATTCGATTCCCGGCTGGCTTGGAGCTTTTCTCCGCTCAGGGATAGGGTGACTGTTGTCCTAATCATCATCATTTCATCCCCATCGACGCACAAGTAGCCGAAATGGCGTCAAATCGAAAGACTTGCACCCAGCAAACGGTCTACCCGACGAGGCGCCCTAGTCACATGACCTTTTTTTTTTTCTTTTTACCTTGACCACTTCGGATATCCATTTACACCTCACAGCCAGACTCAAATTTCCATATGTTGTTGTGCATGTGTCAGTAATCAGCACTCGTACACTTGTATTGTATGGTATGGAACTCGGGACCTAGACTCGATGGAGAGGCTTCGTCCCCACTGTAGCCCTCAATGGTTCACAACCCCACAACAGACTACAGCAGTTCACTCACCCCACCGCCGCCCCACACCGAACCCAGGGTTATGTGCGGTTCGGCCCCCAGTGGACCAAAGGAACGAGCGCTGCAGCGACTACAGTCATTATGAAATACAGGAAATGTATTCACAGTTGCGAATACATGCAACAGCCATTTGTAGGATGGAACGATGAATTGAAAATTTGTGCCAGACTGGGATTTGAACCTCAATTTCTCACTTGTGGCGAGCAGTCGCCTCAACCATTTTGGGTATCTGTGCACGCTTCATGGCCAGGCCAAAACTTTCATACATCGGCATCCATGTGTCATTAACCTGCACTCATACACTTCTGTAATTCCAGCGCAAGGGAGACTTTTAATAGAAAGTCGATAGCCTGGTATCGTCAGATAAATACGATATTTCAGTGCCTATGTTTGCGAGAAATATGATGCAATGTTCCTTCGGATATGCATCTATGTCTGAATAAACAGGCACTGCAGGGACTACAGCCATTATCAGACACAGGGAACGTACTCTCAGCTACAAATTCGGGCAAACTTCATCTGTAGAATGGAACGACGACACTGAAATTTTTTTCTACAGTTCGAGGCTGCTCGCATTCGCAACTGTGTGTACATTTCTTGCATTTCATAATGGCTGTATTCGCCCACAGAGCATTTACCTTCAGACAGGCATGCATGCTATCAACTTTCTACTAAATTACTTCCATCTAGGGGAATTGCAGTAAGTATACAAATGCAAGTTAATAACACACAGACGACGACATATTGAAGTTTAGGTCTGACAACAAAGCATGCAAGGATAGCCAAAATTGTTAAGGCAGCCTCTCTGATAAGCAGGAAAACTGGGTGTGAGTCTCATTCTACAGTTGAAGGTTGCCCATGTTTGCAGAAGTGAATACATTTCCCGTATTTTGAAATGGCTGTAGTCACTACAGCGCGTGTTCCTTCAGACATGCATATATATTTGAAAGAATGTTGCATTGCACTTCTTACAAACACAGGCACTGCATTACCATATAATAATAATACACTGGGTAGCATCAGATTTCTCTCCCATCCTACTAATAACGCATCAGGTTAAGCACACGCCACCTTTAAATTACTCAGTGGTTGCAGATGAAAAGCAATCTTATTAGCTCATTTATGTAGCACTCCTGCCAGATACCGAGATCTAACCCATTTCCTGAATGCATGTCTACACATTTTAGAAATGGGGCTCTACAAAATCGTTATCGATACACAGTATCCTGCCATTAAGTATGGTGCAAATGCTACACTGTGCACTAAGTACCCCCAAAACGAACTCCATTTGGGGGGGAGGGGGAAGGGGGCGGGGAGGGGATGGTGTGATATCATGGGACACCGCAATTGGTGGGTGGTTTGGAGCTTTTACGTTGAATGTCACACTGGACCATTTTCCCAAGGTGCAGGTTAGAGGGTCCTGTAAGGCACTCAGCCGAGTACTCCACGTCGACGTTCACTCAATTATTTTTGGTCCATTAAATTGGAGGTCCAGTTATATTGAGTTTCCTAAGGACATACATAGCAAAAAAGCCATATTAATATCCAAGGTCTTGATGATGAGTTTCGTTTTACAAGGTCAGTCCTGGCTTGTGAGAGTAAATTATATGAAAGATCCGCAGCATACAACTCAGTGTAATGTGTGTAATAATGTTGATGGGTGTTATAACTTTGATGTTATCAGTTTCCCCATTAAACTCCAGGACAAGACTAAATTTGAGAGACAGAATACTGGCATATTAGTTCACATTTATGGCCTGAAGGAAAGAAAGCTAGAGAATGATTTTAAAGTTATGAACGAAGTTGTTGGGCGCCTTCATTTCTAGGCAATATAAACTGCATGTAAATTTGGTGCTATTCGCCAAGGTGAAAATCAATAAAATGTTTCAAATGGCTCTGAGCACTATGGGACTCAACGTCTGAGGTCATCAGTCCCCTAGAACGTAGAACTGCTTAAACCTAACTAACCTAAGGACATCACACACATCCATGCTCGAGGCAGGATTCGAACCTGCGACCTAAGCAGTCGCGCGGTTCCGGACTGAAGCTCCTAGAACCGCTCGTCCACCGCGGTCGGCTGAAAATCAACACTATTGCTGGATCGTGAACATGTCAAACTCCTTTCCTCGCAACAGAGAAAGCAGAATGATGCAAAGCATTTTGCCGTAAATGGCAAAACGCCTTTACTTTTTAGCTAGAGATTAGCACAGCATCATAAGACCGCTCTACACAGGAAGTTGTACATAATGAAATGCCCACTGAGGAAAATAAAGTCTTAAAATTTAAGGACAGCAACTGGCACAAACGTTATCCCTCTGTAGTGTATGCTGAGTCCAAGTGCCTCCTTGCTCCTGTGACATGTTGTGTGGGTGATCCCACAGTCTCCCATACGACCTTCACAGAATGACATGTACCACATGCGGCAACGTAGCAAGTCGTGTGCACATATGACTCAGGTTATAACCATTTCCATTCATATGTTGAGGATAATCGTGCAAGATTGCTGCTCTCTGAGCTTGACCAACTTATATGACATGTTGATCTGATTTACAGTACTAACATTCCCATGACCAAATGGCAAGAAAATGATGGTTCATATAAGAATTCTGTTAAGTACTTCATTTGTTAGCTGCTCTCAGATACAAAAGCAGAAACTCTATGTAGTGATCACTGTCATCCAACAGAGACGTTCCTTGACACAGCCCATAATGCATGCACTTTGAAATATCAATTACATGAACGTATTCGTCTTCTTCCACAACCTGAGTGAGTATGATGCACACTTCATTGCTGAGCACTTGGCTGAATTCGACTTTCAGAATGACCAGGTTAGCATCCTGCCTGAGAGTGTTGAAAAATACATCTCATTTTCCAAGAACATCACGCCGAGAAATAGGTCCTGTTTGCTAGACTTGGTACGTTTATGCAAGCACTGCTTCAGAAAGCCACTGAAACAATGCAGCAGGAGAACATGCAACGCACTCAAGGTGCACATCCCGATGATATAAAGTTTCAGCCCATGACAAATAAGGTGGTCTTCCTACATGAACATCTAGATTCTAGGGGAGACTTAACAAAACCACTTTGTCTGATATTAACCACATTTACCAGTAACATTACAGGCAATGTCATAATGGATGGAGAGTATGAGCATGTGGTGAACCATTCGCTGGAATCCAGTATCTCTAATTTAAGGATTTATGCAAGACATTACATGTATATGGACATGCACATGTTTGCAGACATTTTAGAGAAATTCTGGAGTGTATCCATGACCGCTTACACATTTGACCCTGCCTCCTATTGTACCATTCCGGGCCTTTCGTGGGGCGCTATACTGAACAAGATCCGTGTCAGCATCGAAGTATTGCCCAAGTTGATATGTGCTCATTTCTGGATGTGGGATTCGTGTGGCATTGCCAGTCTGTCCATAGGCATGCCAAGGCAAACAACCTGCAGATGGGTGAGTTCAGCACGTCCAAAGATTCGAGTTTCATCCTGCACCTGGATGTAAACAACTTCCACAGGCATGCCATGTAACAGTCTCTGCTGATTGGAGAGTGTCGATGGCTCTCCAATCAAGAAGAAATTGTTCGATTAGGTAAAAAAAAAACAATAATGTGTCTATGGATTCTGATGTAGGATATGTCATGGAGGCAGAACAAGTATATTCTAACATTTTACATTATGTGCACACCAATTTAACGCTATGCCCAGTGTGACGAGTTCCACGAAACAGTTCTCTCCCCACGCTGATGCCGATGGTGGGGGATAAAGAGAGATACATCATGAATTGCAGAAACCTCCATCAATGTCTCAGTTTGGGAACGGAAATGATTAGAATCACCCACCCTAGCTCCTTCAAGGTGTCGCACTGGTTGAAGGAGTATATTCTTTTAAATGCCTAACAGAGGGATTCTGCGACATGTGAAATTGGAAACGAACTTACAAATTTAACAAACAATGAAATTTTTGGCGCAACAATGGAGAATTTGAGAAACCACTGCAAAATTTACTTAAAAAGAAATGGGAATGGTTTTAAGGCACACAGAATTACGTCACCAAGCCAAATTTTAAATGGGCCATGATCTTCCATAAGAACTAAGTTGCTATGAAGATGGTTAATGTTTTGATAGAGCCTGTTATGTTGGTATGTGTATATGGGACCCAATCAAACTTAACATGAACCAGCTTCACTATGCGTTTGCAGAAATTCATTTTATGTGGATACGGATAGCTTCGTCTATTGGGTGAAGGGATGTGACCCATACGAAGTAATAAGGTACCAACTTGAAGTATTCGACTCATCAGGATATGTGGTCAGTGTAGCTTATGGCTCAATGCTTGCCAACAGTAATGTTACTGGCCTCATGACAGGCAAGGCTAATGGGTCACAGACTGAGGAGTTTGTCGGTCTTAGACTATGAATTTACACATTCTGTACAGTGACAGGTGCCACCCAAAGGTAGGGGAAGTGTTGCGTCTTGCGGCATCAGTGGCTGTCGATAATGAAGATTGCTTGCAGTACATGCACGATGGTCTTGGCGCTACTCTGTCACACCCGCTGCATATGGTGTAACAAGTTAGTATTCTATCATGGAACTGTGAGGTGCACACTATATCACAGCTGAATATCGGCCAGTTGCCTCATGACGATAAACAGGTCAATTGTGAGTACGGAATCAAAATCCTACTGTACTCACACTATTTGCGTCTGTGTATGTGTGCATGTGAGTGTGTGTGTGAGAGAGAGAGAAAGAGAGACTGTATTAGGAAATGGAAATGTAATATGATCAATTTATCATTATATATATATATATATGAGTGTGAGTGTCTGATTTTATTGGTTTATTGCACACCATGCGTGCTGTAATGAAATGTTTGCTTTGTACCCTTTTATGTGTGTATATTATGCACATGAGTGTGTATATTTTACATTAGTCTTTCACCTACTGCTCGTCATCAAAATGTCTGTAGTTTTTAAAGCACTCTAATTCCAATCGCTGTTTTTCAAAAAAAGTATATCAAATTACATTGCAAATTTTTCCATTTCAACGATTCTAAATCAAATGGCATTGCAATAGGTGAATTGTAAAATTTTTCCATTTCGAGAACTGTATATCAAATGACATTGCAATAGCTGAATTGAAATTTATCCCACTGCAACAATTTGAAAGGCTGGCAACTGTAAGGGCTTCCATGGTAAACGTATTGAAATGTATACAGCAAATTTTGTTTTAGACATTATTATTAGTGTGTAAGGTGTATCTGTACAAAAGTATTATTTTTAAGGAACTCATGCTACTAATCATTATTATTAGTGTAAAAACGTATCTGTGTACAAAAGCATTATTCTTTAAGGAACTTATTATTACTAGTGCAAAAAATTGCTACCAAAGAAAAAATTGTACACAATTAATTGAAAAATATGGAGAGCTTTTTTTTACACGGTACCCTTCTTATAGTTAACAAAACGCGATTACATTGGCAGCTCTGCTTCACAGGAATGTATAAAAAAGCAGTAATTTCGTCAAAGTAATGTAGTATAATAAAAAGAGTGTGAGATACGTAAACACACACACAAACACGTACACACACACGCACGTCACTAATTTGTTTTGAACATGAGTGCTATGATGGAGGTGCGGTTGAAAGGTGATGATAACAGGATTCACAGACTGGTCACTTGGGACTTTACATATCACTCAGTACATACAGATTACTGGGAACAGGTAGCATGCAGCCACTGTCATTTTCAAAGACGTATGCAAGTCATGTTTACGTAACTTATGGGCGAAGAAAACTATAGGTGTCCTATCTGTGTGAAGTTGTATTCTTAATAAAAACGTATACATCCCGTGAACCTTACCTTAGTTGAGACTGACGGCAAACCACTCTCCTCTGAAGAAACAGTTCAAAGCCGCTCCCTCAGCTAGTAAAATCATAGCGACGGTCTTATGGGACTCTGAAGGGGGCTATTATGTTCGGTATCCTCCCTCATGGTGCAACATCAACCCTGAAGTGTATTGTGGTGCCCTAAAACTAATGGAGAAACGACTTCACCGTGTGTGCCGCCACAAAAATTCAAACGAAGTTGTCCTTCTCCATGATGACGCAAGGCGTTACATTCACCCGAGAGGAGCTCACAAAACTTCGTTGGACTGTCCTTGATCATCCACTCTACATTGCATATCTGCCATCTTCTGACTTCCTTCTGTTTGGTCCAGTGAAGAATGCGGTTCATGGGAAGCAGTATATGGATGTTGGGGAGGTTACTGATGCAGCAAGCTGGTTTCGATGTCGATCAGTAGAGTGGTACCTTGCGGGCATACAGGCCCTAACAGTAAGGTGGCGTAAGGCCGTCACATTGAATAAGAGTTATGTTCAAAAATAAGGTTTTCTGGCCAAAAGAATGGGGAATAATACGGTGTATTGCAATCCTGAGTTAAACCAACCTGCTTTCAAAAAAAAAATGTGTTTCAGTACTTACTGAACGCTCGTCACAGAAATCAAGTGGTAAATATTCGCGCTTTTTCTTATTCTGTATATTATTTACTTGTTTCCAGACGTTGTCCTTGTTGTTTGTGAATTACTGCGTCCTCCGGTCATGCACTTAATCGTAATCATCCTCTTCTCCCTCTCCACAATCATCATCACCATCTTCCTCTCCACCTTTTACATCCGTAAATACACTCCTGGAAATTGAAATAAGAACACCGTGAATTCATTGTCCCAGGAAGGGGAAACTTTATTGACACATTCCTGGGGTCAGATACATCACATGATCACACTGACACAACCACAGGCACATAGACACAGGCAACAGAGCATGCACAATGTCGGCACTAGTACAGTGTATATCCACCTTTCGCAGCAATGCAGGCTGCTATTCTCCCATGGAGACGATCGTAGAGATGCTGGATGTAGTCCTGTGGAACGGCTTGCCATGCCATTTCCACCTGGCGCCTCAGTTGGACCAGCGTTCGTGCTGGACGTGCAGACCGCATGAGACGACGCTTCATCCAGTCCCAAACATGCTCAATAGGGGACAGATCCGGAGATCTTGCTGGCCAGGGTAGTTGATTTACACCTTCTAGAGCACGTTGGGTGGCACGGGATACATGCGGACGTGCATGGTCCAGTTGGAACAGCAAGTTCCCTTGCCGGTCTAGGAATGGTAGAACGATGGGTTCGGTGACGGTTTGGATGTACCGTGCACTATTCAGTGTCCCCTCGACGATCACCAGTGGTGTACGGCCAGTGTAGGAGATCGCTCCCCACACCATGATGCCGGGTGTTGGCCCTGTGTGCCTCGGTCGTATACAGTCCTGATTGTGGCGCTCACCTGCACGGCGCCAAACACGCATACGACCATCATTGGCACCAAGGCAGAAGCGACTCTCATCGCTGAAGACGACACGTCTCCATTCGTCCCTCCATTCACGCCTGTCGCGACACCACTGGAGGCGCGCTGCACGATGTTGGGGCGTGAGCGGAAGACGGCCTAACGGTGTGCGGGACCGTAGCCCAGCTTCATGGAGACGGTTGCGAATGGTCCTCGCCGATACCCCAGGAGCAACAGTGTCCCTAATTTGCTGGGAAGTGGCGGTGCGGTCCCCTACGGCACTGCGTAGGATCCTACGGTCTTGGCGTGCATCCGTGCGTCGCTGCGGTCCGGTCCCAGGTCGACGGGCACGTGCACCTTCCGCCGACCACTGGCGACAACATCGATGTACTGTGGAGACCTCACGCCCCACGTGTTGAGCAATTCGGCGGTACGTCCACCCGGCCTCCCGCATGCCCACTATACGCCCTCGCTCAAAGTCCGTCAGCTGCACATACGGTTCACGTCCACGCTGTCGCGGCATGCTACCAGTGTTAAAGACTGCGATGGAGCTCCGTATGCCACGGCAAACTGGCTGACACTGACGGCGGCGGTGCACAAATGCTGCGCAGCTAGCGCCATTCGACGGCCAACACCGCGGTTCCTGGTGTGTCCGCTGTGCCGTGCGTGTGATCATTGCTTGTACAGCCCTCTCGCAGTGTCCGGAGCAAGTATGGTGGGTCTGACACACCGGTGTCAATGTGTTCTTTTTTCCATTTCCAGGAGTGTATATGACATCCTCCATCACGCAAGTAACACAGGAAAAAAGGTATCATAAATTGTAAAATGCCCACTTTATTCATCTACAACAAATATTACTCGTTACGAATGGCAATAATAATGCATTTAAACACGTCAAAACTGGATTTATTAAGTAAAAGGAGCTCGTACTGCAGCTGAAACAGGTTTCCAATACACGGAACTTGAGAAAAGGGGAGGTCCACATTTAAAATACCCAGCAATATGCCAGCATGGAAGCAATAACACACCCATCTGGTCATGGAAGCAAATTTTACATAGGTGAGAACTGTCAAAAGTCCTTACAGTCACATGATGTTCTGATGCTGCCACTTTCGGAAGATTTGGAGGAAGTTTAGTATTAAATGCATCCTTTACATCATTTGTTGCGTCTTTGCTCTGGGAAATATCATCCATAAAATCTTATCCCTTTGCAAGAATCACAAACACACATTTAGAAAACCACACATGTTCAACCCATGGATAGTGCGCTTCTACTCAATCTTTCAGCCCTCCACCACAATGGAGACACATGGTTTAAACATTGGTACCAGTATAAAAGAATCCAACTTCACTTAGTTTGTCCAGACATAACTTCATAGCTAACGCCCACCCATCAAAAGATGGTAGCCTTTCCTCATATGTTTCATATTTAGAGGGACCTAACAACGTCTTGCACGTCATGCATTGAAATGAATAGCAACGATGACTCAGGAATAGCATGCAAATATATTTCCATTCTGTACAGGCTACAAGCATCATACAAAAACTGTTCAGCTCACCATATGGTTATTTATCTTCCTTCATCACAAACATTTGCCATACAACAAGATTTATATTTTGTATATAACACATTCTGCTCTGCAGTCATCCAATTCAACATCCACACGAACTTTATGTTGCATTATACACTCCACCACATGTGCTTTATTTACACTGTCAGTTAGTTAGCATATTCTCTCTCAGAGGCAAAAACGCACTGCCTCATACGCACTGCACAAAACACTTCACTTTCTTTTAATAAACTATGTTTAGTACCAGTAGTTTCTGTGCTGCACCACCAGACACTGATACTACTGAGATGGTGACATAGCCACTGCCACTCTTAGTGCTGACATGTCTGCTGGAAAACACATTGATGTCCACCTTGTGCGATTTGTACTCTTATTCGTCTTTGTTAGAGCCCATATCGTAATACACTCATACACACTGCTTGTGAATGGTTATTACATCAGTTCCTGGTAAAAGTTTATTGTAGGATATTGAAATATATTCGACTCCGAAATCTTTCAGATGAAGTTTGGACTTTGAGTAATTTACATCAAGCAGGAAACTGATCAGTGAAGACTACACAAAAATTTGCCCTATACATGTAATATACATGTTACAGCAAAAGAATTTATCAAAATTCTTCCAAACTATACTAAAACATCCCTCAAATGTGAAAAAATATTCCCAAACTATTACAAAACGTCTACCAGATTACAGCTTCTACCACCATCATCATCACCATTCTCAACATTCACACTGTCATACTTATCAAACAAGTGTTTCAGACTTGTAGCCTGAAACTGCAATGAGTACCATCAGCGCAGTCGCATCCTACATAAGGATGATCGAGTTGGAGCTTGCACAAGCCTGTCGTTCGAGGTAAATAGGATCAGGGTCTGATCAAGTTGAAACCAGTTGGTCCAGGGTGGCCAGGTTAGGTTGTGGTGGTGGAGGGATGACTATTACATCGAATTTCCTATCATAGAAAAAAATGTGGATTATAGGCTGGAAACAGAATTGAATGTGGGTCAGAAACTGATTAAACTCTAAATAGTTCGTATTATTATGACAAAAACCTTGCCTTTGTCCTGATAAAGGTACCCTCAAATTATATTTTCTACAGATGAAAATTGAAGTATTTGGATACATTCCTGAACGATTCACGATCTCGAAGGTCTCCGATAACTCTCCCAGGAATTTAATTTGGGATTTGTTGCTTGAACATAAACACCATACACTACGCTAGAATGATGCAAATGAAGAAGATTTCTCTACAGGATTAGTATTTACATTGCGTAAGTGCCACAGCCATCCCCATGAACCATGGACCTTGCCGTTGGTGGGGAGGCTTGTGTGCCTCAGCGATACAGATGGCCGTACCGTAGGTGCAACCACAACGGAGGGGTATCTGTTAAGAGGTCAGACAAACGTGTGGTTCCTGAAGAGGGACAGCAGCCTTTTCAGTAGTCGCGGGGCAACAGTCTGGATAATTGACTGACCTGGCCTTGCAACATTAACCAAAACGGCCTTGCTGTGCTGGTACTGCGAACGGCTGAAAGCAAGGAGAAACTGCGGCCGTATTTTTTCCCGAGGGCATGCAGCTTTACTGTAAGTGCCACAGCTTACATTATGACTTACATCCTTACACTGATTAGATTGGGGACTTTATAATTCACTTCTTCGAGACATTTGTAATAATCTGCATATTATCAGAATTCACGTGCTGCTAAGATAAGTCTACAGGCTCTGTTCCACCGATTGCTGTTTATCTGATATCACAGGGAGTAATCTCGCGCATACACTATCATGCTGTCAGTTTAAAAGGATTCACTTGCTCATTTGGTTTAATTATTCTTTGCGTGTCATACCTATGACTATGAAGTAACAAAACTTCTCTGCAATTCAAATTAATGTGAGCGTGTTTTAAGTAATGCATAAATGATGGATCATTATGTTTAGTGACACGGTGCTTTGTAAAATTAAAAATGACCAAGCAGTGCTGCTATTAATCATGACATAAGTACAATTGTTTCGCCCGCAGTCCATTTGTATTATTTTAGCTGACTTCATAAACCGCAAAATGAAGGAGAAACATGAAATTGGATTGCCATAACCTGTAGCTGACTAACCAGGGTGTAAAGGTCCCGAGTTCGAGTCTCGGTCCGGCACACAGTTTTAATCTGCCAGGAAGTTTCATATCAGCGCACACTCCGCTGCAGAGTGAAAATCTCATTCTGGAAACACCCTCTAGGCTGTGACTAAGCCATGTCTCCGCAATATCCTTTCTTTCAGGAGTGCTAGTTCTTCAAGGTTTGCAGGAGAGCTTCTGTAAAGTTTGGAAGGTAGGAGACGAGGTACTGGCAGAAGTAAAGCTGTGAGGACAGGGCGTGAGTCGTGCTTGGGTAGCTCAGTTGGTAGAGCACTTGCCCGCGATAGGCAAAGGTCCCGAGTTCCAGTCTCGGTCCGGTACACAGTTTTAATCTGCCATGAAGTTTCATATCAGCGCACACTCCGCTGCAGAGTGAAAATCTCATTCTGGGAACCAGGGTGTAGTTGCTTTGGAGATCGGCACATACAGGTCCTGGAGCTGGGGAGGATGGGCAGTGACTTAACAACGGGAGCTCAGACTGACGTTGTCACATCGTACATGCCCTTGCCCATAGCAACCAGCTTGAGAGGATTGGTCTAGCCTGCATAATACGCTATCAGCCTTGTGTGACTTGTGCAGCCACCGATGTATTGTGCACATTTGTTTTGTATTAAGCCTCCCAGATTTTTTACCCACTGCGCTACAATGGTTGCACATCTTTATAAACTTTAAAGTCACATTGGAATGAGAGTATTGTGAAATAAAAATTAAATACTGTAATAAAATGTTACTTATTTTTTGATACATCAACAATCATTCATTAGGTGCAGTAAATCATCTTTTAAAAAATTCACCAATTCATTTTTTCACTCCATCAACATAGTCACTTGTGTAACAATGAATCTGCTACAGTTTATCTGATGCTATCAACTGCAAGTTATTCAAAACATTGATGATCAGAGATATTTTTTGTATGGTTTAAGTGCTTAAAATTCGCGTGTGTGCAATTTGAACTTCACACTACACAGCACAATATTCTATGTCACTGCTGCATCTGCTTGTTCTCCGAGTCACGCGCCAGGCAGGAAGGGCTGTACAAGCCGCTATTCTATAAGTGCTCCTTTGTGCGGCAAAAATGAGTAACTTTAACTTTTTTTAAATATTTGCAGTGTGCCTTAGCAGCAAAAATTTTGACAGAGAATTGCTTCCGATGTATTCTTCTTGTATGAAAAATTTTAAGTTAATTTCGACATGTCGGATTGGACCATTCCCTTGTAAGTCATTCACATGTAGACTGTGCCCACGCAGATAACACTCTGCATCACTGAATACAGCTTTAACGTACAATTGCCACCAACTCAGTCTGTCTAACACAATCCACAATGCACTTCCTAGATCACGTAAGTTCATAAAACTTCAGTGAGGTAGATAAATGGTTCAAATGGCTCTGAGCACTATGGGACTTAACATCTTAGCTCATCAGTCCCCTAGAACTTAGAACTACTTAAACCTAACTAAACTAAGGACATCACACACATCCATGCCCGAGGCAAGATTCGAACCTGCGACAGTAGTAGTCCCGCGGTTCCGGACTGCAGCGCCTAGAACCGCACGGCCACCGCGGCCGTGGTAGATAAATGGCTGACTCTCCAGATCCTATAATGACTGTGAGACGGGTAACTTCAAACCAAGGCAGTGAATGTCTGGAGGATAACGAGATAGGTCATATCTTGTAGTCATATGACCATTGAGTTATGGCACTGTATGACAATGTTCATCGAACTCCATCTGATTTTAGCGAAGTGTTTGAAATCTTTAATTTCCGTTACCACATGGCAGTTACTGAAACATTCTGTGGCAGACTAAAACTGTGTGCCAGACTGAAACTCGAAATTTCTGTCTGCAAACATCGCCCAAGCTGTGGCTAAGTCATGTCTCCGCAGTATCTTTTCTTCTAGAAGTGCTAGTCTCGCAAGATTTGCAGTAGAGCTTCTGTGAAGTTTGGAAGATAGGAAACGGGGGCTGGTGGAAGTAAAGCTATGAGGAGGGTTCGTGAGTCGTGAGTGGGTAGCTCAGATGGTAGATCTTTTGCGTGCGAGAGGCAACGGTCCCGACTTCGAGTCTCGGTCAGGCTAACAGTTTCAATCGGCTAGGAAGTTTTCTATCAGTGCACTCACAGCTGCAGAGTGATAATTTATGGCAGTTACTGTCTGCTTATATGCCTATGCCGCGCAGAGTGGTCGCGCGGTTTGAGGGGCCATATCTCGGATTGCGCGGCCCTCTTGCCGGAGGTTCTAGTCCTCCCTCGGACATGGGTGTGTGTGTTGTTCTTAGTTAGTTTAAGTAATTTGTAAGGCTAGGGACCGATGACCTCAGCAGTCTGGTCCCTTAGAAATTCACACAAATTTGAACGTTTGATTTACATGCCTATGTTTACACGCTTCAGTCAGTTGACAGTCAAATTATATGTTGGAGTAAATAGGGGTACACTGGAACCATGTAGCTGCAGCTCGATGAACAGTTGCGTGTCCTACTCCGATTTATGATGTAGCCCATGTGTGCACTGCTGCATCTCGGCGGGTGGTGACAGTACAATCAATATACACTCGAACAGACGCATGTCCTGCTCCAACTTGCCCGCTGAAAGAGGGGCTGTAGCACTGTTGAAAAGAAAAGCCAAAAGTATTTGCGAATATACATACATAAATGAAGTGAATAATGAGCAGTGAGAGGGGATGGTTAATAATTATACTTATATTCGAATATGACAGTCTTATTCTTATTCTTATTCTTATTCTGCTGGGGGTGATGGATAATCTCTGCTGGCGCTTCATGATCCTTCCACTACAGAGTACAGAACACAAGTAACGAAGTCTGTCTGACTAGTGTGCCTGAGAGAGTGGTGGAGACAAGTGGCTGCAGCACCACCAACTACCTGACATTATAGTCTGCCATCTTGGTCGCTGCCATCTTGCTGCCAACTAATATTCTTGAGCAGACTTATACTACCACTCACAGTGGAAGTCATTGTGGCATCCAGTTTCTTCCACTGCCATCTTGTGATGCCATAGTCGGCCATCTTGGGCCCCATCTTTAGTGATGTCATAGGTTTGTCCAGTATACAAAAGGAGGATGAGGAGTGAATGACCTGGAGCTTGACCTTGACCTTGGAGGTTTGGGGATTGGAAGTGATCTTCACCTAGATCTTTCAGGCCGTGAAGAGGACAGCTCATCTGTATAACAACCCTATGCTCTAAAACTTATCCTCACACGGAGACTTCCATCATGGATAACGCAATCTGACCTTTACTATTAATGACTGAAGAAAGCAAATCTTATAAGTGAGATTCGTGAATGGACAAATTTCTTTGTCAACTGTTATGTGTTTTGCCTAATAGCCTATAACATTTAGCCGTATGGTGAACGCAATGATCCGCGATCATTAAGTCTTAGCACTCAAAGACCTCGGAGCAACAGCATCAGCTACGCTTTACCTTGGCTGAAAACTGTTTATTACATAAAAGCTTAGCGAGGAATGCGTGTGTAATGTAACTCTGAATTCAGGTTCAAGCATAAAGAAGAAACATACTATCCCATGTAAGCACATGAAAATTCCAATGTGGAAGCGAATACACGTGGAAGAAATTGCTAGTATCAGGAAAAGGTATAAATTAATGAATTCACGAGATCTAAATGCAATAGATAAACCATATGATTTTCAAGCAGAGAAACTATATAGTTTTCGCCAGATTGCCGATAGCTAAACATTTCTCCGAAACAACATCTCAGATTTACAAAAGAAATAATATTACAAACACCCTGAAAACTTTGAAATGAGTGTAAATGGGTGCTTGTAAGTAATTTAGGTTTGCAAGTGCCCATTTCAGAACCATATTCAGATCACAAGGTTTACTGAATCAAGCAGAATGTGAAAAAAGACCCAATATTCTGCCTTGAGATTTCACAAAAAAAAAACTGAGGAAAATGGTACGATTTGCTTAACCTTACTTTTAAGATAGTTCCTAATTACCTGAATGTGATTGTAAGGTTTGTGGCAGGCTACAGTTTTATCAAAGTTCCTATATCTGAAATAAATAGCACTCATATTCACAGTAGACAAAATGTCTACAAGATTACTTACTATACCATACTGCACTGCAAGGAGGAAATAGCTCTATCCCAGACAACGAACACCAAAGAATTCTTGTCTCACCGAATGTGGCAGAAAAGGAACACATTCTGTAGCGTAGCGTTTTCATTGGCCAAAGTTCATCAAAGGCCTTAGCTCGAACTAAGATACTTCTGCACATTAACGCTTTGGCAACGGTGCTTCGTACTAGCAGAAAGACTGTTCGTCTGTGACCAGAACAAGTGACTTGCGTCGAGAGTGGTGCAGTCCTGCGATATATGAAAGATGCTCGTCTTAAACGGCCGTCTTCGATGTGTTGATCCCAGTAGGCAAAGGAAATAGGACAAATCTGTCGTTCTTGTTCCAGACGGGAACGACACGCGGATTCAAGGCTGGACCGCCGCAGCCAACGAATTGTCGTTGATGCTCGTACGGCGATCACAGTGAAAATTAGGACTAATTCTATATCCACAGTGACTTCTGGGTCGATCAATAACCGTTTGCTGAAAGTTGCGCCATGAAGCGGTCTGCATTTCAGACCTAATCACGCTGTACTTAGCCTCCGACGGCATGCAGTGAAAACGTAGTGTACCTCTCATCGAATAGATACTCAAAATACAGCTGAGAACAAATGTGTTAAATTACGTTTATCAAAGAAATAAATCTTAAATGGTCTCAATCGAGGAAGTAATAATTACGGTAACGAATAGTAAACAATTTACTCACATTCTCACTAGGAATTTCTCCAGTCTGACTGAAGAACGAGCACCGCAGTCACGCTGCATGCTTTTAATACAGCTATGACTGACTTTAGTTGGTAGGTGGGTACACTGTCTCCTCACAAAGCGTAGCAACATCTATAGAGTTCTTGGTGCGCGCGAGAGTAGGAACTTGTAAGACTAGCCAGCCATTCCTATAGTGCTACGTTAGCACTATAGGAAGACAAGACTTGCTGTTTGTTGACATTCATTATAGTCTTAGACAACGGTTTTTTTTCCCATTTTTGTGTGAAGAGTCTCATATGACGACCCAAGAAGTTGTGTCTGTATCTCAACAGTGATGAAGCCGGCCGGAGTGGCCGAGCGGTTCTAGGCGCTACAGCCTGGAACCGCGCGACCGCTACGGGCGCAGGTTCGAATCCTGCCTCGGGCATGGATGTGTGTGATGTCCTTAGGTTAGTTAGGTTTAAGTAGTTCTAAGTTCTAGGGGACTGATGACCTCAGAAGTTAAGTCCCATAGTGCTCAGAGCCATTTGAACCATCAACAGTGATGATGCCACACGAGAACATCTTGGTGCCAGAGTGTTCTCCAAAACAGTTGCCAGACCCACACTATACTCATGTGAAGAGAAGTGGCAAACCAGACGAGAGATAATTGATTGTGTAGAAGCACTACTCTGATATGATACACAACTGTTTACGCCTTTAGGTATATCATAATATTTTAGACTACAACAAAGTAGATGCTCAGTATTTTTACTCTTGTACACGACTTATGACATAAAGGGAAGAATCTGGACATACGAGATAGCTCATTACCAGGCAAAATAATCACAGTTACTGACAACTAACGTGCAACGTGGAAGTTTCGAACATCGTTTTATTTTGTGGCGTAGAGTCCGCAAGATTTTTGAGTTTCTGAGCAACATTGTGCCACGCCTAAAGAACAGCAACATCCGGCCACGGAAGAATCGTATGAGGTGCAGGCCTAGATGAAATAAATCTTTCTATATAATACCAGGCACTTTTATAGAATTCAAGTCTCGATGTTATACTCTTAACAACCTCTACTTAATCCATCAACTGAGATATATTGGATTAACGATAAGCACCTAAATTTAACAGCGCAAGCCTAACTCAAGAGGACTGGTTGCCGCAGGCAGCAACTTGCCGTAATACGTTGGCGCAGCATTGCGTCACTGTGCCTCCTTTTGTACACAACTGTTTACGCCTTTAGGTATATCATAATATTTTAGACTACAACAAAGTAGATGCACAGTATTTTTACTCTTGTACACGACTTATGACATAAAGGGAAGAATCTGGACATACGAGATAGCTCATTACCAGGCAAAATAATCACAGTTACTGACAACTAACGTGCAACGTGGAAGTTTCGAACATCGTTTTATTTTGTGGCGTAGAGTCCGCAAGATTTTTGAGTTTCTGAGCAACATTGTGCCACGCCTAAAGAACAGCAACATCCGGCCACGGAAGAATCGTATGAGGTGCAGGCCTAGATGAAATAAATCTTTCTATATAATACCAGGCACTTTTATAGAATTCAAGTCTCGATGTTATACTCTTAACAACCTCTACTTAATCCATCAACTGAGATATATTGGATTAACGATAAGCACCTAAATTTAACAGCGCAAGCCAAACTCAAGAGGACTGGTTGCCGCAGGCAGCAACTTGCCGTAATACGTTGGCGCAGCATTGCGTCACTGTGCCTCCTTTTGTACACAACTGTTTACGCCTTTAGGTATATCATAATATTTTAGACTACAACAAAGTAGATGCACAGTATTTTTACTCTTGTACACGACTTATGACATAAAGGGAAGAATCTGGACATACGAGATAGCTCATTACCAGGCAAAATAATCACAGTTACTGACAACTAACGTGCAACGTGGAAGTTTCGAACATCGTTTTATTTTGTGGCGTAGAGTCCGCAAGATTTTTGAGTTTCTGAGCAACATTGTGCCACGCCTAAAGAACAGCAACATCCGGCCACGGAAGAATCGTATGAGGTGCAGGCCTAGATGAAATAAATCTTTCTTTATAATACCAGGCACTTTTATAGAATTCAAGTCTCGATGTTATACTCTTAACAACCTCTACTTAATCCATCAACTGAGATATATTGGATTAACGATAAGCACCTAAATTTAACAGCGCAAGCCAAACTCAAGAGGACTGGTTGCCGCAGGCAGCAACTTGCCGTAATACGTTGGCGCAGCATTGCGTCACTGTGCCTCCTTTTGTACACAACTGTTTACGCCTTTAGGTATATCATAATATTTTAGACTACAACAAAGTAGATGCACAGTATTTTTACTCTTGTACACGACTTATGACATAAAGGGAAGAATCTGGACATACGAGATAGCTCATTACCAGGCAAAATAATCACAGTTACTGACAACTAACGTGCAACGTGGAAGTTTCGAACATCGTTTTATTTTGTGGCGTAGAGTCCGCAAGATTTTTGAGTTTCTGAGCAACATTGTGCCACGCCTAAAGAACAGCAACATCCGGCCACGGAAGAATCGTATGAGGTGCAGGCCTAGATGAAATAAATCTTTCTATATAATACCAGGCACTTTTATAGAATTCAAATCTCGATGTTATACTCTTAACAACCTCTACTTAATCCATCAACTGAGATATATTGGATTAACGATAAGCACCTAAATTTAACAGCGCAAGCCTAACTCAAGAGGACTGGTTGCCGCAGGCAGCAACTTGCCGTAATACGTTGGCGCAGCATTGCGTCACTGTGCCTCCTTTTGTACACAACTGTTTACGCCTTTAGGTATATCATAATATTTTAGACTACAACAAAGTAGATGCACAGTATTTTTACTCTTGTACACGACTTATGACATAAAGGGAAGAATCTGGACATACGAGATAGCTCATTACCAGGCAAAATAATCACAGTTACTGACAACTAACGTGCAACGTGGAAGTTTCGAACATCGTTTTATTTTGTGGCGTAGAGTCCGCAAGATTTTTGAGTTTCTGAGCAACATTGTGCCACGCCTAAAGAACAGCAACATCCGGCCACGGAAGAATCGTATGAGGTGCAGGCCTAGATGAAATAAATCTTTCTATATAATACCAGGCACTTTTACAGAATTCAAGTCTCGATGTTATACTCTTAACAACCTCTACTTAATCCATCAACTGAGATATATTGGATTAACGATAAGCACCTAAATTTAACAGCGCAAGCCTAACTCAAGAGGACTGGTTGCCGCAGGCAGCAACTTGCCGTAATACGTTGGCGCAGCATTGCGTCACTGTGCCTCCTTTTGTACACAACTGTTTACGCCTTTAGGTATATCATAATATTTTAGACTACAACAAAGTAGATGCACAGTATTTTTACTCTTGTACACGACTTATGACATAAAGGGAAGAATCTGGACATACGAGATAGCTCATTACCAGGCAAAATAATCACAGTTACTGACAACTAACGTGCAACGTGGAAGTTTCGAACATCGTTTTATTTTGTGGCGTAGAGTCCGCAAGATTTTTGAGTTTCTGAGCAACATTGTGCCACGCCTAAAGAACAGCAACATCCGGCCACGGAAGAATCGTATGAGGTGCAGGCCTAGATGAAATAAATCTTTCTATATAATACCAGGCACTTTTATAGAATTCAAATCTCGATGTTATACTCTTAACAACCTCTACTTAATCCATCAACTGAGATATATTGGATTAACGATAAGCACCTAAATTTAACAGCGCAAGCCTAACTCAAGAGGACTGGTTGCCGCAGGCAGCAACTTGCCGTAATACGTTGGCGCAGCATTGCGTCACTGTGCCTCCTTTTGTACACAACTGTTTACGCCTTTAGGTATATCATAATATTTTAGACTACAACAAAGTAGATGCACAGTATTTTTACTCTTGTACACGACTTATGACATAAAGGGAAGAATCTGGACATACGAGATAGCTCATTACCAGGCAAAATAATCACAGTTACTGACAACTAACGTGCAACGTGGAAGTTTCGAACATCGTTTTACTTTGTGGCGTAGAGTCCGCAAGATTTTTGAGTTTCTGAGCAACATTGTGCCACGCCTAAAGAACAGCAACATCCGGCCACGGAAGAATCGTATGAGGTGCAGGCCTAGATGAAATAAATCTTTCTATATAATACCAGGCACTTTTACAGAATTCAAGTCTCGATGTTATACTCTTAACAACCTCTACTTAATCCATCAACTGAGATATATTGGATTAACGATAAGCACCTAAATTTAACAGCGCAAGCCTAACTCAAGAGGACTGGTTGCCGCAGGCAGCAACTTGCCGTAATACGTTGGCGCAGCATTGCGTCACTGTGCCTCCTTTTGTACACAACTGTTTACGCCTTTAGGTATATCATAATATTTTAGACTACAACAAAGTAGATGCACAGTATTTTTACTCTTGTACACGACTTATGACATAAAGGGAAGAATCTGGACATACGAGATAGCTCATTACCAGGCAAAATAATCACAGTTACTGACAACTAACGTGCAACGTGGAAGTTTCGAACATCGTTTTATTTTGTGGCGTAGAGTCCGCAAGATTTTTGAGTTTCTGAGCAACATTGTGCCACGCCTAAAGAACAGCAACATCCGGCCACGGAAGAATCGTATGAGGTGCAGGCCTAGATGAAATAAATCTTTCTATATAATACCAGGCACTTTTATAGAATTCAAATCTCGATGTTATACTCTTAACAACCTCTACTTAATCCATCAACTGAGATATATTGGATTAACGATAAGCACCTAAATTTAACAGCGCAAGCCTAACTCAAGAGGACTGGTTGCCGCAGGCAGCAACTTGCCGTAAGACGTTGGCGCAGCATTGCGTCACGGTGCCCGCTTAGGAGCCACAGCCTGCCTGTCGATCAGTGGCCAGCTGGTTATTGATACCAGGGACACTTCGACACACGGCGTGCTTGGTATTTGCGGCAGCCACACCATAAAAAAAGTGCTGGCCATCTGTCCACACTGGTCACCGGCTAGGCAAGTCATCGAGTATGTGTCCGCCGTAGTGTTGGCCTCCACCGTGAGGCCACTATCGCTCATCTTGACAGAATCGCCTGCTAGGTGGTCCAGCCACAGCACTGATGGACCACGAGTCGGATTAACGTCCGCCTAGCCGCCTGAGGCACTGAGCGTCTGTTAGCGTCAGCCACTTCCAGGTAGACATAGCCCTGGGGTTCGTACTTGGATGCCTCCGTCACATCACACCGGGCGTCTGCCAGTCAGCAAGCTTCGCCTACAGTTGAGCTGACCGTGCCAACTCGCAATGCAGCTGAGCCAGTACCATCGACAGCCTGAGTAATCAGGCGTCGCAAGGTCCCTGCGCCACCGTGCTAAGCTAGTCGTAGCAACAGCCGGCTGAATCACCTCCATTCTTCATGCACCAATGTCCGTCACCCAGTACTTGCCTTTCGTGAACACAAGTTTCCCGTAAACACTGTTGGGGAAATAAATAAAGCCTAGTAGTGACAACGAGCTACTTTTTGCTCGTACCGACCCGCCATCCTCCAATCACACGTTACAAATTTAAAAAATCAGCGACCAACCGAACATACCGCCAAAGGATTATCTCAGAAGTCGTAGAGGTCCGTCTGTCCACCAAAGATGATTTCTAAGTGCACCATCAGTCTAAAAACACATACCAGGCTTTTTAGTGCGCAAATTTTGGTTTGTGTTGAACGTTCGATATTGAAATACACTCTTCAGTTCTCAAGCTACGCTTAGTCGTAGCTTGTCATATAACTGAAGATATTCTGATCATCATATTACACTGCATATTGTTTCGACCACAAGAGTGACATGATTTTAATGTGATAAAAATTGAGAGCTTGCGTACGTTGAGGCTCCCTACACGAAGACGACTGCGAGAATTTGGGTCACTTTCCGTTGCTGTCTGCAAGGCTTATTTTTGTTTAACTAGACACTCTCGGTATTCGTAGGGGTTGTGGACAAAAGCTAATAATCGTATGTAGCTGTAGCACGTCGTGGGAGACACTGACCTGTCTACTTCGAATACTACCCATTGTCTGAAAGCAATTCGACTATCATGAAATTGTTGTTTGGGACACTCCAGTTGCAATTTGTACCTTACGCATTGAATTACCAACTCCTATTCTACAAACCAACTGCTTCAGCGCCTCACTTGTCCGACTCATGTGTAACTGGCGTGTGTCGATAATCAAGTCGCCGGCCGCTGTGGCCGAGTCGTTCTAGGCGCTTCAGTCCGAAACCACGCGACTGCTACGATCGCAGTGTCGAATCCTGCACAGGACATGGATGTGTGTGATGTCCTTAGGTTAGTTAGGTGTAAGTAGTTCTAAGTTCTAGGCTACTGATGACCTCAGATGTTAAGTCCCATAGAGCTCAGAGCTATTTTTTGATAAGCGAGTCGACATGTTGTGGTTGCCCTCTATGTTTCAGTCGGAACGTGAATTCTTGCCGTAAGATCCTCATCTGATATTTCAGGAGTAGCGTTCCCCGTAATCTTCACAACAAGCACAGGAAACAGTGAAGAAGTGTAAGTTTTGGTGACTATTGTTGACATTTAACTTGTCCCGTCTCCCAAACCATGGTTTTATCTACATATGTTACACCCAGAACACCTGTGTTGCAGCCACAATATTCGCACGTAAAGTGCTCGTCTGACTGTATGTGCCAACATTTTATTTGCTTTTATTTTACAGCTTTTGTTCTTTCTCAGTGCGTATTTATGTAGGGTTAACTCAGACAGCCAGATGATGGGAGCTTGACTCTCGAAACGCGTTGCTGACGATTACGTTCCTAACTTTAGTGATGATATGCAAAATTAATTATAATTATTATCTTCATAGCTGCCACCCCTGGTCCTTACTATGGATAATATTACCATGCCTAAACTAGGTCGTCATTCATTTCAGAAAATAAGATGATTAAACATAAATAATTAATCATAGCTGTATCCGGAAGACTTGTATAGCTTTCAAGTGGAAGGGTATAGAAAATGACAAGGATTACAAACAAATACATTTTATATGGGATGGGAGGACTTGATCTATACGAAATAAAATCCAAGACGTGGACAGTGGAATAACATTGGATGTGTACGTACGTATTTACAAGTGTCAGCGAGCGTAAGGCAGTTCGCATTAACGATTAGATTTACTGCGGTGGCCTTCATGATACCAAAGCAACGCTCACAAGTAACGAAAAACTTGGTTCGTGTGAACAGTAATTATCTTCTCTACGTCACAAGGTCTATAATTTCTTACTGAGATATTTGTCACACCCTTAGGCAGAGTATTTACGTAACTACTATTTTGCGTCCGATTTGATGTTAAGCGGCAGACTTATTGTAGGAATATTATTTAATGTTCCCTAATGAGGGAGGAGACCTTCGTTCCGCATTTACGACACGCATGAAGTTCTTGATATCTTAACAGTGTTACAGATTCGAAGTAAGGGACATTACAGTTCCACATAGTTATTAATAAAAAAATGGTTAAAATGGTGCTGAGCACTATGGGACTTAACATCTGAGGTCATCAGTCCCCTAGACTTAGAACTACTTAAACCTAATTAACCTAAGGACATCACACATAATCATGCCCGAGGCAGGATTCGAACCTGTGACCGTAGCAGCAGCGCGGTTACTGACTGAAGCGCCTAGAATCGCTCGGTCACAACGGCCGGTGGATATTAATAGTACGGATACTTTATATAAAAAGACTATATAAAGTCTTTTAAACGAAACAAATGTTGCGTTATTGTACTTGACCTCTATTAAGCTATAACAATTCAGAAAAAATTTGTAAACACGGTGAAATGTGGACGGAGAATATCACTCACAACGATTAGTAATATGATATAAGAATCAACGTAGTGAGAAGCTCTAGCAAATACTGTCACTTCCCGATCGCAATGCACTTACGCCTCTATGTAGAAAAGCTCTGTCCTGCCACTCGATCACAGATCAGCTGAAGTCACTCTCCTAAATAGGTAAACAAGCTACTACGCTGCTTACTTAAAAGTGTATAAGCATTTAGCATCAGTTCGTAACTGGCGATGAAAAACTGACTCACCAGTTTCATTCCTAAGTGAACGAAAAGTAATAAACGGATTTTTTGGTCTGATAATAAAGTGTTCAAAGTGACAGTCAATAGCAAGAAGGGAAAGCCTTCAGATAAAAAAACTAGTTTTATTAAAACATGGCTCTGTGAATACTGCCTATTTGTAATGTTAATGCTATGTGACAGAGATAAATATAAGGTGCTTAAAAAAGTACTCCATATTTTGGGACGTGGCAGTATATACCAGAACAAGAAAAAATGTCCAGTTCGTCCAGTACATATGGGCTCTAAAATGCCTACCTTAAGAGTTACGTGTACTTGTTCATGTTCGCTACAGTGAAACATCTTTTCTACTGCAAGCTGTTTGTTATTACGAACGACCTACAGAATGCAGTAAAGAAATGAGAACACATTCCTCTGTTATTGTCCATGGACGCAGCATGCAGTCAACAAATGTTAGTGTTGTTACTGTAAACAATATTCACAGTTCTGGGTAACCATCATAGAAAATCATGTCTGCCATTTTCCGCGTGGAATAATAGGCTTATATTATGCTAGATAGTGCAAGCACATAAAAGCATTTCATAAACTTGTCAAAACAACTTATATCACTGGGCGCTGACCGCAGGCAGACAACGTTACCTTCCGCAGTGAATAAACGCTCTACGCTGTACTGCTTCTATGATTTGTCATCGATTGCGGATCGACCATCTGGCTCCGCGTACATACTGCTCAGCCAACCTGCTCGCAACGTCATCTCAATCAGATATGTGGGTAGTATAAAATAATTCGGCAGCTCTTGACAGTATCAATCGGCATCACTCCAATAAGGATTTTTGTTGAGTTCTGGAAATTTTAAATAAGTATGCTTTCTCATTAGAAAATAAGGCTTGCAGACAGAAAGGTGTGTAATTTCCTGTGAACAGATAGTTACTTGTTTTAAATTAGGACTTCAAATTATAACAGGAATGTACTCAAAGTAAAAAGTGCAGATACTGTATGAAAAGTTCTTGGAACCGCCAGCTGGTAAATATCGGGCTGGTACTCACATCCTGTCTCAGATACATGCTACTAGAGTTGCGCTCTACCAAAAGTACGATTCGCTAGTTTTAGCACATTATGTAAATGATATAGAAAATGGCAGAATTGCGGGTGCTATTGGTAGCATTGGTAGGGAAAGAAGCAGAAATGAATGTGCGAGAGAGAAGCTGAGAACCGAAGATCTCTCTTTGTTTGTTTCTTTTTTGGGCACATAGATAGAATCACACATCGTTCAGCCGTGAGTCCACTGCGTATTTTACATTCTTACAAAATATAAATTGCATTTCAGAGATAATAAGAATTATTTGATCGCGTAACTTCTGCACCGTTTTTATTCTACTGGTGATATGAATTAAAAAACGCCTTCAGTTACAACTTTTCGTGTTTTATTAAGCACACGGTGCATTTCTGACCCTGTGGGTAGAATTTGTCTTAATACATGCGTTATTTTTTTGTCTTGAATGTGGTGAAATGCATATTCCTGCCACGAAAAGGTTTGGCCACACTGCGAAAGAAGAGAAAATATTCGCCAGTATCCCATACCAGGGTTCCATATCACAAAAAAGTCGCTAACCTTTTCAAAAAACAAATGTAACAGTTGCATTCTCAACCACTAATAAGTTAGGAAACTTACTCGTCCATAACATAAAATCAAATACGCAGAAATACAACAGCGGAGTGTACAAAGTATCATGCACTAGTCGTCCTGCCTACTATGTGGGGAAATCAGGTTTTCAGGCTCAACCACTTCGAAAAAAACAGTCATTGTACAACATATGTTGGAAACGAAACATGTCATCAACAGTCTAGAAAACAATTTGGTAGTACTGCAAAACGAAGCCAATGGTAAGACCCTAAATCTGTTAGAACAACCGAAGATATACATCCACAAAATCAAAAAAACCAGAATCTATGTTAAATCAACAAACTGATTTCGCAAGCTACAGTTATTTCAGTAATTTTGAAGACCTGTTCTAAAGTTTATTTCTTGCTTATGTCAATTGTTTATTAATTATATCTTTAGCACTTCGAATAAATTCATCTTTGACCACACCATGTACAAAAACGTCCGTCGAGTGTTTACAAACATGTTTATACAAATGTGCATCTTGAATGAAGTGACATGTACGAAAACGATGGAGAAAAGAGTGTTTGCTGTTGCTAAAACGTTAAAAATGCTTTTCTTTGGTTATGTGATAAGTTTACACTGTTGATCTTTTCCACTATTTCACACATATTTTCCACATTTGAGATACAAAATTCATAACGTAATATCAAACCTTTTCGTGACACGAATATACATTTCACCTCATTCAAGAGAAAAAAATAAAACGTGTATTAAGACAAATTACACCTGATGATTGGTCCACCGGGTCCGAAATGCATCGTGTACGTAATAAAACACGAAAAGTTGTGATGGAAGACGTTTTTTTAATTCATACCTGCAGTGTATCGAATACAATCACGTTTAAAGATGCGAAATAGGGATAAAATAAAAAAAACATATATAATTATTGTTGGTATTTTGTGCCCAACACAACGTTCTATATCATGATCAAAAGTCAGAGTTCCCTATTATTATTGATAAATGCGAAAGTTCTTATGAATAACAGGAATATGTTTTGTATTTTTGTATAAGTTCGACGAAGTATTGAAGTGATGTTTGATATATTATTATTTTGTGCCTTCTGTTTTAATTTTACCCTTTTACGTGGAACTTGCATATGATAAATCTGCATTTTTTTTATTTTTACTGCAGTATCCCTCTCTTTCACGTTACATATCAACAGTTTTCGAATAAAACCAGAATTTAGGTCAATTTTGCTGTAAATACTGTTTATTTTTAAGTTACAGTTAGGAGGATAACAATGTATAACAAAAATGTTGTAGGTTACGTGACCCTTTGTACATCCTCACTCAGTTTCTAGACGATTCACTGATTCTGCTTTCCAGGGTAGTCTAGCAAGACAATGATAGAAAAAAAAAAAGGACCGACAGAAATGAGGTAACGCCCGATATGTCTCCAACACACCTGACCTTAACTGACCGAGGCTACTAGGAAAACTACAGTAGTCTACGCTTGCTTATGATAGTCTACGGCAGCCTACGGTAGTTTTACAATTCTACATGCTGTCCAGACAAACATTTAGGAACTTTCTCACACCTGAATATGAGATTACTCTATACGCAAACAGATGGGATACACAAATGGCGTCCAAGGGGACTGATGTCATCAGGAGGACACCTGGCCAACACCTGCCACTAAGATCGTCACAACCCACATAACAATGCCGACCCCGCAGATAACAGTAAAAGGCAAAAAAGAAGAAGTAGACTCTACAAAAACCTTAGTATCCTTTTGTACATGGGTAGCCATTTTGCAGAGTTTGGAGCTACATAATAAGCAGATGATAAACTAATTCACGTGAAAGAGAGTTTAGGTAAGTAGCGTCTTAAATGTTAATTTCGTACATTTACGATCATGCAAGAACTTCATTGTATATTCAAATAGCTGGGTTTATTAGGTCGTCATGTGCCAGATTCGTGAGTCAGAGTTTCTGTATTCGACTCACATAATACACAGTTTATTTCACTTATTTAAGATTCGAATACAAACTTTAGCATATGCTACATACACTCCTGGAAATGGAAAAAAGAACACATTGACACCGGTGTGTCAGACCCACCATACTTGCTCCGGACACTGCGAGAGGGCTGTACAAGCAATGATCACACGCACGGCACAGCGGACACACCTGGGACCGCGGTGTTGGCCGTCGAATGGCGCTAGCTGCGCAGCATTTGTGCACCGCCGCCGTCAGTGTCAGCCAGTTTACCGTGGCATACGGAGCTCCATCGCAGTCTTTAACACTGGTAGCATGCCGCGACAGCGTGGACGTGAACCGTATGTGCAGTTGACGGACTTTGAGCGAGGGCGTATAGTGGGCATGCGGGAGGCCGGGTGGACGTAACGCCGAATTGCTCAACACGTGGGGCGTGAGGTCTCCACAGTACATCGATGTTGTCGCCAGTGGTCGGCGGAAGGTGCACGTTCCCGTCGACCTGGGACCGGACCGCAGCGACGCACGGATGCACGCCAAGACCGTAGGATCCTACGCAGTGCCGTAGGGGACCGCACCGCCACTTCCCAGCAAATTAGGGACACTGTTGCTCCTGGGGTATCGGCGAGGACCATTCGCAACCGTCTCCATGAAGCTGGGCTACGGTCCCGCACACCGTTAGGCCGTCTTCCGCTCACGCCCCAACATCGTGCAGCCCGCCTCCAGTGGTGTCGCGACAGGCGTGAATGGAGGGACGAATGGAGACGTGTCGTCTTCAGCGATGAGAGTCGCTTCTGCCTTGGTGCCAATGATGGTCGTATGCGTGTTTGGCGCCGTGCAGGTGAGCGCCACAATCAGGACTGCATACGACCGAGGCACACAGGGCCAACACCCGGCATCATGGTGTGGGGAGCGATCACCTACACTAGCCGTACACCACTGGTGATCGTCGAGGGGACACTGAATAGTGCACGGTACATCCAAACCGTCATCGAACCCATCGTTCTACCATTCCTAGACCGGCAAGGGAACTTGCTGTTCCAACAGGACAATGCACGTCCGCATGTATCCCGTGCCACCCAACGTGCTCTAGAAGGTGTAAGTCAACTACCCTGGCCAGCAAGATCTCCGGATCTGTCCCCCATTGAGCATGTTTGGGACTGGATGAAGCGTCGTCTCACGCGGTCTGCACGTCCAGCACGAACGCTGGTCCAACTGAGGCGCCAGGTGGAAATGGCATGGCAAGCCGTTCCACAGGACTACATCCAGCATCTCTACGATCGTCTCCATGGGAGAATAGCAGCCTGCATTGCTGCGAAAGGTGGATATACACTGTACTAGTGCCGACATTGTGCATGCTCTGTTGCCTGTGTCTATGTGCCTGTGGGTCTGTCAGTGTGATCATGTGATGTATCTGACCACAGGAATGTGTCAATAAAGTTTCCCCTTCCTGGGACAATGAATTCACGGTGTTCTTATTTCAATTTCCAGGAGTGTATCATTTATATGAATGCAGACTTTTTCTACAACGTTTCTCTCTGAGCTCTATCCTCAGAAACTTGTGAGTCACATGTATCTCCAATTTATTTTGCAATTTTTCTGTATTGAATGTATCTTAAGTATACCATAGGATGTATTAAACCACACTAAGACTGATCCTAAACTGAATTTTCCAGACTGTATCTTCTTATTTTGAAAGCTAAGCAACAGATCGTCTGGGACTATCAAGTTAAAATTGCTTCAGTATCAACAACTCTGGGCGGCCGGGTGTGGCCGAGCGGTTCTAGGCGCTTCAGTCTGGAACCACGTGACCGCTACGGTCGCAGGTTCGAATCCTGCCTCGGGCATGGATGTGTGTGCTGTCCTTAGGTTAGTTAGGTTTAAGTAGTTCTAAGTTCTAGGGGACTGATGACCTCAGATGTTAAGTCCCATAGTGCTCAGAGCCATTTGAACCATTTTTCAACAATTCTATTTTTATTTTTCTAATTTAGGATCAACCCGCCGTAGTCTATGCTTCTGAGTTAAAGACATTTCCTTACTGCCGGTCTATGTGATTCTCATTCTTTCTTCATGCCGCTAATAAAGTATAAGCGGCAATCAAAAAGTTTCCGTTCGAAGGCCGTACAGTCCAGAATCGGTATGTCAATCAGGCAAAATCGTCGTTAGCATTGAGGCAAACATCCCATCGATGTACCAGGATGAAGAAACTTATTTCATAAAACGCGGTGTCCTGCCGCATGTAGATGTCTGTAAGTGCCTGCTGCACATCCTCGTCAGACAGGGGTCGTCGATCCCTCAAGGCTCTTAGAAGGGACTAAAGATTCGAGAATCGCGTAGGGAGAGATCAGCATTATAGGGCGGGTGCTCGAACGTCTCCCACTTGAGTTGGCATAACTTCTGCATTACGACATTTGCGACATGAGGACGTGCCTTATTTCGGGATTGGTGCACCATTCTATTACGGTGGTTTTTAGATAGACATGCTGCCCCAAACTCGTTCTTCATTCTCAGATGGATGTCTACCAGCCAAGAAAACGATAACCGCGTGTTGGTCCTGCTTGGACGCATTTGGTAATAACGTCGTCGTAGTTCACGTTTCAGCGTTTACCGCATGCACATCAGAAACATACGAATGTCACACTGATTCCTTGTCTACATATGCGTGCTTATATAATAGCATCGGAGTCGTGCTATGTTGCATATAGGCTGTTACAACATCCTCACACGCAAACTTTTTGATAACCTCTTATAATACGTCACTTGATATATCACTTAGTTCCGCTTCCAGTTTCAGCAGCCGTCCTAATCATCCTGCAGTTTATGGTCTCTGTATGGATTGGGATCGACTCAGTCAAGTCTCCATGAGTCACGATATTTTGCTTTAATCAAACTTCATGTATCCAGGTGCGGATGCAGAAGTTTCTGCGGTCTCCCATAGTACGAATTACCGCCGGAGTTCCCTCAGACCACTTCTTCAAATATGCTTCAACCCAGGCCGAGCTACCGACATCTCAAGAACTGGCTTGTTGCAATAGCTCCTCATAGCACTAGGATGTTAGGGCTGGTGAGTTTTGTGTGAAACATGTGGAGTGTTAAGCTCCGGCAGCGCACGTCTCACAGCAGTTTCAGCCTTCACTTCCTGCCAAATGATCTCGTAGATGGACACGCACACAATCTGAACAGGTGCCAGCAAAGGTTTACCCTGTTACAGCCGGTCAATATCTGCCATTTAGTCACATGATGCTCTGCAGCAGAAAGTAGTGTGAAAATCTGCAGATATTTACTTTCTACCTGCCTGCCATGAGGGCGGGAGAGCTCACCTTCAGTGTATTTTCACCAAACTAATGTCTGCTTTGGTCGCTGTCACACAGGACTGTGATGTGAAGGGTTAAGGTAGAATGGAGGATCTTGTTGGACTCACTTTATCTAGCTGATATTCTCGTTCCTGACAGACTTAGGAGGCTCTATCAGTGACCAGGCCACTGCCTGTGTAGCTCGTACCTTCACGTGAAAACGTAATCCTTTCCGCTCACACAGTCCCCTGTAGTGGAGCCCAGCAGTTAGGTACACTAGGGAGAAAGAGATAGATAGCGAAATGGGTGTGTTAAAATCACGATATATGAATTTGTTATCAGACTCCCAACGTAGGTGTTCACATCGTCGTCAACATTCACACCGACAACGCTACCTGCCAGAGGAAGAACAGTAGTGATCCTCCTTTTGGCGCTATTCAGCTTTCGGCGAACACTAAACAACAACTGACGTAACGATGATACTGACACTAGGTGTAGGATATCTTCAGAGCAAAAGTTTCTATAATCTCAACTAATGAAGTTTACGTTGCCGCCAGATATAAGTTGTTGATTCATGTAGCAACCGGTAGGGGTCTTCTTGGTGCAGCTAGCTCTCGGATTCTTTTGCGGGCTCATTCATTGCTCATGTACGTTGATGTGCGTTGAGTTAGCAATAACACAGCAATAAAGGCCTTTTGCGATCTCCGTGTCAAGAGGTGCAGTTCAGTTATTACTCTGCACTTTGATTTTCGTCGTTAATGCACCACTGCACCTCCTACAGCTCACATTATTCGTCAATGGCACTAGCAGTTTCAAGACACTAGTTGTTTATGTAAGGGGAAAACTACATGTCTCCCTCTTGCGCTCGATCAAGACGTATCTACGTAGGCATCCACATTCATACTCCGCAAGCCACCGTATGGTGCGTGGCGGAAGATTCCTTCTACCACTTCAAGTCATTTCCTTTACTGCTCCACTCGCAAACAGAGAGAGGGAGAAACAGTTATCTACACGCCACCGTACGAGCCATAATTCATCTTATCTCGTCTTCGTGGTCCTTAGATGAAATGTAGGTTGGTGGCAGTAGAATCATTCTGCAGTCAGCTGCAAATCCCAGTTCTCTAAATTTTCTCAATGTGTTTCATGAAAGGAACGTCGTCTACTCTCCAGGAATTTCCATTTGAGTCCACGAAGCATCTCGGTAATACTAACGAGTTGATCGAACCTACCGGCAACAAATATCGCACCACGCCTCTGAATGGCGTTGCTGTTTTCCTTTAATCCGACCTAGTGGGGATCTAAAGACCCGAGTAGTATTCAAGAAGGTGTCGCAGTAGTGTTCTACACACGGTCTCCTTTACAGATGAGCTTTCCTAAATTTCTCTCAATATACCAAAGCTGACCAATCGTCTTCCCCACTACCACCCTTATGTGCTCCTTCCATTATATATTGTTTTGCAGCGTTACGTCTGGATACTTAATCGACGTGATCGTGTCAAGCAGCCCTCTACCACATTATGAGATCCTTTTTCCAAATCATCTACATTAATTTACGTTTTTCTACATTTAGAACAAGCTGCCTGTCGTCACACCAACTAGAGATTTTGTTTATGTCATCTTGTATCCTCCTACAATCACTCAACGTCGACACCTTACCGTACATCACAGCGTCATCAATAAACCGCCACAGATTGTTTCACACCCTAAACATCTGATCAGTTATGTACATAGAGAATAGGAGCGATCCTATTACACTTCATTGGGCAACACCTGCCGACAACTCTATCTCTAATGAACACTCGCCGTCGACGACAACATATTGGATTCTACAATGAAGAGCCAAAGAAACTGGTACGTCTAACATCGTGCAGGGCTCCCGCGACCAAAAAGAAGTGCCGCAACACGACGTGGCAATGACTCGACCAATGTCTGAAGTACCGCTGAAGGGAATTTAAGCCATGAATCCAGCAAGGCTGGACATAAGTCTGTAAGAGTAGGAGGGGCGGGAAATCTCTTCTGAACAGCACGTTGCAAGGTATCTCAGAGATGCTCAATAATGTTCATGTCTGGGGAGTTTGGTGGCCAGCGGATGTGTTTAAACTCAGAAGAGTGTTCCTGGAGCCACTCTGTAGAAATTCTGGACTTGTGAGATGTTGCATTGTCTTGCTGGAATTGCCCAAGCCAACAGGAATGTACAATGGACATGAATGGATGCGGGAGATCAAACAGGATTCTTACGTACATGTCACCTGTCAGAATCGTATCTAGACTTGTCAGCGGTCCCATATCACTCCAAATGCACACGCCGCACACCATTACAGAGCGTCCACCAGCCTGAACACCCGCCCGGCTGACATGTATGGTCGATAGATTCATGAGGTTGTCTCCATACCTCTACACGTCCATCCGCTCGACACAATTTGAAACGAGACTCGTCCGACCAGGCACATGTTTCCAGTCATCACAGTCCAATGTACATGTTGACCGGCCCAGGCAAGACGTAAGGCTTTGTGTCGTGCAGTCATCAAGGGTACACGAGTGGGCTTTCAGTTCCGAAAGTCCATATCGATGATGTTTCGTTGAATGGTTCGCACGCTGACACTTGATGATGGCCCAGCATTGAAACCTGCAGCAATTTGCGGAAGGGTTGTACTTCCGTGACGTTGAACGATTCTCTTCAGCCGTCATTGGCTCCGTCCTTGCAGGATCTTTTTCCGGCCACAGTGACGTCAGAGATCTGATGTTTTACCGGATTCCTGACGTTCACGGTACACTCGTGAAACGATCGTACGGGGAAAACCCCACTTCATCGCCGCCTTGGAGATGCTGTGTCCCATCGCTCGTGCGCCGACTGTAACACCACATTCAAACTCACTCAAATCTTGATAACCTGCCACTGTAGCAACAGTAAGCGATCTAACAACAGCGCCAGACACTTGTTGTCTTATATAGGCGTTGCCGACGGCAGCGCCCTATTCTGCCTGTTTACATATCTATTTATTTGAATACGCATGCCTATACCAGTTTCTTTGGCGCTTCAGTGTATTACTTAAGAAATATTCAAGTCACTCACTTACTTGGGAACCTAATCTGTGTGCTCGTACCTCTGTTAATAATCTGCCCTGGGACGCCGTGTCGAATGCTCTCCGTAAATGTAGGACCGTGGAATCATCCCGTTGCCATTTATACACGGTTCGCGAGTCTATTCGTGGTGCCAGTCAATTGCTAGTTATTTCTCATGTGTCTGTCTTACATGTTTTCCGGGACCGTTTGTGTCTCGAAGTTCTCAGGATTCAGTTGCTAGAAGCATTTCATGGAGATGATAAACCATTAATTTCCAGCAATCCGAACGGCATGATGTCAGCAACTGAGTGGTTCACCAAATTAAGCATTAACTTGCAGAGAACCGACGAAGTTGCAATATTAATTTTCTTTGTTACTTGATGAGTAGCTTCAACCTACGCTCATTATCAAACCATCCACTAAGCTATGCAATAATATACTTGACAACAACCACATCAGTCTTCATTCTAGTTAAACACATCTTGTAAAGTGGTACAGGGCTGAACTTCATTCTTCTAACTAACCTGTGTTAGGTGAATAAAGTTGAGCTCCGTACAGCGGTCGACCAGAGTGGCTGAGCGGTTCTAGGCGCTTCAGTCTGGAACCGCACGAACGCTACGGTCGCAGATTCGAATCCTGCCTCGGGCTTGGATGTGTGTGATGTTATTAGGTTAGTTAGATTTTTAAGTTCTAGGGGACTGATGACCTCAGATATTAAGTCCCATAGTGCTCAGAACCATTTGAACCATTAAAATCCGTACAGCGTCACAAGATCTTGTTAACTAGAATAAAAAGTCATGTTGCTGTCGTAATGAGTATTGTTGGGTAGTTTGTTGGATGATTCGATAATGAGCTTAGGCTAAAAACTAGTTATCGAATAATACTGAGAATTAATGTTGCACCCTCGACGGTTCTCTGGAAGTTATTGCATAATTTGATAAGTAGTGATAAATGACAATGTGTATAGTCTTGCAAATTCATTCTAGGCGTCGAGACGTTTCGCACTCACTGCTGAGGCAGTGTTCCGTTTAAATGGAAAAGCCAAACGCCACAACGTCAGAAATTGGGAAGCACAGTAGCTTTATACCATATCCGAGCATGAAACTCTCCAAAACCTCTAGTGCCGTCTGTTTTCTGTAAAAAGAATTGCTCTGTACCAAAACTACGATTCGGTAGTTTTGGCATACCACACAAATGACGTACTAAATGGTAGGATCACTGGTAGTATTGGTAGCATTGGTAGGGAAAGAAACATAAAAGAGTGCGCAAGAGAGGAACTGGGAGCCGATAAATTGACGATTTCTTCTTTCTTTTACGCAATTAGAATCGCACGTGATTCAGTGCCAGTCCATTGTTTATTTTAGTTCCTAACATAATATAAATTGCATTTTATAAGTAATAAAAATTAGCTGATCGCGAAACTTCTGTGCTTTTATGCAACTCAAACAATTACTTTTTATGCAGGTAGAGTTTACAAGCACAAAAATTGAATACATATGATTGTTATTATTTGTACTCAAGAGAATGTTCTTCATCATGACCAAAGGCAAGAGTTTCCTGTTATTATTGATATATGTGAAAGTTGCTATGAATAACAGGAACGTGTTTTATATAAGTTCGACGAAGTATTGAAGCGATATTTGATATACTCTGGTTTTCCGGTCTTTTTCTTTTACCTTTTTTGTGGAAATTGCGTTTTCTAGAGCTTTTTGATATATTTGTAGTGTTTTCTTTATTGTTACTACAACGTCCCTCTGTTTCACGTTACAAACCAACATTTCTCGAATAAAACGTGAATTAAACATTGGCAATTCCAGTTTTGCTATAAACACTCTTTATTTTTACATTATAGACAGGAGAATAACTACGCACAAAAAAAAATGTTCCATAGGTTACAGAGCCCTTATGTATCCTCACTCTGTTTTTAGACGCTTTACCTCTGCCGGTTTTTAGGGGAATCTAGTGAGACACTGATCCACCGATCGCACACGTAAAGAAAGCGATCTGTAGTATGGACAGGGACTGTGATGGCTGTGTGCGGATGCGAGCCGAGTTGGTGACAGTTTGCTCTCGCTCCAGGCTGTAATGACTTCGGTTACACAGCTTGGAGCTGCAGTGGATGGGCATCACCATTGTGGTCCAGCCGTGAGGATCCAACGGACGTCCAACACGTCTGAGTCCTCAGATCGGCCCGCACTGGTGACAAGCCCAGTTACTGCTTACTCTAAGGTTGACCACTCATCTGTGGTCGAGTGGGCGGTCGCCTCAGTGCGTGGCAGGCGGCGAAAGACTTCCCAGGGGGCCGCACGTAAATCTTCCCCTGTTGGTCTGAACAAACAGGTTCCAAGTGCTCTCAGTATTTGATACTGTCCCTCAACCAAATGCAGTCGCTTGTCCTGTTTCAGGGGCAACCTCTCAGCCTGCTAGACTCAGACAACCACAGAGGGTGGGATTATTTGTAGTTGGGAATTACAATCTTAGGCTCGTTATGGGACCCCTTAGGGACATGGCTGATAAGAAGGGGAAGAAAGCCAATGTGCACACCGTGTGCATACCGGGTGGAGTCATTCCAGACGTGGAAAGGGTCTTTCCAGAGGCTATGAAGAGCACAGGATGCAGCCAACTATGGGTGGTTGCTCACATTGGTAGCAACAATCCGTGTCACTTTGTATTGAAAGAGATTCTCTCTGGTTTCAAGCGGCTAACAGAAGCGGTAAACGTTGCCAGTCTTGGTTGCGAGATGAAAGCAGAGCTCTGCATTTGCAGCTTAGTCGACAGGACCGATTTCGGACCGTTGGTACAGGGCTGAGTGGAGGGTCTGAATCAGAGGTTGTGTGGCGTGGCTGTGTGGAGTGGACTGGGCGGTTTTTTAGGTTGGAGGGTCTCGGGGAAGTACAAAAATTACTTCAGTCTCAAAGCGTGCAGGTCGAATATAGGAAGAGCGTAGATACAGGGACCATCCGTATAACAGTTGTAAATTGTCTTTGCTGTGTTGGGAAAGTACGAGAGCTCCAAGCGTTAATAGAAAACAGAGATGCTCAAATCTTTATACGCACTGAAAGCTGGCTGAAGCCGGAGGTAAGGTCAGCCGAAATGTTTGCAAAGAACCTACCGAAGTTCCTAAAGGATAGGCTAAACACAGTTGGCGCTGGCGCTTTTTTTGCTGTCAGAAGTAATTAATCTTCTAGCGAAATTGAAGCACAATAACCCTGAAAGAGTGGTTCGGTGTGGTGGGGCGGCGAAGAGGTGAAGTGGACTGCGGTAGTCGTCGTGGGGTTGTGGACCACTGCTGCTGCGGCAGGGCCGGAGCCTCTCCGTCGTTTCTAAGCCCCGGTTAACATACAATTAATAAACGGTCTCATTAATAAACGCTCACAAAGTTGGCTGAAACCAGACGTAAACAGTAATGAAATCCTAAACTCAGATTGGAATGTATACCGCAGAGACAGGCTGGACAGTGAAGGGTGAGGCGTGTTTATAGCGATAAGAAGTACAATGGTATCGAAGGAAATTGACGGAGATCCGAAATGTGAAATGATTTGGGTGAAGGTCACGGTTAAAGCAGGCTCAGACATGGTAATTGGATGTCTCTAGAGACCCCCTGGCTCAGCAGCTGTTGTGGCTGAGTATCTGAAGGATAATTTGGAAAATATTTCGAGTAGATTTCCCCACCATGTTATAGTTCTGGGTGCAGATTTTAATTTGCCGGATATAGACTGGGAGACTCAAACGTTCATAACGGGTGGCAGGAATAAAGAATCCAGTGAAATTTTTTTAAGTGCTTTATCTGAAAACTACCTTGAGCAGTTAAACAGAGAACCGACTCGTGGCGATAACATATTAGACCTTCTGGTGACAAACAGACCCGAACTATTTGAAACCGTTAACGCAGAACAGGGAATCAGCGATCATAAAGCGGTTACTGCATCGATGATTTCAGCCGTAAATAGAAATATTAAAAAAGGTAGGAAGATTTTTCTGTTTAGCAAAAGTGACAAAAAGCAGATTACAGAGATTACAGAGTACCTGACGGCTCAACACAAAAGTTTTGTCTCAAGTACAGATAGTGTTGCGGATCAGTGGACAAAGTTCAAAACCATCGTACAATATGCGTTAGATGAGTATGTGCCAAGCAAGATCGTAAGAGATGGAAAAGAGCCACCATGGTACAACGACCGAGTTGGGAAACTGCTGCGAAAGCAAAGGGAACTTCACAGCAAACATAAACATAGCCAAAGCCTTGCAGACAAACAAAAATGACGCAAAGCGAAATGTAGTGTGAGGAGGGCTATGCGAGAGGCGTTCAGTGAATTTGAAAGTAAAGTTCTGTGTATTGACTTGTCAGAAAATTCTAAGAAATTTTGGTCTTATGTCAAAGCGGTAGGTGGATCAAAACAAAATGTCCAGACACTATGTGACCAAAATGGTACTGAAACAGAGGATGACAGATTAAAGGCCGAAATACTAAATGTCTTCTTCCAAAGCTGTTTCACAGAGGAAGACTGCACTGTAGTTCCTTCTCTAGAATGTCGCAAAGATGACAAAATGGTAGATATCGAAATAGACGACAGAGGGATAGAGAAACAATTAAAATCGCTCAAAAGAGAAAAGGCCGCTGGACCTGATGGGATACCAGTTCGATTTTACACAGAGTACGCGAAGGAACTTGCCCCCCTTCTTGCAGCGGTGTGGCGTAGGTCTCTGGAAGAGCGTAGAGTTCCAAAGGATTGGAAAAAAGCACAGGTCATCCCCGTTTTCAAGAAGGGACGTCGAACAGATGTGCGGAACTATAGACCTATATCTCTAACATCGATCAGTTGTAGAATTTTGGAACACGTATTATGTTCGAGTATAATGACTTTTCTGGAGGCTAGAAATCTACTCTGTAAGAATTAGCATGGGTTTCGAAAAAGACGGTCGTGTGAAATCCAGCTCGCGCTATTCGTTCACGAGACTCAGAGGGCCATAGACACGGGTTCACAGGTAGATGCCGTGTTCCTTGACTTCCGCAAGGCGTTCGATACAGTTCCCCAGAGTCGTTTAATGAACAAAGTAAGAGCATATGGACTATCAGACCAATTGTGTGATTGGATTGAAGAGTTCCTAGATAACAGAACGCAGCATGTCATTCTCAATGGAGAGAAGTCTTCCGAAGTAAGAGTGATTTCAGATGTGCCACAGGGGAGTGTCATAGGACCGTTGCTATTCGCAATATACATAAACGACCTTGTGGATGACATCGGAAGTTCACTGAGGCTTTTTGCAGATGATGCTGTGGTGTATCGAGAGGTTGTAACAATGGAAAATTGTACTGAAATGCAGGAGGATCTCCAGCGAATTGACGCATGGTGCAGGGAATGGCAATTGAATTTCAATGTAGACAAGTGTAATGTGCTGCTAATACATAGAAAGATAGTTCCCTTATCATTTAGCTACAAAATAGCAGATCAGCAACTGGAAGCAGTTAATTCCATAAATTATCTGGGAGTACGCATTAGGAGTGATTTAAAATGGAATGATCATATAAAGTTGATCGTCGGTAAAGCAGATGCCAGACTGAGATTCATTAGAAGAATCCTAAGGAAATGCAATCCGAAAACAAAGGAAGTAGGCTACAGTACGCTTGTTCGCCCACTGCTTGAAAACTGCTCAGCAGTGTGGGGTCCGTACCAGATAGGGTTGATAGAGAAGATCCAACGGAGAGCAGCGCGCTTCGTTACAGGATCATTCAGTAATCGCGAAAGCGTTACGGAGATGATAGATAAACTCCATTGGAAGACTCTGCAGGAGAGACGCTCACTAGCTCGGTACGGGCTTTTATTGAAGTTTCGAGAACATACCATCACCGAAGAGTCAAGCAGTATATTGCTCCCTCCTACGTATATCTCGCGAAGAGACCATGAGGATAAAATCAGAGAGATTAGAGCCCACACAGAAGCATACCGACAATCCTTCTTTCCACGAACAATACGAGACTAGAATAGAAGGGAGAACCGATAGAGGTACTCATGGTACCCTCCGCCACACACCGTCAGGTGGCTTGCGGAGTATGGATGTAGATGTAGAATACAATGCAATGGTCCACGTCATTCTTGGCAACCGGAATAAAATATTGATTGGATCCTTTCACCGACTCCCAACTCAGATGATCCAACTGCCGAAAGGTTCAAAGAAAACTTGAGTTTAATTTTTAACACGTAACCGACTCCTACAGTTACAGTTAGAGGTGACTTTAATTTACACTCGAGGTTTAAATCCGGAGGTACGCATAAAAACATCATCCGAAATTATGCTAAACGTTTTCTCTGAAAATTATTTCGAGCAGTTACTTCATGAGCCCACGCGAATAGTAAATGGTCGTGTAAATACACTTGATCTCTTAGCAACAAATAATCCTGAGCTGCCGCGCAGAGTGACCGCGCGGTTTGACGCGCCATGCACGGACTGCGCGGTCCCTCGCGCCGGAGGTTCGAGTCCTCCCTCGGGCATGGGTGTGTGTGTTGTCCTTAGCATAAGTTAGTTTAAGTGATTTGTAAGTCTAGGGACCGATGACCTCAGCAGTTAAGTCCATTAGGAATTCACACAGATTTGATTTGAATCCTGAGCTAGTAAAGAACAACAAAACTGATGCACGGATTAGTGACCACTGGGTTTTCGTAGTAAGATTGTCACGCCCAAATCCTCCAAAATTAAATAAAAAATATACCTGTTCAAAAAAGCAGATAAAAATTCACTTGACGCCTTCCTGAGAGACAATCTCCACTCCTTCTCCAAATTAACAATGTAAGTGTGGACCAGATGTGACTGGAATTCAAAGAAATAGTGTCGACAGCACTTGAGTGATTTATACCAAATAAATTAACAAACGACGGTGTTGATCCCCTTGGTACACAAAACGGTTCAGACCACTGTTGCAGAAATAACGAAAAAAGCTTTCCAAATTCAAGCGAACCCTAAATCCCCAAGATTGGCGATCTTTTACAGAATCTCGAAATTTAGCGCTGACATCAATGCGAGATGTTTATAATAGTTTCCACAACGAACTCTCTCTCGAAATCTGGCAGAAAATCCAAAGAAATTCTGGTCGTATGTAAAGTATGCTAGCGGCAAGACACAGTCAATACCTTTCCTACCGAGCGAGGTGGCGCAGTGGTTAGACACTGGACTCGCATTCGGGAGGACGACGGTTCAATCCCGCGTCCGGCCATCCTGATTTAGGTTTTCCGTGATTTCCCTAAATCGCTCCAGGCAAATGCCGGGATGGTTCCTTTCAAAGGGCACGGCCGACTTCCTTCCCCGTCCTTCCCTAATCCGATGAGACCGATGACCTCGCTGTCTGGTCTCCTTCCCCCAACCAACCAAATACCTTTCCTGCTCAACAGGAATGGAAATACTATCGACGACATTGCTGCGAAAAGAGTTACTAAATATAGACTTTCGTATTTCCTCCACCAAATAAGACAAATTAAATATTCTTGAATTCCAGTCAAGAGTACCTGCCAACATGAGTAACTTAGAAGTAGATATCCTCGGAGTAGTGAAGCAACTTAACTCACTAAATAAAAGCAAGTCTGCTGGTCCAGACTATATACCTATTATGTTTCTTTCAGAGTATGCTGATGCAATAGCTCCATACTTAACAATCATCGACAACCACTCGCACGACGATAGATCAGTAACCAAAGACTGAAAAGTTGCACAGGTCACACCAATATTCGAGAAAGGTAGTAGGGGTAATACACTGAATTACAGGCCTATATCATTAGCGTCGATATGCAACAGAATTTTGGAATATATATTGTGTGCGGACGTTATGAATTACCCCGAAAAGAACGGTCTATTGACACAGTCAACACGGAATTATAAAACATGGTTCTTCTGAAATACAACTAGCTCTTAAGTCACATGAAGTGTTGAGTCCTATTGACAAGGGATTTCAATTTGATTCCGTATTCCTAGATTTACAAAAGGCTTTTGACACTGTGCCACACAATCGACTTGTAGCGAAATTGCGTGCTTATGGAATATCGTCTCAGTTATATGAGTGGATTCGTGATTTCCTGTCAGAGAGGTCACAGATCGTAGTAATTGACGGAAAGTCATCGAAGGTAGTGTTATAGGTCCTCTACTGTTCCTTATCTATATCAACTATTTGGGGGACAATCTGAGTAGCCGTGTTAGTTTGTTTGAAGATGATGCTGTCGTTTACCGTCTAGTAAAGTCATCAGAAGATCAAGGCAAATTGCAAAATGATTTAGAAAAGATGTCTGAATGGTGCGAAAATTGGCAATTGACTCTAAATAATGAAAAGTGTGGGGTCATCTACATGAGTGCTAAAGTGGCTCTGAGCACTATGGGACTTAACATCTGAGGTCATCACTCCCCTAAAACTCAGAACCTAACTAACCTAAGGACATCACACACATCCATGCCCGAGGCAGGATCGCGCGGTTCCGGACTGAAGCGCCTAGAACCGCTCGGCCACTCCGGAGAGTGGAACAATGGAGTATTATTGTGAACGTGGTTCGATTAATCCTCTGCTAGGCACTTACGTGTGATTTGCAGAGTATCTATGTAGATGTAGATGTAACACCAGATAGGTATGTTACACACCTAACTTACAGCTAATGCAGGTACGACCTTAACAGACCAAAGCTATTATGATAGACTACGGTCGCCTACAGCATTTTTACAACTCTAGTTAGGGCCTTTTTTGGAAGGGGGGGGGGGAAGTCGATTATAGGAATCACGTACCTGCATATGATGGAGAAATGGTCTTTTCCACTATTGTGAGGACGGGCTAAATATTTCATGTTTCGGGAGGACGGTGCACCACCACACTATCACCCCACGTAAGTGCATTTTTTTAAGAATGAGATGTCTAGAATGTGGGTTGGCCGTGGCGGGCGGTTGGATTTCGCACGGTACCATTGTCCTCCAGAGTCGCCTGATCTCATGGTATGTGAGCTTTTTTGTGAGGGTTTGTGAAAGACCGTCTGCGTGACTCCCCGTCCGATAGCTCCGGGTCATCTGCGTTGTTGCACAACATCAGAAATAATTGCAGTAACTCCAGACGTGCTAGTAAAAAGTATGGGACGAGTTTAACTCAAAAATGGTTCAAATGGCTCTGAGCACTATGGGACTCAACTGCTGTGGTCATAAGTCCCCTAGAACTTAGAACTACTTAAACCTAACTAACCTAAGAACATCACACACATCCATGCCCGAGGCAGGATTCGAACCTGCGACCGTAGCGGTCGTGTGGTTCCAGACTGTAGCGCCTTTAACCGCTCGGCCACTCCGGCCGGCCGAGTTTAACTATCGTCTGAATGTTTGTCCTTCATCCGGTGAAGCACACGTTGAACATTTGTGAAAGGTAACTGAAAAACTTTGATCCTAAACGTAATTGAAAAATCTGTTGTGTCGCCATCGTACAACTGTCTCATGAATCGGTAACGAGAATGTTACGCCACCAGTTGTCATCTGTGCCTTGAGAGTATAACAGGTCAACATGAGGCGTTCTGAGAAGAGTTTTACGTGTTACAATGCATGTCTGCTGCTAGGTTTTTACTTTTGACGGTGTCTAATGGAACAGAAGTTTTATGCATTTGATAACGGGAAATGTAGTCCGGAATCATGTGCTAAAAATATCACACATTTGAAAACTGGTGGCGTAACATTCTCATTACCTGGTAATTGGAAAAAGTACGCCTTGGTTATGTGTGTATTCGCGTAAAAGATATACCCTTGTAAAATCGAATGTTTCGTTAGAAAATAAAAACTAAATAGTCCGATTCGTTAGTTGAAATTCACCACATCATTCTATCGTCATTCGTGTAGAAAATGTAGTCTTGCGAAATCGGATGAATCTTTTTGAAATATGTGTATTTTAAATTATCCTAGCTTAGATGAATATGGTGTTGAATTAAGAAACTTCTGAGATTAATGAAAGTTTCATTTAAACTTTGAGTCGGTTGATACTGCATTCTCTGTCAGTTTTCCATTTCTTTTGTACTGGTATTGTCCGAGCAGAAAGGATTATTGTCCGACATTTATAATACGTTTCTATTACTTAAAATCAGTGAGAAAATATCTCTGTTGTTCAATTGTGGGAGTAGCCGAAACTTCGTAGCTGAACTTAGCCTCTATAACTTATCAAAACTACATGAAAGGAAAACGTTTGTTGCCTAAAATCTTTGTGCGCGGGGAGAGGGAGAGAGATAAGCTGCTGAAAATAATGGTAACCTTGATAGAGAACGCTAACTCACATTTTGAAACATTGATATGCTTTACCTACTGCAACGGGCAGTTTTTACTTCCAGAATTCAGGTGATCATCGAGCTATAAATGAAACGCATAACATTCATAACTTACTTACAAATAAAAAAAAGAAGAAGAAAGCCAACTCTGAGGCACAGAGAGAAACCGAAACACTGTCCATGTTTCGTTTTGAGTGGGAAATGCCTTGTTCACTCGTTTCTAAATCTTCCTACTCGGCATCAAATCGGACGTGCTGTCCTGTAAGATATTGTAATACACGTGGTTTTCTGTTGTGTTTTTGTTATCTCCTGTAGTCATTCGCTTATCGCAGTTAATAACGAGAGACTTATTGCTGTGCAGATAAAGCAAAGTATTTTCCAGGCATTACTCGTAAACAGCCTCTTAGTTCAAAAATGGTTCAAATGACTCTGAGCACTATGGGACTTACTTCTGAGGTCATCAGTCTCCTAGAATTTAGAACTACTTAAACCTAACTAACCTAAGGACATGACACACATCCATGCCCGAGGCAGGATTCGAACCTGCGACCGTAGCGGTCGCGCGGTTCCAGACTGTAGTGCCTAGAACCGCTCGACCACTACGGCCGGCGCCTCTTAGTCTCCTTACGGTAATGTAGATTTAGAAGACGAAAAAATTTTTTCTTCTTTTTTTTCTACAAGACCACTATGAAACAATCCGTGGTGATATTTTATAGCAGTCAAATTGTTTACGCTACGGTAAGACATGGGACATCTTCCCTATACCGTTTATGAAAGTTCAGTTTTACTACATATCATTCCATTACGAAATACGTATCAGTGTGTATTTCTTCAATGATTTTGAAAAACAACGAAAATAAAAAAATAATTGAATTTCGTGGGATGAGTGCTTTACAAGCTCTCTTGCCGGAGTTTATTGTCGATAACTGACTGTATTCGAACTTCGGCCTTGTATTTACAACACAATTTGGTCTTCAAAGTGAAATCTCAGCAGAGGGGAGGGGAAGATCCCAAATAGAGAGAATCTAACACACATCTCTGCTGTACATCACTATTAACGGGGAATGCTTGCGATGTTTTATGTTTGAAGCACACTGTTGCTTACCGTTTACGCGTGGGAGGAAACAGTTAATTGTAGTAGTATAGGTGGGTATCCAATCTTCTGTAGCAACTTGAAGCGCCCATATCTGCTCATAAATCAAACGCTTTAACAAGGTCAATAAAAGCAATATAAGTTGGCCTCTGCTGCTCACGGCATCTCTCTTGCAGTTGTCATAGAGGACCTGTAATTGGATTAGGATGACTCTTGTATATAACTTTCTGGCTACGCTTGGCAGTGAAATGCGTCGGTAATTGTTACAGTCGCTTCTGTCCCCTTTCTGTTTATACAGAGCGACAATCTTCGAACTCCGCATACTCAGTGTCACGTAACCTACTTGTGTATGTCTTTTAAAGGACAGACTTGTTATACTTAGTAGCCTCTGCGGGGATCCCATCTCCGTCTGGAGCCTTTTCATTAGTAAGGGAATCTATCACTCTGTTGAGTTCTTCCACAGCAGGCATTACATAACCGGCATTTGTTTAATGGCGTCAAGTGCCTCCCTGTTAACGTCATTCTCAGCTGCGTACAACTCGAGGTAGTGTTCAAGCCACCGTTTCATTTTCTTGCCTTCATCAGTAATGACTTCACCTGTCTTGGACCCCAGAGGAGCTGTTTTTCAGACGGTTGGACCAATTGTTTCTGACAGTTGGAGGCCGGCCGGGATGGCCGAGCGGTTCTAGGCGCTACAGTCTGGAACCACGCCACTGCTACGGTCGCAGGTTCGAATCCTGCCTCGGGCATGGATGTGTGTGATGTCCTTAGGTTAGTTAGGTTTAAGTAGATCTAAGTTCTAGGGGGCTGATGACCTTAGAAGCTAAGTCCCATAGTGCTCAGAGCCATTTGAACCATTTGACAGTTGGACCAATTGTTTTCTTAATACTATCAAACATTGCCTTAGTGTCCCCAGAATCGGCTGCTTTCTGTACACGTGCACATAAATTCAGTCAGTAGTTATTTGCACGCCTCCTGGATGTTTGCTGTATCCTGTTCCTTTCTTCTGACAAGTCATCCCGAGATCTTCCATTGGGTTTCTTTTGTAAACAAGCAAGGCTTTTCGTTTAGCCTCCATGACAGGCTCTATCTTTTCCAAATTTGGCTCGTACCAGTCCTTGTTTGCCCGCATCTCAAGGTCGTGCGGTAGCGTTCTCGCTTCCCACGCCCGGGTTCCCGGGTTCGATTCCCGGCGGGGTCAGGGATTTTCTCTGCCTCGTGATGGCTGGGTGTTGTGTGCTGTCCTTAGATTAGTTAGCTTCAAGTAGTTCTAAGTTCTAGGGGACTGATGACCATAGATGTTAAGTCCCATAGTGCTCAGAGCCATTTGAACCATTTTGAACCAGTCCTTGTTTCTATTTTATTTTATTTCATAGGCCAATACTGTCGAGTTATATATAATGTCAGAAAGTTGTGGCTATTTGTTATCAATATTCCTTTCTGCATGTACGTTTCCTGGTAAAGCACTTTCAAAATTACTGGCAGTTTTCTGCTTTCGTTGTACGTCATGAACATAATATTTGTTGATACGGGGGTGACCTCTGGATTTCGCGTGGTGATATTTCTTAGGGGTGAGTCTCATTGTGCACATCATCAGAGCGTGGTCAGTGCTGCGATCAGCACAATGACAGTTCTTGTGTCAGTAGACATTTTTGAGATCTGTGCTGCTAGCTATGACAAATTCCAGTTGTACCAGTGATGAGAGTAGGGGTATATCCAGGACATTTTGTATCGATCGTTAATTTAAAAGTATGTGTTTATAACGCATAGTTCATGAAAGCTGCATACTTCCAGCAATCTATGGCCACTTTCATTCATTTTTCCCATTCCATAATAAACCAGGGAAGTCGGCCACCTGATCCAAGTCGAGTATTTAAGTCCACTAGAATACACTCCTGGAAATGGAAAAAAGAACACATTGACACCGGTGTTTCAGACCCACCATACTTGCTCCGGACACTGCGAGAGGGCTGTACAAGCAATGATCACACGCACGGCACAGCGGACACACCAGGAACCGCGGTGTTGGTCGTCGAATGGCGCTAGCTGCGCAGCATTTGTGCACCGCCGCCGTCAGTGTCAGCCAGTTTGCCGTGGCATACGGAGCTCCATCGCAGTCTTTAACACTGGTAGCATGCCGCGACAGCGTGGACGTGAACCGTATGTGCAGTTGACGGACTTTGAGCGAGGGCGTATAGTGGGCATGCGGGAGGCCGGGTGGACGTACCGCCGAATTGCTCAACACGTGGGGCGTAAGGTCTCCACAGTACATCGATGTTGTCGCCAGTGGTCGGCGGAAGGTGCACGTGCCCGTCGACCTGGGACCGGACCGCAGCGACGCACGGATGCACGCCAAAACCGTAGGATCCTACGCAGTGCCGTAGGGGACCGCACCGCCACTTCCCAGCAAATTAGGGACACTGTTGCTCCTGGGGTATCGGCGAGGACCATTCGCAACCGTCTCCATGAAGCTGGGCTACGGTCCCGCACACCGTTAGGCCGTCTTCCGCTCAAGCCCCAACATCGTGCAGCCCGCCTCCAGTGGTGTCGCGACAGGCGTGAATGGAGGGACGAATGGAGACGTGTCGTCTTCAGAGATGAGAGTCGCTTCTGCCTTGGTGCCAATGATGGTCGTATGCGTGTTTGGCGCCGTGCAGGTGAGCGCCACAATTAGGACTGCATACGACCGAGGCACACAGGGCCAACACCCGGCATCATGGTGTGGGGAGCGATCTCCTACACTGGCCGTACACCACTGGTGATCGTCGAGGGGACACTGAATAGTGCACGGTACATCCAAACCGTCATCGAACCCATCGTTCTACCATTCCTAGACCGGCAAGGGAACTTGCTGTTCCAACAGGACAATGCACGTCCGCATGTATCCCGTGCCACCCAACGTGCTCTAGAAGGTGTAAGTCAACTACCCTGGCCAGCAAGATCTCCGGATCTGTCCCCCATTGAGCATGTTTGGGACTGGATGAAGCGTCGTCTCACGCGGTCTGCACGTCCAGCACGAACGCTGGTCCAACTGAGGCGCCAGGTGGAAATGGCATGGCAAGCCGTTCCACAGGACTACATCCAGCATCTCTACGATCGTCTCCATGGGAGAATAGCAGCCTGCATTGCTGCGAAAGGTGGATATACACTGTACTAGTGCCGACATTGTGCATGCTCTGTTGCCTGTGTCTATGTGCCTGTGGTTCTGTCAGTGTGATCATGTGATGTATCTGACCCCAGGAATGTGTCAATAAAGTTTCCCCTTCCTAAGACAATGAATTCACGGTGTTCTTATTTCAATTTCCAGGAGTGTATATAGCGAATCGAAGATAGGTACTTTGGCTATTCTACCGCCGAGTAAATTACAAAACCTATCCTTCTCTTCCATGCTGAATAGTAAAGTGGGAGCGTACAAGTTCAAGATGTTGATAGTGCCACTTGAAAAGCACAAGATCGTGTAGTTTGTCTCTCTGATAGAGCCACTGTCCGGAAGTCGCGTTTTCTTCAGCCCCAGAATGTCCAAATTCAAGCGATGGACCTCTCTGTAAGACAACAGTCTTACGAATGAAATCAACCTCTTGGGTATAGTCGATGTATCTTGAACAAATTGTCCTAGCATACCAGGTGGCAATACGAAATTGTGATTGCTTTATTATTTCCTGCCGGCCGTAGTGGCCGAGCGGTTCTAGGCGCTTCAGTCTGGAACCGGGGGACCGGCTATGGTCACAGGTTCGTTTCCTGCCTCGGGCATGGATGTGTGTGATGTCCTTAGGTTAGTTAGGTTTAAGTAGTTCTAAGTTCTAGGGGACTGATGACCTCAGATGTTAAGTCCCATAGTGCTCAGAGCCATTTGAAACATTTATTATTTCCTTTTTGTTTTTAGTAGATGTACTGTATCAACCCGCTTGTCGAATATTACTTGTAAGCCTCTCACGCCCTATGAAGTAGGTAGGTAGTGACAGGAGAGCACCTTATTGGCTGGGGGCTGCCCTGCTTGAGGTGGGCGGTAGCTGTCCAATGAGATGCTATGATCTCTCCCACGGTCGGCGGTGACCCCTCGAGCCCGATTCATACGCCAATCAGACAGAGCTTATAGCAGTTAACTGTCTCTTCCCGTGTTGTGCCTATGTCCTTGGATGTCGCTGAAGTGCTCTGTCGAGGATGTTATACGACTGAGCAATAAATGTAAAGACACGTGAGTCATATCGGTGTCCCTCTCAACCTAAATGGCAAGCCAGTACGTCTGATATCGCTTCGCTTGCAGCAGCTGCCAGGAGGGGACGTAGTGAGCCTTCCAGCAGTTTTTGGAGCCCCACTCCAGATTTTCTTTCACGGTTTTCTCCCTTAGCTTTCATCCCTCCAGAGACTAACCATAACGTAATTCGAGGAGGAAAAGGTATGGTAACTGAAGAAAGGGTAGGGCACAGGATATGTATAATATACACACATCAGAAAAACTTTTGCATCATCTCGATTCCGAGAGTTCCGGAACCTGTACAGAAAATTGGAATACAGATCAGCATAAACATCATTTCCGGCATTTTTATTGCTCATGAAAACCATATATTTCATGTTGTACCACCATACAGTCAGACCTTCAGAGGTGGTGGTCCAGATTGCTGTACACACCGGTACCTCTAATACTCAGTAGCACGTCCTCTTGCGTTGATGCAGGCCTATATTCTTAGCGGCATACTATCCACAAGTTTATCAAGTCACTGTTGGTCCAGATTGTCCCACTCCTCAACGGCGATTCGACGTATATCCCTCAGAGTGGTTGGTGGATCACGTCATCCATAATTAACCCGTTTCAATCTCTCCCAGTCATGTTCGATAGCGTTCATGTCTGGAGAACATATTGGCCACTCTAGTCGAGCGATTTTGTTATCCTGAAGGAAGTCATTCACAAGATGTGTACGAAGACGGAGCGAATTGTCGTCCATGAATACGAATGCCTCGCCAATATGCTGCCGATATGGTTGCACTATCGGTCGGAGGATCGCATTCAGGTATCGTACAGCGGCCGTTACGGCGTCTTCCATGACCACCAGCGGCGTACGAGGCTCCACATAATGCGACCGCAAAACATCAGGAAACCTCCACCTTGCTGCACCCGCTGGACAGTGTGTGTAAGGCGTTCAGCCTGAACGGGTTACCCCCAAACACGTCTCCGACGATTGTCTGGTTGAAGGCATATGCGACACTCATCGGTGAAGAGAACGTGGTGCCAATCGTGAGCTGTCCATTCGGCATGTTGTTGGGCCCATCTGTACCGCACTGCATGGTGTCGTGGTTGCAAAGATGGACCTTGCCATGCACGTCGGGAGTGAAATTGCGCATCATGCAGCCTATTGCGCACAGTTTGAGTCGTAACACGACGTCCTGTGGCTGCACGAAAAGCATTATTCAACACGGTGGCATCGCTGTCAGGGTTCGTCGCAGCCATAATCCGTAGGTAGCGGTCATCCACTGCATTAGTAGCCCTTGGGCTGCCTGAGCGAGGCATGCCATCGACAGTTCCTGTCTCTCTGTGTCTCCTCTATGTCCGAACAACATCGCTTTGGATCACTCCGAGACGCCTGGACACTTCCCTTGTCGAGAGCCCTTCCTGGCACAAAGTAACAATGCGGACGCAATCGAACCGCGGTACTGACCGTGTAGGTAGAACTACAGAAAACACGAGCCGTGTACCTCCTTCCTGGTGGAATGAATGGAACGGATCGACTATCGCACCACCTCGGTCTAATAGGCTCTGCTCATGTACGGTTGTTTACATCTCTGGGAAGATTTAGTGACATCTCTGAACAGTCAGCGGGACTGTGTCTGTGATGCGATATCCACAGTCAACGTCTATCTTCAGGAGTTCGGCGAACCGGGATGATGCAAAACTATTTTTGATGTGTGTAATTAGAGTCGTTGTGAGGCACACTTTGTCTGGCTGCTCTGCTGAGACCTTCCCGGCTAGGTTGCCAGTAGCAACGCTACCTCCGATATAGCTGTCAGCTTCCTCGGAGCACGCAAACTCTCCCGCCCGCACGAACATTATGCGGTGCCTCCTGGGAGAGTGCACACACATAACACATACGATAACTGTAAATCAAGCACAATGGTTCCCATGTTAACAAAAACGTTTCTGTTAATTCTCCTAATTTATCTTTGACTGTGCACTCTGCATATTACTGGATGCAGCACTGTGCAACGTTCTTGCAACCTGAGTCAACACTACTCATACAGTTCAGTTAGTGATGCGCTGAACGTGAAAGGCAACGGCCCGAATTCGTGAGCCAGACCAACACACGGCTTTAATGTACCACATCTTTTTGGTCAACTTTCCAATTCTGATTCCCACACTGTAAGAATTACGCTACCTGCCACTGTAAGCGATGGCCTTTCACGAGGTATATGACTACAAATGTCCACTGCATGCAATGTTCGCTCTCAAGCTGGTTGAAATGGAGGTTGACAAAGTCTGTATTGCTCAGTGTCTAATTATTCTAATACAATGTCTGAAAGACATGTCGCTTCAGACACTGCATTAAACTATACAGACACTGAACGATACAGACATTGCCAACCTGTATTTCATATTACAGCAAGACAAAACGACGAGAATAACAATGTTTCTTCCTGTGGAGAAATATATGCGAGCATAGGACATGGACACTTTGACATATGGAAGTATGTGTTAGTCCGTGAGGCGTGCTCGGAAAGCCAAAGCGGCCGGCCGGTGTGGCCGTGCGGTTAAAGGCGCTTCAGTCTGGAACCGCGTGACCCCTACGGTCGCAGGTTCGAATCCTGCTTCGGGCATGGATGTGTGTGATGTCCTTAGTTTAGTTAGGTTTAAGTAGTTCTAAGTTCTAGGGGACTGATGACCACAGAAGTTAAGTCCCATAGTGCTCAGAGCCATTTTGAAAGCCAAAGCGTATATGGTGACTGCTCGCGTTAATTGGGAAATCCAGGTTCGACTAGCGGTTCGGAAAAAACTTTCATGTCACAAATAATTTGTACAGCTATCGTCTAATCGTACTCGCAATTTGTGAATACACTTCAATGGTTAAAATGAGCCTGACAGCAGTAATTTCTCTCGATTTTGAAACCGATTTCATTGAGAACGCACGAGATAGTCTCAGGTCTTTGTCAGGTCCTTTTTACGTCTGCTTTTCTTACGCAGTGATCCAAGATATTGACGCCCAGCCTAGTGATAAAGAACAGCATTCTTGCTCTTACCAACCAAATACCTAAGATGAGCATGCGGCCGAAAGCCACAACGCTAGCTTAGGTTCGTCGTTTCTCCTAGCGAGTGGGTTGTTACTTCTCATAAGGAAACATCACAAACTTGACCTCTTATTTTAAGGAGAACTCTTGCACACGTGCAAGGCATCAGCCCCAGCAATCGATCCCGTGCGAAAATTGGGGCTATAAGTTTGATAGTACTCTGTTATGACATTCTGACAGTACAGACGCTGAACTTTCATGCCCATCGGTTGTTTTGTCGTTCGCTCCTTCCCACTGCAGCCGCCTAATGCCCGAGCGTGAAGCATCGTACCACTGTACAGCGGAGTAACAACCGGAGTGCTACTGTTCGCGGGATGCTGGAGCGAGGGAGGAACAGGGGGAGCTGAACACATCCACTCAACGTGTTTTAAAATCTTGTTCGAGTGCACGTTATTCTACGCAAAAAACAGTAAGTAGTATGAATATGTAGCCCCACGCATATACATGTTCAATATTATTTTAACAGTGTTCTCTTTTTGATGTTATTCCGCGGCTATATATAGGCCCCAAATCGAAATAAATTAACCTTAGCAACTGAAGACTAATAGAAACGAAGTTAATGATTTTCGATTTACGATATAATTGTGCCTGTTACCTACAAGAGCACCGCATCTCGTGCAAGTGTACTTCACTTTAATAGTGCCAGATTCAAAAATCCTAAGAAAATAACTCTCAACAACGATGTTAATAATTAAATATCGCTAGGCTACGTTTTTCATTACACACTCACTAGTTTTATCCATGTACACTGCATTTGTGAATGGAAACTGGATAAAGTAAAAAGATCACTGGCACCACCTACATGTTAGAATCAGCACACCTTGAGATATTGCAGAAAGTATGTTACCAATGTTAAAAGAATATTTGACAAACCTCTTATTCACTCCACTCTACAATACTTCGCGTTCGGACAGTAAACGACTGAAATGAGGCGGAGCGAGTCCCAATTGGTGAGCACGAGTGTTTAAAAGTTAGCCTTTCAGACGGTCATAACTATTTACTATCAGAATTATTGCCCAAATTATCGGGCGGGATCTATTGCTTCGGGTAATACCTTGCAAGTGCGCTTTTTTCTCATTGTTCCCATTCCACGGTGGTCGTAAATTTCATGGAGAGTCTCAATCGATCAACGCAAACTCCTGCCATACTGGTCAGAATTTAAACCAGTACTCGTACGGCTTTGCAGTCAGCCAGTCTCCTATTAAATCACTGTACTTGACCATAAAACCCGTGGGCAAAGAAAACCGCAGAAACCATCACGTGGTATAAAGCGCAGTTGGCTGTCGCTGGACGTAGAGGGACGCAGTTGATGATGTTTTCGCCGTAGGTTCGGTGAGCGCAACTCTGTTCGGTGTTTCAGAACCGTGATGGCCAAATCTGAGCCTGCAATTTGTGCCTGCCGGCGTCGTGCTTCCGTTACGCCGTGTAGCGAGCAGAGGCGGCGGCGGTTGCCCAAGCCGCAGCGGCAGACGGCAGACGGCTGACGGCGACCGCGCTGGCGTAACGCCTCCGGCGACCTTGGACTTTGCCCACTCCACGCCATGCGCCCACGCTCTTTAGGAAAAAAAAGGTGGGGCGGATGTGTGCCGGTAGGCTCTTACAACAGTCATACCAGCCTTATTCCAGACGATCTAATGAAAAATGCCCACCATATTTTATTTATTTACATATGGTTTATTTTCCCTGACAAAATTGGAGTCTTCAAGCCCTCTGCATGCAACAGTCATTAACAATCATCCTTGCAATGATAGCATTACGATATGGATAGCATGTGGACAATATATAATGCTAATAATAGTGGTAATACAAAGGTAAAGTCAGTGGCAAAAGCCAGTGCCCGGGCTATTAGCTTGGCTGTAAGCACACCCTTACTTCTCCACAGCACTAGGGAGGAGGGGGACTCATCCCGACAGCCTTTTACCTCTGGGAAAAACATCAGGTACTCATTTAACAGGCTGGAACGAGGAAAATTACCCCTCCCCTATCTGCAATTTAACAGAGGACCTCCAGCACAAGAGTCTAGTGGTGTACCCAATACACCATCAGGCCACAGTACGAGTAATAATAGTAATAATAATACTAAGTAATAATAATATGTAAAGCAACCATTAATCCAAAGATTGTTTTGAATATCACAAGGAACCACATAAAATAACATTATAAAATGCCATAAAAGCAGAAAATTATAAGAAAAATATAATTTTTTTTAGTTTTTACAATCAGGTGAGGCAAAACTTTTTTTGATATGTGTAGATCCCCCTAAAAATCGGGAGGAGTGAACCCTCTGGAAACTCAGTGACAATATATAAACGGCCAAGTAACCTACGGAACATGTATGTCCCACACAGTTATCCTCCCTTCTGTTACTTAAGAATAAACAGCATTTATAGTAAAACTGAAATTGTCAATGTTTAATTCAGGTTTTACTGGAAAATTGTTCATTTGTAACGTGAAACAGAGGGATGGTGTAGTAAAAATAAAGAAAACAATAGATGTTCATCACATAGAGCTAGAAAGTGCTATTTACTCAACAAAATGGAAAAATGAAACACAGTGAAACAAAAATAGATTAAAAAACTTCGTTTCAATACTTCGTCGAAATTACATAAAACATGTTTCTGATATTGATAAACAACTATTACATTTAACAACAATAAGAGTAAACTCTTACCTTTGATCATAATGAAGAACCTTCTATTGAGTTCAAAATAAAAGACAATAGTTGGTTATTTTTTTACTTTGCGGATGTAAACTGTACTTGCATCAAAAGTAATTGCTTTGGTTGCAGAAAAACACAGAAGTTACGTGAACAGCTACTCTTTATTACTTATAAAATACAATTTATATTCTTTAAGGATATAAAATGCACACTGGACTAACACTGAATGATGGTCAGTTCTAAATATGAGCAGAAGAAACAACCGAAAATACAAAAAAACCAAGTCCAGCCATCGGCTTCCATTTTCTCTCTTACATATTCATTTATTTTTCTTTCCCTACCAGTTCTACCAGTACTACTAGTAACCCTACCTGCTACATAATTTATGTAGTGTACCAAAACTACCGAACTGTAGTAAATAGCACGTACGAGCTGCTCCACTGCCAAAGTCAAACTGCAGCAAATTTCCTCTTTATAGCCTTGTTGAATGTGAGTAATGATGTCCAATCAATGTAGAAAGAAGCTTATTTGTCAGGGGATGAGCGAAAAATAACAGTGTACTATTAGCAGATGAGATCGAAATAAGGAAACAGATAGGGTCGAGAAAAGCGTAGAATGATATTGGTTCACTGTTGAGCAGAAGGAAAACAGCTGGGATGTGCCATGAGGGAAACTACACTGATAATAATAAAGAAAGGTTTAATCGCCTCTGGAACGCAGAGGGGTTTTCGTTTAGGTCGCAAGTCACAGCGTAGTTTGTTCCAGAGTCGTATGGCCGAAACGGGAAAAAGGATGGAGAAAGATGTGTTATGCAAAGATATAGTCGAGATGTTGGACGCACCCAATTTGGCATTTCAGTTGTGAAATGTTGATATGTATACCAAACGGTGGGCAAATGAAAGTGGCCCAGAGAAAAAAGTTCCAGGCTACAAAGAAACACAGCAGAGGAAAGGAAATACAGTTCTAGCATGACTATAGCAGATATTTAAAGTGACCTCCATCCATCTTTTTGCACTTATGACCGCTGGTCAGCAAGCTACTGAAGAGGGATCTGAGCTGGACTGCTAGAATTGCTAGACTCTCATCCGAAATGTTCTGCTGCAGTTGTTGAAGACTGTGAGGATTGTTGCGATATACCTTAGCGTGAGGGCTCCCCACACAAAGTAATCGCACACTGACAGGTCATGTGACCTGTGTAACAAGCTAGGGCCGCATCAAACTGACCTCTGCTAACAACTCTGGCAGGCGTGAAAATTGTGTAAATATGCTCCAAGTTTCCGCTCCATCCTGTTGGAAGTAACTGTAGTTCTTTTCCTCCTCCATTAGTGCTGCCACAAATTGTTTCAAAATGTTGGCAATGTAACGCGCCGAAGCCAGCGTCTCATGAAAGAAGATGGGACCAATAACGCAGCGTGCAGACACTGCACACCAAATCCCAACCTTCTGATCAGGCAATGGTGTTTCGTGGAAGTTATGCGGATGCTCCGCTGCCTAGAACCTGTGATTCTGTGAGCTGACGTAACCACTCTGGGTAAACCAGCCTTCATCAGGCACAAAGATCACATCCATGTCCAAGCAATTCATTGTAATTTCTGTGAACAGCCACTAACAAAACTAGAGGCGCTAAGGAGCATGTGTTGGTTTTAATGCATGAACAACAGACATTGGAGGGATACATGTGCAGATCCAGGTGAAGTATTCGTCTGTGTGATCGACGTGATAGGCCGGCGTCTTGCGTCAGATGTCGGACTGAGTTGGTAGAACTCTGAAGAATTTTCTGGTGAACTACAGCCACATTTTCTGGTGTACGGCACGTTTCGAAATTTTTTTATCTTTTCAACACAGATCCTGTCTGACGTCATTTTCGGACTATGCATTCCATGGCACTCTCTGCTGCCACTTTGACACCATTAAATATCTCAGCATACAGCTGACCCCACCGTTTCCACGACTTTGTCACGTAACTTTCAGCAACGAATATCCGTTGGTCCACTCTAAGTAACATCATCCCCTTTACACTGTTCCACTTACACTGACACAGCCCGCACTATGATCTGAACTATTGTGGCTCAAGGTGGGGGGGGGGGGGGCGTACACGTGATATACGCGTCAGAGGTGTTGTTATACAGTGATAAGCGAAAAATTATGACCATTGCCCACCACGAAGCTGGATGCCGCCTCGTGGCGTTGCGGGCACATGACGCGGTAGCAAAAGAATTTAAGCGAGCAGACGCGGACACAGGATCACCCTAGCGAAATACGGACTGCAAATGGGGAAATCCTTTGTGATAGCGACTTTGAGAAAGGGCAGATTACTATTACGCAGAGTCTGTGAATGAGTATCTCGAAACGGCGAAGCTGGTCGAATGTTCACGTGCTACTGTGTTGAGCATCTACGGAAAGAGGTAGGTAGAAGGACAGTGAAAGTACCACTAGACGCTAAATGGTTGGACGTCCGCGACTCTTCACTGAACGTGGGGTTCGGAGGCTTGTCTGCTCTGTAAAGTAGGATAGATGATCTGTGGCATCTCTCCCGAAAGAGCACAATGCTGGCGCACGCACAAGTTTTTCGGAGCACGCCGTTCATCTACATTGTTGAACGTGAAGCTCTGCAGCAGACCACTTTTCCCCGTTAACGTGTTGGCCCAACGACATCATCAGTTGTGACTTCAGTGGGCACGGGACCATCGCGATTCGACCGTCGATCAATGAAAACCTGTTGGCTCTTCGGGTGAATCACATTTTTGCCACACTAGGTCGATGATCGTCTCCACAAACGCCATCATCGAGGTGAACGGCGGCTCGAAACGTGTAGCGCACCACAGACAGAGGCTGGTGGGAACAGTATTATGCTATGGGAGACATTCTCCTGCGCTTGCATGGGACCTGTGATAGTAGCCGGCCGCGGTGGCCGAGCGGTTCTAGGCGCTTCAGTCCGGAACCGCGCGACTGCTACAGTCGCAGGTTCGAATCCTGCCTCGGGCATGGATGTGTGTGCTGTCCTTAGGTTAGTTAGGTTTAAGTAGTTCTAAGTTCTAGGGGACTGATAACCTCAGATGTTAAGTCCCATAGTGCTCAGAGCCATTTGGACCATTTTTTGTGATAGTAACCGAAGACATACTGACAGCTGCTTGATATTTTCTCCGATGGCTATGTCACCTTTCAGCACTATACTTATCCGTGTCTGGGAGACAGAACGGTGCTATAGTGGTTTCAGGAGCATTACACTTAACTCACGTTGATGTCTCAGCGACCAAATTCGCATGATGTAAATTCCATGAAACACATCTTGGTCGCTATTGGGCGCCATCGCCGCGTACGCAGATCATCGACCCTTTATGTACGCGAATTACATGACCTGTGAGTAGATGTCTACTGTCACATACCTCATACAAACCTGCCAACAAACTGACGGATCACTAATACGTTGGGGGACTGATGACCTTAGCTGTTTAGTCCCCCTTAAACATGCCAACAACCACCACCACCACCCTAATACGCAGAATCAGAGATGCATTTCGTTCCAAAGGTGGGCGAACAAGCTATTAGGCAGGTGGTCATAATGTTATGGCTCATCAGTGTATGCATACGTTCAAGGCCAATCGTATCCACTTGTCCGGACTACTTTTATTTGCCACATCCTGTATTTTTAATGTGAGAAGAGGTGTTGAGGACAAGAGTGAGTAAGAAACCGACGAAGAAAATTTACACCTAGTATCTGTGGAATGTAAGTGCGCTGGAATAACAAATCAGTACTGTGTTACGTAATAGCAATCCCACAACGAATTTAAATTCAGCTTCCTGCGTTTTGGCAGCCCATTTCTCTGCTTTTCTCTTGCAGATTCTTTTCTTATGGTAGTTACCTGTTTAAGGAATTAAATACGTGCCTGAAGAATGTCCAAGGTGACTTACTTCAGTAAATGTTCAACGTAGTGGCTTTAGTTTTCTTCTACCGATCTTAAAACATGACTTGTTACACACAGCGATCATGCATACCGTGCCAGTGTTTTTATGACATCCGATTGTCTTAAGAAAAGGTGCAGTTTAGGCGGACCATTAACTGAATAGTGTAACAATTCTCAAATTACGTTAAAACCACTGCAAGCAGGTGGAAATGAGGTCTTCACGCTTACTTTGACTAAGGCAGTTGTATAAAAAAGTGTGTCATATGTCCGCCTAAAGATTGCAACGATTAAATGTCAGCCAAGTAGTCGATGGCGGAAGACGCCTAAGTAGTTCGTGTATGTTCACCTTGCCGCGCGGGATTAGCCGAGCGGTCTAGGGAACTGCAGTCATGGACTGTGCGGCTGGTCACGGCGGAGGTTCGAGTCCTCCCTCCCCGTGTCTAAAGGAATATTGAAAAATGGTTCAAATGGCTCTGAGCACTATGGGACTCAACTTCTGAGGTCGTTAGTCCCCTAGAACTTAGAACTAGTTAAACCTAACTAACCTAAGGACATCACACACATCCATGCCCGAGGCAGGATTCGAACCTGCGACCGTAGCGGTCTCGCGGTTCCAGACTGCAGCGCCTAGAACCGCACGGCCACTTCGGAGGAATATTGAATCTGACTGTTGACTTTCATCCGTGGTTCGATGGATATTGCGTGAGAAAAGGGCAAGCAGCGTTTTGCACGAGGGATACTTTCTAAAACGTTGGTGATTTGTGGTCAGATACTTTTCCGTCCCAAGGAAATTTGTTGTACTCGAATTGAGAATACGTTCAAGAATTCTTCAGTAAACCGATGTTGACGATAACGGTCTGCAATTTTGTGGATCCGTTCTTTTACCCTTCTTACATAGAGGAGTCGCCTGTGCTTTTTTCCAGTCTCTTGGAACTTTGCGCTAGACGAGCGAATCGTGAAAAGTGGAAGATAATTTAGGGCCCAGTGTCGTAGAGTAATTACTCTCTGTAAAACCAGTTCGGGATTCCATCCGGACCTGCAGACGTGTTGCTTTTTTGTTTTCGACTCTTTCAGTTGCTTGTATATGGCAGGGATCTACATCTACATCTACATCTACATTTATACTCCGCAAGCCACCGAACGGTGTGTGGCGGAGGGCACTTTACGTGCCACAGTCATTACCTCCCTTTCCTGTTCCAGTCGCGTATGGTTCGCGGGAAGAACGACTGTCTGAAAGCCTCCGTGCGCGCTCTAATCTCTCTAATTTTACATTCGTGATCTCCTCGGGAGGTATATATAGGGGGAAGCAATATATTCGATACCTCATCCAGAAACGCACCCTCTCGAAACCTGGCGAGCAAGCTACACCGCGATGCAGAGCGCCTCTGTTGCAGAGGCTGCCACTTGAGTTTGTTAAACATCTCCGTAACGCTATCACCGTTACCAAATAACCCTGTGACGAAACGCGCCGCTCTTTTTTCGATCTTCTCTATCTCCTCTATCTCCTCCATCAACCCGATCTGGTACGGATCCCACACTGATGAGCAATACTCAAGTATAGGTCGAACGAGTGTTTTGTAAGCCACCTCCTTTGTTGATGGACTACATTTTCTAAGCACTCTCCCAATGAATCTCAACCTGGTACCCGCCTTACCAACAATTAATTTTATATGATCATTCCACTTCAAATCATTCCGCATGCATACTCCCAGATATTTTACAGAAGTAACTGCTACTAGTGTTTGTTCCGCTATCCTATAATCATACAATAAAGGATCCTTCTTTCTATGTATTCGCAATACATTACATTTGTCTATGTTAAGGGTCAGTTGCCACTTCCTGCACCAAGTGTCTATCCGCTGCAGATCTTCCTGCATTTCGCTACAGTTTTCTAATGCTGCAACTTCTCTGTATACTACAGCATCATCCGCGAAAAGCCGCATGGAACTTCCGACACTATCTACTAGGTCATTTATTTATATTGTGAAAAGCAATAGTCCCATAACACTCCCCTGTGGCACGCCAGAGGTTACTTTAACGTCTGTAGACGTCTCTCCATTGAGAACAACATGCTGTGTTCTGTTTGCTAAAAACTCTTCAATCCAGTCACACAGCTGGTCTGATATTCCGTAGGCTCTTACTTTGTTTATCAGGCGACAGTGCGGAGCTGTATCGAACCCCTTCCGGAAGTCAAGGAAAATAGCATCTACCTGGGAACCTGTATCTAATATTTTCTGGGTCTCATGAACAAAGCGAGTTGGGTCTCACACGATCGCTGTTTCCGGAATCCATGTTGATTCCTACGGAGTAGATTCTGGGTTTCCAAAAACGACATGATACTCGAGCAAAAAACATGTTCTAAAATTCTACAACAGATCGACGTCAGAGATATAGGTCTATAGTTTTGCGCATCTGCTCGACGACCCTTCTTGAAGACTGGGACTACCTGTGCTCTTTTCCAATCATTTGGAACCTTCCGTTCCTCTAGAGACTTGCGGTACACGGCTGTTAGAAGGGGGGCAAGTTCTTTCGCGTACTCCGTGTAGAATCGAATTGGTATCCCGTCAGGTCCAGTGGACATTCCTCTGTTGAGTGATTCCAGTTGCTTTCCTATTCCTTGGACACTTATTTCGATGTCAGCCATTTTTTCGTTTGTGCGAGGATTTAGAGAAGGAACTGCAGTGCGGTCTTCCTCTGTGAAACAGCTTTGGAAAGAGGTGTTTAGTATTTCAGCTTTACGCGTGTCATCCTCTGTTTCAATGCCATCATCATCCCGGAGTGTCTGGATATGCTGTTTCGAGCCACTTACTGATTTAACGTAAGACCAGAACTTCCTAGGATTTTCTGTCAAGTCGGTACATAGAATTTTACTTTCGAATTCACTGAACGCTTCACGCATAGCCCTCCTTACGCTAACTTTGACATCGTTTAGCTTCTGTTTGTCTGAGAGGTTTTGGCTGCGTTTAAACTTGTAGTGAAGCTCTCTTTGCTTTCGCAGTAGTTTCCTAACTTTGTTGTTGTACCACGGTGGGTTTTTCCCGTCCCTTACAGTTTTACTCGGCACGTACCTGTCTAAAACTCATTTTACGATTGCCTTGAACTTTTTCCATAAACACTCAACATTGTCAGTGTCGGAACAGAAATTTTCGTTTTGATCTGTTTGGTAGTCTGAAATCTGCCTTCTATTACTCTTGCTAAACAGATAAACCTTCCCCCTTTTTTTATATTCCTACTAACTTCCATATTCAGCGATGCTGCGACGGCCTTATGATCACTGATTCCCTGTTCTGCACATACAGAGTCGAAAAGTTCGGGTCTGTTTGTTATCAGTAGGTCCAAGATGTTATCTCCACGAATCGGTTCTCTGTTTAATTGCTCGAGGTAATTTTCGGATAGTGCACTCAGTATAATGTCACTCGGTGCTCTGTCCCTACCACCCGTCCTAAACATCTGAGTGTCCCAGTCTATATCTGGTAAATTGAATGCTCCTTACTGAGGCCTCCATACGGAAGTGTGTGCGACGGTCAAACGACCGTGCCTTTATACGATCCTACTGTGTGAATGGGTTTTAAACGCGAAATTTAAAACTTCAGCTTTGCTTCTGCTGTGTTTTATTGCCACAACAAACTGGTCAACGAGTGAGTGGGCAGAAGTCTTCGACCCACTAAAGCGATTTTGCAGACCAGAATTTTTTCGTGTTCTCGGCAAGATATTATGCTAAGGTATGACGGAGGTAGTTACTGCATGTTTCAGGCATCGATGTTTTTCAGACGCACGAATTTCTTCTTACTTTTGCTGCTTACTCTGCGTGTTCTGACGTAGTTCCGTATCTGTAATTTTAAACTATGTGTAACTACCTGCCTCCGTAACAGTGTGAGTTTTGAAGGTGCTATGAATAATAATGTCTGTTTTAGTTTTAGTTACAGATTTCCTTACAACAAATTTTCATTGTATTTTTCATATGATGCGAAAATCAAATGTTGTGACAGCTTCTATAGCCTGCAACAAGTAAGTCAAGAAGCTAGGTCAACAAAAAAGTTTCTTAAATAAATGAGAAAAAAAAGTGTAAAAATTTACCAATTGCTATTAATTTTATCTCAATCATCTTGTGAACAGTCATAGAGTTTCTCCAAATCACACGTATTTTATATCTATTAAGTTGATTAAAAGACAACCAATGTAAGAGTCGCAAATTTTGGGATCGGTCTCGCAAATCATGGGGCTGGAGAAATAAGAGGGACAACAAGCTCTGTGAGAGTAACGGGAGTCATCTGATCTGAGAATCTCAGGGAAACCATTCTGGCAAATAGAACTGAAAGGAAACATAGTGAAGTTAGATGAAAAAATCGAAATACGAAAGATACACAATTGCGCCGTTAGGCCAGAACGTACGTATGTTAAGAAATTTTGAATGGTTAAGTATAAATCGAGAACATCAAGGAAATGAGAGAGAGATACTCGGACAATTGAGACAGCAATTACAGTAGGTGACTGACTGTGATTAAGGAGCAGAAAAGAGAGTAGACAGTACAACGGATCCAGATAAATGCACTAAAGTAATACCTGAATGTTACGGGAAAAGAAATTAATGCAAAACTGGAGACCACAAAATACATTTCGGAAACAAGAAGTAATCTGTAATTTGCAGGTACTGTACGTAAGATATATAGAAAAAATAGTATACGCTTCTAAAGTTCAGAAGTGGGACACTGACCAACCAGCGTCTCTGAGAACTTTGTGCACTGTTAATAAGAATTATAAGCGCCAGAAACGATAACGAAATCTATTTTCGCTTCCCTTTTCTTTTTTTTTTATTATCAGTGGAACTCTTAAGTTTGAAGATTGTTGATGTGAGTGTGCACCTAGACTTTTTAACTGAATACACGTAACATGATTACGGAATTTGTAACCAAATAGATCTAAATCTGCAAAATGACGTGAAATATGATCAAATTCGCTTTCTGTTAAGTTTTTGCGTTACAGTATTGATCATTATATGTTATAAATACATGAAGTCCACATAGATGAACGGAGCACTCAATCAAACGATTTTAAGGAGCAGAAGGTAACAAGCATTTAAAATATACCTTGGAAAACCACAGGCCTATCCAGAAGTAGTAATACACACTTGTATAATTACACTGATAGACAACTGTCACATGTTATTCTATAACTGAGACTTGTTCAGTCATAAGAGAAGTGTACAAAATTTATCAGGCAGAACATATGATATTACTGAAATAACGACAATTTTTTCTATCAAACATTCGAAAACATTCTATCAAACATTAGAAAAAATTGATCATCTATTTCAGGAGATTATGGAACCGACGTACGGATGAATACCAACACACACGAGACACAGACGCGAAGACTATAGTTGGAAGTTCGGCACCACAGGGCTGGAGGCTCGGTAGGAAGCGACGCGCCTGCGCGACTGCAACCAGCAATGTCCCGTAGATACGTGACCGAACAAAGTGGCGCAGCGGTTAGCACACTGGACTCACATTCGGGAGGACGACGGTTCTAACCTGAGTTCGGCAATCCATATTTAGCTTTCAAAGGATTTCACTAAATCGCTCCAGGTAAATGCCAGGATGGTTTCTCTGAAAGAGCACGACCGATTTCCTTTCACATCATTGAAACACCCGAGCTTCTGTCCCTTCTCTAATGACCTTCATGTCGACAGGACGTTAAATCCTAATCTTTCTTCCTTCGCCCTTCTTAACAAAGTGCCGTTAGTGAGCTCTCAGTAAGTACAGCATTTGATAACGGTGGACATATATTCCGCTGGCGCACTGTGCTGTTGTTTCATTTACATTCGCCGGCCGAAGTGGCCGATCGGTTCTAGGCGCTTCAGTCTGGAACCACGCGACCGCTACGGTCGCAGGTTCGAATCCTGCCTCGGGCATGGATGTGTGTGATGTCCTTAGGTTAGTTAGTTTCAAGTAGTTCTAAGTTCTAGGGGACTGATGACCTCAGATGTTAAGTCCCATAGTGCTCAGAGCCACTTAGATTTAATATTCATCCCCAGAACTATTTATAAACTACTGCATGTCGGGAAACTACGCAGTGCTAGATTCTCACAGTACCTCTGTGCCTGTAGTGACACCGTGAAGTTGACAGAAAACACCAGTGTACAATTGTGTGGCTTTGAGCGTTGACGAATAACATATTAACTAGTCGTTGCGCAGCATCGATAGCATAGGTCGCTTCATATAAAGGAAGTGGACGAAAACATGGAAACACCAGGAACGCAACACATTATCGCGCCTAATACGGTGTAAGAATACCGTTGCCATTCAAAAATGCTCTCAGTCGTCTCGGAATTGGTAAGTAGAGGTCCGTATGGTTTTCAAGGGAATTTTATACCATTCTTCCTGCAAAACAGTGGTATGTTCAGGTAAAAATGATACAGGTGGATAGCGATCACGCACCCTTCTTACCAAAGTAGACGACAAAGGCTTGGTACTATTCAGATCTGGCGACTGTGGGGGCCAGGGGAGATACGATAATTCATCAGTGCTTACAATACCCGTCATAACCACTCAACACTTACTTTCGTCTACGTCCAGCGTATGATGTATTTCCCCCTTTCTCTGTATGTAGTGTAACTCTTCGACACGGTACCTCTTGAAACACCGAACATTTGAACTATCTTGGTTACTAAAGCACCCCCCATACGAGACCAACTCCACAACTACACATAACACTGTTCTGACTACGACTGACGCTTGCAACGGATTGAGGACATTGGGAAAGTGCCGTCCGTGGTCAAATAAGCAGCGCAGCCCGCAGGCTTGGCTAAGCATCTGCATTTATGTTCAAGCATGCATTTAGCACAGTATTTCCATACTTTTATCAGAGGCATGTCCAAACATTGATGGTATTTACAGTGTAATCAGAAGTGATCCAGCCGAATATGACTCCAGTGCAACATTACTCGTCAATAAGAGTATTTTGATTATAAAAAAACAATAGAGTTACAATGAAACAAATGACGTCAGCATTCAAAACCAGCATATCAACCACTTGTTTCTGAAGTCGCAGTCCGTTGCAAGCTCCACAAACAGCTGCATACAGCTAGCTCTCTCTTTTGATTTGATTTGATTTATTTTAACAGGAGAGCTAAAACAGCTTAGGTCTAACCCGCCACTGCCCGCACCGAAACTAGGTTTATTGTGCGGTATCGCTCCCTGTATATCTGCTAAAGCCAACCAGTGCCCTCAAATAGTGCAGGGAGTCCCTCTACCAGTTTTTTGTTAGACACAATTTCTTCAGGTCCAGTTGTCCCGAAGATTCTGTTTCTTCTACTCTCCAATGCCATGCATTCAAAGATTAGGTGTGATGCAGTTTCTTCACTCTCATCACAGATCCCACATTTACGGTCCTCTTCCATTATGCCCACTGTGTGTAGGTGTTTTTTGAAGTTCCCATGGCCGGTCATCAGTCTAGTCATGAGTTTGATCTCTTTCCTGTTTACCCCAGGATTACAGAGCTTCTTTTAAAACATGGCTTGAGCATCATTACCTTACTATGTTTCTGTTTATGGACCTTGGTCCAATATCCTACGTGCTGTTTCCTAAGCTAGTTCCGTAGTTCTAATTTGATCATAGCCTTGTTGATTGTCAAGACAGGTTCAGGTCCAATAAATGGAGTTGTTGCCCCCATACTAGCCAATCTATCGGCTTGTTCATTGCCACAGATCCCTGAGTGGCCAGGGACCCATACTAGGTACATCCTATTGCTTCCCCCTAGCTCCACCAGAGCCCTGTGGCACTCTGCAACAATCTTAAATCTTGTTGCAGGAGCTGCCAATGATTTCAGGGCTGCCTGGCTGTCTGAATAGATGTAGATGCTACGATCACTGTAGCTCCTGCTCATATTCTCCTCCACACATGCCCTGATTGCAGTAATTTTGGCTTGGAATACAGAGGCCAGTTTCCCTAGAGAGATGCTGCTCTCCAGTCCTGGCTGAACCCCATACAACTCTGCCCCAACGCCTTGATCTGTTTTCGACCCATCGGTGAACCAAACGATGCCCCTGTACGGTGTCGAACTGTTTTCTCCCACTGCTCCCTACTTCCAATTATTATATTGTAAGGCTTGCCGAAGCAGTTAGGAGTTATTATATAGTCAGCGGGCATTTCCCCAGCCATACGTATATTTACTTCACTCACTATGTTAGTGTGTGATTCTGGATATCCAAATGAGACCCAGTTTTGGCCAGTTTTAAGTCTGTATGCCCCAGCTACTGCCTCCATCTTAACCCAAAGGTGAAGTGGAGGCATGTCCAGCATGGCTTCCATTCCAGCGGTTGGTGTGCTGCTAATTCCGCCCGTTATGGCTAAGCAGGCCAATCTCTGCACCTTAGCAAGCTCTTTAGCAGCAACCCGCTGTTCTACCTTCTTCCAGCACACTACGGCCCCATAGGAAACCCTAGGTCTAACCACTGTGGTGTATATCCAGTGCATACCCCTGGGGCTTAAGCCCCAGTTTTTGCCTCCAGCCCTCCTAGTACTCACTAAAGTGCTTTTTGCCTTGGAGCAGACTATCTTAATATGAAGGGTCCAAGTTAGCTTCTTATGCAAGGTTACCCCTAGATATTTCACTGTCCCCTTCACAGGTAGAGTTTCATCGAAGAGCTTTAAATTTCAACTTGCATGCTGAATATGTCTCTTCGTAAATGGCACAACAGTCTTCTTAGGATAAACCTCAGATCCTGTTTAATGCACCATTTTTGCACAATTTTCAACCCTCCTTGTGCCATATTCCTAACTGTGTCAGTGAATTTGCCAAGTATTACTATGACAAGGTCATCTGCGTATCCTTGGCAGAAGCATTGTCTGCCTGATTCCCATTTCAACCTTGAATTTAATGTACATGTAGTCCGATGAGGATGGCTCCAACACCACATGCCATTGTTTGACATAGCTACCCATCATCATGAAACCAAATGTTATGTCAATTACTTCTTCCCTTCTGCTGTTCATGAATGTAGGTTCATTGCCCCTATTCAGGACCTCTAAGTTATTAGCTAAGAGGAATTCAAGAAGGTACTCACCTCTACCGTTGGTGTCCTTGCTGCCCCACACTAGGTTGTGGGCATTGGCGTCGCTCCCCACCAGCAGTTGGTCATCTTGCCGATGACAAGTCTCTACGAGTTTCCTCACCTCCAAGCGAGGGGGAGAACTGTCTTCGTAAGGAAGGTATGCTGAGGTCAAGACAATTTCCCTCGTGATACCTTCCTCACATTGCTGCATTTTGATGGTCACTAAGTCCCTAGAGCAGAAATCCATCATTGGCATGAAATAAATGCTGTTTCTAACATAGATGCATGTTCTGGAGTTTCTTAGATTTCTAGCATAGATCAGCTTACCTCCAGTGCCTCCGAGGCCCGATACACCCCCTTAGTATAAATAGGGTTCTTTTATCAGGGCCACGTCCACTTCCGGTCTCCACAGGCAGCGGCTCATGGCAGCAGAGGCCCCTTTACTGTGCTGCAGATTAATCTGCAGCACCTCCAGGCTCCGTCTTACTGCCATCTTTGAGGTCTTTGAGAACCCTGACGGTGACCTGCGAGAACCCAAAAAACAGTTTCAGGTCCTGCTCCCGCATCGCCTTCAGGGACTTCTCACCAACCTCAACCACCAGGGTTCGTCCTTCCGGAGCAACCTTCTGGTTAATCAATCTCCAATCTTCTGTCGGGACTTTTGGGTTCTGGGCTCCTATTTTCCCGAACAGAGTATTTGGAGAGACTTTCTTAAGGATCTTGGGTACCCATAATGATATCTTTGCGGTCTTAAGAAGCTCCGCTTCGCATCTTCCCACGAGGATATCATGGGCACCTTGTCCTTAAGCCATTCTAATGTGTGCACCCCCTCACAGACAAAAATGAGTGCACCACGGTCTAGATAGATCCTCCTGAAGTTGGGACCTGGGCCAGCGTCCCCCCCAATCTTTTCAAAGAGGGCCATCTGTACTAGTTCCTCCTGCTGTGAGGTAATGGCCACCAGTGGATGATCTTCCTGGATAACTGCCATCCTAAAATCCGGGACTGCACTACTATAGGTCTGTTTCCCTATTTCTTGCCTCAGTTTTTTCTGGACTCGCTTATCCAGGGAGGAAGGAGTCTTTGATTCCTCCCTTATCCGCTTACTACCAGTCTTTGACGTTGTGGGGGTCTGCGTGTCCCCTTCAACTTGAGACAGTTTTTTTCCTGAGGGTCTTGGGTTATAGTCCCTTTACTTCCCTCCATTTGTGTTTAGGAAGCCATTCTTTTCCTTCCTTTTCCCTCTGATCCCTGAGTAGCTTCCTCCTTTGGGCCCCAGACAAGCCTTTGATCTTAATCTAGTCTAGATTCTCGGTTACAGTTCCCACTTCTGGCTCAGGTCTAGACCCTGATCAGTAGTGGAAGTGCCTTTCATCGGTTCAGTCCCCGATGTTTGGGTATCTGAGGTCTCAATTTGCCCCTCAGTTTCTTTTTCTTTTTCTTTAATCGCGTCCATGTCGGTCCCACGAGATTTTGGGATCTAGAAGGTCCACACCACGAATACCCCGCGCGGTGTAAGGCTAATTTCTCAGGGAGGTCGCCCGGTATCCCTGAGGCTCCGTTTGCAACACATCTTCCCATGTGCCACGCATCCCTCGGCACGGATCGCATCACACCTTGGGTTGGGTCAGGGAATAGGGTAGGACTAGGAGTGTATAGGGAAGAAGGGACGTTGTGGGACACTTTTAGTCTGATCCATCGGCTGAGGCCTTTCCGGCAGTAGGTCCTCTACCTTCGGCATAGCCCTCAGCTATCCACGGATACGCAACCTCTCCACCCGCACGGACAGTGCTTTGTCAAGGTGGTGTCCCCCGGAGAGGCTCTCTCTCTTACTGTGATCAATGAGAAATCTCTTGCACAATGAAAACAGTGTTGATCACTATACAGTCAGCCAATGGCCTTAGTTGAATCCCAGATCACTTCACAGTGTCTCACATAGTGTTTGACATCCCTAGGTTGTGAACGTTGGGCTTAAAGGCGATCTACGGGACCATTTTGGAGGGTGTGACTCTATGCTGCCACTGTTTTCACAATCCCTCTTCCTTTTATTCCATAATGCGTAACTGCTAGCGTGACTGCTTACTCAGTCTAATCTCCCTTGTCATTTACATGCTATAGTTATGAGGAATAAACTTATGCAAGTCGGGGAATTATTCCAGACTCCATCTGATTACTAGTTTTCTAAATATAACCAACCTTTTTTCCTTGAAAAACGTTGACCTAGTTATTCTTATTTCTTTGCCATAAATATCTCAATAAAACTTTCGTACGTACAAATCGGAACACCTTAAACTTCATCATCTTTGGTTATATTTACTTTGATAAATTCTTTAAATTCTTCAGTGTGCCGGCATCGCAAACATTCTAGAATTAGTCAGAAGAAGATATCAATGGAGTTTTGTACGGGATAAGAGGCAAAGCCGCGTTCATCCAGAAGTCTGGTTTGAACACCGCAGTGCTTTTAACTAGTTTTGATCCCATAAGAGTAAGTGGTCATTTGCCTTGCACCTACTTGTCAACCATCTTACGGTAGCGGCCTCACTCCGAACTACGTTGTAACTTGTCATTCTTCATATACATACATTTTCCAGTGTTGATAAATGTCAGAATGAATGTCCGACTATATCAAACTGAACCACTAAACCTTTCTATTGCAAATTCACTGCACTACCACAGATTTATTTCGGAACGTCCACGCAATGGCGGGCGTTATGTGTTAGCTTCATGTAATTAATATTCCCAACTCTACACTTAGATATTAAGAAAATATGACAGTCTAAAGATTTAACACTAATCTCGTAATTTAATTATAAGGGACGGTTGCACGGTAAATGAGCGTTATTTGGCATTTATTCACACCGAACTACAATTCATTACACTAAGTTGAAACTTTTTCAAGATTTTTGTGGATTCTTTTAGAAAAGGAAACGGAATGCTTGATTTTAACGTTCCATGAAAGACGAAGTAATTGGAGGCATGATCCTCATACAGATACACAGAGGATACTTTCTGGGCTAAAACAACAACATCAATTCGAAAAGCAGCCTTACTAAGTTTTTAAATACTGAAATAATGATTTAAGACCTTTCTGGGGAACTGCTCTTGGTGACCTTTGATCTGTTTCCTCTGCGCCATAACCAAAGTTCTCTTTCATTCTGAATATTTGACACCATATCAGGTATTTCCCCCCCCCCCATGAAGCATGGACCTTGCCGCTGGCTTGCGTGCCTCAGCGATACAGATGGCCGTACCGTAGGTGCAACCACAACGGAGGGGTATTTGTTGAGAGGACAGACAAACGTGTGGTTCCTGAAGAGGGGCAGCAGCCTTTTCAGTAGTTGCAGGGGCAACAGTCTTGATGATTCACTGATCTGGCCTTGTAATAATAACCAAAACGGCCTTGCTGTGCTGGTACTGCGAACGGCTGAAAGCAAGGGGAAAACTACAGCCGTAATTTTTCCCGAGGGCATGCAGCTTTACAGTATGGTTAAATGATGGTGGCGTTCTCTTGGGTAAAATATTCCGGAGGTAAAATAGTCCCCCATTCGGATCTCCGGGCGGGGACTACTCAAGAGGACGTCGTTATCAGGAGAAAGAAAACTGGCGTTCTACGGATTAGAGCGTGGAATGTCAGATCCCTTAATCGAGCAGGTAGGTTAGAAAATTTAAAAAGGGAAATGGATAGGTTAAAGTTAGATATAGTGGGAATTAGTGAAGTTCGGTGGCAGGAGGAACAAGACTTTTGGTCAGGTGAATACAGGATTATAAATACAAAATCAAATATGGGTAAAGCAAGAGTAGGATTAAAAATGAATAAAAAAATAGGAGTGCGGGTAAGCTACTACAAACAGCATCGTGAACGCATTATTGTGGCCGAGATAGACACGAAGCCCACGCCTACTACAGAAGTACAAGTTTATATGCCAACTAGCTCTGCAGTTGATGAAGAAATTGATGAAATGTATGATGAGATAAAAGAAATTATTCAGATAGTGAAGGGAGACGAAAATTTAATACTCATGGGTGACTGGAATTCGAGTGTAGGAAAAGGGAGAGAAGGAAACATGGTAGGTGAATATGGATTTGGGGTAAGAAATGAAAGAGGAAGCCGTCTGTTAGAATTTTGCACAGAGCATAACTTAATCATAGCTAACACTTGGTTCAAGAATCATAAAAGAAGGTTGTATACATGGAAGAATCCCGGAGATACTAAAAGGTATCAGATAGATTATATAATGGTAAGACAGAGATTTAGGAACCAAGTTTTAAATTGTAAGACATTTCCAGGGGCAGATGTGGACTCTGACCACAATCTATTGGTTATGAACTGCAGATTAAAATTGAAGAAACTGCAAAAATGTGGGAATTTAAGGAGATGGGACCTGGATAAACTGACTAAACCAGAAGTTGTACAGAGTTTCAGGGAGAGCATAAGGGAACAATTGACAGCAGTGGGGGAAATAAGTACAGTAGAAGAAGAATGGGTAGCTCTGAGGGACGAAGTAGTGAAGGCAGCAGAGGATCAAGTAGGTAAACAGATGAGGGCTAGTAGAAATCCTTGGCTAACAGAAGAAATATTGAATTTAATTGATGAAAGGAGGAAACATAAAAACGCAGTAAATGAAGCAGGCAAAAAGGAATACAAACGTCTCAAAAACGAGATTGACAGGAAGTGCAAAATGGCTAAGCAGGGATGGCTAGAGGACAAATTTAAGGATGTAGAGGCTTATCTCACTAGGGGTAAGATAGATACTGCCTACAGGAAAATTAAAGAGACCTTTGGAGAAAAGAGAACCACTTGTATGAACATCAAGAGCTCAGATGGAAACCCAGTCCTAACCAAAGAAGGGAAAACAGAAATGTGGAAGGAGTATATAGAGGGTCTATACAAGGGCGATGTATTGAGGACAGTATTATAGAAATGGAAGAGAATGTAGATGAAGATGAAATGGGAGATACGATACTACGTGAAGAGTTTGACAGAGCACTGAAAGACCTGAGCCGAAACAAGGCCTCGGGAGTAGACAACATTCTATTAGAACTACTGACGGCCTTGAGAGAGCCAGTCCTGACAAAACTCTACCACCTCGTGAGCAAGATGTATGAGACAGGCGAAGTACCCTCAGACTTCAAGAAGAATATAATAATTCCAATCCCAAGAAAGCAGGTGTTGACAGATGTGAAAATTACCGAACTATCAGTTTAATAAGTCGCAGCTGCAAAATACTAACGCGAATTCTTTACAGACGAATGGAAAAACTGGTAGAAGCCGACCTCGGGGAAGATCAGTTTGGATTCCGTAGAAATATTGGAACACGTGAGGCAATACTGACCTTACGACTTATCTTAGAAGGAAGATTAAGGAAAGGCAAACTTACGTTTCTAGCATTTGTAGACTTAGAGAAAGCTTTTGACAATGTTGACTGGAATACTCTCTTTCAAATTCTAAAGCTGGCAAGGGTAAAATACAGGGAGCGAAAGGCTATTTACAATTTGTACAGAAACCAGATGGCAGTTATAAGAGTCGAGGGGCATGAAAGGGAAGCAGAGGTTGGGAAGCGAGTGAGACAGGGTTGTAGCCTCTCCCCAATGTTATTCAATCTGTATATTGAGCAAGCAGTAAAGGAAACAAAAGAAAAACTCGGAGTAGGTATTAATATCCATGGAGAAGAAATAAAAACTTTGAGGTTCGCCGATGACATTTTAATTCTGTCAGAGATAGCAAAGGACTTGGGAGAACAGTTGAACGGAATGGACAGTGTCTTGAAAGGAGGATGAAAGATGAATACCAACAAAAGCAAAACGGGGATAATGGAATGTAGTCGAATTAAGTCGGGTGATGCTGAGGGAATTAGATTAGGAAATGAGACACTTAAAGTAGTAAAGGAGTTTTGCTATTTGGGGAACAAAATAACTGATGATGGTCGAAGTGGAGAAGATATAAAATGTTGACTGGCAATGGCAAAGAAAGCGTTTCTGAAGAAGAGAAATTTGTTAACATCGAGTATAGATTTAAGGGTCAGGAAGTCGTTTCTGAAAGTGTTTGTGTGGAGTGTAGCCATGTATGAAAGTGAAACATGGACGATAAATAGTTTGGACAGGAAGAGAATAGAAGCTTTCGAAATATGGTGCTACAGAAGAATGCTGAAGATTAGATGGGTAGACCACGTAACTGATGAGGAGGTATTGAACAGAATTGGGGAGAAGAGGAGTTTGTGGCACAACTTGACGAGAAGAAGGGACCGGTTGGTAGGACATATTCTGAGGCATCAAGGGATCACAAATTTAGCATTGGAGGGCAGTGTGGAGGGTAAAAATCGTAGAGGGAGATCATGAGATGAATACACTAAGCAGATTCAGAGGGATGTAGGTTGCAGTAGGTACTGGGAGATGAAGAAACTTGCACAGGATAGGGTAGCATGGAGAGCTGCATGAAACCAGTCTCAGGACTGAAGACCACAACAACAACAACATCAGGTATTCATCTATGGAGAAGTAGGTCAATGACGGCGTTATTCACATCACTTTAAGTGAGCTCTAGAATCGTGTTTCATCATCTCTCAACAGAACTTTCTGTCATTGACCTCTGCTCTGGAGCTTCAGTGAAATATTTCAACAGTACCTGAGTGATGTTTGATGAGACTTTTGTAGAGTGTATTTTTTAGACCGGCAGTTACTGTCATTTAATTTCTCATGATTTCTTTCCTGCCGTTTCCACTACACTATCACGTGACTAATAGTACGATGTGAGACTCCACGTCTTTTGTGAAGTCTCTCTAGACGATTGCCCAAACTTGTATTAGCATCCAGCAACATCTCATTATCACTCAGTTATCTTTTGTTGGTTCATTGGAATGTATATACGTCTGTAATCTCTAAGCTTTCGGTTTGCTCTTACAAACCGCAAGATGCATACCTTTTCGTCGCATCAAGCGCATTTAATGGCTTGTTGTGGAGACTTTTAGTCATACAGAGTTTTCATGCCCTTAATTTGAGATTTCTTCGAGACTGATTTGTTCGTTTAAACGGTCTTTTATGATACACATCTAAATTACAGTGGTTCTTACTGTGCATTATGCACTTTCAGCACTCAACATTCCAGTCGCAAGGAAACAGAGTAGCGCATTAAACACATCAAGATCATATAGAGTTATTCAAAAAGAAGGAGCGGATTTCAGTTTATTCAGCACAATCTACAAAGGACGAAAGCATAACTTCAACATTCCTGGACATCCGGGACCTATAAAGATTGATACTTCAAGGTTCACATGGTTATGCACTCACTGTCAACACTATATGTTACATGCAAAACGGTGATCCCCGAACTCACTTATTGCCTCAGCCGAATCAACTGGTTTCTAGTTATCGAATTCACAGCTTCCACAATCGATGCCGCCGGTCTTGAAGAGTAACAGGCGTAGTTTGGACTAAACCACGAGCATCGTACGGGTATAATGTCTAGTGACCTGCCAGGATACCAACCAGGAAAGTGATCTTCTGCTCCTCCTCTTCCAGTCCAACGTCCTGCAAAGGTATAACGTTGGACATCTTTGGAAAAGTGAGAAGTGGCGTTATTTTGCTTGTAGATAAAATTACGAGAATAGTTTCGAAAATAGCAAAAGAGGCAGTTTTATACCATGCCCAGAAACGAGATTCTTGTGACAGCGTCTCAATAAAAAAGAATGCTCTTTATTTACCCTCGGTGAGTCTCTCTCATGTTCAACAACTGCCGTACGATTTTCACTTGCTCAAAATCTGACATTACGGTGATTAACTGTTCCAGAATGATGAAAAGTGCTTTCATCCGAAAAAAAATTAGGAAATTGTCCTCGTCTGTGTTCTCTAGCGTGTGTGTGTGTGTGTGTGTGTGTGGATTCCTAAGGGAAAAAACTGCTAAAGTCATCAGTCCCTAGACTTACAAACTACATAAACTAACTTATGCTAAGAACAACACACACGCCCATGCCCGAGGAAGGACTCGAACCTCGGGCAGGAGGGGCCGCGCAATCCGTGACATGAAGCCGCAAACCACGCGGTCACTCCGCGCGGCTGTTCTCTAGCACGACGGTGTCAACTTTTTGGTATGGTCGTTATGATGCAGTACGTGCATTAACTGCTGTCTATGGGGTCACTGATGCAAACGACGACTCATAATTAGCCGTATTGGTTGAGGAATTTAAGTTCACTGCACGCTCGTGTTGTTCTTTCCGTAAGTCACCCGGACCCTCTCGACATTTTCATCCAATGTGCGTGGAGGGCCTCTGGTCTTCCGGTTTTCAGATGCAACTGTCTTCTACGAATTTTCGACGCAACTCATAAATTTTACATATGAGGAGGCGGCTCTTTGCGGAATTGTAGGCAAAATGCACGTTGCAGATTAAAAAAGGAAGCTTAGCGAATAGCGTCCAGTCAACAACGAGGTCATCTGAGACAGCGTTATACATTCACAATGAACTTAATTCTGCTGAATGCAGCACACAAAACGATCGATTCTGTGGTGTCGCAACTTTTACTACTTATGAGTAACAGTACCTCTGGAGGTTTGAATTGAACTTCTACGTTAACTGATCAGAACTATCAACTGTTCTCTGTTTATCCTCTTTAGGAGCGGTGCAGTTGTGTATGTGGCTTTTGCGGTTTTTTAAATGTAAATTATTGAAATCTGTCCCTTCTTTTACAATAAACATATATTATGCGCGCCCAGATTATTTGCAGGTTACAAACCTGCCACAGCCAACGCGAGCTGGGCAGTACCCATAAAGTCATTTCATGACTCCAGATGAGATTTTAGTATGGAAGATAAACTATACGATGAAAGTATCCGGACACCTATTACTGTGTGCTTTGTGCACCCTTCGCCTTTATGACGGCTTGAGCCCCACTGGAAATACTTTCAATGGGGATATCAATTTCTATGGACAAACAGCAACCAACTGTACAATCGTGGGCAAAACGAGAGAAACCACTCGCCTTTTCGTTATGCTGATCCGCACAGCTTTAAAGTCTGCTACACAGTATAACAGGCAAGGCGACGAAGTGCTACCAACATACTTCGCACAGGAGTGAAATTGAAAAACTATCCGAACTTTTCCAGACTGTTTTCAGTTATGTGTAAGACTATATTAATGCTGATTAGTGTGTTAAACACAACACATAAATATAAGATATAAATGAAAGAAGAAACGCTAATTAGTATGAACTGTACTAATAAAAATGAATTTCAGCTTATCGAGATAATATAACTATTTTTGTATGACAAAGTACCCTAGATCGTTACGAATTAGCAAAATATTATGCGCATTCGGCCGCGAAACTGTCTTTGTCAACGTTCAGGCCAGTCATACTGGATTACCGTTGCTGATATACCTTGAAAGTGTGCAAAAACGAAATTCAGTCAAAAATCATTCAGTGCCACACTTGAGTCAATTCAATTATTGACAGAAGCGGAAAAAGTAGGCAGTAACAAGTATGAAATTCCACAAGAGTTTCATATTGACATCTACAGGGCGCCGGTACAGAATAAAGGTAACAATAAAACGTATTGGGGGTGCGAGAATTTCCTAAAATTGCTTTACTGATAGTCTGTCTACCTCTATCGAGATTAGAACCGAAAACAAACCAAATCTCCATTGCAGTAGCAAAAACCTTTCACTACGCTAGCAGACAACCGAGGCAAACAGCCCTCGTATTAACCCAGACATGAATAAGCCGGCAATTTCGTAATGAAAATGGCAAAATGATCTGCAGTTTCTGTAGCATTGAGCTTTCTGGAATCAAAAACATGAATTTTCTACCTTTATGTCGCCGCTTATGTGACAATCATTCGGGATGTTTATCGAAATAACAAAATACTGTTATTAGCGAGTAAATTTGGTAGGATAATTCTGCACCACCCCAGGAAATAAACGGCTACATTGTTACCAAACGTATTCTACAATGTTTCGAATTCTCCATTAGACTCGGCACAGCCAGAAAACTTTTACTAGCAGAAGTGTTTCTTAAGATAGCTAGCAATGGGAATGCTCGCACTTCTAAAACGCGGTGGCATTAATACTGGGATCTGAATTACCACGTGTATAGGCAAATGGATTTTATTTGCATTCCTGTAAACGTGATTTGGATCGAAAGCGTAGCTACGATTAATATGCTGATGTATCGACTGCAACTAGAACATTTCGAATAAAGAGTAGGGGGAATTATTTATGTGGCCCTCATCTTCAGTAACTGTGGTAGCTATTTTCGTTGTTAGGATTTCGTCCCCTAAATCGGTAAAAATGGAACCCTACTAGTCTCACTTTCTTGACCGTCTATCTGTCCACCCAATCCTTAAAACCCGTTTACCTCGAGTACGGGTAGACATAATAAGCGGAAATGTATCGCACTTCCTGCGGTATTCGGTCCCTTGGTGGTGTAAAAAAGTGAGTTTCTATGTCAACTCAATCTAAAGATACGGCCGTTTATGTAAAGAAAATTTACGCGAAAGGTAAAAAAAATGGGTGTAACAACTATGGGACCAAACTGCTTAGGTCATCAGTCCCCTACACCTAGAACTACTTAAACTTACCTAACCTAAGGACATCACACACATCCATGCCCGAGGTAGGATTCCAACCTACTACTGAAGCGCCCAGAACCGCTCGGCCACCGTACCCGGCGAAACCCTTTTCACTTCATGTGTAATGATAATATATACTGTCTAGTGAGGATAAACTGTATTCGCCAACAACTCAGATCGTTTGACCACAGAACTTTTACGAAGCTACATTCAAATTTTGTTCGAAGTTACGTTATATGCGATCCACTTCTGAAGACGCTGCAGTACCATAACAAGTTGTTAAGAATTTATTGTTACTGGTCCATGCATGACACTTGTATCAGTTTAACGCACCTAGGTGTTTGTCTATGGCTGAAAATAAAGAACAAAAAATAAATATAAAGTAAACAACTTCGATGTTCCAATGTAACTCACATGTCGCAATTGCAACATAATTTCGTTGTTACATCTACATGACTACATCTACAGGATTTCTTTGCAATCCAGACTTATGTGCCTGGCAGAGCGTTCACCGAACCACCTTCGGACTGTTTTTTACCGTCCCACTCTTTAACAGAATGCAGAAAAGGACCACTTAAATCTTTTCTTGCGAGCCCTGACTTACATTATTACTATGGTCATTTCTTCCTGTGTAAGTTCCCGAGGAAATAATGTTTCGCCATTCAGAACAGATGTAGGTGATTGAAATTTCGTGAAAAGATCTCGCGGCAACGAAAAACGCTTTTGTTTTCATGAATGTCACCCCAACTCGGTTATCAAATCTAGGACTCTCTCTCCCCTATTTCGTGTCATTACAAATCGTGCTACCATTCCGTGGACGTTTTTGGCGTCACCGTCAATTGTACCCCATTGTTTTTAACTACCTAGGCGTAGTCATTGTGCTGTCTAGACCGCTTATGGCACCTCACAACTCACGAGTGATTCCTTAGGGTAATTTTTCACAACCACCTTCCGCAATGCTCGATGGTCCCTGTACATGAGGTCTGCCTGGTCTTGGTTTAGCAGTGTTTCTTCCTTCGGGTTTCCACTTAACAATCACATCTCCTACAGTCGATCTAGGAAGCGTTAAAATGGCTGAAATGTCCATAGTTGATTTTCTACTCTGGTGAAATCCAATGAGTAGTTCATGATCGAAGTCACTAAACTCTTCCAGATGACCCATTCTGGTTACTGCTTCTCTACCGACAGCATAATACTCCCCTCCTCCCTTGACCTTGGTAGTCAGTCTCTCGTGACATCTAGGGGTCAATGCCTTATTACATATGGGTGTTCGGATACTTTTTATCAGATAGTTTACATTCAACGTTGTTACTGGTAAGGTCGACCACTTGATAAAACCCAACGCCTGGATTGTAACCCTGTCGTAAGCGCCCGAAGGAGTCCAACCAGCACAGCATTTGCCACGGTTAGAAACGTCACGGCAGGTTCTGCGATACGCGTCTCGTTCCAGACTGTGTACAACGGTCTTGCATGGATTGCTCTGAATATTCAGTAACCAGATAGATGCATTCCCCTTGCCGAACATAGTGTTTTGCTCTCAGTGAGAATTAATAACAATTCAGCTGTGCGTTTAAATCTCTTTATTCAAACACAACCTGTATCGCTGACACACAATACCTTCATCAGGTCCTTCTATTGGTAAAAACTGGATAAACGACCAACTTTCCATAACGCCACAACAGGGGATAAAAATCCAAATCTGCGTGCGCAAATCTGCTCATGCATGAGCCGCCCGCTACACGCATCAAATAACTACTAGTAGGAATTACGTTCCTGAGTGAACGAGTCAGAAATGGTATCACATGTAATAATGATACATGTTAATGAACACATTATCATCCTGACTAAAATTTTTTGTGTATCAAGAATATTCCTTAAGTTATGGACATGAACGTATATATTGAAAACATGAGTATTTCTACAACCGATATTACCTGTCTTTCTGACGGACTCTCCCCATCCAGTATTACCTCCAATCTGTTACGTTAGAGTCAGATACCTAGGTGCGGAAACATCTCGAATTCTCGCACCTTTCATATCAGAAAGCATTATGGGACGGTGCCGAACGCCTTTCGGATATCTGAAAAAACAAATTTGTGTGTCTAGCAGATTTCAAGTTTTGCAAATTTTGATTATAAAGAGAACAAGACGGGACTCAGGATAGCTATGTTTTCAGAATCAGTCTCAGTCCTGCACAGAATAAAAAGAAACATCGCATTAGTTTGATGAAAGAAGTAGGACTCCTGAAATCGGAAAACGTTTATCAGCCATGAACAGAAGAAAAGTATAAGTAACAGCAAAGTGTAAAAGTTAGTTCGAAATGAATCGAAAAAGCTAACCTCTGCGTCCATGGTGAATAATTTATCCAAACAAGAGAATGCTACGAGTGATTATAAAAGAAAATAAGTTAATACAACATTTTTGAAGCATCCAGCAATTACTCATAGCTATGCAGGTAGAAATGTCGGCAGGCGTTCCAGGCGAGTGAGCGCTTGTTACGTGATCTCCATCGGAAACTAAGGAAAGCTGTTTGTCGCGGCCGTACGTACGTTAAGAAATGTACGGAAGCAACACGTGGTACCAGAATTTCACTTCAGACAGGATATCCCGAATTGCCTGTGAGAAGCACCACGCAGCTGAACTGCTAATTTCTAAAGGTGCTTGTAGATTTCGCGGAATGCTTTGGTTTCTAAATGCCAGTTACAATTCTGATTTCGCTGCTATTTAACTGCCTTACAATGGGGACAAGACTAATGAAGTAAAAGACACTACGCAGATCTGTGGGACTCGTACAGATGATACATTCAAGATCTGTAGGAGCTGAATACAGTTACCTCTAAAACTAGAATAATGTTCAGACATTTAGCTCTTCTTCTTTATCTTCTTTGCCTTTTCCCGTTACTCTGCGTGGTCGGAATTTTTATATGAATGTAGACAACGATAGTGACAGCTGATAGCCGGATGCCCTTCCTGATGAACTACATTACTGGCCATTAAAATTGCTCCACCACGAAGATGGCGTGCTACAAACACGAAATTTACCCGACAGGAAGAAGATGCTGTGATATGCAAATGATTAGCTCTTCAGAGCATTCACACAAGGTTGGCCCCAGCGGCGACACCTACAACGTGCTGACATGAGGAAAGTTTCCAACCGATTTCTCATACACAAACAGCAGTTGACCGGCTTTGCCTGGTGAAACGTTGTTGTGATGCCTCGTGTAAGGAGGAGAATGCGTACCATCACGTTTCCGACTTTAATAAAGGTCGGATTGTAGCCTATGGCGATTGCGGTTTATCGTATCGCGACATTGCTGCTCGCGTTGGTCGAGATCCAATGACTGTTAGCAGAATATGGAAGCGGTGGGTTCAGGAGGGTAATACGGAATGCCGTGCTGGATCCCAACGGCCTCGTATCACTAGCGGTCGAGATGGCAGGCATCTTATCCGCATGGCTGTAACGGATCGTGCAGACATGTCTCGATCCCTGAGTCAACAGATGGGGACGTTTGCAAGACAACAACCATCTGCACGAACAGTTCGACGACCTTTGCAGCAGCACGGACTATCAGCTCGGAAACCATGGCTGCGGTTACCCTTGACGCTGCATCACAGACAGGAGCGCCTGCGATGGTGTACTCAGCGACGATCCTGGGTGCACGAATGATAAAACGTCACTTTTTCGGATGAATCCAGGTTCTGTTCACAGCATCATGATGGTCGCATCCGTGTTTGGCGACATCGCGGTGAATGCACAATGGAAGCGTGTATTCGACATCGCCATACTGGCGTATCACCCGGCGTGATGGTATGGGGTGCCACTGGTTACAGTCTCAGTCACCTCTTGTTCACATTGACGGCCCTTCGACAGTGGACGTTACATTTCAGATGTGTTACGACCCGTGGCTCTACCATTCATTCGATCCCTGCGAAACCCTAAAAATTGTTCAAATGTCTCTGAGCATTAAGGGACTTAACTGCTGAGGTCATCAGTCCCCTAGAACTTAGAACTACTTAAACCTAACTAACCTAAGGACGTCACACACATCCATGCCAGAGGCAGGATTCGAACCTGCGACCGTAGCGGTCGCGCGGTTCCAGACTGTAGCGCCTAGAACCGCTCGGCCAGCCTGCCCGGCTACGAAACCCTATATTTCAGCAGGATAATGCACGATCGCATGTTGCAGGTCCTGTACGGGCCTTTCTGGATACTGAAAATGTTCGACTGCTGCCCTGGCCAGCACATTCTCCAGATCTCTCACCAATTGAAAATGTCTGGTCAATGGTGGCCGAGCAACTGGCTCGTCACAATACGCCAGTCACTACTCTTGATGAACTGTGGTATCGTGTTGAAGCTGCATGAGGAGCTGTACCTGTAAACGCCATCCAAGCTCTGTTTGACTCAATGCCCAGGCGTATCAAGGCCGTTATTACGGCCAGAGGTTGTTTATCTAGGTACTGATTTCTGAGGTTCTATCCACCCAAATTGCGTGAAAATGTAATCAAATGTTAGTTCTAGTATAATATATTTGTCCAATGAATACCCGTTTATCATCTACATTTCTTCTTGGTGTAGCAGTTTTAATGGACAGTAGTGTATTCCGCCTGGAACGGAATTTGTGTACCCCAGATATCTGCGTCTAGAGAAAATCCCATCTTAAAGTGTGAGAACGTTTGCTAAATGTTTGTGTAGCGTGTATCAGAGGCGAAATGTGTGTATCAACCTGGTGTTTACCTACATGGCACAATGTCGTTAATGTGATCACCTGCCAAAAGCCTGAAAAATCGCTTTCTCCAGCGCCGTAGTGTAGGCAGAGAATAGGTGACGTTCTGGAACGAACCGACAGGAATGTGAAGCCATGCCTACTCCAGCACCGTGGGCAGCTGATCTAGGTTTCTCGGTTGAGAATCCATGTTGCAAACAGCACTATGGAGGTAGCCCCACAGACTGGGTTTCAATCCGGGGTATTTGGAAGCCGTGGGAGTGCGGTAAACCCATCCAGTTGCTCTTCGAACCACCAACTTACACTGCGAGCCTTGCGACATGTTGCATTGTTCTTCTGATAGAACCAATCTTGCTCAGGAAAAACAGCATGTAGGGACATGGTCCCCAAGTATAGGTACATGCTTGTGTTGATCCACTGCGCCTTCCAGAACGACAAGATCACCCAGACCATAATGTACCCTCTTCCGGCCTGGACCTTGCGACGATTGTTGCAGAACCGTACACGTCAATTACCATCTGTACGATGGAGCGTAAAACGTGTTTCGTCTGAAAGGCCAACTGCCACCACTCAGTGGACGTTCAGTTGCGGTATTGGCGTGCTAAATCAGCCTTCGTCGTCAATGAACAGCAGCCAGCGTGGCTGCATGTATGAGACGCCTGCTGCGAACGCCCACGCGCAGCAACTTTCGCTGAATGGTCGTCGAGTAGACACTGTTGGTAGCTCCTTGGTTCATCTGGGAAGTCAGTTGCCCAACTTACAGTGTCACACTGTAACGTGTTCAAGCATTTGAAGGTCAGTACTCCCATGCAACATTATGCCCGCTCTCCCCACTGCATAACACCTACACCACCATAGTGATCATGTTCTACATTGGTCCTAGCTGCCCCCACCTCCCGGCATGTGAGCTTACATCTACTAACACTACTCAAACTGAAGCTGCATTCATCCGAGTAGACCATGTGACCCTACTCTTCTTTGGTTCAGACCCAATTGTCAAGACAATCGCAAACGGTGTCACCGATGTGCGGGTGTCATCGGTACGAAACGTACTGGTCGTCGCTAGGGCACTGCATCCGCGTGTGGAATCCGTGTGAGTAGCGCTCGTCTACATCACTCGCTATGCACGCTGCTGGCAGTGCACTCGCTCGGTATCACGTGGCACTCATTCACTGAGCAACGTGGCCTTGCCACGAAAGTAAAGAAACAGAAACTGTACCTATACAACTTCGACCAACGTAGCGGCACTAATGGGCCCAGCAAGCGTTCAAATGCATTTAGAATTAGAATTTCTGTTTAGTTGTCGATTTTCCATGTTTTCTACGAACAGGAAGTGTGTTTGCATACCTGAGATTCACCAAGTGTTACCACAGAATCAAGAAAATTATAGTGATGACCGAATACTGAATGTTATTGAAGGTCATTGTTTCAGTTATCGAACTGTATATTTCTGTGAAATAATAGTTGATGAATTAATGCTCGCTTTCAGTCAACTGCTAAAGTCGCACTTACATTTAGACATATTTTGAACAGAACAAATTAAAAAGATTTATTCTGAGGATGTGACGAACAGACTATAATTATCAGCTTTGTTTATAATTTACTAAAAACTTCAATTCAGCTACATTGCAGGCTTTCGTCAGTAAATCGAGCAAATGAACTAGTAGGACTCGTTGCATTTGGTAATATGAACAGAAAGAGAAAGGAAGTGTAAGGTGTAGAGGTGAAAATAGATGGGTATTATTCAAATATATTTCTATCTGAATAATTATTCGAATAATCAGCTCATTCAAAGAGATTAATTCTCCAATAAATTATCTGTAAATTAAATAACGAGTAACATATAATAGCACTGTATTTCCTATTTTACTTCTTGTACAGAGTTAATATTTGTTCCCTTAGCTTAGTGCAGTTTCTGTTTATAAATAACTTATTAATGATATGTCTAGAAATGTCTCTCAGTGGCTTAAGTTTCAGACTACAAAACTTAGGCTTAGGATTCGATTCCCACCTGGTCTTGCGATTTTCTCTGTTCATAATGCTTCTTTCACCTACAGCGATGACAATAATGCCAAGTCAAGTTGCGCAGTATTTCGGAGTACGCGTTGAAATGTGAATCCCCCTCTAAGTGGCTGTATCGATTCAGAGATGGGAGAATGTCAAGGGCACATCACCATGCCTAGTAAAGCATTCCAGTACTGAAACCATCCTTTATGTTGAGCATAGCTTTACTTGATTTACAGGGTAAAAATGAGAGATAAAAATGCTTATAGGCAGACGGCCTCAACAATTTGGGCTATAACTCTTTAGGTAGCCACAATGTTAAGCAGCCAATTTAGCCAGGCAGCTGACGGTCAGTGGCGACCGACCAGCCGAGAGAGATTGACGTGGAATATGTTATGCCTTTTTTCTCATAACAATCGTACTTTACTATAGTTATGAAAATGATTTTTCTGTCGTTTTACTTGCTTTATACGCTGTGGAGTATATGTTCACTTACGTCGATGTTGGAGCATACGGAAAATATAGTGACTCATCTATTTTTATGCAATCAATTTTGCATGAAAATTTCGGTAGTAAAAATTTACGAAAATCGAGAAAAGTCCCACGTCAAACAAGGATGTACCAATGTCGGGCGTCATTGTCGGAGACGAGGCATTGGTATATCTGAAAATTTTATGTGTCCTTTTGAAGGAAGGAGTTTAACAAACAATAAAACAACCTTCGAAACCGGTTGTCTCGGACTAGGTAGTTTATACAATACAGTTTGGCAAACAGCTCGAGAACCGAGTATTTTTCATCGCGCAGACGATGTTTAAGATGAATTTACAACTGCCGTAACAAATGCATGTTGTGTTTTACAAAATAATGTGGCAGAAAGAGATGCCTGTAAATTTGAAGACATATTGTACGTCCCTCCAGAACTGGAAACTGCCCCAAGTCCAGTATGAAAGGCTTATTTCAGTAGTGGTGCAAGTCTATTTTTGTTAATTCTGAGATACAGAGTCCTAAAGTTAAAAGAGCGCTGAAAAACGTTAGGACTCTGTATCTCAGAATGAACAAAAATGGACTTGTACCACTGTTGAAATAAGCCCTTCATATGCTGTCGAAAGTCACTATGAAATTTGTTTCAGGATGCAAGGAAGGTCTGGCTGCTTTGACAAGTGCATGCATACTGAAGGCAGCCACAGAAATTCTCCACGAGACAGCCTGCTCAGGACTGGCAGCGCGGAGCTAGCTGTCTGCCGCAGAGGCCCAGCGCTCGGGCTACAGTGCATGTCATTTACTTTATTGGCAGCCGCAGACGACCTGCCTAGTTCGTTACACAACCCAGTCGGCCCCTTTTATCTGTCTGTGCACTTGTCAATACGTCTCCTTCGTCCACAGTTAATATAACGCAAAAGCTCTGCGTAAGCAGCCAACGATGAGAACATATCCGACAAAAACTCTAAAGCTTCAAAACCTTTCTCAGATGGATAACACTACCGGATATGGGTTTGTCTCCTTAGTACAATTACGCAATTTGTGGTTTTAGTGCTACAAAATGAGTGAACCAAGCAAGAACTCAGTTGTTTCTAACGATTAACATCAACAAATATTTTATCTAAGGTTTGCTAAAACGTTATGCATTGCTGCTGGACGTCCAGAGTCGTCCAAAGTGTTTTAAGATTAACTCTGAGTGAGCTTGCCGTTAGAATATGGAATAGTTTTTCGATCCGACATCTGTTAGTGCAAATACGTAGAGCTTTGAGATTCAAAAATTTCGGAAGAGACACTAGGTTTGAGTATATAAAACAGTTCGTAGCACTGTAGCACATATGCAACTTGGGTATCGTGAAAGTATAGAGAGACAATTGGAAGATGTTTTTCGCCTTTATATACCAACTGCAATTGTTGCAGCAAACTATAACCCGCGATTTAAAAACATGTAGTTCACCTCTATTGCTGTCCATGACCAAGAGAAGCAAACAACAAACTTCAGACATATAATAACCAAAGAAATGTAAAAGAACTCGGGTCATGAGTTTCGAATGACATTATGACAGAAAAGAAGATTTTATTTGGCATGTGATTTGAGGAGTGAAGATCAAGTGAAATCACCGCGAATTATTTGCCAAAAACTACAGCGGAATTGATGTTTTCTCTATTTTTACTGAAGAAGATTATGAGCTGAAAGTCGTAGCCTACATCGAAGTTATGATTAAAGACGCATTCTGGGGTGCACTGCATGTGTAGTGTCACAACGGTAAATCTCCGTAAATGAAATAAAGTTGTTCTGAAAACTAATTTAAAAGAAACGAAAAGTACATTCGTCTAATAAATGACAAAGAATTAGAGCTATAAAAGCAGTTGGAGTTCAGATTTATCTATTATTCTTAACACTTTTTATTCACAGATGATGAATACGTGTTTTATATGCGCGTAAATGAATAATATTTCGAATATTTTTGTTATCCACGAATAACGAATATTAATTTATAGCTGTATACATTATTCGTTATTCGCATAAATTTTCCCTACGTCTGGTGATAAGCGAAGGGCATCACACAAATTTGCAGCCTGTATGCTAGTGAGTGCAGGAGAGTGATATTCGCGTGGTTCACACGGCAGTGCCAGCCGCGAGTACACAAGCGCTCACGTGGCTATCATTACTATCGGTAATATTCGGCAACTTAACGCCAAGCATATTAGAGCTCTCGTTCGCACACCACGACTACAGGTCTCTCTAGTCGACGCGCAAAGAAACAAAGCCCATGCAGTCACCGTGCCACTCTGGAGCGTAATACTGCGTACTTTGCAGTCCTGTTACATGTGGTTGCAACTGTACCCTGTCTGACGTTGTTTCCTTATTGCCCGTTGCACAATATAGCAGTCATCTGCTGCTGTAGTTGATCCTCTCCTTCGAACAGCAATTCCAAATTCCTGGGCTAAACTCGCCAACTTTCGTCCTTCTTCCAGTTTTGTGCTTATTTTTCCCGTGTGAAGTCATCTAAACGTTACCGGGCAATGTCGTAATGGAGAACACCGCCACACTGCTCCGTAACGGTTCGTGACCGACACACATTGTCTTTGCCTGTTCCCTCAGCTGCCACATGTTGCGTGGCCAGCCCTGTTGCGCGCTGTAGTCATGCTTATCTCACACCATGAGACGTCCAGCTTTCTGTGTATGACTGGAAGACCGCTGGCAACATGCTCCCGCACTTTGATTCATTTCACCGAGTTGTTAATATTTTACGTTACTTCATATACCTCGTCCTTAAATTTTGCAGAGCAGTGTACAATGGAAGGGCCAAGGTCGGCTCCCTCCCCGCCAGTCCATCTCCTCTCCCCCTCCCCCCACCCACGGTGTAATACTAGCGACCGGCCTTACTCTAAGGAAGAGCCTCTGCCGCCTCCACTGTGCAAGTCACTCTCCCAGCTGCACCACATCTTCACGGCCAGAGGCAAGGGACCTCCCGCGGCATCCACGCAGTCGTTGTTGTCCATCAGTGGAATAAAAATTCTTGGTGCACAGTGAACGGTCTCTGCCGTAGAAAGTGTCGAGGGGGAGCCGATTCACATTGACAAACTGGAATCAGAGGAGGCGTTATCGGGTGAACTGGTGGAGGGGGCAGCTGGATATCTCCACAGGACCTGGGAGTCCAACACTAAATGGACAATATGCATTTTGCCTGGGGAAAGAACGCTTACTACAAATACCTTTTAACTTCTGTGTGTGGCTGACGAAAATCTGAGACACCAGCGGACCTAACGTACTGTAGAGATGGAGTGAAATGAGACGTTGGCAGGTGCAGGGGGAAGTGACGGATGAGTTGACAGGACATCCAATCTTAACTGACAACATGCTGCGTGAACAGTGAAGGAATTCCAGCTACAATAAAGTCTGCATGGTTCCCTGGATGAGAAATGTGGGCGGAACGAGATATTACACAAGGATGGTGAACAGTAATTCGATTGGCCAGAAGGGAAATATAAGCTAGCCTGTAATGTGTATGGTTAGCCCAGGGTGATTGTTCTGGAAAACGCAAAGAGATCGCCTTGTAGACACACTGATGGTTGGGACGGCAAAGAGAACACTTACTGGTTGCCGTCGGAGCAGCTGCTTCTGCGCCGCCACCAGGGGATATGCGGCCAGCCGACCTGAGCCAGGGGCGGCGCTAAGGTTTTCCGGCCCCAGATGAGCGTTCTTAAGCCCGTCCTCCAATTTTTTTAAAACATTTTTTTAATGAAGTAAGGAAATTTTGACCCAAAAAAGTCAAACAATGCCTTCTTTAAGAAACTTTTTTAATGCTCACAGTTTACATAAACTCGATACTTAACAAAATGATACTATCTTACTAACTTTTTAGATGCGAACTCTTTTATAATCCCGGGACATTTTAATGAACGGGCTAACCGTACTCCTGTACTGTAGGAACGCTGAATGACCCCCATGCTTGGGCAAGAGTAACAGGCAAAGTGCAGAAAATCCGTAAGACTATCTTTATATTTGGAAATAAGTTATTAAAACTGCGCTTGAGTAGAGCATTGAGAAGGGGAAGTGGCTCAGAGCCAAAATTAGCTGCATGAATCATTTTAATCAGAAAATTTCCTCTATCAAATCTTCATTTTTAATGTCTACGCTGCACGAAAATGCCATGTTTTCTAAGCACACTGGTAGTGTAGAATGGTCTAGGCTTACGTAATTCCATAAGAAACCAAATGTGTTAATGACGTTGTCTTTGGCAGCATACCTTATAGTTAAGTTTCCCTCAAATGGTTCAAATGGCTCATCTGTGGTCATCAGTCCCCTAGAACTTAGAACTACTTAAATCTAACTAACCTAAGGACATCACACACATCCATTCCCGAGGCAGGATTCGAACCTGCGACCGTAGCAGTCGCGCAGTTCCGGACTGAGCGCCTAGAACCGCTAGACCACCGCGGCCGGTAAATTTCCCTCAACTGTATCTAGAATAACACTGCAAACACTTATTTCAAAACTGTCCTTTTGACTCAGTTTTGAATCTTTTTGTGGTATTTTTTCTACAAAGCGTTTTGTTTTGCCTTTCTTTTTCTCTGTGCTGCGAATCTTTACATTCAACATAGATGATATTCAAGCATTTTCTGCTACCGTGAAACTTTCTGAGTAAATAATATCCTAACTATTTATCACTCTATTTAATTCTTCCATTAGATTCTTAATATTAGCACTTTCAACAGCCACTGTGGCTTCCTTTGCTTGAAGCATAGCGTTTCATATGTTTACTGCAGCTAATGCTGTGTCCAGGATTGAAGACATCAACACACACTGAAATGATTTCAAATACTTCTGAATGCTCATTACCTCGGTGCATGCCAATGCAGTCAAATTAAACTTAAAAGCAAGTTTAACAGACCTTTGTAATCCTGGAAAATGATTAGCAAATGAACACACAGCAATCTATCCGTACAGGCCACCTCGTTTCCCATAGCACATGAAGAGACTGTCCAATATTTTCTTTAAAAACTTTCCACGTTTGGGGACTGGAATGAAAAGAACATTCCAGAGAAGGTGACTACATTCGAGCAACTGCTCGCAGCATGTGCGCCGCAATGATTTAATCAATTGACATCGCAAAGAGAAAAAATTCCAAGGAATTTTCTTTAAATATATATGATTGGTAGATGCCACTCATATAGCTCCCATTGTCAATACCCACCCATGACGGTCTGAAAACTATCAGTCATAGCGTTTCAGACAATCGCAAATCATTTTAGCAATTTACTAACCAATCTTCTGGTCACATTCAACGAATTCGAGCATGTATCGCAGTATAAAAACATTGTGCTCTCTTTGGACTTCGTCAGGAGTCGCATCTATCATAACAGAAAAGTATTTACTACTTTCTACCTCTGTTAAAACGTTTAGGGCAAAAAAGTCTCCAGCTACACTGGTGTCCAAAATAAAGAAACAAACCGTTATTTCCTCGTCTTATGTCTAATTCACGATATAATCATATAACCTGTCAACCAGATGTCAGTACGATCTTGTTCTGCACGCAGGAAGGCATTCCAGTCATCGGACAACCATGCTAACGATGATGTCAGACCACATATGAAACGAGGTAGTATTTTCGGGGTAGTCCCACATCCACAATCGCTGTGTACAGTCACAAAAGGTGGAGTATAGCACAGCTAAGATGCCTACCAGACTCTCTGCGGTGGAGGGCAACAGAAATAACGAAAGCAGGACAGGCGCAAACTGATGTGGCCCGATGACATAAAGTGAATCGTTCTGTTATTTCTAAGATGTGGCGAATTTATAGAGACCAGAACTGTATCCCGAAGGTAAGTGAGGGCTGACCACGCGTGATTTCAGAAGAGAGGACCGTCATTTGGTTGTAAGGGCACGACAGTTCCGCCTTAGTACTGCTCGGCAACTGGCATCTGAGCTCCCAGCATCCACTGGCCGTGTTGTATCGAGGTAATCGGTGTGCAGCAGGCTTCTGCAGAGTGACCTTTACTGTCGGAGACCTGCTGTATGTCTGCCTCTGACGCTTCTTCACAGAAGGGAAGTCTAGAATGGAGTCATCAACATGCCATCTGGGCGGTCGAACAGTGGGCCAATGAGTTTTCAGAGATGAGTCCCCATTTAGTCTGGAGAGTGATTCTCGATGGAGTCGCATCTGGAGGGAACGTGAAACACAATTTCGGGATCCAAATATTCTGAAAAGAGACCGATATCGAGGAGGATGGTATGAGCAGGGATTATGTTTACCACTGAAACCCCTATTCATAAAACTGTATGGGTGAATCGGCAAGATTTAACTGCCGTCTAGTATCGTGACGAGATTTTGGGACCTCATTAGCTAAGAAAAATGTGTGTGGAGTCCTAAGGGACCAAACCGCTGAGGTCATCGGTCCCTAGACTTACACATTACTTAAACTAACTTAAATTAACCTATGCTAAGAACAACACACACAGAGGGAGTCACAGCTCATACTGAGCTCATTAACCAGTTGTCTGAATGTGTGTGCAATTACTTTAAGTTGGAAAAACCGAAGAATATTTTTGTCTACCGTTATTCATGTTGCAGTTGTTTACGTTCTGAAATCTTTGCGTTATTTCTACTTTACTATCAACTGTTTATACTGTTTTTTGGCAAGATAAAAGCAACATTGCAAAATTTCCGTTTGTTGCTTCAATTTTGGACACCAGTGTACTTCAATTAATTCATACTGAACTTCGTGTGACAGATTTGAACCATACATTTTCATTCTTGTTGCGACACTTCAACGTTTTTGAAATGCTATTTCATATTGAATCAGACTTCGTCAAAAACTCTATGACCCCAAAAAATTTCCATTTCGACTATCCGTGACCAAGTTACTACCATCTATGAAAACTAAACCTCTTTCCGCGTGAAAAAGAATCACTCCGATTACCTGATGCTGTACTTCATTCCAATACTGCTCTTCTCTTACAGTGTTCTGGTCTAAGAAAATTTCTGTGACTGAACTACTATTTAGCAAATTTTCGCGTGATTCCGAGTACGGCAAATGGTAAAAAGGACTGTTTTCACGTTCTCTCACTTTTTGTTTTAGCTTTATCTAGCCTCTTGGTTATCCCTAACCGTAGCTTACAGCCAAATCAGAATTGGCGACATCTGTGCATCGCGAAAACAGTCAGCAGGCAAAGTAGTTAAGTGCTTGAATTTCTTTCCTCCAAACAAGCCTCTCACTTTTTGAAATTTCCCAATTTTTTTAAGCTGTGCTCAAACTGATTTTAATGGGAAGGTTGGTTACTTTTTCAGTCCTGCGACAGTCTGTCTAGTGATCGCTCAGGTCCTCGCCTGAAAGATTCTTCTACTTCTAAACTGCTGAAGCGCTTTTTTCTCTCCACAGGCGGTATCGAAACCTAAAACCTTCTGGTTCGTTTCTGTGTAGCCGTTAAGACATGTTCCGTTTCTGGTATGATTTCGTGTCATTGTCAATTGTCCAATATTATCACTTTCACTTTCTTGTGTGCATCCTACTCAACGAAAATGCCACCCTTAACTTGTGTCCCCCTTGATCGGCGTTGTCCCATCCCTCCATCGCCGATGCTACAGATGCTTTTAAACAACATCTTTCTAACATATCAACATGTGCAAAATTTTGAAAAATGGCTCTAATATTTACACTAGAGGTTCATTCTTAAGTACGTATACCACAAAAAGCTTAATCAGTTACAAGTGGAACTGTCTAACTAACGACTTACTTTGTCTCTGAGTCTCCTTATCCTGTTCATTATCAATTAAGGAAGCGTCTACCTCGATTCCACGTCCCACTGATTCCTCCGACACTACTTGTTTTAGCGAGTCGCACAAAAGGGTTACAATGTCCGTCCCTTTTCCGCAGCATTGTCTTTTTCAGCCTTACGCTTTCGTTTATGATAACCTGATGAACCACTGAACCATTTTTTTCCACTCGGGTCATTGGTTTCCATTATAACAAAACTCATAACACTATCTGATGCAATAATACGAAAACATAACTCCATACACAACCCCAAAATAACCTAGAGCGTGAACCAGGCTACTCAACTCGACTGTGTTCAAATGGTTCAAATGGTTCAAATGGCTCTAAGCACTATGAGACTTAACATCTGAGGTCATCAGTCCCCTAGACTTACAACTACTTAAACCTAACTAAACTAAGGATATCACGCACATCCATGCCCGAGGTAGAATTCGAACCTGCGACCATATCAGCAGCGTGGTGCCGGACTGAAGCGCCTACAACCGCTCTGCCACAGCGGCCGCTAACTCGACTGTGTACTGAGCGCTACTTACGAGTAATGATATGCCCCAATACAAAACAAAATACAACAAAACAAAGTATTGCATCTCCACATTCTCACGAATACGACGAATTCGGTGCTGTAATCTCGGCTTGTCAAAACTTCCTTTCGATAGCTAGGCCTCTACAGCAGCTCATAGCAGAGACTGACTAACAGGAGTTCAGCCAGCCGTCGGCTTTCTATAGTACAAAAGTGATAGCGTAAAACCTTTGAAATGATGACATTTTTGTCTATAATGTCGACCTAATGCTCAAAACGCGAAAATAGTTTCGAAATAACGGAAAGAAGAAAATATCATGCATAAAAATTGTAGACGTCAATTAACTGGAGGGTAAATTAAAAGCTACCCAACACAATACTTGTTTTAAGACAATTATTTTACTATTTAATAGCCTTTAAATACTAATACTATTAGCATGTGAAACTAGTAAAAAAGTGAAAACCAGCGCTGCAGCTCAGTCGATGCGAAACCAGAACTTGACGAGGGGTATGAAGTTTAAAATTCCAACGTGCATACTCATACATATTACGTAATCTACATGTTCGATGTGTTCAGAAATGAACCTATTTGATAATTAAAACATTGTCCGTACTTAGATTTAAAAAACTTCTTATAATTCCATTAAAATATAGTATCAGTCGATTGAAATTAAAATGTGTTCATAAATATCACAACACTTGTATTCATGTACTAATAATATTTTTATGTACAATATCTGATGTATTTTACCGGCCGCTGTGGCCGAGCGGTTCTAGACGCTTCAGACTGGAACTACGAGACCGCTACGATCGCAGGTTCGAATCCTGCCTCGGACATGATTGTGTGTGATGTCCTTAGGTTAGTTAGGTTTACGTAGTTCAAAGTTCTAGGGGACTGATGACCTCAGATGTTAAGTCCCATAGTGCTCAGAGTCATTTGAACCATTTGAACCATCTGATGTATTGGTCGTGCCGCACAAAACCGTAGTAACCTATATTAATTTAACCACTAGTTATACATGAATATTTTTTGAACGATATTGCAGGGTCAGTCAGAACCTCCAGGGCTCAGACTACTCGTTCAAAAAAAACTCGCCTTTGAGGTCTATCTAGTTAGACACCCGGACTCCCTTCAGGACCCCGGCCCCGAGGTACACTATTTCCGCGCTTGCCTCCTCCCCCTTTCACCCTCTCCCCCCCCCCCCCTCCCCTCCTCCCACGACCACCTTGCTTAGCGTTGGCCTTGACCCCAGCGCGCCTGCCAGCTCCCACGAGACGTCGCTAGCCGGGACCAGCGCGCCTTCATTTCCGCCGCCAGCAGCCTGACCATTTTTCCAAACAGCAATCACGATTTAAAACTCTGGCAACGAACTTAAGAATCTTGCTGTTGATAATAAGTAAATTATTACCTTCGTTTCACGAATAACAGTACACCGACTGGAAAAATAATCGCGCCATTGCAGCGCCAATATGAGGATGCAAATCAGCATTGCTTTAAATACACACTGTAACGGTCATCAGCGTTAGTTACCTTTGAGACTGGACGTGGTGAGTTGATGTTAGTCAAGAATGCCTTTAAGGCTAGAAATATGTCATTGTCAAAACCTCACTGAGTTTGAACGAAGTCGTTTAATAGAACGTCGAGTAGTTGGATGTTCCTTCTGCGATGCTTCAGAAAACTAGGCAGAATGTAGCCACTGTACGTCATTCTGGCAACGATGGTCACGAGCATCTACGGTCGCAAGAAGAACTGGTTCTGGACGGACACGTGGTACTACCGAGACGGAAGACCATCGTGTTCGGCGTACGGCTCTGGCGCATCGCAAAGCATCTGCACCAACAATGTGAGCAGTAGTTGGCACCAGAGTAACACAAAACCGTGTTACACATCGGCTGCTTCAAGGATAGCTCCGAGCCAGACGCCCTGTAGTCTACATTCCACTGACCCCAAACCACAGCTATTTGCGACTGCAGAGCTGTCAAGCGAGAGCTCACCGGAGGGCAGGGTGGAGGTCTGTTGTGTTTTCTGATGAAAATGGTTCAAATGGCTCTGAGCACTATGGGACTTAACATCTGTGGTCATCAGTCCCCTAGAACTTAGAACTACTTAAACCTAACTAACCTAAGGACATCACACACATCCATGCCCGAGGTAGGATTCGAACCTGCGACCGTAGCAGTCGCGCGGTTCCGGACTGAGCGCCTAGAACCGCGAGACCACCGCGGCCGGCTTTTCTGATGAAAACCAGTTCTGCTTCGGTGTCAGTGACGGCAGTGTGTTGGTTAGAAGGAAGCCAGTTGAGGGCATCCAGCAAAAAACCTGTCTGTGTGCTAGACACGCTGGACCTACACGTGGAACTATGGTCTGGGGTGTGATTTCGTAAGACAACAGGAGCACTCTCGTGGTCCTCCCACGCACCCTGATAGCAAATTTGTACGATAGTCTTGTACTTCGATCTGTTCTGCTGCCATTCATGATCAGCACTCCAGGGGGTGTTTTCCAACAAGATAACGCTCGCCCACATACTACTTTTGTAACCTAAAATGCTCTACAGAGAGTCGGCATGTTGCCCTGGCCTGCTCGATCACCAGGTCTGTCCGAAATAGCGCACATACGGGACATCACTGGACGAAAACGGCAGCGTTATCCACTAACAGCTGTATTGTCTGACAGAGTGCAACAGGCGTGGAGCTCCATCCTAGAAACGGACCTCTGGCATCTGTACAACACAAAGCATGCACGCTTGCATGCTTAGATTCAACATTCTGGCAGTTACATCAGTTATTATTGTACCAGCATTTAAAATTTCCAACGGCTTATCTCGTACTTACATCAAACTGTTATAAAAAAATGGTTCAAATGGCTCTAAGCACTATGAGAGTTAACATCTGCGGCCATCAGTCCCCTAGACTTAGAACTACTTAAACCTAATAACCTAAGGACATCACACACATCCTTGCCCGAGGCAGTATTCGAACCTGCGACCGTAGCAGCAGCGCGGTTCAGGACTGAAGCGCCTAGCACCGCTCGGTCACAGCGGTTGGCTAACCTGTTATCTTGCAATGTTAATCATTTAAATATGATACCTAGAGAAATGTATTCCCGAAATTTCGTTATTTCTCTATTGTATTTGGAAAACCACGCTAGAAGAACAACTTTGTTTATGAAAAATAACTGTGACTAACTCTTCAACGTTCTTGTGACTGGCACTCCTAATCCTTTTATATCATATGCAAAAGCCAAACTCAGATGCAATATAAGAGTGTGTGTTTCTTTTTATTTAATATGCTTGTTTTGAAAAGGATATGGCTTCATACCTTCTTCAGACTGGGCTTGTGTTCTGTCTTAATTCTGTGGCGGCCTGCATAGCGGGAGGAGAATATTATTACCGGTGTCAGCAAGTCAATTCAGTTTTCCACCTTCCCGAACATGGGCACGCAAAAATTCTAAAACCCAATCCATGTGCAAGTACCACGTGAAGTGGCCTAAAATACTGTAGCGTTCTTTAAAAAAATGAAATAATAAACTTCACGATTAAGTTGAATGAATGTCTGGACTGTGCAATGGATAGAGAACTGTAATTGTCGTGTGGCGTGTTGTAAGTGCAAGTGGTGTGCTTACTCTGTGTTATTGTTAGCAAAACTTTACACGAATCGACTAAGCAATGCAACTCCCAGTATCAATAAAGAAATACAGTCACCGCAAAATAAATTCAGCCCCTTCGGCACTGAATCATCTGGCTCTGTTCAAAGCTGATAACTTTGGTCCCTGTGCACACAACAAATAAATTAAATTGTCTTACGTCTAGACCAGCAACAGTGGAACGTGGTATACGTATTCTGGTCTCTCACAAAAACATAAATATGCTAGATACAGGCTCAGCAGTGTGCAATGTTGACCGCAATACTTTGAAATGCACATGAAATACTTTTGGCTGATAAACGAGAACATTTAAGAAAATCCAACTTCTTTAATAAATACAGGGTGTTACAAAAAGGTACGCCCAAACTTTCAGGAAACATTCCTCACACACAAATAAAGAAAAGATGTTATGTGGACATGTGTCCGGAAACGCTTAATTTCCATGTTAGAGCTCATTTTAGTTTCGTCCACCTACGCCCAATGGAGCACGTTATCATGATTTCATACGGGATACTCTACCTGTGCTGCTAGAACATGAGCCTTTACAAGTACGACACAACATGTGGTTCATGCACGATGGAGCTCCTGCACATTTTAGTCGAAGTGTTCGTACGCTTCTCAACAACAGATTCGGTGACCGATGGATTGGTAGAGGCTGACCAATTCCATGGCCTCCACGCTCTCCTGACCTCAACCCTCTTCACTTTCATTTATGGGGGCATTTGAAAGCTCTTGTCTACGCAACCCCGGTACCAAATGTAGAGACTCTTAGTGCTCGTATTGTGGACGGCTGTGATACAATACGCCATTCTCCAGGGCTGCATCAGTGCATCAATGATTCCATGCGACGGAGGGTGGATGCATGTATCCTCGCTAACGGAGGACATTTTGAACATTTCCTGTAACAAAGTGTTTGAAGTCACGCTGGTACGTTCTGTTGCTGTGTGTTTCCATTCCATGATTAATGTGATTTGAAGAGAAGTAATAAAATGAGCTCTAACATGGAAAGTAAGCGTTTCCGGACACATGTCCACATAACATATTTTCTTTCTTTGTGTGTGAGGAATGTTTCCTGAAAGTTTGACCGTACCTTTTTGTAACACCCTGTATATGACCTTGACAGAGAGGCGGCACTGATTATGGTGAATTACTAACACTGAGTTTTTTTTAGCAAAATTATGTTGCAAGTTAACTTTGTCTTTGTAAAAACATCTGACAATTGAAATTACATTACTGACAATTGATTCACAAACAATGAGATTTAAACAGCAAGCATTATCTAACCTCATTGAACCACTATAAACACAAATTATCAAATTACATTTAGCTCTGTTAACAAATCTTAGGAGTATTCGAAAAGTGAAATATCTAACTAGCCTCTTCATCAGGTCAGTTTACGTACATCCTGGGGTTGTTCAAGAATTACAAATTATCAGCCAACTCATCTATACCAACGCGCTAGCAAAAACAAAAATCATAATTATTTAAGATCTTTACCTTTCTTGCATGAAAACTTCTCCTTCCATGTTCAACATACCTATATTAATTTAACTCTTGGTGGCTTCACACAGCCCACCACAAAAACTGCCTACTCCATCGTATTTCCCTCACAGACAACTATCTATAACTGTGCGCCAAGCGCTCTCTTACTCCAACACTGTAATAATCTCTGGGCCTGCTATATAAAGCCTATCAAAGACAATCATCGTTTATAAATTCATATTCGGGTGCCACATACAAATGTGCTCCAGTATACTCCTTTCCATACGCCCTCTGGCAGTGGACAACGACTAACAGTTCTCATATAACTGCTTGGGGTTTCAAGTTAGAAATCGCGACTGCTTTTCAACACTCGCGGGGATTAAAACGTTTTCATGTTGTAAATATTTGAAACTTTCTGTGATCTTTTACCAACATATTTAAGTAAAACTGTTGAATGTCACACTTCATTAAATAATCAGTGCAAAAGACGATCACTCGTTACACACCAAACTTCAAGTCAGAACAACACAAACACAGTCACGAAATCTTCTGAAAGTATTACTTACACATAACGCGTCGTACTATTCACTAACTTCTACCAATTTCAATAACGAGCCAAACAGTCATCGGGGTACCCTTGATCTGGCGCTTAAGTCGTTCGAGAATACAATGCAATGGTTAACTCGACTAATAACATTAATTTTATCGATTTTTCATTATTCAGGAATGGCTCTTTGAGAGTCAGGATTTTAGTCTGCCTTCGCTGCTCACCCATCACGCTACTAGGCACTGTTAGCTCCTTCGTTACATAGGGTTGTGCCGAGCTTCGTTCTCATTCGTAACTTCTGCAACAAAGTCACACAAACATTTGCATAAAACATAACCCTACTTGTGTCCTGCTTTGTTTCACAACAGCAATGGTTATAAAAAAATCTGATAACCTGAATATACATTTCACGATTAAAATAAATACTGAGGGTCGCACTTAGTGAAGTATCGGAATTACCTCATCGTCCGTCCTTTCCATATTTACTCCCACCTGACACTGCTGGCCATTAAAATTGCAGCACCCCGAAGAAGGTACACAAGAAGCTTCAAACAGGCTTCGATACGCAAATGATTTGAATTTCAGCGGAACAGCGCGCAATTATCGCATCCGAATGGTGATTGTGTGTGAGAATATCGTGTTATGCCTCGTTTATACGGGAGAACCGTCTACCACCACGTGTCATAATCCGACACATGAATGAGACTGCGGTTGCATGATATTACTCGAGTTGGTCGGGATATCAAAACTGTCATTCGAATAAGAAATCGATTGGTTCAGGAGAGCCATACCCAGCGCCGTGCAAAATATAAATGCAGTATATAAATAATCCCAAGCAACTAACACACGAAGGGGTCAGACATTTAGCTCGTTCAGCCGTCGAGGATCTAAGAGCTACGTCACGTACCACGCTCAGAAAATGGGCTTGTTTGCCGCAAGACAAGTGTTCGCACGGACAGTAAGATACGTTTGGATTACCACTGATTGTGGGCCTGGAGACTATTGTTGCGGTTCCCCTTAACGTAGAAGCACAGAAGAGCAGCAAAAGTGGTGCTCCTAACAACAGCGGACACAGGAGGGCCAGCATGTCGTCTTTTCACAAGAGTCCCGATTTCGTGTACAGCTTCATGATGAGCGTCGTCGTTCGTTGCGATTCCGAAGAGAACGAACGTTGCCAGACTGCATTCTTCATCGCAGTATGGGGCCAATAACTGGAGTGATCGTATATGGTGCAACTGGATACATAACATGGCCATCTCTGGTGGGCATAGCCGGTAATGTGGACAGTAACCATTACATTCCCGGCGCGTTAAGGGAGTAATGGCTGTCTCCCAATTTCGAAGTCACTGAGACTTTACTTTTAAACAAGATAACGCACGGCCACGTGTTGTCCGTGCTGTACTGACTTACCTCAGATACTGAGAGTGTTCAACTGTTGCCCTAGTCAGCATGTTCTCCAATTTTTTCACCCACTGAAAACACATGGTGGTGGGTTACCAAGAGACTGGCACACGCCGGCCGTAGTGCCCGTGCGGTTCTAGGCGCTACAGTCTGGAACCGAGCGATCGCTACGGTGTGTGTGATGTCCTTCGGTTAGTTAGGTTTAATTAGTTCTAAGTTCTAGGCGACTGATGACCTCAGAAGTTAAGTCGCATAGTGCTCAGAGCCATTTGAACCATTTGAACTGGCACACCAGTCGCCAGCCATTACAATTGATTAACTCTGGAATAGGTGGAACGACATCCCCGCATCTATCATCCAAGCTCAGTTCAATCCGATGGTCAGCAAAGTTAGAACCATCTTGCAGTGTACTAAATTTTGCACACAGTATACCCCCAAACCACCTGCATGTTTTTCGCGCATTCTTCCTACTATACATTTTGATTCAAAATTCCTGTTACAGGCTTATAGAGGTTGTAGAAGGGACTTAGTAGATGAAGTTTTGATAAGGAACCCGTGTCCAGAAATGTACCGTTTGCCTGTAAAGTGAGTCTGAAAATCGGATCACTTTCAAATCTTCCACTTCACGGTACGCACAAATGCTGAGAAGAGGGCGCCGTCGTCAGTCCATGTTGTAATTATGACATCAGATAACACCTTCGTCCGACAACAATGACGACTGCGAGAAATGAGTCCGTTCGAACCTAGGAGGGCTGTCTGTGGAGCTCCACTGACGCGCTCCACTCTCGACTTTGAAGAGGACGTCCATCGTCACGTAGAAGAGCACCAGATGACAAGTACTCGAAACGTTGCCCATCCGATGTAGTCCTACAGCACACAACTCAGAGGTCTGCTTGAATACCGTGGAGCGGGAGATTCGTAAGTGGTCCGATGCTCAAACTGATTTTACATCCAAACAGTACAACAACAACAACACAGTACATTTCCCGATATGGGTTTTTTCTTCAAAACTTCACCTACTAAGTTCCCTCTACAACCCCTAGAAGCCTGTAATAGGAATTTTGAACCACCCTGCACTGTATTCGCATAATAAGTACAATTTACACTACTGGCCATTAAAATTGCTACACCAAGAAGAAATGCAGATGATTAAGGGGTATTCATTGCATAAATATACACTCCTGGAAATGGAAAAAAGAACACATTGACACCGGTGTGTCAGATCCACCATACTTGCTCTGGACACTGCGAGAGGGCTGTACAAGCAATGATCACACGCACGCACAGCGGACACACCAGGAACCGCGGTGTTGGCCGTCGAATGGCGCTAGCTGCGCATCATTTGTGCACCGCCGCCGTCAGTGTCAGCCAGTTTGCCGTGGCATACGGAGCTCCATCGCAGTCTTTAACACTGGTAGCATGCCGCGACAGCGTGGACGTGAACCGTATGTGCAGTTGACGGACTTTGAGCGAGGGCGTATAGTGGGCATGCGGGAGGCCGGGTGGACGTACCGCCGAATTGCTCAACACGTGGGGCGTGAGGTCTCCACAGTACATCGATGTTGTCGTCAGTGGTCGGCGGAAGGTGCACGTGCCCGTCGACCTGGGACCGGACCGCAGCGACGCACGGATGCACGCCAAGACCGTAGGATCCTACGCAATGCCGTAGGGGACCGCACCGCCACTTCCCGGCAAATTAGGGACACTGTTGCTCCTGGGGTATCGGCGAGGACCATTTGCAACCGTCTCCATGAAGCTGGGCTACGGTCCCGCACACCGTTAGGCCGTCTTCCGCTCACGCCCCAACATCGTGCAGCCCGCCTCCAGTGGTGTCGCGACAGGCGTGAATGGAGGGACGAATGGAGACGTGTCGTCTTCAGCGATGAGAGTCGCTTCTGCCTTGGTGCCAATGATGGTCGTATGCGTGTTTGGCGCCGTGCAGGTGAGCGCCACAATCAGGACTGCATACGACCGAGGCACACAGGGCCAACACCCGGCATCATGGTGTGGGCAGCGATCTCCTACACTGGCCGTACACCACTGGTGATCGTCGAGGGGACACTGAATAGTGCACGGTACATCCAAACCGTCATCGAACCCATCGTTCTACCATTCCTAGACCGGCAAGGGAACTTGCTGTTCCAACAGGACAATGCACGTCCGCATGTATCCCGTGCCACCCAATGTGCTCTAGAAGGTGTAAGTCAACTACCCTGGCCAGCAAGATCTCCGGATCTGTCCCCCATTGAGCATGTTTGGGACTGGATGAAGCGTCGTCTCACGCGGTCTGCACGTCCAGCACGAACGCTGGTCCATCTGGGGCGCCAGGTGGAAATGGCATGGCAAGCCGTTCCACAGGACTACATCCAGCATCTCTACGATCGTCTCCATGGGAGAATAGCAGCCTGCATTGCTGCGAAAGGTGGATATACACTGTACTAGTGCCGACATTGTGCATGCTCTGTTGCCTGTGTCTATGTGCCTGTGGTTCTGTCAGTGTGATCATGTGATGTATCTGACCCCAGGAATGTGTCAATAAAGTTTCCCCTTCCTGGGACAATGAATTCACGGTGTTCTTATTTCAATTTCCAGGAGTGTATTATACGAAAATTGACATGTGATTACATTTTCACGCACTTTGGGTGCATAGATCCTGAGAAATCAGTATCCAGAGCAACCACCTCTGGCCGTAATAACGGCCTTGATACGCCCGGACATTGAGTCAAACAGAGCTTCGATGGCGTGTACAGGTACAGCTGCCCATGCAGCTTCAACACGATACCACAGTTCATCAAGAGTAGCGACTGGCGTATTGTGACGAGCCAGTTGCTTGGCCACCATTGACCAGACGTTTTCAATTGGTGAGATATCTGGAGAATGTGCTGGCCAGGGCAACAGTCGAACATTTTCTGTATCCAGTAAGGCCCGTACAGGACCTGCAATATGCGGTCGTGCATTATCCTGCTGAAATGTAGGGTTTCGCAGGGATCGAATGAAGGGTAGAGCCACGGGTCGTAACACATCTGAAATGTAACGTCCACTGTTCAAAGTGCCGTCAATGCGAACAAGAGGTGACCGATACGTGTAACCAATGGCACCCCATACCATCACGCCGGGTGATACGCCAGTATGGCGATGACGAATACACGCTTCCAAGGTACGTTCACCGCGATGTCGCCAAACACGGATGTGACCATCATGATGCTGTAAACAGAACCTGGATTCATCTGAAAAAATGACGTTTTGCAATTCGTGCACCCAGGTTCGTCGTTGAATATACCATCGCAGGCGCTCCTGTCTATGATGTAGCGTCAAGGGTAATCACAGCCATGGTCTCCGAGCTGATAGTCCATGCTGCTGCAAATGTCGTCGAACTGTTCGTGCAGATGGTTGTTGTCTTGCAAACGTCCCCATCTGTTGACTCAGGGAACGAAACGTGGCTGCACGATGCGTTACAGCCATGCGGATAAGATGCCTATCATCTCGACTGCTAACGATACGAGGCCGTTGGGATCCAGCACGGCATTCCGTATTACCCTCCTGAACCCACCGATTCCATATTCTGCTAACAGTCATTGGATTTCGACCAACGCGAGCAGCAATGTCGCGATACGATAAACCGCAGTCGCGATAGGCTACAATCCGACCTATATCAAAGTCGGAAACGTGATGGTACGCAATTCTCCTCCTTACACGAGGCATCACAACAACGTTTCACCAGGCAACGCCTGTCAACTGCTGTTTGTGTATGAGAAATCGGTTGGAAACTTTCCTCATGTCAGCACGTTGTAGGTGTCGCCACCGGCGCCAACCTTTTATGAATCCTCTGAAAAGCTAATCATTTGCATATCACAGCATCTTCTTCCTGTCGATTAAATTTCGCGTCTGTAGAACGTCGTCTTCGTGGTGTAGCAATTTTAATGGCCAGTAGTGTAGTTATTTACTATCCTTCCTAATGTTGCAGTTTTAGTGGCCGACAGTGTAATTGTAGCCTGTCACTACCAAATACTTCATCAATCTTTGTAAAAGCGTATTCTACGCTATCCACATAAACAACAGAGCGACAGACAGTAAACTGGAGGCCATATGCTTCCCTACCAGTACCGCAAATCATCTTTGAATGACTCTTGACACTATCTTTCAGGAAGCTACTCAAAAAACTTCTTGGAAAATAAACACACGAAATAACCTAATCCAGAAACTCTGGAGTACTAACTGGGGAGCATTAGCAGACACGCTTAGGACTTCTGCGCTAGGTTTAGCGTTTTCTGCAGCTGAATACTGTGCTCCAGTGTAGCTGAACAGCCCTCAACTAAATAAAATAGACACTCAGCTCAATACAACAGTTACAATCACCTCTGGGAGCACACGAAGTGCTCCACTACAGTGGCTTACATCTCTCAGCTGCATAGACCATTCTCTGTTAAGAAGACAAGTAGCCTACTCAATCAACCACTCCGTTGGCTTCTTTCGGATGTGACGATCCTGCGCCGCTCTCACTATCCGCCACCAGTTCTTCCTTTCCCATTCAGTGATACCCAACACTCAGTAGTCTGAGGTCACTTCATCCTGTCATCTGCTTAATGGTCGTCCAGGGGTCTTGTTCCTTCTATCTTCTTGTAAGTCTGCCAGGGTATATTCTGACGACTTGGACTGCCCATTGCAAACGTTTTGCTTTGGCGATGGACATTACCGAGGGTAGGTATGCTAGCATAATTAGTTCTTCAATGGGTCAACAAACACGTCTATGTGTTGCTTGGTCAATTTTTGGACGAAAGATTTTTCTGTACCGTTAATTTTCGAAAACTGAGCGTTGGTGCTCTTCTCTTTTGGTCATGCTCCATGTTTCCGCTCTATACAGCAGTATTCGCCTGATGATTGTGTTGCAGAGTTTTACCTTGGTTTTCCTGGTCAGGAGTTTGGAGGATACATGCTTTTGGAGGGAAAAGTCAATTTTGGCTGCATTCCGTAGTCTATTTTGGCATTCGAATTGTCTCTTATTACATTTATTTATATTTACACCAAGATATTTGACGTTGAGAGTGTTCTTGAAACTGTAGTTGTATATGTGAAGATCATCACGTTGTTCTGAAAACATGTTTTCCCTTTGTACGATATTATATTCTTTATTTTCCCCATTGATTTTTAAACCTAATTTCATGGTACTTTCACTTACTTTCTTGAAAGCGTTCAGTTTTGCCACTGATATTTCCTATTACAACTATGTTGTCTTCATAGGCCAGTATATTTGGTTGTTTATATGTGATGTTTCCAATTATTTCATCTTTATTTTCTCTTACTACTTTTTCCGTGACAAGGTTGAAGAAAAGTGAGGATAGTGCATCACCTTGCCTCACTCCAGTTCGGCTCTCAAAACAGTCCGACAATGAGCTGCATTATGCAGCCCTGCTTACAACCTCCCCATACACTTTTGACCATGGTGATGAGTTTCTTAGAGATTCAGTAGCCTGCCACGATTTGTCATACCGTTTCTCTGTAATCTTAGGCCTTCTAAAAGTCTAGACAATGGACGTTCGTGTTGCATTCCCACACTTTTTCATTGATATTCTTGTTGCAGAATATGCTATCTGCCGTTGATCTATTTTTCCGAAAACTAGCCTCCGATATTATGTCCCCGGTGTAGGGGTGAGCCGGCCGGTGTGGCCGTGCGGTTCTAAGCGCGTCAGTTTGGAACCGCGTGACCGCTACGGTCGCAGGTTCGAATCCTGCCTCGGGCACGGATATGTGTGATGTCCTTAGGTTAGTTAGGTTTAAGTAGTTCTAAGTTCTAGGGGACTGATGACCTCAGTAGTTAAGTCCCATAGTTCTCAGAGCCATTTGAACCATTTTGTAGGGGTGAGGTTTTGCTCTATCATATGTGACAGTACTTCGTACGCTGTGACTAGTAAGGAAATTCCTCTGTAATTCCTTCAGTTTCGGTTATCTCCTTTCCTATGTATAGGGACAATGACTGAGTCCTTCCATACATCCGGTATTACGAGGGTCACTCCAAAAGAAATGCACACTGTTTTTGTAAAAATACAGTTTTCATTCTGCATGTGTGAAAGTTTTACAGGGTGTAGATACATCCTTCCTGCTTGTTTTCAAACTTAGTTCAACCTGTTCCCGTGAGTGGCGCCATTACAGCATGTCTTCAAGATGGCTGCTACACTTGACTTTCGTCAGAAGCAACGTGCTGTCATAGAATTCCTGTGCTGTGAAAACGAGACAGTGGGAAACATCCACAAGAGGTTGAAAAAGGTGTATAGAGATGCTGCTGTCGATCGCAGTACAATTAGTCGGTGGACAAGCAGGTTACGTGATGAAAGCGGGCACGGCAATATTGAGGATTGTCCTCGCAGCGGCAGGCCTCGTACTGCACACACTCCAGACAATGTGCAGAGAGTTAACGAATTGGTGACTGCTGACGGACGCATCACAGTGAATAAATTGTCATGCTACGTTGGGATAGGGGGAGGAAGTGTTTGCAGAATACTGAAAGTGTTGGCGTTAAAAAAGGTTTTGCCAGGTGGGTTCCCAGGATGCTGACAGTGGCTCACAAAGAAACAAGAAAAACGGTATGCAGCGAACTTTTGGAACAGTACGAGAATGGTGGAGATGAATTTCTTGGAAGAGTTGTGACAAGTGATGAAACATGGCTCCATCATTTTTCACTAGAGACGAAGAGGCAATCAATGGAGTGGAATCATGCAAATTCACCCAAGAAAAAAAAATTCAAAACCACACCTCCTGCTGGAAAAGTTATGGCTATGGTGTTTTTCGATTCCGAAGGACTCTTGCTTGTAGACATCATGCCAAGTGGAACCACCATAAATTCTGATGCATATGTGACGACACTGAAGAAACTTCAAGCTCGACTGAGTCGTGTTCGACCACATAGGCAAAAGCAGGATATTTTGCTGTTGCACGACAATGCACGGCCACATGTCACTCAAAAAACCATGGAAGCAATCACAAAATTTGGATGGACAACACTGAAACACCCGCCTTACAGTCCTGATATGGTACCATGTGACTATCATCTCTTTGGGAAACTGAAAGACTCTCTTCGTGCAACAAGGTTTGAAGATGATGACTCCCTTGTGAACGCTGTCAAACAGTGGCTCTAACAGGTTTGCCCAGAATTTTATCGTGCGTGTATACAGGCGCTGGTTCCAAGATGGCGTAAGGCAGTTGAGAAGGATGGAAATTATGTAGAGAAATGAAAAAATTGTTCCTGAAGGATGTATCTACACACTGTAAAACTTGCAAACATGTAGAATAAAAGATGGATTAAAAAAATAGCGTGCATTTCTTTTGGAGTGACCCTCGTATTTCATCTCGCCAAATTTTAAGAATAAGATGAAATAATTTTTCATGAAATTTATGACCGCCATATTCCAGCACTCCCACACGGTATTCCGTCAGATCCAGTCGCTTTCTTATTTTTTTCAGTTTTGTAAAACAACTGATTACCTCTTCGTATGTTAGATCGTTTACAAGAGTTTCCGCCATCCGAGGACAAGTTTTCTACAGTTTATTTTCTGGTTCAGGGCAGTTCAATAACTCGTCAAAATATTGTTCCAAGCCTGTAATATATCAGTTGTTTCAGCAACAATGTTTCCATAGATTTTCGTGAAGTGCAGCTGTGTGCATTTGCATGACTACAACTCACACTTAGGAGCCTGGCATATGGTTCCTCGTATAACTTTCGCTCTATTCGTCCACCGTTCCACTCTCGAACAGCGCACGAAATAAATTAACTCTTAAATGTTTCTGTGTGAGCTTTGGCTTCTCTTATTTTATTACGGTAATCATTTCTTCGTGTGTAGGTGGATGTCAAAAATAAATTTTCGCATTCATAGGAGAAAACTGGAGACAGAAATTTAATGAAAAGATCTCACCACAACTAGAAACGTATTTGTTTTAATGATTACCATCCCAATTCCCATATCATATTCGTGACACCCTCGCCCCTATTTCAAGATAATACAAAACAAACTGCCCTTCTTTGAACTTTTTCAATATCCTCCATCAATCTCCTATGGTAAGGATCCCATATCTCACAACAATACTCTATTAGTGGACGGACAAGCGTAGTATAGATAGTCTCTGTAGTGAATTTGTTGTACCTTCTGAGTACTCTGCCAATTAAACGCAATCTTTGGTTCACCTTCTCCACAACATGATCTACAAGTGTGTGATCGTTCCAGTTTAAGTTGTTTGTAATAGTTATCCCTAGCTATTTGGTTGTATTGACAGCGCGATTTATCGTCTAACCGGAATTTAACGGATTTCTTCTGGTATACATACGGAGGACCTCGCGTTTTTCGTTATCTAGGGTAATTACCACTTTTCTAACCATATAGACATCTTGCCTAAATCATTTTGCAATTCGTTTTGATCTTCTGATGACTTTACTAGACGGTAAAAGACCCCATCATCTGCAAATAATCTAAGATGGCATCACAGGCTGTCTCCTAAATCATTTATATAGACTGTGAACAGCAGAGGGCCTACAGCACTTCTTTGGGGGACACCAGATATCACTTCTGTTTTACTCGATAACTTTCCTTCAGTTACTACGAGCTGTGACCATCCTGACAGGAAATCACGAATCCAGTAGCATAACTAAGATGATACGCCATAGGTTTGCAATTTGATTAGAAGCCACTTGTGAGGAATCACGTCAAAAGCCTTTTGGAAATCTAGAAATATGGAATCAATACTACATGAGAACAAAGATCTATTTGTGTTGTACAGGAACGATGTTTTCTGAATCTGTGCCTACTTTGTGTCAATTTCTTCTAGGCAATTCATAATGTACGAAAACAGTATGTACGTGTTCCAGAATTCTACAGTAGATCAGCGACAGTGATATGGACCTCTAAATCAACGGATTACTCCTTCTTCCTTTCTTAAATATTAGTGTAGTCTGTGCAACTTTCCAGTCTTTATGAGTAGGGGGACAAGGCTGGTGTGGCCCCACTCTGACGTCATCCAAGATGGCGACCGTGACGTCAGCTGATGATGCGAGTACCGTTATCCAAGAAGGCGGATTTTGGCAGGAAAGTGCCACCATTCCTGGCTGTGATGCTAGCTTCTACCGCCGCTTTACGTGTATCGTTAAACCATTTCCTCTTCTTTCTTTCTTCTTTTGGTAAATTGTTTTTAGCTGACATTTGAATCACTTTCTTGAAGTCCATCCAGAGCCCATTTATGTTTTTAGTTTCAATTTCATTCATTTCCTCTGTTGCTCTGGCAACTACTACAGATTTGTTACTTACTTCCATTTGACACTGATTAGTTTCAGGATTGTCCCTCAGTAGTTCAACTTCATACTGTACTGTGCATCATTGTTGTTTTGTGTGATATGTTTTCAGTTTGATTTCCATATTTGTAACCACCTAGTTACAGAGCCTATGTCGGCTCCCCTGTACATACGAATATGGTTGATGGTACTCCTAAGTATGTTTGAGTTTTATAGATAGTCCTTTAGAATTGCTGTGTTTCTATCTGCCGGATACCATATCTATTTTGCCGAATACCATATCTATTTTGCCGAATACCATATCTGTTTGTGTGTATCTTTGTGTGCAAAGGTCATAATTCTAACATTCATTTTTGATTCAGCGAATGAGCTCATTCTTAGTCCGTTTCCATTGGTTTCTTCGTGAAGGCTTTCATTGCCTATCTTTGGTTGCAAATTTCTCTTTTCCTACCCTGACTTTAAAGTTCCCCTGTACGATTTTGATGTCGTCTTCCTCTACAGTGTCTTACACATTCCTCAGGAATTCGTAGAAACTGTCTCCTGCAACATCTTCCTCGTCGTTCATAGGTGCATGGCCATTGGCAACAGAGATACTGAACCAATGACCTTGCACTCGTATGTAGTATATTCCTTTATTAGTTGCGTCAGACCTAGTGACTGTTTCATCAACTCCTTTCAATAAGAAATACTGTTTCAAATTTGAGCTTTTCAGTGCACTTTGACAACAGAGATATTGAACCATCGACCTTCCTCTCATATGTAGCATATTCTTTCATTAAGTGCCTCAGATCTGATGACTGTTTCAACCAACTCCTTTGAATGAGAAATGATGCTCCAAATTCCTACTTTTAAGTGTGTTTCACCATTGTTAAATGCAGTATATTGTCCGAGGTTCTGTATGTATTTTCCAGGAAATCTTGTTTCTTGTGCTGCAGCAAATTTTACATTCTATTTCTTTAGTTGGTCTTGCAATCTTTGTATGTGACCACATTTCCACAGATTCCTTGAATTTCATATACCGATTCTTAAGTCCATTTTTCGTTTGCCATGTCGCCGTAGAGGGCTGTTTCTTAAATCATTTCGAGGCTTAAGTGAGAGAATCGTAACAATTTGTTTTGCATGAGAGGATTGTTAGCCTTAAGCACAATCCCCAACCTGGAGGAGCAGGGATTCTTCCATTGCAGTTACCATATCATAGTCAGGGAAAAATGGAGATGGAATAACTGGCCATAACAGGATACTCAGAGTTACTTCTTTCACCCATGGGCTCTTGCGGATAAATAGAGAGCAAGGAATGACAGGTTGCTGCAAGAGGCACAGATAAAACGCCCCCTTGAACAAATATTCCCAAATAATGAATCATCCCAGCTCTACAACAAAACAACTGCGTTCCAGAAATTCACCCCTGCCACTGGTCCAACAGTTCGCTGATAGCAATTTCATCATTGATAGCAGATAACGTGAAACCTGGACTACGAATGCCCCATCTGAATTAGGACATCTTATTGACCCTTTACAGAGACAAAAAGGGCTTTGAACTCCCACAGCACGACTGCAAGAATATACACAAATCAACAAAAGTCCTATATCACACCTTTATTTCGAAATTCATGGTACAGAAAACAAAAACAGAATCTGTGGCATTCATCTGCAGTGAATCCAAATCACCAAATCAAAAAATTAAACATTTGTGAAACGACAAAATCGTCTGTTTCCCAAGGGGTATTTTTCACAGCACTTCTGTGCAACGTCAGCCTTGCTCGGATGCAGGCTTACATCCACCGTGGCATAACAAGGATGAAATCATCAAACCCGGCAGGGTCCAAATTTTCCCACTCCACAATGGCAATTCTGCCTAAGTCGCGCAGAGTGCATGGCCGTTATCGACGTCCAAAAATAGCTCGTTTTGATCGCTACCCACATCAGATGCGTTCATGTCCGGGAACAGGCAAGCCATTCTGTTCTGGTGATCCTAGCATTTTGAAGGAACATGTTCGGGAGAGCAGCTCGACGAGTACAAGAGTTATCATCCATCAAAATGAAACTGGCACCAAAATGTTGACGATACAGTTCCACTATTGGCACTATTGGTTGCAGAATCTCGCCCCTGTATCGTAGCGTAGTGAGACTGTACTCAACAAGCATGAAGGTGTACGGTAGCCCAACGTAATGCCACCTCAGACATCACTCCACCATCACCTTGTGCCACATGTGGGAGGCAGTGTTCGAGGCATTCGATGTTTTGGACCAAGAACGCACACATTGCTTCGCTTATCGGGCCACAGCCAGATCCAAGTTTCGTCCGTAAACAACAAGAATCTTGGGGCGTTCATATTGCATGATTTCTTACCCATCTGTAACGGGATCCATGGTGCAGTGACGTACGACGTGGTGCTTTCCATGGTCGTCGGGAATGGAGATTCCCATCACGCAATCGTCTACTTACAATTCATTGAGATACATGATGACCTATAGCCTCTTCGTAAGCCGAATTCGGTTCTGGAGCACTCAGCCTACGGTTCCTTTGACTTAGAGGTCGTAGATATCGATCAGCCTGGACACCTGTCGAACGTGGACAGCTTGTGTGGTCAGTTGGAACCGATTCCACGTCCGCACCACATTACTTTGACTCCGGTGCACATGTCGAGCACTTTCCCAGTTGGCAAGCTTTCTGCGCATAAGTGCGAATCCGATCATTTGTCGCGATTGTCCTTCGTGGCATGATGGATGTTCACTCTACTGTGCCAGAGACATCTGTAACGCTTACCTACTAGTGTTTCACTTTGAGCTGAAATACTGAAATCCATTCGAGTGCGGCGCTGTGGCAGCAGATAGGGTTCATGGTTACTGCATGTATGTTTACAAACAGCGTCACGGATGGCCTTCCGACCGGTACAGGAAACGAAACAAAAACAACATACCTGTACGGCTCATCGGAAAGATGCAAAACATTTGTTGTGTGTAAATCGCATCCGAAGAAAAACACGGAGTGTGTACATACTACCTGCGCAAACGAAGTAAGTAGTCCAGCGCAATCTGTGATTGTGGAGCACTGAAACCATCTGACACGTCTACAAGGATTGTAAACTGCGATTCTACCTGGGTGATCCAAACGACTTATCATTGGCTACACCGTTAAGCCTTGACTGAATACGGAGACTGGGCATCAACATACAACTGTTTCTTAGTTTAATGTATCATTTTTATTTATGTCTTTTCTTCCAATATTATCATTATATTTCATGAGTAATACTGTATGCCAAATCTCTACGACTATATAAAGACAAGTTGTAGTTTAAAATTGTTACCAAAACTCTCGAAAAGTTTTTGATCGATTTACTTCAAACGTTTGTACGATATTCTAATAAATGTTCGGACGGACATAGGCTACACAGTTTTTTAATGTATGTCGTATAGAAATACATATACAGGGTGACAATTATTGAACTATATGAAATAAAATTGTCATAACTTCTGAACGCTTTGCGTTAGGACGTTCAAACTGCACGATTGGCCGCGGGGCATGAGGAGAATTAGTACCACGCATCTGTTTGTTGTCGGCCATTTGCACATGAAAATGTGCCTGAGCGTATAGCGCTTGTGAAGTCCTACTATGAGAGCAGTAACAGCACAATTCCGTCTCAACGGAAGTTTGTGGCCGAGTTCAAGCTGAAGACAACCGGTTCAAGTGTGCTAACAATCACGAATTTGATTCACAAGTCTGAGAGAACGGATAGTGTTCGTGATAACAGTGTTAGCAATGTCGGTCGTCCAAAAAGGGTGGAAACGCCTGAAAACATCGAGAAGACACGCACTGTGTGTCAAACCAGCCCCAGGGAATCGATCAGACGAGCTGCACGACAAGTGGGAATCAACTGCGAGACTGCAACAAATTGTTGTTGATGACCAGCATCTCTTCCCATACAAAATTCAGACTTATCAGCCATTAAACCCCAGAGCCATGGAACAGCGGTTGTGTTTCGCCAACCCTATTGTCCATAGAATTGACTAGAAGAACTCTGATGTGAATATGGTTTAGTTTAGCGCCGAAGCCCACTTTCATTTGGATGGATTCGTCGATAAGCAAAATTGGCGCATTTGGTGGACTGAGAATCCGCATTTCGCGATCGAGAAGTCTCTTCACTCTCAATGGGTGTCTGTGTGGTGTGCTATGTCCAGTCACTGAATAATAGGTGCGAATTCCTTGAACACACGGTTACTACCGAATGGTACGTGAAGGTTTTGGAAGATGATTTCTTTCCCATTATCCAAAGTGACCCAGATTTCGGCAAGATGTGATTAATGCAAGACGGAGCAAGAGAGTTTTTGATGTCCTGTAGAAGCACTTTTGGTACCGCATTCTGGCTCTGGGGCACCCAGAGGCCACTACCATGGCCGCCATATTCTCCGGATCTGAAAACGTGTGACTCCTTTTTATGGGGCTATATTAAAGACAAGGTGCACAACAATAACCTCAAAATCATTGATGAGCTGAAAACCGTCATTCAGAAGGTCATCGACAACATCGATGTTCCGACACGTCAGTGGGTCATGCTATTCGCTATTCGTCTGCGCCACATCATCGCCAATGCTGGCAGGCGTATTGAACATGTCATAACCTAAATCCTAATATCTGTAGTGACATTTACGTGTTGATTAAATTGTGTGTACGCCGTAGTTTGTACCTAATTTACTTTATTTTCATATAGTTCAATAATTGCCATCCTGTGTATACTATATAGAAGGAAAAGACTTATATCAAAAATCTCGATAAGTTCCTGACTGATATACTTCACACTCGTACTCTTATAAACGTTTGGGCATAGCTCATATATATATATATATATATATATATAAATATACGAGGGTCACTCAATAATTAAAGAGACAAATTGGTATGGAGAAAAAGCGTTTATTTTTACAAAACAACATAATCCCCTTGAACATTGCCCTTGCTCCAACGGGGTAAATGCTTTTTTATTATGTTTGCAAAGAACTCTTTACCATGATGTTTGAACCAATTTCCCACAAACTTTTTCACATCCTTATTGTCCTGGAACCTCTTTCCACATAATGCCTCCTTTAGTGCACCAAACAAATGGAAATCACTAGGTGCTGAAACAAGACTGTAAGGCGGATAAGGCAGTACTTCCCAGCCTATTTTGTCGATGCTTTCACGGGTTAGTTGAGTAATGTGCTGGCGTGAGCTGTCTTGCTGGAGAATCACACCTCTCCTCTGAGATGCATGACGTCTCTCTCTCATGGCTGGATTTACCTTGTTTAAAAGCAAATCCGAGTAGTATTGTGTTCATTGTACGCTGCTCTTCGAAATAATTACAAAATACTGGATCTTCAGCATCCCGAAACACCGTCAACATGACTTTTCCTGCTAATGATTCGGTTTTGAATTTTTTCTTGGCAGGTGAGTTGGTGTGCTTCCACTCCAAGCTTTGTCTTTTTGATTCTGGGCCATAATATGAACCCAAGTTTCTTCACAAGTTATAATTTTGTTGAAGAAGTGCTCACCTTCTCTTTCACAATGTTCCTTTTGCTCTGTGCACACTCTCAACCTTGTTTCCTTGTGTAGCCGCGTCAACTCCTTTGGGACCCATATTGTACGGTTTGCGGTGCTTCAGCTTGTTACAGATAATGTTATGAACTGTACCAGTACTAACTGGAACCTTATCAACTTTCATTTCCACAGTCACACGGCCGTTGGCACTAATAATGTCATCAATTCGAATTTCAAGTGAAGGAGTTGAAACTGGAACTGGTCGGCCAGAATAGTGTTCGTCAGTCACTGAGTCGCGATCATTTTTGAACTGCTCTACTCACTTGTAAAAATTTGCACGATTCGTACAACCTTCAGCACAAACTTCAGGCATTTTACAGTATATATTCATTGGTTTCTCGCCTTCAGCAAATAAAAAACGAATAACAGAACGTTGTTCAACTAATGTGGACATTTCAAGCGGACCCGCCATCTTGAAATGTATTTGTGAGGTTATAAACAAAACAATGTTCATACATCAGCTGATCAGGGCTCATCCTAGTGATGCCAACTTAAAGCCATAGAAGTACCAAAGTTGCCCTACAAACAGTTTTTCCCAGACCAATTTGTCTCTTTAATTGTCGAATGACCCTCGTATAATTCGTAGTTTAAGGTTGTTACCAAAAGGCTCGCGAAGTTCGTGACCGACTAACTACAGATTTTTACGCGACCCTCAAATAAACGTTTGGATGGACCGAGGGTACCTATATTTTTAATATATACAGTATATAAATATTATGTAATACATAAAACGGAAATGTTGTTAGCAAAAATCTCGAAAAGTTGTTTGACAATTAATTTGAAATTTTTACGTGATACACCAATAAAAATGTAGGATGTCATAGGAGGGTGTCCCATTTATCTTGACCACCCTAAATAATTGTTTGTCCAGATGCAAGTTACAAATGTTTGAAGCAAATATTCTTTAACCATCAGGGGGTCATCAGCCAGCATGATTGCCTTCGTTGTAGCTTTGTTTTTTACAAAGATATGAAAAGCGGCATCACTTTTTTAAATGACACCCTGTATTTTTTATTCGGTAATTCATTTCCTCTCCTAAAGACCTATTCAAAAATGTATCACAGTGTACCATTCACTAAAACACAACGTTATTAATTACAAAATACAACACTGACGTTGACGTTGTTACCTCTTAGTGCAGGTACTAGGAATAATGGAACACAGCCACGTGCTGACGTTGACAGAGGACAAATTAAACGTAAGTAGAATGCACACCCGTCATTCTGTCAACCATCGTCAGTTGAAGAGTTATGTGAGCAGAATGTACACCAACGAAGAGATGGTAGAAATGTTACTTGTCTATGGGGAATGTAAATTAGCAAAACAGTAATTGCAATATTGTTTTCTTATATATGGGTACGTTTGGTGCAGTTGTTTAGTCCTTTTAAATACTGTTGTGTAGAGGAGGCATACAGTAAAGGCTGTCTTTCCCTACAGACTGCATCGACGTAACGTTTCTTTTATTGTTGTTGTTGTTATTGTAGGTAGGCGAAATGCCACGCAGGCAGCGGAACTGCACAGAGAGTGATATCCTGACAAGAACCCACCTTCCCGACGGATGTTTTCTCGTCTTGTTGTGACGCTTCAGGAAAACTATATACGCAGCAGTGTGCTGTTTTGTTTTCTTCGCCGCAGTCAGTTTTAAGAGGAAAGTGGAATGTTCTATTTGTGGTTTGTAGACTTATGATTAGAATATTACTATGGACTATGACTCCTCCGAAACTTTGCAGTCCTACCCGTTCACAAATTAAAACTACGAGAAATACTTTCACTGAAGCTACTATCCTCACAGCTTCAGGAGATGAAAAGGTCTCCCCTATCCCTTGTATTAATGATCCCAGCCAATTTAATCATTTTAAGCGACTTATACTCCAATCAAGGTTTCGTTTGCAATGACAATAAAGAAGTCTCAGGGTCAGAAGGAGGGTGGTGAAGGATATGAACAAAGAGGGAAAGAGAGGAGGAAATGAACATAGAGAGGGAGAAGGAAAAGATGGACGGAGCGAAGGGGGAGGAGGAGACGGAGAGCGATTGGGGGGGGGGGGGAAGAAGATTGAAAGTGAGAGGGAGGATGAGGTGAACAAAGAGAGGGGGAAGAGGAGGAGATGTACAAAGAGAGTGGGAGGAGAAGATGTACAGAGAGGGGAGAGACGGAGATTAGAACGTACCAAACCTATTTAGCAATTGCGATGCATTTCGGGTTCGGTAGTCATTGAATAACTGTGAAATTTTTAAGAAGTGTAATTGAAGATGTGTAAGCGAGGTGCATAGGTGCTGGATGACACAAGTTCGGGCGGCGAGGCCGCGTAAGCCGGCCCCCCTCCTTCGGCCGGGCGAGCCTATATATACGGGTGGCAGAGTGGCCGCGCGCGCCCAGCTCCGCCGCAGGAGAAAGCAAGAGCTGCTCCGCTCCGCAGTACATTTTCTCACCGTGTCCGATCGCAGTGTTGTGCCGACTGCCGCGCCGAGACGCTCAGTTCGTACCTCGCTTTCGCCGCCGTCAAGTAAGTCAGCTCAGCTCCACAGGACGCGGCCGACGAGCTGCGCTTTGTGAGTGAGTGTGCGTGTGTTCGGACGATCTGGCCGGCGCATCGGCATTCCTGCTACGGACGCGGATGCTGTGAAAGATCTTTCTCCACAGGGACATCGGCGTTTTTTGCTTTTGAGCAACTCAACGGTATGACAGAGTACTAGTTGCAGTGCACGCCACCGCTTCTTTGAAGTAATTCTTGTACTCGAGAGATAACTGCTGAATTATGCAAGCACACGGTGATCCGCATCCCTTAACAGTATTCATTTTATTTTAACGTAAAACATTTCTAACAACTAGTCTATCAAATTGTGTATACTAGTCACGCAGATCAATGACAATTGAAACTAGAATGGGGGGAAAATGTTATTTTTTACTAAACCATCGTAAATTTTACTACTCCTTACTTTATTCAAAGAACATGATCATTCATTGTTTATGCACCAGTTAATTACAATTATAAGGTCTCCAGCGGTACGTCGCATACAAAATAAGTGCAAAATGTCCTGTTTTACACCCTATACTGACGACACCAGGTTGATGGGAACCGCGAATGGGTACCAAGTGCAACCGTAAATTTTATAAGGATTTAGTAAACTAGGATTAAAAGAGGAATCCCACTGAAGGCACTAGTAATATTTGCAATCTGTCACCGAGTGAGGGTGGCAGTTGCTGAGGCACTGTACTTGGATGCGGGAGAATCAGGGTGCAAATAGTTGTCAGGCCAAGCTATTTTAGGTTTTCATCTGGCACTCTAAGCCTCTTCATGTGAATGCTGAGACGTTTCCTTCAATATGGCTTCTTTCGTTTCCCTTCACAACTGAGCTGGCAATCTACCTCTAGCGTGTTTGTTCTCGATGGGGTGTTAAACCACAGCCTTCCTTCGCTCCAACTGGTCTCAAAACTTAATCATGCAGGCTTCAGTCGCTAGGATATTTTTGGGTAGCAGATAGGCTATGCATGATTTAGCTAATTTAGGTGTATTGTGCCAGAGAGTTTTTCATCAGGTATTAAGAATGAAGAGGTATTCCGTCAGTGGATGTCGGCTCTTTTCGTTCATAACAGTCCCAAATACAGCAAAGTTTACTCCTGGACTTCGTCACCTTTGACCCTTACCCCGACTTAATCTCAAACCCCGAAATGGAGCTTCAGCACTAATGTCGATCATAATTCTCCTAATATAAGCCAACATTCACGCTTCGAATCGAGGTAAAATTAATTTTCCTTGCACAATAAGAAGGTGTAGCTTTTCATCAGAAGATCTGTTCAGAAATATGCAAGATATGTGCCAGAGTCAGTATGCAATGCGCAGATAACGGAGAAAATATGCGTTTCTGGTCCGTTGTCTAGAGCACCGTACTACAAGGCGGGCAGCAATGCTGCCTTCATATATCATGGTACGGCTAGCCTTCATTTAGAACCTTTCACTTGCAGCAAAGCCGTAGTAAACAGATTTCTTCACCGTCTTCCCCATGGATACGGACTGTGTGTCTAGCTCGTATGTCTTTAATTTATATCTGACCCGTGTACGTACAATAGCAGTTCCCGAATTTCAAAAACGACTGCATAGTTTTCAATAGAGAAACGTCTGTTTCAGTTAAATGACAGGTATGTTGAGTAACTGACGGATTTTGTAAAGAAAAATTTCAGTGTATACAAAATTTTAAAGCAAGTTATATTACAGTTCACTTCTGTTTCTTAAGAATACCTTTTCAGTTTTCTTGTGATTCTTAGTAATCAAAATGGATGTTCTCCTTCGTATTTAGAATGTTTACAGCTAAATATTAACCCTTTCACTTCCTATATCTCCTCAACACTCTTCTGAAATTCCTCTAAGGTCTCTCGGGCTTTCAAATGATATTTGTGGCGAATTCTAAGTAACGATAGCATATTTAGCTAATCTGGCAAGAAATACCGTTAGATTTGCCGAAAATTGTTAAATAAATGCGAGAAAGAGAAATATCTGACGAGTGATTTTCACTTCCTGGTTTACCTTTTGTGCCATTTCTGAAGCTGCTGAAGGCTTCCTTAATGGCGAGCACAGACGATTATCTTCCGACACTTTCGCCCGCTGAGGCACCAGTTCATTTACCTAGCATGTTTCTACCAACGTCCCTCAAAAAGTGAAGAGACTAAAACGGAGAAGTCTTCGGGATACATATTTTCTGTACCATTATTTACTGATATGTTTTAACATCTTCCATCCTAAAGCACTTAACGGAAGACGTAAGATTAAATTCATTTTGGTCATAGACTATCTGAAGTGAGTGATATGAGTGTACATATATACTGCGCCAGTTATCAGTTCTAACTCGGACATTAAGATACGATGTCGTGGTTGTTCGTGGCGAAACAAGATGTACGGACGAATTCTTATTTCTACAGATAAGTGTGTTAATCTGTATGATGTGGGAGTTCGTCATGAGTGTTGGTGCCTTGTATAGCTCAGCCAACCGAAGTCTGTGCCTGAAAGAACATGACACATGTCGGAATTACTTGAGGAGCGGTATCACCAGAATGGTTTCGTTTCTTAACCTTTGTATTCATACTCCAATGTGAACACTAGTGCGGACTGTAACGAAATATATCTACTGTCCCACGTTTTATTTGCTCTGCGTACAAGAATCACAACACGACACAGTGCTGCCCCATCGCCAGTTACACTCTTTCCTTGGTACGGATATGGTGCTGTATTTGTGTTATTACAGATGATCATACAAAATAACGCATTTCGTTTTTGAATAGTAACATGACGCCGTAGAGCTTATCAACCCCATACGGCAGTCGCACTGCCACGAACACAACTACATGCCATTTCTCCGTAATACATTTGGAGAGTTTTTATAGGAGATTTTTTTTTGTGAAGCGTAAGTGTCCCACGTATTCCTGCAATTACTCAATGTTGCCACCGTCTCACCCCTTGACGGTCAGGTACTGGTTGTGAAAATTACTTCCTCCATCAAGATTCGAACCGGATGCCTTCAGATCCTACGCCAACGTACTATAGAGCGTTAGGGATATCGGCTGCAGAGGCGGGCGTGAGAATAAGGGCCCAAAGCATATTTCGCGCGTAAAAAACAACTCTGTCCTTCGAATCAAAATGACGTCTTATACTTGCACACGTCTGCATTCACATTATACTCCGGACATTTCCACATGGAAGCATTCCTGTTTTCCAGCAAGTCTAAAACGGATGCTTCCGCATAGTATTTCGCTGATGGACCTAATCGTCTTCGTCAGGTGCTGGGAAAATGCCGTTAAGTGTGACCATTGTATGATCTCTAAACATCAAAATATAGATACATCGAATCGTAAACCTGGCTGGACAACCCTAAATACACCTTTGCCCAAAATACATACATGTAAAAAACTATATTGCGTTACCGATTTCTCTCCAATTCGTTTTGCACTCTTTGGGAAAATTAGCATGGTTCCTGCAAGGAGTTCATTGACGATTTCTTACCCTTAGTTTCTGAGAAGTGAACCAGAAGTGCGCGGTGCGTCTTTAAAGAAGCAGCCACCGAAACACTGAATTCCTCTGAGAAAAGAATACAAATCCTTTAAATACTGTAAAGACAAAAGTAACTGAGAATATATGAGCTGACAGCGAAATCTTTCGTTTTCTGTTCACTTCTGCAACTTACCAAGCAGGCGAGCGGCAGAAGAATGAAGTGATTTGTGGTTATCTGACGATTACTTCCGTCTTTACCCTCTTGAGACCAAATTAACTTCTGTATTTCGTCATGCAGTCATAATTGTTGGACTGTTTCTGAGTGGGCAGTGAGTAAGAAAATATTTGATATTTTTGGTTTTTATTATTATTTTATGTGAGGCGTATGTGTACCGAAGCAATCGACTCGAGATGCAATAAACGTAGCGAATCGCCTCATTGTCATCTTTGCTGGAAGATGCATTCCAAGAAGCTTGTCATCGCAGGCCCTCAGAAACTCCACTAATTTCTAGTTGCTTTGTTGTAAGTAATGCTTGCTTTCTTCCTTTTTATATTTTCTCCACCTGAAAGCTGCCTTACAAATGCAGCTTGAAACATACTTAGTCACAGTGATCACCGTTATTACAGGTCCACGCTATAAAACAAGTGACTATCGAAAAGTCTAAAGCCCCTTTTACACGATCCATTTTATTATATTAATTGACTACTCGAGCCAAGTGAATCTACTGCAGTGCTCCTGGCGTTTTATTTCTGTACTGAGTCTCGTCTGTTGCGAGTGGTCATTTTCGATGACACGTCACAACAAAATTGCATGTGTTGTGAGAGATGTTTGCTGTGCACTTTGGTATCTGAACGGTGAAATTGAGGTTATGAGGGACTATCTATTTTATGAAAAAATGGAAATATAGTAACAAAATGTAGGAAGAAGCAATGATAATAGAGTTTATTGATGGCCAAAGCAGAATTCTTATTGGAAATTCTTGTCAAAGGTCAAATATTGTGTGGTAAATTCTTTGCACTCCTAAGAACTCGAGGAATAGGAAAAGTGTCATCCAGACATTTCAGAAAATGTAAATTTATTCGCTCGAAAAAATGTATACGTGCAAACATATCAAATAATATCTATGAGTGGGTGCCGATAAGTAATGCCACGGAGTTTTTATGTGACAACTCATAAAGCTTTTTAAATAAAAAAAAAACGTTATTAACATTCTACATCTTTATTCTTCTTGTCTACATGCTTATTTCTCAGCATAGTTACCATGTTGACGAACACATTGCCCCTAACGAGAGACCAGATTGTTGATACCTTCAGTGATTTTGTTGACGGAGCCACAACCTCACCTCCTAGTGTACCGATTCATCATTATCAAAGCGAAATCCTCGAAGGTGTTCCATAAATTTTCCAAACAGGTGAAGATAGGATTGAGTCAAGTCGAGACTGTATGGAAGATGACCGATGACAGTGAAGCCAACACGTCGAATTGTTGCACTTGTCGCAACGCTCGTGTATGGTCTCGTATTGTCATGCTGAAGGACAGAGTGCTGCATGTGTGGACGAACTCTTTGAAAACCAAACTCGATTACAGCACGCAGTTTCTCATGCACCGACATAGTTACGTTACGCACTGCCATGTTACACGCTACAATTCGGACCCCTCTAGCGGCAGAGGATAGTAACTTGCTTTAGCGAAGCAGAAAGTACAACGAGTAGTTTACCTAAAACTTAAAACCTCAGCCGATATTGAGAACAAAACAAAAACTTTGGAGTCATAAATAGGACCTTTTTGATTTATCATTTGTGTCTTTTTTCCTTGGTAAGTGCCAAATGAATGACATCGAAAATTATTTTTCTCGTTAAATAATTCCGACATTTTCACTGTTGAAACAATTTTGCGTAAAACATGTTTATCTATTTATGTTGTTTTTTATACTTAGTGTATACTTTTTAAATGTAGAATGTAAATACAAGGTTATTACAAATGATTGAAGCGATTTCACAGCCCTGCAATAACTTTATTATTTGACATATTTTCACAATGCTTTGCACACACATACAAAAACTCAAAAAGTTTTTTTAGGCATTCACAAATGTTCGATATGTGCCCCTTTAGTGATTTGGCAGACATCAAGCCAATAATCAAGTTCCTCTCACACTCGGCGCAGCATGTCCCCATCAATGAGTTCGAAAGCATCGTTGATGCGAGCTCACAGTTCTGGCACGTTTCTTGGTAGAGGAGGTTTAAACACTGAATCTTTCACTAAACCCCACAGAAAGAAATCGCATGGGGTTAAGTCGGGAGAGCGTGGAGGTCATGACATGAATTGCTGATCATGATCTCCACCACGACCGATCCATCGGTTTTCCAATCTCCTGTTTAAGAAATGCCAAACATCATGATGGAAGTGCGGTGGAGCACCATCCGGTTGAAAGATGAAGTCGGCGCTGTCGGTCTCGAATTGTGGCATGAGCCAATTTTCCAGCATGTCCAGATACACGTGTGCTGTAACGTTTTTTTCGCAGGAGAAAAAGGGGCCGTAAACTTTAAACCGTGAGATTGCACAAAACACGTTAACTTTTGGTGAATTGCGAATTTGCTGCACGAATGCGTGAGGATTCTCTACCACCCAGATTCGCACATTGTGTCTGTTCACTTCACCATTACGAAAAAAATGTTGCTTCATCACTGAAAACAAGTTTCGCACTGAACGCATCCTCTTCCATGAGCTGCTGCAACCGCGCCGAAAATTCAAAGCGTTTGACTTTGTCATCGGGTGTCAGGGCTTGTAGCAATTGTAAACGGTAAGGCTTCTGCTTTAGCCTTTTCCGTAAGATTTTCCAAACCGTCGGCTGTGGTACGTTTAGCTCCCTGCTTGCTTTATTCGTCGACTTCCGCGGACTACGCGTGAAACATGCCCGCACGCGTTCAACCGTTTCTTCGCTCACTGCAGGCCGACCCGTTGATTTCCCCTTACAGAGGCATCCAGAAGCCTTAAACTGCGCATACCATCGCCGAATGGAGTTAGCAGTTGGTGGATCTTTGTTGAACTTCGTCCTGAAGTGTCGTTGCACTGTTATGACTGACTGATGTGAGTGCATTTCAAGCACGACATACGCTTTCTCGTCTCCTGTCGCCATTTTGTCTCACTGCGCTCTCGAGCGCTCTGGCGGCAGAAACCTGAAGTGCGGCTTCAGCCGAACAAAACTTTATGAGTTTTTGTACGTATCTGTAGTGTGTCGTGACCATATGTCAATGAATGGAGCTACAGTGAATTTATGAAATCGCTTCAATCATTTGTAATAGCCCTGTACTTTTATGCTTTCAGATATTTCGTCTGTCTGGTAGAAGAACAATAGTAGCAAAAAATATCAGGACCTTGCATAGCTTCTCAATGTGTCACAAGACAAAGCAAACAACACAATAAAGATTAAGAAGACACAAAAACACAAAATTCATTTTTATAATAAGAATGAGCTCGGTTAACTTCCGATATTTGCAGACGCCGCAGTAGACCCCTGTTTCTGTGAAGTGTGCAGTCTCCAGCATACTCGGAAATTTGGAACTTTACTCTCAGCACAATCAATATATCATTGACGAGTCGTGTTTGTTTGCTAATTTACACACACACACACACACATGAAAGGTACGCGAGCTTGAAGTAATCTATTTCGAACAGAAAGTTGCTCCTGTAAAAGAGAGAATAAAGTAAATGAGAGAATAAAGCAGACGATGCTAAATTTTAGCGACCTCAGCAGACATCCACATCCTCACCGGAAAAAAATAAAATAATTCGCAAACGTGGAAAGGCTTGGTTTGAAATGAAGATAAATGGGTGATTTTTTCACACTTGTCGGTTACAATGAAACATCCATTTCACGGCTCCTAAGTAAGTTACCAGAAGAAATTTAAAAAAAAATGTAATAGAGCGAAAATTTTCTCTACACAACGTACTCAATACGTCACTATGACAATACGGGAAAAAACCGTGCGTCAGGGTACACACAGTGGGCTTGTTGGCTTCAAATAGTTTTAAATCCATCAACTTATCGCAGCACCACACAGAAGTCCATGTGTGCACTGACGAGCAATTGTGTTGGTAGGATGCAAATATCCCAGCGCTAAGTCACTGACTGTTTGCTTAAAATGGACATCTGCCCCATCCTTTTCGATGGACAATAACATTTTCTGCTTCAAATAGAGTCTTTCTCACAAATTACGTACAGTCGTATGAGTACAGCAATGGCAGAAACTGGTAAAGATGTTTACTCAGACTATTCATTAGATAAATTTCATCCGGCAATGTACGTATGTTGAGAGGCCACTGCTTCGAAGACACTACAGTTATGAGGACAGCAGCTCCCCTCCAAAGCAACAGTTTCATAGTTACCATAATAACAAAGATAGCTGCGTATATAATTGTGACAGAAAATGTTATCTGTTAAAGTGTGCTAGTATACATGTGTTCATCAGACTATCAAACTCATAACAGTATTCACCATTCACACAGTACGGCCACATAAGCGAACTGAAGAAGAAAATTGAAACTAATAGCTGCCAGTTGGCACGTGGTACTTTAAGCATCAGTGGCATATATAATTTTTTCGTGTTTTGCCTTAAGTTAACGACAAAGAGTAAGTAATAAATGGACAGACTATTTACTGTGTAAACGAATCTATGAACAGATGAGTCGAAATTCCACAATTTGCGATATTGGTCAGTGAACCAATATTTATTGCATGGTTTCTGTCTAATAAGCAGTTCCATTACAAATCTTCTGAAATTAGAGTAGCGAATATGGAGAGCACTATCAAATGTTTCTTGAAAGGATAAATATTAGACAATTTTGTTAAGATCCTGTCAGTCATTCGCATTAAAGATATTTGGTAATTAGTATCCTCTCAATGTGATGAACCGCATGACATACATGTACTGGAAAAACAGCTCCGGAAATCAAACATTGTCACCCACGAAATTGTCTGCTGTTACTATCATCCTAGCGATATGTAATGTGTCCGGTTGTCGAGAGCATTAATCAATACCGAGTATATGTTAACGGTCGGATTTGGTCTCCTACGAATATATAAGTATTTAAGAGCGTTGTAACCATTTTTGGCACCTATCTTAGTGCTCCTGAGAACTTCATCAAATGATAATTGTTATCAGTGTTATCAGTATCTTACGCAATCATTTCAAAGGACACAGTATATATTATTGATGTTTACCTCAACACATTGTAAAAATAATCTAGTCGTCGTATACTGTCCGACTCCTTACCAGCCACATTCTGAAGATAAATATTTTACGCGTCTCAGGATTCAAGCTCACCTACAGTTTGGTTTCCTTGGCATTAGTGTGAAGTAGCGGCCTAGGCCACAAAGGTGGCTTAGTTTTTGTGTAGCGATATCCTAACGAGCGGAACTGCTACAACCGGTTATTCCAGGTGCCCATGGAAAATTTCCAGCTCATTTTTTTCCAAGTTGTAATGCTGAAGATTCTTTCTCTCTGTGTTACGTAAATTCAGCAAATTACCAATCAAATACTATTCAGTTGTCTGTTACTGTCCATGTTAATTCAGATGGAGATCTGAAAACATATTATAATTCTGTCATGTAGGATTGTTCAGTTTATGTTGACCATTATAATTTTGTCATGTAGGTTTGTTTAATTTATATTGACCATTAACTCTTAAGAGACCCAGAAAAATGATGACCAAATGTAAACTGGCGAATTGCATTTTATGGTTGTAGATCCGCGGAAACACACTGCGAACTTTGTGATGTATTTTAGTAAGCGTTAGTACAATAGATTACACACATGAAATTTAATGGGTGAAAATGATGTTTCTCTTTGCATGTAATTTTTAAGCTCTGTTGGCGGATTATGCAAAAAAATGGCTCTGAGCACTATGGGACTCAACTGCTGAGGTCATAAGTCCCCTAGAACTTAGAACTACTTAAACCTAACTAACCTAAGGACAACACACACATCCATGCCCGAGGCAGGATTCGAACCTGAGAGAGGAAGGAGAGAATAAGTGTCAGCTTTTCATAGCCACAGTGCGCTTTAGAGATGGAGAATTCACTCAACTGGAAAAAAATGAAAATGAGATTGGCAATATCCTTATGAAGTAACCATCCCGAAATTCGTCTACAGCCATTTAGAGAAACTATGCAAAATATAAATCAGATATCTTGGAGTGGATCTGAACCCTGATTCTCCCGAGTACGACTTAAACTTCTTAACCACTGCAGTGGTTCTTAATCTCTGCAGTATGTACGTCACTAGGATGAATATGCATGCATGCATTCTGTGTCCACGAACTCAAAACATTAAAACTAAGGAGTAATAAGCACAGACAGAAAGGGGATATTAGATACGATGACCTTTTGTTCTGGTATTTCACAAAGAAGAAAATAAAAGAAAAAGAAAAGCGACATCTTTGCTTACGTACGGCACATTTCCAGTGAGTCACACTTTCAGTCATATCATCTCGTGTCAATGCAGTAGCGTAAAAACGAGCACAGGGCTATTCAAATCTTTCTGAGATAACTGAATACGCAAAGTAAGAAACTTCCATTTCAATGTGAGCGTCACTATTATCTTGAAGTAACAATTGGAGTCTTTTCTATTTCTTAATTATTTGCACCTTCTTCATTTTTCCTTTCAATTAGTTTTTTTGCCACTTACATTCCCTATCTTATCCTTGGGCTACCAGTCATTCTTTTTCATGTCAGTTTACATTTTTCAGTTTGATTAGTATTCATTCAAAGAAAAATTCTTATTGGACATGACTAATTTTATTGATTGGCGACTCCATGGAGTGCTGTGTGCACAACGACCATATATGTTAAATTAAAAGGAAGGTCAGCGTTGGTCGTAATATTGATGTTTTATTGATAGCAGAATCGATTTTCGATCATATAGTGATCATCTTCGGTGCTGTACACATTAAACTCAGACACTTGTATCAAGTTATCAATAACCAAAACTGAGAACCCGGAATCAGTGTCTTTAACTACTGCGCCACCTTTCAGTGCACGAGTATCGGTATTTTCTTTGCACGCATGTGATGACTTACGTAGACGTTTTTCCATCTATGACATTAATGTCAGTCCTTTCTCAGTGTTCTTGCACCAATTTCCCATACGTTTTGTATAAAAAGTGCAGTTCTCTGGAAACTAACCAGCAAAATATGACTCGAAAGCGAACACGAGGACATGTTAAACTAAACCTTTCGTTATTTATTCTATACATCATTCAGTAAATGTCACTGCACTCAGGAATCGAGTCAACATCCCTTATCAACCAGCTATAAATCTTCGACAGCTGTAATACATCTCTACCCAACTGTTTTTGATTAATACTCGCCTGTATCTGACTACAGTTGCCTCTTTTGTACTGCGCATTATTTCAAATTATGATTTTTCATTTCGGATGTAGCAGAACCCGCTAATTGTATATTAACTGCAGTATAAGATAGCCGCGATCAATTCTTTTGAAATATTCCTTTATTTTTATGAACTAGTTTCCAAAACAGAGAAGTTTACATTCACATTTGAGGGTGTGAGTTGCTGTATCTGCCACGTGAATTTGCTAACATCTTAAGAAAAACGAGAACATCATCGTATTCGAAGATCTGTAGTCAAGAATTATGTGTGTTTTATTTGCTCGTTGTCAGTTTTAAAACTTAAATTGAAGGGAACAGTGAAAATATGTGTTGTAGAATTTTGAGAGCAAGTATATCTTTTATAATTAATAACATAATCCTTTATTCTATCCTCTGGATCAACAGTGTGAAAGCGTAATGGTTATACAAGTTTAGCCATTAAGGTAATGGTCCTTTTTCCTTTACACAAAAACAATATTATGGTTCTCTTCCGCAGGTTTTCGTTCACACCTTTCGTCGTCCACATCTGTATTCACATTTTGCATGTTTACAATAGTGCAGACGAGGACTATTTGTCCATGCTCATTGCACACCAAAATGGTTCACCAACAGTTTTCGAACCTCATTCACCTTTTCCTCTGCAACAGGAATGCCATTGCCACTAGGCTTGGGGGTTTAGAAGCCCATGCTTTGCATTTCTTTAGGTATGGTTGTCCAGATTCTTTCCTTGCTTCGTGTAGCGGTTCCTGCGCTCTTCACCTTGGCTGTGAATACACACAGTATTCACAACTACAGCTCACAAAAGACTGACTGTTTCCTCTAACACCATAGAAGCAAGACAGCGAGAGTGGCGTGACCTGGCGCGAAGTATTAAGACTGATGCATACACGTTGTTGGTTTTGAAAGGGAAAAAATTAAATAGTTCTATTCATGTTACGGAATTTGAGACTCACCCCAGTATTCAAAGCCTTTTATTACAGGTAAATGGCTGACTTATTCAGTATTACTTTTCACTATATGGTAAAGTTTGATGCAGATAATCGAATGGCTTGCATAAGTCAGACTGATCGGAATTATCACGTGGCAGTTTTTGAAATTAACCTCTCATTTGTGGCGTTACACTGGGCACTGCTTCGTGTGGCAGTGCGGATTGGATTGGTGTTCACATCCAACTGACAGCTTCCATGGTCGTTGTCTTTCTCCCCCAGGGTTAAGAGCTATTCACTGCAATTCAGTATTTGTCAAGGTTGTTATAAGCACTGAGTATCACCAGAAATCGGCCAGCTTTCAGCACATCTCATTCAATTACCCGTAGCCATATTGTGTGTTTGTTTATTGGGAACTTTACCAAGGTTCTACTCTGACCGATCGAATGGTTGGCGAGATATTATTAAATTAAAGGTCGTATTCCATTTCCTGTTATAATACAAGCTTCCGGACTTGTTTTACTGGGTTTTTCGGAATTCTGGTTTTGAAAGCCTCCTTAAATCCACTACCAAAACTGTGATTTGCGTCACAAGTCTCCAGTTCATGATTATAATCTAGGCAATATTTGTGGTATGGAATCGAATTTTGGAAACCCACATCATCTTTAATACAGCGATATTACGAGAGCATACTGAAAAGCATAGGCTCCGAATTTTTTGTGTGCAAACTCAACTACTTTTTAAATAAGCCAAACGTATTAACTTCTTCATGTCTACGTATTTGCAGTCCCCTGCCGCTAGAATACTCCGAATTGCAGCGTGTAACATGGCGATGTGTATCAGCTATGCGGGTGCCTGAGAAACAGTGTGCTGTAATCGAGTTTCGAATTCAAAGAATTCGTCCATACGTGGAGCACCCTCTCCATCATCATGACGCCAGACCACATACGAGCGCTGCGACATCTGTAACAATCCGACGCCTTGAGTTTATTGCCGTCGGTTATTCCTCACGCAGTCCCGACTTGGCCCCCATCCGATTTTCATCTGTTTCCAACACTTAAAGAACATCTTCGAGGACTTGGCTTTGATATTGAGGAATCGGTGCAATCAGAGATAAGGTTGTGACTCCGTCAACAAAGTCAAACATTCTGCAGTTATGGTATCAACAAATTGGTCTCTTGTTGGGAGAAATATGCTCTTCGCATACGTGCCTATGTTGAGAAATAACTGTGTAGACATAAAGAATAAAGGTGTAGAATGTTAATAACTTTTGTTTTATTTGAAAATTTTTAAGAGATTTCACAGAAAGAATTCGGAGGCATTAATTTTCAGCACGCACTCGTATCTTTGATGTGATAGTAGTACTATCCTGGATTTTCTCTATCTCTCTCTCTCTCTCTCTCTCTCTCTCTCTCTCTCTGTCTCTGTATGCGTGTGCGTGTGTGTGTGCGTGTGTGTGCGTGCGTGTGTGTGTTTGTGTGTGTCTTCTTTAATATATGTAATATACGAATATCTTGACATGTTGCAGATGTATGTTTTACCACAATTAGCTGATCATCGACAAGAAGTTGTCTTCCTACAAAATGAAACAACACCACAATATATGCTGACAGAAATGGAGTGCGTGACGCTATGAAGCACCAGTACCTATTTATGTCGAAATTCAAGACATAATGGGTATTAAATTATGAAACTTTCATTCATTTCTGAACTGTCCATCAACAATATCAGTATGAGGTGATGCCTGGAGGGGAAAAAAGAACCAGGCTCAGACTGCCATGTCTGACACACATGGTGTTTCAGTTCAAGTAAACTGCTGGTTGGAGGCTGGTATGAAAATGTAGCTCTTCCCATCACATCTCAGGCCTCCTATACGGGTGACAAATCACAGGACCTGCCAGGCATGTCAAGGACCCGTACATTTCGCAAGACGATTGTTGTAAGAAATGCACTGTGGATTCTTACGTTATACTGCTGGATTACGCCATTTGGCACTCTAGTATTGATGGGTATGACAATGGAGCTGACCGTTCTTGTCACAGTCTGACGATCATTCAGTCTGCCATATCTATCGTACCAATGACACGATCTTTCTCCATGTCCGAAAGATGACGATAGGCTGTACGTGGACTTTCTCTGGGCATGTTATGTTGCGATCTCGATCTTTCTCTTTTTGACAGTTATTATTTTTTGATGTAATCTGGAACTCTCACGAAGAAACTGTTTGCTCTTGTCAATCATACGTACCAAAAACACTTCGTATGCGTTGTTTAGTTCGGATGCTACAACAATGAGATCGTTAATTACCTTCTTAATACAACTTGAACGTCTGGTGTTCCAGACCTACCGCACAAACACTTTCTTTTAAATTTTGTGCCAAGGCTTTTTGGGGTAATGTGTGTTCTGGGCATCTGAAAGTGAACCTTACAATTCCAGAAATTGCTGGAAACCATAGGCAAAGAAGTCAGCTAACATTTTAAAATATTACGTAACTTATAGTTATTTTTATGGAAAACTTTTGGTATGTCGCAACGGTTAGCAGATATCACTAAAACCCTTCGTGACAGTATCGAGCTCAGCAATTTTTAAGAAAAAATACAAGTTTTGAAGGTTAATCTATCCACCAAAAATATCGGCTTCATGTTGTGCTATGAAGAATATTATTTACTTGTACGTCTAACTTCAACTTAACATGTTTAGGCCCAAAAGGGAAGAAGTTCCCGAATTTTAAACAAGAAGTATGCTTTTGGTTCAGGAATTACTACAAAAGATCACATATCCTTATTTTCGGTTTATTTTAACGGATAATCAAAATGCTCTCCTCATTATTCTAAGAAAGGGAGCCCCACCGTCCTGAAATAAGGATATGCAGAAGTATCCTTCCAGTTGACATCAACTGGCTAGCTTCCCCGTTTCGTTTTTTCAGTTAATATTTTCTCGTAGACATTGTTAACGCGCAACTTTTTTGATGAACACAGTGTCCCAAATAAAAGCAATCAAACAGAACTCAGCCCCAATTTATCAGCCAGTGTGATAATTGGTTTCACTTTAGCCTGTAACCCAAGGGAAAAATGATCCTAGAAGCTAATTTTTTAATATCACCTTTACAATCATGTTTCCAGTGGGACAGGTTGTAACAATTCCAGCAGTGTCTGCGTTTAATGCTCTGTAATCTGTTTCGGTAATGGTGCGATTTAAATCAGTGTTCAGCATGCTAGATTTAGATATTCCATGGTTGTTCTAAAAGGATTAAAACGACTGCCGAGATGGTTCTTTTGAAATAGAAACCCAATATTATTTTTTCCATCCTTGTATCCGTGGGCGGACTGTGTTTTGTCCAAATTCAATATCTCCTAACTTTTTAATTAAACTGTAAGTGTAAGAAATTTATCTTCTCAGTCCAATATTACAACAGTATTTTCAAACACTGGAAGCAGCGTACAACATTTTCATCTTTTTTAATCCCTTGCTCCACTCGTCAGTGTTTGGAAGATGTTCTGATGACATTTTTTACTCACCGCTCCCTACACAAAAACGTTTTTTTTAATATACTTATTTTTATAATAGTTGTTCACAGATATCAATTTCATACCAATAACCCGTTTGAAAATCTAAAACAGAGTTGTTACCTCTAGTTTCCAGGATGTTTTAGGCAATGTTAACATTCTTCATTCAATTAGCATTTAAAGATTTTCACATAACCCCTTTGACCAGAAAAATTTTACGCACCGGTTTTGGGACAAGTGACTATTACACTATGTCTGTAATAGCCGGTATATGAAACAATGCCGGCGAAGAAAGCCAAGTTTCTGGTATCCATAGCAGCAACGGACGATATCTTCATCGGCACCTCCCTCGTAGACTAGAACTAACGGCAATTTTCTACAGCAGCGAACTCACCTTCTTTAACTCACAAGGGAAATGCGTGGCCTCGAACGCTTAGAAACGTGTGAAAATGTGCTTAAAATACAAATAGTTTATTCCAAAAACAGCATAACGTGCCTTTCGCATGCAAAACTGAACGTCTTAACACCCAGTTCGGTTTTACAAAGAGTACTCTACGACACTGGCATCTTAGGGTCTTCTTAACTCGCATGTATCACGAATCTCTCGCCCAGAGCAAAGTCCCAGACGACTGGAAAAAAGCGCAGGCGACTTCCATATAGAAGAAGGGTAAAATAACTGGCCCGCACAATTTCATACCAATATCCTTAACTTCAGTTCGCTGCAGAATTCTTGAACATTTTCTCAGTTAGACTATAATACACCGCCTTGAGGAGGGAAAGTTACTGTTCACGATTCAGCACAGTGTTAGAAAGCATCGCTCGTGCGAAACTAAGCTTGTCCTAACACCCTACGAACCATGGACAAAGGACAACAGGTAGATTCCATATTTATAGACTTCCGAAAAACATTTGAAACGGCGCCCCACTGACGCCTATTGACGAAGGTACGAGCATACTGAATAGGATATCAGGTGTGTGAGTGACTCGAAGACTTGTTAAGTAACAGAACCCAGTGCATCGCACAAGAAGGCGAGTGTTCATCAGAGGCAAGGGTACCGTCAGGAGTGCTCCAGGGAAGTATGATAGGACAGCTGTTATTTTCTATAAAACAAAAACAAACACCGTCCGAACAGGCTGTGGAGGCCTAACTGTACTGAACTTCCGTAGTGTCATTCTCAGCCCTCAGGCGTCACCAGATGCGGATACGGGGGGGCATGTGTTCAGCACACCGCTCGATCGGACGTTGTCAGTTTTCGTGACCGGTGCCGTTACTTCTCGATCAAGTAGCTGCATAATTGGCCTCACAAGGGCTGAGTGCACATTGCAGCCACTCGGCAGCCCCGCATGGTGACCCACCTAAGTGCTAGCCAAGACCGATAGCGCTTAACTTCGGTGATCTGACGGGAACCGGCCTGACCACTGCGGCAAGGCCGTTGGCGCTGTCATTTTCTGTACAATACATTAATGATGTGTCGGGCAGGTGAGTAGCAATCTGCGGTTGTTTGCTGTGGTGTACGGGAAGGTGTCGTCGTCGAGTGACTGTAGGAAGATGCAGGATGGTGTAGACAAAATTTTTAGTTGGTGTGATGAATGGCAGATATCTCTTAAAGTAGAAAAATGTACACTCAAGTTCATGAAAAACAGAACACTTGAACGACCAGAGATAGGACGTTCATATTCACAGGACATGCACATTAATACGTCCTGCAGAAATGATTAGCATCTGAACCATGTCGGCTAGTGGGTTCAAGGTTAACATCGACATCGCGGCGCTGTACCACCTACCGGTAAAATGTGCCTGCGGCTCTCGTTGTCGCTATAAACCGATGGTATTGAATCAGTGATACTTGATTGACATGAATGATGCCTCGCAATTGTATGTGCGAACCGTACCGTCAGATCAGTGAGTTTGGAAGAGAGCGTATTATTTGCATGGGAGAATGTGATGCATTCATCTGGGACTTAGCTGCTCATGTGGGACGAAGTGTTTCGGCAGCGCAACGGGCGTGTGCAGATTGGTTCACGGAAGGGCGTGGAACACCATGAAGTGGGTTAGGTCGCACCACCCAGACCACATCCCGAGAAGATCGACACCTCATCCGACTGGCATTGCAGAACAGATCTGTATCGTCCTCGGCTCTGGCACAACGGTGAAACAGTGTTACATATCATATACTATCGGAAGTGACAGTCCGTAGCCGTTCTTTCTGGCATGGGTTATGTGCGCGTTGTCCACTTTTCTGCCTACCGTTGACCAATATGCAGAAATATGCTAGACGGAAATGGTGTACGGAACGACGTCACTGGTGACAGGAATAGCATCAGATAGTGTTTTCCGACAAATCCATGTTCTGTTTGTTTGAAAATGATGGCCACACTTTGGTTCGCTGCAGACAGGGGGAGAGGCATCACAGTGGGGTGCTATTGGTTATAGCTACAAATCCCATATGGTGGATGTCTAGGGCGCTGTGACCAGTGTTGTGGCCTACGTGAATGACATCCTGCGACCCACAGCCATACCTTTCCTGCATAACATCCCAGACGCCACTTTTCAGTAAGACAATACGCGAGCACATGTTACTGTACGAACACGTGCCTTTTTGCTGCCACAGGATGTCGGTCTTTTGCCCTGACCCGCCAGATCACCCGACTTGTTGCGAATCGAAAACGTGCGGGATACTGTGAAACGACGGGTGCAGCACTGTGACCCAATGCCGACCACCACAGATGAACTTTGGAACCAGGTGAATGTAGCGTGGTCGCTATACCACAGGACGTCATTCGCGTCTTATATGCTTCGATGCCACCACGCATGGAACAAGTTATCAGGACCCATTGCGGACCCTATGTCATCTATTCAGATTTCCAGAAGACTTTTGATACCTTTCCTCACAAGCGACTATTAATCAAATTGCGTGCATATGGAGTATCGTCTCAGTTACGTGACTGGATTCGTGATTTCCTCTCAGAGAGGTCACAGTTTGTCGTGATAAACGGTAAATCATCGCATAGAACAGAAGTGAAATCTGGCGTTCCGCAAGGTAGTATCATAGGCCCTCTGCTGTTCCTGATTTACATAAATGATCTAGGTGATAATCTCAGCAGCCCCCTTCGATTGTTTGCAGATGTAATTTACCGTCTAGTAAAATCATCAGACGAACAATTCCAATTACAAAATGATTTAGGGAGTGTGGTGTCACCGCTAGACACCACACTTGCTAGGTGGTAGCTTTAAATCGGCCGCGGTCCATTAGTACATGTCGGACCCGCGTGTCGCCACTGTGTGATCGCAGACCGAGCGCCACCACAAGGCAGGTCTCGAGATACGGAAGAGCACTCGCCCCAGTTGTACGGACGACGTAGCTAGCGACTACACTGACGAAGCATCGCTCATTATCCGAGCAGATAGTTAGAATAGCCTTCAGCTAAGTCCATGGCTACGACCTAGCAAGGCGCCATTAGCCTTACATAGCAATTGATAGTTTGATAGTTATCGTATGAAATGTCTCATCAAGAACGCTGTATACAAATGGTGGATTAAAGTTAAGTATTCCAGCAGCTACGTACTTTTCTTTATAGCATTTATGAAGTATCCTGTTTCAGACCATCAAGTCCGCCTGCTTGCTTAATGGCTGCCTCCCTTAAATAATGTACGTAGTGTTGGCAATCTGTCAACACTACAGGGAGAATTCCTACCTTGGTGCGAAAAGTGGCAATTGCCACTAAACAAAGAAAACTGCGAGGTCATCCACATGGGTACGAAAGGAAATCCGATAAATTTTGGGTATACGATAAATCTCATAAATCTAAGGGCTCTCAATTCGACTAAATACCTAGGAATTACAATTACGAGCAACTTAAATTGAAAAGACCGCATAGATAATACTGTGGGGAAGGCGAAACCAAGACTGCGCTTTGTAGGCAGAACACTTAGAAGATGCGACAAACTCACTAAAGAGACAGCCTACATTACTCTATTCGGTCCTCTGCTGGAATATTGCTGCGCCTTGTGGGATCCTTACCAGGTAGGATCGACGGAGGACATCGAAAAAGTGCAAAGAAGTGCAGCTCGCTTCGTGTTATCGCGCAATAGGGGTGAGAGTGCCCTGATATGATACGCAAGTTGGGGTGGCAGTCACTGAAACAAATGCGGTTTTCTTTGCGGCAAGATCTATTTACGAAAATTCAGTCAGCAACTTTCTCTTCCGAATGCGAAAATATTTTGTTGAGACCCACCTACATAGGGAGAAATGATCATCATAATAAAATAAGAGACATCAGAGGTCGAACGGAAAGTTTTAGGTGTTCCTTTTTCCCACGCGCCATTCGAGAGTGGGTGGTAGAGAAGTAGTATGAAAATGGTTCGATGAACCCTCTTCCAGGCACTTAAGAGTGAATTGCAGAGTAGCCATGTAGATGTAGATGTATTAGACAACAGAACACATTGCGAATCGAGGTGACTGAAACGCTAATCATTTCTGCAGGCTATACTAGTGCACATGTCCTGTGAATATGAACGTCCTATCTCTAGTCGTTCAAGGTGTTCTTTTTTCTGAACGTTGGTGTAAGGTAATGCAGATAAGCAGGAGAAACAAACCCATAATGTTCGAATATAGCATTAGACGGGTGCTGCTTGACACAGTCCCGTCGGGTAAATATCTAGGTGTAATGTCATAGACTGACATGAAATGGAATGAGCATGTAAGGAATGTAGTAGGGAAGGGGAATAGTACACTTCGTTGCATTGGAGGAATTTTAGGAAAGTGTGGTACAGCTATAAAGGAGACTGTGTATAGAACACAAGTGCGACCCGTTCTTGATTGCTGCTAGAGCGTTTGGGATCGGCACCAGATGAGATTGAAGGAAGACTTCGAAGTAATTGAGATGAGGTCTGCTAGATTTGTTACTGGTAGGTTCGAACAATACGAAAGTATTACGGAGATCATTTGGAAACTCAAATGGGAATCTATGGACGGAACTCGACATTCTTTTCGAGAAACTATACCGAAAAAATTTAGAGAACCATCATTTGAAACTGCCTTCAGAATGATTCTACTGTCGCCAACGTACATTTCACGTAAGAACCACGAAGATAAGATAAGAGAAAGTAGGGTTCGCACGAAGTAATATAGACAGTCGTTTCTCCGTCGTTTTGTTTGTGAGTTGAACAGGAAGGGAAATGACTATTAGTAGTACAGGGTACCTTCCGCCACACACCGTGCAGTGGCTTGCGGAGTGTCTATGTAGATATAGATGTAGAATGATCATCTATTCAACGTCTAAGAGAAGAGCTTCGGTACCGCTAGGAAATAATATATCGATACAATAGGACCAAAAACATACCAAAAACAAAAAAATACCAATCTCTTGATGTGTAATTCTTTAGGCAATACAATCTCTACCAACAGAGCCCGCTGATTTTGTAATACCACTACGTAAAAAACCACACGAAAATCACACAATCGTCATTTTATCATCAGACTTCACTCTTTGCTATACAATCAACACACTTCGCTTGTCTGCGCCCTGTCACTGGATAGAAATGGTGGCTAGTGAATTAGGTTTTCCATTAGTGTAGAAGTAAATTCGCAATCAGTCAATCTTTTACAAGAAGTGTTCCAGTTGTAAGCCGTGAGTTTTTGTCTTCCTAAGACCTAATAATCAGCTCAAGCTGGCAGCTATAGTGAGACTTAGGCCTACAGTTTATCACAGCATCTGAATGAAGATTTAAAATGCAAGTTTCTGTCTGTAGAAACATTTTTATAGTTGAAGGCTGCCTGAAGTGCCGTTTACCGACATGTGTGGATTATTTGTAATGTTGTTAAATATCTGACAACGTAACAGGAGTAACAAGTTCAATCGAAAAAGCACAATCAACGTTACGCGATTACACCGCTGTAGAAACGCTATCAGAATTGAAATTTCCTGAAAATTATGTAATTAGAATCCTGTCCCTACATTTTTCATGCAGATATCTTAGACACTGCGCTATCTAGGCATAACTCGAAACTCAACAGGAGATCTATAGCAAACTTTTTTGAACTAGCATTCCCAAGATAGAGGATGCTGAGGTAAATGGCTTAGGGATAGCTTTTGAACTGTTATCACAATATTTCCATCTGCAGCGCACTTGCCTGTTTCGACCTTGAACCCCTCCACAGCTGGTGGCATAAATTTTTTGTTCAAATTCTACTGGAGTAATTACGACAATATTATGCTTCTATTAAGAAAACAGAACACTATTTAATAATATTACTGAACACATATTACGTTCATTTGTATCTGTATTTAGTGTCTGTATTGTAGAAAAATACGTATAAAAAAAGGATCTGACATTGGTTTTATTTTCATATAGATACTCAATCTATGAAATTTCTATTTACCCGTTCTATCCCCCACTCATCAATTTGTGGGATGCTGAAACGAAAATTAGTTACTCAGTCTCTCATCTGCTGAACAATAATAGTGTTATGTTAGCTAGAAATACAAATTCCTGTAGATGTCTCGGTATGTAAAGTGCCCTCCGCCACACAACGTTGGGTGGCTTGCGGAGTATAAATGTAGATGTTTTAAAATTAAATTAATTTCGTGAATGGTTCACTCATTGCAACTCTTGGGGCACATAAACAGTAATTTCCTGTTAAACCACATAAAAATAGACATTACATCCATTCTGTAAATAGGGACCGATGGCCTCAGCAGTTTGGTCCCATAAGACCTTATCACTACCATTCTGTAAACATACTCATATTACGCTAAGTGGAAACTAGTAAGAAAATTATATTTTATTATACAGATTAAATTTTTTAAATACATTCCTTCATAGACACTCACTGTTATTCATCTCTAAAGTATTTCTGTGAACTGCATTGCCAAACAACAAGAATAAGTAATAACAATAATTCATCGCATTATGTACGAATCAGAATTGTAAATGATTCTCTTAAGAAAAATATTTCCCGTTTCGCTTATTAGAAAAACTGAAAGAAGCCTTTTGCTATAGTACTACTGGTTGAAAATATATAGAGAGTGTTGTGCAATTTGTAAAAGTAGAAATTTATTGCTTATCGTAGAAGTAATAGTGTTGATGGTTCACTGACATTTAATATTTTGTATACAAAGATAGTAAATTTCTAAAATTTTCAGGACAGAATACCGTAACGAAACGTGATTTTCTCGAATTTCAATTAAAATTTTTTCGTAATCAATGGTTTATCAACGGAATTCAGTATCCAGCAGTTGTTCTGAAATATAGTTTAGTTTGGGTATCCACTGAAATGAAAAGAAACTGCAGTCCTGTCTTACGCTTACTTTTATTATTGAAACTATAGAGTTCGTTGACTTTCTCCTAAGTACGTACTATCCGTGTTTAACGTTTAAAAACATTCTGATTTTGTAAATGTGTAGACGAATCGTAGGAAACTTAAGAGAGTATGAAAAACATTAACATTTAGAGGAAAAGATTCATACTATTCTTTAACGCAGATTCTTGAACACCAAAGACTGGGGCTTTTTCCGTACAGTAACGAAAAGCTTCTTATCTTTACGTTGTTTTCCTTCCTCATTATTTTTCGCACACTATCCCGCATTCATTAATCCAAATAATCAATTCTTCACTGTAATGTTTTCGGTACACAGAATGCAGTATTTCGGGGTAAGTGAACGCACTCGTGTGAGTAGGTCAAGGAAAGACGGCAGAAGCCTACATTTCATGTTGTTCCCAGGTAATAACTATGTTGTCATTATTTCTCAAGGCCGTGTGGAGACACATGTTCCCGCACGAACCCAACCGAGGCTTTCCCTCCACAGAGAATACTTTCATGGCAACTCAAGTGCATCACTCCGTGAATTATGGCTGCGGTCAAGATGTAACGCAGTAACCGAAGCGGAGGGGGATGAATACAGCAGTACACGCGAAAGAATATCAAAATATTCCATCATATCCCTGTAATTCTAAATCAGTCTGCAACATTTCTCGCCTAGACTTGCAACCCAGATAGATCTTCTTTTTGTAGTCTGGATTAGAAGTTCTGAGAGAAATTGTACGGTGGAATGTCTTTCGTTCATGGCACAAGAGTTCTTCCCAGAACAAATCACTCGTTGTTCAGTGGATTAAAACAGGCACCGTCCGCTACAAAACTTATAACAGAAGTGCTCCCCTAACACTGAACGCTACAGTGCGTCTATGGAGTCAGAGAACGGTGCAGTCAGCTTCCGCGTGCTTAGGTCACTCAACTACCAACAATGCTAATAATAGAGTGTGAATCTGAGGTCCATTTCTGTTTCCCCGAGCACAAATTCCCTCCCATAAACTGTCTGAATCCGTTAGTATGTCACATTACACCCAAAATTCACTGCAGAGCAAATGACTCATTTTGCCTCCAAATAGTGCACCCTTAAACTTTTCACATAATTTGCTTACTCTCTCTGGAAAACCACCTTAATTTAAGTTAGGTTCGAGCAAGCTATTCCGTATAATCAAATCATCAAAGTATATTGCTTTTCTAACCAACTTTGAATGCATTTACTTTGACCACGGGTCTTTTTTCATTTCTAGAATTTTTCTGGACTTTGGAATCTTGGTCCAATACGACAAGAATGCAAAACTCCGTTCGAGCCTGTTGCATGAATTATCATGTGCCCATTAAAATATACACTCAAGAGGCAAAGAAATTGGTACACTTGCCTAATATCGTGTAGGGCCCCCGGGAGCACGCAGACGTGCCGTAACACGACGTGGCATCGACTCGACTAATGTCTGAAGCAGTGCTGGAGGGAACTGACACCATGAATCCTGCAGGGCTGTCCATAAATCCGTAAGAGTAAGAGAGGGTGGAGAACTCTTCTGAACAGCACATCGCAAGGCATCCAAGATATGCTCAATAATGTTCATGTCTTGGGAATTTGGTGACCAACGGAAGTATTTAAACTCAGAAGAATGTTCTTGGGGCCACTCTGTAGTAATTCTGGACGTGTGGGGTGTCGCATTGTTCTGCTGGAATTTCCCAAGTCCGTCGGAAGGCTCAATGCACATGAATGGATGCAGATTATCAGACAGAGAGCTTAGTTAGGTACGTGTCACCCGTCAGAGTCGTATCTACACGTATCAGGGGCCCCATATCACTCCAACTGACCACGCCCGCACCATTCCAGAACCTCCACCAGCTTGAACAATTCCCTGCTGACATGAAGGTTCCATGGGTCCCCCTACACGTACACGTCCATCCGCTCCATACAATTTGAAACCAGACTCGTCCAACCAGGCAGCATGTCTCCTGTCATCAACAGTCCAATGTCTGTGCTGACGGGGCCAGGACGAGGCGTAAAGCTTTCTGTCGTGCAGTCATCAAGGGTACACGAGTGGGCTTTCGGTTCCGAAAGCCCATATCGATGACGTTTCGTTGAATGGTTCGCACGCTGACACTTGTTGATGGCCCAGCACTGAAATCTGCAGCAGTTTGTGGAAGGGTTGCACTTCTGTCAGGCTGGACGATTCACTTCAGTCGTCGTTGATCCCGTTCTTGCAGGATGTTTTTTCAGCCGCAGCGATGTCGGAGATTTGATGTTTTACCGGATACCTGATATTCATAAATACTCGCGAAATTGTCGTACGGGAATACCCCACTTTACCGCTACCTCAGATGTTGTGTCTCATCACTCGTGCGCCGACTGTAACACCACGTTCAAATTCACTTAAATCTCGATGAAATGAAATGAGCATATGGCATCGTTGGCCGGGAGGCCCTACTCGGGGAAGTTCGGCCGCTAAGTGCAAGTCTTATTTCAGTCGACTCCACATTGGGCGACTTGGGCGCCGGTGATGAGAATAAAATGATGAGAACAACACAACACCCAGTCCCTGAGCGGAGAAAATCTCCAACTCGGCGGGGCATCGAACCCGGGTCCGTTTGCATGGGAGGTGAGCACGTTACCACTCTTTTATTTTTATTTTTTTTTTGTAGTGTGACACTCACCCTTTTTTATTAGGCACTTCAGACTGTTTTTTTTTTCTTTCCTTCATTTTTTTTTCCTTTTTTTAGGGATAGTGGACTGGTGGGGGCTCAGGGGGCAAAGTGGGCAGGGGTCGAAACCCGAAGCCTGCCCACACTGTCCCCCTCACGAAAACCGAGCCCGTGGAGCATAGGGATGTGGGAGACACAGGAATCAACAGACGTGGAAGTCGTTGTTGTTTATTTATTTGCATTTTGTTTTTGTAATATTCATTATTATTATGAAATTATGTGGAACTTACATCAGCGACAGATAAAAAAATATAAATGCTGATTAAAGAAAAAGAAAAGAAAAAGAAGAAGGAAAAAGAAATAAAAGCCGCGCAATCTACGACGCGTACTCCCATCTGCATGGGCTGTTCGTAAATAGGTCCAGAAGTCGAGGCGGGATTTAGGCCCCTCATGAACGAGATAAGCGACCGCCCACCCTTTGACCCACGTAATAGCATGGCATTTGGCGACGAGAAAATGTTTGTCCTCCGGGTATAGAAACATTCGAGGTTCGATTGTGTGTGGTGGCACTCGGAGATAACAGGCAATTACTTACTTGCTCGAAGCGCCAGACATCGTGCGAAGAGGCGCATGTCAGACGGTGGTCAGCTGCGTCCAGTAGTCGACGAAAAACGTCGAAATGTGAGACAAATGAGGCACGATGTGGCCGACAGACACTGGTGGTGAGGTGGAAGCAGGCAGGAGGACCTCAAGCAAGCTGCGTGTTAGAGATGTGCCCCGGCCGGTCCACTGTTTTCTCATGGTACTCATGTACAAGGCTGCAGCTCGCATACGGACACTGACGAGCCCGAGGCCACCATCCCGTGGGGGCAGGGTATAAGTCTCATAACGGACTTTAAACTTGGAACCCGCTTTGAGATAAAAGCCAAAGGACGCTTGAAGGTTGCACCCAATCGCCGTCGGCAGAGGGACGACTTACGCGATGTGGACCAATTTTGATGTCACATAACGATTAAGAAACTCAACGCGTTGAAGTGTGTCCTGGCAGAGCAGGAGGTTCTGGTGGACGTCGTTGTGGATGACGTGTAACAGGAGACGGAAATTCGTTGCCGCTGTGCGTGAGACTGTGGGAGTAAAGGTAATTCCCAGATACCGGAAAGTCCGCACAAGCGGCAGGGGTGCCACTTCACCTTCCTGGAAGCCTCGTCCAATGTGCATTGCAGAAGATTTGGCAACATTCGTGGCACTGCCAGCGGCAGCCCTATAATGTGTGATCAATTCGAGGACTGCTCGAATCTCAGAGCCGGAATGAATGAGGAGGAGGAGGTCATCAGCATATGCCCGACAGCGGAAAGTGTGTTGGCGAAGGGTGAGGCCAGAGAGCTTGGTTGTCAAGCCCCCAATGAGGGACTCAAGGGCAATGGCATACAGGAGGGTAGAGAGGGAGCACCCTTGCCGTATGGAACGCCAGATGGGTACCGGCCCTACTAAACGTCCATTGACTTGGACACATAAACTGGCACTGATGTAAAGACGCCGGAGGACGTCGAGGAACGGAGAGGGGGGATGCCCATTCCGGCCACCACCGAAAACAGGAAACGATGGCGCACTTTATCGAAGGCGCTATCGAATTCAATAGCGACGACCGCTGCACGAAGTATGCAGCCACTGCCATCGCAATTAAGTTACGGCACTCCCCCGTGGCAGTCTGTATCTTAACCTATCCCCCAAGTGTCGTCTGTTCTGGGGAGAGGATATGAGGGAATATTGGTCGGAAAAGGGTCGCCAGTAAGCGAGCGAAAATCTTGGGAGAAGGGTGAGCGGTCTGTAACTCGTGACCGTCGAACCATGGGCTGGTTTGTGGACTGGAATGATGATGCGGGAGGGATTGCTTGGTCAGATGTCATCATTTCTTGATACATAGTCATCAGCCGCGGTGCCATGAGGTCCTTGAAGGCACGGTAAAACTCAATCGGTAAGCAGTCAATGCCGGGCTATCTGTTGACGCCACCCTTGTCGATTGCGTTGTCGACTTCGTCTTGCGTGACCACCACTGTCAAAGCATCCGCCTCCGTATGATGAAGAATGTGCGTGATGTAATGCAAAATGGAGTCGTCTGTTTCAGTACCAGCATCTTCTTCACTATAAGTACAACGATAGTGTTCGACGAATGCTTGGACGATGTCATTCTGATTGGTCACCTGCATGCCATGAGGGATGGTCAGAGTGTTGATGATACGCCGACGACGCGGTCGTTCGTTGGACACTATATGATGCATGGATGGAATTTAGAACCCCGCATGATCGTGACACCGCGGCCGTATCACAAACCCTTGCAATTTTCGGCGTGTCAGCGCAATTATCCTCGCCTTAGTTCTTTGCCGTTCCAACTGGTTGTCTGGGGATGGCGGCTGAGTGCCCAGATCTCGGAAAATCGCACAATAAAGTCAATGGTGTTGCGATGCCAGTCAACCAAGTCCTTCCCGTATCTCATCAGTGCCCTGAGGATCGCTGGTTTGGCGCAGTCCATCCACCACGTCAGTGTCGAGCGGTAACGGGGAAGGCATCATTCGCAGGCTGTCCACGTCTCAGTGACTTGTTGGCGGCAAGTCAGGTCATGCAGATGAGAAGTATTTAGTTTCCACGGCGCACGGCTGCGCCATTCAGATTGCGGCGGATGGAGGACCGTCCAGATTAAGTGCAATGGTCGGAAAAGGCCAGTGGCCAGCGTTCGGCGCCCCGTATCGCAGATCTCAGAGTTTATGAGGCATGTACCCTGTCTAATCGGATTGCGGAATGACTGGTAAGAAAGGCATGGCCTGAATGGTCGCCGTGTTGGACTTCCTAGGTATCGTGTAGCAGGAGGTCGCGCACCAATATACGTAGTTCCTGGCATGTAGTATAGTGTGTAATCTGATCTTTGTGGTGCAGAACGCAGCTAAAATCACCTCCTAGTAGGCAGTGGTCATATCGCTCTAAAAACAGGGGTTCGACTTCTTCTGCCCGAGCTGATGGAAGGAAGGCGACGTCGGTGACAGAAATCCCGTGGCGGACGTAGATGGCCACTCCACAGCCTGTAGCATCACCCGCAGAGGCGTGGGCGGTATAGCCATTTATATCTGGGAGACTGGCCAAGTGAACTTCCTGCAGAAAGGCGAAATCAATATCAGACGTCCAGAACATCTCCTGCATAAGGCGTATTTTCACCCCAGAACGGATGTTGTTGGTGCTGAAGGTTGCTATCCGGTAGGCCTGGTGGCGGACTGCTGGAGGCTGGTCCACTCTGGCGTCAGCGCAAGGGCGTGGGCGTCGCAGTGGAACGTTATCCCGCTCGCCCGCAGGAGATTCTGGGGAGAGTATGATTAGTGGATCGGCTCCGAAGGCGCAGGGTCTTGTAACAGGTCCTGCTCCTCGACCTCCTCCTCGTGACACGCCGTGGCGGCGGGCACCGGTGTATCGTCCATTATGACTGCAGAAGATGGTTTAATGGGTCGTGGTGTAGTGTCCGCTGTGATATGTCCATCAATTATTTCAACGTCCGCATGGGGCGTCGGAGAGACGGACTCAGACACACCAGTGGATGCCACCGCACTCATGACGTCTTCGTCGGCAGTAGCGGATTCGGGGGCGTCGTTCTGGTCGATGGTTGCGTCATCCTCGACTTGCAAAGTTTCCTCTTGGTCGGAAAAGGAGTGGCACCTTCTCTCGCGACGTTTCCTTATGCGACCCTCCACGTCTGACGACGGAAGGGATTCGCGTCGCTCTGGCAGGAAGGCCGCCGCAAGGACGATGAGCGAGTCGATCTCCATCGTGTTGTCGAGTCTAGGGTCGGCGGTAGTCGCGTCGGCTTCGTCGGAGCGGCGTCAATGGCCGGCCGCGACCGCGCGCCGTCTGAGGCGTTCTCAGTCGGGGCCTGGTCGGGCTCCTTTGTGGCGTCGTTTGTAGCGTCCGGGCGGCGTTGCGAAGCAGTTGGAGAAGCTAGAGCAGCTGGGTAGGTCACCGGTAGCACCGTAGGTTGCGACGTGGGTGGTTCTTCGGCAGCTGGAAGTTGCGTAATACGCCGTTGTAGGCATTCGGATCTCAAGTGGCTTTCTTTGCCGCACCCGGAACAGGTCCGAGGCTGGCCGTCGTATATAATTATTGCGCGGCATCCACCTATCTGTAAGCAGGGCTGGACGTGGCTTCGGAGATCAATGGTGACCTGTCGGACGCCATTTAGGACAGGATATGTCCGAAACTGTGTCCACTTCTCCGCAGTATGGTAGTGGACTGTGCCGTATGGTCGGAGTGTCGCGACAACGTCCTCAGCAGGAAGTTCGAATTGCAATTCGAAATTGCGTATCGTACGCATACCTAAGTCCACGTGGTCGACGGTTACCGCCCCCACATTGCCATCAGCATGACAGAAGTGGAACCCTTGTTTGGTCTCACGTAGGATGCGTTCGCACGCCGCGCCGTTGATGATTTTAACATATACTGTGCTGTTCACGATCGACAAATATTTGCCGATAATCAGGATCTTCACTTCCTCTCGTAGAAAGCGCTCCACCTCGAGTGCTTTGGCTCGGGCATAATAGTTGCAGAAAGTAAATCGGGGTGTAGATTTACGGCAACGGTTCGCCATGTATCGTACACGGTAAGCCGGCACTTAAGTAACGGCCGACAGAATGTAAACAAGGTTAGCTCGCGCTCTGCACACGGTAAACACGGCCACGTCCTCTCTGTTGCCCTGCCAAAGGCAGACTGGCACTCAGCAAAGCAGGCGGACTTAAATCTTGACAACCTGCCATTGTAGTAGCAGTAACCGATCTAAAAACTGCGCCAGACGCTTGTTGTCTTATATAAGAGTTGCCGACCGCAGTGCCGTAAACAGGTAGCTGTTTACATATCTCTGTATTCGATTACGCATGCCTATACCAGTTTCTTTGGTGCTTAATTGTATATGGGCAATATGTGTGTCTAAGTGGCTGTTGGACCTGCTCAGAAAATTGTAATTTAATACCTACCCGATGGAAGCATATCATCCCTCAGATAAACACGCTGTCTTGTGAAACATTATTTTTAGAAATTAGCTGTAATGATAACTATGCATATTAGATGCAGTTGGATCTCAGGTACCACAATGTGGAATTAGCCAAAATTATCTCATAACATACCACATAAATCCTTCATTATTGGTATGCGGGAAAAGTCTGGTTGGGACAAGTTAATTATAATATACATGACCGTACTAGAGTCTCATCAGTTCATATGCGCAAAAAATTATTTACTTGAATGTGTAGGAGCTCTGCATGTACTGACAGCGAGTCACAAACATGGATTACCTCACTCCGCCGTTCCAGCCCCTTTGGTTAATCTTTCACTGTGATGCTAAACTAAACTGTTGATTCTGCCATACTGAATTTCTTCAAAAAGTATTGAGTAAGCAAAGAAAAACCACGTCCCCACTATGTTATGGAATCATTGTTTTTATTCAGTGTCGCTGTTCACTGACACCATCACATTTACATAGCTACTAACAAACAGCTACTGTCAATAAAGAGAGGTAGGAACTGCATGTCTTCCTAAAATTTTCTTACGCGTTAACTTTATCAGTTCTTTTTGAAGTGACACAAACTTACAGCCTTTTACCACTAGTTTTCACTAGGGTGTTACATCCACTTTCAAATAATAATATTATCTTCTTGCAGTTACGTGTCTTTCTACTGTTACCAGTTAATTTGTTTCTGGAAAAATTAATTTAAGACTTAACTGTACGACGACCTATAAACAGTTGAGAGTATATTCACAGTATTTTTTACAGTTTCAGTTACAATAATTTACTGTCCAAGGTGACGTTTACCCTAAATAATGTCTCCGGTTTCACTACAATATTTTCAATTTATAATATAACATAATAATAATAACGTATTATTAGCTCGGAGCTCATGAAGAAAAACAAATAAACAAAATTTAATTATGGAACATGGCATTATAGGTGCAATAAGAAAATTCCTAAACCAACACGACTCTGAAACGTAGCATTTGACAGACTCAATTTCAGGATAGTTACTAAAATGACAAATAAATAGAAAATTATATTTCTTGAAACCTGAGAAAACAAGAATGAAGTTACAACTTTTTCTAAACTATTAGACTATGGAAAAAAGTGCAGGTCAGATCATCGTTTAACGTCCCACGGTTAAAGACCAAGAACAGACAGCGATCGGGCAGTATGTGTCAGGAATGCAGTGGTCGTCTTTATTAATGAACCATCCTGACGTCGGCCTGAACTAATCTGGACAAAGCACGAGAACAACACTCTTCGCGAATACAGGACACGTAAGCAGATTTTCCTACGCTGTTTGACAGTCCTGTGTTCTACTTCTCTTGCCGGCAACCCTTCTCTATACAGCAGAATGTTTGAAACACGACCAGGTATGCGTCGTGAGATAAAAAGAGTAGCTGATGAGTACAGAAGCAGAGTACCGCAAGTCATTTTCCAACTGAAATGGACAAATGAATTATATGTGACGCCTGACAGGGCTTTAAGCCTACAGTCGACCGTCATGACACGATGCACGCCTACTCCGTAGAACCATTAACGCTGTAGATCTACATTACACTGAAATCTGGTATATATTCACTATTACGACGTCTCATAGCTTCAGCGCTAACGAATCATCTACAGTGCTTATATTTTTGGGAGTGTTCAAAAACTGACTTGTGGTTGGCGTATATTTCTCAGTGCAGAAAAGAGGCAAAACAAAAAAATAATATTTTTCTCTGTTTCTTCTTTCATTGACGATTTACGTAATGTAGCTGCGCAGTAAATATCATAAATTTACCGTCTGAGATGAAAGCAAGGTAGAGTAATGGTTACCATTTATGTAATCTGCTAGTAAAGTCTCTAGTTTGTAACTTCCGTATGGTGCGTTTTGGCTTTCCTCTTTTTTCTGTTTCTCTATCATTATACATAAATTAGAATTTTAAAAACTACGTTCATTTAATGTCGATAAAAATGATCGCTTTGTAAAATAAAAATTCCGAAAACAGAACTATCAAATTGTTTGTAAAGTGATTTGTCTAAAAGTGCGAAATAAAGTATATTAAAGAAACATTTAATGCATCTCTAAATCCCTCTCGACATCATGTACAGCAAATGCGGGGCGTCAAATGTTTCTCTAATATATTTTACATCTTACTTTTACACAAATCATTTCACAAAACATTTGACCCTTTTTTCAATATTTTTATTTTCACGTTTTGCTCAGAAAGCATTAAATATAATGCATTTAAATATCGATCCATGTATATGTAGATCAAAACAGAGCACAGAAGTTCCAGTTTATGCTGTAATGTGACATTTATTTTATTTTTTCAACAAGAAAGAAAGAATTCCTTAATATCTACACCAATATAACGTTTTCTGCTCAAAATAGATTAACTTATCGACACTTCACTTAAGTAACAAGCTCAACTGTTAGTGAAATATTTCAGTTTTCCCTCAAATCACTGATTAGATTTTTCTTATTTACTCAAATTCCTTCCAAGCAATTTTTTTTCTTTTTTGCAGAACTAGATCTCACGTTGGTCAAGTTGATACCCCACTTGTCCATTTCCGGCTCTTTGTTTGGTTACGATAATTCGCACAAAAATCCATTGTGTACTCTCTAGGGATTCTTGATCAGTAGAGAGAGAAATCATAATTACAGAATTATGTATCGGATCCGTGAGCTACTTAAGGCATTCAATAATATTTCTAGTCAGATTATTACCACAAATCATGATTATAATATACTGTACGATAGTCAACACCACTTATTTTTTCGAAAACAGAGCTGAGTTTCCCATAAGCACGAAATTATGGATTATGGGCTCGTGAGGAACGAAGGCCTTAACGTAACTCATTATGGGTTTTACGTAAATAAGTATGAGACAAGTATTTCAACACCATCCCCAGTATTTGCACCCAGTTCGTTGTGTCGTTCGAATCGAATTCTATGAGCTGTATGCTATAGAAAATGATTTATTTTTGTGTATTTAGAGCAAGGCCGCATCAGGCATTGTGAAACGCTGAAGTGGTTGTGTCGTAAAAATTTTAAAAATAAAGGAACTTAAGTCAATCACTTAATCACGAAAACAGTATGTCATTTATGATTTCGTAACGACAGTAGCTTTACAGCTGTTTTAACAGGTCTCGCCAGTGACTTACTTCACAACAGAGAAGACTCTTAGTTGTTTGTTGCAGAATGTCGACACTGGAAGCCAACTATATATATTCCACTTATAAACAATGTGATGCTGCAGAAGAATACTGAAAATTAAATGGGTAGATCACGTAACTAATGAGGAGGTACTGAATAGGACTGGGGAGAAGAGGAATTTGTGGCACAATTTGACTATAAGAATGGATCGGTTGGTAGGACATGTTCTGAGGTATCAAGGGATCACCAACTTAGTATTGGAGGGCAGCGTGGAGGGTAAAAATCGTAGAGGGAGACCAAGAGACTAATACACTAAGCAGATTCAGAAGGATGTAGGTTGCACTAGTTACTTGGAGATGAAAAAGCTTACACAGGGTAGAGTAGTATAGAAAGCTGCATCAAACCAGTCTCTGGACTGAAGACTACAACAACAACAACAACAAACATTCTCATATTCGTCTCGTATGTGTGCTTCCTATTGTCGACTTGGTGATGTAAATCAAAGAGGGAGTTGTTTTGTCTGCTTTACTTGTAAGTTTCCAAGATTGCAACACACCACCAACAGTCAGCGTGCAGATAACTGCCACACGGAATATCCTAGTGTGATATCTGGTAGCAACACGGATTTTTCGAAGAGTTAGGACTGAACCAACGTCCATTCAACATCTCAGAGGCAACTAGGGAGGAATTTAAAGGAGAAATAGGGACTCCACTATTGAAAGTCGCGCATTGACTACCAGGGAATCTTCTCCAGTACTGTCCTCTAAAGAGCCCTTTGCCACAAGACGAAGTAGGAGAGTGTCGCAAGATCGATGACCTGTAAGAGTGTAGCTTGACGAGGCTTAATGTAGTGCACATTTGCTAGAGTTGAGATCCTTGTGTGTCTTTATGAATGATTAGGTAGAAACTCGATGTGATCATTAATAAGTAGTACTGGACAACTTACACTGAAGGAAGTGCAAAGTATTGCACCTTGATCATCTTGGCCGAACAGAGCCAAACCAATACTCCAGTATTTCCATGTATTTGGAATAGGTTGATCAGAATTTCATCCTTCTACAGGCTTATTTTCAGTATTGAAAACAGCCGTTTCTGGAGATCAAGAATGTCATATGAAAATATATGGTTCCAAAGATCTTTTCAAGTTTCAGACATCTATGATGTATACAGGGCGAGTCAGGAGGAAAGGTGCGTGTTTTGACGGGTAATAGCATTACTGATTTTGAACAAAAAACTTGGTGTGGACAGATGCCCTATTCCGAATGGTTTCCGAGACAGAACACTTTTAATGTACATTTCTATTTATTTTCTGTATTATTCATTGTCATTATTTACAACGCACCACAGTAATATAGAGGAAGCTGAGACGAACATTTTGATACAGGACGCATGTGGTCTATCAAGTAGGAAAACTACCTCAAACTGACCTACTAATACTTTTCCGTTGATAAGCAGGATAATCTCAACGAATCCGTTCGTGCTGTTACCGTAATTGACGATGTCGGTGGGTCAGTATGAGAGCACATAGGAGTCGTCATCTGGGGAGCCCCATGTTCTCACAATCTAATGTTCTCATAATCTCAACGAATCCGTTCGTGCTGTTACCGTCATTGACGATGTCGGTGGGTCAGTATGGGAGCACATAGGAATCGTCTTCTGGGGAGCCCCACGTTCTCAGAACATGCACTGAACGGTGTGCTCCAGAACACTTCTGCATGCACCATCAATATGCTCTATTGTCAGATCTCTCACAGATCGCCAGCTACCTTGCTTTGCAGAGAGCACTCCTCTCACCACCTTATTCTGGGATTGGGCGCTAACATCCAACACTTTGTTGTTTACTCGTGGTTTCGCTGACTTTCGAACACTTCCCGTAAATGCTCACGACAGAAGCACACAATCAGCCGACCAGCTTCGCCATTCCCGAGAGCCTCGTTCGCAGGCGCCGTGCTATAACGATCTGCCCTTTGCCAAAATCGCTTATGTCAACACGTTTTCAGGTTTGGGCCCTATATCGTTGCTAGAATGATTACCCGTTTCCCTCTGTTCCGCCTATACAGGTTGTTCCGAAATTAACGGCATAAACGCATACAGCTGAAAGTACACGATGCTAGATGCAAAAAAGGTCTCAGCAAACATAGGTCCACAAACGAATCGTTTGCGAGATAATAGCGACTTTGTGATTACCAGCCACCACTGACTTGATTCTATGTAGACGTCATCGCAGTTAGGAAAACATAATATTGTACAACATCAAGAAAAAGTATTAGAGATGTTTTGGTAGAAGTACAGGTGTTTTGAATGAACATAACTGTTACATTACTGTACTCGTAGTTGAAGGAGGTGTTCAAAGTATCGTCTTTGTACCCGGATGCAGGCTTGTACCCATCGCCGCAATGAGTTTCGAATCCTTTCAAGCACGCCTGTATCATTTCGAAATTCTTGATAAGCAGTGATAAGTCTCCGCTCCAATTCTTTAACCGTGTTAACCAGAGTGGCGTACATTACACCTTTAAGGTGGCCACAAACAGAGGAATGCATAGGGTTCAGATCAAGTGATCTCGGAGGCCGCGGTACTGGTCCTCCTGGTCCAACCCATCTTTGGCCATGTTGGCATGTTAGATGTCGTCTCACAATAGCAGCAAAATGTGCCGGTGCTCCATCATGTATATACCACATCCTGTAACGTTGCTCTAAGCAAGGGAACACCCTCGAGCAATACTGCAAGAAGATGCCGCAGAAACCGAAGATTAATACCGTCCACTGAGTGTGTTTGGTATCATGTACGGCCCAAAAAGGCGATCACTTGGTGCCCCTAACCACAAATTCAACGAAAACTTTGCTGATGTAGAGACTCACGCACAGAATGTGGTTTGGAGCGTAGATGACTCCAAGCGTGAGAATTGTGATAATAAAACTCGCCATCACGTATGAACCTTGCTTTATCTGCGCCTAAAAATGTCAAAGTTAAAGTTGCCTAGCTTGTTGTTGCATCTACTGACACAACGTTGGTCTAGGACCAGAGTCCGCCTCACTAAACCACGGAACTCGTAGGATGATGATGTTTGATTTGTGGGCCACTCAACTGTGCGGTCATCAGCGCCCGTGCAAAGTCCCAATTTTTACACAGGCCAATCTAGCCACTGTCACGAATGAGGATGACGATGCTGAAATGATGAGGGCAAGACAAACACCCAGTCCCCGGCCACAGAAAATCCCCAACCCAGTCGGGATTCGAACCTGGGACCCCGTGATCCAGAGGCAGCAACGCTAGCCACTTGACCACGAGCTGCACTCGAACTCGAAGGAGGTGGTACAGGTACATCGCATTGAGATGTATTATTCTCCAAACACTACTGGTGTGGCAAGTATTTTCGTCGAGATACTTGGAGAGTGTTCGACTTTTGCAGCAGTACATCTTTAAGCACAGGTGTAATTTGTGCAGGCCCACCCGCTCCCGCAGAATATGCAAAGCTCCCAGTTTCTTGGAGGCGTTGACGGACTCGTCTAAAAATTCGACTTCCGAGGTGCCTTTGGACAGGGTATGTTCTTGGTACAAGCGTGCAGTCTCCGGTGCATCACTGTTAGCCCTAGCAGACACCTACATGAAATGCATTTCTGCATACTCTACTTTACTATATTCCATGTTACCACCAACTCTCGTACAACACGCCCCTCAGATAACTGACATGATTGGCACTCTCACTGTGTACTAGATTGTCGTCCCGAAGACTCGCCATGGACCGACATGTGGTGTTTACTTAGAAGCACATCAGTACTGGCTGGCAACCACAAAGTCGCAATTATTTCGCAAACAGTTCTTTTACGTACCAGTGTTTACTGAGACTTTTTGCTTCTACTACCGTGTACTTTCAACTGTGTGCGTTTACGCCATAAATTTGATACACCATCTATACTTTCCTCACAACGTCACGTGACCGTGCGGCATTCAGTATTGCGGTGGGCACTGATGATATGCTTTGGCTCATCGGTACAAGATCATCATACCGACAGATCGCACTGACTGTTGGCTGTGATGCAATTGCAGAACAGGTTGGGGGTGAGATGGACTCACGACAACAATCCGGGAAGAAGAGAAGACTCAGGCACTTTCAATAGGACTACACCACGAGAAAATCGTAGGATTATTCGACTGGCTCTGCCAAGTAGGCGGATGACAACAGCGAAATTCAAAGGATAAGTGATACGGAGAGGTCACCATGAATTGTCGGAAATAGGTTACTGGAAGCCAGGTTGAGCTCTCGAGTTTCCACGGATACTTTACTGCTGACACCATACCATAAACAGTGACTTACATGCTGTGGAGCTAGAGTCAAAACGACACTGAGAAACGTTCTATGGTATTCTGTTGCGAGTCTCACTTCTATTGTTGGCGGTCAGATTGAAAGGAGTTCGTTTCAGCCCTCTTTAATGCCACTCTCATTTATAAAACCTTGTTTACTTTGGAATTAGTCTAGCAGCGAACTTCTCTGCAGTTTTTAAAACATTTCTGTTCTGTGCTTGAAGAAATAATTCGTAGGGACCAGTTCATTTTATTTTGTTTCACACCGTAAATCTTTTCCATAATTACGAATAAGCTCTACAGAATGTGGATGTGTGGGTACTTGAATGTGCATTTGTACCAGTGACAGTCAGGGTATTTACATCTTTTCTGTGCAGAGTCTTGGGAATTTTCCATTCAATCCTATTCAAACGTGCCCTGTGGCCTGGTGTTCTCTAGAGCAACGGACATGCCACCTTTTTGGCGTCTTTCGATTGGCCATGCACCCACCATGCAATGTTGGGTAAATTTTCGATTGAATTTCTATTCCACAGTATGTCCTGTGAACTGGCACGGTGCTGAACAATGGTCGACCGCCTTCTGTACCGTCCTTTCGATTGGGCAAGCATCGGGTGTTTTTTTTAGCCTTTTCCCGGTTCGTCCGTTACTCGCCCGCCCTGTAAAGAAGCAGCGGGAAACGGCGGCTAACGGGGGACACTAGAAAGTATTTTGATGACTCTTCCTGAGGACGTCGTCGTGAGTATATTGTGTGCCTCCGAACACGCCTAGCATAAGTTTCAGTTTGCATCGGGATTCGTTACACTTTTCGCGCTGAAATATAAGTAATCATCGCGCTTATTGAAATTACTCTGTAAACACTGCATTTTCGTCTCCTCAGTTTAATGTGGATTTCGGTGATTCCATATTTTGAGCTAGGTCAGGTACTGACCCACTGTTTTCAGTACGATCGTCAGTTTTGTTGAGGACTTGCTTCCATGTTCGCTAATTTATCAACTCTCTCTTGTCATGTGTGAAGTGTATGACAGAAGAGATTTCCTGATGATTCTGTTTCCTACTAGAAGATTGCCAGTCGATAAACGGAAAGAATACATTTATGTGTATCGAAATTTGTATGTGGTTGACTTCCCTTTTCTCATTTTCGAAGGAGGGGGGGGGGGGGGGGGAGGGGCTGGTTCTAAATTTGGTGCCCACCTACGACAGGTCACTATAAATGTGTCATACCCAGTTTTCTGAACATAATGAGTACCCATAGGTCGGAAAAGGTTCCTATAGGCTGAGATTTATAGAAATTATTAAGCCTTTGAGAAATATGGTACTGTTAGATTTTTGCCCCTTGAAATCTACCTACAACAGTAGAGTGTGCTGGTGTGTAAACACTAAGTAATTCTTCCCGTAGTTTTCGGTCACGTGAATGAAAAAAATTGCTCTGCGCACTACGGGACATCTGAGGTCATCAGTCCCCTAGAACTTAGAACTACTTAAACCTAACTAACCTAAGGACATCACACACATCCATGCCCGAGGCAGGATTCTAACCTGCGATCGTAGCGATCGCGCGGTTCCAGACTTAAGCGCCTAGAACCGCTCGGCCACCGCGGCCGGCCACATGAATGATTGCGTGTTGTGAGACTCAGAGCTTATTACGCTTTCTACAATTTTACCTCAGTAATTATTTTGCAAAATGGGTGGGTAAAGACAGTAAGACCCTAATTGGTAAAATTTTCTTTGGTAAATATCGAAGAAAGAAATTCTCTTTACCCAGTAACAAATGCTCTCTCTGATCATGATGTACAGCTAGTTAGGATACTCCTCAGTGGAAATCGGTTAGAATAATTAATGATTCCAAGACAAAAAATTACGCCAGTTGGTATTTTCTGCGACCTATCTGAGGCATTTGGCTATGCGAATCACAGTATTCTCGAGAGATAAACTGACGTTTTATGGGATTGATGGTACTTCCAACCAATATCCAACCAAAGGAATGCAGAAAGTTGTACACAGTAATTTAAACAATGTATTCCGGGGACGTTATTCTGACTGGGGAGAAATTACGTACGGGGGTTCCCCAAGAGTCAGTCTTAGATCCGCTATCGTTCCTCATATATGTAAACGATCTACTGTCTAATGTACAGCAATCAGAATTAGTTCTTGTCGCAGATGACACTTGTATTGTAATCAATCCAAATATACATACAGAAACAGAAGATATGGCAAACAATCTTCTTAAAAATATCATTGACTGGTTTTGTGGTCCCACCCTTAAATTTAAAAAGACACAGCGTACTCATTTCTACACATCTAGTGGTACAACACCAATCAACAAATGGTGAGGAAGTTTCAAATGGTGTGAAAACTTCAAAATTCTCGTGTCTCCATATAGATTAAATTTTAATCTGGAAAAAGCACATCTGGGAATTCCTAAAACCACTTACTTCAGCCACAATTACACTTAAAATCATTGCAAATCCTGGTGAGAGATAAATCAGCAAGTTGAGATATCTTGCTCAGTAATGTCATATGGAATAATGTTCTGGGGTAGCTCGTCTTTAAGAAAGAAAATCTTTATGGCTCAAAAACGTGCTTTAAGAATAGTATGTGGTGCTCACCCATGGTCATTTTGTACGCATCTGTATAAGGAGTTGGGCATTATGACTACTGTTTCGCAGTATATGTGATGCAATGTGTCTGACAGAGAGCAAAGTAAAATTTGAAACAAATTGGAAAAGTTTCTCCTTGACAATACCTTCTATTCCGTAGAAGAATTTCTATTATTGTAATGCGTAAAAAGTGGTGGGTAGGAATTACTAACTCATATCTGTCTATTTAAAAAAAACACTGACTAATATACATCATGTAATCATATTTCAAAATTACTCTGTGATGTGAAAGTAAAATAACTCGTTCCAGATCATTACCATTTTTCGTGCAAGTGATCCCGGGAATATGAAATTAACTAACTCAGAAGGTATCCATGTCACTCAAAGAACCCGAGCTGATGTTTAATTTTAAGATGGGTTCATGAAAACGTCCATATCGTCTTTAAGAACCGTAGTGATAAGATTTGTCTCTTGATACAAGATGTATGCTGTGCGAGGGAAGAATTTTGCTGCCAATAAATGTATTTTTCATAGAGAATGATTCCCTTCCTCTCTTCCCCCCGTACGCTTTCCGCCGAATTCCTATCGCTCCTGCAAAATTAGTAATAGAAAGAGGAATGCGTGAAAAATGTTCCTTGCATCGTCTTGTCGAAGTCTTGATAGTGATTTCCGCTGCTCATTCAATTAAGGTACAGGGTCAGTAAGAAAAATTTTCATCAGCACATCGTATGACATTGCACGCAATTGAATTGGGGTATGGAAATGCTGTTTCTCCTATTTACAAGAATTATGATGCTCTTCCCGGATAACAATATCTAAAATATCAATATGAATCAGGAATAGGGATACCAGTTTCACAAAGAATAGTGACCACTTATAAGATCAACTCACACATGTCCATAGAATATCTGGTAAAAAGTATCAGGCAGCAGCGATTCTCTAGATCCATACCTTTCCAACTCTTGCAATCGTAGGATGAGGAGCTATTTGATATGACAACATCTACATCAACATGAATACTCTGCAATTAACACATATGTGCTTCGCAGAGGGTTCATTAAACCAATCTGAGACTATTTCCGACTTCTGCACTCTCGAATAACACGTGCGAGAAGTGAACACCTACATCTTTCCATGCAAGCACTGATTTGTCTTATTTTACTATGATGGTCATTTCTACCTACGTAGGTGGACTCAACAAAATATTCGCATTCACGAGAGAAATTGAGTGACTGAAATTTCGTGAAAAAATCTCGCTGCGTCAAAAAACATCTTTCCTTTAATGAAGGCCACCCTGGCCAGCGTATTACATCCGTAACACCCTCTCCCCTATTTCACGATAATATAAAATGAACTGCGCTTCTTTGAACTTATTCGATGTCCTTCGTCAATCCTGTCAGGTGAGGATCCCATACGGCGCAGCAGTACGTCACAAGAGCAAACAGGGGTAGTGTAGGCAGTCTCTTTAGTAAATTTTCGTTGCGACAAAATCTTCTCACGAAATTTCAATCAGTAACTTTCTCCTCCGTATACAAAAATATTTTGTTGACGCCGACCTACACAGGGAGAAACGATCATCAAAATAAATAAGGGAAATCAGAGATCGCACGGAAAGATACAGGTGTTAGTTTTTTCCGCTGCGCTGTTCGGGATTGGAATAATAGAGAATTATTGCGAAGGTCGTTCGATGAGCTCTCTGCCAGGCACTTGAGTGTGATTTGCAGAGTATCCATGTAGATGTAGATACAGATGTTGGATTTTCTAATTGTTCTTCGTTTCGCCTCAGCCATAATATTTTCTGTGTGATAGTTCCAACTGAAGTTGCCACTAATTGTAATCACAAGGCATTTAGCTGAATCGGCAGCCTACAAACACGTGTGATTTATCTTGTAACAAAAATTTATAGGATATTATAAAGAACAACCGCCTTCAGTCACAAATCTTGATTTTATTAAAATACACGTTGCATTTCGAGCCCTGAGAGCTCATCTTCAGCTGCTTTGACAGTCTACATCAACTTTACATTTCTTTTAGTTCTGGGCCCGGCAAGATCACATTGTTATATTGCGAAATGCCACATTATGAAATATAAATTTATAAAACTATGATAAATCGAAAAGTAACTTACTGTTTGTAATAGTGGATATATGGTTCTGATGAATGTTTATGTACAAATACACACTTTCTGTTAAACAGCACATTTGCAGCGAAACATTTTGACACAGCATATTTTCGAACACAATTCAAAACAAGTCGAAGAATTTCGACCGTGAAGATGCTGAACTTTTACAAATACACAGATATTATTAACAAGGTGTTACATTATTATTTACATAGATGTCTTTAATATTACAAATATTTGTAAATGTGGCAAATATGCTTACATCTTATGAAATGGTTCGTTATCAAATATCTGTTTCTGGAGGAAAAAATACGCTTTTAAAATTACTGAAATTACTGAAAAAATTGTGACTGCGAAACTCTGTTCATTCAACAAGTTTTCAGAAGCTTTTTCTTCATGAAGCATTATTTCTAATTGCTCTAGCAGATCAAGCTTCTAGCAACAACGTGATATTGCCACCCCCAGAACTAAATGAAATGTAAAGTTGATGTAGACTATAAAATCACTTGAAGATGAGCCCCCAGGGCTCGAAATGCTTCGTGCATTTTAATAAAATCATGATTTGTGGTTGAATGCTGCTCTTCTTTATTATTACGAAAGTAATACAGTCACGGATCAAACACTACAGAAATGGATAAAATTAAGTTATTCGATAATTTTTAGTATTCATGTGGAGAATCTCACATTTTTTTATTGTTTAGGGTCAATTTCCACTTTTCGCAACATAAAGATATCATGTCTAAATCATTTTGGAATTAGTTTTTATCTTCTAATGACTTTACTTGTCGGTAAACGATAGCGTCATCTGCGTCTAAGAAAGCTACTCAGATTGTATTCTGTATCGTTTACATAGATGAAGAAAAGCCACTGGCCTATGACACTTCCTGGTGGAACCCCAGATTGCACTTCTGTTTCACTCGATGACTTCCCATCAGTTACTACAACCTGCGACCCTTCTGACAAGAAATCACGAATCTAGTGTAGTGTTGGCAGATGAGCCAACACCGTGTTACTAGAGGAGGCCGAAATGCACGCGTTTTAGCTCACGCAGGCTGGCGTGAAGAGGGAAGAACTGTACTGCGTGGAACATGACAAGGAATTAAAATTCAGAAAGTGGACGTAATTAGTTTGATATTTAACTTTAATCCATTAATGATGAACGTCGCTCTTCACGGTACATGAGTCACAATATTATCTGTTCAGAAGACATAGTAACTGAATATGGCGCCTTGCTAGGTCGTAGCAAATGACGTAGCTGAAGGCTAACCTAGCAAGTGTGGTGTCTGGCGGTGACACCACATCTAGACGCCTAGCTAAGAAGATACTCCTCCACACGCACGCAATGTGACTAGAAGCCGCTTGTGAGGAAACGTGTCTACAGCCTTCTGGAAACCCAGAAATATGTAATCAGATTGAGATCACGTGTCGACAGCACTCATTACAAGAGCCGGTTTTCTTTCATAAGAACGATATTTTCTTAACCTGTGCAGTCTCTGCATTAATAGACTGCTCTCTTGGTGCCATTTCGTAATGTTCGAACACCGTATATGTTCCAAAATATTCCTGCAAATCTACGTTAGTGATACGAGCCTACAGTTCGGTGTGGGGGGGGGGGGGGGGGGGGGGGGAAGGGGGATAATCTGTTTCCTTGTTTCCTTTCTCGCGTATTGCTCTGACCTGTGCAAATTTCCGTTTCTTTGGGGTATTGCAGGGTCTGTGATATTCCGAAGTACGATGCAACAGGCACTGAGGCGGCTATAACTGTTATGAAATGCATTAGCAATTGTGAATATGGGCAGCGATCAGGTGTATAACGGAATGACGACAAAGAAAATTTGTGCCGGACCGGGAACCGAATCCGAATACCCAGCTCACCGCGAGCGGTTGCCCTACCGCTGGGCACTCCGAGCACGGCTCAAGGCCAGATCCAGACTTCCATATATCGACAACCACGTTTCTACAACCTGTACTCTTTCATCCATTACGTGTATTCCCATAAAAGGGAGACGTTTTAATTGAAAGTCGCTTGCCCAGTGTCGGCGGATAAGTATGTTACTGTAGTGCCTTTGTTGTTCCGAAGCACGATGCAATATTCCTTCGGATATTATTTATATTTGTCTGCTATTTCTGAACAAAGTTAGTTCGTTGGTAAAAACTTCGGCTGAACTTATCTCTGACTTTAATCGGCTATCAGTACTTACAATGATTTCCGCCTCGGTGATTTCGATGAGCCTGCCGTTGTGGTCCAGCGGTTCTGGCGCTTCAGTCCGGAACCCCACAACCGCTACGGTCGCAGGTTCGAATCCTGCCTCGGGCATGGATGTGTGTGATGTCCTTGGGTTAGTTAGGTTTAAGTAGTTCTAAGTTCTAGGAGACTGATGACCTCAGATGTTAAGTCCCATAGTGCTCAGAGCCATTTTTGCTTTCGGTGAGCGCTTGCTGCCCTGATTGTTTCTCAACTCATCTACGACAATTTACACTTATTTGCAGCTGTCCTTTAGAATTTACATTAAAATTTCCCTTTTAATTCATGTTACAAATGTAGCTCGCTTTTAACTGCGTTTTAATGTACCCAGTTTAGCTTATACAGACATACTCTAAGATTAAATATCTAACTTTACATTACGCCGTTGCAAACTATACCTTGCCAACGACAACCAGCGGCCACGACCCTCAGCTGTTAGTACCGGTGTTGTAAGTACAGTACGCAAGAGGCCACCCAATATTGCAGAGTATGTGTGGTCACTATTTTATCATGATTTTGCTCTATATGACAATGCCACTTATGGCTATGAATTTTAATTAAGCTTATCCATTACGGATGTTTAAGAACCCGTGAAAGATTATTCAATATAAATGCAGAACAATGCAAGCAATCACTTTTTAGAAATAGGTGTTAATGCCATGAACTGGTTTCCGAACCTTTTCAGGCTCATCTTCAGATGGTGTTCAGGAGGCCACGCACCTATTTCAAAGTGTAATACTGGGTGCTGACTTTGTGACAAGAATATGGAACATGCTTTAATGCATCGCCATGAGAACTGTTTATATGCCGATTAGACTTCAAAGTTTAATTTTGTACTTAATGGAACAGTATGGGCGGCCTTTTTTGTTAATATTCACCTGTCTGCTTCCATTGTGACGGACAGCTGGCACCACATCACTCACTTTTAGAAAATATGTATCCATATACACTGTAGTAACGAAACTTTGGCAGCGTGCTACATATGCTGTACAACTACTGCTTGTTACAAGATCTTTTCACGAAGATATGACGTGCGCCTACTTTGCTCAGAGATATTTGTTTCTGTTTGCACGTATTAAAGTTAATGTATGGGCAAATACTTTAATCAAATCTGGCGTTAACCTGAATGCCTAAAATAAAATAAATTAATTAATTAAATAAATTACTACTAGAACAAACTTCAAATGATCTGGTGTTGTATTTCTGTTCTTACATTAACGCATAATACAGTCAATTTATGGGCAAATACTTTAATCAAGACTGGTATTAACATCAATGCTCCGGAATTAAATAATATAAAGTTATAGTATTCACAATGAACTGCAACTGTTTGTATGGCCATGGACTTTTAAAAAACAACAAAGAGAAAACTTCAAATGAATTGCTGACTTATTTCTGTTCCCACATTAAGATGATCTGGGATATTAGTAAAGACAGATTCTGTTTATTTCATCTAAACATAAAGTGTATAAATGTACTGATATATTTTAATAGTCTAGAAGTCTTGGACATTTAGACATGTAGTACAGGATTTATTCTGTGGGAGGACATTTACGTTGACATCAGTGTAGCTAGGATGTAAAGAGAGGAATAGAGGGGGTGTGTGCATTGGGGTGGGGGAGTTGTAGGGGGGGGGGTAGAGTTGTTTGGCTGATTACCTGTTCTGAAGGAAAAATTTTGAACGAAAAATCTATTTCTCAGTTCAGTTTTATCATTCATTAAGTAGTCAGGTGTTGTATTTGTGTTGATAAAGATTTCAATTTCTTCAAGAAGGTCAAGTATTATGCCTTTGTTCGCAAGATGAAGTATTTGGAGGTTCTGTTCTATGTTGTTTGTAGCATAATTGTGTTGGGCAAGATGTGTGGCAAAGCTGGATTTGTTCAGGTTGTTAAGACAGGGTACATCGATGTGCTCTTTAAATCTTGGTGTGAAGTCTCTACTAGTTTATCCAATGTAGATGCTTGGACATGAGTTGGAAATAAGTTTGCGTGTATCTGACTTTTGATACTGTTGTATAGTGGTTTTGGTTCTGTGTATGATCTTATTCTGTATTTTATTGTTGTTGAAGAAGCTTTTTTTGTATTTTATTGTTGTTGAAGAAGCTTTTTTTTTTTTACTATGTTTTGAAGAGGTTGGCATAGGCAGTTTGGTGAAAAATCTTCCCTAGGAAAGGCATATGTACAAATGTTGTCTTCTTGTTTGTGGGTGGTTGTTCAGCTGTTGGTTGGTTTAATTTTGTTGTACGGATTAGTTTATCTACTACAGCAGGACTGTATCCATTGCTGGAGGCAACTGATTTAGTAATTTCTGTTTCTTTTTGTCTTTCACTTGTGTCCATTGGGATTTGAAGCATGTGATTAGCCATTGTCCTGAAGACTGCTTTTTTATGTTGGTCTGGATGGCAAGAAGAGTCATGTAAGGTAATACTGGTGGTTGTTAGCTTCCTGAAAATTTGAAAGTTATGCTTTTTTTATTTGAGATTTTAAAATCATGATCGTTAATTCCTGCTAGTGTTACATGTTCTGCAGTGAACTGAATGTTGTGGTACAATTTATTAAGTTCTTTGGCTAGGTTTTATATTTTTTTTGTTCTATTGAACAGAATGAGAATGTCATCAACATAGCGTTTGTAATAAAGTAGTTTACCTTTCAGTAGTTTTTTGGATCTAAAAATGCTGTTTTCAAGACTGTTAATACATATGTCTGCTAGCAGGCCTAGAAGACACCTACCCATTGCCAAACCATCTTTCTGAACGTAAAACTTGTTGTTGAACAGGAAGTAGTTGTGTGATAATATAAGCTCCAGGATCTCTATGAGTTCATAGATTTCAGCTCTACACATTGTTCCATGTACGATTATGGTATTTCTTATTACTGATTGTCTCCATGACACGTATGTTTGTATAAAAGTTGACTTTGTCAAGAGATGCAAAAAAATGGTTCAAATGGATCTGAGCACTATGCGACTTAACTTCTGAGGCCATCAGTCGCCTAGAACTTAGAACTAATTAAACCTAACTAACCTAAGGACATCACACACATCCATGCCCGAGGCAGGATTCGAACCTCCGACCATAGCGGTCTCTCGGCTCCAGACTGCAGCGCCTAGAACCGCACGGCCACTCCGGCCGGCGAAGAGATGCAAATCTAGTTGTGGCTGGGATGGGGATATCTTTTATGCTACTGATGAGCATAGAACTGTTTTTGACGAAGTCGTTATTTTCAAATACATATGCCTTGTAGGTAATGTCATTAAGTTCCCTGGTCTTTTTATAGCTTGAACTATTAGCGTAGTTCACAATGTGACGTATTGGATATTCTGGTTTGTGGATCTTAGGCTATGATCTCAATTTTGGTGCTGATGGGTTCATCACTATACAATGCTTTGCTTCCACTAGTGTCAACAGGAAGCTGTAGTTTTTAAGTAACTTTTTAATTTATCTTTGAATCTGGGACTAGTGTCCAGCAATGGGTGCACTCCTGCTATAATAGGCAAACTAATCCATATAACAAAATTCAACAAACCAATTGCTGAACAATTAACCAAAAGTAAGAATATCACATTTGATAGCCTACCTTTAATATGGAAGATTTCTCACCAAATTTCCAACCTCTTCAAGACATACAACATAAAATAAGCTTCTTCACCAGCAATAAAATACATAATAAAATCATAGACAGTACCAAAACAACTACGATCAGAAGTCAGGTATATACAAACCCATTTGCAGCTCATGTCCAAGCATAAACATTTGCCCATACATCGACTTTAATACATGCAAATAAAAACAAATAGTATCTCTGAGCAAAATAGGCGTACATCATATCTTCATCGCTTCTTTTTTGTCTTACAGTGTATATAACCTAGTTCCACCTCTCCGCCGTTTTTTAGCGAAATTAATGCCCTATCTCAGAGTATATCGCGTCCCACGTTTGTCCCAACCTACTCGATGTTACATGAGTTAATTGCATCATACGAATCTCAACACTTTCTTGTATGCTGCGAACGATATGCAGTTATATTACCGTAATATGTCTTCATATCCCTTCGTAAATATCGCCTGGTGTTCACGACTTTTACCTCCACCTTGTTTAGCGAGGACCGCGAAATCTTTATACTTTCTAATGTACGCTTCCCCTTCTGAACTGCAGCTTCATCTTTTGTAAACTTCCCGCTATGCTTATGTAACTAGTACATTACTTACTCTTTTCTTTTTTTAAAAAATTGCAGATAAAAGATGCGTTAAATTTTGCCTAGTCGTCGAATATGGGGTGTCTAAGGAAATCTGCTTTCTGGGATCGCTAGACAACAATTGAATCAAATCGTATTAATGAGTTTTATTACGAAAAGAAGATGATAACATTTAACTTTGTGTTAACCAGATGTTCCGCAAGCAAAGGCTGACAGACAAAATAAGAAATCTCTTCAGTATAACAGTTCCAAGTTTGAGCTACATAGAATATACGAGCGAAGTAATGAGCTTTGACACTTCTATTCAGGTCGCTGGTCTTGAAACTTCTCGTAGAACTGGGGGCGGCTAGTCAGGTGCGGTGCTTTTGTTCTCTTCGCATAGAGGCCGCTGCTCGCGCGTTGTCGTCCTGGAGAGGGGTAACGTCTTCTTCACAGCCGTCTCTGCTGTCTCGTTCCCGACTGGCGTGCCGGCGCCTGACTTTACGCCGTAACATTTCTCCCCCCCCCCCCCCCCCCCCCCCCGAAGGACCGTCGCCGGATAGGGAGCACAACAACGACGTGGAGGCAGGAGTGTGGATTGCACTGATGGTCTGGAAGCTGTGGCAGCATGGGACGTCAGGCTTCCAGTCGTACCCCGCCATCCGGCCTTCGCTCTGGCGGAAATGTCCCCCGGAAAACGATCAGAAGGGTATGCGTCCACCTCCTGAGGCCCATAGCAAGATGTAGAAGGCATCGGCTGCTGCGGAGCGGGCGGGCCCAGCTCCATCGGTAGGACGAGAGGAGGCGGAGGAGGCGAAGACTCCGTCACCATGGGGTCGTCCGGCAGTGTCGTGATGACACCCCCTGCCGGCTGCTGTGGCCGCGCTGTCCTCGGGATCCGTGAATCTGGGGGAAGGGACACAGAAGGATCACCGTGCACATAACAGTAGCGAATTTGATTGTGATGTCGACGCTACAATCCTTCTGGCCCGGAAATGAGATACATGCATGCGCCAGGTTGACGAATGACCTCGCCTCGCGCCCACCGTCTGCTGCCTCTAAAAGCCTTGAAAAACACAATATCACGCGGTGCGAAGCGATACTTGCGATCTTCCTTCGGCGCCGGATGCTGAGAAGGGTGGGGCAGATGCAGCAGTGTACGATGGCGGCGGCCGTGAAGCAATTCCGCCGGCGATGGTCCATCTCGTGGATGCGACCGATATGAGGCGAGCAACAGATGCAATGCTTGATCCCTGGTGCGTGTGGTCCGAAGTTTGTCCATCTGCCGCTTGAAGGTTCTGACAAAACGTTCCGCTTCGCCCTTTGGCTGTGGATGGAACGGTGCACTAGTTAGGTGCTGTATGCCATTGCATTCACAGAATGATTCAAATTCATTTGATGTGAACTGAAGACCTTTGTCCGACACTATGACTTCAGGCAAACCTTCGAGGCAAAAAACAGAGGACAACGCCTGAACTGTGCTACGTAACGTTGTCTAGTTCATTGACACAGCAAAAGGAAACTTGCTTTAAGAGTCTACTACAATCAACCAACGAGTGTTCCAAAAAGGTCCCGCAAAGTGCAAGTGCACACGTTGCCATGGTGATTGCGACTCAAGCCAAGCGGAGAATTTTTGTGGCAGAGAGGACTGATTTTCAGCACATGCCTGACACTATGACGTCATCTGTTCTATTTGGGTGTCCATAAGCTGCCAAGTACAGTGTCGACGCACTGTTTCGTACGAACAATCCCCCAGTGTCGTTGGTGAAGTAACTGCAGCACTGCTTTTTGCAAAGCTTTAGGGATCAACACAAGTGACTGTACATGTCATTTTGAACAAGAATCACACCTTGCTGTATAGCGAGGCTATGCCGACGTGTAAAGTATCGGCACACTACAGAGTTCTTTATGCTATACAATGAGCGAGGCCAAGATGTGCGAATGTATTTTAGCAAAACGTTCAGATCTCAATCAGCTTCCGTGGCCTGTGCAATTTTCCTATAATTCAGAGGAAAGGACTGAAGCAATTCAGAATCCTGAGCATCGATGTGACAAGATGCAGCAGAAGCGTCAAAATCCGTATCAAGGCCAATCGGAAGACGTTAAAGTGCCTCTGCATTACCATGTTGAGCTCTCGGACGATATACAATCTCGTACTGGTATTGAGACAGCAAGAAATAGCATCTTTGCAATTTGTGGGTAGTTCGTACAGGAACCGGCTTCGTCGGATGAAACAAGGACTGCAATGGCTTGTGATCCGTTACTAAGTAGAATTTTCTGCCAAACAAATAGTGGTGGAATTTGGTGACACCATACACAATGGTCAAAGCCTCTCTCCCTCTATTTGTGAGTAGTTACACTGAGCTTTGGACAACACTTTTGATGCGAAAGCAATAGGCTTGTCTTTATCACCAAATCTGTGTGAAAGCACTGCACCGATTCGATATGAGGAAGTGTCGACTTGCAGCACAACTGGTTTACCTGGATAGAAGTGAACTAAGCGTCGATCACTGAGCAATGCATCTTTAAGTTTTTGAAAAGCTTCTTGGTAGTCATGAGTCCAAACAAACGATACGTTCTTGCGAGGCAAGCGATGCAATGGAGCTGCGATTTGTGCAGCATTCGGTGTGAACCGAATGTAATAGTTCATTTTCCCTAAGACTGACTGCAATTCCGCGACATTGCGAGGAACTGGCAAGTCACGGATGGCTCACAAATGTAACTGAAGAGGAACCGAATGAACTTTTAGCAAAACTTACAACGTACATCAGCTGATACCAAATCGGATATAAATTAAATTGCAAGAAATACGAATTACATCGCAGACTCACTACCAGTTGTTTCCAATACATTTGCTTAAACATTAACCAAATATTATTTATCTGTCGTCATTTTAAAAATAACAGTGCGCTGTTTTTTATCCATCTAAAGTGTACATCGGTGGAACACGTTTTTGAGCCACTGATTGACGTCTAATCTCGTTCGGGGGTAATGGTCTTAGAAATGTTGGGAGCCACCGAACTGGTCAGACACGTTTTTAACGTACTTTAACAAAACGTGTATAGCACACAATCTGCTGAGTAAATCACCTTAACAGTATTTTGGGGATTATTCTGGTGATAGTAAACAGTGATTGACTTCCGAGGAACTCGATTTGTATTTGAGAGGAGCATGATTCAAATCTTCCTCCCCAGGCCCGGGTTCCCGGGTTCGATTCCCGGCGGGGTCAGGGATTTTCTCTGCCTCGTGATGGCTGGGTGTTGTGTGCTGTCCTTAGGTTAGTTAGGTTTAAGTAGTTCTAAGTTCTAGGGGACTGATGACCATAGATGTTAAGTCCCATATTGCTCAGAGCCATTTGAACCATTTGAACCAAATCTTCCTCTGGTCATCCCAATCTACGTTTCTCGACTATTTTCTGCCCAACGTTCCGCTATCTGAGTTTATACAATGCTGGAAGAAAGCAACACCTTCAAAGACACGGTCATTTTACTGATAAGTGGTGTGACAGGTATTTCATCATTGTAGGAGCATATGTTAACAAAATGGAACAAATGAAATACACATGTCACAGTAAGCGGTGCCCACGCAGTCGCATCAGTACACAGTGTACCCCCCATTTGGCTACAATGCGGTTGTGTATTTTCGCAAGCCAACGACCATAAAAGTGACAAATGGCATCCTCCGATAGATTTTTCAAAGCTTCTAGGCCCTTTTGTTGCAATTAAGCAATGATTCTTGAAGATCCTGGAGAGCGAATAAGGTCCTCCTTCATCATGTCCCACACGTTTTCAGTTGGCGAGAGATCTGGTGATCTTACTGTCGAAGAAATGACAGTAGCACATGTGGAATGTACAGGGCCCGGTTACTGCATTCCGCAGAAACACCGTAAGTGACCGCGGGTTGAAACTGATGGCCCCCATGAAACCTGGTTTGGAACCTATGTGTTGTCGGCGAATGCACTCCAGAACAAGCCGCTCACCAGGTCTATGCCGTACACATGTACTTTTGTCCTTCGCACACAGACAGAGTCTACACTTATCACTGAAGGCATTCCATTCTCCAGTGGACTCTTACACGACACCAGAGTAGCCGTGCTTGGCAGCGTCATGGTGTCAGTGGTAGCCTGGCCAGAGACACATTGGTCTTAGTCTTGCTGCAAGCAGACAGTTGCCAGTGGTCCTTCGTGACCCGTCACGTGCAATATGTTCCCAGATTTTGCCACTGGATGACATTTGGTCGGACAGCGCTGCCCGCACAATGCACTGTTCTTGACGTGCATGTGTACTACGCGAACGTCCAGAACCTGATCTAGGAGGGTAAAAATGTTCTACAGACAACTGCTGTTAACAGCGACACACCAACGATACACAGTGCCCAACATGTGCAGTAATCCGTCGGGAAGTCCATCTAGCTTCCTGCAAGACCAAAACGCGATGTCTTTCAAATGGCTTAAGTTGTTCAACAGGCGTACTTACTCGTCGGAGGGTATGGTTGTACTTTACAATGTATGTTGCAAACACTCTCCAACTCAGCACAGTTACTGCCTAAAGAGTCAAAATAGAGGCATCTGATTGTCGATGACCGTGACAAAGGAGTCACTAACATCACAACACCTCTGTAGGCACATATTATACCCTGGTGTCACTGGACACAGTCCTTGAGCGAGTTGCATTTTTTCCGCAAGTGTAAAATGTTTTCAATAACCTCGCCGCCTACTTCACATTTAATCATAAAGATCTTTGCTTCTGAATTCGAAAACATTGCTACCATCTCACAAACTGATTCCAACTCCTACATATTGAGTTGTACATCAAATATTTCCTACTGTACCATCCCTAAACTCAAGAGATTCATCATTGTTTCTCATTGTGGACATTTCCTTCCTTTAGTTCTTTCACGTTATATTTGATCAGCTGTAGGCCAGTAACGCAGTTTCAGCTACGGGGCAGTGAATTTGTAACTTTTCATACTTGCAGGGGTCGCTGTTTCTCTGTCTTTTGCTCATTTCTGCCAGTTCTCTTCCGCGTCTGCAGATACGCTTTCTGCTCAGCAAAAATCTTGCGCTCATTATAGAACTGCTGTCTCTGCCTCCGCCGTGCTGTAATAACGCACGATCCCTTTTCCCTGACTTTTCTGGCGCACAAAACGATTGTTTCAGATTCTGTTTTGTACAGGTTACTAATAAAATTTCTTTTCTAACAATTGTTAGTTCCAGTTCTGTTCAAAGAAATTACTGTGTATCTCTCTACCAAAAGCGTAGGTTACATGTCCATTAAAAGAAATAATCATCTCAAAAAATTATTTAGACTCGCCTATATAATTCTGTAAAATTTTTTATCCTTCTGTAGAAAAAAGGGCGTATGTTTACGCGATTACCTTTCTTCAAAATGTCCGGCTTTGGAAATATCTTTGATGTTTCTTTTCCAGGCAACAATAACTTGTCCCATAAAGACATATACTGTTCTGAAATAGTCGGTCTATTCACATATAAGAATGGATTTCGTATTTCGTAACTTCTGGCATGTAGTGTACCGTGACAGATGGAAAATAGACATTAAAAATTTCAGCCTTCTAGAGGTAAGTATTACGATATAGTTTATGAAGTTGCCCAAGAACGATCCCATGCAATACAGCTTTCATCTGTAAAATGGTGTATTGTGAACAGCTGTTGCAAAATATGCAAGCGTCATACGACAACCAGTGTTTGCTGCATACACTACCAAAGAGAGAGAGAGAGAGAGAGAGAGAGAGAGAGAAATGTAGGAGGGAGGGAAGGGGTCGCCAAAGATTTACGCACATAGTGATAAATTCCGTAATTTCATATACAGAATCATACTGTCAAGTAATTAATTAGCTGTTTAAAATAATGTTACAATTTGAACTAAACTTTTGCAAGTTTAAACTATTAGTTGTAATCTGTGCTGCTACGACCAAAAGACGACAGCTCCTGTAGAATTTGTACAAAATGCAATGTTTGATGAAGCCTATTAGCGGCCGTGGATGTGAAAACCTGGAATATCTGTATTGTTAAATACAAAATATTGTCCTGGGCCGGCCGCTGTGGCCGAGCGGTTCTAGGCGTTTCAGTCCGGAACCGAGCTGCTGCTACGGTCGCAGGTTCGAATCCTGCCTCTGACATGGATGTGTGTGATGTCCTTAGGTTAGTTAGGTTTAAGTAGTTCTAAGTCTAGGGGACTGATGACCTCAGATGTTAAGCCCCATTGTGGTTAGAGCCATTTGAGCCATTATTGTCCTGGACAGTAGCGTTTTAATAGATAAACAATAGATATGATGCTATTTTGTAAAAAACAGACATTTTGAGGCGTGGCTGTGTCAAAATATAGGTTGACTCTTACATGAAGATAACAGCAACCAGCCACTTTTTACTATACTATTTATCTATTTAAATAGCGCCGTTACCAGTTTCGAACCGACATGTCCATCTTCAGACGGCTAGTTCACGTTAAGATACAGCTTTCGCTTTTTGTTTTCCAAATTGATGAAATTTCCTTGGGATGCTGGTGCCGATGGAAAACCTGTGCCACTACGTTCCACATGTGGTGAAACTTCTTAGTGTGTGAGTGATGCTTTAGATTATGTGCATATATATACATAAAAAAGGGCATCATATAGTTTTCGATGCTGCAGGATCACAAGCAGTCTGCACTGGAACGTAATGGTGCGGATGTTTCATGGGTAACACTACCCCAAGGAAATTTCATCAGTTGGGAAAACAAAACGCGAAAGTTAATGTAAAATGTATCTTAACGTGAACTAGCCGTCTGAAGATGAACCTGTCGGTTCGAAACTGGTAACGGCGCTATTTGAATAGATAAACAGCATTATAAAAAGTGGCTGGTTGCTGTTATCTTCTATGTAAGAATGGTTCAAATGGCTCTGAGCACTATGGGACTTAACTTCTGAGGTCATCAGTCCCCTAGAACTTAGAACTACTTAAACCTAACTAACCTAAGGACATCACACACATCCATGCCCGAGGCAGGATTCGAACCTGCGACCGTAGCGGGCGCGCGGTTCCAGACTGTAGCGCCTAGAACCGCTCGGCCACTTCGGCCGGCTTCTATGTAAGAGTCAACCTACACAATGAACATGACATTTTCTTTTTCCTGTGACACAAGTGCCTTAATTGAAGATATGTAATGCAATGTAAACTTTGCAGCTAATAAGGTAATGAGTAACGACAGATCGTACTCGTGGCTTACAGTGAACAGAGAATCGCTTAAATGTACTGTCTGGTCAAAATTATCCGACACTTATTAGTGCACTTTAATATGGGATGTGTCCACCCTTCGCCTTTTTGACGGCTTGAACTCTGCTGGGGACACTTTCAGTGGGAACTCTGAATGTCTGTGGGGGAATGAAGCCCACTGTTCCTACTCAACAGCCGAAACCAGAGAAGGTACCGGTAGTGATGTTGGACGCTGTGGTCTGGAGCGAGGTCGACGTTCGAACTCATTCCATAGGTGATCCATCTACATCTAAGTGATTACTCTGCTATTCACAATAAAGTGCCTGGCAGAGTGTTCAATGAACCACCTCTCTCTACCGTTCCACTCTCGAACGGCGGGCGGGGAAAAACGAGCACTTAAATTTTTCTGTGCTAGCCTTGATTTCTCTTATTTTATCGTGATGATCGTTTCTCCCTATGTAGGTGGGTGCCAACAGAATCCATTGGGTTCAGGTCGAGACGGTGGGCCGGCCGCTCCATTTCAGGAATGTTAATGTACACAAACCATTGCCTCACAGATGCTGCTTTATGACACGGTGCACTGTCAAGCTGATACCTTCAGTCATCATCTCCGAACTGTTCTTCTACTGTATGGAGTACACAATTGTATAAAATTTACTCTTTCGCATTTAGTGCTTTCTTAAGCACAATAAGGAGACCATGCTCTAACCACGAAAAACATTCCAATACTACACTCCTGGAAATGGAAAAAAGAACACATTGACACCGGTGTGTCATACCCACCATACTTGCTCCGGACACTGCGAGAGGGCTGTACAAGCAATGATCACACGCACGGCACAGCGGACACACCAGGAACCGCGGTGTTGGCCGTCGAATGGCGCTAGCTGCGCAGCATTTGTGCACCGCCGCCGTCAGTGTCAGCCAGTTTGCAGTGGCATACGGAGCTCCATCGCAGTCTTTAACACTGGTAGCATGCCGCGACAGCGTGGACGTGAACCGTATGTGCAGTTGACGGACTTTGAGCGAGGGCGTATAGTGGGCATGCGGGAGGCCGGGTGGACGTACCGCCGAGTGCTCAACACGTGGGGCGTGAGGTCTCCACAGTACATCGATGTTGTCGCCAGTGGTCGGCGGAAGGTGCACGTGCCCGTCGATCTGGGACCGGACCGCAGCGACGCACGGATGCACGCCAAGACCGTAGGATCCTACGCAGTGCCGTAGGGGACCGCACCGCCACTTCCCAGCAAATTAGGGACACTGTTGCTCCTGGGGTATCGGCGAGGACCATTCGCAACCGTCTCCATGAAGCTGGGCTACTGTCCCGCACACCGTTAGGCCGTCTTCCGCTCACGCCCCAACATCGTGCAGCCCGCCTCCAGTGGTGTCGCGACAGGCGTGAATGGAGGGACGAATGGAGACGTGTCGTCTTCAGCGATGAGAGTCGCTTCTGCCTTGGTGCCAATGATGGTCGTATGCGTGTTTGGCGCCGTGCAGGTGAGCGCCACAATCAGGACTGCATACGACCGATGCACACAGGGCCAACACCCGGCATCATGGTGTGGGGAGCGATCTCCTACACTGGCCGTACACCACTGGTGATCGTCGAGGGGACACTGAATAGTGCACGGTACATCCAAACCGTCATCGAACCCATCGTTCTACCATTCCTAGACCGGCAAGGGAACTTGCTGTTCCAACAGGACAATGCACGTCCGCATGTATCCCGTGCCACCCAACGTGCTCTAGAAGGTGTAAGTCAACTACCCTGGCCAGCAAGATCTCCGGATCTGTGCCCCATTGAGCATGTTTGGGACTGGATGAAGCGTCGTCTCACGCGGTCTGCACGTCCAGCACGAACGCTGGTCCAACTGAGGCGCCAGGTGGAAATGGCATGGCAAGCCGTTACACAGGACTACATCCAGCATCTCTACGATCGTCTCCATGGGAGAATAGCAGCCTGCATTGCTGCGAAAGGTGGATATACACTGTACTAGTGCCGACATTGTGGATGCTCTGTTGCCTGCGTCTATGTGCCTGTGGTTCTGTCAGTGTGATCATGTGATGTATCTGACCCCAGGAATGTGTCAATAAAGTTTCCCCTTCCTGGGACAATGAATTCACGGTGTTCTTATTTCAATTTCCAGGAGTGTATATACAATACTGTAGTTCGCTGTTGTCATTACACGTGATGTCACGAAACGTCCTGCAAGCATTTGCCAAACTTAAAGTCTTCCACCGGATTGCCAAAGGGAATAACGTCATTCATTCCAAACCGTTTGTTTCTAGTTATGTAATGTCCAGTGGCTTCGCTCTTTGCACCACCTTCAGCATCGCTTAGTTGTAAGTTGTGACTAGAGAGGTAGTTTTTTTTTGAGCCTGTCCGTGTATGAGGCCTGCCTGGTCTTGATTTAACTGTGGCTTTCCCTTCGCGTTTCCACTTCCCAGTGACATCACCAGCAGTCGAGTTCGGCAGTTTTAGAGGGTTTGAAATTTCCCTGATGGATCTGTTATTCAGGTGACATCCGATGGCCTGTCCAAGTTCGAAGTCGGGAGTGACAGACCCATTCTGCCGTTCCTGCTCTGGAGCCCAGCGACCGCTACGGTCGCAGGTTCGAATCCTGCCTCGGGCATGGATGTGTGTGATGTCCTTAGGTTGGTTAGGTTTAATTAGTTGTAAGTTCTAGGCGACTGATGACCTCAGAAGTTAAGTCGCATAGTGCTCAGAGCCAAGCCGTTCCTGCTTCTCTACTAATGCCACTACACTCCCGCCTCCTTTTGTACTGTCGGGTCTGCCTCTCGTGACCTACAGTGGTCAATTTCGCATCACATAGGGGTGTCTGGATGTTTTTGATCACATGAGTGTATAACAGAGTGCATACAGTTTGCGACATAGAACTTTCGCAAAATTGAATGTATAATATCATGGGAAGAACCAAGGGTCAAAGAAGTTGAACATCTCAATTTATTGAGGCTTGAAGAAGATGAAAAGCAGTCTGGAAGTATCATATTCAGCTTCGTGCTCAAAAAACACATAATACTGTCTTTACTACAAGACTAATGTTCACTTACACTGGAATATGACCTGTTAATTTGCTCATTTTAACTTTAATATGGCCTTAGATGATGACCACAATGCATGCTAAAGTCTGGATGAGACATTTTTCCAGGGTTTGTTAATAAAAGACTCGTGATGATGATGATGATTATGATGATGGTGATGCCTTATGGCATGATGTTTGTAGCTAATTGCGTACATAGTCCAAGAATACTCTCAGACCAGAAAAGAGTGATCCAAATGATCCACGCTCTCGCTTCCCCATCTTCGTACGAGTTGCTGTTCAAACGTCACAAAATGTTGATTCTATCATCCTTCAAGTATGTTCTCTTATGGAATTTGTTATTAATAACGTGAAATCTGCCGCTGGATTTTCTCAGCAAACACTAGACAGAAAAGGGATTAGCATTGTACAGATTGTTGGGTATTAGTCTGTCCAAGAGTTCCTCACAATAATTTCGTATGTTTCATTCTAATGCGTTACGTATTTGTAAACACCTTAATGAAGCTTTCGTTTTCATGATTTTGTAATTGTACTTGCGTCCTCATTTAAAAAAATAATATCAGCATTTTGTGAGTTATATAGCGACATTTGGCTCACGAAACGTAAGAAAAATAAGAGTAAAATAAACAAAACGCTTTGACGCAGTTTGTTATTATTAAATAATTTAAGCAATAATGTGCGAGTTACGTATTATTTCATTATATTCGAAAAGTGTGATTCTACAGTTATCTCTCAGAGTGTTAACCAAATACATTCATAAAAATTTCTAGTTTTCTATGTCATACAAAAAAAAATCTAATTTTTTTGTGTTTCAGGAGCTCGGGCAACAGGAGCCTCTTGTGGTAGAATTTTGGCTCTAGCTGCTACAAACCACCTAACATGACATCGAGGTAAGTCATGGCAGACAAATTCTCTTCTATGTGAAATGAAAACAATGCTACAAACTATCTTATAAGCTGTAACTTAAGTTCTACTGCTTGAGTTTACATCATATTTCAGAAGCCTTCGCTGCGTTTCTTATTCACCTCAGAGACATGTGTTGGAAAACATGACCGTTTTAATGTGTAAGTAAGCTTACAGAAATTTAGGCTATTCTCGTATGCATAAATTAAACCGATCATGTGTACATGCTCTCGACTTCATAACTGAAACCATCAACTGACACAATGCCATTTGAAAGTGCTGGAGTTCTGTTTCATTTTTTTCTTTCTTATTTCTTCCTTTTACTGTTAATTTTATTCGTTCTAAGGGGACAGGTCGTCATAAGCCTTCTTAATGCTTTTGAGCTTTATGTAAATCTAGGCAGTAAGGAACAGATTGAAATAAAGTAACACTCGATATTGTTCGATGATAAACATTTGACATATAATGCTATGTTGTTGGCATTATGAGATCAACGTGTGCGATGCAGAATGATGCTGTTGGTGCAGTTGACAATACTGCCGGCGGCGAGTCATCGCTTCACTTTGACGATGATGTTGGTACAAACGGATGACAGTCAATTGTAGATACTGATGGGTGATCCAGTAAGCGGAGTAAGAGCACATATCTAAGTAAAAGGACGTCGAGAGACCTGAGGTTGATATATGTGGTGTAGCGGGAAAGTTGGATGTGACAGTGAGAACTGGTACCGAGAAACATTTATCTTGGTTCATAGAGTAAAGGAGTAGAAAGGGCTACAATTGGCCGGGATGGATTTCTAAGTCTGTAAGAATGTGTTTATACAACATACCATGAGACAGTACATAATGTACCGCAGGAGGGAAACGAGTACTTGTCGATATACGCGTTGCGGTGCCCGTGTCTCAGGTTACACAGAAGTGAGGAGACGGTGAAACTGTGACGCTCATGATTTGAAAGAGAATATCCAGTAAGACAGTTGCGGATCCATGCAAGTCGTTCAGTTCTCTTACGGCATGACTGAAATTGGTAAGGGCTGACAGTCTATAGACTTGGACGACGGTAAGCATTGTTGTTAATCCTGTCACACTTTTTTTTTTTTTTCTTACAACAGCTCGCAGAAACTTTTTGCAATCGAATACACTGACTACGAAAGATAAGCTGCCAATAACGTTACTCCAAAGTAAATAACGCATATGGTCTTTTCGCTTTTAAGTATTCTAAGTTTCAATTTATTTATCCAAGTTCTAAATAGTACACCATTCGGACTTCCGTCAAGGTATGCTGCAGAGCGTAAGACATTGCTTTCCTCCATCATAGTTATTTTTCCTAAGAGAAACTTGTTAGTTAGATATCTTATACAAATAAAAAATATTCAATTATGACTTCATGACCCACATAAAAAAAAAAAATGTTCAAATGTGTGTGAAATCTTACGGGACTTAACTGCTAAGGTCATCAGTCCCTACGCTTATGCACTACTTAACCTAAATTATCCTAAGGACAAACACACACACACCCATGCCCGAGGGAGGACTCGAACCTCCGCCGGGACCAGCCGCACAGTCTATGACTGCAGCGCCTCAGACCGCTCGACTAATCCCGCGCATGACCCTCATCGATTGTGTATTGATCCTAATGAAAATGCAATCATAAAAGATCTGACAGTATCTGTTTGTCATCTATTTTCGCAGTTTCATATTTCTTTCGCTTGAAAACGTTTTCAGTACAAGAAGATGATATGGTAGCCATAAATGAATGTTTTGCACACATACCAGAATCGCATTACAAGCATAATGTCAATTCCATGTATATACGATGAACAAAATGCTTTGACCTTCAAGGGCACTACGTCGCATTGCCGTTCACTTTACCTGTCATATGGATTGTCTTTCAGTACTAGGCTTAGGGAGTTGCACCTTGGTCTCGAATGTACATTAAACGCAACACAGAAAACATGATAGTAGAGATATTGGAGTAATGTGAGGTAATCCGCTTTCTGCACGTGAAGGGAAAGGAGGCTGAAATAACATGCTGAGTTGGTGAAATTGTGTGGCACGAAAACACCAACGTATGACTCTATGGTTAGGTTGGTGCACACGATACCAGTGTGACCCAATACGTGCGAATGGAACACAGTGGCAGACCATTTTTCTGTGAAGAAGCGGGAATCCCAAGAGAAGTGGAGACCCTGGTGAGCCAAAACCGGAGTATCGTAATCGACACGACAACGGAAAATGCGAAAATCAATCATATATCAGTTTTCGACAACATGCACGACATTTTGAACATTACAAATGTCGACGTCCCCAGCATTCCACGACTGCTGACATCCATTCAAAAAAAACCTCTGCGGACGGACACCGCTTCTCCACCCCTGTTACAGCACCCAGTACACGATCAGACAATTTGTCAAACTTTACAAGGTTTCTCAAATATTTGACCGTTGATACCAACGCAAATATTCCAGCTGTGACAGGCCAATCTACACGGTCCAGCCACACTAAGGTGACCACCGACTATGTCCGAAATCAACGTGTAATAAACACCCACAGAAGCTAGGTGGTACCCTGAGCAGTGAAGAGTACATAAAATGAGTCTCGGGGCATGTGGAAAACAGTGCAGTCGTTGTCGTATTGCGGAAATAGAGCGACTTATGTGACATCCAAAAGGGCGTGATCATTGGCTTTGAGTCAAGGCTGGAAGTATCTACGAAACGGTTAAGTTTATGAGCTGTTCCGTGCCACCGTGGTTAAAATATTTCGTAAATGGCAGAATGGTGCTATCCAAAACGGATGCCGAAGTAACTGCGATGCATCACGGATCATATTTGACAGGGCAGGAGGGGGAGAAGGAGATTAGTGTTTAACGTCCCGTTGACAACGAGGTACATAGAGACGGAGCACAAGCTCAGATTAGGGAAGGATGGGGAAGGAAATCGGCCTTGCCCTTTTCTAAGGAACCATCTCGGCATTTGCCTGAAGTAATTTAGGGAAACACGGATCAGGAATCAGGATGGCCGGACGCGGGTTTGAACCGTCGTTCTCCCGAATGCGAGTCCACTGTGTTAACAACTGTGTCCCCACACCCGACGCCCAACCGCTCGGTGATAGGGTTGAACGACTGTTGCGGAGATTTGTACTGGCGAATAGACCTGCAACGTTTGAGCAACTGACTGCAAAGATGAGCCAAGGGCTTACCAACAGTGTCTCCTCAACGACCTCTTAGAGTGCGTTGCTGCCTGCATATTTGGCCTCGACGTCCACTGAGTGGCGACAGGTGGCATTTTCGTATGAATTACGTTTTATCCTCCATCGTATAGATGACCTTTGGAGTGTACGGCACTGCAACAATCACCGAAAGGGTCCGAGCCAGAGGAGGAAACATTGTGGTCTGAGGAATGTTTTCTTGGCATTCCCTGGGTAATGTCGTCATTCTGGAAGGCACTATGGATCAACACATGTATATATCTATCCTTAGGGACAATATACAGCCGGCCGAAGTGGCCGTGCGGTTAAAGGCGCTGCAGTCTGGAACCGCAAGACCGCTACGGTCGCAGGTTCGAATCCTGCCTCGGGCATGGATGTTTGTGATGTCCTTAGGTTAGTTAGGTTTAACTAGTTCTAAGTTCTAGGGGACTAATGACCTCAGCAGTTGAGTCCCATAGTGCTCAGAGCCATTTGAACCATTTTTATGACAATATACACTCCTACAAGCAGTTCATTTTTCCTTGGTATGATGGCATCTACCAGGAGGGCAATGCAACGTGTCACACAGCTTGCTTTGTACGTGCATGGATCGAAGAGCTCCAGGATAAGTTCACCGTACTTCCCTGGCCACCAGACTCTCCAGATTTCAACCCAATCGAAAATCTGTAGGAAAACCTCGACCAGCGTGTGTGCGTCATGGATCCTCGACAGAGAAACCTAGCGCATTTGGCCACAGCACTGCAGTCGGTATGGATCCAAATCCCTGTCGGTACTGTTCAGAACTACACTCTTTCTGCAAGTTTCGCAGTGATCCACGTTGCAAAAGGTGGTTTTCAGGATTCTGACAGTTGGTCACTTTAATGTGACTGGACAGTATGGATGACTTCTTTAGCCGCCTAGTCACCACTGACAAGTGCTGGTTGTATCAGTAGCTCCCGAGACAAAGGAGCAAAACCAGAAGTTGAAACAAGAGAATTCACCACTGCGGAAATGGTGACGACCCAATCATCATATGATATTTGTTTTTTTGAGTGTTTTTGGGTGTTCCAAGATGTGCTAACACATTTTATTAGCAATAGAAAATTCAACACAGTTTCATACTACGAAATCTCGTGGCGAAGTTACGGGAGGCTGTCAAGACAAACTGTTTTGGGAGGCTGTTCATGAGGGTTGTTATGCTCCACAACAGTGGTTCGGCTCATTCTGTGTAGGGGACAGTCACACATGCTGACTCTTTGACGCTCTCAAATCTGACATGCGTGCATGTCTGAAGGAGACTGTATGTGAAGGTACAGATACTCACAGACACTGTAACCATAGATAATGTATCCGTGCCTCAATGGGCTAAAATCACGATAAAATATTTGTCTCTCCAGGAATCATGAAATTCTCTGTGACTTATGGAAGTTCGGATGAGTCCTGGAGGCGTTCTCAGATGTCCCAAGTGATTAAGGCGACCGCTCGCGATAAGCGGAAAATCAGGTTTCAAGTCCCGGTCCGGCACAAGTTTAAGTTTTCATGTGTCGCAAACAGCTTTCGTCAGCCCAGTTCCGCTAAATTCAAACCCATTTCGTATTACTTCCAGAATGACGACGGGCTAATTTTCGAAGTGGAATGCTTCCTGACTAACCAAGCCGCCTAAGACCAAAGCCCCTCTATCGTTGGGAAAAACGTGTCGCATTCAATGGTGCAGACGTAGAGAAGGACTGACACCATTAGCAAGCTTCATGATCGCAGCTTGATATTTTCGAGGCGATAATTAATACTGTATGACTGTACCTTCGTAAAAATTATACTAGACTGTTTATCCACAAACAATGCAGTTACGCCCTTCGAAGCGTTTCGCTTGTTACAAGTGGCACGAAGTCCTTTCAGCAGCAGCGGCCATGTTGGAAGCTGCAGGTGGGGAACGATTGCCATCTTCTCACTGCGTGATCTCTACCGGCGTTACGTGCGTAGTTAAGAAATACGCGTGGAGCGTGTGTTGTGCAACCCTGGAAGCAGTATGTTGTGTACTTATGTAATGGGGGGGGGGGGGGGGGGGGAGTCCAGCGGGGACCAACACCTGATCGCCGGCCACCAGTCTCAAAGGTCGCTTCCCCGCTCTGCGGGCGAACAGCGCTTCTCCGCTGCTCCGCCGCTGTTGAAGCCCTCGTACACTATCAGAAAATTTGTCAACATTACTGAGTTCGATTAATAGAATGACATCCGCTACCATTGTTAGCTTTGTTGTTGGCGCTCATAGCGTGCGGATGCCCGGCGGGCGACAGTGTCTGCCAAAGATGGAGTGGTTTGGAACCTTTCTACTGCCTGGCCCGATTGCATATAACGCATGATCAAATATAATAATTTTATACACGTGAATATGAGATTTTAATATCCCGAAATCGGTAATGGATTGAATAAATCGTTATTACAACTGAAGCGGATGTCATTCTATCAATCATGCCTCTCAGTTGCGGATGTCCTACAAACAAAATTTTGTTTCCTAGGTTTGTCAAATATTTCTCCGTGTACAACACTGTTTGACGTGTTTGCCAGACATAGAGCGTGTTTGACGTGCTTGAGAGAAATTTTGAATCATAGCAGGTTTGACAAGACGGTGGTGTTGTTTGTGTCGATGTTTAGCAAAAAAGAGATTCATTACAATTTAGCTCACTGTATAGTGAGTAGTGAGTTTCCAGAACTGTGATAAATGCGATCAAAGATAAAAACAAAATAGCACTGGCAAATACTAAAATGGTAAAGATGTTGCGTCTTTCCCAGCCATGTATTATAAGGGGCGATCAGAGAGTTTCCATTTTAATGCCTTACAGGCCAGAAACTACATGCCAATCAGTCGAAATTGCCTTGAGCATTGAAGCAATCATCCCACCGATGCATCAGGTTGCGGATACCCATTTGATAAAACAATGTGTCCTGCTGCGTGAATATTTCCGTTACTGCCTGGTGCACATCCTCGTTCGACAGGAATCGTCAACCCTTCAAGGCCTTTTTTTAAGGGAGAAGAGGCGTGTTAATCACTTGGTGTGAGCGCAGGACTATAGGGCGGGTGCTCGAGTGTCTCTTGCTTGAGTTGGCGCAACTTCTGCGTTACGACATTTGAGAAATGAGAACGCGTGTTGGCATGAAGCAGCAGCACCCCTTGTCGCAGTTTTCCCGGACTTCGTTTTCGACTAACATGTTGCCCAGACACATTCTTCATTCTCCGATGGATGTATACCGGTGTTTGTCATTCAGTAGCCAAGCAAGGAATAATGGTAGTTGGTTCTGTTTGGACGCATTCGGTTATAACGTCGCCATAGTTCACGTTTCCGCATTTACCGCACTCATGTCGGAGAGATAAGAATACCACACTAATCACTTTCCAACATACTGGTGCTTATATACCAGCATCGGGGTCACGCTACGCTACATGTACGCTGCAGCAACACCCTCGGACGGAAACGATTTGATCGCCCCTTATATGAAGGAAAAGGTTAAGAAGAAAATCAATATTATACGCAAAACATACAAGCGGGAGTATAATGAAATAAAAAAAGGAAAACGAAGTTCTTCGGTTCTTCCACGAACAGTATATACGTTCCCAAGTGAACTGTCATTAGAGGACCAAGTAGAAGAGAATAAATTTTCGCATAGTTTTGTCGTCTTTTTCAATGTGACGACGAAATAACTCAGTTATTAAAAATTTGACTTTCAATTCGGAGAAACCTGATATACTCCTGAGGTTGTGGGTGTAATATTATCTTTAGCAGATTTTCATGGGTATATTCCTCTCTAAATTTCAACCTTTCGCTGAACCAGCGTATTGTATTCCTTTTATTTATACACAGAGCTTCAAAACTGAGGTCAAATTGACAACTTTGTTGGTGCGAGTACGGGCTTGTTTTATAGCCTCTTAGACGGAAAAGAGAAAATTTGAGAAAGAAGGTTTCTCTTGTACAGGCTGTTTAACAAGGTGGCTAATCAAAGTGTAGCACCGCTCTCACTTTTCTCTGTAACTCACTCTTCAGCTGACACTGAATTTCAGAAGCTAGGAGCTGAATGTCAAGATTTGTTTCATTACTGAGGTGCATTAGCAGACGGTGACCTATCGGTAGCGCTTTACCCTTACCTTCGACAAACCTGTAAGCCAACTCATCCAGCCAGTAGCTAGGAAACCTACAGTTTTTCATGAAATCCGAACCACGGAACTTAACATGAAATCCGAACTGCGGAACATCTTGATATTTTTCACACACATAAAAAATTGTAGGTATTAGGACAAATGACAGAGGAGGAGAGAATTGTGTCATCCATATCACCCTGGATTATTCATCAGCCACCAAATCAACTGAGCTATTCAATTATACGTAAACCTACAAAACTAAAGGGATGCAGAGAGTAAAGAGTTTAGCGTCTGACCGACAACAATATAAAACTAGATCACATAATCACAAAATTCTTTTGCTTAAATAATTATAACTAGTCCACATAATTAATAACTCTAGGTTTCGTCGTTAGATAACGATTTTAAGAATGAATCTTACGTCTGATACTGACGGTTCACAATTTTTTTTTTTACAAAAATTGTAACTCAGTCTTTTGTCCCTCCTCGCTTAAGTCAACACTGAATTAGTTTCTTGCATTTATTTACTAGCGATAGTGACTTTTAATTTACGTTTTTTCTGCAAATCACTTCATTTGTATACACTTTTGTCTGATCCTTGAATATTAAGTTTTCATACCTTTCTAATGAGACCATCGTCGACGGGACGTTCAGATGAAAGCGTCCTTTCTCCATACGAGCCCTCACCCACGACCTTTCTTGGCGACAAAACGTTGCACAATTTGAGCTTAAATGATGTGGCAGCAAGCAACAGTTAGTCAATAACCAATCCAGTCATAGGCTAACCCTAAATCTCTGAACAGTGTCATGAAGACGTCTTTCGTCATAGTGACTCACACGTTACACAGTGACCTTAGCCTTCTTGTTTCCTTGTTGCCTCGCGACAGGAACAGGCTGTGTGTACTGGCTGAGTATTGCAACTTCCATACCTTCACCTAAGGATACACTCATGTGGTACACTGCTTGTCAAAGTCTTTAGTACTGCATCTGCGCGTATATATCAAACGCAACTCCACGTCTGCAGAAATCTTGTTCCCAACTATTATTCAGTGGTGTAAACCTTCTCATGCAGAAGTTTACAAGTCCACACGGTCCCATTCCCTAAAGGGCACTCACAAATCTGTAACCGCCTCTCTGTACAGTGATTTGTATCTGTTATACTCACTATTTGGCCTCTGTGCATGATTTTCCTACAGTCCTTGACTCCACTCCTAGGGTCTTTTGTTACCCGCATCTCGCTTCTACTCGAGAATTCGAAAGATAAGAGCCACTGGTCCACAGCGAAGCCTAAACATTGTCTCCAGATAAAACTCGTCAAAGCACCTCCCGAAACATCTTGTACAGGTACTGTGCTCCCAAATATGCTTAACACAGTTCGTTCTTTCTGCACCATCTGTCTTTTTTCTAGCATGTATCGTAGTAATCACTTATGGCAGTGATACTTTCATACCAAAAGCTCCTTGCTGCATTCCTATTTAAACTGCAGGCCTCCTGGTCGAAGAGTCAGTTTGCGTGAATAAGCCAAATGCATGCGACGTCTAACATTTTGTGCAAAACGACGTGATATTGACAACCGGGTGGACTTCTACACATTTTCAAGAGACTGATAGCGCTTTGTTTCTCTATTAAGACCAGATAGAATAGTTTCAATTTCAACTTCCTGTAAAATATTAACTAAGGAAATGCTACATCGGCTTTAAATAGTTACCATTACAAGACGTTCTTCAAGCAGCTGCCTCTTTCACCCAGAAGAAAATTAATGTCAAAGTCAGTAAACCTGTGTTCAGTATTACCTTTTGGGTGGCAATACGTGTAATAACATAAATGAAACTGAGAACCAATCATTAATTTCCCGTCTAAAACGAGGGAAGGTACGTTAGAATTTTACATCCCTTTGGCGTTTAGGTTACCAGAGACGAAACACTACGTCGATTGGAGTAGTACTGAGGAGCAAATTGGAAATGCCCCGAGGGAGGAACCACCGTGAGATTACCCTTTCCCCCAGCCCCCCTCCCTGGCAACAGGCCTCCGTGTGATCCTCTCTCGTACGGCTCATTCGGAAACAGTGTGGAGGGGCAGCATACCGCTCTTCCGGCTGACGTCAGCTTTCCAGACCTTAGAGCCGCTACTTTTCATTTAAATAACTCTTCAACTGCCATCACGAAGCTGAGCGATTTAAATGGGCATTCAGTTGCGATCACGAGGCTGAGCGCACCCCGTTCAAGTCCTCCCACCACGGAAAATTCCGTGGTAGTACCTGGACTGAACCATGGTGCGCCGCGTAGTAGTTAGATGTGCTGTCCATTCAGCTACAGAGTTGGACCATTCACGTCAGGTCGTTCAGAGAAATTACGTAGAACTGAAAACAGGAAGGTTGAACTGGAAGTAAACCCCACTCCTATTGAAGACAATTTCAGTGTCTCAATCACAGTGCCACCACCCTCGGTATCTGTGTCTTCCCTTCGTAACTGCTAGTATGCTTTGTATCGGCAGCAGAACAGTGGAGCCAAACCAGTACTCACTTGAAGAGTGAGGGAAACGGTGTGGCAACTATGCCAAGACAGGCATGTGTAGGAGACTACATTTTGAAGTGGAGTGCCGTTTCTTTCCGGGTTTGACTCATCTCAACGGCGTATTCACGCGGAACTATTTAATTGCAGGTAGAGGAACAGAAAAGTTTTGAAACACGCGGCACTGCTATATACGGTCCAATCACCTTAATGTGCCCAGCTGTCAAAGCCTGAATAACCATCTTTTGCAGCGGCGACCGGTGTGCACCGTGCAGGAAGAGAGTCAGTGAGGTTCAAGAAGGTACCGACAGGGATGTGGAGCCATATCGACTTCAGCACCGAGGCCAGATGGCTACGTTTCACGGGTGGAGATCCATGGCTCGAGCAGCCCGATCGAGGTTGTCCCACGGATTCTCGATTAGGTTTAAATCCGGAGGGTCTGTTGCCAGGGGAATACAATAAACTCATCCTGGTGCAATTCGAATCACACACGTACACTGCTAGCTGTGTGACACGTTCGATTGTCCTGCTGGTGGATGCCATCGTTCCTAGGAAAAACAAACTGCATGTGGGGGTGGATATTATCAGCAAGGATAGCTGCACACTGCTGTTGATCCATCGTGCCTTTCAGAATGACGAGATCTCCAGGGAACGCCACGAAACATTTCAAAAATGGTTCATATGGCTCTGAGCACTATGGGACTTAACTGCTGAGGTCATCAGTCCCCTAGAAAAATGGCTCTGAGCACTATGGGACTTAACTGCTGAGGTCATCAGTCCCTTAGAACTTAGAACTACTTAAACCTAACTAACCTAAGGACATCACACACATCCATGCCCGAGGCAGGATTCGAATCTGCGACCGTAGCGGTCGCGCGGTTCCAGACTTTAGCGCCTATAACCGCTCGGTCACCCCAGCCGGCCGAAACATTTCCCAGACCATAAAGCTCCCTCCTCCATCTGTCCGGTGGAGCATAAACCGTGATTCATCTTAAAGACTACTTATCGCCACTCAGAGGCCGTCCAGCTGCGATATTAGAGTGCAAATTCCAGCCTTCGTCTCCGATGAACAGCAGTCAACATTGGTGCATGAACCAGGCACCTGCTACAGAGCTCCATATGCACCAACGTTCGCTCATCGGTCGTTGAGGAGACAATGTCAGTAGCCCCACGGTTGATCTGGATCTCGGCGGTCAATAACCCGAAACTTGCACCTGTATTCGACCATACACATCTCCGCAGCTGTCGCTCAACCCTATCATCTATAGCCTGTGATGCACCATAGGTGCCTCGCTGAAGGTTTTGGACAGCGAAAATTTGTCATGTACGGTATAAGACAACCACGGCGACACGTGAACAGTTTACAAATTCAGCAATTTCTAAAATGCTTCCACCCTTGTCCCCAAAGTCAATGACCATGCCCTTTTAAACATAATATAAATCGCTCCGTTTCCACATTTTCCCTGTCCTCCTTCCCTCCTGCCTCCCCACCCCCCCCCCCCCCCTGAAGCCATCATATACCCACCCTCAGCTGCTAGTACCTGCCGCCACTTGCCGTCTGTGGGCGTTTATTGCACGTTGAATGTAGGTGGTGGTCTCATTAATGTGACTAAACAATGTTAAACAAGTGAAACTGCGCTACAGTTGATAAGTGTGTCGGAGACGTAGATGTGCAGATCTGCGTGACGCAGCCTCCCGGCCTCTGCGATATCGGAAGCGGCCTGCCCAGTGTTTACAAACCGCTGCGGCGAGGAAAGCTCGTCCAGATGGGGCGGCGGTGGGTGGCGCAGGCGCATTGCGTGAGCCGTGACACAACCGCTTGCCGCTCGGCGCTGCCGCTTGCGCAACCGTACCCGGCTGATGGCCGGCCCAGCCGCCGGCCACTGGCTGTGCCCGCATTCCGGCCGGCTTTGCTCCTTCCTGCAAGGCGGCTTTTGTCCAGTTTTGGGTTAACGGTACCACGGCTGCGGCTGCGGGCTTTCACTCCTCTCGCGCAGCACACTTTCTCTGAAGTGTTACACCGGCCGCTAACCCCCCGTCGCCGCCCGCGGCCGCCCGCACGGCGCTCCTCACCGCGGCGCCACTACTGGATTTCTGCAGCTCCTTACAACAACAAACGAAGAAATCAACTCATCCTGTGATATAATCCTGTCTGGGGTTTTTCGGCCGCATGATGCTAGTCTCTCCATTTAACGCCACCTCAGCGAATTGCGTTTCATTATGATGTAGATGAGATGAAATGATTAGGAAAACACAAGTACGTGATGAAAAGCTCTGCCCGGCTGGGAATCGAACCCAGGACTACACGATCTAGAAGCAGCGACGCTAACCACTTTGTTTCTTCTGCTTTTTTCGGTTTTAGGATACCATGCCTCAACTGGTAAACACGGAACGCTTTGTTATTCGTCTGTCCGTCTGTTAAGACACCTACCGTTTCCTCAGGAATGAGAAGACGTATCGAGTCAAAATTTATGTCACGTTCTAAGGTCACTGCCCCGGAAACGCCTCAAATCTAGAAGACCAGCATATGAAATGGGAGTCCAAATGCTATCCACAGGAATCGACCAGGACGCAGAGTGGAAACGTAAGCCCAAGCCAGCTACAAGAACCCGAAACCACGAACTTGTAGACAGTCCAACAGTTCCAGTTCCAGGCTTCCACCAACCAAGAGAGGTGTGGGTGCAATTAAACAGATATCGGACCGAAGAGGGTAGGTGCAAATACAACATGCACAAGTGGGGCTTTTCAAGTGACAATTTGTGTGACTGTGGTGACACCCAAGCAATGAGCCACATTGTGAACGACTGTCCAATCAGACGCTTCCCTGGTGGCATTGAGAAGCTCCATCAAGCATCCCACGAGGCACTCCGTTGGATCGAGTCCATCAGCACCAGAGTGTAGTCTGAGCCGTTTTAGAACTTGTGTACTATATATAATTTCACATGTTCGTTTGTATATATATTTCTTTGTTTTGCTAAATGTGAATTACTGTAATTGATGCATTCGATAATAATAAAAGGTCTATGATTCGTTAGTAGTGTAAGAAATTTAAGTTTGTAAATCAATGCAGTTGAAAGGTACGGCCATTTATGTCACATACTTTGACATTCGCAAATTCATTCATCAAAACTTGTAGGGTACTTCCCGCAAGCCTAGAATCATGAAATTTGGCAAGAAGCAAGGATTCACAGTAAAAGTAAAGGAAAACAATACGAAAATTGTTAATAAGTAATTATATCACAAGAAATAAATATTTTTGTCACTTTCATCCATCTGTCCGCACATCCATCTGTTAAGACCCCTTTTTCTCTGGAACGGGTAGGCATATCAACTTCAGATTTATGTCACATACTAATGTCTATGGTACCTTGGCGGTGTAGAAAAATTAAGCTTCTAAGTCAATGTAATAAAAAGATCCGGCTATTTATATCACTTATTCTTGCACTCGCTAACTCACACATAAAATAAATAGGGTAATTCCCGTTGACTCATGAAATTTGTCAGAAAGCAAGGTTTTACAGCACACGTAAATAAAAAAAACGAAAATTGTTAAATTGTAGTTAGATCACATAAAAACATATTTTTGCCATTAGAACTTGCATTCATCATCCGTGAATACCATAACTGACACATATTACTACATTCAGACATAAAATGTAAGTTGTAGTCATGTATTACCAAGTAAATAAAAAGTATTTTTTAAATCTTCTCTCTCTCTCTACGTACATAAACTGAAGTCTACTGCTCATTTCTTTTTGCATGTCAGTGCTAGTCTCAGGAGCTGCTGTAGGGATCTTGACACAGTCTTTAAATTACCGGGACCCATATCTTTTCTATATCGATATAAATAATAGGTAAAAATCGTTGAGATTCTCGATTCCATGGACGAGCGATTATCGATATACACAATTAAGTTTGTACGAAACCGTCAGTGCGCGAGTCCTGGTCACACTTGGCCATTTTTTAAATTTTTTTCAGGCTTCCGTCCACACCTTCAAACCTGTCGTTCCGCTCGCCGTCATATGCCTTCATCGGCGTGTGCTTCCGGTGTCATAGGAATAACTAAATTTTGCCCTGTGAACACGCTGAAATTCAAAAATAATATGCTGTTTTAAAATTGAAACAGAAAAATAAAAACGTTTTTCTTGGCCTTGTTGCAGTGTGTTAACAGAATAAGACGTCTGTATGTATGTAGACATCATCAGTTTAAGTTTTCATTTAGAGGTATAGCAGTAAGTCCATTTCTTTATGTTATAAGAATGGTTTAGAACATAAAATTTTTTCCTCGTACTTTTAAAAGAGTTTAAAAGCTATGTAATATTATTTTCCCTGTAACTTAAATAACCTACCTTTTTCTAATCAAGAAAAGTAATGGTAAATAGTTAAATAAAACACACAATTTTCGTCATGGACGAATTACCCCTGCACGAGCCTTTTTTCTGTTACGTTGTCTGGGTCTTACACTACCACTTTAACGTAACTGGTTGAAGATGATAAATAATTGCAAAGATTGATGGCGCCGATTGGGATATCTTACTGCATACACTGTACATGAACGAACTGCACTCTCCCACACTCTCCATACACCATGAGCACGTTGGCCTTTTCTGTACTGATGAAACCCATCGTCCTCTCACTTGCTCAGATTGTTACACACACATTGACTAGCAAGTCGCAACGTATTCAACGAATACGCAAGCACACTGTAAGCAAACATAACAACATCGTACCTAGCAACTATGCAGGTTTAGTGGCACAAACAAGTATCGGTGTCGGAACTTTCAAAAATACTATATTTCTTAAACGACTCGCACTAGAATCCTGCAAAAAACACTCTGACATTCTAATTTTTTACTTTGTTAATGTCAATAGGCGTTGTTCCATTTAAAAAAGCATTAGTTTGCACAAAACATACACTCCTGGAAATTGAAATAAGAACACCGTGAATTCATTGCCCAGGAAGGGGAAACTTTATTGACACATTCCTGGGGTCAGATACATCACATGATCACACTGACAGAACCACAGGCACATAGACACAGGCAACAGAGCATGCACAATGTCGGCACTAGTACAGTGTATATCCACCTTTCGCAGCAATGCAGGCTGCTATTCTCCCATGGAGACGATCGTAGAGATGCTGGATGTAGTCCTGTGGAACGGCTTGCCATGCCATTTCCACCTGGCGCCTCAGTTGGACCAGCGTTCGTGCTGGACGTGCAGACCACGTGAGACGACGCTTCATCCAGTCCCAAACATGCTCAATGGGGGACAGATCCGGAGATCTTGCTGGCCAGGGTAGTTGACTTACACCTTCTAGAGCACGTTGGGTGGCACGGGATACATGCGGACGTGCATTGTCCTGTTGGAACAGCAAGTTCCCTTGCCGGTCTAGGAATGGTAGAACGATGGGTTCGATGACGGTTTGGATGTACCGTGCACTATTCAGTGTCCCCTCGACGATCACCAGTGGTGTACGGCCAGTGTAGGAGATCGCTCCCTACACCATGATGCCGGGTGTTGGCCCTGTGTGCCTCGGTCGTATGCAGTCCTGATTGTGGCGCTCACCTGCACGGCGCCAAACACGCATACGACCATCATTGGCACCAAGGCAGAAGCGACTCTCATCGCTGAAGACGACACGTCTCCATTCGTCCCTCCATTCACGCCCGTCGCGACACCACTGGAGGCGGGCTGCACGATGTTGGGGCGTGAGCGGAAGACGGCCTAACGGTGTGCGGGACCGTAGCCCAGCTTCATGGAGACGGTTACGAATGGTCCTCGCCGATACCCCAGGAGCAACAGTGTCCCTAATTTGCTGGGAAGTGGCGGTGCGGTCCCCTACGGCACTGCGTAGGATCCTACGGTCTTGGCGTGCATCCGTGAGTCGCTGCGGTCCGTTCCCAGGTCGACGGGCACGTGCACCTTCCGCCGACCACTGGCGACAACATCGATGTACTGTGGAGACCTCACGCCCCACGTGTTGAGCAATTCGGCGGTACGTCCACCCGGCCTCCCGCATGCCCACTATTCGCCCTCGCTCAAAGTCCGTCAACTGCACATACGGTTCACGTCCACGCTGTCGCGTCATGCTACCAGTGTTAAAGACTGCGATGGAGCTCCGTATGCCACGGCAAACTGGCTGACACTGACGGCGGCGGTGCACAAATGCTGCGCAGCTAGCGCCATTCGACGGCCAACACCGCAGTTCCTGGTGTGTCCGCTGTGCCGTTCGTGTGATCATTGCTTGTACAGCACTCTCGCAGTGTCCGGAGCAAGTATGGTGGGTCTGACACACCGGTGTCAATGTGTTCTTTTTTCCATTTCCAGGAGTGTAGATGTTCTAAGTATTATGACAATCTGTTTGTTGGCTAACAATATGAGCCGCTGACCACCAATACATTCTGTGAAAACTGCACATCAATAGCACTTTCCATTTCCGTAATATTTGTAGTGCACATTTAGGTATTCCAGCCTGTATAATCTGGCGTTCTTCGAACTGATAGGTTTGTATGTGTGCTGATGCGGATTACAAGTTTGGGTTGCGAGGGAAGAGGTGAGGGCGTCACACTTGTTGCTCGCTCGGTACGCCCTTGTGTACATTACATCCTGTGCTGCCATTGACCATAGTTACTTAATTTACTTTTCGAACGAGCCAACGGAGTTGCTGTGCACAGGCGACAAGGCATGTCCTCTATATCGTTATGTGCCTGGTGCGACAGGTGACGCGAAAGTTCTACAGAACTGCCAATATTCATGGTCACAGAACGAGGATTCATGCGAGTATACTGCGTGTTGCATCATGCGTAGTGCGAAAAGTCATCGTCAAGTACGGCCAGGCTGATAAGTACTGATCATATGCAAAACTTCATAGCGGAAACAATTAGTCGCTAGAATTTCCTGGGAAGGGCCATAAGTGAAGACTTAACTGAATGACGTGATCCAAGTTGTCAAAACAAATTCTTGATGAGTAGCTATCATGCTTACTAATGCAATCGATATTACCCAACCTTTCCGCAAGCCAACAGTAAGGCTGTTAATTCAATAACGTAACTTTAGATCAATATCTGGGTTCGACATGATCACACTAGACTCTCGCTAATCCGGCCATTCCTGGCTCATATGGGTGCCGGATTAGCGGAAGTGCCGGATTATTGAGTGTCTGAAATTAATTTTATCCATTTATTTTGTTTTTTATTTATTTTGAAAACATAGGAAATGTATTGTACTGTGCTTTTAAAACATAGAAGATATACTTTATTAAATTCAAAACTTCATCAATTTTCAAAGAAAACTTAGTCCTTGAGTGTATACTGTATATAATTATACAGTCGTACACTATGAAAGACGTCCCTAATTTTTAATTGTCGCAATGATGATACGCGACGGTGGCATGCTTTATCAGACAAACGCTTTACTAGCATTACATAGGTACTGCATGTATCTCGTACTCTAGGAAGCAATGGCTTTCTGCGAAGAACCTTGATTTAACTTATCTAAAAATTAGAGTTTCTGCTTCAGGTCTAGCATAACGTGTTTCCCTTTAGAAGACATGATTCCGAACGGTAAAGAAAGCTACAATTTCAAGTACAGTATATAAAGCATTGTTTAACTAAGCATTGCTGCGCACGATAATTCATAATTCATTGTGCACGTGTTTTTGGATGTTCGGCCGATTACTGAGGGGCCGGACTACTGAGGGCCGGATTAGCGAGAGTCTAGGGTATTTACAATATTGTAGGTCAGCCTAACTAGCAGCGTTTCATTCTTTGTTAAATTTCAGAGTATATTGTACAGCTGAGTGGCTGCCACTCCATTTGTTATACCAAATTTGACTGGAGCGAGCTGTCATTTCTTTTGTTTGTGAAGTCACTGGATCTTGTACAAACACCACTACGTTAGACATATAAAACAGCTGTGGCTATTGCATATGTGTGTACTGGTGGAAGTGCATGCTAACGTTTACTACGAAGGTTTTGGTTTGATAATGGACAACGTAGTTCGAAACTAGTCATCACATATGAAAATTTTAGAATACACATGTGAAAAAGTTAAGAAATAAAATTTAGTAATCCAAGTTGCTGGTCCTCGCTCCTGCGTTATGTTGGAACCTCATCTACATCTACATCTACATCTATACTCCGCGAGCCACCTTACGGTGTGTGGCGGAGGGTACTTATTGTACCACTATCTGATCCCCCCTTCCCTGTTCCATTCATGAATTGTGCGTGGAAAGAACGACTGCTTGTAAGTCTCCGTATTTGCTCTAATTTCTCGGATCTTTTCGTTGTGATCATTACGCGAGATATATGTGGGCGGTAGTAATATGTTGCCCATCTCTTCCCGGAATGTGCTCTCTCGTAATTTCGATAATAAACCTCTCCGTATTGCGTAACGCCTTTCTTGAAGTGTCCGCCACTGGAGCTTGTTCAGCATCTCCGTAACGCTCTCGCGCTGACTAAATGTCCCCATGACGAATCGCGCTGCTTTTCGCTGGATCATGTCTATCTCTTCTATTAATCCAACCTGGTAAGGGTCCCATACTGATGAGCAATACTCAAGAATCGGACGAACAAGCGTTTTGTAAGCTACTTCTTTCGTCGATGAGTCACATTTTCTTAGAATTCTTCCTATGAATCTCAACCTGGCGCCTGCTTTTCCCACTATTTGTTTTATGTGATCATTCCACTTCAGATCGCTCCGGATAGTAACTCCTAAGTATTTTACGGTCGTTACCGCTTCCAATGATTTACCACCTATGGCATAATCGTACTGGAATGGATTTCTGCCCCTATGTATGCGCATTATATTACATTTATCTACGTTTAGGGAAAGCTGCCAGCTGTCGCACCATGCATTAATCCTCTGCAGGTCCTCCTGGAGTACGTACGAGTCTTCTGATGTTGCTACTTTCTTGTAGACAACCGTGTCATCTGCAAATAGTCTCACGGAGCTACCGATGTTGTCAACTAAGTCATTTATGTATATTGTAAACAATAAAGGTCCTATCACGCTTCCCTGCGGTACTCCCGAAATTACCTCTACATCTGCAGATTTTGAACCGTTAAGAATGACATGTTGTGTTCTTTCTTCTAGGAAATCCTGAATCCAATCACAAACCTGGTCCGATATTCCGTAAGCTCGTATTTTTTTCACTAAACGTAAGTGCGGAACCGTATCAAATGCCTTCCTGAAGTCCAGGAAGTAGACATTATTGCTGCTAGGACGAACCCAGGCAACTATAACAGTTATCACGCGGCCGTGGACCACTTGAACGTTTTGTGATACATAGAGAAGGAGATATCTCACCTTTACCAGTTCTCGAGCACAGCGGGTCTGTAATGTCACTTCCGTCGTTAAGATTGATCTCTTTTGCCCTTTTGTCAACTCATCCCGCCGGTGATCTCTTTAATAATGCCACAGCTGACTTCTCCATACCAGAAGGAAGGAAGATTGAGATTTAACGTCTGGTGGCTAATGAAGTCGTTAGAGACTATGGGGAAAGATGGGAAAGAAACGGAACCATGCCGGCATTTGCATTGGCCTTACATGATACTAAGAAATTCGTTCAACAACCTATAAATAAAGTGGGCCATTCATTTGAATACTATTTCAAAGTAATGACATACTATGTGTGTTCGGAACTCTACATCGTAATCACCGCATTCATTTAATGGAATTTATCGTCACCTCACATCTAGACGTGCGTTGTGGTTATCTTTTGCATTTAAGATCGAGTGTGTAGCGCAGTGGCTAGCACAGTGGACTCGCATTCGGAGGGACTACGGCTCAAATACTCCTCCGGCCATCCTATTTTAAGTTTTCCGCAGTTGCCGGGATGGTTTCTCTGAAAAGGTACGGCCAATTTCCTCCCCAATCCTTCCTTAATCGGAGCTTGTGCCCTGTCTCCAATGACCTCGTTGTCAAAGGGACGTTAAACATTAATCTTTCTTCTTCCCTTGCAGTTAAAGAAAATAAAGCAAATGCTCCATCTGTATGGGTATAATCTGAACAGGATAGTGCGCTGATTAAGATACTGGATGGCAATTCAAATGAAACGTGTTTCAAATGCTGTCATCCTTTTTTATATTTATGTGCTTTCTAAAATATCTTCATTATCTTGGGGAAGAAAATGTTCAAATGTGTGTGAAATCTTATGGGACTTAACTGCTAAGGTCATCAGTCCCTGAGCTTACACACTACTTAACCTAAATTATCCTGTGGACAAACACACACACCCATGCCCGAGGGAGGACTCGAACCTCCGCCGGGATCAGCCGCACAGTCCATGACTGCAGCGCCCAAGACCGCTCAGCTAATCCCGCGCGGCTCTTGCGGAAGACGATTTGTTACAGTCTCTCCTTCGTCCTTTTTTTTTTCAATACGCTTTTTGCTGTTGAGCTAGATGCCACCATTAGACAGAATAAACCAATCCATTGAGTTGCTCCGTCTTCTGGCAAGCCTTATTTAACGCGTAGGCACAGAATCTTTGCACCTAGCCATGTCCATTACTGATGGAATTGTTCTCTCCAAAATCCGGCTGATTAGTACTTCCACGAGGTAGTCTACATCAGCTAATGTTTATTTATAACTGCGGAATGAAAATCCAGCTGGACAAATGAAACTGCAGGACACTACCCCGCAGTGTTAAGTTCTTAACACGGCATTAGCTAATTAAAAAAATACTTTCTCGCCCCTTTTCATTCCAGGCACCTAGCAGCATGGTTCATTATGCTGTCCAGACAAGCGTCTGCCAATTGTCAAAGACCGGCCCAGGTATGGAAGTATTGGAAGTATAGGCGAAAGCTTGGAGTTCAATATGTTATCGATCGAGTGTCTTAACAAAAAAAGCACCAGTCCAGATACAGAAGAAGAAAAAAATTGGCCTTAGTGGTAACCTTCCTGGAATTGGCCTAACGTATGTTTGGGACACCACAGGAAATTTAAATTAGAACAAATGGACAAATATCTGGTTACTACACTTCTTTAATAGGAGTCTAGCGTCTTAAACAACTGCACCAGCTTGTTCAATAGAATATGGCTCAAAAATGCTATTGAGCCTATGGCTCTATGAAACTCTGTTCCAAATTATGGTCCGATTTGTTAATGTATGAATCAACAGTTATCGCTCGATACTCTGTCACATTCCTGCTTAGCAATGGCATGTTTGTTCTGTGCTGTAACTATTTGAGTAGGATGTTTAATATCCTAACAGATTGTTTACTTCTAACAAATAGGCTCCAGCACCCAAAACATAACTAGATAGTTCTGAAATCAGTCTTGAAAGAAATGATACGTATCAGTGAAAAATAGTGAAGAACATTTGCTAATCGAAATTTTTTCCCTCTGCTCTAAACTCAGCGCATCATAAAATACAGTTATAGGCAAAAACTTCTTTCAGGAATAATAATTACGTATCGAGCATGAACAAAATACGTAGCTCTCATACAAGATGATTCCTTGATGATGTTACAAATTTCTAGCGATCATGGAGAAAGGAAAATGTGTCAAATTGAGGTAAGGGATCTTGGCCCGAAAACGACTAGGTCGAAAGTTATAACCAAAAATCTAACAGTGGAATACATGTGCCTGTTCTTTTATTGCTAGGATTTAGGGTAGACAACTTTCAGAGACGGTAGTACGGACCAAAACCAGAAAAAAAGTAAAGTAAATGCATACCTTAAGAGATGTGCAATTTTTTAGTAGAACAGCAGTGTTTCACAGTAGCGAAGATGAACAAGTGCTAATAGCTCTTAAGGTATGCACTCTAGAGCCCTTGTTTATAGAGTATTGTTTTCTTGTTTTGGTCCATAGTACCACCTTTGAAAGTTGCCTGCCCTAAAATCTTAGCAACAACAGTACCAATACATATATTCCGCTCTCATTCGTATCAGAACGATTTTCGCTTATAACTTTCGACTCGATCGTTTCCGGAGCAGGGCCCCTTACCGCAGACTGACACATTTACCCTTCTCCATCATCCCTCAAAGTTTATCATATATCACGGAATCACACTGCTTAGTATCTTTGTACACATTTTCATTTTATCTATTTAGGGTCTTCAGATGTGAAGGAGTTTCTTGGAAAAAATCCAGATTTTTATTATTTTCTGTTTCTTTCACGTACGAAAGGAAGTTTAATCTTAATGCTAGTGGAACAGAGTGCGTCTTAGACCCTCAAACGGTAGCTGGATAGTGAATTAGGGATAGTATAAGTTTATGAATGTTTTTACATCACATTGCCTACTGTAGAAATTGAAATTCTCGTGGGAACGAAACAAACTTTTCTTAAATGCCGACGCACGATGTGTCTGGTTCAAACACAATTACTGTCACCCTCACACAACATTTCACTGGTTCCCTTAAATCACAGGGGCTGTTGAGCTGCTTCCTGTAATTTGGTCTATCCCTTAACGTCATTTATTTCCAAATTCTTCCGTCAGCAAGAGCCAGTACGTGCCATAAACTATTCTAGAGATTGTAATTACAATGTTCTCCCCATTAGCATTTGTACAGATTTTTACCTGTATTATATTACAGTGAGAAATGGGGAAAAACTTTGTAGAAAATATGACTGAACATCAGTTAAAAGTACGAATAATTATAATGACCTTATGTAAAAACATCTGGAACAGCGGTACTGTCTTACTATAAGAAATTAAAGGATGTGGCTGACTCATGTCAAATGTCACAGTAACCCCAAAAGTTACAAATACAATAATCATAAGATTAGAATAAAAGCAACTGTTGCCGATTTTAGGCGATCGAGTCCGGGTTGACGCAAGTGGTACTTCCCCCAACCATTACACTTAGTAGTGACCGTTGGCAACGTAGTGGCCTTCCGAAGGCTTAACGCGACCTTCGATCGAACCCAGCTTGGGAATGTTGGCGATCAAGAGCCTAGAGGTTCGGTGGTGTTAAGCACGTATTGCTCACTATAAGGACAATCGATTATTATCACCTCGGACACAGTATAGGTTTACAGTACCTTACACAACTAAGTATTAGAGCATGACTATGCACTTACTGATTCTGCATTTACACTGAGGGAAATGGAATGTGTTACCTTCTAGGGCGACTTGTCACTGTTCGCGCGGCTCTCCCCGTCGGAGGTTCGAGTCCTCCCTCGGGCATGGGTGTGTGTGTTGTCCTTAGCGTAAGTTAAAATTAGATAGTAGTGTGTAACCCTAGGGACCGATGACCTCAACAGTTTGCTCCCATAGGAATTTACCACAAATTTCGAAAAATTTTGTTACCCCATCAAACACCAGTTTGTATTATCAAATTTTGGGCAAGATATTCGTCACATAATGGGTATGAAATGATTTAACTTTCAATCCGTTAGGAACTTATGTTCAACATCAACGTCAGTTTGTGGCGTTCCCCCACCCCCACAGACACGATTATACTCTTGTTTACTTTGTGGCGTAAAAGAAAACTGCCTCAGAATGTAAACCTCAGGAACTTATTGCAATGCTGGAAACACATGGTGTGTCAGTTCATGAAGGTTTCTGACTGGAGGCTGATGTTAATCTATACGTCTTCCTGTCGCGTCAAAAGGGCTATGTGGGTGACAAATGAAGGACCTGGCGGACCAGTCAAGTATCTGGACATTCCTCAAGACGTTTATGGTGTTAACATCAGTGTGAAGTTTTCCATTGTCTTAATGCAGCGTGCCACATAACACCCTCGTCATGAATGGTACAACGATAGGTTTTACCAATCTTACAACATACTGACGAACATTCAGCCTTCTTTCAACAAATAACAAATTAGCGCAGCTGTCATATCAAGTAGTTACATACACCATAATTCCAGATGTTGGAGAGATATGAACCACTGAGAGCCAAAGTGGTACCACTTAATTTTTACCACTTCTGAGAAATGAAAAGTTTTGCGTTTCGTTTAATGTAAATTCACGCTTTACAACAATTCGTGATTCTTTCCATGAAATGTACAAATGAAATATTATAATTTCGTCTACTGCAGACATTCTAGTCAATTGCGCCATAATTTCCCTCTTATAGTCCCTAAAAGTTGGAGTACCACTTTTCCTCTTGGAAATTTACTCATAGTGAAAGGTAAAGTGGTATAAATCAAGAGTTGTACTACTCTTCTTAGTGAAGTTGAACACCTGAGATGGAATACGCTGTCTTTTAATCTCTATAACTGTAATTTATTTATAAACATAATGTGACACAGTAAATGTGAGTCTGCACTTACTGCTTCCATTATGCACTTTTCTCTCTCAAACTGAGTTAAGATAATTGCATTATTGTTGTTAATTACTGGATTTATACCTACTGAGTCAGTCTAATAGTTCAGCAGTACGTTCATCTACGGATTATACAGGGTGATTCAAAAAGAATACCACAACTTTAAAAATGTGTATTTAATGAAAGAAACATAATATAACCTTCTGTTATACATCATTACAAAGAGTATTTAAAAAGGTTTTTTTTCACTCAAAAACAAGTTCAGAGATGTTCAATATGGCCCCCTCCAGACACACGAGCAATATCAACCCGATACTCCAACTCGTTCCACACTCTCTGTAGCATATCAGGCGTAACAGTTTGGATAGCTGCTGTTATTTCTCGTTTCAAATCATCAATGGTGGCTGGGAGAGGTGGCCGAAACACCATATCCTTAACATACCCCCATAAGAAAAGATCGCAGGGGGTAAGATTAGGGCTTCTTGGAGGCCAGTGATGAAGTGCTCTGTCACGGGCTGCCTGGCGGACGATCCATCGCCTCGGGTAGTTGACGTTCAGGTAGTTACGGACAGATAAGTGCCAATGTGGTGGCGCTCCATCCTGCTGAAATATGAATTGTTGTGCTTCTTGTTCGAGCTGAGGGAACAGCCAATTCTCTAACATCTCCAGATACTGTAGTCCGTTACAGCCATCTTAGCATCAACTGACGCTGACGCCTAGTCAACAGCGCCTCAAGCGAACAAATGTACAACTAAATGAAACTTTATAGCTCCCTTAATTCGCCGACAGATAGTGCTTAGCTCTGCCTTTTGTCGTTGCAGAGTTTTAAATTCCTAAAGTTGTGGTATTCTTTTTGAATCACCCTGTAAATAAATTGTTGTTTATAAATGCCGAAGTTTCTTAAAATGTAATTCTTATCATGCTGATATTTCAAGAGGCTTTATAATGGAGCATGTCTGTTTACTCGATTTCACCCTCCACGTCATCTTCATCTGCCAAAGGGTCAACTTGTCCAGGCCCAGATTCCTGAGCCGAACTTACAGTTGTCAGTTGATTGAAAAAAGCATGGTGCACCGTAGCGATGAATGGAGAAGTGTGATAATGTCTTTCCTTTTTGCCTCGGTGAAAGGTCGCACAGCATTGTTGAGAGGGATGAGTTTTATGATTTATGTATTTAATGTAAGACATCACTGCCATCGCGAAGGCTTTAACCTAGACTTCAACATGGAGTGCAAACTTCTCTTATAAAGATAGTTTCCGCTATAATAACATCTGGATATTACAGATCTGAAGAAAGAAAATAATGCTAGTACTCACTACCACTGTTACAATGCCTTTTTGTTTCTGGAGCGTAAAGAAACACGTAAAACAACACAGAACAACAAGACCACCTAACCTTCCTCAGTCTAGCGTGAGAGGAAGACTGCATTTGGAGCTCTGAAGAGGCTCCGGTAGGAGTTATAATTATACCAGTTCTCCACAACAAATTTCCGTGAATTGTGATTAAACAGAATGGTATAATTCAAAAACTAAATTGTTTTTACTTAGAATACTTTGGTTATCAGCTTCTCATATGAATCTAGAGAATCGCTTGTTCCTGTGACCTTTTACCAAGTTTTCGACGGACACCCAACTGTCTGTGAGATCTGTTGACATGATCCTCTCATGCCCCTACTTCGCGCGCAGCGAAGCACTGCAATCTGTAAGGACTTAACTATTCATCTGTGCGTACGGTTACAAAATTTTTGTCCGGTGAGCTTAGGTATTCACATCATGATGAAAGAGGATGATAGACTATTCGTGGACGTCCTTCTGATATTACGTGAAACTATCTTCACCTGAATAATACCAATATCGCTAGATACAATAAATAGCCATCGCGTACTCACATTGTTATTCATCTGTAGGAATGACTTTTACTGAATTGAAATTACTGAAAATAACCTCGTGCAAGGACGAAATTCAACATAACGTGCAGGCACGAAAATTTGAATTTCCAGTTTGGCAGCGTTCGGTCAAGGTGTTCTTGTCGTAACACATTCAATTTTCGCCAGTGTAAATATCGACCTAGTAATGACATCATACTCTCCAAATAATTCTGAAGTTTGAAGTTTGTTTGGTCATTGGTTACTACAAAATGTAAAGACATTCAACAACAATACAACTTTATACGAATTAAACGAAGTCCCAGTTGCATAATATTTTGACACAGACCATTTCGACAAGTGGTTAAAGTTCATGCGGTGTTCAATGTAATGTTCTACCTGCATTCTAAATTTAACTGTCGCAAGTTGCAAGTAGGAGAAACTGTTGCACCTGGCCCTGGTCGGCGTTTGGATCTAGTGACAGATTTTAGAATCACATGAAGGAAAGCGCACTACAGAAGGCCATAAGCAGTTTCCGGGATTGTGTGTTGCGCAGCATTTGTAAATATTTCGCGTTCTACTCATTTTAGTGCTGCATAATCTATTGAAACTATTTTGAGGATATTGATAATTCTTCAGTTACAGAATTTTATGGTGAGTAAAATTCTGTATATTATTTAAAACTAGATACGTAAGGTGTGGACGATTAAGCCATTCTTCTTCAGTCGTGCACGATCTTTTACCTTGAAACGGAAGGTCTGTTTACCATGGGACGAGTGATATTTCCAAATGAAATGAGTTTCTTTAAAACCTTAAAAATTTTACTTGTGGTAGTTTTTATTAGTCGCCAGTAGCTTCTACGAGTATTTCAAAATGTTCTTGACTTGTAACTGGTGTTTGATAATTATTCTATTTGTTTTTATTTTGCTGACTGATTATTGGTACGCAGTAGAGTAATAATATAAGACGTAGACCACTAAATAAAATAGTGATAGGATTTACTAGATTCTAAAGCCTTTAAACATGAAGAGAATATTTGTTCCTAGGTACATAACCATGTTGTACCTTGGAACAGTTTTTCACTTTGGAGAAACTTTACTTTTTCAGAGTAATTTTTGTAATTTCAGAAAAAGACTGCAGCCCACATAAAGTGAATGCTATAATTTGAGAATGGAATAAGAAAATATGTTAAACTTGTTTTATAGGGCTGGTAGTGTTCCAAGGTAAAACACTGTCACCTACTTACTTATGTATAATGTAAGCGTACAATTTCTACATTTACGTTACAGTCAAACTTTAGTTTCTGAAATTATGGTATTTATGAACAAATCAATTTATGCATGGCACAAGCGACTTAGATTTCTCGAACGTCCAATGTAGTCTTGACAAAGAGGTCGCTATATCAGTAGCTTTTTGTCCACTGATCATAAAGTAAAAGCATTTTAATTAAAAGTTGTAATGAAAACTTTAAAGAATGTTCGAAGAATTAACATCCCGTTGTTGTTGTTGTTGTTGTTGTTGTTGTTGTTGTTGTGGTCTTCAGTCCAAAGATTGGTTTGATACAGCACGCCAAGCTACTGTATACTGTGCAAGCCTCTTTATCTCCGAGTAGCTACTACAACGTACATGCCTCTGAATCTGCTTAATGTATTCATCTCTTGGTATCCCTCTACGATTTTTACCCACAACGCCTCCCTCCAGTGCTGAATTGGTAATCCCTTGATGCCTCTTATGCCTCAGAATGTGTCCACCGACCGATCCCTTCTTTTAGGTTGCACCACAAATTTCTCTCCTCCCCTGTGCTATTCTGTACCTCCTCATTAGTTACATGAACTACCCATCTAATCTTCAGCATTTGTCTGTAGCAACAATTCAAAAGCTTCTAGTCTCTTCTTCTATAAACTATTTATCGCCCGTTTCCCACTTCTGTACATGGCTACACTCTATACAAATACTTTCAGAAAGAAGTTCCTGACACTTAAATCTATACTCGGTGTAACAAATTTCTCTTCTTCAGAAACGCTATTCTTGCCATTGCCAGTCTGCATTTTATATCCTCCTTATTTCGACCATCATCAGTTATTTTACTTCCCAAATAGTAAAACTCATTTACTACTTTAAGTGTCTCATTTCCAAAGCCAATTCCCTCACCATCACCCGATTTCATTCGACAACATCCCATTATCCTCGTTTTGCTTTTGTTGATGTTCATCCCATATCCTCCTTTCAAGATACTGTCCATTCCGTTCAACTGCTCTTCCACGTACTTTGCTGTCTCTGACAGAATCGCAATGTCATCGTCAAACCTCAAGTTTTTATTTCTTCTCCCTGGACTTTAATTCCTACTCCAAATTGTTCTTTTGTTTCCTTTACTGCTTGCTCACTATACAGATTGAATAGCATCTGGAATAGGCTACAACCCTGTCTCACTCCCTTCTCAATCACTGCTTCCTTCTCGTGCTCCCCGACCCTTAAAACTGTCATATTCTCAAACCATCATTACCTTGTTACGCTTGTCATTGTATCCCGTTAGATTAGTTATTTCGACATCAAAAGTCATTCTCGAGTTATATAAACAGATATCGTTCAAGCCTAAACTGATCGGTTTATCTGCAATAAAAGGCAGTAATGTGTACACAAAAATTACATGTCTGCATTGTGCGTAGGGTACACTTCATACAGCACCTGCAATAGCTGTTTAGTTAATGTTTTACAAAAGATCATAGAACTGAATTTGCTACAGACACAATACAGTAACTTAAATTTGTATAAAATCAAAGTAATGTGTAATATTCTAACTAAATACTTCTAAACCAGAACAGAGCAATTAAATAATATCATGAGTGGTGTGTATTTCTGTTTTCTCATTAACACCTGGAAGGCTAATTACAGTACCTATAATTCGTGCACTAGAAAGTCTTCATCCGTGTGCTGACCTAATTTCAGTATATCTCTTCTGACATTAATCTAGATCAGCAAGTTGTCTGCATGAAACAGAAACACATATACAAATCACGAATCGAAAAGAGGAAAACCAAACAGACCACTTTGTAACTTATCATTCCTTCCTTGAGGACCCCGTCAGTTGTTTGCAAGAGTATCAGAACTGTCACAAGTATTGACCACTATAATCCTACTAACTTTTTGTCTGATCAGTTCACGCCCGACCAGTGGTAGTAGCTTATAAACTCCACGTGAAACAGATTATAAACAAATTTTCATCAAACTTTATTTTGGGAAGTGATGGAGGAGTAACACAAGTTTTTTCAGGGAACTGAAAGTGTTCGGCGAAATTAATACATGTACCTAATAGATTGTAACAGAAAGTTTCCAGCTATATTTATATAAGAATGACTATTAATAGTTAGCAGAGTTTCTATTGGACTGTATCAGGGAAACAGCTATAGACCATGATTCAGCATATTTCTCACACCACCATTGCCTTGTTACACTTCTCACTGTAAACTTTTCCGTTTTAGGATATGAACCTAAGTTATTACACACAAAAGGGAAAAATATGATCCCTTGTTGGAAACAATATTTTGTCTAATGATCAAAATAATATTAATACATGTGTAGAGGACACATTAATTTGTAATTTACGTACAACTCAGAACCTATGTGAATTCTTATGTCTGTAGCCACAAGCTATCGCTTCGCTTTAAATGACAATTTGTAAAAATAAAGAGAGAGGGGGAGAGGCAGAAAAGGAAGAAAATAAAAATAAAAACGAGAATAGCCACGAATTACAAGCTTAACAAACTAAAGACCTGATAGTGACACCCTATCGTTTATATCTGCCGTATGATCTTAATTTATATAGATAAACCGCGTTTACACTGCCTTCATCATGTGTAGAAAAGCTTTTCGGATCTATAAGGTTCCTTCATTTTTCCGCAAGATATTGCACGGTCAGCTACACACTTCTATATGGATAACACAGATTCGTATGCTACGCCTTCAACACCTACATCAGTGTCTACTTAACTTACTTTCAACCTGACAGACGCTTTTCCTTGCCGATTGTGCGATCTTACAAAATAAAGGAAATGCTAACTCTGGGTGGCTGCACTAGGATTTGAACCCAGCTTCTTCCACGTGCAAGTCTCGTACTGTACTTCCTATTTCCTCTCGCAGCAACTAACTCCACAGCGAGGTCCATAGGACAAGAGTGCGTTAGCGACTTTGCCTACGGAGATGCGATCTCCTCATTTATCGGTATGTCTTAAGTCACAACTGGACTGTTTAAACATTTTTATGAATACTGTACCTTCATTGAGTTCGACCGTCGTGCGCAAAGACGACTAATGACTACGCTTACTACGCACCTCTGGTTTTGAAATTCACACGCTTTATATAACTCCGCCGTGTTCAAGTTCCCCGTGAATCAAATATTATCTGAGGTACCAATTCCCTACGCAACTTCTACAGAAGGATACAATGTGACGGTGTATGCACTTTGGAAATACACTCCTGGAAATGGAAAAAAGAACACATTGACACCGGTGTGTCAGACCCACCATACTGGCTCCGGACACTGCGAGAGGGCTGTACAAGCATTGATCACACGCACGGCATAGCGGACACACCAGGAACCGCGGTGTTGGCCGTCGAATGGCGCTAGCTGCGCAGCATTTGTGCACCGCCGCCGTCAGTGTCAGCCAGTTTGCCGTGGCATACGGAGCTCCATCGCAGTCTTTAACACTGGTAGCATGCCGCGACAGCGTGGACGTGAACCGTATGTGCAGTTGACGGACTTTGAGCGAGGGCGTATAGTGGGCATGCGGGAGGCCGGGTGGACGTACCGCCGAATTGCTCAACACGTGGGGCGTGAGGTCTCCACAGTACATCGATGTTGTCGCCAGTGGTCGGCGGAAGGTGCACGTGCCCGTCGACCTGGGACCGGACCGCAGCGACGCACGGATGCACGCCAAGACCGTAGGATCCTACGCAGTGCCGTAGGGGACCGCACCGCCACTTGCCAGCAAATTAGGGACACTGTTGCTCCTGGGGTATCGGCGAGGACCATTCGCAACCGTCTCCATGCAGCTGTGCTACGGTCCCGCACACCGTTAGACCGTGTTCCGCTCACGCCCCAACATCGTGCAGCCCGCCTCCAGTGGTGTCGCGACAGGCGTGAATGGAGGGACGAATGGAGACGTGTCGTCTTCAGCGATGAGAGTCGCTTCTGCCTTGGTGCCAATGATGGTCGTATGCGTGTTTGGCGCCGTGCAGGTGAGCGCCACAATCAGGACTGCATACGACCGAGGCACACAGGGCCAACACCCGGCATCATGGTGTGGGGAGCGATCTCCTACACTGGCCGTACACCACTGGTGATCGTCGAGGGGACACTGAATAGTGCACGGTACATCCAAACCGTCATCGAACCCGTCGTTCTACCATTCCTAGACCGGCAAGGGAACTTGCTGTTCCAACAGGACAATGCACGTCCGCATGAATCCCGTGCCACCCAACGTGCTCTAGAAGGTGTAAGTCAACTACCCTGGCCAGCAAGATCTCCGGATCTGTCCCCCATTGAGCATGTTTGGGACTGGATGAAGCGTCGTCTCACGCGGTCTGCACGTCCAGCACGAACGCTGGTCCAACTGAGGCGCCAGGTGGAAATGGCATGGCAAGCCGTTACACAGGACTACATCCAGCATCTCTACGATCGTCTCCATGGGAGAATAGCAGCCTGCATTGCTGCGAAAGGTGGATATACACTGTACTAGTGCCGAAATTGTGCATACTCTGTTGCCTGTGTCTATGTGCCTGTGGTTCTGTCAGTGTGATCATGTGATGTATCTGACCCGAGGAATGTGTCAATAAAGTTTCCCCTTCCTGGGACAATGAATTCACGGTGTTCTTATTTCAATTTCCAGGAGTGTATAAGTATTTAATTCAAACTTCCGTTTCTGACGTTCTAGTTTATTATAGTCTTGGCGAATCGATATCCACGCGAATCATTTGGTAGCATGTATACCTTAACTATCAAGGTAATTAAGGCGACTAGTTTGTTTTTAAAATTTTACTCTCTATCGTTTCATACAACAAAAATACGGCGAAAGTAATTTCATCTGTCGTAACTTGGGATATTTTTATTGAAAATAGTCTTATATTATCTCACTTTGGCGTATTAACTTTTACAGAGAAAAATGTAATTGTGGTCTTTGGACTACCTGCGATAACGTGTCGTATATGGCAGTGACACTTCCTTTCATAGATAATGTAAAACTAGGTGGTGATCAAGCCAATAAAAACTTTTTGTGGTCGTTCTATACGTCTCTGCATTTTCTACTTCTTGCTGGTGCTTTTACCATTTCCTTTCCTGTAGTTAATTCTTTGAATTAAGTGCTTCGAGCACATCAGGTCTGGCATTTATCCTATGTATAGCGTGCTTCATCACTCCAAATCACTTGTAGCCAGTCATCCACTGTCAGTGGTGTCGTTCCATACGGCAGCTCAAACATCGCTTAGCACTGACAACAGTAATGTGTGGCATATGAGAATCTACTCGAATATTGAATCCAATTCATTTTAACTCCCCTACGCACATCATTGTGCAAGCTGGACTACAGGCAGCCCTTTGGAACTCACCAGAGATCCATCCCTCTAATTCCATGCTCTTTTCTTTCCAGCCACACTCCACAATGCTCGACGGTCCCTGCTCGCCAGTGCATGAGGTGTGGCTGTTCTTGTCTTACCTGTGGTTGTTCCTTCGCATCATCAACATCCGACTTGGGCAATTTTAGGAGGGTTTAAATGTCTCTGATTAATTTGTTACTCAGGTGACAGCCAATGACTAGACCACGTTCCAAGTCAGTTAGCTCTCCTGACCAACCCATTCTGATGTTACTGCTTTTATGCTGACAACACAGTATTTCCTGCCTTTCTTTATACTGCCGGGTCCGCATCTGATGAAATCTAGTGGTCAGTTCCGCTTCACATAGGAGATTCCGGATATTTTTGGCCAGATGGCGAACATACAGGCTTCTCTCTTATACAGGTTAATTTTATCACGACATCTGCACGCCGTAATAATGGCTACAAGGCAGCCGGTGACGACCACAATAGTGATTTGCAGCGGTTACGCTCCTTTTTCTCAGCACATTCATTATCAGTTTTCATCGATCGCTTAGCAACTGCAATATGCTCTTCACCTCCACCAAAACTATGCATAGTACTTTATTTGCTGGGGTGTATTCGAGACGAGAGAAGCTCAAGTATTCATTCGTTTATTTAGTTTTTAGATATTCCGTTGATTTCGTAAACGACTTCAGAAACAAGTCCATGATTCCCTTGTCATTCCCAAATCCGTGCTTAAAGATGTCAGTGGCTATGGACAGTTGAACCGCAACTGTACTGTTTACTCTATATTTTGATGCAGCATTACGCTAACAAAGGATATATGAGGTAGTGTGGCAGATTTTACGTGAACTGTTCGTGACATATAAAAGAATTTGGGATATGATAGTTTAAGGTACTGGAAATTTCAGCTTAGATACAAGACGTCCGAAATCCTTGATGGGCACGTGTGTGACCTTATTCCTTAAAATGAATACACGATCTGGTGGGGGGAAGTGGGGGTGGGAGGTGGGGGGGAGGGGGAGAGTGGTTTCTCTGCACAATAGGAGCGGAAAATGAAAGAATGTCTCTTAAGAAAAAGAAAATGCAATGGAGAAATATTGAACTTCGTGCAAGGTGTAGTGCAAGGACATGGATGAAAGGCGACTGCTGCGATGTGGTGGCCATGAGGTCAATACGGAGCTACGAGTCCTGCACTATAACTTCCTCCAAGGCTAACAACACAACCAGTCACAAGAAGGAAGCTCTCTCATACGCCGTATTTGCGAAGCTTTCGGAAAGCTCAGGTAATACTATAACTTTAACATTATGCGATACTTTAAAACTTATCTTAGCCTTAGTGAGTTACTCTCAAGTATCATGGATGACGTTTACGATATGTCACAATAGTACAAAAGTGTTAATTGCTTCCCAAAACGTTACATTTTCACAGCGAAATATGATTACGTGCTAGCCATTTATATACGAGGTTTTAAATTGTGCTTACACAATCTATGTTTAAAGTAATTAAATGAAAAACGCACTAAAACTTGTACGTACACAGATTTACGTACGCGGACACACACACACACACACACACACACACACACACACACACACACACACACATATACACAGGCGAGTGAGCGCTCACGCACCCTTGGTCTACATAACAATTATTCTACGAAGCACCAGGAATTTTCAAGCATAAACAATTTCAATTTGTCTTTAAGATTGTTCGTAGTTCCTATCAGTACCTTTCATTTATTAATGTAGTGGTAGAATACTTTTATGTTATAATAAAGGTAAAGTTCCCCGTTCTGACCCAATGCGGCCCAACTGACCGCAGTGTGACCCCTGCCTGTGGGGTGTTCGGATGCAGTATGGAAGGATATGTGGTCATTACACCGCTATTCTGGTCACTGTCGGGTTTTTTGACCTGAGGGTCGTCAATAATCGGTCGAGTAGCTCCTCAGGTGGCCTCACCAGGCTGACGGAAACCCGTACCAGTCCTCCCACCAAGGATAAATATTTAACAGTACCGGGAATCGAACACGGGTCTCCCGCATGGCAGTCAGCAGTGCTGACTACTCAATTACAGAGGTGGGCCTTTATATTGTTATACCTTGCGTTATAATCGAAGTGGTTACGGTGCCCAGGCGGCATTATGTCTCCACTTATGAAACATTTGCAAACTTTCAATTTCCTGACGGTTAAAAATATTGAACCTTATAACGGATTAAATTCATTGTGATGCTGTTGTTAATACGTGTCGTTCTTTAAATACTTGTCTACAAGAATCTGAGGCATGTGTATCACATAAATTACAATCCTTACAGTACTGCTGTGTGCGATGAAATAATTTATATGTAGGTGTAGAATTGCCCTTTTTTCCGTACTACATTAGTGAATGAAAATGTGAAACGTAATCCAGCTATATGATATTCTGATTACCAAAATCACCAACAACATTCAGAGCAAAATTTTTCTGAAAAGAAGGATTAAGAAAACCTTTATTTCAGTTTTTTTTTCAGCATGTACGCCCAGAAATTGTGAATATCTTGTTTCACGTATTACCTTTTCCCCATATTCTACTGTTACTTTTGAAGTTGCAATTGTTCTTATGGAACAGAACGAACTATGTTTTTTCTGTGATATATCATAGTTCACGTTGCAGTAAATAAATCAGTTATGTTATTAACTTCATTACTAGCAAACCTTATTGTGATACCTGTAGATCCGCAAAGACAATTATTTCTGCACCATCGATACACAATGGGAGAACCAGAATACAAAATAAGCGGACCGGAAAATGGAACCCTCTAATATTATTATTTATTTGTTTTTTATTTATCACGTATAAGGTAAACCAGTGAATACTTCTTAAATGAAGCTGACATTTTTGCACTTAGGCTGTTACGTTTATTAAGAACTGTTCTTAGTTTCACAACTAATTTCTGCTTAAAAATCCACTTCCGAATCTTCACACACAGCCAAGATACCATACAGACAAAAATGGTAGCGAATGTGCGGTTTTTCGTAATCATTTGCAAATTACAGTAGAAATGGTTTATGAACAGTCTGGGACCTATTTACCACCTAAGTGAAAAAACATCGTCTTCAATCAACAAATTTATAACTGTGGTATCCATTATCAAGCAGAAGTTATTAATGCGCTATCAGCGCTATAAATTTTAAGATTATCCAGGAGAAAGTGTGATTTGTACTGTCAACGTTTCCACGTTAAACATAAAATCCCTCATATTCTTCAGCTTTATTTGCATTTATTGTATGGGAACACCGTTTCTAATGAGTTATAATCGTGAGGGGTAATGGCTGAAGTTCCGGTTATGGTTAAACTTCCCAATTGGGTAGGTAACAGAGCCAAGCTATTTGTGTCATTTTTCTCGGCATGATGAGAACTGATTACTGTTTGATTTCGTCTTAAATTGTTTGCAAGCTGTATCAGTATTCGCCTTCAGCTTTAGAGTGGCTACGGATGGTATTCCGGAAGGTTTATCATTAATCTTGGGAAGTAAATGTATGTGTTACTGTTTTATCTTTCCGAATGTGAAAATCAAAACGTAACACGCATCTCTGCAACTCAGCTAGGAGAAACTTTTCCGTAGGCTTACTAAACACACCATGCTAGAATCGGAAGAAGTGCCTTAGGTATATTCGTAACATTTTAATAAGCAGAGGTTTGAAAAGAGCCTACGAATTAAATCGGTCCGCAAGGATTCCAGGATAGACAAGAAAGTATAATATTGCCCGTGGAAGATAACAGTCTGGGATCAAGTTCCTCCCTGGTGCATAAAGTTTATTTATGAGGAACGTTCGTTTCAGTTGCAAATTACCTGTTGAGTGGAAACTTCATTATGGACTTGGACTCTCCAGGGGCCTTTAATACTGCCTCTTAAACTTATGTCCGAGAAATGTGCGTGGGATGAAAGTAGCCAGTATGACTTCGCATTTGCCTACGTGAGAGTTGGTTGATTGGTTGAGTTGGGGGAGAGGACCAAACAGCGAGGTCATCTGTCCCATCGGATCAGGGAAGGATGGGGAAGGAAGTCGGCTGTGCCCTTTCAAAGGAAACATCCCGAAATTTGCCTGAAGCGATTAAGGGAAATCACGGTTAACCTAAATCAGGATGGCCGCACACAATTTTGAACTGTCGTCGTTCCGAATACGAGCCCATGTGCTACCCACTGCGTCACCTCGCTCGGTCTTACGTGAGAGTCGATAACTGTGTAACTACATGACTGCGGCCTATGCCCACTATCAGGCCTCTATTTAAACTACATGTTTTCTTATTCCTATTCCATAAATCGGCGGTGCAGTACCCGTCTAGTTCGTTCTTGTAAGTTTCTCTACCTCAACAAAAACATTTTCTGGAACTCTTCTTTAAAACAAAGATTATAAAAGCGACGTTTCCTGTTGTTACCACTGATTCAGGTGTAGGCCACCCTTGAGTAGCCCACACTGCAGTAGCGGTAAAGTGTGGCGTGAGGGCAGTGCAGAATCACCCAGGGTCACCAGACCTGACGGCTTTCCTTGGTGCAAGAGGAGCGCCTTGACTCTGTTCGGCTGCCACACAAATCAGCCCACTCCCGTGTCCGCCGGCCTTCCGACTTATCCTCGATTTCCAATAATACCCTACGTTCGTATGCAGGAGGTATTAATTACGAGGGCGTCCTGAAAAGTAGGCCTCCGAATTTTTTATATCAAAACGCTTAAAGCTTTTTGAATAAAAGAAATGTTAGTACTAGAGACCGGATTATATGCATTTGCATGTTGCATATGCATTTGCATATTTGGCTTCTCTTCACCTGTTATTGCACATTTTAACTAAAAACTAGTGACGATGCGTATTTTCGTTCTATGTTTACAATATTTTAAAACTTCAGACGGGCGATCTCTGGCTCCATCTACTTTTGATGTCACAAATTGACCGCAACCTAGAACTGCGTGCATTCGATAACCGAAAGGCCACTGCCTGGTGAAATCATTATAAAAGAGGAACTGAAATAGGTAGACAGAGTCAATACTCCTGCGTCCGTGCCCCGGTTAATCCCCTAAGCTGTCATACAGTACGCGTCGGCAACAATTAAATTAAACTACGCAGAGTTTTAGTCCCAAGTCCATTGTTTCAGTTTAGCTTTCTGTTTACTTGTACACAGTTGAACGTGTTTATGATTTGTAGTGTTTAACGTGTTGTGCACCATGCCGCCCGAAAAAAGAAACGTCGTTTCGTGGATAGCTTACCATCCTGGAACATTTACATATGATGGAATTGTTTTATATTGCCGAGTTAAAAAGTTTCAAATAGACCAGCATGTCAAGACAAGTCTTCATATCGCAGGGATGCAGAAGAAAGGACCACGACAATAACTTCTGACAACAGCAAGTTGCAGTACTTGGGATTTGTCCAAAGGTAACCAAAACAGGCGGTTTAACATGGATCTATGTGAAGTATTCATTGCAAGTAATATTCCTGTACAAAATCTTACAAACCCTATCCTCAAAGGCTTCCTGCGCAAATATTGCTTAAATCGAAATATACCAGGTGAATCAAATTTGCATAAAAATTACATACCGGCAATTTACATAAATGTCCTGGAAGAAATACGAAATGAACTCAAGGACAGCATTATCTGTATTTCAGTTGAAGAAACTATAGACGCTTGTGGCCGTTACATTGCAAATTTAATTGTTGGTGCTTTAAAAGAAGCGCCACGTTCTTTCTGTTTAGCAGCCTGCAAAGAACTTGAAAAAGTAAATCATTCTACGATATCCAGATTTGTGAATGAGGGTATTAGAAAAATATTTCCAGAAGCTTCTGCAGATGAAAGGATGTTTGTGTTTATTTCAGATGCTGCTCCTTATATGATTAAAGCAGGAAATGTCCTCCGAGTATTTTATCCCAATTTGATTCATATGACGTGCTTTGCTCATGAAGTACATCGCCTTGCTGAAGAAGTACGTTCCGCGTTTGTAAATGTAAATAAACTGATCTCATCCACAAAGAAAGTGATTCTAATTCTCCTACTCGTATCAAGACCTACAAAGAAATACTACTAAATGTGCCTTTACCTCTCGAACCAGTGGTAATTCGTTGGGTTTCGTAGGTCGAGGCTGTGTTGTTTTACAATGAACATTTCGAGGCCATTAGAAGGGTAGTAAACGATTTCGATAGTACAGAGCCTTTGGCAGCTTTCCAGTGCAAGGGAACTTTTAATTATTCTGGTATTCAAAAAGACATTGCTGTGATTAGCACTCATTTTTCCCATATCAAAAAGCTTTAAACTCAAGATTTGGGGTTGAATGAATCTATTCAGTTAATAAATAAAATTATTCTAGTGGACTCCTCATTGCCGGAGGTATTCCCAAGAAAAGATAAAGAAAAGTTTGAAAACATTTTAAACAATAACCCAGGCTTTAAAGAAAAGTTTGAAAACATTTCAAACAATAACCCAGGCTTTGGAACCTTGTGCCAAATTGATAGTTTTATTAATGGGATGGGTGGAATTTTACCAGAAACAATAAATGCCAACATAGCACCCAAATTAAAATACTGCTCAGTTACCTCAGTTGATGTACAACGGTCCTTTACTGTTTATAAAAATGTTTTGAGAGATCGAAGACAGAATCTTAATACCGAACATTTGGAACAGTACTTGGTCGTTTATGTTTACAATAGAAGAAAAATGTAAAATAAATCGTAAATGATGCTTTGGTCCAGTAGTATTAATTGAAAGTTAATGCTGTTAAGAAATTCATGACTGTATGCTGCTTTTTAAATAAAAAATTACGGAGTTTTTCAGCGTGCCTCTCCGCTTGCGATATATCTCGAAGTTGGTCCTTACAAATCGATTGTTTCGGTGCGACTCATTCGCATCGCATCTGCTTCTTAACGACAACAATAGTAAAGAAAGAACAATTCTTGAAATACAGTATGCGTCCCCATTTTGCAAATTTTTAGAAAATAATCCCAGAAAGGCCTCCTTCCTAACCTCTGCCAGAAATTGTTTAGAAAATGATATCAGCGTTCTAAATGTACCGATTTTTCACGTGGCCGGTGCTCTTCCTCGTAAATGACATGCACAGGTTTCACTTTGAGATATAATGCACTCAGCAACTACCATGTTTTTCTGGTATCTGATCTTGCATATTTCGACACTCTTCATACATTTTTAAGCATTTTTCATGCATAATTGCATGCATATTTTAAGATTTTTATGATGCATGTAATCCGGTCTCTAGTTATTACCATTTTACGTCTTCATTCTTTATGTTTACATATTTGCAGCCCTCTGCATATAGAGGGCTTCGAATTGTAGCGTGTAACCTGGCGGTGTGTAACGTAACTATGTCGTTGCGTGAGAAACAGCGGGCTGTAATCGAGTTTCGAAATCGAAGAGTTCGTCCACACATGGAGCATCCTCTCTTTCATCATGACAATCCGAGACCACACACGAGTGCAGCGACATCTGTAACAATCCGACGCTCTGGATTCACTGTCATCGATCACCGTCCATACAGTCCCGACTTGGCCCCACCCGGTTTTCATCTGTTTCGAAAGCTTATTAAACGCCTTCGACGACTTCACTTGGATGGTGTTAACGCGGTGTCAGCAGAGTTAAGCTTGTGGCTCGTCACACTCAGACATTCAACAGTGCCGATATTAACAAACAGGTGTCTCGGTAGGAGAAAAGTGTTCGTCGCCAGAGAGACTATGTTGACAAATAGATATGTAGACATGAAAAATAAAGATGTAGAATGTTAATGACGTTTGTTTTATTTAAAAAGCTTTGAGGAGTTTCACATAGAGGACTCAGAGGCATCAGTTTCAGCACGTCCTCTTACGTAGATACGCCACATATTCTACAGTGACATGCATCCAGAAGTGATTTACGACTCAGAACGAGTCGACAGTTCGTTTTCCCTCCAAAATTAATAAGAATTAAGACTCGTTAACACAAGAAGATGACTCGCTGTTGAGCGGATATTGACATAGACACAATGTTTGTACCAAGTCATCGCGAGAAAAATGCTTAAGATATCACGAAATTTAATTTACATACACGTGAGCTATCCACGTCGTACAGATTAATATTGGATCATATGTTGACACCAATAATTCTCTTTTTCTGAAAAGTTGTGCAAAGCATGTTTGTAAAACTAGAATCAGAAACGGTCTTCCTAAATGCTTCAACGCTGAACAATAATAGAAAAATCCGAAAAACACATGGAAACACTTATTTCCCACAATTATTATTAAAACTAATGAGTTTTGTAATAGTATAATTCATATTATAATATAAAATTTTAATATTTTATAAGTCATTCAGTAGTACTGCACTAAAACGAAATGTGAATCTTTAACTTATTTACAGATCATAGAAACTATTCCCCGTGGAATCAAAGGAATCAGCGTCCGAGGCTTTACGAATAACATTCTATCGCATCCGCTTATCCTGTCTCAGACGTACTATATAATCACACGGATATTATAGTTCTGCGATTGGCTAAAGAATGAATAATTCAACCCAGGAAGTCGACAATTTAATTTTCAAATAATTGAAGTTGGTGAGCTAACGGAATGGCATGTTAGAGGTAAACAGGAAGAAATGGTCGACTGGTATTCTGAACAGCCGATGGAATTCATCTTTCGCTGTAAAATTCATCTTCTGGTGGAACTCAAATGTGTAAGATTGTAGTACCACAACGCCTCCCATCACACGGATGAGTCAAATGTGTATTCGGCCACAGATCAATTTCACAAACTAGTAAATATGTAAGCTTGAGCTGCAGATAAATTGTAATTAAAAGTTAAATAATTCGCGCATAAGGTAACGTAATGGTTACAAGGCACGCTGCAACGGGTTAAAAGGCCGTGTACAATGTTCACAAGTTATCTGATAATACCAAAACTAGTTTTACACCGTTTATTGATACGTCATCGCCGGCAGGAGTGGCCGAGCGGCTCTAGGCGCTACAGGCCGGAACAAGGCGACCGCTACGGTCGGAGGTTCGAATCCTGCCTCGGGCATGGCTGTGTGTGATGACCTTAGGTTAGCTAGGTGTAAGTAGTTCTAAGTTCCAGGGGACTAATGACTTCAGCAGTTAAGTCCCATAGTGCTCAGAGCCACTTGAACCATTTTTGATACGTCATCAATAATTCCCGTATACACTGTGTGCAATGCACATACGACACGCTTTCGGCACACATTGTACCATGACGACACTGTTGTCTTTCTATTAATGCCTTTCGTGGTCGGCCGCGGTGGCCGTGCGGTTCTAGGCGCTTCAGTCCGGAACCACGTGACTGCTACGGTCGCAGGTTCGAATCCTGCCTCGGGCATGAGTGTGTGTGATGTCCTTAGGTTAGTTAGGTTTAAGTATTTCTAAGTTCTATCTGACTGATGACCTCAGATATTAAGTCCCATAGTGCTCAGAGCCATTTGAACCATTTTTTTGACTTTCGTGCTCTCTTATCTGACCGTCCATGGAACTGAATCGGTATATCCCCGCAATGAATGGGCTGCTGACCTCAACAAGATGAAAGATATTAGTTTTATCCAGTTGGATACGAGCGTAAGAATTTCCAGTGAGACGCATTACTAATGTACAGTGGAAAGAAAGCATTGCCGTTCTCGCTGTATATAGGCCAGTCTGACTCGACCGACAACTGTGTAACCCTCAGCCAGTGGCGTCATGGAGACGTGGTTTGGAGAGGTTTGGGGTCTGCACACCGCTCTCCCGGCCGTTGTCGGGTTAGCAGACCTGAGCTGCTGCCGCTACTGCTCCGACAGGTAACTCCTCACCTGGCATCTCGAGGCTGATGCATCCGGTTCCAACCCTGCCAACAAGGAAAAGTCATTCGCAGTACCGGGAATCGAACCCGCTCCCCCGCATTGCGATCAGCCGCACTGACCACTCAGCTATGGAAGCAGACAATGTACAATGAAATGAATAGTCTGTAATGGTAGAAGACAGTCATTCTTAATTTACGTTAGATTTTCGCCAACTTCTACTCCGTTGTCTAAGTAAGTAGGATTTGATCTATATGCCATACTGCTTGTAGAAAATATTCTCTCGCGTGCAGCTAGTTCCTTTGCGAACCGTAATTCCTTCTCTTACAAGGCTTCGTTAGGAAGACTGCCTTCCAGAGTGGTGTAGAAAGAGTCTACAGCAGGAACGGCAATGCTTTCTTTCCACTGTACATTAGTAATGCGTCCCACTGTAAATTCTTGCGCTCGTATCCAACTGGATAAAACTAATATCTTTCATCTTGTTGAGGTCAGCAGCCCATTCATTGCGGGGATATACCGATTCAGTTTGACGGACAGTCAGATAAGAGGGCACGAAAGTCAAAAAAATGGTTCAAATGGCTCTGAGCACTATGGGACTTAACATCTGTCATCAGTCCCCTAGAACTTAGAACTACTTAAACCTAACTAACCTAAGGACATCATACACACCCATGCCCGAGGCAGGATTCGAACCTGCGACCGTAGCAGTCACGTGGTTCCGGAATGAAGCGCCTAGAACCGCACGGCCACCGCGGCCGGCCACGAAAGTCATTAATAGAAAGACAACAGTGTCGTCATGGTACAATGTCTGCCGAAAGCGTGTAGTATGTGCATTGCACGCAGTGTATACGGGAATTATTGATGACGTATCAAAAATGGTTCAAATGGCTCTGAGCACTATGGTACTTAACTTCTGAGGTCATCAGTCACCTAGAACTTAGAACTACTTAAACTTAACTAACCTAAGGACATCACACACATCCATGCCCGAGGCAGGATTCGTACCTGCGACCGTAGCGGTCTAGTGGTTCCAGACTGTAGCGCCTAGAACCGCTCGGCCACACCGGCCGGCTCACAGTGCATTCGCTGTACCCACACCCTGCCATCGGATCGCCACATTGTGTACCTTGATTCGTCACTTCACACAACGTTTTTCCAATGGTCAATCGTCCACCAACGTATACGCTCCTTACACCAAGCGAGGCGTCGTCTGGCATTTACCGGCGTGATGTGTGGCTTATGAGCACCCGCTCGATCATGAAATCCAAGTTTTCTCACCTCCTGCCTAACTGTCACAGTACATGCAGTGGATCCTGATGCAGTTTGGAATTCCTGTGTGATGATCTGGATAGATGTCTGCCTATTACACATTACGACCCTCTTCAACTGTCGACGGTCTCTTGTCAGTCAACAGACAAGGTCAGTCTGTACGCTTTTGTGCTGTACGTATCCCTTTACATTTCCACTTCACTATCACATCGGAAAGAGTGGACCTAGGGATGTTAATGAGTGTGGAAATTTCACGTACGGACGTATGACATAAGTGACACCCAATCAACTGACCACGTTCGAAGTCCGTGAGTTCCGCGGAGCGCCCCTTTGTGCTCTCTCACGATGTCTGGTGACTACTGAGGTCGCTGATATGGAGTACCTGGCAGAAGGTGGCAATACAATGCACATAATATGAAAAACGTATGTTTTTTGGGGTGTTCGAATACTTTTGATTACCTAGTGTATATAGAATGGTGTCAAGATTGACGCCTGAAAAGCATGGTATAGACACTGGCTAAACGTGTAAAAATGATTCACCGCACTAAAAATTTCATCCTGTCTCTGCGGTTAAATTTTATAAACATGATATGTTTTGCAAACCGTCAGTGTTATCCCCGAAATTTCGGTCATGTAGCAGGACGTTACTCACTCGTGATGATGTTTCGAAAGCGTACTACCTAACAATCTTCGGGTGAGTAGTTCGAAAAGTGTCAACAAGGGAAGTAAGACAGTGATTAAGGTGCAAGACTGGCTAACGTCCACAGAACAGTTATCTGACTAAAATTGTCTTCGTAGACAACATGTCCAATGAAGCGACCACCATCCCAATAATTTGAGATATCATTTCACTTGAACTCACTACAACCCTACAAGAGCCACTCTTTGCACTAACGCTCTATTATAATAACAGAAAAATAGTAATTGGGAGACTTCACTGTTGGTGAAACATAATATTAGTTATTTAGTAATAGTACGTAAGTAACTGAGCTAACGGCCTTGCCGAAGTGGTAACACCAGTTCCCGTCAGATCACCGACGTTAAGCGCTGTCGGGCTGGGCTAGCACTTGGATGGGTGACCATCCGGTCTGCCGAGCGCTGTTTGTGAGACATAGCGAGGAGCTGCTTGAGAAGTAGCGGCTCCGGTCTCGTACACTGACATATGGCCGGGAGAGCGGTGTGCTGACGACATGCCCCTCCATATCCGCATCCAGTGACGCCTGTGGTCTGAGGATGACACGGCGGACGGTCGGTACCATTGTGCCTTCATGGCCTGTTCGGTCGGAATTTAGTTTAGTTTTTATGGAAGTAATTATGTTACCTCTTGGTATATAGCAGGAAGAATTAAGCCTTTACCGTTTCAATACTAGACAGTTTAAGGAGAAACAGCAATTACGTACTATAAATCTTGAGTGTAATGGCTTCTACAACTCGGACCCGTGGGAGAACTTTTCTGTCATTTTTGGTTTTGTTTCCCGCAAAGAAATTTGTTTCCGTCATTCTGATAGCTTCACGTAGTCTGAAATTTTATTTGTAGGCCTCATCCTCGATATGCAACCTGAATTACGGTGACCCAGTAATATTTATAAACTGCCGCAATTTTTAAAATAGTGTTTTCCTTTTTCTTCATTTGGTCGGTTAATTCATTATCTGACGGAAGATCTGCATTTACCTGAGTTTTCATTTCGTGTACGCTTTCAAAAAATTACTCACTATTGTTTTACGGGTGTTGGCCTATGTATTCTAAACAAAGCTAGCACTCGGTTAAAACTCATGAAGAAAGTTCATATCGCGATCTGCTACCAAATTTGATAGCTTGTAATAGTTTTCATCATGTTTAGATATTTTTGTGTGTCACATTAACCAGACGCCAACCTACTCGTTGTTGACAAATATAAACTGAGACAAAATTAAACTCCTTAATTATTGACAGAGTAACTGGAAGTGTTATAATTTCGTTTCCCTGACGTCGAATAACATGTACAACGCAAAGCGCTCGGCAACTTGGACGGACATTTGCGCTTTAGTTAATTCTTAGTTCTCGCAAAAGACCAGAAACTTCCGTCAAGTTCATCTCCCTCGTCGCGTAGCGATTCGTGATGGCTTCCGAGAAGTCTATACTGTCGCACAGTGTCTACTAACTGTACAGAACATATTAATGTTCACATTGACCATCGAGGATGGCTTTTGGCACTGTAGACATACCGCTCGTTTATTTTTAGCTTTTTGATGGTAGGAGCAAAAGCTGCCGATGAGTAACCATATACCTATTAAAAACTACTCTATAAATTGTGGTTATATGTCCTATGAATAAGAACAAGTTTAACAGCTAAGTTCATTTAAAACTCTCCTGATTAGTCGGCCAATGTTGAGTTTTAAACAAATTCTGGAACCAACGGTTGCAAAATAGTTCACAAACTTGACCAGTAATGAGCGTGCTTATTGACAGGGGTTTGGAGTAACTCTTTTATATTGTTCGCCATCATTCTCTGGCAAGATTACCATAAACATTTTTGGAAAGTGTACGGACATCTCTGTCTTGCTCAAACTGCAGCTTTCTCAACTGATGTAGCCATATCGTGTACTTAATACTGATGTTATTGTGTTGATGCGGAACTTCGTATTTCATTTTTTAAAAATCCCAAAGTAGGAACTTTTCTGGAGCGTGAAGAACGGTATACGGCACAGATGGGATGAATCTGTCGTATGTATGAAAGCTTGGTACGATTTATGTGCTGGGAAATTATATTATGATTTAAGGTAATTCCCATACCTAATTTAAATGTTATGTAGGGGCATCCAAAAGATTTTGACTGTGTGTTTCAGTTATCTGCTACATGGGATAAACACAGTACCCTAAATACAGACAACTACCAGAAATAACTTAATTCTATATAAAAAAAAACAGCCGCAAGTAGTGGACACAAATAAAAGGAAGAAATAAAATTTAGCAACAAAATGAAAAACCACAAAATAAGATAAACAGAACCATCATCATTACGGGGAAAGTATCACAAACAAATTTGTAAGACAGGACGACAAGGGTACACAGAGTAAAAACTAGAAAAATGGAAGAGAAGATGGTAAAGACTCTAACACAGCTACACATACAGACACTGAATATAAAATATTTTCAGAAAACAAGACATAAAAACAGTCACACTCATACATTGACTGACACACTCAGAAATTTATAAGAAAAACAGTACATATTCAACGTTGGCAATACCCACAAGACACAGTGAAAACAACTACAGGCATAACAACGAAATTCTGAATGCATAACACGAACATCAACAGTGCATCTTCATAGATTATGTGTAACATAAAATAAGTAAAATCTGAAAATAAATCGAATGCAGTTCAAGAGACAGTGTGCATCTAAGAGCCGAGAAGAAATGACCGGTGACTACGTTAAGCTCCAGCCTGTGCTAAAAACGAAAAAAAAAAATCAGCCATCATAACATTCGAAAAGGAACAATAAACGCAGTACGTAAAAAGCAAAAATTTTTAATTCTTAAACAAGGCTGTTACAAGATCGTTGCAACAGAAAGCAAAAAAATTGTATATTCGTAATGCTTGCGGTATAATAACTTATGATGCTTGGCCAGTAAACGCGAAATACATTACAAAAAAATGTACAATGGGCTTAAGCTAAAAAAAATCATTAATATAAAATCTACAGTGGAACATAGCCAAGCAAAGAAACGTCTCACAAAAGGATTCAGTGTAAAACATATGGCTTCCAGTATTGATGGTGTGGTTACATCACATTAGTTTTATTCCATGGATTCTACAGAGACTGGTCTCTGGGATGTGAAAAGAAGCCAGGGACGTACATTTAATTTGAGTGCAATACAGTGAAGCTACTTTGCTGTATTATAGTGTTAATTATCTTTAGAAATTAATCTGAAACATTAAATTTAAAAGTTACTGTGAACAGACTCTTCAATGAAGTAGGAGTTACCCAATACAAAGTATTTTAATTCAGTCTTAAATTCCAACATTTTATTTGTATGACATTTAATGTGCTCCAGAAGGTAGCTGAATAGGTTTGTACGGTCCAAGAGTTATATTCATGCTTTTAATTATTTTTAGAGGAAAGAGAAGCATTGTTTATAGCAACGGAAGCTAACGATATGTATGTTTATTGAGAGGTAGTGTTTAGAATACCCAGTTTTTTGAAGATGTCCCCTCAGGATTTTATAGAATTAACATTAGATATAATTCTTATAACACGCATCTGTATTCCGAATATACTGTCTCTGTACGTCGAGTTTCCTCAGAAAATGATTTCGTAATTCATTATTTAATGGAAATGTGCAATATAAACTAGATTCTTCATCTGAAATCACCTATAGCTTTAACTACACGTACTACAAACATAGCCGAATTAAGGCGCTTCATTAAGTCTAGGGAATTACGGTTGTGATCCATCTGCAGTCTCAAACTTAACAGTTTGTACTTCTTGTATTTCGTAGTTACGGAAACCTATTTTTATAGCTTGTGGAGTTAAATAGGAAGTACTTAAAAATATGTAGTGACCTTGTCAAAGTTAAATGACAGTCCATTTGCCTTGAACCATTTGTTGATGTTTTCGAATTTTTAGTTAACTGCCTCCTTAGTAAGGAAATTGGTATTATTTTTTGTTCCTATACTTGTAACACACGCAAAAATTATAAAGTTGCCATCTTCTGAAACTGCATGAGGAAGATCGTTTGTATGTACGAGGAATAACACAGGACCCAAAATTGAACCCTATCGTACAAATGTCTGATTTCTTCAAATTGTGAGTGCCTATTGGTATGTGATTGACATGAAACCAATATACATTGCTTTCTGTTATTCAGATAAGATAAAAACCACGAACCTACTGTGTCTACTGTTCCAAAATGTTTCAACTTTTGCATCATACACAATTAAAAGCCTTAACTAAGTCACAGAGTACTAACATCGGTAGTAATTTTTGATTTATTGATTCTCGTATATTACCTGTCAAGCTAAATGTAGCCTGTTCAGAGGACAGTTCTTTCTGAAATCCTAACGGTAATTCTTTACCAATATTTTGTCTCCTTTCTTGTAAAGTGACTTGACAAACAGCATATTTAAGCGTCTCTAAGAAAGTACCTCTGTTAAAAGATTCATCACATAAGTAATTCAATAGATTACTAGGTTCACCTGAACACCATTTCATTATGTTACTACTGATTTCATCATAACCCCTTGAAGATTTACTATTAAGAGAACTGATAACACTGAAAAGTTCTTTTGGAGATGTAGCATTAAGTTGAATTTTATCAGATTTTTTTGGTATGCTTTGCTTAGGAACTGCGGGCATAAGGACACGTTCATGTCTAAATTATCTACCACTGACAGAAAAAAGTTACTAAAATTTCAAGCATTTTGGGGCTATTTTTGATTAGTTCATTTTCTACCTTCAAAGAAATTTCTTCATTTCATTGATCCGTTTTTCCTGTCTCATTTTTTGCTATGTTTCAAACATTTTTTTTATCTTGTTGGTGGAGGAGCTTATTTTTTTATGGAGGTACATGTATTTTGAGCTTCTGACTATTTTGCTTAGAATATTACAGTAAAGTATGTAACTGATTTAACGCTGAAATCATCCGTGTCCCCTGATGCCATGTAGAATGTAGGAATGCAAAGGGTTCTGCTGCGATTTCTCAACAAGGGGCGCAACTATTACCTGACAAAGCTTGCACATTCACACTGCCTTCGATAACCCTGTGCTGGTATCAATGCATATCTGAATTTCTCTTGAACTTTGTATGTTGAGAACAAATGGATTCTTCTGTTGGGAAGACGTAATGGCACTGCCCTACCCTGCTGAATTTTCCTCAAACATTGCTTTGGCAGACAGGTACTATAGCATCCAAATACGTTACTGACATCTTCAAATTAATCGTTGGCATAAGGGTTGCAGCAAGACCGTAAAGTTGCAAAGTATGGATTACAGTTCGAGGCAACATTGCGCACTAGACTTCGGTCAATGAAATAATACGACAAACAACTGGGTCCCTCTTACACATTCAGTTCCGTATTTTGCGTCATCGTACAGCAGTGAAAGTTGATCTGGACGACAAGTAGAGCGACACAGAAATCTCAGTTCCTCTTCGAGGTTCATTACTTTCGTTTCTTTTAGGTATGTAATTACGAATTACGACCTATTGTGGACGAATGGCAACACAGTTGCTTAAACAAGGGGGGGGGGGGGGGGTAAGAAGGAAAGCTTCTTCTACAGCTCTGATTCTGCCTGTCTCCTACGACTTCATTTCAACGAACGGTGGATCATGAAGTACACTACCACCTCTCAGAAATGCTTTTCTAGATCGTTTAGTCTTGTGTTCCTGGATAAAAGTATAACATATTCTATTTTCTCAAAGTTAAATATTTCGTATCAAGTTCCAATTGTTAAAAGTGCCACTGAATATTCCCTCGTAGCCGTTAAAACACTGTATTTATATTCAGGAGTCTCTAAGTTCAGATCAGCATACGTTGATCCTTGTTAAAGTTTTCCAGCTCCGATGTGGTTCTTCTGTCATCAATATCCCTTAATCCCTGACTGTGTCATCTTGGAAGTTTAACGACTTTCCTTAGAGTAATGCACGTATATTTATAGCTCATTAGGTTTTGAATGCACGTATATTTATAGCTCATTAGGTTTTGTTAAGCGTACTAATAACATTAACCTGGTCAGTGCTATTTACGGACTTGTGAATCTCGTCAAACAGTAGGAAAAGCTAAATTTCATATAATCGCAGCTTCCGGACTCCACATTGGGTCGTAGCGATCAGTTGTTTGGCTTCCAAAAATGCCGTAACATTCGAATACAAAACGTCTGACTTGATTTTACAGCTTTATGAGTCTGTAGTTTCGCAGAATTTTTCTGCGGCTACTGGAACAGGATAGTTTTAAGCCCACTTCTAGATATGTGGAACACTCCGTTGCTGCAGCGGTCTTCGAAAATGCCTGCTAGAAAAGGAACTTGTTATATTACATATTCAATGAAGTAACTGATAGATATCCCGTAACACCGAATGGATATGTCATCATTTAGTGAGTTTACTTTTTTTTCAATCTCGTAACTGCTTATCACTATACCCGTCATCTTTTAGCCTACGAGACGATTGAAACCATAGACTGTTGTCGATCATCCATCGAGAAATAATTTTAAAAGACAGAACGACATTTACCAATCCTATGGAAATCCTCGATAGGTCTTACTTTTTGATTTTCACACATCAGTCGATTGCTGTTGATTTCTCGAAAAATGTCAGATCATATGTTCCTAGTAATCTCTGTCCCCTTGAGTAAGTAGGCAGTCTGCAATGATCTCACGTTGACGAGATGTTCCACTCTAATATCCCTTCCTTCTCTTTATATGGCGAAAATGCGTTGCATCGATGGTTATGACGCTTGAAGTGGCACCGTACCTCTCTGAAATAAATAGATGGAGTATATTTAATTCGGAAAACAAGGATTTCATTTAATATTTTCAGATGAAATTATAAAGTTCCGGTATTCTATAACAGATGACGAGACATAGTTTTGGATAAATAAAGCTGTGATGTGAGATGGGTGTAACTTTCACCAATAAACAATAAGCACTTCAGATCTAGTTACAGGACTCACGGGATAATATTCCACGAAAGTTTCAATTTAAAATCAGGAATTAATCAATTAAATTTATCTTAGACTAACTGTAAGAATATTTAAGAGTATTTGCTCTTCACACCAAGCATCTTACCCTATTTGTGTTACAAGTTACAAGTTCTACATTTAACTTACACGGATCTCCATAAAGTATGAGCAGCGACTAAATGCTTCAAATGACTCTGAGTACTATGGGACTTAACAGCTGAGGTCACCAGTACCCTAGAACTTAGAACTACTTAAACCTAACTAGCGTAAGGACATCACACACGTCCATGCCCGAGGCAGGATTCGAACCTGCGACCGTGTAGGTCGAGCAGCGACTACATTTTATTCTATTATATGCACCATCTGATCAAAAGTATTCGGACAGCCTTATGTAATGCGGAAACGACTTCTAGATGTCACGAGAGGCGGGGCCGCCAGCATAAAAGGAGGCGAGGAGTACTGAGTTGTCAGCAGAGAACCAATAACAAAAGAATGGGTCGGTCAGGATAGCTCAGTCACTTCGAAATTGGATTAGTCATAGTAACCCAACCATTATAGAAATTTAGAACTGTTCCAAAACTGCCTAAGCCACGATGGAGTGATCACAGCTAAACTAAGATCACTCAGACCTCACGTAACATCGGGTAGGAACCACAGAGCATAGCGGACGGTGGCTGTAAAAAATCGCATGAAATCACCAAAAAGTATCACTCGTGAGTTAGTTCCAAAGTGCTTCCAGCAGTGCAGATAGCACGATAACTGCGTAAGGATGTCAAAAGTGGTTGAGCAGCTCCTGCAAAGTCACACATTTCTGTAGTCGATGCTAAGCGAAGCTTCATGTATTGTAATGAGCAACGCCAAAGGACAGTGGATGAGCGGAAACGAGTGATTTGGAGTGATCAATCACGCTGTAACATGATCCAATCCGATGGCAGGAATGCCCACCTGTCAAAATGGATAGTGCAAACAGTGAAGTACAGAGGAAGTTGTGTTACGATATGGATGTGTTTTTCGTGGTTAGAGAGTGGTCCCCTTATTGCGATTAATAAAACGCTTCATGTGGAAGGATATGAAGACATTTTGCAGCATTGTGTACTGCATACAGTAGAGGAAAAACTCGGAGACGATGACTGTTTACATAAGCAGGTGGATGCACCCTATCATAAAGTAGCATCTGTGAGGTAATGGTTTGTGGGCAATAATATTCCTGAAATGGAGTGACCTGCACAGTCTCGATATGAACGCAGTGGAACACTTTTGGGATAAGAAAGCCGACTTCGCTCCAGACCCCAGCGTCCATCATCATTATCTTCTCTGGTTTAGGCTCTTGAGGAAGAATGGGCTGCCATTCCTCCACAGATATTCAGACACTTCATTGAAAGTGTTCGCCGCACAGTGCAAGCCATCACATAGGTGAAAGGTGGATGCGCCCCTTATTAATGACCACTAACAGGTGTCCGGATACTTGTGATCACATAGTCAGTGTATTAAGGTATCACCCGACCATTCACAAATGGAATGTGAGAATGATTGTTTTGTGCGTTCTTGTGCGAGCTTTCATTAGTTTCATTTTACCGTCATAATCTCTAAGGGTCGTTTCTTGGCTGGACAGAACAATTTCGTAGTTTCCACCGTGAAAGCCAGTTCTTGAAATTTCCTAATCAGTTTCGACTGAGATGTGCAGCATCTCTGCTCCAGTGACAGTTCAAGTTTTTCAGTGTTTCTATTACACTCCCCGGCCAGTCAAACAGGCATGCAACGATTTGCGACCACCTCGTTTGTGTGCGGTTAATATCCTCTGTTAAGCCGATGTGATACAGATCACATACACTTTATCTATACTCCAGCATGGCCCGTACAAATTTTTGTAAGGAATCTTTTTTATTCCGACAGATATTAGTTTCTCGGTTTCCTGCCAGTAAATTGGAGTTTATCGTTCGATTTAGTGATTTTTGCAGTTCATACCTCTGCACAAGTATGTATCTACTTCTACATTCACACTATGCCAGCCACTGTTTAGTGCATGGTAGGGAGTACATCCCATTGTACCAGTTATCGGGGCTTTTTCCAGTTCCATTCATGTATGAATCGCGAGTAACGCCTGTAATTAATTTAATCTTGTTCTCGTGGTCACTACGGGAGCGATATGTAGTAGGTTGTAGTATATTCTAGAGTCATAATTTAATGACGGTTCTTGAAACTTTTTAAGTAGTGTTTCTCGGGATACCTAACGTCTATCTTCAAGAGTCTGCCAATTCAGTTCTTTCAGCATCCTTGTGACTCTCTCCCACGGTTCTAACAAACCTGTGACCATTAGTGCTGTCCTTCTCTGTGTGCGTTCATTATTCCCTGATAGTCTGTCTTTCGTGTCCTGCTTTCGAACATGCACTTGACCAAAGAGAACAGTCAACAAAATATTTAGTCCAGACACAGAACACTTAATTTGAAACAAAAAGTACACTTATATTTCTCTCTCCACGCTGAAATTATGTATGCAATTCAATATCTTGAGATCCAAATACAAGAAGCAGTCCAAAACGCTAAGCTACAAGTCCGTAGAAAAATTAACTCTGAATGTCTGCTTCAGTTACTATAAACACATGTCCGTTTACACCACACGTAACACGCTGTAGAACTGAGATCGGTAAGAGCGCGACAGCACGATGTTACAACTGTCCACTAGAGGCGCAAGAGGGTCTTCTCTCGTGACGGCTGTCAAAACAGAACACCCGCTCTTGTCCCATGCGGTCGCTTACCAAGTGGCGGCGCGATGGTGACGCTTCACTACACACGAGGGTGTGACTATTTTCTCTTTCTGATTGGTCCCCTGCGATGCTGTGAGGACATGCAACACTTTCGCAGTAGTCAACAGTTCGAGCTCTGATATCGATGGTCGGTGACACTACCCTATCTAGTACGAGTGCCACACACTTGAGCAATATGCTGCTACGAGTCACACGAGTAATCTGTAACCAATTTCATTTGTAGACTCTTTGAACTTCCTAGTATTCTGCCAATAAACCGAAGACTGCTATCTGGTTTACCCACGACTGGACCTATTTGATCGTTTCATTTTGTTTCCGTACAAAGTGCTACACCCAAGTATTTATGGGAGTTGATCGAATAGACTGTAACTCGTTGATATAATAGTTATAGAATACGTTTCTTCGTTTTGTGAAGTGCACAATTTTACATTTCCGAGCATTTACAGCTAGTTGCAGTGCAGTGGGCCACCCATTTGGAGGGAATAGGGACGTAATATTCAAAATGTATACTTCCTGTGTTGGTTCAATAATAGGGCATTTAACTGCTTTCTGGTAATTGTCTTAAATGATTAATTATCTCATTTTATGCCCGTAAAATGCTTTCTTTCCTCTTGAATTTAAGTATTCTTTTATAAAAACGAAAATGAAATTGAAATAATTTGTAAGTCCGCTAAAACGCTCCACTCGAGTAATGTGATGTCTGTGACGCACAGTGATGTCTTGTTTTCGAATTTACGTTTCGGAAAATGGGTTACAAATGGCGTGTAGTACCATACTTTACAAATACACCTATAAAAACTCCTGAAAAGTTACTTTGAGTGTTCCAGAGAATGAGAAGATGATTGAAATGTGGTTTCACTGTGGTGTTAAATAGCCACGTCGATGCAAAAGTTCATTAAATGAATTAAAAATGTATTGATCTCTGAAGTTGACACAAACTTACCTCCAAGATATGCTAATCCACTGTTACAACGAAGGATAGTGTCATTCAACGAAATTAAACTGCTAGTGAAAATTGTTGTTTTACCCAGCTATACTTCAATTATACGGTAGCTCATTTGTTACAGCTGTCAACCGTTGAATTTTATAAGACGATGTCCATAAATATCTGTTTCGCATCTAACCATAAAGAACATTTTAACTTGTAAAACGACTCAACAACAAACCAAATCACAATTACAAAACTTCACCAGATTATTGTGTTTTTCTTGCTGTTAACATGCGCTTACATTTGCAATCATTGTTCACACAGGTTACGTTCAAAAACATATTTTCTAGTTAATGTGACCACAATTTTTTACTTTATTAGAAACAAATTTTTTATATTCGTACTGTCCAGCTAGAAGCCTTGTTTCATTAAGCTTTTGCAGTTTCATCATCTTACATAAAGATGAAGTAAGTACGCTCAGACGCTAACGTTAGTTTACACTCACGAACATCACAGCCCTTACGTTTGCGTGACTTGCATTTTGTGCACGCTTTATATCTCTCCGTATGATCCCAACCTCCTGCACCTCACCATTAGTAACAATGCTTTCCAAAAAAGTGAATCGTTTGTTCCCAGAGTAAATGCATTTATCCTCTGTTGTCCGTTTCTCAGACTAAGACTAATCTGCAGCTACACGCAATACATCACACAGTCGAACAATCGAAACAACTGCTACCATCAGTTCTTGCTAACGCCGTTTTCGTATTTCGCGTAAAACTTTTAAATATATGTGACCCCTCCAGCATTTTTTCAACAATCTTAAACATTATTTCTTGAAATGTATACAACAACAATAAAATGAACGAATGATCAGATTTCGGTTACATTTTGTTACCATTTTCCTTTTATATTTTCGTTTCTTTTTCCTCGGTTTTGCTTTGCGCTGAGAGTTCGTTTTTCTTTCCTTTCGTTGCATAATTTACTTATTTTCTTAGTTTTCTTATCGTTTGAGTGCTATTTGATGAGTCCTTAGTGCATGTTAATTTCGGCTCTTGATTATCAAATGTTCAAATGTGTGTGAATTCCTAAGGGACCAAACTGCTGACATCATTGGTCCCTAGACTTACACCCTACTTAAACTAACTTTAACTTATGCTATGAACAACACACACATCCATGCCCAAGGGAGCACTCGAACCTCCGTCGGGAGGGGGCGCGCAATCCGTGAATGGCGCCTCTAAGCGCTCGGTCACTCCGCGCTTTTCTCTTGTTTATCAGCAAGTTAATTTCGATCCTTGCTTATGGGCATGTTTGCTACAGTTAACGTCAGCTTATGAGCATGTTTGCTATAATGTCAATATTGAGCGTTATTGTAATAGCAAACATTTCGAACATAAAATTTAATTAAAGTAAGATGTAGATTTTCATTTAAACTTTGAAACGAGCATACATTTAGAAAAGGTCATTATTGTGCAAGCACAGGAGTGGTGAAATTTATGTATAGGTTGTCCATTTTGGATCAGACACTTAAATATAGTAATTGGAGTTGGATGACACAGCACATGAAATAAATAACAGGAGGAAATTTTTAAGTTGGCACAATACCGTTATGGCGGTGGTATATTATATACCGCAATTAGGAGAATTTGTTTCGTGACGCAATCAACACTTTAAAACTAAGATTTACAAATCTAAAACAGACATGAATTTTGAAAAAAGGCATTATTTACAAACATTGGAAGAGAGATGCAGATGACGACATTTATGTATAGATGATCAGATTTGGATGAAACACTTAGATGTGGTAATGGGAGTTCCAACATGTGACCTTTTTGTCTGTAGTCGGATGCGCTATCCGTTGCACCATCGAACGCCTGCCCGATGCACTATCTCTACCAAGTTTTGCCAACAATAATTTATTGTGCTCTGGGCCGTAGCTCAGTTTTGAGCAGGCCGGCCGAAGTGGCCGTGCGGTTAAAGGCGCTGCAGTCTGGAACCGCGAGACCGCTACGGTCGCAGGTTCGAATCCTGCCTCGGGCATGGATGTTTGTGATGTCCTTAGGTTAGTTAGGTTTAACTAGTTCTAAGTTCTAGGGGACTAATGACCTCAGCAGTTGAGTCCCATAGTGCTCAGAGCCATTTGAACCATTAGTTTTGAGCAAGTTTATTGACGTTGCAGGGAGCAGGGAAAAGAATGTCTGTCATTGCACATGTCGACACTCTAAATGGACTGTAACACACGTACAGCTTCGTCTTACTCCTACTCTGTGACGTCACCGGAGCATGAGCCAACAACAGAGCGTTTTCGAGCACATGACCAGATCTTGATATTTTATGATTTTTAAGCTAAAAGGATTTGGCGACTGTTGCCAAGAGAAGCAGGTTTACCGCTGCCTCTACTGGTACGATTATTTCTGATATATTCTGAGAGAAAATCACAGCCATGGCTTGTATCGCTCGCGAAGTAAGTAAAGGGCGCCCGCTTATAAAATCGGTGCTCCATACACCCGCAGTCTACCACAGCAGCAACATCGTTTTCTACGCCTGCAGAGGATGTTTACCTTCCTACAATTGTCATATTCACTGCAGACAATCTGACGTTCGAACGCAGTCCAAGGAAAGGTTGGGTCTTCAATGAAAAAGTACTTCTGGTAATACTGTAAACGATTTACACCTACTGGAAATAACTATTATAACGTACGACACTGTATTGGTGAATATCGAGCACAAAATTAATTTACCAGTATATTCAAAGCATCGTTCCTATATCTCATCTTATTTTTCAACCTTTAATATGGTCCATTAACGATGAACAGTGGTCGTCGATAATGTTTCCATTCTGTGGTGAGATGCTCTTCATGTCGATTTACAATGTGAAGCTGTCACCTACTCTGTAGAAAGAAGAAGTCATGTAATGTCTTGGCAGGATTCTTGGTAAATATCGATATCGTTGATTTGTAGCTTCTCACCTAATAGCAAATTTTTAGAGTGTGTATCCCACAACATAGTTTGATTCTAAATAACGATTATGAGAGATTTTCTTTGAGTTCTGATGCCATTTGTGTCGCACCAGGCCGTGTTCACATGAACGTTGGCATATGTCGTGCAGAAGTTTCGACGTCATTAAGCGGGATATGCAATTTGCGAATACCAGGACCAAGGATGCCAGACGTTATGAATGAGGATCAGAATTTGGACTTAAGTCACGGAAGTTCGCTTTCAGCGGTACTGGTATGAAGTAGCAGGCGCCGTACCCACTACATCGTTCTGAAGCGATGGAACCGTAATTAGTGAGTTTTGCGTTGGGCCTCGCGTGCTGTGAAAGCACGCAGTTTGAGAGTATTGGTGAATTAAAAGCACACCGAAAAAGCGTCTTTGTTGGTACCACTTGTTATGATAAGATTCGGGAGGTGGTACATCGACTGTTGAAGGCCTAATCATTGTTTTAAGTTACACTGAAAAGCCAAAGAAACTGATACACTTGTCTAATATCGTATAGGGCCACTGTGAGCACGCAGAAGTGCCGCAACACAACGTGGCATGGACACGACGAATGTAGGAAATAGTGCTGGGGGGAATTGACACCATGAATCGTAAAGGGCTGCCCATAAATACGTAAGAGTACGAGGGGGTGGAGGTCTCTTCTGAACAGCACGTTGCAAGCCATCCCAGATATGCTCAATAGTGTTCATGGCTGAGGAGTTTGGTGACCAGCGGAAGTGTTTGAGCTCAGAAGGGTCTTCCTGGCGCCACTCTGTAGCAATTCTGAACGTGTCGGGTGTCGCATAGTCCTGCTGGAATTTCTCAAGCCCATCGGAATGCACAATGGACATGAATGGATGCAGGTGATCAGACAGGATGCTTACGTATGTGTCACCTGTCAGAGTCGCATCCAGACGTCTCAGGGGTCCCATATCTCTCCAACTGCACACACCCCACACCATTACAGAACCTCCACCAGCTTAAACAGTCCCCTACTCACATGCATGGTCCATGGATTCATAAGTTTGTGCCGGCTTCAGTGGCCGAGCGGTTCTAGGCGCTTCAGTCCGGATCCGCGCGACTGCTATGGTCGCAGGTTCGAATCCAGCCTCGGGCATGGATGTGTGTGATGTCCTTAGGTTAGTTAGGTTTCAGTAGTTCTAACTTCTAGGGGACTGATGACCAGAGATGTTAAGTCCCATAGTGCTCAGAGCCATTCATAAGGTTGTCTCCATACCCGTACGCGTCCATTTGCTCATTAAAATTTGAAACAAGACTCGTCCGACCAGGCAACATGTTTCCAGTCATCAAAAGTCCAATGTCGATGTTGACGGGCCCAGGCCCATTTGAGTCGTGCAGTGATCAAGGGTACACGAATGGACGTTCGGCTCCGAAAGCCCATATCGATGTTATTTCGTTGAATGGTTCGCACGCTGACAGTTGTTGATCATGATGTTTGGTTTCTGGGACGCTCAACTGCGTGGTCATCAGCGCCCATAAGAAGTCCCAATTTTTACACAGTCCAATAAATTACACCGTTCAATCTAGCCATTGTCACGAATGATGACGACGATCAGGAGGACAACACAAACACCCAGTCCCCGGGCAGAGAAAAATCCCTAACCCAGAGGCCACAAATCGAACTCAGGACCCCGTGATCCAGAGGCAGCAACGCTAGTCACTAGTCCACGAGCTGTGGACACACTTGTTGATGGACCAGGTTTGAAATCTGCAGCAATTTGCGGGCGGGTTGCACATCTGTCGCGTCGAACGATTCTCTTCAGTCGTCGTTGGTCCCGTTCTCGCAGGATATTTTTCCGGGTGCAGCGATGTCGGAGTTTTGATGTTTTACCAGATTCCTGATGTTCACGATACACTCGTGAAATGGTCGTACGAGAAAATCCCCACTTCATCGCTACCTCGGAGATGCTGTGCACCATCGCTCGTGCGCCGACTATGACACCTCGTTCAGACTCACTCACACCGTGATAACCTACCATTGTAGCACAGTAACCGACCTAACAACTGCGCCAGCTGCTTGTTGTCTTATATAGGCGCTGCCAACCGCAGCGCCGTATTCTGCCTGTTAACATGTCTCTGTATGTGAATACGCATGCCTATACCAGTTTCTTTGGCGCTTCAGTGTGTAAGCGAGATAAGGTATGACCTACTGCAGAAGTTTTATCCAATCAGTGACAGTGTGCCCATCTTCAGTGATTTCAAAGGCAATTTCATTTTCAAGAAAATAGAATGCTTACAGCTCTCTTTTCAACATGTTAAGCGGAGCATCATTGGATCTATTGATGTATTCTGGTCTTCTTTGTGATTTTATCTGCCCACTTTGAGAACTGATAACAAAGTTAATCAAACCATTTTATCCGTGACCATTTCGTGGAACTAAAATTCTGTGTAGTTTTCCACGTGGGAGATCATGCGCGTTCCATCGTGCGCAAATAGGATATGGGAGCGGTCAGCTGGCGCTGTTGTCGATATGTAGTATGCATCTGAGGAGCATCCAGTTGGCGTGTTGTTGATAAGTGGCGTTGAAGTGAAGAGAGTCGATTTCATCGCTCTAAAACATGTTTCCAAAAGGTGTACAACGAGTCATAGCTTCTATTAGGGCCAATTGGCTATAGCACAGCATGTATGAAGTGGAAAGTTGATACGAAATGGCAAGCTGCCACTAACACACGGTAATTTCGTTCGTCGAGTAACGCATATTTATCGATGTGGATGGTAGAGGAAAACAAACCCAGAGACTGAGACATCATCCTGTATTGGGAACAAGGCAAATGATGTTTAAGCTTTAAGGTAAATAAATTTCATGCTAGTATATACATCGGTGGCAGTCTTTTTACGAATTACTGGTCCTGCCAGGTTCACGAAGCTTGACATTGTATACAAGAATTTACACATTGAACGGAAATAGATTACTATATGAATATTACTCACCTTGCTTGATGTATGTCTCGTAGCGCGTGTACAAGTTGAACCATAATATCAAAAACTATAATAAATGTATATGGTATCGAAAATAGAACTGAAAATCACAAACATCTTTCTGAACGATGTGTGGTGAGCTACCTAGAGCCAAATGGAATTACACATCGTTTTGGTTGTCATTCGCTTTTCAGTCAGCCGATTCAAAATTAAATAAAAAATTAACAAAAGAATAAGTAAAGAAAAACGTAGCTACAGCCAAGTCGCATAATTTCCTACACAGTGAATAGCTTCTAGTCTTATACGCCCATGAGTAACCTGTTTAATGTTACTGCACTTTATTTACATAATTAACCAATCGTGAATGCTTTGTTTTTGTCTCGGAAAAGTTCTAACTGCCGCTCACGTGTTGATATGTGTTATTGCTATTAATATGTATTACTGAATAGATATACAAAAGTAGTTATTAATTAATAGCCGGCCGAGGTGGCCGAGCGGCTCGAGGCGCTACAGTCTGGAACCGCGCGACCCCTACGTCGCAGGTTCGAATCCTGCCTCGGGCATGGATGTGTGTGATGTCCTTAGGTTAGTTAGGTTTAAGTAGTTCTAAGTTCTAGGGGACTGATGACCACAGTAGTTAAGTCCCATAGTGCTCAGAGCCATTTGAACCATTTTTTGAACCCTTAATTAATAAGGAATGGTTTTTAGAATATTCAATTTATATACGACTTGGCTCATCGGTTTCCCTGACTTCGAGCGGAGGACCTACGTTTATTTATATGGAGTACCGTGATGCGGAGGTCCTAACAAACAAGCCTTCCGCATTGAGGAACACCTCTGCTACATGGTTTCGACGTCCACGGCAAGACAGGTTGTAAAGACAAGGTTGTCTGCATTGGTGAAATGCGTGTAGGTGTTGCCATGTAGGTGATGTTGAGCTGCTTTCACAGCTCACACTCACGCTGAGGTCATTCTATTCTTAGTTGGCACTGACTGTCTTACGAGCTCACTACTGCACACTAGACTCTATATATGCCAATAACTCAACTGGGGATATTCCATACGTTAAAATTTGTCATATACTCTTGACATTGGAAACCACGATGTCGTTAGGTAATTGTTACGGAATAGTGAGAGATTTGATCATAAGCACCTGTCCTATAGATTAACAGCTGGCTCTCAACAACACGGGGTAGCGCTGTGATCTTAGGCACCTGGTCACGGCTCGTGCCGCTCCCCCCGTCGGAGGTTCGAGTCCTCCTTCGGGCATGAATGTGTGTGTTATCCTTAGCGTAAGTTAGTTTAAGTTAGATTAAGTAGTGTGTAAGCCTAGGGACCGATGGCCTCAGCAGTTTGATCCCATAGAAACTTACCACAAAATTCCAAATGCGAACGCGTACACAGAATAACCCGATATCGTTTGACTGCGTGTCGGTGATCTACCACTAGAATCAATGAAAACCGTCAAATATCTAGATGTATCTGTCCGGATATATTTTAGATGTAACTTCCACGTAAATCTATCCTTGCAGAAATAGATGCCATATCCATTTTTGATGGAGGAATACTAATGAAGTAGAATTCACCAAGTATTTGGGGTCCAATGTAAATGTGGCAGGAAGACAACTCCTTACCACAGAAACAAGATTCTTTTATTCAGGTGTGTTGCTACCACGCAGCAACTAAACAAATTCGTCACAAGGCCAAATAGATTTAGTAGAACATTGAGATAACAATATTGGCAACACAGATCAGCAACAGTTAACAATTTATTAATATAGTTTATACAGTTACGTAACTTGATGAGGATGATGCTTGGCAATGTTGTTTGAAAGTTCACTAGCACAGACATACCTTTGAACACTGGTCTGGTTCATAAATCCCGTGAACAATGTCAATGGGACGTCGGCTCTGCCGGCGGTAACGTTGGATAAGCACTGATGCCGTCCTGTGGATGCACACACACTGCGACACTATGCGGTGCTCAGCGGATGCTGTGATACTGGCTGAGTGAAGCTGTGCATACACTTATACCCGCATTTAGCGGATAAATATTTATTTGAGAACTATTTGCACAATGTCACAGGGAAGCAGAGTATAGTCTGTGTTTTGTGAGCTCTCTCTGGCGTATGGTCATAACAATGTTGCCCACACTGGAGGCTGGCCTCGCCGTGGGGTGCCCTCTCGGTGTATGGCTATATACAGTAGCATCTTCGCTGGCGGACACAGCAAATGAGGTTTCTTATAAAATCCAAGTTTTATCATTTCCTGCGAACTGTTCGACGATGTGAGACCCTTACCAAGTTGGACTAATGGTAGGTAGAGAAAACTGAAGAAAGACCTGTACTCTTCATTACGAGCACGTTTAGTCCACGTGAAAATATTACAGGAAAGCTTAACTAATGCGAGTGCGAGGCCCTTTAAGAAAGCCAATACGCATCGCGGATAGCCTGAGTCACAAATTTCCGAAGTCTGACGTTCGAAACGAGTTGAGGAATGTATTACATCCTTAGCAAATATTCCACGCCCAATGGCGGTGAGTGTGAGACAAAAATGGTTCAAATGGCTCTGAGCACTAGGCGACTTAACTTCTGAGGTCATCAGTCGCCTAGAACTTAGAACTAATTAAACCTAACTAACCTAAGGACATCACACACATCCATGCCCGAGGCAGGATTCGAACCTGCGACCGTAGCGGTCGCTCGGTTCCAGACTGTAGCGTCTAGAACCGTACGGCCACTCCGGCCGGCAGTGTGAGACATTGGAAATATTTGATACAATATGTGCCCACCGCAAACGCCGTACGCTGCCTTTCTGATTACAGATATAGATGTAGATCGCGGAATTCGTTTATAGTGAAACTCTAGGCGCTTCCGGGGACATATATGTGCAATAAAAAGCGAAGGACACTTCCAACAGAGTGTGAAACTCCTAACTGCAGATAGTTTACAGTTCATGACCAACACGAAATTGGAAATAAAATGATAATTTTGATGTTTTTACCCGGTTCTTTGCAGTGTGAAGATATGATGTTGGTAGATCTTCGCTCATAAATGCTTACTCGCAAGCTTAGAGTACGCCCAGATGCTCTAGTAACTTGGTATTTGGTCTGCTTGTTGGTCTTCGCTCACAAATAAGGGAAACATCACAGTGCAGAGCAATTCAAAACAATTTCATAGTATGAGGTGATGGTATAGCATCTGAGAGATCAATAACTAGTTTAACAGAGGCATTTGCAAGATAGTACACGATAAATGTCTAATTCTTTACGTCTTTTTGGCCACCCACTCCTGTTTGTTTTAAATTTTGTTTAGTTCAGGTTTTATTGTTGGTTCAGCGGATGCGATGGAGAAGAATCGCAGGGAAATCGAATGATTCTTTATAGATTTGTTTAGTCAGTACTATAATGTCAGGAAAACTCTCGAAAAAATTCATTTTAGGAAACCAATAGAAAGGTACTCTCCAAAACAAGCAGTTTACTTGTCCACCTAGGTAGCTGCGCGGTCAGCGCGGTTCAGTGTCAAGTGAAGGGTCTCGAGTTTGAGTCGGAGGTTTTACTCCGCTTACGGACTGGGTGTTGTGTTGCCCTCACTCTTGTATCGTCATAATTAACACTACCGTTGAGATCACTAAATGGGCACGGCGAGAAAGCCAATAAAAATTTACTTTTAAAATTCCAAGAAAGAGCGTTTCAAAGTGAGTCAACAAAGATATTCTCTCTCCCAAGTACATCTGATTCAACAACAATGATAGTAACTGCACAGTTAGAAAAATTCGAATTTACGTAGTGGTGATTCCCCGTCGTTGCTTAGCTTTCACGATTCGAAAGCTTAGGGGGATAAATGATAGAGGAAAACTATTTGATGTCACTGTTCGATGGCTTGTCATGTACCGATGAATGCATTTACACAATTCACAAGGACATCCCGTGCAGTATAAAATTTTAAAGTGAACTGTATGGTTCAGTGGGTACCTAAACAGACTTGAAACTTCCTGATCGTTACAACAGTATGCCCGACAACGACTCGAACAAGGAACCTTTATCATTCGCTGGAAAATACTCTACTGAGTAAGCTGTCTTCTTTTTCTCTTTTTTTTTAAAGGTCTCCCTTCTTCTCCTACAGCCCTCCTTTCACTCGCCAGTCATCGCCTTCTCCAACATGGCTTGTCCGCCATTGAATTTTAAATAAGTGTTCTAAGGGGGAACAAGTTCTTCTTGATGTATAAAATTTTCTTTGAAAAATTAAATCCTTCACCTATTTCTTTGAATTTTTCTTAGAATACAGGTAGTTATCTAAATTCAATTAATAAATTAAATCCTTTCGTATGCAGTTTTTCCTCGCAATTAAAATGAATATGGAAATGTCCTTTTGGGAAAAAAAATAAAAACAGGAAACTGACTGAGAAACCAAAGTCGTGTTTTAAAAATGATTAAGTGAAGACACACTCCTTAAAATAAATGAATGAAGGACTTCACATTTTCTCCAGCATGAGAAGCATCATTCTCGGAAGCTGAAGTTGGTTGCTGAAATTCTGCAATTAAGTCCTCTTCCATTTCACGCTAGCTTCGAGCGATTGGGTACGCAAGATCCATCTCGGGTTCTCCTTTAGCACCTCTGTTCTTACGTTGACTTATTATACTCGAAAGTAGAGTACGTGTACTAGAAAACTTTCAATGGCGGAGGGTTGTGTTTAGGTACTCCTGTACCCAACGTCTGTATTTGGGATTTTGTTATAACTTGGATTTTTGTGTTTAAAATTACATGTAGTGCAGGTATGAGTTAGATTTGTTTTCTACTGCGTAAAGCAGGAATTGTTCTTATGACCAATGAACGCTATTGTTTCCAGTTCTTAGGTGCCACTGCCACTCTGGTTTCGTGATAAAATCTGTTGTAATTAATGAGGGTTTCTTGCGGACAGTATTGGCCACCTTTTTTCTCGGGCATTTCCATGTTTCGGATTGTGCCTTGCATAGAGATCTGTGGGAGAGGAAATCAATTATTTGGCATTCGTTGCATAAGGTTGCCTGCGACGAGCTATTCAGGCACGACTCCAACTTTCTAAACTTCAGAGAAGTTCTCCTGTATACCCAGCGGGACAAGGACGCCAGGAAGAAAGCATGTCGCGAAAAAATGGCTTAGCCACAGCCTAGGGAATCGTTTTCAGAAAAAAAGATACAAATTTCCGCGTTCCAGTCTCGCTCCAGAACACAGTTTCAATCTGTCAGAAAGTTTCAAACCAATTCACACTTCACTGCAGAGTGGAAATTCCTTCAGTAAATCTAAATAGATTTTAAAATCTTCAAGAAAACATCTGCCGATATGTGACCGTGTCTTCATGTTGTTAAGAAGATAGACCAGGGAAGAAATTTTTTAACTTAATTTTTTAATTGGTTTGAAATGTTAGAAAATGGTTCAAGTGGCTCAGAGTACTATGCGACTTAAATTCTGAGGTCATCAGTCGCCTAGAACTTAGAACTAATTAAACCTAACTAACCTAAGGACATCAAACACATCCATGCCCGAGGCAGGATTCGAACCTGCGACCGTAGTGGTCACTCGGTTCCAGACTGTAGCGCCTAGAACCGCACGGGAACTCCGGCCGGCTGTTTGAAATGTTCCTTAGAGAGTCCATTTTTAAGATTCATTCATATAAAGCGTGCCATAAATGTTAATATATGTTAAAACCACTATTTACTGCATGAGGGTCTGGCGCATCCGAGCGCTCGAATGCAGCCGACGTAATACTATAATAGTTATTGAGGGAATAAGGGTGCTAATACTTTGAGCCAGTATCACATAGGGCATTAGTATCAAGTAAAATACCATTCTCAACAAGATTTCTCTTTGTAACATGAATAGTTTATGGTAAAATGTCTAAAAGCACGTGCTTGTTTCGCGTCTGCTTAACTTATCATTTCGCTTGTTTTTTATACGCAGTAAAACGTGAGTGCTTGAAAATGACACAGAAACGCATTTATACGGATAGAAAAGAAACGAAAAGTATCCCAATCATCCAAAAAAAAACGCTTCGATTTTTTTAAGTTGGCAGGAGCTATAACTCATGAAGTATACATGCAATTACTTTATACGTTATTGTAGCTTGTGAATTGATGTTTTTTCTACTGTTGTACATAGGATGTTTGTGATATATTTTAATTTCGATTTTTGGTGCACATTTTTACAACCACTTTTTTGTCGAAAACATTTACTTTTATTTCAGAGTGCCACCATTTTGTGAAAAACCATTTTTTTAAATATCTCTACGTACTAAATTAGACAATATCATAAGTTTCAAAGCAGTTTTTGAAATTTTGTTTTAGGTTGAAAATTGTGGCGTTCAGAGATCCCACGAACCGCTCTCGCACTCCGCGAGGGTTCCATCGATGACATGTAGTGTCCTCTGAGTGCAAGTGTTTTTACTTACAAAAATACGTAGTACAATCTTAAGGGTATACAATAAAGTTCTAAAGTCAGTTTTGTGATTTTTAATTGTTTTATTGAAAAAATCATGAATATCGGTTCCAAAATCGAGCGACACCTTGCTCTTAAATATACCAACGATTCGGTCACTTGTAAGTGACAATCATCAGGAGAATTTTTTTTTTCACTGTCAATAGCCGTCTTCAAGCAAACACATCTACTTTGACGGGTCACAACATAAGTGAGAAAATGAGGAAAACATGTAGGATATAGCTACAGGACGTAGACAACATACGACGCAGTACGATGTTCTTATTTTCAGTGACTGTTCTTCGCGAGTACGGGGAAATACCCAATGCTAATTAGCGCTAGACGTAGCCAAGCATGTTGTGTTCCCAGTTAGGTTAGTAAAGAGTTGTGGCTTTGTTTCGCTGCACACACGATGACGGCGGACAGGGAACCCGCACGCAGCCTTGCCTGTTGGCCGTGACTGGTTCTGCCTTCCCGTAGGCCTCAGCAAAACCCGGCCGTCTGGCCTCGCTCTTTGCCGCCACTGCACATGCCATTAGGTCAGCGCTCTTGACACATATGTGCTCCCACCGACGTTCTCACTGAAACAACCGGGCGGAAGCAGTGTAAATGTCCTTTCTTTTTTTCTCTCTTTTTACGCAGGAAATGTTTAATGAGGCTTTCTCATCATTCTAGAACACATGAGTACTTAGGCTGCTTAAAGTGAGACACAATTTGAAATTTGATCTGTACATTTGACCAGTTGCAAAATTCATGAATGCAGATTTTGTCGTTATTTGTTAACAAACTGCTCAGAAAAAGTTTTGCCCCTCGTGCTAAACCACAAACGTGAATAGGATTAGATACAATGAGAGTACGGGATGAACGAATAAGCCTTATAAAACTAGAACATAACTGTACTGTGGAATAAAAATAAAGAAAAACCAAAATTAAAACCGTCTGTCGGAAAGAACAGATATTTAATATCCGTAAAATGAAAAACTGCTGAAGAACGTCATGATCCCCGACACGAGCTGCAGATCAAATTTCTTTACTTAACAACCAGTTTCAAGCCACAGATCATACTCGTGTTCATACAAGCATTTCCTACATCATATTACCATTTGTAAACTTAGAGAGAGCTTTTGAATATGGTTACTGGAATACTCTCGTTTTAGTAGGTGTAAAATACAGGGAGCGAAAGACTACTTACAACTTGTACAGAAAGGGTCAAGGGGCATGAAAGGGGAGCAGTGGTTGAGAAGGAAGTGAACAGGGTTATAGTCCATCGCCGATGTTATTCAATCTACACACTGAGCAAGCAGTAAAGGAACGAAAGAAAAATATCGGAGAAGGGATTGAAGTTTAGAGAGAAGAAATAAAAATTTTGAGGCTTGCTGATGAGATTGTAATTCTGTCACAAACAGCAAAGGACTCGTAAGACCAGTTGAACGGAATGGATAGTGTCTTAAAAGATTAACACCAACAAAGGAAAACAGGATAATGCAATGTAGTCGAATTAAATCAAGTGATGCTGAGGGAACCAGATTAGGATACGAGACACTTAAAGTAGTAGATGAGTTTTGTTATTTGGGGAGCAAAATAACTAATGATGGCCGAATTAGGGAGGATATAAAATGTAGACTGGCAATGGCAAGAAAAGCGTTTCTGAAAAAGAGAAATATGTTAACTTCGAATATACATTTAAGTGTTAGGAAGTGTTTTCTGAAAGTATTTATGTGGAGTGTAGCCGCCATATATGGAAGCGAAACATGGATGATAAACAGTCTAGACAAGCAGAGAATGGAATATTTTGAAATGTGCTGCTACAGGAGAATGCTGAAGATTACGTGGGTAGATCACGTAATTAATGAGAAGATAATGAATTCAGTTGGGGAGAAAAGAAATTTGTAGCACGACCTGAGCAGAAGTAAGGATCGGTTGATAGGACACATTCTGAGACTTCAAGACATCACGAATTTAGTGAGGGCGCGTGGTGGGTAAAAATTGGAGAGGGAAACCAAGATATGGATACAGTAATCAGATTCAGAAGGATGTAAGTTGCAGTAGTTATTGGGAGATGAAAAGTCTTGCACAAGGTAGAATAACATGGAGAGGTACATCAAGCTAGTCTCCGCACTGAAGACCCCAATTACAACAACGTACGGTGTTATTAAATCATCGTCGACATATAGTAAAATCCATGAATTTGTCACTGTTACCACATAGTACTATAAATTACATCCTCGATCATAAGCTATGCCAGACAGTGCACTTATTCTGACTCACTTAAGACTGAAGATGTAATTTATATTACTATGTGACAACAGCGACGAATTCGTGAATGCCAACGATTTTTAATGTCTAATATGATGTTGCAAATGCTTTTATGAACCTGGTGATGGTCTGCGGACCGAAAATAGTCGTTAAATAAAGAAATTTGATCAGCGGCTCTTGGCAGTAATCATCACGTTCTTAAATTATTAACGAACTGTGTGGCACCATCTTCTGAAAAAATATTGAAAATCTGCTGCTTGATAAAACTGAGTACTGTGTTCCTTTACCCCATGTATTGTATCATGCTTTGATCCTCCTTGCCATGTTGTCCACAAGGTGGTCGAGATACTGCTTATCAAGCCGGTCCATTCTTCGTTTCCGCTGGTCCCAAGCGTGCTTAACTGGGTTCATGTCAGTAGATACGGCAAGCTGTTCTATTCGATTGATTGCTGCTTCCTGGGGAAGGTGTTCACCAGATGGGTGCAATTCACTTGTGCGTTATCGTCTACAAAGACGAACCAGTCTCCAAAATGTTGGTTGTAGAGCTGGTCAATAGATTGGAGGAGCTTTTCTCGACGCTGCACGGCCTCCAAATCGCCTCTTTATCGGTGGAAAGCCTCCAGCATCAATACGTAATACCAATCCAAACCATGGCTAACCTTCATCATTGCTGGACCCCAGGCACAAGACGTGCATTGGTACCTGACCACCTCCACAGTTTTTTACGACTACTGTCTGGCGTTAAACAAACCCGCATTCATTCGTGAAGAAACTAAGACAGCACTACTGCAAGTTCCCATCCAGCGGACCCGCTGCCCACCATATTCGCTAAGCAGCAACTCGAAGGTTTGAACTGATGTTCGTAGTGGTCACCTAGGGACGGTTGCATACTGTCTGGGTAGACACAGTTGCTTCCAACACGGCAGCACGCATATCTGTTGCGTGATCTTCGAGGTACCTACTAGTCGTAACTTGTAGGTAGCTGTAATCAGACGGTGTTGTTGATCTCGAGTAATCACTACGAGGCAGATTTTCAATGTTTTGCTTCTCACAATAATTGTTTAATGTTCGAATGATAAAGCGGTGTTGTAAACCAATTCCGCGGTCAACTTCCCCCTGCTGAAAACTCCTTTATGCCTTTACGTGGCAAAGTGAGCACCTTTAAGCCTGAACTGACCCTTTGAGGTACTATGACAGATTGATCAGTGTGCACACGCTGTACTGTCACGTTCACGATCAGACGAAGTGCGCTATACTTAACCGCCCTAATCATGATTCCGGTTTGAGTTTACCTTCACTAGTGACTGTATGTAATGACTTCCTGTGATCAAAAGAGTACTAGGAAAAAGGATTCCGAATAGGAAAAGACAAAACAGGCAAGTCAAGACGGCAAAAAAACTGTTTTTCTGTTTATTTTCAATTTCAGCGTACAGTGCTGCGTGCATATGTACAATAGCCTCTAATGGCAACCACTGCTATTCCAACAACGAAAGCAGCTAAACGTGGAAAAGACTAATTATGGAAACGTTGTACTTAAAATTTATTATTATATAAGTGAGTATATTTATTGCTTAATTTGGACGTATATCTCGTTATCGTAGTAAGGTTTCCGTTTCTAACCTTTTTTTTTAGCTTATTGCTTTGTTAATTGTGATTAAAATCTCAAGTACTGTACACGCAGTAAATAGAAAAATTTGGTTCTCCAACATTGCAAGCAACGCTCGTTAAACAGTCCATGAAACTATTTGCTGATTATTATACGAGAATGCAGCAACGCATCTTACAGATGTTCGACAACAATATGGAAACACCGCGAGAAACACTTGCTTGAACATAAATGCAAATGCTAGCCCAGCCTGCATAGTTATGCTGTTATATTTGACCACGAATGGCAACTGTGCAGTGTCATCAATATGTTAGAAGCGCCAGTCGTGTTCATAACAGTGTTCGAGTGGTTGAGAGTGCATTATGTCGGAGCTAAGTGACTTAGAACGTGAGTAAATTGTTGATGCCCATACGATAGGTGCTACCGTAACCAAGGTAGCCGAAATGTTTGGTGTTTCAAGCGATATCGCATCGAAGATTCATATCACATACAGGGAAACCGCAGAAACAGCATCGACTAAGTCACAAAGCAGGCAAAAGCGTTTGTTGAAGGATCATGACAAACAATCATTGGAAAGGACTGTGGAGAAAAACAAGGGGATAGCTGCAAAAGTCACTGCAGAACTGAATGTCGCAATTGCAAACCCTTTCAGCAGAAAAACAACACGTTGGAAGCTCCTTAAACAGAGAACTGCAGGTGGAGCAGGAATTCCAAAATCACCCGTCACGGACACAAATGTTAGTAACAGGACAAAGTGCTGCCCGAGCCATACAACCTGAAGCGATGGAAAAAAGTCATTTGGTCCAATGAGATTTGTTTCACACTGTTTCCAACTTCTGCCTGAGTTTATGACCCAACAGGGCGACAGTTCGGTAACGATTTGGGCGGCTTTATCGTGGTATTGTAAAAGCTCCAAGATTACTCTGCAAGGTCGCATTACCGCCAAGGATTATTGTGGCCATTATGGTTGATCAGGCCCCTCCCATGGAACAATGTTTGCACGCCAGTGTTGGCGCTGTTCCAAGACGACAGGGCTGCTGTTCACACAGCTCGCATCGCCCAGAGTTGGTTTCGTGAGCACAAGAAATAACTGTCGCATCTCACTTGTCCACCAGTACTGCATTGCGGTTCTACTTTCTACACACAGGGTGCGTGATTCCTAACTACCTCCATCATTGTCATCTAAACTTACTAAATCTATGTTTTTCACACCAAATACACTACTGGACATTAAGATTGCTACACCACGAAGATTACGTGCTACAGACGCGAAATTTGACCGACAGGAAGAAGATGCTGTGATATGCAAATGGTTAGCTTTTCAGAGCATTCACACAAGGTTGGCGCCGGTGGCGACACTTACACCGTGCTGACATGAGGAAAGTTTCCAACCGATTGCTCATACACAAACAGCAGTTGACCGGCGTTGCCTGGTGAAACGTTGTTGTGATGCCTCGTGTAAGGAGGAAAAATGCGTACCATCACGTTTCCTACTTTGATAAAGGTCGGATTGTAGCCTATCGCGATTGCGGTTTACCGTATCGCGACATTGCTGCTCGCGTTGGTCGAGATCCAATGACTGTTAGCAAAATATGGAATCGGTAGGTTCAGGGGGGTAATACGGAACGCCGTGCTGGATCCCAACGGCCTCGTATCACTAGCAGTCGAGATGACAGGCATCTTATCCGCAAGCTGTAACGGATCGTGCAGCCACGTCTCGATCCCTGAGTCAACAGATGGGGACGTTTGCAAGACAACAACCATCTGCACGAACAGTTCGACGACATTTGCAGCAGCATGGACTATCAGCTCGGAGACCATGGCTGCGGTTACCCTTGACTGCTGCATCACAGTCAGGAGCGCATGCGATGGTGTACTCAACGACGAACCTGGGTGCACGAACGGCAAAACGTCATTTTTTCGGATGAATCCAGGTTCTGTTTACAGCATCATGATGGTCGCATCCGTGTTTGGCGACATCGCGGTGAACGCACATTGGAAGCGTGTATTCGTCATCGCCATACTGGCGTATCACCCGGCGTGATGGTATGGGGTGCCATTGGTTACATGTCTCGGTCACCTCTTGTTCGCATTGACGGCACTTTGAACAGTGGACGTTATATTTCAGATGTGTTACGACCCGTGACTCTGCCCTTCATTCGATCCCTGTGAAACCCTACATTTCAGCAGGATAATGCACGACCGCATGTTGCAGGTCCTGTGTGGGCCTTTTTGGATGCAGAAAATGTTCGACTGCTGCTCTGGCCAGCACATTCTCCAGATCTCTCACAAATTGAAAACGTCTGGTCAGTGGTGGCCGAGCAACTGGCTCGTCACAGTACGCCAGTCACTACTCTTGATGAAGTGTGGTGTCGTGTTGAAGCTGCAGTTCATGACATCCAGTCTTACAAATTTCAAAACTCCGCCATCTCTCTCCCCACATCCACCACTGCTGGCTGCTCACCTCCAACTGCGCAACGCTATGCGCTGTTCACATCCAGCTACCCAACACAACAATGGCAGACAACAATGCAAACTAGCCACAGACTGCACACAGCACAGCCAGTGATTTTCATACAGAGCGCTACGTAACGTTGCCAGTAAGAAAACATAAACAGCCTTCTTACATAGCCCCCATGCTCCCCACAAAAAATTTTATAAATTGGGCAGTGGCCAATAATGACTTGAAAAAATTTTTCATAATTACAGTAAGAAAGATATTTTAAATGCACACATTTATTAATACAATGTTGTCCATAAAGACAGTCCTGATCATTCATCACAGTAAAATTGCAGTGTTTTTCTCAAAGTCTGAGCAGTAAAAGAAAATGCACACGGAAGTAGTGGATTTCCATGCAGTCTTGAAGAAGTAGTATTGTCCTTCCAACGGAAAGACAGTGATGACTCTTGATATGCAGACAGGTAATGGGCCACAACAGAGCAAACCCACCGCAGAGACAGTCGAAGTTTTGAAGAATATTGGTAGGTAGGTCATCACAGAACCGACCACTTTAGTCTTGTTAGAGATTACGGTATTGGTGGGCCACCAGAGGTGCAGACCCACTGCAGTCCTTGTAGAGATTGTGGTATTCGTGGGCCATCAGAGGTGCAGACCCACTGCAGTCCTTGTAGAAATAATGGTACTGGTGAGTCAGCAAAGGTATAGACCCACTGTAGTCCTTGTAGAAATAATGGTATTGGTGGGTCATCAAAGATGCAGACCCACTGTAGTCCTTGTGGAGATGGCCAGCAGCCATCTGTTGTGACTGTGCAGGTGCACAATCACCATTGAAGAGTCTTGCAGATAATATAGCAAGTCCATAACCACCACTTGTGCACTCACAAAGTTTTTGGAATTGTCCTTAGAACCAGCAATGCTGTTATCCAGTCCGTTGCTGAATTATTAACACACGTGCAAACACTAACAGTCCCTACTTCTCACATATTGTCCATATACTATGACCAACAGAAACGTGTGCAGTGAATTGTAACTTACAAGTTAATAATATGTTGAACTGGTGACAATTACAATTTTATAACATGAGAATACAATTACAAAGATACAGAAAACATCATTAAAAACATAATAATACAGATAACATTTGTAGTAATACAGGCTTTACAAAAGAATCGAAATAACATATACATCAGTGTTACGGGAATTATAAGTACCTACATAAGAGATCAGAATAACTTTTGAAACATCAACTTTACACATGTGCATTAAAATAGAACAGAATAAATAATGTCTAAACATCCTTACAAAGTAAATAACATATTATCAGAAAAATTCTACAACATAACTCTTATTAGCTAAACACATTAAAACAGGAAAAACACAAATTCACATAGTGTAATAACACAAAAATACAGGACAGGGTTTGTTTTCAGTGTGACATTTGGTACTGCAGTCCACCCCAAAACTTCATTCCATATATCTTTCCTCTTATTTCAACATTTGTTTCCACCAAAAAAATTCTATCCAAGCATGTTTTCTGTATTTATATGTTCACACATTTCTTACCTCATTATTTATTTACCGTTATCTTACCTCATCATTTATTTCCAAGAAAATCCTACCTAAACCTGTTGTCCCTAAACCCAACTTTTTTGGTTCATATCCTCTTTCAAAATTCTTTTTTGGTCAAACCATTTTCTTATAGCTTCTCAATGCATTTCTTCCAAGTCATCACAACTCATTCTCTTATATGGCCTACTTCATCTTAAGCTAACTTAAATCTACTGAGCTCAGATGCTAAACTAAGGGACGAGGCAATGCAACAGCACAAAACAATTAACACAAACAGCAATGACAAAAAAATGCAGATTTGCAAAGCAAGCAGCAATATTACAACTAATAAAAGGCAATGAGCAGCAAACAAGAAAAATAAATCAGTAGTAAAACTGGCTTAACAGAGTAATGTAAAGTGAAATTTAGGAGCATTATGCCTGGCAAACAGCAGCAGCAAATGCAATAACTTATATCTAAACATGACATAGCTCAAGCAGAAAAAATATTACACTAAAGATGGCCATGTCTAATACCTATGTCACATCTTAGTGTCTATGTAATTAAAGTGGTGCACCACAACAACTTATTGTAAAAAAATTATTACCATGTACTTGAAAAGAAAATTATGTATGCAGTTACTGTTACTTGTCCCTTCTTATTGTTCTTTCCTTTCCAAATGCTCCGTTTTTGAAGAATGTGGATCACAAAATTATTATTTAATAGATCTGTTGACAGAAAGTGTTCACATTAGCAAATGCATTTTATTTTATTTTATAAAACCAATGCTGCAACACAGCTGGAAACTAGATATCAAATGAAATAAGCAACTATGAAAAGCAAAGCATAAAAATATCATTCAATAGTCGTGTGACATTTCATAAGTTAGTAGAAATTCTCTCAACTCTTGTAGAAAGGCACTTGTCATAATCAGGTGTGTAGATGTATCTATCTTTCCAAGTAATGAGCGTGTTGTATTTGCGATGCTTTCTCTAAAGGAATGTCAATGGCGAGGATAAGGGCCTCTTTTTTTCTCCGCCTAATGGCTTTCTTTTGTCAGACGACTACCTCTCAGCTGGGCGCCCAAAACCCATTACGTCAAGGTCACTTACCTTTCATACTAACATATTTACGACAGAAGTTTCTGCTACAGTGACAGTCTGTAAATATAACAGTGTCCAAAATATTTTCGCCGGCATTGTGATACATTCACGCATACACACACATTTCATAACCCTTAAAGTACGATTCTTGGTTTCCAACAACCTTTTTCACAAACCAGAGTCCCTAACCACTAATCATTATTCCTTACCTTATTACACATATACGTATTCATCGACACTTCTTCAGTATTTCATCATAACAGATACGTAGCATAATCAAATAACTCATATAGCATCAGCTTATTAATCATAAACATACCTCAGCAGCATAATACATATCGTCATCGTAATAATAACATCATAACAGATCAATCACATCACAAAATCGTCGCAGCTTCCTCCAATAATTTCAGAACCATAAAAAAATTCACTGCTCATTTCAAAATAGTGTCATCTAACTCAAACGTACTTTAAAAATCGTGATCCCATACCAAATACATCATTCAAAAAGCTCTCATAGTATCACAATGGTTCCGAAAATATATGAACAGTTCACAAAGTACAGACAAAATACAATTTCATAAGTGTGAAGTTATCCAGCTGTGTAATTGCGTAAACATGTGTCACTGATGTAGTAAAAAAAAATGTTTGTCTCTCAGTTAAATGATCAGATAGCTGTGTAATTTATGTGTTAGAGAAATATGGTACCGATGTGTAAAGTTGTATAAGCAAATACCATATTAACTAGGACTCCTTGTGCTTGCCAAACACATGGTACACAAAGTAAGCGTGTACCCCCCTGAGGATTAATGTACTTATACCCTCAGGTGTTACAGATTACAGCAATGGAATGAAATGTATCAGGTAAAACCTTTGTATCTTTGTAATTCAAAAATCTTTAAAAATAAATGTTTGAAGTACAAAATTAATCACTCAAATACGTGTACTGTAGCGCTAAACTGTGCGTCTTGTTGTAAGATAATATCTGTCATTACTTAATGGTAAAAAATGTGCCACGTGTCGTAATTATCGTCGTCCATAAGCAAAGTTCTGTGGAAGTCAATGTACTTACCTCGTAATAAACAAAAGCGAAATGCTATGCGTATAGATATCGTAGTTATTACGTACATTACCGTGATCAAGAAAGTACTGTGTTGTAACGTACTGTTGTGCTATGGAAAAGGCTGTCTCATGGTAGCTATACCACAAAGTTACTACTAAAACATGTTTTACTTTCCAGAATAATTCAGAAAAACTGTGCAGATATAAAACAGAAACACCGCAAAAGCAACATTGTAAATTGTCACTCATTAGTAGCGTAGTGATAAAATCATGTAGCTGTCACATAAACTAACCACTGTGTCATCTGGTATCTCACAGAAAATACTTTAAATCCAGAATGTATTTTCAAGTAAACCAAAATGTTGCAATAAAATCTCATTAGCAGTACTGGTAAATGTTCTAAGTATGTGAGCCTTATAGTCGTTACATAATCGTGCAACTAACAAGCAAGAATGTACAAATAACAACACTGTGTCGTCTGTTCACTATAACAATGCATTCGTAATTTCTGTTGAAATAAGTTCTCTTGGTTCTTGACTGGATATTTAACTTCAAACATTGTTGCATGTTAACAGATTCTAAGTCTGACAAAGCATACTAGTAATGTAAAGTGTAAAGTTATATGGCAAAGACAAAGTTAAAAAACAGATTATCTCTCAATAAACGGTTTTACATGTGAAATGTGGTGCAAGCCTCTTCCTACTATGCAAAGCTTGAGCTTCAACGGAATTATCATGTCGTATACGTCGGTCAAGAATACTGGAATTTTTCTCAAGGTTAGCGTCTATGTAATTTTTCCCTGAGCCAGCCGGCGCACGTGGCTGCCTGCGGTGCGAGTCATTGTCTGTTTCTTTGTTGGCGCGTGTCGTTACTGGGATTAGGAGACCTAACTTCTACAAATTCACCTTGTTGAGAGTGCCCTGTTCTGTTTGAATCTCGCCAGTTCTGATGCAATTCAGGCCTGTCGTTACGATTATATCGTCTGTCGTCATGTCGGTAGTTCCTGTAGTTTCTTTCTTGTCGGTTAAGTGGTGGAGAATTTCTCGCTGAATCGTAACTGCGCGCTGGACCGTTGCGTCTAAAGTTATTCTGTCTCCCGTAATAATAATTGTTTTGGTTCCCATATTGTCTGTTTCTATGGTAGACTCTGTGATAGTCATTACTATGGAAATGCGATCTTTCTCTGTAATTATTTTTACTCTGCCAACGGTTGTTATACGGGTGGTGTCTGTTTTGGTCACGATTTACGTTGTAAGAATAGCCTTGTCGTGTCCAGGTATTATTTCTTTCATCGCGGATTTGCGACGGATGTGACCTGTAATTGTTGTGTTCCTGTTTTCGCGTTCCGCGATTGTCAGTGTCAATTTCTAATTCTTGTAAGAGTCCCTGAAAAGCTTCAATGTCGTCTTTGCAACGTGCTGCCAAAATAATATGTCGTAAATGTTCAGGTAATTTGATTAAGCAAATGCGTATGAGTTCTGAGGGGCTGTATGGGTTTGACAGGTACTGATTCTTGTGCAACATGTCTTCAAAATATTTCACAAGACTGGAAAAGTCAGATTGTTCGAAATGTTTCATCATTATGATGCTATGTTTTACTCGGTCTTGTGTAGCTTGAGACCAGTATGCTGAGAGGAAGGCATGATAAAATTCTCCTTCACTGTGGCAATTGTGAGTGACCGATCGCATTCTTACAGCTGGTTCATTCTCTAAATAGCCACACATAAATTCTAATCTATGCTCTAATGACCAGTTGGGAGGAAAACAATGAGAGAATTGATGGAGCCACGTTTGTGGATGAATGTCGTTGCCAGAATTCTTAAATGTTTTGAATTTACATGTAGTAATGAACGGCTTATAATCAAAATCATCATGTCAGCGAGTAGCATATCGGTCATTGTTACGTCGTGTCGGTGGTTCCATCTCAAAATTCGGTGCACCTTGACAATTTATTTCATAGTTTCCGAAATGCCCTGTGTTATTATTTTGCGGCTTTTCCGTATTTCTAAGTCCCTCTTCCAGTGTTGGAGCGCGAGTGTCCTCTGGAATACGTAATTCTTGTATTACCTGTGTCAGCTGATCTTGAACTTCCCGGGTTTCTCTTTGGTGTTGCGTATTAATTTGATTCTGATTTTGTTTGAATTTCCTAATTTGTTCGCACTCTTCCGTGTCATTAAAGACTACCGGTTTTGTGTCATTCAGATTATCATCTAACTTCGTAGATAAATTATTTAGCTGATCCGAAAGTTCAACTACTTTCTCTGATAATGAACTAATTTCCTCCATGTGTCTTTCTGAACCAATTTTCAGAGTATCTATTGTGTCCTTTAAGTTTTCCTGAGTTTTTGCAAGTTGCGTAACCGAATCGGTAGATGCAACTGAGTCAATTTTAGCTTGCAAGGTCTCATGAATTTCATGAACAACAGTTTGCAGTTCTTTTATGGTTGCTTCGTGATTCTATAATGCATTTTCATGCCGCGAAAAAATAGGTTGAAAATGCTCACAAATTTGTGTTTTTATGTCATTACAGACTTTTTGACATTTCGATTCAATGTTATGTAACTCAGTAGTTAAATCTTCACGTGTTTGTTCAAGCTCATGTTCCACTGAGTCTAACTTTTGAAGCTTTTGTTCCATTGCGTCTAACTGTTGCTGTGTTTGTCTCTGGTGTTGTTCCATTGTGTCTAACTTTTGAAGATTTTCTTCCATTGTGTCTAACTTTTGAAGATTTTGTTCCATTGTGTTTAACTTTTGAAGATTTTGTTCCATTGTGTCTAACTTTTGGAGATTTTGTCCCATTGGTTTCTGATTTTGCTCAAGCGTTATGTCCAACTTTTGTAGCCTTTGTCCCATTTGTTGCATTAACTGTAATAACAATGCACTGGTGTCTGAAACATGTTCCTCAGTGCTTTTTGGCAGTGAAGTTGCACCGGCAACATTCACATTTTGACAAGCAGAAAATGTGTCTTGACTTATTTGAGAAAACTGTGAGGACCCAAAACCTGAATCTACAGTATTTGCAAGATTGTGTCCTGGCACTTCGGATTCCTGGCGCGAGCTGTTGCCGACCGATCGATCGATAATGCTTCCCTGTTCACTAATTGTTTCACTGCCTACACCATTATTTGCAGCCCGCTCCATTTCCCTACCCACAATTACCAAATTACTATGTTGAACATTAGTTAATTCATTACACGGTGGCGCTAACACACTGCTTTCGTCTTCACTGTCATTTCTCAGTTTACTTTGGAGTCTAGTATTACGTTTTCCACACGCCATAATTCTCACAATATTTCACACGATAACACAGAAAAGCACAATTTGAAGAGCAAAAATAAGAAAACACATTAACATAGCACTCAAAATAACATCTAGTTAATCGCAAGCGCAGCTGCGAAATACTTGGTGCAAATCTACATGCATGCCACAACTGTTTTACTGTACAACAATGAAAGACTGCAACTACAAAGGAGATTCTCTCTACAATTACGCGCTAGCAATAAACAATAACTACACTAATTACACAAACTACAAGAAAAAAATCAGAAGATTCCAGTGAGGTATCCTCGGCTAAGGGTCGACATATGAAACGTCCCCTTAGAAAAATTATACATGACTGTGCTTAAACTGACACACAATATTTTTAGCGCAACGCAATCTGACTTTCAAAAATTCCTATAAAAGAATGGCCCTGACTAACATTAACCTATATCTTTCACAAATCACTTACCTCACCAAAAATCTTCGTTACTCGAACTACTGCAATACAGCGAGCGCCACTACTGCCAGCTAAATAAAACATTCAAGCTACTGAAGGCACTAACTACTAATAGGCATAGTTAGCAAATGAAAGATTTTGATAGAGAACAAACAATGTATTTACCTCAATAGTGTTCAAAAGTCATAATGTATATAGCAGTTCATGACATCCAGTCTTACAAATTTCAAAACTCCGCCATCTCTCTCCCCACATCCATCACTGCTGGCGGCTCACCTCCAACTGCGCAACGCTACGCGCTGTTCACATCCAGCTGCCCAACACAACAATGGCAGACAACAATGCAAACTAGCCACAGACTGCACACAGCACAGCCAGTGATTTTCATATAGAGCGCTACGTAACGTTGCCAATAAGAAAACATAAACAGCCTACTTACAACACGTCTCGGTCACCTCTTGTTCGCATTGACGGCACTTTGAACAGTGAACGTTACATTTCAGATGTGTTACGACCCGTGGCTCTACCCTTCATTCGAGCCCTGCGAAACCCTACATTTCAGCAGGATAATGCACGACCGCATGTTGCAGGTTCTGTACGGGCCTTTCTGGATACAGAAAATGTTCGACTGCTGCCCTGGCCAGCACATTCTCCAGATCTCTCACCAATTGATAACGTCTGGTCAATGGTAGCCGAGCAACTGGCTCGTCACAATTCGCCAGTTACTACTCTTTATGTACTGTGGAATCGTGTTGAAGCTACATGGGCAGCTGTACCTGTACACGCCATCCAAGCTCTGTTTTACTCAATGCCCAGGCGTATCAAGGCCGTTATTACGGCCAGAGTTGGTTGTTGTGGGTACCGATTTCTCAGGATCTATGCACCCAAATTGCGTGAAAATGTAATCAGTTGTCAGTTCTAGTATAATATATTTGTCCAATGAATACCCGTTTACCTTCTGCATTTCTTCTTGGTGTAGCAATTTTAATGGCCAGTAGTGTATTATAAGATGACGTTGAACTCTAACCTCTCTTTTATGAAGTAATTGGTCTATCAGTCCTTATTATTGTTCACTATGATACCACGGAGAGAATGTAGCGAATAAATAACTAACATAAAAGCATTGTTTGTAGTGACTGCGTATGATGGTGATATTTCTAACGGTTGTGTTGTATGATAGTACGGATTTATTGAGTTCAGCCTCACACCGGCAGCGAAATCGTTAGAGGAAGAAAAGTTTTGGTAACCAGGAGGGAAAGCATTCGCTGGACACCGCTTTAGAAACTGGACGCTGGAGACTCAAACATCATTGTGAAAGCACATCCTAACCGTGCATACGCATGTAGTCGCAAGGATTTTTACCTTGCAGTGGTACCCATATTTAGATTCTCTGTGGTCTTAATAACTTCCAGGTGAATTACATTTTTGGACCGTACTTTTGGCTTAGTCTAATGTTTACTTCCGCCTCAATGACCTGGGTTTATACAAAGCAGCAACCTATAAATAAAACACTAAAATTTCCGCTTTGATTCCCCGGACAAAAATTAAGGTCAATGTTCCATACGTTTTCATGGGTATCAAACGATTTTCTGAATAAACTAAAGTGCAGATAACAAGTTAGTATCAAAGAATGGCACTTTTACCCATTACCAAACTAGAGACGATCTTGCCATGCCCGGAACTAAAAGCAGGTCCGTTTAATAGTAGGCTGAAATCAACGTACCATTGAACTGGCTTTCACATTTTGATCAGTATCACGATATTTTTCAGACACTGTGCCTCAAGGACTGTGTAAGGAGTTGATTAGACTACATTTATTTAAAAGTAAAGCCTTTATTCAGTTTCTTCGACTCATACAAGATCTAACACCAGCACGACGTGTACTGTATGTTCCAGTGTAATATTGACTACAGTATCGAATAAATACCATCTGAATTTAAGGTCAGTTTGCCATGATATCCAGTTATACAGTGTGGATAAAATAAAACTAGCCTAGAAAATCTCTCATACACCGTAAGATGGGCAACCCGACTTACATTATCCTTCCCGGGTGTCTTCACTGGTCGTTGGGATTCAGTTCAAAGAAGGGTTTGTCACTATAGACCATTCTACTCCAGTTCATGAGATTTCCGACCGAAGATGTGTCTGGAGACGCCCCGGGCAGCAGTGGGGTACCAACCTGACTGTCGCTTGCCGTCCGAGGGGTTCTAGGCGCTTCGGTCTGGAACCGAGCGACCGCTACGGTCGCAGGTTCGAATCCTGCCTCGGGCATGGATGTGTGTGATGTCCTTAGGTTAGTTAGGTTTAAGTAGTTCTAAGTCCTAGGGGAGTGATGACCTCAGCAGTTAAGTCCCATAGTGCTCAGAGCCATTTGAACCATTTTGTCGCCTGCCATATGGCCCGACAACCAGAAGTGGTAGTCTGGGGTACCATTTCATTTCACAGCAGGCCCCTTGGGTTAGCATCTGCGACACCCTTACAGCACTGAGGTACGTCGATAATGTTCTGCCCCCAATACGTTGTCCTTGATGGCAAGCCATTCTGGTCTTACAATTCAGCAAGATAATGCCGTCACAGGGTGAGAGTTTCTACTGATTTTCTTCGTACTTGCCAAAACCATTTTGGCCAGGAATGTCGCCGGATCTCTCCTCAATTGAGGACGTTTAGAGTATTATGGGCAGAGCCCTACAACCTGCTCGGGATTTTGACGATCTAACGCACCAATTATACAGAATTTGGCACGATATCCCTCAGCAGGGGATCTAACAACTCTATCAGTCAACGCAAAGCCGAATAACTGCTTGCATAAGGGTCACAGGTGGATGAATGTATTATTGTCTTGCACATTCTGTCAACCTCTTTCTCTTCAATAAATCATCCAATTGTTCTGAAATTGTAATGATTTGGGTGTCTGTACATGTACATCACATCAAACGATTTCCGTCCCATTCGGATAATTTCCCTCTGTTGTACCATTTTTTATCTTTTTATTATTTTTTCCTAGAGTTTACTTTCCGGACCAGTTTTATGTTGACCACCTCGTACGAAGTTTTCGCCATATGCTCCTTCACCGCTACTATAGACGAAGCATTTCTTATAACACATTTGTTCGTATTGCAAAAATCGTGGAGCGCTACCGCACAAGACAGAGTGCTCAGCCAGACGAACGATCATTTTTTTCTAGTTGACATACAGCCTACATTGTACAACTGCTTGTACGGTTGCCCATCTCCGCTCCGCAGCCACATACGCATTTGAGAAAAACTGAAACAAATTCCACTATTACAACAAACTTTAAAAAGTTTAAGTGTTGATTTGTAGGTTTAGCAGTGTCATATATTGTTTTAAGTGTCGTATTGTTTTTTCGTTTTTTTTTTTTGCGATTACACTCAGCCCGTGCAATAAAGACACCAGAAACTGGGACATTTCCTCTGGAGGACATAACATTCCACAGCAAGGGCCGCTAAAAAGACTTGGTCTGGTGCCCGCGCGGCGTCCGACAGCCAAGCACAGCGCTTTCCACAGTGAAGGCAGGCGGTAACTCATTACGAGCTCGACACGGTGGGCGAGCCGCGGGCTCGTTACGGGCGCAGCTGTGTTCTGGCAGGTGCCTTACGCAACCAGTCCTCTCCAGCGCCTCTGCATTGTGCCTGGAGTCTTGTAGCGCATCTCTCCTCTTATACCTCTCATCTCCCGATAAACACAACGGAGAAAATAGCTATAAATGTATATTTATAGAGCGTGTAACAAGAACTAGGTTTCGACCTACGTCGTTATTTCCGAAGAAAGTGTTAAATTTATTATTGATTCTTCTGGATAAATAGAAGGAATAACTGTACTGCATATGTGTATTACGTACCCTCATATGGTGAGAGATGGGAACAGGTAATGTACCTAGGAACATGGTCAAGCGTTATCGTTTTGGTGGTGCAGGTGTGATCGTCTGGGGAGGCATAATGTTGTGTGGGGATGCATAATGTTGTATGGACGTACTGACCTCCAAATCTTTGAAAACAGTAGACTCACAAGTCAAAGTTATTGTGACACTGTACCCTTTACCCACGGTTCGTATTTTCAGGGGTGTATTCGGCCGTGCCTTCATTTTTATCGGCGAATAGACTTGCCTGCCTGTTCCCCCGACTTAAACCCCATCTAGTACGAATGTGATTCGGGGCGGGGGGGGGGTATTGCAGCACGTACACATGCACTAACGACTCTCCAGGAGTTGTCAGCCGCACTTGTGGAAGAATGGAACGCCCTACCACAATCACTTCTTACCAACCTAGCAAATAGTTTGATAGCACGTTGCAGATCATGCACTGCCGTCCTTGGTGATGCCGCATCCTATTAAGAACAAAGGCCTGCCTCTTTTAAGGTCCAAGCGACAATCATGAATAACGGTGACTTCAGTGTAATTATTGTCCTTGAATAAAAGTCTCATTTCTGTTCGTCCCATTGCAGTACAGGGGTAATCGTGACTCCCAGTCAGCATTCCCTATCGGAGTTATGACTTTGTCTCTCAACTCTTAAATTATTCTTTCCCTGCGATATAACATATCGTAGCTTGTATTCTGAATAAGGGCGCTCGTTACTCCATTAAAGTGCTAGAAGTTTTTGTTGATCTCATATCACTGAAAATGGGGTCTGTCAGCTGTGAAATATTTTATTACGAATTATTATGTTTCTTCACATAGCTGTGGTTTTTTATTTATTTGCAATCGATTTCGAAGAACTGCAGGTTCCTCTTCGATGTGATCTACCACTGCAAGCATACCCTCTTAATGTACTCCAACTCCCTCGGATTTGGTAACAGTAAGATTCATAGCTGAGTGAAAGAAAAATAGCGTGATTATAGACTTTATTTTACATAACAAAATGCAAGAAGTTTTTATCTGATTAATGCCTAGCTGTATGTTTGCAGTATACTAATCTTTAGCTACTTTGGTGTGTTGCGCTACCAACCATATGCACTCAAGTAAGCTTTAATGTAATTAATATATATCACACTTTCTTTTGTGGTCAAATAACCCGCGAGCATGCAGAGTGCCGCGATACGACGTGGCAGGGAGACTCGACTAATGTCTGAAGGGTGCTGGAGGGAATTTACACCATGAATCCTGCAGGGCTGTCCATAAATCCGTAAAGATTACGAAGGGGTGGAACTCTCTTCTGAACAGCACGTTGCAAGGCATCCCAGATATAGTCAATAATGTTCATGTCTGGGGACTTTTGCGGCCAGCGGCAGTATTTAAACTCAGAAGTGTGTTCCTGGCGCCACTCTGTAGCAATTCTGGACGTGTGGGGTGTCGTATTGTCCTGCTGGAATTTCCCAAGTCTGGTGGAATAAACAATAGACGTGAACGGATACAGGAGATCGGACAGGATGCTTATGTACGTGTCAGCTGTCGCAGTCGTATATAGACGTATCAGAGGTCCCATATCAGTCCAACTGCATACGTCCCACACCGTTACAAAGCGTCCACCAGCCTCAATAGTCTCCTGATGACGTACAGGGTCCATGGATTCAGGGGTTGTCTCCACAGCCTTACACGCCCATCTGCTCGATACAATTTGAAACGAGACTCGTCCGACCAGGCAACATGTTTCTAGACATCAACAATCCAAAGTCAGTATTGACGGGCCCAGGCGAGGCGTAAAGCTTTGTGTCGTGCAGTCATCAAGGGCACACGAGTGTGCCTTCGGTTTCGAAAGCCCTTATCGATGATGTTTCGTTGAATGGTTCGCACGCTGACACTTGTTGATGCTCCAGCTCTGAAATCTGCAGCGATTTGCGGAAGGGTAGCACTTCTGTCACGTTGAAGGAGTCTCTTCGGTCGTCGTTGGTCCCATTCTTGCAGGACCTTTTCCCAGCCGCAGCAATGGCGGAGATTTGATGTTTTGCCGGATTCCTGATATTCATGGTACACTCGTGAAATAGTCGTACGGGAAAATCCCCACTTCATCGCTACCTCGGAGATGCTGTGTCCCATTGTTCGTGTCCCATAACTCGACGTTTAAATTCACTTAAATCTTGATAGCCTGCTACTGTGGCAGTAGTAACCGATCTAGAAACTGCAGCAGACACTGTTTGTCTTAAAGTGACGGTTGGACTCGCATTCGGAAGGACGACGGTTCAATCCCGCGTCCGGCCATCCTAATTTAGGTTTTCCTTGATTTCCCTATATCACTTCAGGCAAATGCTGGGATGGTTCCTTTGAAAGGGCACGGCCGATTTCCTTCCCCATCCTTCCCTAACCCGAGCTTGTGCTCCGTCTCTAATGACCTCGTTGTCGATGGGACGTTAAACACTAATCTCCTCCTCCTCCTCCTTAAAGTGACGGTGCCGACCGCAGTGCCGTATTCTACCAGTTTACATATCTCTGTGTTTGAATACGCATCCCTATACCAATCTCTTTGGCGCTTCAGTGTATATATTGAGCCTAGCAAAAATATTTGATTCACAGTCATTCACACTGCTTGACACTGCACATCAAATCATCAGTCTACATTTAAAATAATTACCCCGTTGACAGCAACTCCTTTGTTCATCCATCGCAAAACACCGGTGCGAGTTAATGAGTATATCGAATCTTCTGTTAGCATATGTATTTGGTTCACGTGGGCAGTTATTTGGTTGAGTCGTTTGCTTATTGGTACTTGTGAAACCGGAAAAAGTGGTATATACTTAAGGCAAACACATTTTGTGTTTTATTTCAGACATCACCATCATTGACAATTTTTTTCAGTTTACACCTTAAATTTGGTCTCTATCTGTCCAGGGTACGCCGTCAGATTATTGACACTGTGGGACACTGTTTATTCATTACAGAATAAAATTCGCTAGCGTACACTTGGAAACAAAACATTTTCATGAAATACCATAAAAACCATTAAATAAAATAAACTGTGAATGAAAATGTAGAAAATTCATATAAACAATTACTGATGATGCTTTTGGAACTAAAAGCCGAAACGATTACTGTTATCCAAGTTGCAATACCACAACCCAACGAGTTATTAGCAGGCAGTTGAGGACTAAATTAAAATATTTTGAAGATCATTGTATTTTGGTAAATGTAAAGTTCCGCCTTCTGGACTTAGATGGGTCATACGTGCCCATCCTACCGCTGTGTCATTCTCTGCCAATGGCGTGTCCAGATATGGTATGAAGGGGCATTTGTCAGAACGCATTCTCTCGCTATTTGGAGGGTTTCTTGGCTTTCAAATGGTTCAAAAGGCTCTGAGCACTATGGGACTTAACATCTGTGGTCATCAGTCCCCTAGAACTGAGAACTACTTAAACCTAACTAACCTAAGGACATCGCACACATCCATGCCCGAGGCAGGATTCGAACCTGCGACCATAGTAGTCGCGCGGTTCCGGACTGAGCGCCTGAACCGCTAGACCACCGCGTCCGGCTTTCTTAGCTTTGGACGCTACTAATCGGATGAGCGGCTCCTTAGTTGGCCTCAAGAGTTGAGTGAACCATACCATTCCTCTAACAAAGGAAAAATCCCAGGCAGTGCTGGAAATCGAGTCCGTGTTCCACATACTGTATCGCAGTCAGCCGCGCTGATGACTCACCTAAGGAGGTGGATATTGTACGACTTGTGTGAGAAAAGTAATGAGCCGGACAACACTGCGGGCGACCTGGCAACACTGTTTTCTTCTGCTTATGTAGACCGGTCTGGTCATCCCTTCCAAATGCTCAGTCCGAGTTTCAGCTCCGTACAGCTATCACGTTATTTTTCAGAGCGCCGTCAGTGAAGTTGCATTTTTGTTGAGTGTTACGAAAATTGAACAGCGGAATTTGGAGCAACGTTGTGCTATCAAGTTTTGTGTTAAGCTTGGGGAATCCGTGATTGTGACATTTCAAAACATACCTACGGGGAACATTCTTTACCAAGAATACAAGTTTTTCACTGGCACAAATCATTTTTGGAAGGCCAAGAACACATCTAAGGTGAACCTTGCTCAGGGAAACCTTCAACTTCTAAAAACTGCGAAAACGTCGAACGTGTGTGTGCTCTTGTGAGACTGTTCCTCCAGGACAAACTGTAAACCAATTGTTTTACATAGGCGTCCTTGAAAGGCTAATGAAGAGGTTGAATCGAGTGAGACCAGACATTGCACACAAGTGGATGCTGCATCATGACAACGTCTCATGTCACACGACGACTTCCAACACGTCGTTTTTCACCTAAAAAGGCATTTCTGTCTTTCCACAGCCCACTTATTCATCTGATCTAAGTCCTTGTGACTTTTTTCATTTCCTGAAATTGAGAAATGGTGTAAAAGGGCGTCATTTAGTAACGTAATTGACATGTCAAAGGTCCTGTCAGCTGAAGCTCTTCAGCACTGCTACAAGACTAGAAACAACGACTCCGCTGGTGCATAGCCGCTGAAGTGAACTACGTTGAAGAGAACAACATTGTTGTTTCAAAAAATTAAAACCGGTAGCTAAAAAAACAGTCTCATTACTTTTCTCACACACCTCGTATGTTTATTACCAGTGCTTTAAAAACTCTTTGTGTCTTGTGTCTTGCGTCTGTGGACCACGTCTACATGTTTACGCAGCCACTGAGAATACCGAGTATAATACAAGAAAATAAAATACTATTGTAACCTATGTGGCATCACTTCATATAGCTTTTTCATTTCTTTCCTAGAATCCTAATCTTACCTAATACACTAATTAATATCACCTAAAACCTAGATCCGTATCTTATCTTCCATTAGATGTCTAGTGTTAACATGTAAGCTATGCTTTACATTTTCGTTCATAGATTACTAGGATGTGAGGTGAGATCAAAGAGTAATATCCTAAACAAGCATAAAAAAATCCTGCGAGTTTAATGTAAGTAGGTAGCAGTTCAACACCTTAGACGATATAATTATAGCACCATGTGTCTCCTCCATTCCACACACATCAAAAAAAGTTTTGCATCACCCTGGTTCCCAGAACTCCTGAAGATAGGCGTTGACTGTGGATAACGTATCACAGACACAGTCCTTCTGACTGTTTAGAGATGTCCCTAAACCCTCCCAGCCCGCCCGAGTGGCCGAGCGGTTCTAGGCACTACAGTCTGGAACCGCGCTACCGCTATGGTCGCAGGTTCGAATCCTGCCTCGGGCATGGATGTGTGTGATGTCCTTAGGTTAGTTAGGTTTAAGTAGTTCTATGTTCTAGGGGACTGATGACCTCAGCAGTTAAGTCCCATAGTGCTCAGAGCCATTTGAACCATTTGAACCAAACCCTCCCAAATATGTAAACAGCCACGCATGAGCAGCGGCTATTAGACGGAGGGAGTCCGACAGCCGATCAGTTCCAGTCATTCCACGAGGAAAGAGGTTCACGGCTCGTGTTGTCTGTAGTTCAACCATGCCTAGTCGGTCAATATCGCGGTTCGATCGCGTCCGCATTGTTACTTTGTGCCAGGAAGGGCCCTCAACAAGAAAGTGTGCAGGCGTCTCGGAGTGAGCCAAAATCGATGTTGTTGGGATATGGAGGAGATACAAAGAGACAGGAACTGTAGACGACATGCCTCGCTCAGGCCGCCCAAGGGATACTACTGTAGCCGCTACCTACGGATTATGGCGCGGAGGAACCCTGACACCAATGCCACCATGTTGAATAATGCTTTTCGTGCAGCCACAGGACGCCATGTTACGACTCAAATTGTCCGCAATAGGCTGCATGATACGCAACTTCACTCGCAACGTCCATGGTGTGGTCAATCTTTGCAACCACGACATCATGCAGTGCGACACAGATGGGCCCATCAACATGCCGAATTGACCGCTAAGGATTGGCACTACATTCTCTTCACCGATTAATGTCGCATATGCCTTCAACCAGACTCGCAACGTCCATGGTGTGGTCAATCTTTGCAACCACGACATCATGCAGTGCGACACAGATGGGCCCATCAACATGCCGAATTGACCGCTAAGGATTGGCACTACATTCTCTTCACCGATTAATGTCGCATATGCCTTCAACCAGACAATCGGCGGAGATGTGTTTGGAGGCAACCCGGTCAGGTTGTACGCCTTAGACACACTGTCCAGCGAATGCAGCAAGGCTGAGGTTTCCTGCTGTTTTGGGGTGGAATTATGTGGGGCCGACATACGCCGCTGGCGGTCATGGAAGGCGCCGTAACGGCTGTATGATACGTGAATGCCATCCTCCGACCCATAGTGCAATCATATTGGCGAGGTATTCGTCTTCATGGACGACAATTCGCGCCCCCATCGTGCACATCTTGTGAATGACTTCCTTCAGGATAACGAATTCGCTCGACTAGAGTGGCCAGCATGTTCTCCAGACATGAACCCTGTCGAACATGCCTGGGATAGACTGAAAAGGTCTGTTTATGGACGACGTGACCCAACCACCACTCTGAGGGATCTACGCCGAATCGCCGTTGAGGAGTGGGACAATCTGGACCAACATTGCCTTGGTGAACTTGCGGATAGTATGCCACGACGAATACAGGCATGCAACAATGCAAGAGGACGTGCTACTGGGTGTTAGAGATACCGGTATGTATAGCAATCTGGACCACCACCTCTGAAGGTCTCGCTGTGTGGTGGTACAACATGCAATGTGTGTTTTTCGTGTTTAATAAAAAGGGCGAAAATGATGTTTATGTTGATCTTTATTCCAGTTTTCTGTACAGGTTCCGGAACTCTCGGAATCGAGGTGATGCAAAACTTTTTTTTCATGTGTGTTCATTGTAGTACTGTAACATCAAGCCAAACCCCTTCGTTTACTTACTACTTCTTCGTTAAAATCTCCCGTTATGGCATATCTTTTTTTGCGTGCTTATAAATTGATTTTTCTGTCATTTACTTTACCGACGCTAATTTATCTTGAGGACTTCTCTGTCGTCTTTTCAACGAACGTGAGCTTATTTCTATCGATATGTTACTGAACATTACACCAGATTTTCAGAGCGTTTCTGACTCATTTTAGAATTCAGGAAAATAAATAAATAATGCAGGTGGCCTCCCAGCTTCGACAGATCACTTTCCGAACGGCTAACGCCCTCATTTGGCAACCTCGGGTGACCGTGGCCTCGTTCGTAGCATGTCAAGTGGCGAAACTAAACATCTCAGTCATTCCACAACGTGTTTCTAGTGCCTACCACTTTGCATTTCTGTGCACACGGTTGACGATGAGATTGGCCGAGAAGCAAAACGGTCTCCTTGTTCAGAGAGGTACACGTAACTTGACAAGGGAGAAAGCCGAGTCTCTCTGTTCCTTTCACCGCCGCGGTTCATCAGCTCACAGGTCTCGATTCGGTATGAAAACCCTACTGTGGAACTGTTAGAATTGGTAGCTGAAGTAATTCTGAATAGTACAAATCTCTCTGTTGTAATGTATCTTGTTAATACGATTGACGTTGTTTCTTCGTACTTTTGTTTACTCTGTTCTACAGCAGAAATTGGAACTTTTTCAGATTCTTTGCATACTGAAATTTCTTATTGGCCTGGATTCTCATTATTTTCATCTATCACGCAAGTGACCTCTGGCAAGGAATTTAGTACTAAAAGTAGCATGCATGTGAAATTCACAGACGCAACGAAACGTTTCCGTCAATTACTGCTTAAAGAAAACATTCATAGTAAAACTAGTATTGTTATATCTCTAGCAAATCAGGTGAGAATAATCGAGAGACTTCCAGAAATACAAAACCTGTGGTATCAACCAACGCAAACATGCAACGTTGCGCTCTACCAAAAAAACGGTTTTGTAGTTTTTACAGAGTACATAAACGACACAGAAATGGTAGGGGCTACCGGCAGTATTGGCAGCACTGGTGTGTAAGAGCGAACTGGGAGTCGGTGACTTCTCTTCGTTTTTTCGTTTCGTGGGTTGTCTGTTTTTCACATAATTAGAACTCCACATCTTTCAGTGTTAGTTAACTTTGTATTTTATATCCATACAGAACAGAAACTGTATTTTGCAATATTGAAATTAGTCGATCTCGTAACCTCTGCATTGTTATGTAACCAAAACAATTACTTTTGATGCAAGTACAATTTACATGCATTTTGTGCTCAACAGAATGTTCAAATGGTCCAAATGGCTCTGAGCACTATGGGACTTCTGAGGTCATCAGTCCCCTTGAACTTAGAACTACTTAAACCTAACTAACCTAAGGACATCACACACATCCATGCCCGAGGCAGGATTCGAACCTGCGACCATAGCGGTCGCGCGGTTCCAGACTGTAGCGCCTAGAACCGCTCGGCCACCCCGACCGGAATATTTGGAAAGAACGCACACCAAGTTTCAGCCATACTGGTCTATTTCTTTGTGTTTGGCATTCGTGTGAACCAAAGAAGTCGAGTGATTGTCAAAAAATGGACGAAAAAGAATTTAGTGTGGTGATTAAAGATGACTTTATGAAAGGCAAAACGCCTCAGGAGACTAAAGAGAAGCTTGATAAACATTACGCTGACTCTGCACCTTCGATTAGAACAGTTTATAAGTGGTTTCAAAATTTTCGGAGTGGCCATATGGGCACAAGTGACGCTGAACGTTCTGGACGCCCTGTGGAGATTACGACCCCAGAAATCATTGATAAAATCCATGACATGGTGATGGATGACAGAAGAGTTAATTTGCATGAGATTGCTAGTGCTGTGGGCATCTCGAATGAACGGGTACATAATATTTTGCATAAACATTTGGACATGAGAATGCTATCCGCAAGATGGATTCCGCGATTGCTCACGCTTGACCAAAAACGGAATCGTGTGAAGTGTTGCAAGGATGGTTTGCAGCTGTTCAGGAAGAAGCGTCGTTTCGTCACTGTGGATGAAACATGGATACATTACTATACTCCTGAGACCAAACAACAATACAAACAATGGGTTACCAAGAGAGAATCTGCACCAAAAAAGGCGAAGATCATTCCTTCGGCCGGAAAGGCTATGGCGACTGTCTTTTGGGATTCGCAAGGATAATCTTCTCGACTATCTGGAAAAGGGTAAAACTATTACAGGTGCATATTATTCATCGTTACTGGACCGTTTAAAAACCGAGCTGAAAGGAAAACGCCGGCCATTCGGCCGCAAATATGTCCTTTTCTATCACAACAATGCACCAGCACACACCTCAGCAGTTGTGGTGGCAAAATTAATGGAAATAGGATTGCAACTCGTTTCACATCCCCCCTATTCTCCAGACTTGGCTTCCTCGGGCTACTATTTGTTCACCAATTTGAAGAAATGGTTGGTGAGACAAAGATTTTATTTAAACAAGGGGGAGATGGCAGCAGAATGGTTCAAACGGCTCTGAGCACTATGGGACTTGACATCTGAGATCACCAGACCCCTAGAACTTAGAACTACTTAAACCTAACTAACCTAAGAAAATATCGCATGTCCATGCCCGAGGCAGGATTCGAACCTGCGACCGTAGCAGTTGCGCGGTTCCGGACTGAACCGCCTAGAACCGCTCGCCCACAGCGGCCGGCAGATTGCAGCTATTTTGCAGACTTGGACAATTCCTGTTATTGGGAAGGAACCAACAAATTAGAACAGCGTTGCACGAAGTGTATAGGTCTAAAACGAGACTATGTCGAAAAATAAAAAAAGGTTTACCCCTAACACGTAAGAATTTTTTTATTTTTGCACGAACTTTTCAAACGCACCTCATATGTTGAATACCAGGCCAAGCGCGCACACAAAATTAGAACCACGGTGAGGGTTCTGTAAGGGTCATGACGTTTTCCTTTTTTTTTTTTTTTTCAAATATTCAAATGTGTGAGAAATCTTATGGGACTTAACTGCTAAGGTCATCAGTCCCTAAGCTTACACACTACTTAACCTAAACTATCCTAAGGACAAACACACACACCCATGCCCGAGGGAGGACTCGAACCTCCGCCGGGACCAGCCGCACAGTCCATGACTGCAGCGCCCTAGACTGCTCGGCTAATCCCGTGCGGCCCTTTTTTTTTTAGTGGATTATATGATCGTTTAGGGAAAAAAAAGACAAATGACGAGGTCCATAACATTTTTCAGTGTGACTACCTTCCTTAAATGGCATTGTAATTGTTCTGAGCAGGGAACTGAATGATTTTATAAGTTTGCGGATCGGATAAAATGTCTTTCCTGACTTTAATACTAGACGAATTTAAATTGTTATATGTCTTACAAAATACTTATCACATTTCATAATTTTTTAATCGTTTCCTAGTGGGACTTGGGGTGAGTGGGATCCGAAGATGGTCCTGGACCAAAGTAGCCGAATATTAATTATTTTCTCCAACCTCTGTACAAAAAATGTTGGGTCAGCCGTGAGAGCCTAAAATATAGTGGTTCAGGGTAACCTGGTGATGGAGAAACAGGCAGCAACAAATATTCTAAAGGGTACGTAAGTAGATTTCGCTCAGTTGATGTCTTCATGTAACATCAGCAAATACCGTGTCCCCGCAGATTACGAAAGTTCCGTATGGTAGGAGACGTATAGTGGATACAGGATGGAATATATACTGGCGACTTTAAAAGATGAAAGCGCTGGAGGGATTGTATGATGCTAGACACGATTCCGGTTGCTTCATATTTCAGCTATTCAGTTATCTATCTTCATCGGGAATATAATGTCCGTGTGATTCATTACAACTAAACGCTTCGCCGGCCGGGGTGGCCGAGCGGTTCTAGGCTTTAGAGGCTGGAACCGCGCGACCGCTACGGTCGCAGGTTCGAATCCTACCTCGGGCATGGATGTGTGTGATGTCCTTGGGTTAGTTAGGTTTAAGTAGTTCAAGGTTCTAGGAGACTGATGACCTCAGAAGTTAAGTCCCATAGTGCTCAGAGCCACTTTCATAATTAAACGCTTCCAGCGTAGACAGGCACCAGCCTAGACACCTTTATCTGCCGCCATTTGGATCTCACGGGCGAAAGGATTTCGCTCTTCAAAAATATTGCAGTACGTGAACATAGAACGTCTCTCTACATATATATCGAATTCACTTGCTCACGTCCGTCTGTCTGTGCAGGCTAATCCCGGGAACAGCTCTAGGGATTTTGATTCCGTTTTGACTAACATATACGCTGATTCACGAGGAAGATTTTTGTTTACAATTTCTAAATATTATCGTGTGAATTGTAATGAATCAAATTTCAGTTTTGAAAACGATGCCATTGTCACCAACCAAACAGCCGCCATAACTCGAGTTAGTACCAGTTTCCTGAGACCGCATCAAGCGAGACGTAAATCGATTGTGGTGTGCTGGTTTAGCAGTAGAACGCATTGCTGGAAACCGAAGAGTTGTGAGAGCGAATCCTGGATGGGTCCCTTTCTTTCAGTACGTCCTTTAACCTAGTATTCACTTCCCAGTGATGTGGAGATACGCATTTCGAAATATGATGACAATTTCGGGCTGACAGTTGCTGCTTCCCTCATATCAGCAATCGCTGTTCGCGCTCTTAATTCACTGCAAGTTCTTCGAACAACCGGCAGTGAGATATTTTGCTTAAAGTATTGCAACAAATATGACCGATAACTAAAATATAATCACCTCTCATCATCAGCCTGTGCTGCGAGACCTACAGTTTGAAATAATCAAATGTTTTTAACCAATAGTTTTCCTGTAGTCATTCGAGAACAACTGCATAGCGAAAAAACATGCGAATACAAAATATGTAGTGTTTTATTTTTTATGCTACAAGTAAAACGTTTTCCGAAAAACTACTTCTTCAACTTCAGCAAGTTTGCTTCGTTTGCATACAGTACTTTCTGTCAGTAGCGCTGCAGCTGACTCAAATTTCAGCTTTCTGCCTTCCTTGAATCAAATCTATGGCAAAGAATTACGGCAGTTATCCTCAGCAATGCGTCACAGTGCGTGATAAGCTTCACAAGATGATGACTGTCAACACGGGCTAAACACGCACGCCATGCGTGATTTTTCTTATTTTTTCTTTTATTTGTGCCACATGAGCCAGTTTCCGATACACATGGAATCACTCACACACACATACACTCACGTTTCGCATAAAATATTTACACTGGTTGTAAACATGCTACTTACATCAAGGTTTGCTCGCATCAATGCCATAAGATGTCATTCCAAATATCATTTCTATATTCAACACATAACATTCACGCCTCCAGACAGCTTTACTGCCGTCCGCTGCTTACATCACCTAATATGGAAGTGATGACATTTAGTAACTTAACGTTGTTTTCTGAAATGTATTCATAGCTCTAACCCTGCTAAAGTGCGCGTCATTTATGTTGGCGGCCGAGTTTAGGTTCGTTCTGCGCATCTGACGTCACAAAACACAGTCAGCCAATGAACAGAGAACGACGTTGCCACATCTCGACTGAAGTTTTAGAAACATTCAGTCATAAATAAAGTAATAGAACAAAAGCAATGTCTTGATAGCAGACATTCTTTTATAGAAAGTTTGGAAAAAGCATTCTTTATACCAATTGCTTAATATTCTATTAATTAATTAAACCAAACAAGCAATAAGACTCGTAATTCAGGTGATAGCAAGGAAAGGTGTTTGTATCACACCCATGAACCGCTTTTTCGCAATAAAGAACAGCGGTAATTGTTTATTTCCTATTGTACTTCGGCGAAGCGTGAGTAATTCATAGTCATACCAACAGTGTTTGGCAGTATTTTGCGTGACGTGTTATAGTACTAATGGCGTTATATAGTCGGACGAGGTGCGTTAGCGTAACGGTTATGATGTTCAAACCCTGTGCGGTGCTTAATATTTTCATTATTTAAAGACAATATCGAAGTGCCTTACTTCACGAATTATATTCGTTTGAATGCAATTTTTTGAAATTTCTAGTGCTTTGTCTCTTCATTAACCCTTTCGCTGCTGCAGACACGTGCTCGCCGCATTCCGCGCTGTGCGCGATTTGTCGTCACTGCACTGCTCGCCTGTGCAGACACATGGTGTTTCCACTGCTTTGACACACTTATCATTCGATTTCACAAAAACTATTTGGCCCAAAAATTTGATTTTTACACGTCTTCTTGACTGATACCTTCCCCCCATAAATGAATTAATTTTGTTTCGATGTTCAACGCAGTTATTATGCAGCATTAAATGTAGTAAACCATTGCACCAAATTTTGAAGAGTTTGCAGAGGTAGAGGTCCACGGCGTATACTTTCCGTATGGTCGATTTTAGTTGCCACAATGTTGAGAATGAAATTTGGACAAGATACCTAAATTTCATATAAAATTTACTGTATAACAATATCTCATTTAATAAGTACGACATAGGTGCCGTATGTAATATTGAGAAATATTCCGTCTTTTGCGACTGTAATAAAAGTATCATTTACACCGGACGCGTTTGGCTTTATTTTAAAGCATTTCAATCAAGGAAAGGTATGGCACATACACAATGGTACTCATGTTCTCTTTCTTGTTTTTGTTCCACAGTCGCAGTTTTACCAATGGTACTGAAATATATTCCTCTTGTGCAACTGTAATAAGGAGCTTATTTATACCAGACGCGTTTCTCTCTTTTGAAGCATCTTCAGTGGACAGTATTTTGTCTCCTCCATTGCCAAGTCACCTTTCGTAGTTTTGTGCTGCGGTAACACAATATTCAACGTTTGTGTTGGCAGACCAATGTTTTAGCAAATAAATGATGTTTGTGTGTGCCACACACAAAAATTATATTTGACGTAGCTCAGAGCACTTAACTGATAGACGGTATATTCAAGTCCTAATGTTTTTGTAAGTCCACAGTTTTGTTTAATGTATTTTGTCTACTTCCTTTTGATTGATTGAAGTGCTTTAAAATAAAGCCAAACGTGCTCAGTGTAAATAAAACTTTTGTTACAGTCGCGAAAGACAGAATATTTCTCAATATTACATACGATACCTATGTGCTACTTAAATGAGCTATTGTTATACGGTAAATTTTATATGAAATTTAGGTATCTTGTCCACATTTCATTCTCAACATTGTGGCAACTAAAATCGACCATACGGAAAGGATACTGTATGGACTTTTACCTCTGCAAACTCTTCAAAATTTCGTGCAATGGTTTACTATATTTAATGCTGCATAATAACTGCGTTGAACATCGAAACAAAATTAAGTCATTTATGGGGGGAAGGTGTCAGTCAAGAAGATGTGTAAAAATCTAATTTTTGGGCCAAATAGTTTTTGTGGAATCGATTGATAAGGGTGTCAAAGCAGTCGGAACACGATGTGTCTGCACAGGCGAGCAGTGCAGTGACAAAATCGCGCACAGCGCGGAACGCAGAGAGCACGTCTTTGTAGCAGCGAAAGGGTTAATGCGGCCGTGGTGGCTTTACTTCATGAACTGCGCGCTCCCCCCTAGACGTAAGCTTGCGAACTATGCTATACTAAGGCACTGCTTCTATTGGCGCGTGCGTCGTGTGCAACTGGCAACGCAGCAATCTGCCGCGTCTGGGCAGGCATACGCGAGCCGCCAAGATAAAACAATTGAACTATAGATATTGAGTTCACTTGAGCTTGAACGACAAATACGGGTACGTAATTCCATGCTGTTTCAATTCTGTGGGGGAGTTTATAAACCATAGTGTCAGGGGAATGATGGAGTGCCAATCTCATCGGTAACATACAAAGAGACGTATCCGGTGGTTGAGAGATCTGGAGAATATGCTGGTCTGATCAACAGCCGTACACCTTCCAAATCGAGGTAAGTCACGACAGTACGGGCAACGTGCCCTCTTGTGTTGTCTTGTTGGAAGATGGCTAATGGAACGTTGCAGTGTGTGTTCTCCTTGGAGCCTCCATATATATATATATATATATATATATATATATATATATATATATATATATTGCGATGCTATACATAGAATCAATGAGAGACTGTACAGATGATTTTTCTGTCGTTATGTAAGACAATAATTTCAAAGGATCCTCAGTCTGATCAATAGGCAATATTTTAAGTTCAAATTCATTGAAGGTTTCGCGCACCATTCTCTTTACTTTCAGTTTGGTTTTAGTTCAACTTGTGTTTGGCAACAACGCAGTGACAACTATTGAATACGACGGGTCTTTACCGTACCTCACAGCTCCTGCATTTCCTACAGTTCTTAACAATCCTTTCAACACCTGTTTGCATTGATCCCATAGTACCGTAATAATCAATGATTCCCTTACCTATAGCAACTGAATCAAGAAGTTCGTGTCTGTTGGTTACTAGGAAGTCCAGGACGTTTCCATCACGAATCGGCTCCTTAGCTAAATGCTCTAGGTAATTTTGAGGGAAGACGTTTAAAACATTCTCACTGTTTTAACTTCATCTGTATCCAACTCTACGGCTCGCAAATTGAGAAATTGCATGGTTAAGATATTTAACAGTAATATTCTCTAAATTTCTTCCGAAGTGCTTTTCCACTCCAGTTTCTGAGTCACATAGTCTATAAAAGCATTTGAACAACATCTTTGACCCACTTTAGATGCCCATTTTCACCTAGAATTTTTCCCATTCTGTATTTGTAAGAACTTGACTGAACACTATCGATTTATGTTTCGAGGATACCTCCTCTGTGGAGTAGCCTATTCATGCGATGATGCTTGGCTGCCTGAAGTTAGTATTCATCAGAGACCCGTCCTTCTGCCTGTCTCGCTTTGTGCATACCCGTCCGAGTATAAGATACAACCATTGTGAAGTGGCCGCATTCTCACAGACGCTAGAAATCGCGGACCGTCGTCCTTGACACTGACGTCGAGGTGCCTGTTACGCGGTATGGCACCATTCCCAACAAGTTACGTACAAACTTCTACTTTTTTGGCAGCGAATCTCTCTTACTCTGCTGAGAAAATGGAAAATTTCTTGCTCTCTATTTCTGTTGGAGGCTTTGTCATTCATTAACATTTGTTGAAATATTGGTCTCACGGAACATAAAATACAAATTCTTCAACTAACTTGCGATGTTATCTTTCAGCAGTCTTCGTGATTAAATTAATGCAACAATAAGAATTTTCGTTTGAATTGTAGAGCCTGAAAGCAGCCGTCTGTATTTAGCGGAGAGTCATTCATGAACACAGAGACCATTTGGGATGTCCTTTCGGTAGGTGTAGCGTAACCACTACTGTTGCCGTCATGAACACATAACTTAGCAGAGAGCGTTGAATTGAAATCTCATACTGTTAGCCGTAACGCGTTTAACTAACAGTAACATTTATCCGGCAGTAATTGTGGCATCGTTGAATCAGATATTGACAAAATATCAGTTTTATTTACCAGCTGTTCATATAGAGAATTATAAAGTTGTGCACCTCATGAGATTTAATAACACAATAGTCTCTGAATTGTGACTGGAGTCAGTAATGTAATACAAATACTTGAGATTAAGAATGCATGGATACGAAGAATATAAAATGACTCATCACAAGGTCGCTCGGTTTTAGTTAAAGAAAGCGTCTGATACCTCACGAGAAGCAGGTTAGTAAATTCCAACAAACAGCAACCAGAAGCAGAAATACAAACACTCCACGGACCACCAGAAACTGTTTTGGCATGGAACATGAAGACGAAATTATACTGTTAATAGCTCATACGGTCTTATAAGAAGTCAGCATAGTTTCAACGTTTTGCCATCAAGCCAACGAATACCTGAAATACTTTCGTCCGTAGAGTAAAACTATTAATGGATCAAATAATACGCCACGTGTACAATAATATAAGAAACCATTCTCTCCACCCTGCAAACGTTAATAAAACACGAAGAGACACCAATAATAAAACAATAAAGTATAACTTGGAATGATATGCACAGGGTAGAATTGGATGCACATCTGCGTAAATTTTTCGGTACTCCCGCCTCATCTGCCAATGCAAAACTTACTGTTTCGCCAACAGCTTAGGAGCAGCTCATTTTCGTCTTCAGCATATATTGGGTAAGAATAAAATTCAGCATGGAAACCAATGATTGTCAACTTATAGTATATAGTTCAAAAATGGTTCTAAGCACTATGGGACTTAACATCTGAGGTCATCAGTCCCCTAGACTTAGAACTACTTAAACCTAACTAACCTAGACTTAAAACTACTTAAACCTAACTAACCTAACGACATCACACACATCCATGCCCGAAGCTGGATTTGTACGTGCGACCGTAGCAGCAGCGCGGTTCCGAACTGAAACGCCTAGAACCGCTCGACCACAGCGGCCGGCCTGTATATAATTCACTGACGACTTCCCTACTAGGTAAAAATTTTTAAATTCCGCCCTACGTATCTAATTATTGTCACGACAGGTCTTCAGATTTGTTAATATTAGGAAGCAGTGTTGTTTTATAGAACTGGCTATAATTTAATATGAGAGCTACAACGCAGCACAGGTTAGCAGGAACATATGAAAATTGTATTCACTAGACTGATACAACCAATTCTATTTTGTCAATGTTGTGCAGATGAACTACTCTTATCACTTTATTTCTTCGATACAACAGGAATGTTGTTGTCTTCTCTCTCCTCTTCCCACTTTTCCTCTCATTCTTTTTTTCTTTAAGTACTGGCAGCTAGTTGACGCTGAGGTTTCAGTTATGCTGTTGGCTGGTTGCTTTAAAAGGGTGGGGGGTGGGGAGAAACGGACCAAACTGCGAGGTCATCGATCCCTTGTTCTCAGTAGAACAATTATCCAAGGGAAAGAAGAAAACAAAGAAGACGTACGGCACAATAACAGGAGAAAGGAAGAACCAGAAGAATGACAGAAGGACAACACACACTACAATGGACAAAACAGGACAAGAAAACCATAGAGAAATACAAATGGCTCTGAGCACTATGGGACTTAACATCTGTGGTCATCAGTCCCCTAGAACTTAGAACTACTTAAACCTAACTAACCTAAGGACATCACACACATCCATGCCCGAGGCAGGATTCGAACCTGCGACCGAAGCAGTCGCGCGGTTCCGGACTGAGAAATACAAAAAAAAACAGGAAGAAGAGATTAAAAACAAGAAAGCAGATGACCATGGCTGACTATGAGAATAGAAAAGGAGAAGCCAGTCACTCTGCAACACATTAAAACCTCCACCCTAAAAGCCCTTGAGTGGAGGACACAGAGGGATAAAGGAGATGCGCTAAAACACAGATCAAATGATAAAGCCCATCCTCACGAATAAAACGTAAAACTGAAGCTGCTGTTGAGGCATTGTCGCCCAAAACCGAAAGTAGGGTGCTGGGAAAGTTAAAAGTGGTCAGTCCAGCAAGACGTGGACGACTGTCATTTGGGAGCCACAGCGACACTGAGATGGGTCCTCGTGACGGAGGAGATAACCATGTGGGACATATGGCCAATGCGGAGCCGACAAAGGACAACTGATTCCCTGCGAGAATCCCACAGGGAAGACTTCCACACATTCGCTGTCTCCTTAATGACACGCAGTTTGTTGTGCATAATGTTATGCCACTCCATCTCCCAAATCCGAAAAACTTTGAGGCGTAAGACAGAACGTAGGTCAGTTTCAGAGATGCCCATCTCCAGGAGCGGTTTCCGCGTAGCCTGTTCGGCCAGCCTGTCAGCAAGTTTGTTGCCTGAGATTCTGACGTGTCCTTGGGTCCACACAAACACCACTGAACGACTGGACCGTTCCAGGGCAGAGATAGACTCCGGGATGTTCACTAACAAATGATGGCGAGGCAGCACTGGTCGATAGCTTGTAAGCTGCTCAAGGAGTCAGAACAGAGAAGAAACGACTCACCAGAACAGGAACGGATGTACTGAAGTGCATGAGATGTGGCCACAAGCTCTGCAGTGAATCCACTGCAGCCAGCGGGCAAGGAATGCTGTTCAATATGGCCTCTGTGGACACTGGCAAAGCCAGCTTTACCATTAGCCATCGAGCCGTCGGTGTAAACAACTTCAGAGCCACGGAACACGTCAGGAATCGAGGGAAAGTGACATGGGACTTAACATCTGAGGTCATCAAACCCCTACATTTAGAACTACTTAAACCTAACTAAACTAAGGACATCACACACATCCATGCCCGAGGTAGGATTCGAACCTGCGACTGTAGCAGCAGCGCGGTTCCGGACTGAAAAGCCTAGAGCCGTTCGGCCACAGCGGCCAGCGTTAACTCTTTGGAGCACGGTGGTATACATAGTATACCACCTTTTGAAAATTTTCTTGGCTCTTTGCACAGTGGTTTAACTGCACGACCACCACTCTAATATGCTCACCTAGTTCTCTACTTATCAGACAGATGGCACTCACTGCCTATAAGGAATCAGTTCCCGCCAAGAATTGCATAGATTACAACTGTGAAAGCTGCGTGCTGAGTTGTGCATGGTTTTTGCGTGTGAATAGTGGTTTATAACGAATTTCTTGTTGCGCCTGTGTTTTTTCCATATCTTGGACGTCACAGCTACGGTATGAACCCATGTATACATTCATATGCACAATCTTCCGTTATTTATATACAATTTATTTTGGTGGTATATTATTTGTACCACCGTGCATGTAGCAGTATTCTATTGCATTTCGTTTCCTAGTATAAAATTCGAAATCCTCCGCTACAAAGTTTAGTTTTTAATTGTGTTGTGACTTATTTTAGCTCTTTCTCCATTTTGTTTTGCTTACGTATTCTTTACTTGGATTCAGGCTGTTGTTTGAAAATGAAAATGTCAAGAAGAGGCTTACGAGATGAAGAAATCGAACGATTATTGTGTGAAATTCCATCAGACGAGGATTCCACTGTTGACACCACAGATGACGAATCTGATTATGAAGCAAGCATTGTTGCGGAGGCTATTGTGTCGTCTGAAGGCGAAGTTTCAGAGAGCGAGGAAGAAAGTGAGTCCACTCCGCCAAAACGCGCTGCTGACACAGCGCCAACTTGGGGACAACAATTCAATGCTACCTCAGGAATGCAGTTCGACAGTGAATCAGGACCAAGTGCTTTTATTAGGGACATTGATGATCCAGAACCTATCGATATATTCGAAAAAATATTTCCAAAAGAGCTAGTTCAGCTAATCGTTTTCCAAACAAATTTATATGCGACGCAATCTGGCAAGTCTTTCACTCCAACAACTGACAATGAAATACGAACTTTCCTGGGAATCAACATTTTGATGGGTATAAAGCGTATGCCAGCATACAGAGACTACTGGTCTAGTGCCCCAGAACTTCATGATCGTTATATTGCATCTCTGATGGCAGTAAATCGGTTTGGATGGTTACTGAGGAACATTCATCTGAATGATAACACATTGCATCCAGAAAAAGGACACCCAGGTTATGACAAACTGTACAAGCTGCGACCAGTGATCAAGATACTATCTGAATCTTTTTCCAAGTGTTACCAACCCAGCAAACACCTAGCAATTGATGAGTCAATGATCAAATTCAAAGGCCGCAACAGTATGAAACAATACATGAGAGATAAACCCATAAAGCGTGGTTACAAAGTGTGGATGCTGTGTGACAAGACCTCTTACAACTTGAAATTTGATATTTACACCGGAAAAGTAGGTGACACAGTGCAAACAGGCCTTGGGGAGCATGTAGTGCTGAGTTTGTCCTCTGAACTCGTAAATAAAGGCCATTATCTTTATTTCGACAACTATTTCAATAGCTATAACTTGTTGGCTGGTTTACAGCAGAGAAACATATATGCCTGTGGGACAGTTCAACCAACAAGGAAACATTTACCCAAATTAAAAACAGACAAAGAATTAAGCAGAGGTGAATTTGACTGGAGGGTCAGCAACTGTGGCATCCTCTACTTGAAGTGGAAAGATAAGAGAGCTGTTCATCTCCTTTCAAATTTTCACAGTCCTGAAGTTACTACAGTGACTCGCCGTGAAAGAGATGGTTCACGCATAGAGCTACCTTGTCCTCAAGCAGTGATGGATTACAATGCACACATGAACAATGTCGACAAGTTCGACCAACTGAAAAAATCATATGAAATAAGCCGGAGAAGTAAAAAGTGGTGGCACCGAATATTCTTTCACCTGCTTGATGTCAGTATCGTCAACAGCTATATAATTTGGAAGGAACTAGGCGATAGAGAAAAAATGACTGCCAAAGTCTTCAGGATGAGTATCCTGCAAAGCTTAGTAACCCAGAAAACACCATTGAGGCCATCTAGACTTCATGAGAGTCAAGTCCACGTAAAGAAAAACAAGCCATATGTTTCCTCACGCCAGCGTCTCGACAATTCATCCCACCAGCCAGAGCGTACTACCGCCAGACGTTGTGCGAAATGCAGTACAAAAAAGAAGCAAGTGCGCACTTTCTGGATGTGCGCTGAATGCAAAGTGCCTTTGTGCCTTAGCAAAACAAAAAGGTGCTTTCAAGATTTTCACAAAAAGGAATAAGAAACATATTTTATTTGTAAGGTTTGTAATTTGATTTTGTATTGTAAATGACCAATTGCCAGAAATAAAATTATTTTACATTAATTATACTAATTATTACTGCTTAGAGTAGAATTTAAAGGTGAGTTACAAGCACAAACCAAGATATCTCAAAAACTTTAGGTACGGCCCTAAGTGGCATGGTGGTATATTATATATACCACCATCTAAAACCAAAATCAATACAATAAAAAATTTTAATTCATGTTTTCCTTTATTAGCAACCCCACCAGACATAGAAAATGCATGTTTTATTAAAAAATTAATTAAACATAAAATCTGTGCATCAAAGAGTTAACGGAGTCCTGAGGGCCATGCAAAAGGTCCAGATGAAGCTTCGGTCAAAGTGTACACCATGGAGGTGTGCGTGAATGGACCTCAAGTAGAGGTGGTAAAGGGCTCTAGTTCGGAGAGAAGGATCGCACGCGAACCGCAATCGTGAGTCCTGACCTGGGCCGCCGATGCCGGAGATGAACTGCCGCGGGTGGCAAAAGGAGACAGTAATTCGGATACTCAGGAGAACTACAAATGTGTGCAACATAACTGGCGAGCAGTTGCGCACGTCGGATCCGCAATGGAGGGACTCCGGCCTCCAGCAGGACACTGGTCACTGGACTCCTTCTAAATGCTCCCGTCGGTAGGCAAACGCCTAGCGGTTGAAAACTGGAAGCCGTGGGCTACAGCACATTATTATACCTTGTGAATTGCTCCCTGTAGGCGCCTTTCAGCATCTCCAGTACTGTAGGAGCAATTCGAAATGCAGAAGTCATCCGCATACAGAGAAGGGGAGACCGACAGCCCTACAGCTGCTGCTAGGCCGTTGATGACCACTAAAAATAGAGATACACTCAATACGGAGCCCTGCGGAACGCCATTCTCTGGCTGACGGGAGGAACTATGGGAGGCACCAACTTGGACACCGAATGTATGGAGCAACAGAAAGTTCTGGATAAAAATCGGGAGCAGGCCCCGGAGACCACACTCATACAATGTGGCAAGGATATGATGTCGCCAGGTCGTGTCGTATGTTTTACATAAGTCAAAACAGATGGCAACCAGGAGTTGGCGTCTGGAAAAGGCTGTTCTGATGGCAGGGACACAAAATTATGAGTGGTAGAGCGACCCTCGCGGAAGCCGCCCTGACATGGAGCCAGTTGGCTAGGTAACACAAGGACCCAACCCAACCGCTGACACACCATACATTCCAGCAGCTTACAGAGAACGTTGGTGAGGCTGATGGGCCGATAGTTATACACATCAAGCGGATTTTTACCCGGTTTTAATACCGGAATGATGGTGCTCTCCCGCCATTGCAATGGGAAGACGCCATCGCACCAGATCCGGTTGAAGATGATGACATATCTCTTGTAGTCAGACGAGAGATCTTTAATCATCCGACTGTGGATCTAATCCTTCCCAGGAGCTGTGTCGGAGCAATGTGCAAGGGCGCTGAGGAGCTCCCACTCTGTGAATGAGGCGTTATAGGGTACACTGTGGCATGTAGTGAACGAGAGGACTTTCCTTACCAACCACCGTTTGTGGGTGCGAAAGGCTCCGACGCGGAGGCTCAAGAATAGTGCTCAGCAAAGTGCTCGGCAATCGCGTTTGCGTCGGTAGAGAGCACGCCATTGATGTTAACGCTAGAGACACCTGCTGGGGCTGGCACCGAAAAAGACGTCTGATCTTCGTTCAGACTGGGGAAGGTGACGTATGGCACCCAATGGTCGGCACATACCTCTCCCGACACTCCTGTTTCCGTCGTTTTATAAGCAGGCGAACGCGGGTACGGAGCCGCTTAAAGGCTATTAGGTGTTCTAGGGAAGGATGCCGCTTATGACGGTGTAGAGCTCGCTAACGCTCTTTAATTGCCTCAGCGCTTTCCGGCGACCACCAAGGGACTGTCTTTCGCCAGGGGCACCCTAGAGAACGAGGGATCGCGTTCTCCGCCGCAGAAAGTATCGCTGTAGAGACCTTCTCAATCACAACATCGATGGTACCACGGGGGGGAGATTCAACGGTGACAGCTGGGGTGAAGGCTAACCAGTCCGCCTTGTTTAAAGCCCATCTGGGTGCGTTTTCCTCCACCTACTATGCAGTGTCGTTTTCTGCACTGACGATGACCATGGAATTCTTTACACCTCATATCCAGCACGGTAGCCAGTCTGTTGTGGTGGGCCGGCCGCGGTGGTCTAGCGGTTCTACGCGCTCAGTCCGGAACCGCGGGACTGCTACGGTCGCAAGTTCGAATCCTGCCTCGGGCATGGATGCGTGTGATGTCCTTAGGTTAGATAGGTTTAAGTAGTTCTAAGTTCTAGGAGACTGATGACCACAGATGTTAAGTCGCATAGTGCTCAGAGCCATTTGAACCATTTTGTTGTGGTGGGGCCGCCATGTACTCTGTTGGTTGTAGCCCCCTGACTACACAGGGATCGCTCGTATGTACGAGAGCTGATGGGAACTCCTCTGTCTCAATGAAGCCTCAGTTTTTTGTAGAGTATTTAGAGGACAAGTTTGGGGAGGTGGCGGGCTTGTCCAAAATACGGTCAGGGTCAGTCTTGATAAAAACGGCATCCTCTGCCCAGTCATGGCCATTACTGCCCTGTGACAAGGTGGAGGATGTTTCCGTTACCATCACGCCTAATAAGAGCTTAAATATGGTCCAGGGTATTATAGTACACAGGGACCTTCTTTTGCAGTCTGACGAAGAGCTGCAAGCCAACTTAGAGCGATGAGGAGTTCATTTCGTCTGGCGCGTCCATTGGGGTACGAGGGATAATCAGGTTGCCACTGGTGCCTTCATCTTGGCCTTTGAGGGTGAGAAGGTCAAGGTGATGGTCTACTGCTGTGATGTCAAGCCATATATCCATCCTCCAGTGCCATGCTTTAAGTGCTTCCCGCTGTACTTCCAGCATCACATGTCGAGATAGTGGACGTCCATCCCATCCCAGTACTCCATGTGCCACGCCTCGCACCTGTGTCAACTGCGGAGAGCATAATTTCTGTTGCTCTCCAGACTGCAGGATTTTATAGCGAGAAACGAAAATCATGGAATACAAGACCCTGGACCGACTATCCTATACTGAGGCCTAGTGGAAATTTGAGTGCCTACATCCTGTGGCTATGACCTCCCCTTGTGCCGCCACTAAAAGAACAGTTGTAGCTCCATCAGTTCCACAAGTTCGTCAGCTCTCAGAGCCAGAAGACTACACCTGTCTCCTTGATGGTGGGGGGCACTTCCCTCCCTGTTACTCCTGCACCACCAACAATCGGGGACACCAGTCCTCACTTCTCAGTTGGAAAAGCATAGGTCTTCTTTGGCTCCTCTCACTTGGAAGAGGTCCCTTCGGTCAGGTTTCTGATAGTGGGGAGGATGACAATTGCCAGTGGCTGAAGTGCCCAAAAGCAGCTGGTCATAGGGCTTCACGATCATCCTCAGACCTGGAGATTGAATCATTGAAACCCTCCCAGTCCGAGAAACCGAAGGATAAGCAAGAGAAATCCAGAAAGAAGACCCCCATGACCAAGGGAATTGCGGTGGCACCCACATCACTGCTGCCTACAAGCTCTGTGTCTGAAGATGAGGTGAAGATTCTGGCATCTGCTGAGGACCTAGATCTCACCAGACCCTCAGACACAATGGATATAAACTGTTGAGGAAATAATTCGGTGGCAGCAGGTGATCCTGACGCGTAGACTGCCTCATTGAGTGTTTCATGCCTTCCCAGTCTCACGATCACGTCACCCTCCAGTGGAATTGCGGCGGTTTTTTCCACCACTTGGTAGAGCTACGACAAATGTTAAACTTTACACCTGCTTTCTGCATTGCCCTCCAGGAAACCTGGTTCCCAGCAATCCAGACCCCTGCCCTTCACGGCTACAGGGGATATTACAAGAACTGTAGCGAATATAATATAGTGTCAGGTGGAATTTGCGTTTATGTCCTCAATTCTGTATGTAGTGAACCTGTGCCCCTTCAAACTCCTCTTGAAGCTATAGCTGTCAGGATACAGACAACGCAGACAATAACTGTTCAAATGTGTATGAAATCTTATGGCACTTAACTGCTAAGGTCATCAGCCCCTAAGCTTACACGCTACTTAACCTAAATTATCCTAAGGACAAACACACACACCCATGCCCGAGAGAGGACTCGAACCTCCTCCGGGACCAGCCGCACAGTCCGTGGAAAATAACTGTCTGTAACGTATATCTCCTCAAGATGGCGCGATACCCCTGAATGTATTGGCTGCACTGATTGATCAACTCCCTAAACCTTTCCTACTTTTGGGAGATTTTAGCGCCCATGACCCCTTGTGGGGTAGCATCATGCTTGCTGTCTGTGGCAGAGATGTCGAAAATTTACTGTCCCACCTCGACCGCTGACTCCTAAATACTGGGGCCGCCACACATTTCCTCGCTCAAGAGATGGAGGATGAGCAGGACTGCAATGCCACGACGAGGAAGTGGGCTAAAGATCTCAATGCACGATGGACACGATGCACCATGTAAGGCGCCCTTCCCCAATTGGCTCGCCCTTCGGGAAAATTTTGAAAAATGGAGGTCAAACCCTACAGGGAACTATCATGTAAAGGCTGAAAGGTGTGAGTCTCCTTTTAATCGCCTCTTATAACAGACAGGAATACCTCGGGCCTATGCTAACCCCGGGCCCGCAGGGGGTCAGTTATACTGTACTTGAACTAAAACTGGATGGGAACTTAGCCTTTAACGTGATGGAGCGATCAAGCCATTTTTTGTGTTGAGTGATTTAAGTACTGAAAAGCCAAATTCGAATGGTACGCGTACATGGTGAAATATTCGAGGTCTCTGAGGGAAGTGAATGTTACTAAAAGCAGGAGTATATTTTCTTTTTTCACAGCGAACGGCGAGTGCGTAGCCTGTATCACAGTGATGACAAGACCTCTGCTATGCCTTGTTGTGCTCCACACATGAGACCAGGCAGGGGGCACAGAACTTATAAAAATGGATGCACATACGACAGGGGCGGAGTAATAACCTTTGTCCTGCCATCCAGATATAGCTTTTCCATAGTTTTCTCGAATAATTTAAGGCAAACGCAGGGCTGAATCTTTTGCAGTAATCACTACTGATTCCTTACCCCAAGGAAAGCTTGCGCTCCGTCTCTAATGACTTTGTCGCCGACTGGACGTTAAACTACAATCATCGTTTATCCGCAAGTGAATTCAAAGTGCTCGCACCCATTCCGAAGAGGCTTGGCGTTGGTGCTATGACAGAACAAGAAGACGGTTATCTGAACTAGGATGCTATAAAAGACAAACCTTGGTTATCTCATCATACACCCGAGAATAATCTACATCCATAAAACGATAATACACAAACTTATTATCGAGGAAAATCAGGCCATACTTTTCTGGAAAAGGGGAATGCACTAAATGTTTTGCATAGGCAATATGCTAACTAAACTGAGAGAACTGCTTCCAGAGGAAATTTACATGATAAATACCAATGCATATCAAATGCAGGAAATGTTGGAATTCGTTTGATTGAGAAGTTTTGTTACATTATTCGCTTCCAAAACTGAAGGACTATCATCGTAGAAATACCTTTGTAAACAACCATAACGCTCAAGAGGTGGTGTTAAATTGGATGACAGAGTAGGTGGACCGCTCTTTCGACTTTGTGGTACAAAAAAAAGTCTGTTGTACAGACATTTAAAAAGTATGACATTCGTTGGTATACTAACTAATGATATCTTCTAAACATACATCAAGTTAATAAGACAAATGTATTGACCAAATAGTACTTTCTATGGTTAGTATCTTCAATATCTGGGCAACGCTCGTACAATACGATGGAGTGCTATCTCATGTTGCTTGCGCACGTTCCTCGTTTCTCTAAAATTATGCAACAGTAGACAGTACGTAAGGTGTCAAAATACTTATTTAATGATCTGTCCTAACATTGACATGTAGAGCAACTGAAATGTCATTCCCTCTTCTTGAGCACGTTCCCCATTCACAAATTCACTGCGTGTATGACACAGAATGGTAGACACCATGCACCAGACATTCTCTCTAGCGCAGCCTTTTAATGAAACATCATAGAGTATGCTTATTTCCATTAATGCGGTAAAACTCTTGTCTGAAGTAGCCAGTTTCAAGTTCCAGTGATGTAAAACGATTAAACCACAGGAATTTGGCTCGCTAGGGAAGAAAAACCAGTTGTATACGTGTCTTTATCACTTGATTATGTACTAGCTTAAATTCCAAACCTCTCTGCACTGCTTCGCCCGGCGAGAGTTTGTGGCCTAGTTGTGCATTACCTGTTCGCATGACATTTCTCATTAACCGGATTTAGTATGTAGTTGACCTGTCAATCGGTTTTGTTTACTTTTACTCATAGCTGTCGGTACAAATCTTCAATTATCTACATCAATGAGCTGTTGTTGACGGAATTGGGGTAAAAGTATTCTCCCTAGTTCTTAATTTCTTTAGTACTATCTTACAGCGTTAAGTATACTATAAAACAACACTACTTTAGCTGATAATCAAAAGGTCCTGCCCACTACTTACGTTGTATGGTATATTTAGACTGTGGACGTGTACTATTTCGTCATGTTAGTGTGCTGCAAGCCCGATGTTACTGAATATTCCACGTACAACTCAACTCACTACTTAACAATATGTAATCTGACCAGGAAAACACAAAATATCATTTTAATTTTAGTATAAGTCGACAATATTTCAGGCTGAAGAAAGGTAAGTTAAAGTAACGCGGATCATATCAACACTATTGCGTTTACGAAATTCAGGTTTTTGCTTGATAAGAAATCGATCTACACGATCTAATGATGGTATAAAGGGAAGGGGTGGGGGAAGGAGAGGAAGAAGGAGATGTTTCGAATTAACAATCATAGTGACTGTAAAACTAGAAGCGATAATTTAAAAATGACAGTAAACGTTACAAAGTCTCCACGTAAAGAATATTTATATTAAACAAAAGAGCAGCAATGTGCAAGAAAAATCGCAGTATAGAATTTATATATCGGACGTACTTGCAGAACGTGAAAGGTGCTCGCGAATATCTTGCATACATCAATTGTTTGACAGGGTCAAGAAGTGAAGATTAGCACGATTTCTCTTTACATAATAAGGCTGTGCGAGCAGCTGAAGGTAACTCGTGGCCTTTGCATCGCGAGTTGGTGTGAAAGGTCGCGGGAGATCCCACAGCTTAATGTGTAACGGTCAAGAGTGAGGTAAGTGGAAATCCTGTTCGACTAGGTTTAGTGTGCAGAAACCCCCTCAACACGCGTACCTACTTGCAATAACAGCATGGCTTGCTACCTAGGTGTAGGAGTACGAGGAAATACAAGCGAATGTTGTGGTTTAATTAGTGATTCATCTTTCTTCCACCAATGATAAAACGAAGTTGAGATGCAGTCCGAATTTGTAAAATATCGTTTAAAAATTATTCGCTACAGGTACTGTAATTTTTGAAACAATATTTAGGATTAATGTGTGAAGAGTACATAAGCTGCGATCTTATTAATAAAGTTTTCTGAGAAAAGTGACTTTGGGGTGTCCATGGTAGATGTGCTGCGTGATGTTAGTGGCATCTGAGTAAAAAAGTGTTCAATAAGTGTAATATTTGATTAGTTTTGAAATGATAACTAGGATAGCGCAGTTATTACTTCATTGTTGTCTGCAGCTCGTACGCTAGTGCTTAACGACACTGCCCTTAGATCGCGGAATACCGGGTTCGATTCCCGGCCTGACCGGGGTCTAAGTGTTTGTGTCATTCTAACCATTTAATCTCATCTCCATCGACGTGCTAGTTGTTGAAGTCGCGTCAAATGAAAAGAAGTGTAGCACACCACAGGAAGGGTCTCCCACCCATGATGGCATACCATCATTTCATTTTTACTTCGTTGTTCTCGAGAAGAAGACATGAATGTAATTCTGCATCGTAAAAGCCCAGTTGTATCTCGTTTCTTGACCAATGCTACTAATTTCAGTGTAAAGGTAATTCTGCTGAGTAAGACCTACGAAATTATTGAACCATGCAGTATATCACGTGTGTAACATGAAAGAAAACTAAATATATATAAAATAAAAAATAAAAAAATGCTGTACTAAGACTCGAAGACTGAAACTGTAGCACTGTTTCATGGACTTACGTAAAGCAACAGAAGTTTTTTTAAAAAAAAAAAAAAAAGCTCCTGTAGGCGCCAGTGCATCTGCGCTTGTTATTTACTGTAGATGTCTTTTACTGACAATGTTTTCCTTAGGGTAACATGATCTGACATAGACTTTTCCCACAGTAAAAGAGACAGTTACCCATTGCTTATGATGTTGTCAAAAATCCTTATGTAAAAGAATGCACAGAAGTTAAGGAGCATCCTGTGATGAATATTCACTTCACTGGCTGATTGAAAAGGACGTTATTTGCTCCTCTTTATACGAAGGATAAAACAATGGATGAAAGAAATTGAATATCAATATCCTTTAATTCTGTGTGTTGTAGAATCGCATATCATATGTCAGACTCGAACATAATGATATTCCTGGAGAGAAGGAAACACGCCTAGAATAGCCAACATTGATTCAACAAAAGTTTGTGTGAAACAGCTCGATTTTTCAGGCTTGTTATGCTGAAAATTCTAGACGCAGGTGAATGGGCAGATCCCCTTCCCTAGACATCCGATAGGTGTTCGATTCACTACCATATTGTCCACTGATAACTACGAAACACTCATGATGGGATCCTACCGATTACATACAGTATATGTAACTGGCTCAAAAAATTTTGACTGACAGAACTCAGTACGTTATACTGGACGAAAGTACCAAATAGCAAGAAATTAACGTCGGATGTGCAAAAAATAATCGTAATAGGACTGTTAAAACTCTCACTATATAGCGAAAACGTTTAACTCAAATGTGAGAAGACCACGATATTTTTAGTGTTAAAGGGATATCTGTATTTTAGATTTTGTCAAATTTTGTTGCAGCACAATATTATATTCCCCGCTAAATTTAATACTCATGGCAGACATAATATAACACTACCCCTATCACTAAATCAGCAGTACACCGATAATGTTACTCCTGTGAAAGGAATTAGATTTGACCGTGTACTAATGGTTAAGGTATCGACCTATTTTTCGTTCCTCAAAAGGTTTCTGTAGAATGGAAGCAACAGCAAAACAAACGGGAATCGAACCAAGGTTCTGTTAGTAATGAATTAAACAGTAATTGCGTAAAATGAAAGGGTCACCACCAGTAGGCAAATTTGTACCAAGTATTAGCACTGTTCATAAAAACTTTAACTTTAGATGTTTACTTTACTTGATGCGGAGGTTCTGTTTTTGCTTATAGGTGACAGTGTGCCAGTGGTTTGGCATGAATAACACAGACGAAGTCTTAAAACATTTTGGCAACAACTGGCTGAAAGTAACACTTACGACCCGCATAGTAAAGCAGAAAATTAATGATCATTACTTCTTTATGCTAGGAGGAGCACAAATTAAACAGATGGTTCCTTAATCTGGAGTAGTCTAAATAACTGTAATCAGTTCTTATTATATCATATAAATGTTATAAAACGAAAGTTGCACTTCATTAATATTGTTATTATAGTATAAAATGCAAAACTGTATCACCAAGTAGGAACAGGGCCCAGAAACTAACCTATCAGTAAACTCAGATCAAGGCTGACGAGTTTATCCAAGACACAACAAAAAAAACGCTGTTAACTAGAATCACATGAAATAAAAATATTATTACAAATCTTTACAGTAACTATTCCTTAAGCTGATCCTTGAAGTCAGTAATACTTTGGTTGATCACAACTTTATGCCAATAATTTAAATACAACAGTGACATTTCAAGAAGACTGACGTTTAGGCAAAACGCTTGAGATCATTTCCTTGAACTTGGGCTTCGATGGACCTTTAACTATTCTTTTACGAAAAACGCGTGGAGTACTTCAGAAATAAGGCTCACTGAATATTTATGAAATTTACTACTGCACGTAGTTTATTGAATGTAGTTAAGGAAAGCAATTACTTTTCAGTTCTGTAAAATAGGATAATAGGAAACATTTTAGTACTTGGAGAACGACCCTGCCCAGGTAATTGACTAGGCATTAAGTATGGATCTTCGACACAAAGTTTAAAACTAATAGCAATATTTGTATAAGAGACCAAATGAATAGGCCATGCAACTATACAGTACTCAGCTGATTATTTGAGACAACGGTGGCGGATGTGGCGATTTCGTGTGGCTACTCAAAAAGGCGAAGAAGTATATATGGCTCTTGCTGTGTAAAAATCTCTGAAAATGCTCTTCTTAGTACAGAGCTAACTAATGTATGCCATGAATAAGCACTCCGTCTTCAGGCCACGAATGGCCTACCGGGACCATCCGACCGCGGTGTCATCCTCGGTGGAGGATGCGGACAGGAGAGGCGTGGAATCAGCACACCGCTCTCCCGGGTCGTAAGATGGTATTCTTGATCGAAGCCGCTACTATTCGGTCGAGTAGCTCCTCAATTGGCATCACGAGGCTGAGTGCACCCCGAAAAATGGCAACAGCGCATGGCGGCCTGGATGGTCACCTATCCAAGTACCGACCACGCCCGACAGCGCTTAACTTCGGTGATCTCACGGAAACCGGTGTATCCACTGCGGCAAGGGCGTTGCCCTGTATGCCATCAATCGTAAGCAAAATTGCTTCCACATCCGAGGTTATATTATACGAGGTGAACATTAATAAAACTGCAGTGACGGTTTTCTGATTGCAAATAAAAGAAAAATGTCCTATGAACAAGTGTCCGGAAATGGACGGTGTGCGTGCAACGACAACAGACCGTCCCGGACAATAGTACAGAGCAGCAGCATCCACACCACAAAAGATATTCAAAGTGGCCTCTGTGAGATGCAATGTACGCGTTCACAAGACGCATCATGGATTGCCGCACATAATCGTACTTCGTCTTACACCATGTTGGCGGCCCACTTGCCTGGAGCTTGTACTAATGTTCGTCTCAATATCCTGTAAAACCTGGTCCTCCAAATCTGGTACACGCACAGTCGGCCACCTCCCTGCGCGCTTGTCTACCTGAAAGGACCCATGATCACACAAACGCACAAAAAGGGCTTTAAATGTTGTGTAATGTGATTGGTGTCTACGAGGGTACTTGTTTTGGTATAGCCGTGATGCCTCTCGGCCGTTTCCATCTGCTTGGCCGTACATAATCACAATCTCGGCCTGTTCCCGACATAAATACCGTACCCTTCTTTTGCTTATCGTATGCTGCGTCAATTACACAGCCTGCAACACACAAGATTCATATGGTTCAAATGGCTCTGAGCACTATGGGACTTAATATCTGAGGTCATCACTCCCCTAGAACTTAAAACTACTTAAACCTAACTAACCTAAGGACATCACACACATCCATGCCCGAGGCAGGATTCGAACCTAGAACCGTTCGGCCACCGCGGCCGGTAACACACAAGGAACACACGGAAGGAGGTGGGAGGAATTTTCATTCGTCAGTGCCATGTACCGTAGCAACAATGCATTTCCGGACATATGTTCATTGGACCTTTTCTCTTCCATTTCCAGTGAGAGATCTCTCCCGGTAGATTGTCGGTTTTATTAATGTTCACCCTGTATAATTTTGCTGCTCTTCTTGTCCCAACCAGCACACAAGATACGAACACTTTACATGCTAGACACCTACTAACCCTTGCCACAAAGGAGCCCTGCAGTTCGACCGTCAAATCCACCTTTTCTATTCCCGCCATGCAGGTTTCGTTACATAGGGACTTCCCAGAAAATTTTACATGATTACAATCTTAAGTTTCCTACGCATGAATTAGTACTACAGGTAAAGTTTTAAAATTTCCATTCCTGTACAGAACATTACTCTTAAATTTACATCCACAGGTTAATTACAATGGCATAAGTAATGAATGAAATGTTTATATAGATGTTACGTCAAAGAGTTTGGTGTACAGAGGCCACATTAAGTTAAAGCAGTCAATGGAGTTAGATAAGTACAGGTAATATCGATAACAACGTTACAGAGAGTGCAACAATTTTTCTTTCTCTATCGTATACTACTCCTGGGAATCAAAAAAATGGTTAAATGGCTCTAAGCACTATGGGACTTAACATCTGAGGTAATCAGTCCCCTAGACTTAGAACTACTTAAACCTAACTAATCTAAGGACATCATACACATCAATGCCCGAGGCAGGATTCGAACCTGCCACCGTAGCAGCAGCGCAGTTCCAGACTGAAACGCCTAGAACCGCTCGGCCACAGTGGCCGGCTCCTGGAAATCACGAGAACACGAAATGAAGGTCTTATTCTTGAATATTTCTGGTATCTCAACTGCAGGTTTTTCAGCGCTCATTTAACTTTAGGACTCTGTTTCTCAGAATGAACAAAAATGGACTTGTACCACTATTGAAATAAGCCCTTCAAATGAGACATGGCGACGCATACAATCATACTCTCCTTTTTCCTTACTGTAATGGAACAAAAGAGAGAGTGGTTAATATTGATAAGAGGTGCCCACCACTGTGCACTATGCCGTTGTTTACGGAGTATATGTGTACATGTAGAATACAAAACACAAATTCACACACACACACACACACAAACTTCAAGTCACTGGCGAGTATCTCCTCGAATGCTGAACACAACCTTTTGAATGTTAGGATGATGCAGATTCTGAAATAGCCGTGAACATGATGGCTGGCCCGAAACCTTGGCGGACGCTCGACTAGGTGGGAACCTGTTGGCCGCCAGTGCTGCAGCGTCCCTCGCCTTCAGTCAGTGCCAAGGTCAGTAGCCATGCTCATTTGGCCGCGGTAATTCCCTTCATACAGGCCTCTTAACGCACTTTCTTTTTTTCTTTTTTTTCCGTCACTCCTTACCTCACCTAATAAGCAAATGCTACCAACGTTCTCTAACGTTACTTAATTTCTTCCACTGTCATTACTTGCTGCGGAGAAGTTTGACAGAGACGGCGGCAACCACGGATAAAGCAGTTCGTTTACAAATTACTGACATACAACAGTAATGATGATGCCGCATTGTGGTGAGGACTTCTTACACAATCAGCGAAAGTTCTGCGGTCAATTGAAAGCCCGCATTCTTTTAACTTGACGCAGTGGACATGCTAGACGTGGTAGCTAATGCAGGCAAGTTCAGTGACTGGGAGAGAAACTACGCTCCGATGTGTCCTGGCGTGCTCTCTATAGTCATTGTACTACAGTGAAAAAAAAAGTGACCAGATATGCGCACGAGAAATAAATTTTGCAGCTGCTCTCTGTGCAGCAGTTAATGTAAGCAAGCGACTTGTAGCACTCTTCTTTTCGCGGAAGCACTGGGCGTTTTCTGGATAAACACGGAAAAATCTTCCATACTCTTCCGGCGAACTCACAGTTATCATTTATTTATTATCAGATATTTTTCTGTTAAAATGGTTCAAATGTCCCTGAGCACTCTGGGACTTAACATCTGAGGTCATCAGTCCCCTAGATTTAGAACTACTTAAACCTAACTAACCTAAGGACAACACACACATCCACGCCCGAGGCAGGATTTTCCACTAGTTCCCTCCTTTTCCCTGCTGCAGCAGGGTATGTAGCTCATATAAAAAGAAATTTATTGGTCAGTAAAACTTAGATTATTCACTTATGTGAAAATGAAATAACGTAAAATTAATTTTACACCCCAGAACGTATTTTACGTGCAAGAAATTTTGCATATGCTTCAGTATTACAAAATGGTCTTCTCAAAAGAAGAAACTTTACAGCATATTTCTTCGTGCTACGTCACTTTTTAAACCACGTTTTCGCCTCACGCCGGATTTTACGTGCGTCTTTTACGTGTACAAGTAGGATACCTTTGACACCCTGTATCTCGGAAACGGATAAAAAAATGAAGAAAATTTTCAAGGTTGTTCGAAATCGGGATCTTAGGAACACATCGTAAAAATTACAGCAATTTGCGGTGCATAGCCGTCTCGGAATCCGCGGCTGGGTTTTGGTATCCAAAAAAAATGTTTTTGGAGTGTTTCTCGATAATGGACAAAGATTTTTGAAAACGAGGAGATGGCTCTTCTATATAAATGCCTAGGGAACATATCGTTAATATTCGAGCAATTTCCTGCGGTCATTTATTATTTTGATTTGGCCTCATACCGGACTTTACGTGATAAAGACACCAATAAAGTTTCCAAGTTTGTTCGAGACGTGGATCTTAGAAATATTTCTAAACATTTCCCCCATTTTTGTGCATAGCCGTCCTGCAGTCCTCGGCTGTGTTTTTGTCCGCTGGTGATGGCGAAATTACAGTACAAAAAATTTTTTGTGCGTTTTACCGAGGAACCACTCATGAACTTATGGTGACTCCACAATTTCCATCAAACTCACCGCAGACCACACCAAATGCAAAAAGAACCAACTTATTTTGTCCATTTACTAAGCAGGAGGAAGTGTGTAGTGCCGGCCGTTGTGGCCGAACGGTTCTAGGCGCTTCAGTCCGGAACCGCGCTGCTGCTACGGTCGCAGGTTCGAATCCTGCCTCAAGCATGGATGTGTGTGATGTCCTTAGGTTAGTTAGGTTTAAGTAGTTCTAAGTCTAGGGGACTGATGACCTCTGATGTTAAGTCTCATAGTGGTCAGAGCCATTTGAACCATTTTTTTTGAAGAGTGGAATATTCATACTTTGACCCTGTACTGTAGGATAGTGAAACTATACGAATACTCCCTACCCCAAAGACTATCCAAAACACTTGACCATACCGTTTTATCACCAACAGAACTCGAGGTATGAGCACCGGAAAATCCCCTTTTTCTGCGCGGCGTTTTGGAACACATTTGGTAAGCATGCTGTTGCATGGATACTGATATGTGTAAAAAATTTTCAATAACTGCTGTAAATATATTTTAATATTTAATTTCTATTCAGAGAATGTCTAACAGCTACGATGACATACACACGCTTTCGACATGTTACCAAGTCTCTGACGACACTATAAGAAGACAGGACACTGGGATGAAATGTATTCTGTAAATGGAGATTAATTACTAAAATAAAGTTACAAAAATTGTGTAAATGAACGATAACCTACGTAACTCGCTGTTAGCCATTAAATGCAAGTTGCCACGACCAAAAGAATACATAAGCAGTGGGGTTTGGTCGCAGGAATATGATAGTAACGTTGTTGTGTGCACAGTTTTCAAAATGTTTCAAATGGCTCTGAGCACTATGGGAATTAACATCTGAGGTCATCAGTCCCCTAGAGCTTAGAACTACTTAAATCTAACTAACCTAAGGACATCATACACATCCATATCCGAAGCAGGATTCGAACCTGCGACCGTAGCGGTCGCGCGGTTCCAGACTGAAGCGCCTAGAACCGCGCGGCCACTTCGGCCGACGCACAGTTTTCTTTTGACAGAGCACATACGTTTCCACATAGTGGAAGTGGAATAAACAAGTATACAACAGTTTTGTTTGCATTGGACGAACTTAGTACGTTTTTCGTCTGCGGTATACACTATAGCACCCAACTTTTTCTAGACATAACTCTTCCCCTAATGGCGCACATTTGTAATTGTATACACTACATCATTTAATTTTCAACCTACACCCTCTACAATCTCACAAAATACAGCTTCGTTAGAGTCCATCTTATCCCCAGCAGTCGGTCCTACTAAGACACGACTAGCCTAACACTGCTGGATGCTTCAATTAGAGGAGACGAGTCGACAAGTAGGTAGCGACTGCAGCGCCGCAGTTGTTGGACTTTGTCATACTTGCGGAACTACCCGGGAAGGAAACAAGCCAATAATCACTGACGTAATAGTAGTTCCTTGATGCACACAAACTTCAAGATCAGAATTTTATTCTCTTCGCCTGCAGTCTTCACTTCAAAGGCGAGTAGTGCCTCTGCTGTGTCCAGCATTGTCGTTGAGCGCACCACTGTCGGCACACCTCTCTCTGCCCCCACAACGAAAGCCACAATAATGGTCTTCATGCTGACTCTCTGTGGTAATCGAGACATCGTCACGGTGTCAACGCGGATACTTGTCTTGCCGCAAACAAGATAATTTTCTGATTTCCTGACTCAAGGTACGTGACGTGGCTGCACGACCAACTGATCAACTTGGTTGTGACCAGAAGTACGAGTCACACGGTCCCCTTATTATCTAGCACAATGTTGAGTATGGCCTTCCCGAGCCCGTCGATTCCATATTCGTGTGACGGGCACGCGACGCCGACCAACGCCAGCAGCAAAATCACCGGACGATAAACCGCAGTCTAGATAAGCCACTATCCTACTCCTGTCGAGTTGTGACACGTACTGGTTTATCCTTCTCACACGAGGCATAACACTATCTTCCACAAACAGTCAACGTTCAGATATGGTTTCTGAATGAGAAACACGCTGTATAATCTTTCGATGCATGTAGACAGGACCGGTTTGAGCTGAGAGGGGCGCCAGAGGCGCCGCAACTGTAAGATTTCTATACAGGACTTATACAATTAGCAGTGGCCGCTTGGGACGTCAAACTAAGAAAGGCAAGATTTGTACATAGTGTGTATTACAACTACATGGTCCAGTCACATTAATGTGACCACAGCATATGTCCAGTGTCAACGTGTAATAACTACTCACCGGCGGCAGGTGGCAGCACTAGCAGTGAAGGGTATATAAAGAGTTAAAGAGTGTCGGGGGGGGGGGGGGGGGATGGACGACAGAGGAAACAGCGCAAACGTTGTTAGAATGCGGAAACGGAGCGATTTATCTGACTTCCAAAATGGAAAGATTGCTGCTTTTTGGGCAAGGGTGGAAGCATTTCCGAAATGACTAAGTTGGTAAACTATTCACGTAGCACTGTGGTTAAAGTATACCATGTATGGCGAAATGGTGCTATCCAAAACCGGCGCCAAGGCAGCTGTGGTACACCGCAGGCTGTAGATGACATGGGTAAACAATGGCTGCAGAGATGTGTACAGGCGAACAGCTGTGCAACATTGAGCAACTGACCACCCAAATGGGCTGTGGTACACCGCAGGCTGTAGATGACATGGGTAAACGATGGCTGCAGATATGTGTACAGGCGAACAGCTGTGCAACATTGAGCAACTGACCACCCAAATGAGCTAAGGGGCTATAAGCAGTATCTCCTCAACGACGGTTCAGCAAATGTTGCTACGTATAGGCCTCCACAGCACATACCTGGTTTATGCACCCATGCTAACTGCTGTTCATCGACGACGAAGGCTGCAATTTACACGGCAATACCGTAACTGTACTTCCGGTGAGTGGCGTTTTCATATGAATCACGTTTTATGCTCCTATGGACAAATGGCCGTTGGCGTGTACAGCGTGAAATAAGCAAACACCTTGCAACAGATACGGTCTGGGGAATGTTTTCGTTGCATTCACTTGTTATTCTCGTCATTCTGGAAAGAGCAATGGATCAACACAAGTGTGCATCTGTCTTTGGCGCCCATATCCACCCCTACATGTAGTTTGTTTTTCCTCAGCATTATGACATCTACCAGCAGGACAATGAAACTTGTCACATAATTCGCAGCGTATCTGCGTGGTTCGAGCACAAGGATGGGTTTACATTACTCCACAGGCCACCAAATTCCCTGGATTTAAAATCAATCGAGTAATTGCTGGACAACCTCGATCAAGCTTTCACGCTATGGACCCTCAAACGAAAAATCTAGGGCATCTGCCCATGGCAGTCTGCAAGGTGGTTTTCTTGTTTTTGATAGGTGACCATATTAGTGTGACTCGACAGCGTAGTAGTTAAAACTGACACGGGTGAAGGTTCACAAGGAAAAATTAAGGAGGCAAGCAACTAATTATTCCTTTATGCGGAAAATGTTCTCCAGTTGGCACTGTATACGTAATGCAGATGGCGTTATTCCAACCTCCTTCGTGTTGCTACACAGAAATGCTGATCGTTTGTATATCCAGCATGTGCACAAATCAACAAAAACGTTGCATGACCTCAGTATGTCATGCAGGTGTATTGCTATTGTGACCGTACCTTTACCGATCGGAGGGTCGCCGCTGATGTTGCTTGTAAGCCATACAATCAGTTACCGTGAACGCTACCTACAGGTAAGAACGCCGAACTCGAAGGGATTTCGGCACTTCAGTTGAAAGTAAAGCACCAGCAGGGACGCATTAGAGACGTCTGTAGAGCAGTAGAGTGAACATCCATCATTGCACGAAGGACAATCGCGACTAATGATTGGGTCCACATCATCACGTTATGTGAAGAAGACATGTCAACCAAGGAAGCTGTTCGATATGTGTACCAGAGTCAAAATGATGTGGTGGCATATAATCGGTTTCAGTTGACAAGCAGTGTTGAAGACAGACCAATCAGGCCGTCCACAGGACGATCTGTATCTCTTACGTTTAAGTGAAAGCGGCTGTGGGCTGAGTGGTCCAGAACTGAAATCGCCGTTCGAAGAGGCTACAGGAAGTCACGTGTCACGTCAGACTGTTGATAGATAACTGAATGATGTGAATATCCATTCATGAAGACCATGACGAGCACCACGTCGTACACAAAAACATCTAGGAATCCATTAGAGATAGGCAAGAAATCATGCAGAATAGACGCGCCAGGATTGGCGTCAGGTATTGTTCATAGACGAAGTTGGGTTCAGCTTGAACCCTGATAATCGCAGACAACAGGTCTAGAGGCAACCCGGTAATCTCTGATAGCTCCAACGCTCTATCCCGCATGTGTAACAAGGTGGTGATGGAGTGGTGTTCTGGTGGCCATTGGGGCCAAAATACATCTATCGTGGTTGTTGAGAGCAGTCTCCTTGCTGTATGGTACAAGAACGGGATTCTGCAGCCAATAACGGAACCGTATCGCCAACATTTTGGCGACAATTTCGTCTTGATGGGAGACAATTCGCGTGCTCATCTTGCTGTTCTCGTGAATACGTTCCTTCGGCATGCTAGGATCACAAGAATGGAGTGCTATGCCTGTTCCCCAGATATGAACCCAATGGATCGACTGAAACAAGTTGTTTTTGGACGCCCACAGTCAGCACATACCCTGCGCGAATTACACAGGATCGCCCGTATCGCCACTGAAGAGTGGGACAATTTCGATCAGGAGATGACTTGATGATGTCATTGATGGTATGCCAAAATAATTTCAAGCCTGCATCCGAGCAAGGTGGCGTTCCAAGCGCTGTGAAAAATTCCCCATGGAAATAGACGATTTTGTAGTTACATAAATGTTTCTTTTTTTTTATTTTTTTGATCTGAACACGCAAGTGACTATATGCACTTGCCTCAGAGCCCATGAAATAAAGGCGTGACCAAAACTATTGTTCATATTGGTAGTATACTTCATGTCAGTTTGTGGCTTTTTGCATACCGGCTTCATGGTGTAGCAGTTTTAATGACCAGCAGTGTGTTTAACACCATACGACGCCTAACCAATTAACGATGTTTTTATTTCGGAAGCCGTTTTTGGATATGCTGACACATAGAGTTAGACTATCATATGTGACGTAGACTACGATAGTTTTCCTAGTAGCCTTGGTCGGTTCAGCTCGTACCCGCGCTAAGTGTACGTTAGGTGCGTTGCACACCCGTCAGACGTTACGTCATGTCGATCGCTTCGTTTACGTATGCGGTCAGTGTCTTACTAGATTCCCCGAGGAACCGTCTAGAACCTGAGTGAGGATGTATAAACGGCTGTGTAAGTTATGGCACATTTACTCCTTCATACTTATCCTTCTGTCTGTTACTTAAAAATTTACTTGTAGCAAAATTGAAATTGTCAATGTTTAATTCACGTTTTATTCGGAAATTGTTGATTTATAACGTGAAACAGAGGGATGTTGTAGTAAAAATAAAAACAACAATACAGATTTATCATATAGCGCTAGAAAAAGTAATTTCTTCAAAAAAAAGCGAAATTTAAAAAAAATTCAAAACAAAAATATATGAAATATCGCTTCAATACTTCATCGAGCTTTTGTAAAACATGTTTCTGATACTCACAAATAACTTTCATTTATCAATAATAGCAAAACCCTCTTACCTTTGGCCATGAAGAAGTAAATTTTGTTTAGTACAAAAAACAATAATAACTATGTAGATTGTTTATGTTTGTGCATCAAACTGTACCTGCAACAAAATTAGTTGCTTTAGTTATATAAAACTCAAGAAGTTATGCGATCGACTAATTTTAATTACTTATGAAATGCAATTTATGTTCTGTAAGGACATAAAATACAAAATAGACTAACACTGAATGATGTGTGATTCCGGTTATGTAAAAAACAAACAACCAGACAGAATAACAAGGAAGGAGAAGTCGTCAGCTTCAGTTCTATTTTACCCATTCATTTGTGTTAATTTTCCATCCAATGCTACCAATACTTTCGGTAAGCTTACGGTGTACTCCGTTATTTATGAGCTACTATGTTTCGGTAGTTTTTGTAGATCACAATTCTACTGACACTACTTAAGGTTACTATATATGCACAACTTGCACAAAATGCGAAATAAACTGTGTAAGCCAATGAAGATGGACTGCTGGCCTCTGTGACCGAGCGGTTCTAAGCGCTTCAGTCTGCAACCGCGCTACCGCTACGGTCGCAGATTCGAATCCTGCCTCGGGCATAGATGTGTGTGATGTCCGTAGGTTAGTTTGGTTTAAGTAGTTCTAAGTCTAGGGGACTGATGACCTCAGATGTTAAGTCCCATAGTGCTAAGAGCCATTTGAACCATTTAAACCATTTTTGAAGATGGACTGTTACCTCAAACCAGTTACGCGAAATAAGATGCTGGTCAATTCGTGGGTACTTGTCACTTGCCTCATTACCAGCCGGCCGTTGTGACTGAGTGGTTCTAGGCGCTTCAGTCCGGAACCGTGCTGCTCCTATGGTCGCAGGTTCGCATCCTGCCTCGGGCATGGATGTGTGTGATGTCCTTAGGTTAGTTAGGTTTAAGTAGTTCTAAGTCTAGGGGACTGATGCCCTCAGATGTTTAGTCCCATAGTGCTCAGAGCCATGTGAACCAATCTCATTACCCGTTCCATATTTCATTCGCAAAGCATTGTTCCACGTGTGTATAACTTGAAAATGATTCACGGTTTTATAAAATATTTCCTGTTTTACAGAACTTTCAAAGTCTGAACAAGCCCTATCGAGGTCGGTATGGTGGGACACGAAGAGAGACAGTGCGCGTTGAGTGCACTTCTGTCATCGAGTGCGGCCGGTGGCTGTTGCCGGCGGCGCTTTCGCTGCACTCGCCATTTGCGGCCATTACGAAGCCTTCCCGTCGGTGCTTGACCTACAAGCCGCAACAAAGCAGGAGCCTTCTTGTGTGTCCCCACCGCGCCGGACCACCTAATCTGCGGACACGAAGGGGAAAGTGTACTTGGCGCTCTGCATTTCGTAACACGCCGTCTTTCGCCGGCGTGGGATGACGCGGCGATTTTCTCTGCACCCTGGACCCACACATTCCAGCACAGAAAGCCCCCACAGGCCCTTGTGACGCCACGCGTGGTTGCGAATGCGAGGCCCAGGTGCAGCTGCTCCACAGAGCACTTCATTGCAAGAGAACTGCTCAAGTTCCAGAAGCCACCTGAACAGTCTGAGCAGTGATGTAAGACGGTGACCGACTTACGGAAGGATGAGCTAATGCTACTGATTACTAAACTGCGTCTCTTTCGTATCTCCACCGTTACATACTAATTTTACATTCCTTTCATGTTGATACACATACTTAAACATGAATTTCTCAACAGTCAAGTACTATGAACCGTATCTCGGATCGCTAAGAATTTTTGTCTCGTGATACCTCACACACACCTGCGAAGCAAAGTGGACTGTGCACCTTCCTATCGGATGGGTAAGCTAAACGTGCCAGAAGTCTTGCATTGTTGCTGCACTTTGTTTCTTATTTTTGGGCCTTGGAAGGTCTCACTGACGCACCACAGTGTTTGCGTTTCGTGTTTTTATTGAATATTCTCTTCATGGCGGGAAAAGCTATGGAACATGTTCTACGTGAGACAGGGGTGGAAATTCAACAATTACTCAATGAATTCTGAATGATCCCGATTTCGATATACAGTAGTTAGCGACTATGGCACTAATTTTGAGAAGGAAATTGAAGATGCGACATCTGGTGACGATGGTGAACCTTGCTTCTTGGGCTGGGACAGACGTTTTCGATGGAGAAAACCGCAGCTGCCAACTAACGTTAAGAACAAAGTAACATCATCGTCTTGCAGCTGCCTGGACTACGACTGATGGTGAAAAGTCTCGGATAAAACGCGGCGGCTTTGGAGCTATGAGTCTCACACACAGAAAGAATTGTTTGAAAAACGAAAAACATATGCGTTTTACCCTTTTCGTTTGAAGAGAAAAATAAGATATCGGTGTCAACTGTGTGGCGTTCCGATTTATTTGGAGTGTTCTAGGAAGGTCTCCAGGAAATGCATGCGAGTTGAAACTGATTAAAATATGATTCAAGGTCTCATAAGAATATATAATTACTTTTTACTTAATCGTTTAAAATTAAATTGTGGTAAAGTTTCTTGTTTCATAGAAGTAGAATAGTTGCTTTATGTGGAAACGATGAGTACTAAAGTCAAATTTGATTTCACATACAATTTCTCATAATTGAAATGCGTTTTCCATAGAGTTATGTTCCGAATCTGTAATATTATCTCGCTGATGATAATCTGTAAGTGAGTAGAGAGACAACTATCTACTGTTATTTTAGTGACACACAAAATAAAAATTCACTGCAAATGATGCTGCGTTTAAGTTGTCCAAGTGTTTTAAATCGTGTATAGTTTAAAAAAATGCAAATTTCCGTTGTGTCTACTTCCAAGAAGTGTAATGAACAACAGGACATCATGAAAAGATATATTTACCAAAGAGTGTTTGTACGTACAGGGCGTAATGAATATGAGCGCAGAATTTTCTATATGTGATGCAATATGTTTACACACATCAGTGTGTTGGTTGTTTTTCCTCTGCGTCTAACACTGTTCCTGCAAACACGTCACATAATTTACTACCTGATGTTTTCGGCACAGTCGTAACTTCACCACTGTGGAATACCCCCGTCACTATTGACTAATCGTTTTGCATCCACGCGGCCACACTTCAGTGTCTGAACTGCTGCGCACGTGAAAATAGACATTAGTGGGTTGCTCTTGCCACAACATCATGTACCTGGAGGTATTAACGAACCTAAAAACACATTACTCGTAATAGCTATAATTATTAGTGTGCAAATGATGTAAATAAATGGTTCAAATGGCTCTGAGCACTATGGGACTTAACAGCTGAGATCATCAGTCCCCTAGAACTTAGAACTACTTAAACCTAACTAACCTAAGGACATCACACACATCCATGCCCGAGGCAGGATTCGAACTTGCGACCGTAGCGGTCGCGCGTGATGTAAATACTGTGCAATGTTCTTCAGTACACCGTTCTAAGACAACAATAGAAGTATTTGCACTTATACACGTTACAGCCTGTATAAATAAAAACGGCAGTCTGAGACACCCCTCCATAGTATCCGTGTTCCTGGCAACGTCCATAGTACTTAATAGTTCTCTTTCATTACATAATTAGATGTTTTATTCTACGAGGGTGGTCTGAAAAGTTCTCTGTATCAACACAAGAGGTCAGCGCTAACGGAACGAGTTGTTCACGTGATATTCATTGGATTGTTGCCTGTAAACACATGTCACGTCAGTGCTCTTGGAAGAGAGCTGCGGCAGTGACGTGGCTCTGTTGTTGTTCCCACGTAGTGATTTGCGAAGATGGCGAAAAAATCGAGATTCGAGCAGTGATTAAGTACATCGTAAAGAAAGGTATGAAAGGAAAGGAAAGGACATTAATGCCGATATCCAGAATACACTGGGGGACTCTGCTCCTTCATATTCAACTGCTGCCAAGTGGTCAAATGAATTTAAATTTGGGGACAGCTTAGTAGTCGGCCAAGATGTGCCACTACTCCAGAAATCATTGCAAAAGTGCACAAAATGGTCATGGAGGATCGCCGATTGAAAGTGCGTGAAATTGCTCACTCTTGCCGGATGTCATCTGAAAGGATATAGCCGGACGCGGTGGTCTAGCGGTTCTAGGCGCGCAGTCCGGAACCGCGCGACTGCTACGGTCGCAGGTTCGAATCCTGCCTCGGGCATGGATGTGTGTGATGTCCTTAGGTTAGTTAGGTTTAAGTAGTTCTAAGTTCTAGGGGACTGATGACCACAGATGTTAAGTCCCATAGTGCTCAGAGCCATTTTTTTGAAAGGGTATATCACATTTTAAGTGAAGAATTAGAAATGAAAAAACTATCTGATCTGCAAGGTGGGTGACGCAACTCTTGACGCGCGCCCACACACATGTGTCGTCGCCATGGCAAAATTGCACGAACTAAGGTACGAACTGTTGCCACACTCGCCTTATTCACCTGATATAGCTCCGTCATACTTCCATCTCTTACCAAAACTGAAAATTTTTCTTCGTGGACGAAGATTCACTTCAAACGAAGAACTGATAGCCGGAGTTGACAACTATTTTTCAGGCCTGAAAGAAACTCATTTTCGGAATGGGATCAAGGCACTGGAACACCGTTGGACCAAGTACATTAATCTACAAGGAAACTACACTGAAAAATAAAAATAAAAAAATTTAAAAAGTTTTGTGATGTAAGTACTTTTTTTTCTGTTCCGTTCCGAGAACTTTTCAAACCACCCTCGTACGTAGAGAGCTACGAAATATATAGCACATGCCTTTTCCTATATTCAAGGCGCTTCAGTTTGGAACCGCAAGACCGCTACGCTCGCAGGTCAGAATCCTGCCTCGGGCATGAATGTGTGTGATGTCCTTAGGTTAGTTAGGTTTAAGTAGTTCTAAGTTCTAGGGGACTTATGACCTCAGAAGTTAAGTCCCATAGTGCTCAGAGCCATTTGAACCATTTTGAACCTTTTCCCATAACGTCCCGTTGTTACTGAAGCAGTCAAAATGCTCTCGTGATCAAGATTTCCTTTCGTTACATCTGTGTTTCTTCATTCTCGTGGTTGCAATATCTCGTTTATTATTGCTCATGAGATCGTCTTGCAGTTCCAGCTATGCCATCTCTTTCTGCCTGTTCGAAGTTTTAAGTTTCATTTCGGTATTTCATGTGCCTTTTTCTTCATGATACTATTCTGAGTTCAGTAGTTTAACACACGTTCAGAAACATCCCAACCGTCCCATATGAGTGTCTCTTTTGTACAAGATTCCCAATGGTACTTAATGTTCTGTCTCATCACTCTGCTATTTCCTTTCCTAATTTCCGTTCGCTGTCCGTTTATTTTCGTCTACTTCCTTTCAAGTGGCAACAAAATTAACGTTAATGGAAAGTGTTGCACCATGAACCCATGAGCACCTAAATCGAACGCTACCAAACTCATTCCCAGTATTTCCATGTCTGTCAGGTTTGTTGACTGAAATTTCAAAACATTTGAGAGCGTATTTTCAGTACAAAAGGAAGGAAGGAGGATTAGAGTTTAACGTTCTGTGGACAGGGTAGTCATTAGAGACGAAGCATAAACTCGGATTTCGAGAGGATAGGAAGAAAATCGGCCATGCTCTTTTCAAAGGAACCATCCCGGCATTTGCCTGGAGCGATTTAGGGAAATTATGGAAAACCTAAATCTGGATGGCTGGACGAGGATCTGATCCCTCGTCTTCCCCGAATGCGAGGTCAGTGCTGTTTTCAGTACAGAAAAGAGCCATTCCTACACATGAAGAATGATGTAAGCACATAATAGCAGTTGAGTGTTTCTAACGCTACTGAAACTTCCATGATCGAGATCGCAACGCAGCTGCCCGCACTAGCGTGCGGGATATGGGAACATCATACCGACAGGTCTCACACGACACTCAACTGGGTAGTACAACGACTGCAAAATGAGTGGTGACTAGATGAACTCAAGTCACAAATGTGACAACATGAGTAGCCACGGGTACTTCCAGAAGGACCACACCACGAGTAGATCGTCGGATGGTTCTACTGGCTTTGACGTGAGGACGGTCGACAACAGCCGAAATCCGGACAGAGGATGGAGGTAGAGTGACAGGAAAAACCATCGGAAAAGGATTACTGGAAGCTGGTTTGAGATCTCGAGATGCCATGAGTCTTTTACCCCTGACACCACACGACAGACAACGGAGATTTCCATAGTGTAGAATCAGACTCATTTAGGACACTGAGTGACTTCCTGTGGTATTCACTGATAAGTCTCGCTTCTGTTTGTCGCCATGAAATGACGGACGGTATTTGAACATACTTACCGATTAGTTGTGTTTCGCCTACAGTTCCTTATGGACGAGCTGTACGTACATCAAGACAATATACCATTTCATTGCTTGCGAATTATGTTAGTATTTTTTGACCCCTCAAGGTCACCTGACGTCATTCCATTTGAGCACAACTTAGGTGTCATCGAGCGAGATGTGCACACCTTTAGCACGGTTTTATGAAATACCCATCATTTGTTGGTCGCGGGTCAACGAGTGTGGATTAGAATGGCTCCCCATCGTTTTCGGTGTCTCGTAGAATCCATGTAACGACGGATCATCTCCGTTGTCCGCGCAGAAAAGGGAGGTAGAGGGGAGGTGCTTCCCGCCACTAGATAGGTGTCTCTACTGAGAATACTTCTCACAAGTACCGCACTGCGATTAACTTTAACAAAGCGATTATTTCAGCCATCGTATAAGATTAGTTGCTGGGTATACCTAATGACATGCCTCTTAGGCGTTTGAATAATGTTCATGATGACAGAGTCTGTGTAGTTACTGAGTCCCAACAGTGGCATGTACAACACATTGTCGTAACCATACTGTAGGACTTAGTGGCATATCCTCAGACCAGTGAAGGTATTGTGTCTAGATTCAGCCGACATACTGGCAGCTGTACGTACAGCTACATCTACATGGGCACTCTGCAAATCATATCTAAGTGTCTGGCAGAGGATTCATCGAACCACCTTCACAATTCTCTATTATTTCAATCTCGTATAGCGCGCGGAAAGAAGGAACACCTATATATTTCCGTACGAGCTCTGATTTCCCTTATTTTATCGTAGTGATCGTTTCTCCCCATGTTCGTCGGTGTCAACAAAATATTTTCGTATTCGGCGGAGAAAGTTGGTGATCGGAATTTCGTGAGAAGATTGCGTCGCAACGAAAAACGCCTTTCTCTTTATCATATCCAGCCCAAATCCTGCCCTCCTATATTTCGCTCTATACAAAAAGTACCGCCCTTCTTTGACCTTTTTCGATGTGCTCCGTCAGTCCTATCTGGTAAGTATCCCACATCGCGCAGCAGAATTCTAAAAGAGGACGGACAAGCGTAGTGTAGGCAGTCTCCTTAGTAGATCTGTTACATCTTCTAAGTGTTATGCCAATAAAAAGCAGTCTTTGGTTAGCCCTCCCCATAACATTTTCTATGTGTTGCTTCCAGTTCAAGTTGTTCGTAACTGTAATTCCTAGGTATTTAGTTGAATTTATGGCCTTTAGATTTGATTGATATATCGTGTAACCGAAGTATAACGAATTCCTTTTAGCACTCATGTGGATGACCTCAACTTTTCGTTATTTAGTGTCAACTGCCAATTTTCGCACCATTCAGATATCTTTTCTAAATCGTTCTGCAATTTGTTTTGTATTCTGTTGACTTCTGTTGACAGAGTCATCTGCAAACAGCCTAAGACGGCTGCTCAGATTGTCTCCCAAATGATTTATATAGATAAGGAACAGCAAAGGGCCTATAACACTACCTTGGGGAACGCCAGAAAGCACTTCTGTTTTACTTGATGACTTTCCGTCAATTACTACGAACTGTGACTTCTCTGACAGGAAGTCACAAACTCAGTCATGTAACTGAGACGATATTCCATAAGCACGCAGTTTCACTACAAGCCGCTTGTGTGGTACAGTGTCAAAAGCCTACCGGAAGTCCAGAAATACGAAATCGATCTGAAATCCCTTGTCAATAGCACTCAACACTTCATGCGAAGAAAAAGTTAGTTGTGTTTCACAAGAACGATGTTTTCTAAACCCATGTTTGTGTTTGTGTCAATAGACCGCATTCTTCGAGGTAATTCATAACGTTCAAACACAATATGTGTTCCAGAATCCTGCTGCATATCGACGTTAATAATATGGGCCTGTAATTAAGTGGATTACTCCTACTACCTTTCTTGAATATTGTTGTGACCTGTGCAACTTTCCAGTCTTTCGGTACGGATCTTTCGTCGAGCGAATCGTTGTATACGATTGTTAAGTATGGAGCTAATGCATCAGCATACTCTGAAAGGAACCTAATTGGCATACAGTCTGGACCAGAAGACTCGCTCTTATTAAGTGATTTAAGTTGCTTCGCTACGCCGAGGATATTTACTTCTACGTTATTCATGTTGGCAGCTGTTCTTGATTCGAATTCTGGAATATTTACTTCGTCTTCTTTTGTGAAGGCATTTCAGAAGGCTGTGTTTAGTAACTCTGCTTCGGCAGCACTGTCTTCGATAGTATCTCCATTGCTATAGCGCAGAAAAGGCATTGATTGTTTCTTGCCGCTAATATATTTCACATACGACCAGAATCTCTTTGGATTTTCCACCAGGTTTCGAGACCAAGCTTCGTTGAAGAAACTATTATAAGCATCTCGCATTGAAGTTCGTGCTAAATTTTGAGCTTCTGTAAAAGATCGCCAATCTTGGGGATTTTGCGTCTGTTTAAATTTGGCATGTTTTTTTTCATTGTTTCTGCAAGTGTTCTGACCCGTTTTGTGTACCAAGGAGGATCAGCTCCGTCGATTGGTAATTTATTTGGTATAAATCTCTTAATTGCTGCCAATACTTTTTCTTTTAATTCAAGCTACATCTGGTCTACACTTACATTATTAATTTGGAAGGAGTGGAGATTGTCTCTCAGGAAGCTGTCAAATGAATTTTTAAGTAGAAAAGCTTTTCACTTTGTATCAAATTTGAAAATACTTCTCTTCAGGACGTCAAGTTTTCTGAAGACGCCGAACTATCCAGCAAAATTAAGTATAAGGCATGCTTGGATAGAATGAAAAATGTTGACCGTTACGCATCAAAATTATTGTCCATTGCACCAGGAGGCTTTTGCATCATCGATAATACTTTCAGTTGATCACGTTGGCGTTACTGAGGTTTTTGTTCCAGTGTCACATCTCGACTTTCCTATCAACAGATAGCTCGTATAAATGTAACTCATCATTGATAATGAGGTGAACTTAATTTCCTGTAAATTACCAACGTATCTGATTGAGTACTTCACCTTATCTCGATGGATCAGTGAAATTTTATTACATATTCATTTATTCATAATTCTCCTCTCAAACAATGTTATAGGCTTAAACATGTACTAATAAAGGTTTTCAGAATTGCTCTATAATCTGCTGTTTTTGATGTGTCATAGCGTGACATAATGTCTCATCTCCTCGAAACGGAAAATCTGGTTAATCTTGTGCTGATCTGTGTTGTCATCTAGGAATCTTTGTTTGTTCATTTTTACATTCAGTTTTCTTTCGTAACTTATATTAATATAGATTAGTGGTTGTGTTAACCCACTATAATCGTATAGTAACAGCGATTTCTTCATAATACAAAATATATCGACTGCATCACTTTCGATACAGATCCTGACGCATTGAAGACTAAAGACACGATGATTCTCATCGTTTTCTCTTGTTCCTTGTTATTATTATTAGTGTCTACTGACTGACTAATTTTTTCATAGTACTAAATTAACTGTTCTCCAGGTCCCCTTCTAATTAGTCTTGATGAGTTCAATATAATTGCCTTCTGCAGTTGACAACAAAAGGAAGGATGCACTTTTAGGTCCTGTGGACTCTTAATTGTCCATCGAGCGAGGTGGTTCAGTAGTTCACACACTGGACTCGCCTTTGGGAGGACGAAGATTCAAATCCGAGTTCTGCCATCCAGTTTAGGTTCTCCGTGATTTCCCCAATTCGCTCCGAGCAAATGTCGGGATGCGCCATTGGAGAGGTGAATGGCGATTTCCTTTCCCATCCTTGAAACATTCCGAGCTTGTGCTCCGTCTCTAATGCCCTCGATGTGGGAGGACAAACCCTGATCTTCCTTCCTTCCTAATTAACTGTCCTCTCTGGACAACGCCGGTCTCCGATGTTATCACGGGGATCATATGCACAGAGGTCTGACTTTTACCTCTTCTGCCAGGTTTCTGTATTTCGCCATCTTCTCATTCCATATAGTTCGAAAATAAAGGGTGTTGGGTACAGCAGTCTCTATAAGGAAGGTGGCTTTTCTTAGCTTCATTGATCGCTGTTACGTCTGGTCTACTACAACGAATTGTTTTATCTGCTATTATGCTGCGGTTCCAGGAAATTTTGTTATTTTTGTTTTCCACAGCAACGAGAGGATCGTATTTGTAATAGAAAGGAAATTCTTTCATTAACTGACATTGCTGGTCCAACTTCTGGTGGATTGTTTTGATGGCCTCATCATATCATTTACAATATTCCTTGGGTACTTCAATACGTACTGTGTATTATGGTCTCCTTTTGATCCTCCCATTTCCCGTATCTATCATTTCTTCCTTACCCTTTCAGGAAATGCTTCCGGTAGATCCTCGTTGCAATCGCCTGCTATCCTGTCAGAAATCCCTAAATTTCTGCGAGCAAGACAGGGTGCGTCAACCAGTTCGAAGCTTCTAAGTCGGCATTATCCTGGCTGAGATCTTTCGCATGTTTCCCGTGCAGTTCTTTTCTAATCCGATATCTTAACGTCAGTTATATCTGCCTGAGGCTTATCATTATTATTATTATTATTGTTATTATAGCTACTCAGCCGCCGGAAGTCCTTTTCATGTATCTCATAGTAGTGTAACATCTAGTTTCACTTATTTTCTCGAATCCAGCTCTAATTCAGCTGACAGGATTAGATATTATCTATTTTGGGTTTGAGACGTTAGATAGACAAGTGACTAACCCCAGTTTCATAATAAAGCGATTACTTTGTTTCTTTTAGTCGTCCATGATTAAATTATGTACATCCTCTGCCATTGCGGAGTAAAAGGAATGACCTTTTCTACATAGATGCATTCAGAATACTACAGTGTCAAGTTTGAAAGTGAAAATGCAAATTAATGGAACGGACTCCTATTTGGTTTTGAATTTATGTACGTGATTTAGTGACGGAAGAGACAGGAGATACATTACGCTCGTGTAAACGTAGGCTTCCGCGGCCGTTGTCACAGTCAATAAAATTCTTCTGGGTTTGAAGCCGCATTGTCATCCGTAAAATTCCGACGGGTACCGACTTCCAGCGTCTTGGCTGGCAGCTGTGACAGCTTTGCGGAAGGACAGCTCTCGCAGAGCAACAGACGCGCGGTAGGCCACAGCAGTGGAGGGTAAACAGAGCGCTGACACGGCCTAGTCGATACTAGGAAGTTAGTAAACAACGCTACGCTGTAGTAGCCACTCAGTCTCCTATTCGCCGATTTCCACCAATGACAAGCAGTAAAGGAAACTCCAATGGAAAACGCCCATTTCCGCCGATGACAACACGCAATGCAAAGACCATTAAAATGAACTCCTAATACCCTTCCTCCGCATCCTCACATCCAATGACAGCACTCCTCCATAGTATATAAGTATCCAAACTAGTGCTCATTCAGCAGTTGGCAATACACCCTGAGGAAGGCGCCTTGCAACAGTCGCCGAAACGTCGGAATTTTACAGATGACAATGCGGCCTCAAACCCAGAAGAATTTTATTGACATTACGCTCAGTTCTTCAGAACACCTATAAGGAAAGTTAATGCACTAACATTTACTGTAACAACAACAAATTATATCTACATGAGAAAAGGGAGAATGATGCCATCCAAACAACGTCACATGTACATGCACAGACAGACATGGACCATTGACCTACTTAACGATCGAGTGAGGTGGCGCAGTGGTTAGCACACTGAACTCACATTCAGGAGGACGGCGGTTCAAACCAGCGCCCGGCCATCCTGATTTAGATTTTCGTGATTTCCTTAAATCACTTCAGGAAATGCTGGGATGGTTCCTTTGATATGGCACGGCCAATTTCCCACCCTCTTCCGATGGGACCGATGACCTCACTGTTTGCCCTCCCCCCTCCCCCAAATCAACCAACCAATCTACTTAACGGAATCGACAAACGACTTTTTGGTTATCCAAGCGTATATCGAGTTAACTGCTTCAACAAGAAAAGTGCTTCCCATACGTTTGTACTTAGTAGATCTACCAATGCAGCACGTATAAATAAACGAATTCGAGCTTCTCCAACAAAAGATGAACGACAAGCGAGCAATGAAGCAGATCGTTTAAAAATTACTCCTTCACGTGCATCAGATTCTCAATATCAACATTCGGTCAGAAACGAAAGAGAACCTTTACGTGCTACCCAGTCCCGCGCATCCGAGCCAGATGACCAACATGCAGCAAGAAACGAAAGAGAACGTTGTCGACCAACCCGATCCCGTGCATCAGTAAAGTCATAAAAGTTAAACTGGAAGTCATCATGGACGTCTCTTGGAACAAAAGGCCATCTTTGAAATGTGAAGAGATTTCTGTGATGTTCCCTTTAAAGAAATATTCACCAGATAACTTGTACGCTGCCTGAATGTAAACTCATAAGAAATATATAGTACAGTGTCTATTAATAACTACGAATTGTTATGAAATCAACAAACATGTTGCTTTCCCAATACGCTGGACGCTACAAAGCACCTACCGTCAATGAAGTTCCTATTGTTATAGTTGGTGAAGAACTGGATGCACGTGATATACATCTTCCGAAACGGAATAATATATTTCAACGTGCTGCTGAAACACATCGATCATACGATGAATCAGGATTGATATCACTTTAGTATTAGGCAAACTAATACAGTTATAGGTAAATACATATATATTCATTTCATTTCGTCACTCAAAGTCGGCGTCCCAATTATTCTCTTGCGGAACTTTAATCCACTCACTGTGACGAAACTGTGCCGAATGTCATCGAGGCAACTTTTCTTGATGGACGGTTGAAATGAGAAGATTCCACACAGTCCCATCATTCTTACCGGCATGTCATTGAATTTCAAACTACTACAGTTCCCCATTAGACTTGCAGTCTCAGTGACCATCAACAAGGCAAAAAGTCAATCATTCAAGTGTGCGGACTGAATATAGGAAATCCATGTTTTTCACATGGCCAGTTGTATGTTGCACGTTGGACAGCCAAGAAATTTGTTTTTGCTGAATATGGAAAAACAAAAAACATTGTCTACCCTAAAACACTTGAACAATAAAGCCAAGAAAATGAATATCATTCAATCTTATCCTTTATATATCATTCACCTTCAATAAATGCGTTCATTACCGAGAATAAAATAAATACCATTCTTTCTATCATTCCTAATTAAACAAGACAACTCTTTTAAATTGCAAACGATATTTCCACAATTATTTCTCCTGCAGGAGCAACGCGCAGGGTACCAGCTAGTAAGGAATACAAGTAGATCGACTTCATCTTGGTGGCATGCCTTAGGTAACTGCTGCTTTTTGGGTTCACTACTTGTCAATAGATGTTACTGGTCAAGTGTTGTTACGCAGTAAGGAGATCGCGCAATACCACAGTGCCTGCATTTTGGAATAACGGTGTGTTTTACTGAGGGACATACTCACGGAAGAAACCTTGCCGCAGTAATAGCCACTTACCACTCGGTGAGTGACATTGCTCTAGGCGGTACAGCTGCAATTACGAGTTACCCGCGCAAAAGAACTGGAATAACCGGCCGTGGTTCCGTGTAGGTTGAATATAATAATTAGGGAAGTAGAAAATGGAAAAAAGTATAAAAAGAGGTGGGGAATTCAAAGTAGCTGCTCCAAGAAATGCACACGCTTAAAACAGTGGTGACAGGAAGTAATACTAGCTGTGCTTGGATATTGCTGGTTTCTGAGCTATAAATTTATTACATTAGCTATTCTTATCATTTCAATGATTCTCGTCAGGGAGAACACATGACTTTCGACCAAAGTGTCTTTAAATGAACAACAAAGAGTTTTATGCACTGTTGAAGTACGAACAACAGCAAAGGCCTCCTTGGCTGGTTTTCAACATCCGACAAACCCAAAATTTATCTTCATGAATGCAACAAGATAAGTAAGACAATTACACTTGGCCTATTGGGAAAGTAACGTCTTTGTTAATTTCATGACAATTCGTAGTCATTAGCAGTCGCTGTACTAGGTATTATTACACTAAACCTTTTGGCAAAGCAACGTGTTTGTTGATTTCATAACAATTCGTAGTCATTAATAGATGTTCAAATGTGTGTGAAATCTTATGGGACTTAACTGCTAAGGTAATCAGTCCCTAAGCTTACACACTACTTAACCTAAATTATCCTAAGGACAAACACACACACCCATGCCCCAGGAAGGACTCGAACCTCCGCCGGGACCAGCCGCACAGTCCACGACTGCAGCGTCTTGGACCGCTCGGCTAGTCCCGCGCGGCAGTCATTAATAGACGCTGTTATAGATATTACTTATGAGTTTACATTCAAGCAGCGTACAAGTTATCTGGTGAATATTTCTTAAAAGGGAACATCACAGAAATCTCTTCACATTTCAAAGATGGCCTTTTGTTCCAAGAGTCGTTCATCATGACTTCCGGATTAACTTTTATGACTTCACTGAAGCGACGTCTGAAACGTCGGAATAGTTTCAAAATCAAATACTGTGGATCGAGCAATGGGGTGCAGAGGCTGAGGCACTGGATTTCATCCAGAAGGAGCAGAGTTCAAATATCGAGCCTGCCCTTCAGATTTAGATTGTGTGTGGTGTCCCTAAATCGTCTGTGGCCATTACTGGTTGATGTCTCTGAGGAGGATGCCATACTTATCCAATTCGAGCTTTTGCTCTGGTACTAATGTCAGCAGCGTTATTTTAACTGAGAAACCACGAGTTATCACAAACGTGTTCAATGCAAAGAAGAAATGAAAGCGACAACAGAAGTGGAACTTCCTCCTGAAACAGATTTTCTCGCAGCCACTATAATAGCACAAATCTCCTTAGTGACTTTTGAGATTATTTTCTTACCATTACAGTTACCGCCTAGGAAAATGAATAAGGACGATTAACTATCTGAAACTGTTTAAAGGAGTAGAAGAAGCTTGTTTAAACACATAGTGTGTACAATACACTCTCCAGTTTCTCCGAAGGTAATTTTTCCCCACTTTTCCATATTTCGGTTTTCAGGATTATGGTGGCTATTTTGAAGCCACCTTCGTAGATGTTGGTGGAACATACTGAAATAAAGACATACAGACTCTCTACTTTCCTCATCTTTAGTATGAACATTTCTTTAATGTATGAGCGACTGTATTTATTTTCTGCGATGGCTTTTTTCTGGATGAAACTGAATAGCAGGGAGAGGATAAGTACCAGTGCCAGCACATACATTACATAACTGTCGTGCGTTTTCTTCTTCGAGACAATTCTCAGCCGCATTCTGCAGGAGCAATGAAGATGCTCCTGCATCGTTATCAATTGAAAATGTTTGATTACCCACAATACATCCCGTAATTGTTTCCCTCTGAGTTTCATCTCTGCTCACATGAACCGCTGCCTATGAAGACAACATTTTGGCACAAATAACGAGCTGTAGGCCAGCGTAGAGAATTGGCGGAAAGCGCTGGCGGCTGCCTTCTATAACGAGGGTATTGGAAAGTTGGTACAACGTTACGACAAACGTCTAAGTCGGATCGGCGACTATGGAGATAAGTAGCTGGAAGTTGTAGCTAACTGTTACATATAAAACAGTTTTGATTTTCGTTGTGGTTTCCATTTCGCGACCTATCGTTCCATACTTTACGAATAGCCCTTGTAGCTACTGCTATCGAATAGCACCAAGGAAACCGCTTAGATTAATGTCGTCATTTGATTGTCATCACCTTATATACTACCGTGAAGAGGTTTGTGATTGATTCCGCATCCCATATATTAGTTTCCCAATATTAGTGCATGAACAGACTACCTCTGCGTCGATCGCCACTCAAAAACGTGTGTTAGCAACATCAACAATGAAAACATAGTTAAATGACTTCGATAAGTAGACATTACAGGCGATGCCTTGTTTGTATAGTCCCGAATGTGGAATAAAAATAGATCTGAAGAAAGATGGAAACACTCAGACCGGTTTTTAAATGAGCCGATAGTTATAACATCACCATCAAACAGAAAAATAGGTAACACCAAAGTATACCTTAGAGCAATATAGGCCCCGAATTTTCCAGAAACTCGTTTTCTGTTAATTCGTAGTTGGTGATGCTGGCTGAACCGCAGGCGATGTTTCTTCTGAAGTGATCGGGAACACACGACGACGTTTTCACACCCATTACTTCCCTTCTAGCTCTTCGTGTACACTTCGAAACAGGAATCTACGGGGCTATTGAAACGACCTTTACTTTATGTGAGAATTGCTTCTCTCCTTTTTGCTGGAATTTGATAACTTTGCCTTGGGCTACCGTAATAGTGAGACACGTGACAATTCATGGTGGTCATGCCTGGCTTGGACCACACCGCCTCTGGCACTTTCTCGGAACGTGCTGATACCCTCAGCAATAATCCCCTCTGTGAAAAACTTGACGCGCATGGCATAAGAACTGAATTACTAGTTCCTTCTTAGTATGACTGGCGAAATAGTGGGCACCTAGTGGACAAATAAATATAATAATTTTAAAAAAATTCCTTCGAGCTTGCCTTTTCTACTTAGCTGACGTATCACTGTCCAAAATAAAATATAAGTCAAGTTCCAACGACTATTTCATAACACTGGTCCACGTTCATACGAGGCATGTTTTTCAAGTAAGTACCGTTTTGAAATTAAAAAAAGACGTTCTAAGATATCTCAATAATTTTATTTTTACATGAAAGCCTGTACCTTAATCTACTTTTCTACATAATTTCCGTCAATATTGAGGCACTTGTCATAATGTTGTACCGGTTTTTGAATACCCTCCTCATGGAAGTCTGCCGCCTGACTTGTTAACCACTACATCACCACTGTTTTTGCTTCGTCATCGTCTTGAAGACGTGTTTCTTCAAGTGTAGGAACAGATGGTAGTCACTGGGCGCAAGATCGGGGCTGTGCGGAGGATGATCTAGAGTTTCCCATCGAAAAGATGTGATGAGATCTTTGGTCTGATTCTCCACATGCGGACGGGCATTGTCTTGCAGCAAAACGATGCCCTTGCTCAACTTCCATGGACTGTTCCTTTGATTCTGGTGTGACGTAGGCCACCCATGTTCCATCGTCCGTAACAATTTGGCTTAATAAATCATCACCGTCGTTGTGGTATCGCTCAAGGAAAGTCAATGTACTGTCTAAACGTTTGGTTTTGTGCACATCCGTCAACGTTTTCGGCATCCAACGTGCGCACAATTTTCGGTAATTCAAGTTCTCGGTCACAATGCCATACAAAACACTACGAGAAACATTATGAAAGTCATCCCGCAAGGAGGAAATCGTAAAGCGTCTGTTTTCTCTCACCTTATTGTCCACTTCCTGCAGCAAACGTTCATTAACGACCGAAGGACACTCACTCCGTTGCTCATCATGCACATTTGTGAGGCCATTTTTAAATGCTCTCACCCACTTTCTTACCATTCCATCACTCATAATGTTTTCTCCGTAAACTGCATAGATCTCACGATGAATATCGATAGATTTTGGGCCTTTAGCACTAAGAAATCTTATAACAGCCCGTACTTCACAGTCGGCGGGACTCATACGATTATCGGAGGCATCTTAAACACTCAGTACACAATGTAAACAAGGAAGAATCAGACTGTAATGGCGTCAGCGCATAGATTAAGGTTCTGGCTTTCATGTAAAAATAAAATTATTGAGATATCGTAGCATGTCTTTTTTTAATTTCAAAACGGTACTTACTTAAAAAACACGCCTCCTATATTGTTCGTCACAGTATATAGGAAGTATCATGTTTGATAGATCCTCTCGCTACGGTAGAAAGCCATGCATCAACGGAGTGTACCCTTTTCATAGTCTTGTTATGACTCCATGAGCAGCTGAAAGAAGGTACATTATGGCCAAATTGGTGACTACACCAGCCGTTGCTTTTTTTCTCACACTTCCTGTTTATTTTTAATCTTGCATCACTCTGTACCTCAACAGCAAGCCGGTGGCTTGTAGTGTGATTGCGCACTGGGCCATGTATGTCTTCTTGGCTATCATAATTGCTTCTTAGTTTCTCTGGACTCCCAAGTCAGCAGAATGATACCTCCTTCCCTGTCCTTTGTAGATGGATAAGGTGTCCTGGATTGTCTGAAGTTGCCAAATAGCTAGGTGAATGCCGAATACTGCACTCACAAAGTTGGAGTAGATGAGAAACTTAACCCTGTGAGTACATCTTATTTGCTCCAGTGACCTCAAATTACTTGTAACTTTGCATCAATGCGTTTAAATTCACTTGGTGAAAAGACCGGTGTACACTAAAAAGCTGTCCCACAGGGCAACGAAGAACGCCGACAGTTTAAATCCATTCGCCAAAAATGCCTTATAAATGCGATATTCATTTTAAATTCCACAAAATACTGATTAAAAAAAACACTCATGACGACGTAGCTTGCCGGCCTGGGGTAGCCGAGCGGTTCTAGGCGCTACAGTTTGGAACCGCGCGACCGTTGCGGTCGCAGGTTCGAACCCTGCCTCGGGCATGGATTGGTATGATGTCCTTAGGTTAGTTAGGTTTAAGTAGTTCTAAGTTTTAGGGGACTGATGACCTCAGAAGTTAAGTCCCATAGTGCTCAGAGCCATTTGAACCATTTGAACTACGTACCTTACTGCACTCAGACCCCTGTCACCAACCAGATTACCAGTTAGGCTTCAGCTCTTGATTTGAGTTGAGACTTGTACCACTCCAATCAGCATGGTGTCATTCATCGCGCTGAGCCCAAATGCCCTCATATATCATGCAATGCACCGATCCCAAATAGTCTAATTGATCGCAGCTGGTTTATGAAAATCGCTTGCAGGGCGAGGTTAACAACGGTCTGGAATTCTAGTGATTTTGAAACAGGCATCATGATGAGCTCCTCTCCGAATAGCATGCGGTGACTCCTCACATTCTGCACAGGGATTGGTAATGGTTAGTTTTGTGGACACAAGTGCCAGGCAGAATCCTTCATTCTGGATAGCGTAAAACATCTTCAGGCATACAGGTGCCGTTCATGCTTACCCGTAGTTGCCAAAATGGCTTCATAAAACTTGAGGAGAAATAACCCATCTACCCTGTCACTAACGCCCTTCAAGCTCAGTGCTTGAAGGGATCTTGCCCAGCGATGCCTTCAGTTTTATAACACTGACAGCCTCGAATTAAATATTATATTAAAAAATCTTCGATTTTTCAAAGTTAAAAGGTAAATTAAAGGTACAAGGGCGACATTTAAAATCAACTCGCTCATTTTCCGTGAAAAGCTTTGAACTGATACATTTATCTAATTTCTTCTAGCTATTGGATGGCTTGCAGTTGTCGAGTAGAAAGGGAAAAAAAAGGGAAAAATCACCCGCAAAAGAGAATTTCACTATACTCCTTTCCACAAACATTGTGATATTAGTGTCAAAGATGAAGAGCGTCATGCTTAAAACACTTATGAGGTACACTATACATCTGCTAAACTCCGTCTTACAGAAAATCAACAACTCTGTATGTAAAAAAGCTATTCTATAAGGAGGACATATGAATATGACCACAAGGAAGCCCCATTGGTGATGTCTGAAGACAATTATGATCATAAGAAGCGTTCTTCAGTATTTCGATATCAAAACATACGCTTTTTAATTAATGATGTATTTATTGGAAAATCTGTTGAACAGTGGTCTCCAGCAAGATCAGAATGTCGACCGTGGATATATCTTTCGATGCCTCTTTGGAATAGAGCTGACAGGAATCATTCACGGTATGTTATGATTTTTTTGCCTACAGTTCCTAAACCTTTTATTTGTCTCATCCAGTCGTCGAGTCAGAAACTAACGCTTGCATGTTTTCTCTTTTTCTTCTAGGCAAATTACTTCCATCAAATATATATGACTTACATTTATGTAAAATATGCTTGTTTCGATCAACAATAACGATGCTTTTCTCTTCCGCTGTTAAGGAAGGCCTTCCGTACTTTCGTTTATGAAAACAGGCAAATGTCATAGTTGTTCTTAAGCATTACTACAAACAATTACTGCTTCGATCACTGCCAGAACTGAAAACTATTTTCTCGTCGATAGGACGTTAAATTGTAACAAAATATTATCTTACGCGATGACCCGACTGCATTTACACTTAACAGATAACATCCTAATTGTGCCAGGTACCTCCAGAGAAAGTATGCTATGTTGGCTCTACATTTTTTTGAACTCAATGCACGTTTACCTCACCATCATCATTAGTTCATTTTGCATAATTTCCTTTTGCTATAAAACGAGATGTTGCTACACTTACGACGCCATGCAGTAGTGACACAATGAAAATTCTCGCGTTAAATGTTTACATGAAATGTTAATGACAACGCAAATAACTGAGCGTTATAAAAGATTTCTCAGCAGATAATACACTCCTGGAAATGGAAAAAAGAACACATTGACATCGGTGTGTCAGACCCACCATACTTGCTCCGGACACTGCGAGAGGGCTGTACAAGCAATGATTACACGCACGGCACAGCGGACACACCAGGAACCGCGGTGTTGGCCGTCGAATGGCGCTAGCTGCGCAGCATTTGTGCACCGCCGCCGTCAGTGTCAGCCAGTTTGCCGTGGCATACGGAGCTCCATCGCAGTCTTTAACACTGGTAGCATGCCGCGACAGCGTGGACGTGAACCGTATGTGCAGTTGACGGACTTTGAGCGAGGGCGTATAGTGGGCATGCGGGAGGCCGGGTGGACGTACCGCCGAATTGCTTAACACGTGGGGCGTGAGGTCTCCACAGTACATCGATGTTGTCGCCAGTGGTCGGCGGAAGGTGCACGTGCCCATCGACCTGGGACCGGACCGCAGCGACGCACGGATGCACGCCAAGACCGTAGGATCCTACGCAGTGCCGTAGGGGACCGCACCGCCACTTCCCAGCAAATTAGGGACACTGTTGCTCCTGGGGTATCGGCGAGGACCATTCGCAACCGTCTCCATGAAGCTGGGCTACGGACCCGCACACCGTTAGGCCGTCTTCCGCTCACGCCCCAACATCGTGCAGCCCGCCTCCAGTGGTGTCGCGACAGGCGTGAATGGAGGGACGAATGGAGACGTGTCGTCTTCAGCGATGAGAGTCGCTTCTGCCTTGGTGCCAATGATGGTCGTATGCGTGTTTGGCGCCGTGCAGGTGAGCGCCACAATCAGGACTGCATACGACCGAGGCACACAGAGCCAACACCCGGTATCATGGTGTGGGGAGCGATCTCCTACACTGGCCGTACACCACTGGTGATCGTCGAGGGGACACTGAATAGTGCACGGTACATCCAAACCGTCATCGAACCCATCGTTCTACCATTCCTAGACCGGCAAGGGAACTTGCTGTTCCAACAGGACAATGCACGTCCGCATGTATTCCGTGCCACCCACCGTGCTCTAGAAGGTGTAAGTCAACTACCCTGGCCAGCAAGATCTCCGGATCTGTCCCCCATTGAGCATGTTTGGGACTGGATGAAGCGTCGTCTCACGCGGTCTGCACGTCCAGCACGAACGCTGGTCCAACTGAGGCGCCAGGTGGAAATGGCATGGCAAGCCGTTCCACAGGACTACATCCAGCATCTCTACGATCGTCTCCATGGGAGAATAGCAGCCTGCATTGCTGCGAAAGGTGGATATACACTGTACTAGTGCCGACATTGTGCATGCTCTGTTGCCTGTGTCTATGTGCCTGTGGTTCTGTCAATGTGATCATGTGATGTATCTGACCCCAGGAATGTGTCAATAAAGTTTCCCCTTCCTAGGACAATGAATTCACGGTGTTCTTATTTCAATTTCCAGGAGTGTATATTCCATCACCCTTCGGGCGTGCATCCCGGATAGAATTATTTCTTCATCCTATGTTTCGGCTAATTATCTTCAAGGTGAGTCGCTGGCAAAATTTAAACCATAAAGTCAAATATACGTCTCCAGCTTACATCTAAGGAGAAACTAATAATTCTAAAAAAAAAAGACTGGACTTGGCAACAACGATACTACTTTTAAGGTAAAAACTCGTAACGAATGTATTATGTCTTTTCTGATCACAGTTACAGACCATCATATTAAGACCATCACTTACTTATGTATTTACAGAGCACCTGATGATGGCAGTATGCCGAAATGGTGTCATCGTGAGTGATTTATAAAATAAAAACCATTTAAAGAAAAGTGTAGCTGGCTGGTATTCATAGTAAAGTTGACACAATACTGTGAAGTAAATGCGCTTCGTGAGAGACAACACTTTCAGCAACGAGACCTGTCAGTCACAGATAGAACTTGATGTGTCTAAAAGCGAAACATAACAGAGTCAAAAAACTCACAGTTCTTACGATTTATTTAAATGGATGGCATGTTTTATTTATCAGGTAGTGAAGACTGATGACAATCACTTGTCTGAGAACACAGCCTTGAAATGAGTGGTTTCCATGCTTTGTCGATCTGGAAACCCTCATTTCGGTTGAGCAGGTTGTCTGACGATTGCATTTCTAGTGTTTCCTAGACTACTGAATACCAGTAATCTCGGGCTGTAGTCAGTATCTTGACTTTCCCTTAATCCATGTAATATGGACACACGATTTTCAACCACTGCAGATCTGTTGGGCTATAGATGGCGGTTGTGTCGCTGGTGTTCGATGCACCGTTCTTGTACAGTGCGTATTGTTTATCCTATTTACCTTTTACCTCAAGGACAAGAAGTTTCCAAAATATTTCATACCTTTCTTAAGAATCTTAACTCCATTCATGCAAATATCAGACTTACCACGGAACGAAGAATGAATGGCTGTCTACCGTTTTTGGGCGTATTAGTTAAACGTAAGGAGGGTGGGTCTTCATGACAATGCGCGTACCTTAAACCCAGTCACACTGTTTTATATTTTCAGTCGTGTAGGTGCCACAATCCTTCGCAAATGATGAGTGTACTTAAAATTTCAGTGTATATGGCCCCTGTTGCGTCCAACACTGACAGCCTACAGGATGAACTGGTACACTTGAGAGACGCATTCACTAAAAATGGATATAAAAAACACAAGTTTATGAGCTCTCTGCGAGCAGAAACGCCACGCCAATCAAAGGAAGAGCGAGAAGAAGGAGAGGTAAAGTCGACTACTTCTGTATTGTTATAGGAAATGTTTCTTCGAAAATTTCTAGAATAATGAAGAAGCTTGAAGTGGATGTGATCTTCCTCCCACCGGCCACAGGCAGCAGCTCTTCTGGGATCTGTGAATGATGATCTGTTTTTACGACAGGTGGATGTATATGAAATTCCTTGTCAGTGTGGTAAAATGTACATAGGACAAGCAATACACACTGTACAAAAATGGTGTGTCGACCACCAGCGACAGACGTGCTTTCTACAGCCCAACAAATCTGCAGTGATCAAACTTTGTACCTTGTTCCATGGATTATAGAAAAGTCAAGATACTGGCCACTGTCTTATCCTATTGGGTTCAAATGGCTCTGAGCACTATGGGACTTAACTTCTGAGGTCATCAGTCCCCTATAACTTAGAACTAACCTAAGGACATCACACACATCCATGCCCGAGGCAGGATTCGAACCTGAGACCGTAGCGATCATGCGGCTCCAGACTGTAGCGCCTAGAACTGCTCGGCCACTCTGGCCGGCTATCTTATTGGGATTCAGTGTTCAAGGGAGCTGTGGAAATACAATTAGCAGGTAACCTGCTCAACCGAAACGAGTGTTTCCAGCTCGACAAATCGTGGGAACAACTCATTTCACGTCCGCGCTATAAGAGGAATTATTGTTCTGTGTTCTCGCTGTCTGATATTCCAATACATGCATCCATTTCAACAGTCAACCACATAACTTGTAAGCACTGTGAATTTGCTGGCTCTGTGCTTGTCACGTTTTACTATTAGAAACTTAAAGTTTTATCTATGATTGACGCTCTTGTTGTAGACAGTGTTGTCTCTGCCGCAAGCACATTTACTCCACAGTATTGTGTCAAGTGGATTAAATTCCGCCAGCTACTAACCTCGGAGATGATAGTAAGGTAATCAACCGACATGTCGAAAAAAGAAATAATGCTATCCTGGATACACGCTCCAAAGATGATGAAATAATACGGTGTGCATCGTTCCGTGAATCTTGTTGTTCTGGTTTACACACCATCAAGACGTGAAACAGTAATCTACGGAGCTTCTGTCATCCACGAAGTCACCTTTGTTGATTACAGAAAGCAGTCAGTAATAATATTATCTTTATTTGATGAAATCTCCTTGGAAAACCAGAAAAGCTGCCACCTTCCCGAATAGATGCTGACTACGTTTCTTTGTCCCGACCCTAATCCACCGCTCCATTTAACAACGTCTTTAGTTCTCGTAGAGATTTGAGTTATGTATGAAGGCTGTTTTCATGTTTATGGTACCAACTTCCAGGTGAGGTGAAAGAACACGAAAGAATCAAAATAAATTAGGAACGTCAACACGGAAAAAACCACATCCATATGTCAAATCTCACAACAGTAGCTAGAAACCCGCTGGGAGTGGTTGAACTTTTCGGAAAACCAATAGGAGTCTGTACTTACACTTACAACAATTATTCAAACTTCCACTACCAACTTCGATACAGACATGACATTGTAAAAATAAATTTTATTGTATACCTTCTAATAAACCTGGAGTGCTTCAGACAGAAGCACGGGTAAGGCTGTTTCTTGTCAGGCGTTCTTCTTCGCTTTAAGCAGGTGCTCCGCAGGTAAGACCTTTTATTTAAGCATATAAGTGAAAAAACTCCACTTCGTGCCAGATCGGAGGAACACGCCGATGCTTTCTTTATTTCCACTTTTATATTGACTGCATCTAATGTACTCAAAATCGCCAAGTACAAAGTCAGGGTTCTCCCTTCATATCAAACATGCATGCTTTTACGAACAGCCGGCCGAAGTGACCGAGGGTTCTAGGCGCTTCAGTCTGGAACCGCGCAGCCGCTACGGTCGCAGGTTCGAATCCTGCCTCGGGCATGAATGTGTGTGATGTCCTTCGGTTAGTTAGGTTTAAGTAGTTCTAAGTTCTAGGGGACTGATGACCTCATAAGTTAAGTCCCATAGTGCTCAGAGCCATTTGAACCATTTTTTACGAACAATGAAAGGAAGTTTCTGTTGTACCGAACGAAACAGCACTCGTCGGTACAGTGGTGGATTCTCAGCTGTACTCCTGCAGGGGACCGGGATAATACATCATATTAAATATTAGATCACTTTATTACAACTTGAACAAGATGAAATAATTAACTTTTTAGTAATTAATCTCCATAGAAATGTCATTAGTATTTATTACTGTCACTGAATATTAATGTATCACTTGATATAGATAAGACAGTGGTCTTTTCTCACAGAGTGCCCTGGGCAACAAGCATTTATGCCGTGTTCCGTCTAATACAATTTAAGGCTGTTGTCTCGGTAGAGAGATTGTATACTGTCGTCTTGGGCGATGATTGCTGTCTAGGCCGAGCGGTACTGCCCTTACATGTAAGTAAGCTAGGCGATGCGGTGGCATATGGAAAATTTCTACGGTACCGTCTATCATTCGCCGTAGCTTCTGGCAGCGACTATGTTTGCTTGTGGTCCCATAGCAAGGTACGAACTTTATCTTGGCACCTCGTTCTTCGGACATTTCTTTGTTAATTTGGCGTGTCAGCTCCTCACAAACGCCAAAAACAACTCCCCATTCATCTCTGCTGGAGGGAGATGTGTGTCTGTTCAGTATTCCCTCATGTCACAATCCAAAAATCACTGCAAACATTCTTTGTTAATTCCTCACCTCTCTGACACTGACTATTTACATCAGCATATGCTTCAATGTTTGTACAAATAAGTATAGCATCTCTAGCGAAATATACTACATCAGTGAAAATAAGTAATAAAGGTTCGGTCACCCACAGCTGCAGTAATCATCCAATAAACGGGGAGGATAACTGAAGTCAGAAGTTGTCAAGGAGTTGATTAACAGTGCGTAGTGGGCTGTTGCATTCCTTGCAAAACTCTTGAAACAGTACTCTTCACAACATCCTTTCTGCTATAGGATCGACTGTTGTTGGACCACCCAACCAAGCGCTTTTTCTTCAACGTTCGAAATTCTTACAGTTGCCTTTGCTCATTGTTGGGCGTGTTGTATTCACAAATGCCTTATTCTCCACATTTACCGAAAAAATCAAGGAAAAGTGATGAGCATTCGATATTTTCTACATTTCGACACAATCGTTTTCCTTTCCTCCTGATTCCGTTACCCTTTGAAGATCCGACCTCTTGTCACCCGAAAGCAAAATGTACGAAACACTTGTTAACGTACATAGCGGTGTTCATCTTCTTCAGCCTTTTTTCCAGAGCTCCTATATGATACGAGGGTTCCGCACTCTCCCATTATTTGCTTGAAGATGGCTTCTGCTGTCTATAGGCAAATATTGCTAGAATACCGCATTTCTAAACCAAAATCGCTAATATCATTTTGCTACTTCTACGCTTCTTTTTTCGAAATATTGCCCCACTTCACATGAATGCTCTGTATGTAATATGCTATGCACGAAGATTATATTCAACATAAGCTGCGTAAAACAGCAGAAAAAGTTTGCATCAGTAACTACTTAGATACAGTCTTAAAATATCACATTGCCTTTAAAAAGAACAAAATTAGTCATAACAGCCACAATCAGGTTTCATATAACATTGAAAACACATGGAGGCGAGCTTCACTTTTTTAATGGGCCTCTTGCTCAGTTCATATTCGGGCTAAATATGATCTTGTACCCAAAAAAGTTCTCACTCACGGTTTACCTTATTGAAGGACACAATAAAAGCAAAATTTTTAAGCGCTAGGTGAATACAGCCTTAGTATATCCTTATCATTTTCTATTCAGAACCGGTGTCAACACTGGGGCAGCCTCTTGGTGAGATATTAACATGGAAATAAGAAATAAGAAGAAAGGAGTGATATCATTATCGTAAAAACAACGATATTGCTCAGAATCGACCTGTGTACTCTCCTGTGGATGTTGTGTAGTTTGTGTCCTCGATAACTCCAAACATTTCGTGGAGAGTCAAAATGGAAAAAAAGAAGGTTGAACCTTACCTAAAAATAACACATGAAAGAACTTGGAAAGTTTCATGCAACGTAAATGTGAGATTATGGGAATGAACTAGTTTCGTATTTTACGTTGTGAGTAGAGATTTTCATATCGTTTCTTATGGATAGTGTAGTCATTACATACGGAGTTTTAGAAATAATGAAAGAGGTGTTCGAGTAAAGCGTCTTGACTCGAAGTGAATAGAAACGAAGCACCATCTCATTTGGACAAGGATGAGATAGGGTATTGGCCGTGGCATTCGGTGAGAAAGTCATAGCAGCGAGTCTCAAAGTTCCTTTGCCGGCCTTCCTTCTGTGATGGGAAGAAGATTCAGCGGCGTCAGTTTATCCGTCCCCTTGGGCGTTACTTCGCCTATTGATATGTTACCACATCTACAGCCTCGAGGTACAACACCCCGCCCATCCAGCGTTCTTACTCCGCCTATACGCAGTTTTTCATCGCTTAGCAAATCGCATACGACATTGCCAATCCGTTACGAACACAATATCCCACAATAAAGACATGTTTCATCTACTAATTAATATGTTCCCTTAGAAATGTTTCTCTCTCTATCTTTGCTATTCTGTGCTGAGCGAACTTCTTTCACTCGTCTACCTTTCCTGGTCTTCCGATGCGTCTGCTCTATTTGTTCCTATTACAGATTCCCGCCCTTGTACTCAAGTTTGTGTCACGTCATTCCCATTTAACCTGGTAACAATGAATTATTCGATAATAGTGGAATTTTTAATTTATTTTGAATGAGAATTCTTCTCTACTTACTCTGATTTCCGTCTAGTGCCACAATGCCTTGCTGCCCACCTTTCTTATGTGCTCAGGAGCGTTTAACCCATGCCTAGTGTGGGGCATGACCGCTGCGATCACAATTACTATTTTATTATTATTTTTATTATTACAAACGTGCAATGCTGTAGTATCTCAAAGAATTATGATTAAAATTGCTAACATTATCAACTTCCATAACTAACGTGAAGTTTGGCACTGCATGTTCGCTCTAATTTCAGAAACATCTGGTGTGTAGCTGGACAAGCTGTTCTCAATGCTTCATCTAGATGTGAGTCAGTCAGGCTGGATCGCTATTTACTCTTCGTGATGCTCATAAATGAAAATGTGACATCGCAAATATACGTCGTGCCACAACAAGAATAGTTTTTCAAATCAGCACTAACAATCATTTGATATTTATTCCTGAGCACCAGAGTCCATTAATTACTTGAAGTTGCAAACTAGATTTCAAAGATATATCTTCTTGAGGATTTAAAATTTTCATTTTTGATTCTTCAAAACTACAATTTACGAAGATCTCGCGTATCCTATCTCTAATTTTAGTAGTATCAACTGAAACGAATGGTTTATTGATAAACATAATCACTGATTAAAGTGTTGAAAACTGGCTAAACTTGTCACTAAATTCTGTGACGAGGATTTCAAAATGCTTGGCAACTGATAATAACATTCACGGACATCTACGATTTCTATAATAGATTTCATTGCTGGAAAGAGTGATAGGGAATTTCTCTTTAAATTGCAACCCATAATTTTGGTTTCGTCTGGAATGCGTTTACTGTACATATCACGGTTGAAATGTTGCGATTTTTCCCTTACAATTGGACGTTTAGCTTATTTTATTTTGAGGTGATAACTGCCAAGAAACCTAAATCTAGGAACCATGGTATCTCGCAAAGTTCTTGACAATATTGCCCAGAAGATGATTTCAGAAAATCACTTACTCGTATCTCATCCAGAAGACTGCAGAATCGTTCCAGAGTTTTCCCTCTCCTAAGCCACCTCACGTCTGCATGAATAATTATACAACCAGTTTCAGAATCTGATGTGTTCAAAAGATGTCTGAACAATAAGTGATGTGGAGATGATGATCAGACATAATTTACTACAAGATTTACAGCTTTCATGACATAGTAAAATTTTAGAACCTTTGCATCTAAAGCTAGCTGGTGGATAATGTAGTGATAAGAAAGAAATTTTTTAAATGAGTCTTTAGCACAAAGAGCAAGAAACCCTTTGTTCTTTCCCATCATTGAAGGGGCCCCCAGCTGTCTTTACAGAAACAAATTTAGGGACAAATTCCTCCTTAACCGTAAAATCATGAAAGACCATTTTAATAAATAAAGACAACTCTCCAATATCGGAAATATCAGTGCTTTCACCAAAGTGAAGCGAAAAATATTCACACGATTGCAGATCTCGATATAACTGTGTTTCTAAATTTTTTATAAATTCGTGCCACAAGTGTAGCAACAGTTTGATGGAACAACTGAAGTCCTTTCTTAAAAGACATAATCCCAAATTTATCCTTGTGACTTCGAACAGAGATTCTGCGGCTATGATCATTGCTTCTTTAACTAGTTCACCCACGCTGAAAGTTTTTTTTTCTTTTTCGCTGAAACATAACAGCCATTGCAAGAGGCCATGTTACTTTACTGTTTTACTGAGATGGCTCTGTAAACAACCATAATTTAGATTTTAAGTCCATAACTTTGTTTTCGTAGTTCAGAATTAACAGGAAAGTCACTATTAAAGTTTGTGTGATTGTCAGAAAATGAAGTTCTACATTACTTTTCTTGGGAACAGGCACACTACTGTTACACAATAAACACACTGGTTTTCCTCTGAATTCGGTAAAACAATACACTCCTCCCAGTCACTGTTAAAACTATAAGTACTTTGTCTTTTAGCCATACTGCATTAAGAATAATTTATCACACGCAAGACACGTAACCAAACCTACACTCACAAGCTCTCAAGTTATACTGGATAGCACCACAATCATTACACAGGAAGAATCTATAGGTACAAACAAAAATGTTCAAAAAGAGCGAACTTATTGTTTGCGGTAAAGCAAACAATTAAGGTCTAACACTTGTTCAGAGGAATAATTAGTACAGTTTTGAGTTATAAAAATAGTTTTGTTCTGAAATTTTATTTAGTATTAGATATCGTCGAAATAGAAATTTGCTTGTGAAGGAACCAGGTTGACATCTCACGGCACCATGGCATCTGGGACGCCGCTTTGGACACCCCTGCCATAGTGTATAACTCTTGACAGAGAGCCTAACGAACTACATTACTACAAACTCCGTTATTCTTGTCTTGTGTGTACTATTATCCATGTTTCGGTTTCACAAAAATAGTACACGTTCATCCACAATGCCTGTGTTGACTCTGCGAAGTTACATCTAAATGTTCCTTACTTTCGTTCAAACCAGCCTAATGTCTTGCTAGAGTTGTTGTCATAAATCTTAATGATATTGAATGCTACGAATTTACAATTTAATTCTCAATCTGTTACTCCCTACTATCAGACTTCTGCATTTAACCAGTCCCTTTGATACATTTCATGAAGCCATGTGGGACTCGACTTCTTTTCATTTTCCAAAGATCTATAAAACGGGTATTTTTTCGTCTTTCGCACCTTCCTTTTTTATCAGACCCTCAATGCTTCGATGCTCGTGAAAAAACGAAGGTGTTTGACTATACGTCTAGGTTCTCCACATAGCAGTTAAACATACTGTTAAACATTTCCCTGTCGTTCACACATATTTCTAGGTATGTAAGCAAATTTTTGTATCCGCCAGAGGATTCCAGTCATGGCTTCAGACATCAGACAGCTTGCTAGGCTCGTAAAAAGTCCGTATCAACATTTTATAAATCATATGTACACGCATTACGAGGAAATAAATGCTTATGCAATTTTAATTATAGAGACGTTTCTTTCTGTCGTGTGCTCCTTGACAAGGTCGTGATTTAACGCAGTGAATAATTTGCAGATTATAATTGACCTTTAGTAGCCCAGTGAGTTTTTACTCCGTTCGCCACACGAAATGCAAAATTACTATCCCTGCATGTTCAGGGTCGCCGTCGGAAAGCATTAGCTGTAGTCTAAACACGTTATAAATGGTTGTACAGATAATAAATAGCTTTCTGTAAGTAAACTGAGCAGCTTCTCCACAATAAAACCTTGCTGTCACCAACCCTATACTGAATCTTGTAAATTAAAATTCGTAGCCGTGACGGGAATAAACTCTTACAGCTATGACTCAGGATGCCAAATTCGCACTGAGTGCCCCATTCGAATCCTACCGTTACTTCTTGTTCACGAAGATCTAATTCCACACTTTAAAATCATAACTATCACATTGACGCCTACTAGGCGTCTTCATTTACAGACCAGTGGTCCAAAATGGCCAATCTAGGCTTCAATAAACACTCGGCAACACTTATTTATGTACTACGGAGTTCCCTGAAATCATAGGAAAGTGCGCCGAATTTCTGTCACCATCCTCGTCTAATGATGATCCATTTCTAATGATCGTCAGAGGAGACGCAGTGGCTAGAACACAGCACTCACATTCTTTCGGAGCGAGGTTCCCATACACATACGGTGACCCTAACTTAGGTTTCTTGCGATTTCTCTAAATTACACTATGCGATTGCTGGGAAAGATAGTGAAACAAACACACTGACAATTTCCTTTCGAATCCACGTCCTCTCCAAGAGTGTAGTCCGCCCTTAATTACGTCTAAGAAGCACTAAATTCTAAAGTAGCTTCCTTCTATTTTTCATGAATGATCTGAAACGCAGCAAAGTGGAACACATCTGATTTCTCTGGAATCACTTTTAAAGTAAGCTAATAATGTACTTTTTTCGTTTTAGCAATTAATTTCTGAAAAAATTACCGAATAAATATCAAAATTATTTCATAACCGACATTTTCAAAATTGTTATTATTCAAACATTAGCTTACGTTCTGACAATTTTTTTTTTGTGTGCTTAATTTTGTTGAGGAACTTCATTTTACTGGAGAACTTGATGTTTACAATTTTGTAGTACCATGCGTTATTAAAACATCGTCCCTCCTGTAACCCTGCCTTCTGGCACATGCGCTCAGCAAACCTACATGTAAATTAGCGAACTACTACGACTCCTCCCAGTGACACTTGGAGATGACGAGTAGCTGATTCGTTAAAATAATGTGCATTTTCCGCGAAATCTTCCGATGTAACGGCCGAGAACCTTCAAAGAAGCTTTATTTTACTACGTGTTCCAGATTAATTGCAAGATAACCTCCTGTGACGACTATCGTTACTCTAACCTTTCCTTCGTAGTTTCACCAGAACAGTACATAGGACTGTCGGTGTTATAAAGTAGGTTTTCAGGAGGTATTAGACGTCTATTCTCAAGTCTCTACCGTTTAAGATCCAGAAGAATTTATGTGACACTCTCAAATGATCGACTTAAAAAATTTCTGACTTGTATTCGAAACTATTCTGGGCGTGATTAAAAAAAAATTGAAGACCCACCAGTATTAGCATTATCACCATTTGTGTCGTGGCGGCATTCAGTCAAAAACTTGTCTGATGCAGCTCTGCACGCTATTTTTCCCTGTGCACTTCTCTTAATCCCCTAATATATACTGCAACAACATTCATGTGAACCTACCTGATGTATTCATCTCTAGGTTTCCATTTACGATTTTTACTCTCCACACTTCCCTCTAATACTAAATTGGTGATCGCTTGATGTCTCAGAATGTGTCCTATCAACCGATCCTTTCTTTTAGACAAAACACGCCATCAATTTCTTTTCTCCGCGATGACATTCAGTACTTCTAGTTAGTCACGGAATCGACCCACCTCAACTTCAGCATTCTTCTGTAGCACTACATTTCAAAATCTTCTACCCTACTGGCCATTAAAATTGCTACACCACGAAGATGACGTGCTAGAGACACGAAATTAAACCGAGAGGATGAAGATGCTGTGATATGCAAATGATTAGATTTTCAGAACATTCACACGAGGTTGGCGCCGGTGGCGACACCTACAACGTGCTGACATGAGGAAAGTTTCCGACCGATTTCTCATACACAAACAGCAGTTGACCGGCGTTGTCTGGTGAAACGTTGTTGTGATGCCTCGTGTGAGGAGGAGAAATGCGTACCATCACGTTTCCGACTTTGATAAAGGTCGGATTGTAGCCTATCGCGATTGCGGTTTATCGTATCGCGACATTATTGCTGCTCACGTTGGTCGAGATCCAATGACTGTTAGCAGAATATGGAATCGGTGGGTTCAGGAGGGTAATACGGAACGCCGTGCTGGATCCCAACGGCCTCGTATCACTAGCAGTCGAGATGAAAGGCATCTTATCCGCATGGCTGTAACGGATCGTGCAGCCACGTCTCGATCCCTGAGTCAACAGAGGGGGTCATTTGCAAGACAACAACCATCTGCACGAACAGTTCGACGACGTTTCCAGCAGCATGGACTATCAGTTCGGAGACCATAGCTGCGGTTACCCTTGACGCTGCATCACAGACAGGAGCACCTGCGATGGTGTACTCTACGACGAACCTGGGTGCACGAATGACAAAACGTCATTTTTTCGGATGAATCCAGGTTCTGTTTACAGCATCATGATGGTCGCATCCGTGTTTGGCGACATCGCGGTGAACGCACATTCGAAGCGTGTATTCGTCATCGCCACACTGGCGTATCACCCGGCGTGCTATTGGTTACACGTCTCGGTCACCTCTTGTTCGCATTGACGGCACTTTGAACAGTGGACGTTACATTTCAGATGTGTTACGACCCGTGGCTCTACCCTTCATTAGATCCCTGCGAACCCCTACATTTCAGCAGGATAATGCACGACCGCATGTTGCAGGTCTTGTACGGGCCTTTCTCGATACAGAATATGTTCGACTGCTGCCCTGGCCATCACATTCTCCAGACCTCTCACCAACTGAAAACGTCTGGTCAATGGTGGCCGAGCAACTGGCTCGTCACAATACGCCAGTCACTACTCTTGATGAACTGTGGTATCGTGTTGAAGTTGCATGGGCAGCTGTACCTGTACACGCCATCCAAGCTCTGTTGGACTCAATGCCCAGGCGTATCAAGGCCGTTATTACGGCCAGAGGTGGTTGTTCTGGGTATTGATTTCTCTGGATCTATGCACCCAAATTGCGTGAAACTGTAATCACATGTCAGTTCTAGTATAATATATTTGTCCACTGAATACCCGTTTATCATCTGCATTTCTTCTTGGTGTAGCAATTTTAATGGCCAGTAGTGTATTTTCTTCTCGTCTGAATTACTTTTTGTCTAAGTTTCACTTCCGTACATGGCTACGCTCCAGACAAATGCCTTCAGGAAAGACTTCTTAACAGTTAATTTCACATTTCTCGTCCTCGGAAATGCTTTTCTTGCCATTGCCAGTGCTCACTTTATATCCTTCTACTTCGACCATCATCATCATATATTTTAGTGCCCAAATAACAAAACTCATCTACTAATTTTAGTGTCTTATTTTGTTACCTAATTCCCACAGTATCGCTTGATTAGTTCGACTACATCCCATTAGTCTTGTTTTACTTTTGTTGATGCTCATCTTATCCCCTCTTTTCGAGACACTATCCATTCCATTCAACTGCAATTCTCAATACTTTGCTGTCTCTGGAAGAATTCCAAATTCACGAGCAAATATCAAAGATTTTATTTCTTCTCCCTAAACTTTAGTTCCCTCCCCAATTTCTCCCTGGTTTCCTTTACTGTTTGCTCAACGTACGGATTGAATAACATCGGGAAATCCTGGTACCCTCCCTCATTCCGTTCTCAACTATTGCTTGCCTTTTATATCTTTCTAATCTTTTTGTACAAGTTGCATATAAACTTCCGTTCCCTGTATTTTATGTCTGCTGGGCCGGCCGCTGGTGGCCGAACGGTTCTGGCGCTATAGTCTGGAACCGCGCGACCACTACGGTCGCAGGTTCGAATCCTGCCTCGGGCATGGATGTGTGTGTTGTCCTTAGGTTAGTTAGGTTTAAGTAGTTCTAAGTTCTAGGGGACTTATGACCTCAGCAGTTGAGTCCCATAGTGCTCAGAGCCATTTGAACCATGTCTGCTACCTTCACAATTTCAAAGTGTGTTCCCAGGTCAATGTTGTGAAAATGTTTCTCTATATCTGTGAATGGAAGCTTGCCTTTCTTTACTCTATCTTCTAAGATTTGCCGTAGGGTCAGTAATGTCTCAATGCCGGGATGGTTCCTCTGAAAGGGCACGGCCGACTTCCTTCCCCATCCTTCCCTACTCCGATGAGACCGATGACCAAGCTGTCTGGTCTTCCCCAAACCAACCAACCAATCAGTAATGTCTCGTGTGCTCCTATATTTTTCCGCAACCGAAACAGATATTCCCGGAGGTCGGCTTCTCCTGTTTTCCCGTTGTTCCGTAAATAAGTCATCGCCCAATATTTTATCGCAATATTTTTAGTGACCGATCTATCCGTTAAAATACTACGTAAAACTCAATTTATTTCTTCGACGAGAAGCACTATTTAAACGAAGTTAGTTACTTGCGTTACCCACATCTGAACCTGTGGGATCATTCTGTACCAGATTCGTACGCGTTGTCACTTCCAGGTACAAAAGTCTACCGGCCTATGAAGAGTATAACCTTATGTTCCTCTAGATTTTGAGGCAGTTGCTACATTTTAGCGTTACTGTATACATCCTCACGGACAACCGCCTAATACGCGATAAATCTGAGAGTGAGACTCCATAGAACCGTCACTGCAATGAAGAGCACCTGTTTGTTACCGCGTGTAATCTGTCTCGCTGATGACGGCGACGATGCGTCGTGGCGGTGACTCCACGATAAACCAAACTCTTTGAAGAGCCACCCTGATCCGTGACTGCACGGACGGCGCAGAGCCTGCTTGTATCTGGATTCAAGGTGCTAATATCCTGCTCGTTCACGTCCCAGGTGTGCTCAATAGTAATGCGTTCGACACAATTCTGCACTGTCGTTTAGTGAACAAAGTAGGAGCTTACCGAGTATCTGAACATATTTATGACTGGATTCAGGTCACCCTTGCAAATAGAACTGAACGTGTCATTCTTAACGTCAAAATCGACAAATATGACGGTAATTTCGGGAGTACCTCAAACGGCTGAACAGGGCCGTTACTGGTTACAAATCATATTAGTGATCTAATGGATTATAGTGAAGGCACCGTGAGGCTATTCGTGGACGATATACTTGTCTATAGGAAGGCCGCATAGAGACACCACTATAGCGTAGAGCTGCGCTCTACTAAAACTACGGTTCGGTAGTAATTTCTTCTCTTTTATGTAGCCAAAATAGTTACTTTTGATGAAAGTACAGTTTAAAAGCGGAAACATAAAATATATATAATTATTGTTGTTACTTTTGACTCAATAGAACGTTCTTCATCATGATAAAAGACATGAGTTTCGTGCTATTATTGATAAATGCGGCAGTTGCTTATGAATAACAGACACGTATTTTATATTTGTGGTAAGTTCCCATGGGACCAAACTACTGAGTCATCGGTCCCTAGGCTTATACACTACTTAATCTAATTTAAACTAACTTACACTAAGGGGCAACACATACACCCATGCCCGAGGGAGGACTCGAACCTCCGACGGGGAGAGCCGCGCGAACCGTGGCAAGGCGTCTGAGACCGCGCGGCTACCCCGCGCGGCATATTTTATATAATTTGGACGCAGTATTGAAGCGATATTTGATATATTCATGTTTTGCAGTTTATTTTATTTTACCTTATTGCTAAAGAAATTGCGTTTTCTAGCGCAATATGATACATCCCTATTGTTTCCTTTATTTTTACTAGAACATCCCTCTGTTTCACGTTACAAATCAATATTTTTTTAATAAATCGTGAATTGAACTTCGAATATTTCAATTTTGCTATAAATACTGTTTATTTTTAAGTAACAGAAAGTAGGGTGACTATGTAGAACAAAAATGCTCCGTAGGTTATGAGGCTCCTTATGTATCCTCCCTCAGTTTCTAAATGGTTCACAGCTTCCTATCTTTAGAGGGCTCTAATATGACACTGCTCGTATATGTAAAAGAAAAAAGAGATCATTATGCGGTAACGCCCGATGTAAATGTAACACTCCTAATGTACAGTTAATGCAGGTACGACCTTAACTAACCAAAACTACTATGAAAACTACCGTAATCTACAGTTACTTATGATAGTCTATAATAACCTACGGCAGTTTTACAACTCTGTTGTAGCGAAATGCAGTAAGACCTGCATAGGATCGACGTTTTGTGCAGGGACTGGCAGTTGACTTCCAACGTAAATGGACGTAACGTGTCGTGCATAAGGAGACATAGAGTCCACTACTGTTCGACTGTATTATTAGCGACAAATCCGTAGCCACCTCAAAATACCTAGGATTGATCGAAGCGACCTAAATTAGAATAACCACATAAAATAAACTGTAGGAAAACCAGACGCCAGTCTGAGTTTCATTGATTAACTTATGGACGTGTAGTTCAACGACGATTCATCAGTATGGGGCCTTTATTAAATGGGATTAGTAGCAGAGAGAGGGAGAGAGAGAAGATGTAACGTAGAGTGGCGCGTTTTGTCATGAGATTGTGCAGTCACCGCGAGAGTGTTCCAGAGATGCTCATAAACTCCACTGGAAAACGCTAAAAAGAGGATTACTGCGGAAATTCAGAGAACGTACATTCTAAGACGAGTCAGGCAACGTATTATCTTCTCCAACATACGTGTTTTGAAATGATCACAGCTGAAAAAAATTGAAGAAATTAGAGCCAGTAGCGTGGGTTACCGACAAGAACTCTTTCCACACACTATTCGTAAATGGAACGGAGAAGGGAGGAAAAGATGGTTGTTCTAGAAGGACGCTCTGACACACATAGTACAGTGGCTTCGGAGTATAGATGTAGGCGATCTTGACACAGTTCGAGATCAAAAGAATGGTGCATTCTCATGCTGTTGACACAGGTAACCTGGGGAGGAGCGAATGCTTTTTCTCTGGTCAGATGGAAAAGATGATGTGACGAGGTTGTAATAGAGATTACGAGAGCGTTAGTAATCGATTCCACCCATATATTGTCAACTGTTATCTCTTACTCATGTCTGTGCCTTCTTTGATTGTGGTTTGTCAACGTTTCGTAATATTTTAATTATATCTGGAATCGACCACATTCACTCTGTAACTGATTTCTTTTGTGTGATTTATCATTACGACGTCTTCAAGGAAGATTTTTCCCCATTGCATGACATCAAGACTTACCCGGCGATGGCTGCTATTACTCATTACGTTAACTTAAACAACTGTTCTTGGAATAGCTTCTGTGTGTTTGTCTGGGCAATCGATGATATTACCGATCTGAAGAGCACAGATCAGCGTGTTTCTGAGTTGTGGTTCACCTCACTCTCTCAGCTGTGAGTCATGCTTCATAGTCCGACCGCTGAACACCTGCAGCGCGGATCACTACGGAGCAGTAGACCACAGAACCCTGGCAGCTGCAGCTTTACTTGCAACTAACCACCGACATTCCTGCGGTTAAGCAGCTTTTACGAACGCTAGCCTCATAATAACCTTTGCGTAATTACTCTTCCGTATACCTGTTGAGAGATGTAGGAGGACATTGAACTAAAGCCTTCGCTGATGCGCGAATCAGCACGAAACTTAGGAGTACGAGGTATCTTTACCAAATGTATCATGAAAAGAAGAAGCCTATACTCAGAACGGTGAATATTCTTGCCCCCGTCATCAGCTTCAGATAGGTAGAATGAGAAATGATAGTTTCTACTTGAAGTTATCAGTGCTTACCAAAAGGTATTAGAAACATTTTTTGTTGACGGACGGCTTCGCACGAAACGCATCTCCTTTCCCGTCGCGTTGATATTTCTTCATAGACTGCTCCTGTTACTTTCGTCGTGATAATAACCATAGATATTCTCCCTCATCAAACCGTTTCCCATCCCCTTTCGCTGCCCTACAAGTGAGATAATGAGTTCTTCAGTTAGTCACTGTAAAATGACACAGTACCGCTCGCGTTGCTTCGGGATGCTCGCACTTCCGGCACCTGACGGATTCCCGCCTCTTTGTAAACTGACACTGTCAATAGTTTTGACGAGCAGCCTGAGAGGATAAACTACAACGCTCCATAAATTGTTAACTTGCCCTCTTGTCTACACGTGTTCAACAGCCTTTCTTGAATCACAGATTACACTATTAGTGTTTGGCGATATTCACTCTGAAACTTTTTATAGGGAATAGAGATGAGCCAAAGTTTCATACAAACAGTTATTGAAAACACTGCAGAGAAAGGCAGGGAAGTTGTTATCGAGTGGCTAGCACACTGGACTCGCATTCGGGAGGACGACGGTTCAATCCCGCGTCCGGCCATCCTGATTTAGGTTTTCCGTGATTTCCCTAAATCGCTCCAGGCAAATGCCGCGATGGTTTCTTTGAAAGGGCATGGCCGACTTCCTTCCCCTTCCTTCCCTAATCCGATGAGACCGATGAGCTCGCTGTCTGGTCTCCTCCCCCAGAAACAACAACAAGTTGTTATCGAACACATGTGTCTTCTTCCATAGAACATCGCTCCAATTACATTGACAGATTCAGACGTGGTTTGACGAGCTTTTGAGTGAACTTTAAGGTCTCCAGTGCATCGCCAAATCACTCTAGTTGATTACTACTGACAATGTGCCGTCTGATTTGAATTAGAGAAGCCGCTGATAATTCCTTCTGTCACTACTGCTCACGCAACGAGATGCTGGACTGCCCAATCCCGGGAATGTTCATGTAAGACAATCAAGTGATATCAGACCATGTCTCTTGTACGATTGCGACAAATTCCTCACAGTAAATTCCTTATAGACTGGTCGTAGTTGCTAAGCCGCAGCAGTGACAGACGAAATAAGGTAGGAACTTGACAGATAACGAAACGCCAACGGCGATATCGTTAGGTGAAGAGAACTTGAGTTTTTATAGGACAGAAACGGAAGTAGCAATGTCCTGTTCGTAGAGTCCCGAGATACACCTAATACGATTTTCCGAAATCACAGAAATCACCGAACAGGATGTTCAGCCATATGACACAGGCTAGTTTTTCTTAACTTTTTTGTTTTTATATTTAATCCAGTTGGTTGCATAATGGTCACAGTGTTATTGGTTTTCTCTGGAAAATCTATGTTCGGCCTGGGTAAGTTACCACAAATAAAGTACTCGGAAAGGTTTCCCACGCAGAGCGTGACTCTACTGCAACAAGTGTTGCTACAGTAGTACTCTCATAGGCGATACTGAAACGGAATATCTCACGGGCTGCTACGATAAATCCTAAAATCTAGGGACTTGAACAGTATTCATGCATTACAAAAACATATAAAAGAAACATTTACAAAATCTATATATTAAACTGTAAATTAAATCTTATTAAAATAGGTTCAAAGACAAAATGTTTCTTTCACGATAGGTCAAGCGGGAGTTGTTGAAAATGCTAGTCTTTTGCGGACAACATTAGGATAGGTAAGGTCCAATTATTTCTGTCAAGCCCTCGTGTAGTCCAGCGTTGCATCGAACCGCTTTGGGATATTGTATTTGTGTTCTGTATTTCGCGTAACATAAATATAAAAAATAACAAAAATTCTATTGTTGGGTGATCTCCTCATCAGTACAGGTCCGGCTCGCACCCACTCCTCCAGCTATTATACTCAGTGGATAGCAAGAACCTTAATATTCTGCCTCGACAGCTGCGCGGTCAGCGCGGCGGATTTTTCAGCGAAGGGGCGCGGCTTCGATTCCCGACCGTGTCGGAGATTTTCTCACCTCGGGGACTGGATGCTGTGTTGTCCTTACATTCGCATAGTCATAACTGACATTCCACTACTGAGATGGCTGAATGGGCACATCTCGAAAGTCAATAAATTGAAAAGAAAAGATGTCTGAGCTATAGACAAGATCTACGATTTTCACGGTGCTTTGATCGAGTCTGGCCGTCAGGTGAGTCTGTTATTTTTCTTGCAGGGAGCAAGTGGATGCTGGTGATTTCATATGTGGGCTCCTACATTCTATCACCCGCTCGCGGCATACAGCCTTTGTTCTAAAAATGATCATTAATTGTTCTTAACGATTGGTCAGTGTTGACAAATTATCAATTGCAGTAATATTAAAATTCAGGGAGACGGTTACTGATATAATTTGTCAACCTAACTCCTTTCCCTGTTTCGACAGTTTTGTACACGAGAGCTGAAGCGTTACAGCCCTAATATTCGGCTGTGCAGATGAATTTAAGATATTTTCTAATTTTGCGGGTCTTAATACGTCCCTTAGTCGTTAACTTGATTGTGATACTCTTCCTTGTGTCTCAAACCTGCCTCTGAGACTAAATAAAAGTTGTTTGCTATTCTACTCCATGCTTTTCGCTTGTTTTATTTATGATGTACCATCAGTGGCTGTTATGTGTGTTTCTTGCTACACATCTGTGTAGCGGTAGAAATGTATTTTGTTGTCCCGTAACGGCCAGTATACAAAGTACACTGTAACACAGATGTGTAAAATGGAACAAACAAAACCACTACTGATGATAAATAAATGAATCGAAACGCATATCGTAGATAAACAAAAGACCATTTACTTAGTTGCAGTGATGAATCTCAGATACTAAGACGATAGTCACAATCAGATGTAGTATACCATTACGGTTTTCACATTCAAGCCTTATTTATAAACACTTGCTTCTACAATAACACACATTACTCTCATTCTACACAGAACAATCACTGGTTGCCTTTGAATAATAAGTATAAAAATAAAGTATGCTTTCTTATAATATTATGTATTGGAAGGAGAATGAGTATACACGAGAACAAGACTTATTAAATATTTCGTTTTCTAAAATATTACAGGAAATTCTGAGCTATTTCTATGAACAATATCGTTTAGTTTACTCATCTGTTCCACGTTTTACAGAGGAATCTAACAATAACGTGTAGCTATTTAATTACACCAGCCATTTCTCCTGCACATTTTAATAAGTTTTGTTTGAAACCAATAATCTCTTGCAGTAGTTATGCAGAGATGAAGAGGCTTGCACGGGATAGACTAGCGTGGAGAGTTTAACTGAAGCAGTCTTCGGACTGAAGAGAACAACAAAAACAACAATAATAATAATAATTTCGATAAAGGAAGTATTATTCTCCGTTGTTATATTAGTGGAACAATTTTGTGTAGGCCAATATCTTGATACCTCAGTAAAGCCCATAGGCCATTAGGACGGATGCCACCAAGTACGATTGTTACAGATAAATTTAAATTCAATATTGTTGTGTCGTTATTTTGACAATCTTACACAACGCTTGCAAATCTGAAGTTCCATAATCAAGAAACAAAAAACTTGGATACTAATTTTTTATCACAACTCATAACAAAGAATTTATGGAATAAGCCTTGAGTCATTTTGACAAAAAATCTTTGAAAGTTAAAACTCAGAACATGACTGACGCAATATGATGATCGCATCAGAAGCAATAAATGTAGATGGGAGCCAAAGGGTCGATTGAAATCCAGCGGGAAGATAATTATAGCCGATTTCTTCCACACTCAACATTCTTTTGTCTTGATTGTGAAATTTAAATTCTTGTCGATACATGATGAAACAAAATGAGGAGCCAGCTACGCCTGCTTACAAGATCGAAGTCTTTTTAAAGTGCCTTTAATGATGTAGATACGTACAATTTGATGGTATGGTGCTCAATTACCTACGTGACATTGAGGGCCTCCTCCGTCGTCTTTGGAATGTGTGCCACTCGGCGAGCTCAATGGACCGGGTAGGAAAGGTGAAAGCAAGTGTCGTGTGCCCCCGTCTGTGACTTGTATTTTACTCCGCTGCCTTCCATCCGTGACCTCGCGGGTTGCGGGAAGCGGGAAGCTCTCTCCTCTGCCAACAGCACGTGCACCAGCCTTCCTAAGGAAACCTATGCGAATAAACACGATTACTGACTCTTATGTCCATGGAGTAAACATATTCTGTGAATTTTTCAGTCGTCAGTGGCAGAAATAGACTTTTTTTTAAGTTACTGGGTCAGTTAAGTGCCATACCACATGCTATTGCGGGAAACTCGAACGTCTGATCACTACATGCTCTCATTAGAGATATCGAGTACATACGAGGGTTGTCCAATAAATAATGTCTTCACAATTTTTTCTCAGAATATATTTATTCTGAAGAGTTAGAATTTGGTGACAATCAGTAAACTTTTCCTTTAAATGAACGTTTTTTTTTTACATTGCCCTACCGTATTCCACTGCTACATACCAGCGTTGTGTATGACCAAGTATTAGATGTTAGTAAAAGTTCTTGTTCTGAGCTCGTAGCCAAGTTTTCACTGCATGCATTACGCTTCATCATCTTGAAAGTGTGCGCCACGTAGAGAATCTTTCAGTCACCGAAACAAGTGGAAGGCCCAGGGCATCAGGTCTGGATTACAGAGTGGAACAACCCAATTTGGTGACGGGTTCCCAGATTCTGAGTCTTGTGTGTGGGCGTGCAATGTCGTTTCGAAGCAAGATTTCTTTGGGATCCTTATTAGATCGAACACATCGGAAACGGATCTTCAGTTTGTTCAGAGTCATCACGTATGCCTCTGAATTACTGGTTGGCGCTTTTGGCAACACTTTCTCGACAATGACACCATCACTATCCCAAAAGACTATTGCCATTACTTTGTCAACAGACGGAACTGTCTCGAATTTCTTCTCTTTTGATGATTCTGGATGATGCCTCTCCAGTGACTCCTCTTTTGTTTCAGACTCAAAAGTGATGCACACAGGTTTCGTCACTTGTAAAGGTCCGTGACAGAAAGGCCTCTTCATTGGCTTCGGACTGCTCCAACAGTTCAGATGAAGCGGATTTTCTTTGAATCTTGTGGTCTTCTGTGAACATTTGTGGAACCCGACCTGAACAGCCTTTTGAAAATCCAAGAGTCTTAGTCATTTCACACTCATTTCCAAACAGGGTTGAGAAAAACCCAGGTATTTAAAAAACCAATCCATTGGGTAAGATTGGGTTTTTATTTGTTTTATTGTGATTTATTGGGATTTCTCGGATTTTTTTCGTATTGACGATTAAATAGTTGAGTTCAAAATCCTGTGATTAATTTATTCAACTCACTAACCCATTCTTACAACTAGTTTATTAGTGCCTCATTTCAAGGCCTGCGAGCGCTGCATTCATTAAGAAAATCTTTCCAACCTACTGACTTTTTAAACCAAAATTAAGAAATTATTTGGATGAAAAGACCAGAAAAATTAAGGAAAATCTAAAAATTTCTGCATCTAAACTTAACTGTACTTTGCCGTTATTTCGATTCTACATCAAGTTAGTTTTTTTCTGGAACTGTAAATATTATTTAACTGTGTTTCTTATATGACAAGAAAAGTTAAATCGCAACGTTAATAAAATAAATTCTTGTGACAGTAAGTGCACTGATAAGCCAAAGCCCACCGCGACTAGTGGCGTTGCGATCACGTGAGGCTTTAACAAAAACATGTAAGAGGATGAGACACGGACGGAGGATTACCCTAGAGAAGATATGGGCCGCAGATGAGGAAATCCATTGAGGTAAGCGACTTTGACAAAGGGTACATTATTATTACACACAGCCTGTGAACGAGTATATCGAAAACGGCGAAGCAGGTCGGATGTTCACGTGCTACTGTCGTGAGCATCTATGGAAAGAGGTAAAGTACAGTGAAAACCACCACTAGGCGCTAAATGGTCGGACGTCAACGATTTTTCACAGAACGTGAGGTTCGAAGACTTGTCTGCTCTGTAAAGTAGGATAGATGGTGATCTGTGGTATCTCTGCCGAAATAGCACAATATTGGTGCACTCACAAGTGTTTCGGAGCACACCGTTTGTCTTACATTGTTGAACATGGAGCTCCCCAGCAGACCATCCCTACATGTTCATATGTTGACCCAACAAAATAGTCATTTACGGTTGCAGTGGTAACGGGACCTTAGTGATTCGACTGTCGATCAATGGAAACGTGACGCCTCTTCGAGTGGATCACACTAGGTCGCTAGTCGTCTCCATGAATGCCGTCATCGAAGTGAACGGCGGCTCCAGACGTGCAGCGCGCCACAGACCCAGGCTGGTGGGAGCAGTATTATGCTATTGGAGATATTCTCCTGCGCGTGCATGGGACCTGTGGTAGTAATCGAAGACAGGCTGTCAGCTGCGAACCACCTGATCCCTTCATGTTTGATGTGTTCCCTGACGACTATGTCATATTTCAGCAGTGTAATTGTCCTTGTCTCGGAGTCAGAACAGTGCTAAAGTGGTTTGAGGAGCATTATAGTCAACTCACGTTAATGTCTCAGCGACCAGATTCGCCTGATGTAAATTTTATGGCACCTGTATGGGTCCCTACTGTGCGCCATTACCGCATACGCAAATCAGTAACCCGTTATTTATGCGAATTATTACATAACCTGTGCCTAGACACCTAATGCCACATATCTCCACAAACTACCAACAAACTGTCAGATCCTTGATAAGCAAAATCAGTGATGTATTTCGTTCCAAAGATGGACAGCTGGCCGCTGTGGCCGAGCGGTTCTAGGCGCTTCAGTCCGGAACCGCGCTGCTGCTACGGTCGCAGATTCGAATCCTGCCTCGGGCATGGATGTGTGTGATGTCCTTAGGTTAGTTAGGTTTAAGTAGTTCTAAGTCTAGGGGACTGATGATCTCAGATGTTAAGTCCCATAGTGCTTAGAGCCACTTGAACCATTTTTGAAAGGCGGACAAACAAGCTATTAAGGAGGTGGTCAAAATATTTTGGCTCATCAGTGTAGTTGCTGATCTTTTTAATTTGTATGAGGCTAACTATGTAATATCTTGGATGTTAATTAAATTTTCCTAATTAAATATAGTTGGGTTTTATTGCGTTTTGGGGGGATTTTTTAAAAACACATGAATTTTCTTGGGTCAGGTTAAATTACATGTAATCTGCTTGCAATGCTCACCGACAGTTGTAGAGCCTACTGTCGAATTATGATGGACAGGTCTGCATGAATAAAGGCCAAATCCCAATTCTTTGCCCATCGCCCAAGAGTACTTCCGTCAACTGCATCATTACCATTCACTGCACTCAAACGTTTATGAATGTGCGCCATGGTTTCTTATCCAGCACACAGGTTATCGATCACAGCGCGTTGCTTGTAGCGAGTGCGATTTTGATGGGTCACTACTGATCTGTCGTCTGTTGCAATTGCTCGAAACTTCGCACAAGTGTTGAAAAAACATCAAATTTGAATCACCTGAAAAGACATTTTCCTATATATATTAACAGCTGATAAAAATTGGAGCATCATTTAGCGAACGAGTCTCTTACAAGAACGAGATGAATGGCTGACTGACAGCAAAACAAACAAATCTCTTCAGCTTACATCGGCTAACGGGTTGGCTAATACCTCAACATAAATTTATTTCGAAGTCAAGGGAAGTCCTGTTGGTCCTTGAAAGATATCCTTTGTATTTTATTGAGTTTCCCGCAGGTACATTTTATGGCTGTCGTCATGTTCAACATTTTATGTACCGCTCTTACTACTTTAAGTAGTACGTTTCTCAGCACATCTGCACCTGCTTGTTATAAAATACGTTGTGCGTGCTAAGTTCTTTCTCCCAGTTGAGAAGAGCCTTCTTGTTAAAGGAACTGAAATTTTTATTTCTGTCTTAGAAAATTATGTTTCATAAAGTATTACATCTCTTCGGCTGCTTGTCTGACGTATGCAATCTGTAACTTTTTTTTTAAACTGAAGAAGACATTATAATGCTAGCGGAACTTAGAAGTTTTACTGGTATGTAAATGATTCGTTTTCTGATGGTAGAACTGTAGCGGAATGTCTAGAAGATACCACCTTCAATTCAAATAAACACGATAACAGTGCAAACTTGAATGTGAAAATGACTAGCTTCTGAGCTAGATAGATACATATCGAATCTGCGCTCACATTTCCTTTGTAGAACGGAAACTGACTTAAAGGCTTCACTTCAAACTTCATACGAGGGCGCGCTGAAAAGTAATGTCTCCGATTTTTTTTTATTCTTTTCTCAATATCGGTTGAGGCAGTACATGACGCGTATATTACTCGGTCGACCTTCCCACTTCGCTGACGCAAGTTGCAACCCTCTACCGCTAGAGGGCTCGGAATTACAGCGTGTAACATGGTGGTGTGTAACGTAACTATGTTGTAACAGCGTACCGTAATCGAATTCCTAACCGCAGAAAACGTGCCTCACTTGTAGATACATAGAAGAATTAAAGCTGCGTACGGTGATGGGAAATACGAGCTTCTCGGTGAAATGTCAGCCGACACAGTTCTGATTCGTCTTTCAGCTACCGAGTCTAGCATTCGTACATTGGCAGAGAGAGCCTGTTCGGATAAATCGTGTGATATTTCGCATTGGACGTTGAGTTTATAAGAGAACCTATAATGTAGTGTTTCCACAGTGATAAAACGTTGTCTGACAAATTGTAGAATATTTATTCAAATCCAATAACGTCAAATTTTAAATAACTTAATGTCATATTTGAATATTTATTCAAATCCAGTAACGGCAAATTTTAAATATTACCTCACATTTCTAAATCATTAAAACCAGAATATTAGGTGCGTCTCATACAATTCCGGTCACCGATTCCTTCAAAGTCGGGCTATCACACAGCCTGCAGTCATATTACTGCTAGAAGAACTTAAAAATGTAATCACTTTACGTCACAAGAACTGATAATTTGGTGGGATTTGAGTGTCAACTTTCTAGTAAGGAGGGAACTGTTAATCGACTCGCTTGTAGAGTCTGGAATGCTTGTTGAAATATAAACAGCGTTCTCATACGTACACAATGTGACCAAAAGTATTCGCACATCTGGCTGCAAATGACTTACAAGTTCGTGGCGCCCTCCACCGGTAATGCCGCAATTCAATACGGTGTTGGCCCACCCTTATCCTTGATGACAGCTTCCATTCTCGCAGGCATTGTTCAATCAGGCGCTGGAAGCTTTCTTGGGGAATGGCAGCCCATTCTTCACGGGATGCTGTACTGGGGAGAGGTATCGATGTCGGTCGGTCAGGCCAGGCCCGAAGTAGGCGTTCCAAAACATCCCAAAGGTGTTCTGTAGGATTCAGGTCAGGATTTTGTGAAGGCCAGTCCATTACAGGGATGTTATTGTCGTGCAACCACTTCGCCACAGGCCATGCATTATGAACAGGTGCTCGATCGTGTTCAAAGACGCAATCGCCATCCCCGAATTGCTCTTCAACAGTGGGAGGCAAGAATGAGCTTAAACCATCAATGTAGGCCTGTGCTGTGATAGTACCACGCAAAACAACAAGGAGTGCAAGCCCCCTCCATGAAAAATACAACAATACCATAACACCACCACCTCCGAATTTTACTGTTGGCACTACACACGCTGACAGATGACGTTCACCGGGCATTCGGCATACCCACACCCTGCCATCGGATCACCACATTCTGTACCGTGATCCGTCACTCCACACAACGTTATTCCACTGTTCAGTCGTCCAATGTTTACGCTCCTTACACCAAGCGAGGCGTCATTTGGCATTTACCGGCGTGATGAGTGGCTTATGAGCATCCGCTCGATCATAAAATCCAAGTTTTCTCGCCTCCCGCCTAACTGTTACAGGACTTGCAGTGGATCCTGATGCCATTTGGAATTCCTGCTTGATGGTCTGGATAGATGTCTGCCTATTACACTTTACGACCCTCTTCAACTGTCGGCGGTCTCTGTCAGTCAACAGACGAGGTCTGCCCGTGCGCTTTTGTGCTGTACGTGTCCCTTCACGTTTCAACTTCACTATCACATCGGAAACAGTGGACTTGGGGATGTTTAGGAGTGTGGAAACCTCTCGTACAGACGTATGACACAAGTGACACCCAATCACCTCATTACGTTCGAAGTCCGTGAGTTCTGCGGAGCGCCCCAATGTGCTCTCTCACGATATCTAATGACTACTGAAGTCGCTGATATGGAATACGTGGCAGTATGTGGCAGCACAATGCACCTAATATGAATAACGTATGTTTTTGGGGGTGTCCGGATACTTTTGATCACATAGTATATGTGTGCAGAGTATATGACGCAGAATACAAGGACTGCTATACTATTCTTTTAGGCTATAGCGCAATGTTCCTGAAGCAATTGAAGATAGCCCCGGAAAACTAAAGCAGACGGCTGGTTCATACTTCTAATCACAGTGCTCCCATAAAGAAATCCAACATCACATCGATGAGATCCTTTTGCTTGGTGTGTTGATAAAATACGAATTGTAGTTCTTAGCAGAAGACTCTGTGCCATGTCATTAAATGTTATTCGACCTTCTTTACAAGTGAGATGAACAGTCAGTCTATGGAGCACAGTGGAAATCGTTACGTGGTCACACGTAAGTGCCGAAAGTTACTTAACGTCAGACTTCATTTCTCGATCCTATGCGAATGAAGTTTCTCTGTACACCGTTGCATAATATACTGGAGTGTGGTTGAAGGCCAGGTCTCATGTGCACTAATTAGTTAGTCACTTGTATGCCCGTTACCTGGTTAATGTTCTCGACACCCCGTTATGATGTAGGAACTGGATAAGGATATAAAAAAATACAGTTCGTCGGTCTATACTCGGCTCAATATTGAATACTTGAGAAAGCATCTCCGACGTGAATTTTCAACTAGATATCATTAACTTAAATACACACACACACACACACAAGTGCGCGGGCGCGCATGAAGCGTAAAACGTTATTGAACAAAATGATTTGTTCGGTTTTAAAATTGTTTTCGTTTTCTGTCAGTATTTATAGTTCTGTTTTGTATTTGCACAGTTTACTCTTTCGTGTGTTTTAGTAGAGCTTAAACGTGGATAACGGAGGACATTACAATTGAAACTTCTATATTTATCACCGCTGCTGTGATTTTGATATTTTACGCTGTAGCTAACGACAAACTACACGAGGTACTAAACGTATTGTGAAGCTGTTGACATTATGACGAGAGGCTAAAACTGTTATCTAAAGAATTTATTCGGTACATATTACTCGTATCTCACTTTTTTGCGCTCAGTACTGTGTACAAAAGGGTATAACTACCATTCACAACACTGGATCATGGCACAAGACTAGGTAAGATGTACCACTGTCCACCAGTAAAATGATCACATAACTTTAGGGCCTATATACCGAAAACTAAGAATTCTTTTAATACATTTGAGAAGTAGCTTGGTTGATAGAATCTGTCAAGATTGGTTCTATTCGGGAATCGTCAAATACGTACTATTACACGTCTGTTTCCAACGCGACTTCAAGTTGAATAAAATTCTGATGTCTCACGCGTGCGTCCATTACAACTACTGGATTTCCGTACGCTTAAATATTTAAGTGTATCACAGAGGTCAGTGACTGCTGTTGTCCTCATTTGGAATTTAGGCGAGGAAATGAATGTTAAATGTTGTATCAGGACTTTATCTAACAGAACAATAAGAACATTTTGTAAAAATTGGACCAAACGTCGTTACAGCAGAACACAGTTGCTCAGACTATAAGCATTTGAGTCATTACGCAAGCGCACGTCTACATATGTGGGTACGTAAGATTACAAAAAATATGAGGCCAACTATACAAACAAAACCAACAGTGAGGCAATGTTTAAACAGAAGTAATCCCTGTATATGTAAATAATACTACCTAGATGCAAGTCTTGCTCTCTTCAGGTTTCTTGATATAAAAGACATTGATTCATGCCATAAAAGATGACGCAATGGTTGTCACTGAACTCGCTTTCCGGAAGAGCAATGTTGAGCCATCCAGACTTTCTGCTTCCTTCTCCAATCGGAGCACGTCTTCTCATCGCCGACTGGACGCTGAACTAAATTCATCTATTTTTCTACTTACACTGTTTCATGAGCAATGAAGTCATCTCCGCATTTTCCAGTGCTTGAGATTTCATGGATCTCTATGTAGTTCAATTTTTTGTACTTTTTTTTGTTTTACACGTTGAATGTTAGTTGCATCGAGTACCTCATCAAGTGCTACTGTACGAAGAAACTTCTTGGATTTTATATGGTGTGGATATCGGTTTCCGATAGTTGGTTGATGTTACCTGCAGGTAATTTTTCGTGGTCAATAATACCTTATACTCGTACATTAAAACAGGTAGTATTTTATTTGAAACACATCAGACAGAACAGAGGGAAGGCATAGGAAAAGTTGTGGGCAGTTGCAATTTGAATCCATTCGCTTTCAACTGATGGTTTATGCTGTGCAAAAGTAATACATTCACCACCAGAGCCGCATACTGCTGAAGTAGCAGTCATACATATGAATGGCCACCACAGTTAGTGTCACTGATTCTAATTTCCTACGTTTCTCTTACGAATGATATTGATCTGGTTACAACTGTATTCTGGAATTTAGTTGCATAAACTAAAGCAAGTTCTTACAATGAACTACACTGCTGCTCTAGGATCCTCGAGTGTCTTTACGGTCTGAGGATAAAAGTTCTAGATCATCGGCTTGCAGAAGATGCTGATATTGAAAGCAGGTAGCTCATCGCTGTTGCAGACCTCATCTAGATCATAAATTCGTTGAGATAATGCACCTTTATTTATTTCTGACTTCATCATTTCTTCTGTCAAGACTTTTGTGTTTCGTATAACCGTTGAGAATACGATGAATGTAAAGGAGGCCAACGTGCAATACTTTCCATGAATAGCTGCATAGATTCAGTCCTGTCGCGGCGGTTCTCTGTTGATGATGTTGTAATTCGGCAGCTAGAGGGAAAGAGAAAGTATTTTTCGACCTGGAATTTCGCGTGAATTGGTTAGTGGTACACGTTCTGCAGCGGTTTCACGTTCGATTTGGGAAAGCTGTCCCAGACAAGAACTGGATCAACAAACAGAACCATCACTTCAAGAGAACCGGTTCCATTTTAAAGGGAAAAGTCTTAGCCATCCTCTTGTGTCACACTTGACTTTACCTTGTCCGGCTGAATGAGTGACTTGTGCAACAGCTAGGATGGGTTGTTATGTCATGCCTGCAGCGGCGTTGTACCGCTTTTATTGTCGGCGTCACACCCAGCAGGGGGTTGCAAACCATTGCTTTGTTTGAGTTGTGATAGTGCTACGTGTTATGAACTGCAGTTTTTAAATCGTTTAATCATTGTATAAAGACACATTTCCACTCTACTCTCTTTATAAATTAGTGTGAGAATCTGATTACACAACTTCCCTGCAATAAACTTACCACTGTCGCATCAACAGTAAGCTGTCAGATTGATGCCCCTCGGTGAATGTATCTAGGAAACTGAAGCATCATGAACTCTAATGGAACGAGTCAAGAAGTTTATACTTATGCAGCGTTTATGTATGTTTTAGGGGTTCCTTGTTTTAAATGAAATAAGTGATGCTGTTATATTCAGTAGATGGAAGTGCGCGGTAGATGTGACTTGATAATGTCGAAAAACCCTTTATTTGACAGAAAGTAAGCTCGGAATGAATATTGAGAGATGTAGGTGAAAACAAGCTATGAACCTTGAATGTTTAAAGTCGCCTATATCAAATGGATGTAGAGAAATGCGTGAAATGCTACAACCAACAACATTCAGATACATGCTTGGATTAGTCAGAATTATCTGATTTGAAGTATGAGCTTGGGAGGTTGCATGACGATCTCAAACGGCTGTTTACTGTTTCTTTCAAAGTTCGGTTTTTACGTTTCGACTTGTCTTGTTATGTTCTTGGCTATTTTTGTATCGTTTCAACGTTCCTAGACTTATTTTTCTAGCGCTGCCGCCGTTTACGAACTGTAAGGGACATCCGTGAAACGTGACGTCACTATGTCAAAATCAGCGAAGGAAACATGAATGGTGTACCGGGATCAACTTCCTACATTCGTATACTGGTCAAATATCTTACGTAAGGGTCGAAAACTTCACTTACGCTGGTGAGACAAAGTTACATATTTATAATTTCTATGTCACTGATATGAGCCCTCCAGCTATCGACTAACTTAGCGCCGGCCACAGTGGCCGTGCGGTTCTAGGCGCTTCAGTCTGGAATCGCGCGACCGCTGCGGTCGCAGGTTCGAATCTTGCCTCGGGCATGGATGTGTGTGATGTCCTTAGGTTAGTTAGGTTTAAGCAGTTCTAAGTTCTAGGGGACTGATGACCTCAGATGTTAAGTCCCATGTGCTCAGAGCCATCTGAACCATCAGCCATCTGACTAACTCAGCGAAATTCAACTCAAATGAATATAGTGCCTATTAAAAACCGGAAAATACAACAAAGCTAGACCACAATACAATAAAATCTTTACACTAGCCAGTACTACTGTAGGCAATCGCAATAGGACACGTAGCTACCAATTCACGGTAATTTGACTGGAAACTTACTTCTCCTAATCCATATTCACCTCAATTTTCAGCAAAAGTAGTAGAAACTGCTGCCAAAATCGAGCACATTCACGACGAGCCTGGCAGAAACTGCTTACTGGCACTGCACCAACTGCTCAACTTTACAACCTCAGAGCGCCTCCTTAAATTTTATTAAAACGTCTCCACTTTAAAATCAGTCAACACTGTGCTTACAGACTGGTCGGCTTTTTCTTGAGAACTGGACTTTTTCGTTGGTTCTACCCTATCTTCCACTTCTTGCGCTTTTCTACTTCTTGCTGCTTTCTAGAAGGGCCTCTGGTTACTATAGTCTACATTATAACGAGCAGAAAGGTTTACTTTGATCTAATTGAAAACCTCCTCAACCCTTAGAAGAGCCTGAAAGAGCTATCCTGGTTTACATGATAACGAGCAGAAAGGTTTACTTTGATCTAATTGAAAACCTCCTCAACCCTTAGAAAAGCCTGAAAGAGCTATCCTGGGTAATCTGTAACTCATGGATTCTCTCCATTCAAGCAACTCTTGCCGGCCGCGGTGGCCGAGGGGTTCTAAGCGCTTCAGTCCGGAACCGCGCGACTGCCACGGTCGCAAGTTCGAATCCTACCTAGGGCATGGATGTGTGTGGTGTCCTTATGTTAGTTAGGTTTAAGTAGTTCTAAGTCCTAGGGGACTGATGACCTCAGATGTTAAGTCCCATAGTTCTCAGAGCCATTTGAACCAATCAACTCTTCTCTCTTTAGGGAAGTCTAACAACTGATCAAGTGAATGCCCACAAATCCGATTATGGATGAAATGGTACTAAAACGCTTTTCCCGTGCGTACGGTCGACAGAAATCCCTAGCTTAATGTCCATGACAACAGTCGTGGTCATACTGTGGCAGTCTCTGGCACTGTACATCATGTCTGGTACACCCCTCCCCCACCCCCTGGATCAAAATGCAGACTGAATACTTTACTGCTATGAAAATAAAATATAATATTCTCTCTCCTCCTTTGTAACGCTGTTTTAGTTGGTGCATCTACGAAGCATCAGCTGTTGATACTAACACATGGACCACAAAAATTTCTGCAAAATAATTTATCGTACTTTGCATTCTATAGCTGCATATTATACAGTATTTGGTGACAAATGGGCCGTTCCACCAATTCGTCGTGTGTGCACCCGTTCGTAAAGGCAGCTGATTTGTCGCATCGAATGCCATGTTCATTTATAACTACACCACCTTCTCAAGCTTAAATATTGTTGGAAAACACAAATCAGGTTGGCATTGTTACTATACAACCTGATTCGTTTTCCAAGAAATCCTCACTTCAGTTATCCCTAATCATTCCACTCCCTAACTATAGACCAAGAACATCACCGTCATCAATTGTTTCTCCATCATTTGGAAGCAAGGAAGAATGGGGTTTAACGTGCCCTGGACGACGAGGTCCATAGAGACAGAGAACAGGTTCTTATAGGGGAAGGATGGGAAAGGAAATCCACCGAGTCCTTTCCGAAGGAATCGTCCCGCCGTTCACCTTAAACGATTTAGAAAACACAATTGAAAATCTAAATCTACATGGCCGGAGGTGAATTTGAATCGCCGTCCTCCCGAATACGGCTCCACTGCGCCGCTCCGCTCGGTCCTGTGCACTATCAATGGTTTTAAGCTAATATCTTAACAGATTCATTATTATAATTATTGTTATCATTATTATCAATCATCGATACAGTGGCATGATTCACGATCAAATGCAAATGGTTTAAAAAATAAAGGTAAAGGAATTTGTTCCGAAGATTTTATTTGTAGAGCTGAAAAGCAAGCATCTCTGACTGCTACGTGCTGGATCCACTTTCGATTATCGATACAGTCGATGATTTTTACGCGGTGCGAAAACTGGTATAGGAAGCTTTCATCCTCATGATTAGAACTGAGAAGCTATTAGGAGGAGAAGCAGCGATTCCAGTACGTAACACCATCATCTTCCATCATACTTACATTGGAAGGTAAGAAAGACTGAGTGATAGGTCACCATCGTATGGCAGTCTGGGTGTCATTACAGTTTGGTTTTCTTAGCCCTAACGGACTTGGATCACTCCTTGAGCAGATGAAGGCACGGATAAGCCTCATAATTATAATGAAACATCTTTACGATCATGTACAGTGGTGTAAAAAACGCAACGACGAAATTAACTTTAGCATGATACGTCATTGCCATGTAATATACAAGGGGCGATCAAAAACATTCCACTCGAAGGCCGTACAGTCCAGAATCGGTATGCCAATCAGGGAAAATCACCGTGAGGAAGCAATCATCCGACCGATGCAAGTTGAACATATCCATTTGATAAAATACCGTGTACTGCTACTGGTAGAAATCCGCAACTGCCTGATGCACATCCACATCCGAGAGGAATCGTTGACCGTTCGAAGTCTTTTTAAGGGACCGAAAGTGAGATAATAGTACGGGGAGGGATCAGGACTATAAGGTGGGTGCTAGAGTGTCTCCCACTTCAGCTGGCGTAATTTCTGCGTTACGACTGACGTCTTGTGTCGAATCGCTACCAGCACAGAACTTACCGCACCATTCCAAACCGTGGTTTTCAACAGACATGTTGCCACACACATTCTTCATTCTCCGATTGATGTCTGCCGGTTTTTGTCCTTCGGCAGCCAAGAAAAGAATAAGAGCACCTTGGTTCTGTTTCCGCATTTACCGCAGTCGGAAAAACACGAATGCAACACTAATCCCATGGCTACATGCAGTGCTTATGTACCCATATCGGAGTAGCTCTACGTTCCACATACACTGTAGCAATACATTCAAACGGTAACTTTCTGAGCGCCCCTTTATAATTCGATGAAATTTAGACCATACACTGGTGTGCAAAGCGTAAGGGCGAAAGTAACTTTCGCAAGGTGTGTCGCTGTCGAGTAATAGAGCTCGATGAAACTTGTACCGTACATAGGAAAGTGTTACAGTACAGTACAGTATAGAAGCTAACGGAAAGAAATACGCGATGAGATATATAGAAATGACACTTTAATTCATAGACAATAATTACACTGAAGTCACCGCGATCCATGATGGTCCTCAGGGACACGGTTCTCAATAGGGCGGCAATGCATGCTCTACTACGTACTCCCATACTGACCACAAGGATGGTAAGGAGTTCTTTCGGTAAGGCGTCCCATTCCTCCATCAGTGCGGTTGACACCCGCAGGATGATCGTTAGTGTATGTGGCGTGCTGCAGTACGTCTTCTGAACGCATCCCATACGTGCTCGATACGATTTACGTCGGAGGAACGGGCAAGACAGTCCATTCGCCGAATATCCTCTCGTTCCTTAAGGTCCTCCACAAACGGTGATCGATGCGGCTGCGCATTGTCATCCGTAAAAATGAAGTCAGGTCACAAGCAATACTGAAAAGACGCACGTGGAGAAGGAGTAAAGTGTCATAATAACACTGACCGGTGAGCATACCGCGATCAAAGGTTTGGAGTTCAGTACGCCAAGAAACAATGTGCCTCACCACAACATCTAGATCACCAAAACGCTCATGTACAGCAACGCTGGATGTACCCTCATACAATGAGAGGCGGGAACACACAATGCACCCAGGAAAATCGTCGAAGGTGATAGTTTTGATGGTCCAGGAGGTACGGTGTGGGGAGGCTTCATGTTGCACTGGCGTGCTGACCTCCAGATCTTTGAACACGGCACACTCAACGGTCAACGTTGTTGTGACACTGTACTCCTACCCCACGTGTGTCTTTTCAGGTGTGCTTTCGGTGCTGACATAGTTTTTATGGATGACAATGCGCGACCTCATCGAAAAGGGCGAGGTAGTGGAGGTCTTGGAAAATAGGATATCTACGTCTACGTCTACATGTGCCAGGCAGAGGGTTCATCGAACCACCTTCACAAGTCTCTATTATTCCAACCTCGTACAGCGCGCGGAAACAACGGACACCTACATCTTTTCGTACAAGCTCTGAGTTCCCTTATTTTATCATCGTGATCGTTTCTCCCTATGTAGGTCGGTGTCAACACAATATTTTCGCATTCGGAGGAGAAAGTTGGTGACTGGAATTTCGTAAGAAGATTCCGCCGCAACGGAAAACGTCTTTGCTTTAATGATGTCCACCCCAAATCCTGTGTCATTTCAGTGACACTATCTCCTCTATTTCGCGATAATATAGGACGTGCTGCTCTTCTTTGAACTTTTTCGATATACACCGTCAATCCTATCTGGTAAGGATCCCACACCGCGCAGCAGTATTCTAACAGAGAACGGACAAGCGTAATGTAGGCAGTCTCTTTAGACAACCTGTTACATTTTCTAGGTGTTCTGCCAATAAAACGCAGTGTTTGGTTAGCCTTTCCCACAACATTTTCTATGTGGTCTTTCCAACTTAAGTTGTTCGTAATTGTAACTCCTATGTATTTAGTTCAATTTACGGCCTTTAGATTTGACTGATTTATTGTGTAACCGAAGTTTAACGGATTCCTTTTAGAACTCATGTGGATGACCTCACGCTTTTCGTTATTACGCTCAATTGCCAATTTTCGCGCCATACAGATATCTTTCCTAAATCGTTTTGCAATTTGTTTTGATCTTCTGATGACTTCATTAGTCGATAAACGACAGCGTCATCTGCAAACAACCTAAGACTGTTGCTCAGATTGTCTCGCAAATCGTTTATACAGATAGGGAACAGCAAAGAGCCTATAACACTACCTTGGGGAACGCCAGAAATCACTTCTGTTTTACCACGAACTGTGACCTCTTGGACAGGAAATCACGAATCCAGTCACATAACTGAGACGATATTTCGTAAGCACGCAATTTCACAAGCCGCTTGCGTGGTACAGTGTCAAAAGCCTTCGGAAATCCAGCAATACGGAATCAATCTGAAAGCCCTTGTCAATGCACTCAACACTTCATGCGAGTAAAGAGCTAGTTGTGTTCCACAAGAACGATGTTTTCTAAATCCATGTTGACTGTGTGCCACTAGATCGTTTTCTTCGAGGTTCAAAATGGTTCAAATGGCTCTGAGCACTATGGGACTTAACTTCTGAGGTCATCAGTCCCCTAGAACTTAGAACTACTTAAACCTAACTAACCTAAGGACGTCACACACATCCGTGCCCGAGGCAGGATTCGAACCTGCGACCGTAGCGGTCGCTCGGTTCCAAACTGTAGCGCCTGGAACCGCTCGACCACACCGGCCGGCTTTCTTCGAGGTAATTCGTAATGTTCGAACACAATATATGTTCCAAAATCCTGCTGCATATCGACGTTAATGATATGGACCTGTAATTTAATGGATTACACCTACTACCTTTCTTGTATACTGGTGTGACCTGTGGAACTTTCCAGTCTTTGGATACGAATCTATCGTCGAGCGAACGGTGGTATATGATTGTTAACTATGGAGCTATTGCATCAGCATACTCTGAAAGGAACCTAATTGGCAGACAGTCTGGACCAAAAGACTTGCTTTTATTAAGTGATTTAAGTTGCTTCACTACTCCGAGGATATTTACTTCTACGTTACTCATGGTGACAGCTGTTCTTGGTTCCAGTTCTGGAATATTTACTTCGTCTTCCTTTGTGAAGGCATTTCGGAAGGCCGTGTTTAGTAACTCTGCTTTGGCAGCCCTGTATTCGATAGTATCTCCATTGCTATAGCGCAGAAAAGGCACTGATTGTGTCTTGCCGCTATCATACTTCACATACGACCAGAATCCCTTTGGATTTTCTGCCAGGTTTCGAGACAAAAGTTTCGTTGTAGAACTATTATAAGCATCTCGCATTGAAGCCCGCTCTTAATTTCGAGCTTCTGTAAAAGACCGCCAACCTTGGGGATTTTGCGTCTGCATGAATTTGGCATGTTTATTTCGTTGTTTCTGCCAGAGTTATCTGACCCGTTTTGTGTACGAAGGAGGATCAGCTCCGTCGTTTGTTAATTTATTTGGTATAAATCTATCAATTGCTGCCGATACTATTTCATGGAATTCAAACCACATCTGGTCAACACTTACATTCTTAATTTGGACAAATGGACTTTAATCCTATTTAGTCCGTGTGGGATGCGTTGTGAAGACGTATTTCACCACGTCCACATACTCCAACGACCAACCAGCATCTGTCAACCGCACCGGAGGACAACACAAGAACTCCTTACTAGTCTTCTGGCCGGCATAGGAGCACGTTGAAGAGCATGCATTTCCCGGCCCATTAAGAACCAGGTCACGCCCTTTGTATTATCCAGGGGACCAACATGAATCTCAGTGATTCTAGTGTAATTATTGTCTTTGAATAAAAGTGTTCTTTCTGTTCGTCTCATTGCGTATTTCTTTCAGTTAACTTCTCTACTATACTGTCCCAGGCATTTTTATGTACCGTCCAAGTTTCATCGACCTATGTTACTTACAACTGACATGTCATGCGAGTGTTTCTTTCAAACATTTTAAGAAGGGACTATCTACAGCCGTCAAATAATGTATAAAATGCATGTTTTACCATCAGTTGCTTTTATTTTAAATCCAAATATCGACCGGTTTCAGTCAAGGACCATCTTCACGGATAAGGGTTAAAATTGTTTAAGCGACAACATTACATTTGTCAGTGCTTAAATAATTTGTAGAGCATGTCATGAATATCAATATACTACACAGGACTTTTAGAAGCAATCATACTAATACCAAGTGTACACATAATGCTCTACACTTATGTAAATACTGACAAATGTAATGTTGTGGCTTAAAAAATTTTAACCTTTGTCCGTGAAGATGGTCCATGGCTGAACCCGATCGATGTTTTGGTTTAAAGTAAAAACAGCTGATGGACAAACATGCATATTATATAAAGTTACTTTCGTTCTGCGCATCAGCTTATATCTAGGATGGGACTTCAAAAAGTAAATTATACATGTCGTTCCATGTTAAGACCATTGCGTGACAAGACTAGTGTATTGTCAGAAAAGAGTGCCTGCTCCCGGTTTTCTGCAGACACCGTTCTGCAGCGGTAGGGATAACAGGTGCAGCACAGTGTGGGAACGAAGTGGGGCGGAACGGGAAACATACTCCAAAGATAAACCACGCAGGACAGTACGATTCTTGTGGTCAAAACGTCTGACCTGCTCATAGATTCACCATGAAATTCTGACGGTATGTGGACCAAATTGAATGTCGCGTCCAGCTGTAAGGAAATGCTACCAGCAATTTCACTAAGGCCGCAGTGATGTGGGTAATGCTGATCGGGAAGGAAGACCATCGACACCGACTACAGTCGACAATACCCAGGCAGTCGAGGAGCCAATTCGCAGCAATCGCAGTTTTTCTGACGATGAGAATGTTTACACAGCTGTTCTAGAATGGCTACGTGATCAAAGAGCGGCTTTCTATTGTTGAGGAACTGAACGATTGGTAGAAATTTCCGATTGTTTTTTACAGAGACTCGATGACTACGTTGCAAAGTAGCGTCAGGTATCTGTGTCACTTTGAAGTGTAATGCAGCATTCAATAAAAGCTACTTGGCCTGTCACAATAAAGTGTAATTCACTTTCTGAAGTCCCTTTTCTGTCGTATTACATTCACATATTAAGTAAGAGAAAAGCGAGTGTCTGTATGTCTCTGCATCCAGCCTGATCTCTCTTATTTTTTCTCTTGATCCCCACGTGATGTACACTATGATAACAATAGAACTATTACACGGTATTCGGCAAAGACTGATCCTCAAGATTTATCCAACAGAGTTTCACATAAACAGTGTCGTATTTCTGCCAAGAACAACAACCGAATCATCTAGTGCCACGTACCCTATTTGATAAATTGTTTATCTGCATTGGTTACTAGTTAACAATGAATTACAGCTTCTAACGCCTTTAACAATACTAAGAAGATGGAATCATATTGCCGGCCGGAGTGGCCGAGCGCTTCTAGGCGCTACGGTCGCAGTTTCGAATCCTGCCTCGGGCATGGATGTGTGTGATGTCCTTAGATTAGTTAGGTTTAAGTAGTTCTAAGTTCTAGGGGACTGATGACCTCAGAAGTTAAGTCCCATAGTGCTCAGAGCCATTTGAATCATTTTTTTGGAATCATATTGACTACATGCAAAATATCGTCTATGAATAAAGCAAGCTGTGTTTCACACGAGTGGTTTTTCCTTAACCCGCGCTGACTTTTTATAATCCCTTTGCTCCATGAATCTCATAATGTTCTAGCTTAAAATATGCTCTTGTGACCTGGAAGAGACGGACATTCTGTCACCTCTTTTTGTAAACGGAAGCGACTAGCACTCCATCCCACTGACGTGGGGCAATTTGATGACCGCCCTGAAATACGCCTTACTGAGTAAACAGCTGCTTGGTGACTTCATACCTTAAAAGAAGGAACAAAAGAAAATGTTTACATTTCGTACTTGATTTTTTTCATCTGATTTCGATTATTCGGCGCATGCTCGTCACATTTTCATTTCTTGTATATGAAGACGGTGTTGTTAATGTCTCTTACACACTAGTTCCGTCACACATGTACTTTTGTTTAGGATCCGCACTGAGCAAACAGCAAACTGCTGCGTTCTAGCACTAGAAAAACTGCATTACAGTACTGCAATCATAACCCTCTCCGCCCCGCCGCTGTCAATGATGACTTTGGTGCAGCCCAATATGCCGAGTTCAAGGCGATTATGTCAACGATTCGCCACTTTCCTTCGCATACTGAGGAGCATATTATGTTGTTACTTCTCAATGGAACAGCTAGTCCCTTCGCCTGCAGTGATTCCCAAGTGCTGCTACCAACAATGACACGTGAAATGTGTTGCATATGTGCCAGGCGCATCAATCGCTGACACTCGTCAACAATGCTTGGTTACAAATTTCTTACACTGTTCGTTTCCTCGATCAGTGAGAGGAATTTTTGCAAATAAAATAAATATCCAGTTAAAGTTGTGTCACCGCTAACTGAAAGTAAAATTTTCGTTAAATACTATTAACGAATTCCTGTTTGTTTCTTTATTAATGAAAGTCCGCCAACTGCCTGTACTTCAGTGTATTATTGACCATTATCTATCTCACAGCTTAAGTTTTATTTCCATTCATCAGATATTTAATTGATGGACTCCGTCATGGCATGATGAATCATGCACATCATTTTACGCAAATCTGCGTCACTTTTTGTCTGTGATGATTTTCCTCTCTTTTCCATACAACATATTCTCATATCCAGTTCTTGCACGATATGAATGAAGCATTGAAACCGCTCTTAAGTTTTTGTGCATCGTCTTTATCTACAATATCCTTAGGAGGGAAGCAGATATCCATAAAATACAGATGTAGCTGCTTTACCAGTTGATGATGGAAACCCTGAATGAAATATTTCATCCCTGAAGATAGAGATTTTACGTTGAAGTACGTGTAAGCCAATAGAAGGCAAAATATCGGCATTTGATGAACTTTCTTCAATAAAATATAAATTATGGTAATAGTTAGATTAATGTAAAAGTTGTCACCTGAAAATGGCCTAAGACGCCGAAAGCCAGTTCGTCATCAGATAAACATAATAGTGCAGAAAATTAGCAAAGTATTTCTTATTTAATATTATAGTCACATTCTGCAGGCACTACCAAAAGTTATTCAGTTAATAGTAATAGTAAATTACTGGACACAACGAATTAACAGAGTACAACTCATACTTTTCATACAGCTGAAAAGTAGTTAAAGCTAATTCTCAAATATTTGCATACTTAAGAGTTATCTTCAGTGACATCAATACGTCGCGATTCTAATATGAGTTTCTAGATAATCAAAAATTAATACAGCTTCAGAGAAATCCCCCAGGTGATTTAATGTGTGATCAGCATTCTAAATATCAAAAATCTCGGTTGTCACAGAAATTCTTATTTCTGCGGAACAGTATCGCATTTCGCTTTGAAAGATATAAGAATAGTTATCTCCATTCAAGAGCAGTGAAATTATTTTACGTTACCTGTTGCACTACTGATATTTGTTTTAAATATCGAATAATAAATGAATAATTATGGAATACGGGGAGTAGCTCACAACCGGTTCACCTCTTGCTTTAATAAAAGACAGCAAGAGATCACTCTCCATAGTATTGAGAATGGCTGTGATGTGAGGTCCGAGTGGGGCACGATCAAGTGGAAGGTGCCCCAAGGATCAGTGCTGGGGCCACTCTTGTTCCTTATTTATAAAAATGATATGCCTTCAAGTACTACACATGATTGTAAAATATTTTTGTTTGCTGATGACACTAGCTTGATAGTAAAGGATGTTGTGTGGAACGGTGGCACTGTTTCAGACAGTGATGTTCAAGACATAAGGTCATGGCTTGTAGACCATAAACTAGCAGTAAATCACAGCGAGACTCAATTCTTGCAGTTTCTAACACACAATTCCCCAAAACCTGACGTTTTAATTGGCATATGATTAGTGAAACTGAACAGTTCAAATTTCTAGGTGTTCAGATAGATAGTCAACTGTCGTGGAAATGCCACGTTCAGGATCTTGTTCAAAGACTGATTACTGTCATTTTTACTGTTAGAACGCTATCTGAAGTAAGTGATAGTTCGATACGAAAAGTAGTCTACTTTGCTTATTTTCATTCGCTTATGACGTATGGTATTATATTTCGGGGTAACTCGTCCCATTCTCAAACCTAATTTTTGGCTCGTAAAGGGGCGTTTCTGGCAATAAGTAGTGTAATTTCGTGAACCTCATGTCGACCCCTGTTCATTAGTCTGGGTATTCTGATATTGGCCTCTCAATATATATATTCTTTACTGTGATTTCTTGTTAACAATATTAGTTTATTTCCAAGAATTTGCAGCTTTGACTCAGTTAATACTAGGCATAAATACAATCTGCTTTTCAATAAGCTACCACAAGAATTCAAAAATCTTAGCAGTAATCCAGACGCTTTCAAATCCAAATTGAAGAGTTTGCTCATGGGTCACTCCTATTCGGGTTCCTTAAGCTGATTCCTGTGTTATATTGTTGATTGCGTTTACTTAAAATTATGGCTTGTCGTTTCTCTGGATTCATAGATATTTTATTTTATCTATCATTACTTTTCTATAGTAATTTCGTGTGCTTACACGTTCCATGACCTTGGAAATTTGCTCTGCAATTTGATCCTACGGAACTGGAGGTGTAAAATAAAATAAATAAAATTATTATCATTTAAGCAAAACATGTAAAGGACTTACCGACAAGTGTGATTGTTTTTTATATATCTTACAACACTAATTTATTGCATCTCAGTTTCTCTTTCCCCGACAACTAAAGAATACTATAGCTCACTAATATTACAAAATTTGGCTTTTCGCATTGGTACTGTAGTGATGACAGTGCTTTTCATTGTATTTTACTGTCCACTACTTTTGTATAAGTTGTTTACTTGTCATTAATGTCATCTATTAACTGTAAATGCGACGATTCTTATACTCAGTACCACGAGACAATCTGATAACTGCGTAGAAACATGATAGGTGCAACTGAGGACTACCTAGTCCATCACTTTTGCCAGATTTACTGTTAAGTTGTAATCTGTTATTACTATGAAGTTTTAGTCTAAGGATGTACTTAGAATACAACGGCTTACATTATCTACATTTTCAATTATGAAATCAACTTTGATGTCATTAAACATCAACGTTATTAGTGTGATCAGCTTATTTCAAAATTTTAATGTTTCCTTTGTTAACTTGGTTCATCCCAATCGCAATTTTTGGAGCAGGAAATCGATTGACGACTGCACTGCTGTTTTGCATACGATACGAGTTTTCATAGTGTTCTATAACGCATGCTAAACTGCAAAGCATAGAGAAATTTCTACAGCCTTGACGACATTGACTGAAATAGTATTCCTCTTCTTTGAAGGCTGAAAACGGGGACGCTGGCGGCCCTGTTCTGCGACGGAGAATGCGAGGAGGCGTCGAACGTGACGTCACTGGTACGGCTGGCCGTCGACCGCTACCACCGGCTCGTCCACGCCTTCAGCGGTGAGTATCCCAAGCATGACACGCCTTTCGTAGTGCGCTGCTGCCAACAATGCCAAAAGCTACGGCCACACGAATTATGTCTGCGGACTCAGCTTCATATCTGTCTTTGCTCACTTCACAAAAGAATTATAGTTTTTAATACGATTGTTCTATTGCCTGACGTCCTTGAACGTTGTATTAGTCGAACAGACAAGTATATGTTTCCCTTCTGGCGACCTAACAGGGCAATTGACAGGACAATAATGACATCAATTCGACACCTTTATAACAACAATAGGAAAATTGTAGTTCTATGTATGACAGCCTGAATATTACCTTAATAGAGCACAGAAAACTGACTACAGAGCTATTGTTAAGCACAAATTAATGCTATGTTCATTATATAGCCTTTTGTTCAATAGATAAGCTTAAAAAATTAACATCTTGGTTCTCAAGCCTTTTGAAATGGAAATAAAGCTTTAATTCGAATTAAAGTGACGGAAATGTGCGTACGACAAACTGATATTGAAAGGCATCTCAGACTTTAACAAAATGTTCTGTCTATGAAACTGATAATTATGTACACTGAAGCGCCAAAGAAACTGATATAGGCATTCGTATTCAAATACAGAGACATGTAAACAGGCAAAATTCGGCGCTGCGGTCGGCAACGCCTATATAAGACAACAGTCTAGCGCAGTTGTTAGATCGGTTACTGCTACTACAATGGCCCGTCATCAAAATTTAAGTGAGTTCGAACGTGGTGTTATAGTCGGCGCACGAGCTATAGGACACAGCATCTCCAATGAAGTGGGGATTTTCCCGTACGATTATTTCATGACTGTACTATGAATATCAGGAATCCGGCAAAACATCAAATCTCCGACATCGCTACGGCCGGAAAAATATCGGGCAGAACAGGACCAACGACGACTGAAGAGAATCGTTTAACGTGACAGAAGTGCAACCCTCCCGCAAATTGCTGTAGATTTCAATGCCGGGCCATCAAACAAGTGTCATTGTGCGCACCATTCAACGGAACATCATTGATATGGGCTTTCTGAGCCGAAGGCCCACTCGTGTACCATTGTTGACTGCACGACACAAAGCCTTACGACCCGCCTGGGCCCGTCAACACTGACATTGGACTACTGGTTACTAGAGATACGTTGTCTGGTCGGACAAGTCTCGTTTCAAATTGTATCGAGCGGATGGACGTGTACGGGTATGGAGACAACCTCATAAATACATGGGCCCTGCATGTCGGCAGGACACTGTTCAAGCTGGTGGAGGCTCTGTAATGGCGTGAGACGTGTGCAATTGGAGTAATATGGGACCCCTGATACATCTAGATACGACTCTGACAGTTGATACGTACGTAAGCACCCTGTCTGATCACCTGCATCCATTCATGTCCGCTGTGCATTCCGACGGACTTGGGCAATTCCAGCAGTACCATGCGACACTCCACACGTCCAGAAATGTTACAGAGTGGCTCCAGGAACACTCTTCTGAGTTTAAACACTTCCGCTGGCTACCGAACTCCCCAGGCATGAACATTATTGAACATATCTGGGATGCCTTGCAACGTGCTGCTCAGAAGAGATCTCCACCCCGTCGTACTCTTACGGATTTATGGACAGCCCTGCAAGATTCAGGGTGTCAGATCCCTCCAGCACTACTTCAGACTTCAGTCGAGTCCATAGCATGTCGTGTTGCTGCACTCCTGAGTGCTCCCGGGGGCCCTACACGATATTAGGCAGGTGTGCCAGTTCCTTTGGCTGTTCAATGTAAATAGAAACCAGATAAATGTTGACAAAAGATAAGAAAATGTCTGAAAATTTTACCCAGCCTACACAAATCATTAGTATTTGCGGTGTACATGATAGAGATTATACAAAAGTGTTGAATATGTCATCGGGTTTAATAGTAAACATGAAAAACTTCCTCCTGTTATCCTTCGGCAGCACATGACCCACAGAATCAAAATTCACTTGTAGTCCGTGCATTAGTCTACAGTGCAAGGGAGTTCAATACAATAACTGTGGATACTGAATGTCAAAGAATTTTGAATGAAACTATTGTATAAAGTGATCGTTAAGATTTTCAGGACCAAGTAGAAGAATTTTCAAGATATTTTACTTAATATTTCCGACACATCTAATGAGGTTATCATGGGAGAGCGCGAAAACAAAATTTTCGGACCATCACAACGAAAAATCGTCTGCTGAACGATATGATCTTTCAAACTCCAATGAGAAAGTTCACTGTCTAGTTCAAAAATAAATCCTCAGTCCCATTCAAGCATCTGAGGAACAATAAACATTTTAAGAATGTGGTACCCCACAGCTCCCAATATTTGAAGAACGTCTGATTTACCGCCAAAAGCTGCTCATGGAAATACTTGATTGAGAAACCAGTTCGATCCACTGTCTACCATCAGGATCATAAAAATATTAATATCATCACACAAAGCGATAAAATTAGTATCGTCAAAAAATAAAATCCATGAATTTGTCGCTGTTCTCAAATGGTAAAAAATGTGCAAAATGGTGCACTCATTCATGTTATATTAACAGTCATGTTATTTTAACGGTTTACTTGTTCGCGGTGGTCTAGCGGTTCAGGCGCTCAGTCCGGAATCGCGTGACTACTACGGTCGCAGGTTCGAATCCTGCCTCGGGCATGGATGTGTGTGATGTCCTTAGGTTAGTTAGGTTTAAGTAGTTCTACGTTCTAGGGGACTGATGACCACAGATGTTAAGTCCCATAGTGCTCAGAGCCATTTGAACCATTTCGGTTTACTTGTTTACGAATGAGTGCAGTGTTTAGCACATTTGTATGACTGACGACGTAATTTCTTACTGTTTGACAACAGCGATGAATTCACGGACTTTATTATCTGACGCCATTGATTTTAGGCCCTAGTATGATGTTTTAAATGTTTTCATGAATCCCATGATGGTCTGCGGCACGAAACTATTTGTTGAATAAGGAAACTTTATATGCAGATCTTAGCGATAAATCACGGCGTTCTTCGAACAGTAAACAACTAACCATCTCAAAATGAAAAAGAGATGAGTAGATGTATTCCAAGGAGAAAAGTAACAGGACAAATATTGTCATGTGAAAGGAAGATAACAGATATTTACTTTTGGGTTACCTCTGATATTCTGTACCAAATTCCAAAGGGTGCCTGGATACCAAATGTGCACCTTACGTCGGTACACCCCAAACATGACAGGTCGGTTGGTGCGAAAAATGAAGGTTAGTTCCGATAACAATTATCACCTTTGTTATAGGATAGCATTTTGTCTGAATAGCTGTAACGAAACATGAAGATGATGTAGGACGAAGCTCGGACAGAACTTCGCACGCTTGATGAGATAAAAGAAATTATTCAGACAATTAAGGGAGAGGAAAATTTAATTGTCATGGGGGAATGTATTTCGAAGAGAAAGAAAAATAATAGGAAAATTTGGACTGTTAAAAAGGAATGAAAGGTGATGCCGCCTGTTACGTAGCATAATTTAGTCATTGCTAACACCACGTTGAAGAATCATGAAAGAGGACTGCATACGTGGAAAATACCTTGAGACACCAAAAAGTTCAGATTTATTATATAATGGTTAGACAGAGATTTCGGAACCTGATTTTAAACTGTAATACATTTCCAGGAAAGAAATTAGGTGCTGGTAGGTGTGAATTTTACCGAAAATCAAATAGCTCCAAGCACTATGGGACTTAACATCTGAGGTCATCAGTCCCCTAGACTTAGAACTACTTAAACCTAACTAATCTAAGGACATCACACATCCATGCCCGAGGCAGGATTCGAACCTGCGACCGTAGCAACAGCGCGGTTCCGGAGTGAAGCGCCTAGAACCGATCGGCCACAGCGGCCGGCCGAATTTTACGGAACCATCAGTTTGATAAGCCATGGTTGCAAAATACTGACATGAATTATTTACAGAAAAATGGAAACACTGATATACGCTGACCTCGGCAATATCAGTTCGGGTGCCAGAGATATGTTGGAACTATATACTGACGCTACTACTTATCTTAGAATATAGGTTAAAGAAAGGCAAACCTTATCCCCAATGTTTTTCAGTCTGTACGTTCAACAAGTAAAAAAAAACTAAGAAAAATTAGGAGAAGGCATTAAAGTCCATGGACAAGAAAAAAACATTGAGGTTGGAGACAGGAAGGACTTGGAAGAGCAGTTGAACGGAATGGACAGTATCTCGAAAGGAGGATACAAAAAGAACATTAACAAAAGTAAAATAACGACTATGGAATGTAGTCGAATTAAATTAGGCGATGCTGATGGGATTAGATTAGAAAATGAGACACTAGAAGTAGTTGATGAGTTTTGCTATTTGGGCAGTAAAATAACTGATGATCGCCGAAACAGAGGGGACATAAAATGTACACTGGCAATGGCAAGAAAAACGTTTCGAAAGAAGAGAAATTTGTTTAAGCAGTTTAGAAAAGAAGAGAACGAAAGCTCTTGAAATATGGCGCTACAGAAGAATGTTGAAGTTTAGATGGGTAGATCACGTGACTAATGATGAGGTACTGAATAGAATTGGGGGTGAAAAGAAATTTGTGGCCCAAATTGACTAGAAGATGGCATCGGTTGATAGGATACATTCAGAGTCATCAATAAATCCTGAGTTTACTTCTGGAAAGAAGTGGGATGCGGCGTAACAACTGCAGAGGGAGATCAAGCAACTAATACAGTAAGCATGTTGAAATGGATGTAGGTTGCAGTAGTTCTTTGGATATAAAGAGGTTTGGATAGGATAGAGTAGCGTCGAGAGCTCCATAAAATCAGTCTTCGGATTGAAGATCACAACAACGACATCTTATGGAACAGTACACTTTTGTGTAAGGTATCATCTACAGAACTATTTGGTATCTGTAATGCAAGAGAGGTCCTAAGAACAGATTGTTTGTGGCCTGGCACTGTCTCCTGCTTCCACTATATCTACTGATTGTGACAGTCGGTCAGATATCGGTAACTAACACTTCATACATTATTGCTAACGCTTGCTAACATTTTTCCTCAGATGCTACCTTTTTATGTTTATGAGGTATATAAGGATAAATGTTATTTGTCTAATGTAACTGAATATTTACCTTGCTTTTAACCAAACAAGTTTCACCTATTCGTACTAGGAATCATCAGTGGTCAATAAAATCATACATATTTTGTTATGAGATTTGTTCCTGGCAGAAAATTTACTATTTAAAACTACAGGATTGTGTTTTATCACTTACTGTTATATCTCCTAGTCTTTTACTACGCCCACAAGAGCGTATACGCACAATAAAAGAATACGAAACGTGAAAGTATGTCACACTCTTGACAACTTGGTACCATACTCTTGACAACCCGCCACCAATACAATTTACCTCGATTTATTTTTAAACTTAATTTCATAAAGCTGAACCATTTTTTTATAACTGTCTGCCTTTGACATCATATCTGTTCCGTCTGACACACACCTCCTTCACTGAAATGACTCGTCCTCGGATATCTTGTGTATTTGGTAACCGTTTCCAAAATAATAAACGAACTATGAAGAGCAGAAACAATTTTATTTAGAGCGATAATCTATATTTAATTTCTCAGACTTCCATCTTTCTATTGTGTGGGAGGAACGACGAAAACCGATCCACATGGAGTATAACTTAGTACATAAATAAATATCAAAATTAAAAGTCATTTATTTTTATCCTTTATTTCCATGAAAAGTACAGAAGCACATCGGAAGTTTCTATTACCAGAATGATTTTTCTACTGTAAGAGATTTTCTTCTCCGATTCCCTTGAGTGTAATGAATAACTTCTCGCATTTATTTTCTTTTCGGATCCTCACGAGTGGGACCGAGCGAGGTGGCGCAGTGGTAGCACACTGGACTCGCATTCGGGAGGACGACGGTTCAATCCCGCGTCCGGCCATCCTGATTTAGGTTTTCTGTGATTTCCCTAAATCGCTCCAGGCAAATGCTGGGATGGTTGCTTTGAAAGGGCACGGCCAACTTCCTTCCCCATCCTTCCCTAATCCGATGAGACCGATGACCTCGCTGTTTGGTCTCTTCCCCCAACCCTCTCGAGTGTTCCAAATAGTGAGTTATATTTTTCCACTCATACAGTTTGCGTGATAGCCAGAAAGGCTTCACAAATTGCAATGCATTTTTAGACGCGCTGCCACGAAAAATTATGGTTCGAGGCACACGGTTTTAACCCAAACGATGCCCTTAAGCGACAGGGAATGTGACACTGACGCTCCTGCTGATTAGCTGGGCTGCCGGCAATTTTCGTTCTGCGTAATTGTTCTATGCGGAAAAAGAAAAGTAAGTCTCAACACCGCTACTTTCTTTTGATCTAGAAGTTTGATTCTTTCCTGTTTCGTGAGGGCTAACGTCTTGTCGACAATGAGATCATCAGAAAATTTTATCTTGTCTTATATCAAGTTTATTACGCCTTAAGTGGAGAAATTAGCTAGATTATCATCCTTTAATGGAATGTGGAGCGTTCGTCAATCTGTATATCTGACTGTGCCTGTTTTCTCGTCTAAAGTTACTTATATATATATTCACGAGCAATTTAATGAGATAGCGATAGTGTTGGGGAGAGAGAGCGAGCGAGAGAGAGAGAGAGAGAGAAAGCTCTCAAGACCATGACAAAAGGAAGTTCTTCCATGTGATTTGCCACCTGGTCCAAGAATCGTTGACATGAAAGTGATGGTTAAGGCACAACAGGGCCCCCGCTTCATCCCACGAAAATATTTCGCGTACACGCAGATACCATCGCCAGTCTGAATTGTACCTTACTGGCAGAAAGAATCCACCATATCGTGTACTTTTCAACACACGCCCACCGACAGACAACGTCTTGCATAGAGGATGCGTCACGTGAGACGGTTCAATATATTGATCAAAGGTTTTGGGAAATTACAGTTCTCAGAGAGGAACGTAATTTTGTTGTATGATTAGCACACTTGAATCTTTTCTCAACTAAGTTATTGAAGCAAGTAGAGATTTTTTTAATGAAACGATTTATGATTTTTAGTGGCATTCCAAAACTCTTGAAAAGAAAAGTACTGTGACAACGCTTGTTAACGTTAGCGTTGAAACTTTTTGTCTAAGTATCCGACAAATATACTGATTTTGAAAGACACTGTGCCCGACACCAGCTATCGTTGTGTAAACATCGCAATGTGAGGCTGTTATCTCAGGCTCCATTGTTATATGCAACAAGCAGATAGGCCTATACAACAAAGTATTTCCTACCAGCGGAAAATGCTGCTATCGGAGCACAAAAAATGCAGATATGGTGCTGTTTATTTAAGACTTAGACTGGGAAAAGTGGGGTACCAGCTGCCTCAGTCTACCGTCCTCAAAACCTTCAACATTTTCTCAAAAATTTTGGCATACTAATGTCTCTCCCTACCTCGTTTTCATTGTCATATATTCTGCTCTGATTATCACTGGTTCTCACCCACCTCTACTTTCTCTTTATTCCCCCCCTCTTCCCCCCCCCCCTCCCTCCGACACTGTCTCCTTCACTCTTTCCCTAACACTATTGTTTCATTGTCCACTACGTTCCACTGCCACTGTGTCCCTCTCTTTCTCCCATACTGCCATCGTCTCCTTCGCTCTTTCTATAACACAACCACTGTCCACTATCTTCCAGTATTTATTACTTTTCAGTTACTTTGCCTCTCCCTTTGTCTTCTTATATATCAGCATACAAAAGCGAGAATATGTTCCTATGCCAAAATTTTTGGAAAAAATTATAAGGTGCTAACGAAGGTAGAATGAGGCAGTTGGCACCCCACTTTTCAGTCAGAATCTTTTAAATAAAAAGGAACATGTTCGCATTTTTTGTGCTCCGATAGAAGCAATTTCTCCGTGCTACGTTTTCGCCTCAAACCGGATTTTACATGTACAGGCAGGATAACTTTCAGACTCTGTATTTCGGAAAGATATGAAGAAAATTTTCAAGATTGTTCGAGATAGGGATCTTAGGAATATATTGTAAAAATTACATCCATTTACAGTGCATAGCCGTCTCGGAATCCGCGGCTGAGTTCTGGTAACCAAGTTCTTGAGGTGTAGTCAATAAAGATTTTCGGAAACGAGGAGATGCCTCTTCTATATAAGTGCCTAAAAATGCACCGTTAAAATTTGAGCAATTTTCTGCGGCTATTTATTATTTAGATTTCGCCTCATACAGGATTTTAGGTGTAAAAGCAGGGTAGTTTTCAACCACTGTATCTTGGAAACGGTAAAGTTATTATGAAAATTTTCATAGATATTCGAGACCACGCATGAACTAATGGTGCCACCATAAGTCCCATCAAATGTAAAAAGAACCAACCGATTTGCTCCATTTGCCTAAGCGGGAAGAAGTGTGTAATATTCATACTTTGACCCTGTACTGTAATATAGTGACAGTAAGACGATTCTTCTGTTGGCTATACAAATTGTCCCTAGCCTAAGAGCTATTCAAAACCTTACATTTTATCACCTATAGAACCCCAGGTATGAGCACCGGAAAATCCGGTTCCTAAGAGCGTCGTTTTGGAACATTTAAGACGCATGCTGTCGGATGCATGCCGATTGGTCTTACTGTATACAACGGTTGTTGTAAATGGAACTACGTGTTAATATGTGGTCTGTCATAAGGGCTTTAGAAAAACTGTTTCAAATGTGTGCATGTATTCAAGTGAACAGCTTTTGACAAACAGCTTTTGACAAACTGCCTATTGGCTTCTGTCTCGGGTTCTTCGGCCGACGTTCATCTAATGAGTTTACTGACATTTCGCCAGCACGAGTGGCTGGCATTGTCAAAGCTTCACCACCCCAACGCTCCGGGAAAAGACTGTGCAGGGAATTTTCTGGCCATGCTAGGACATTCCCAAGCAGGCTTCTCACACCCAACTTAAACCAAAAATGTAAAGAAAAGGCAAAAGGTCACCAGCTACTTGCTAAAACACAATAATTTCAACACATCTTTAGAATCTACCAATTTCAAAGAGAAAAAAACAATCTGTGACACCTATTTAAAAGATAGTGTAGACCTAATTCGGTCAGCAAGTAAAAACAATGGTTCCTGTGTCATTAATATGAAAACAATTTCTGGTTGGTACCCTTATGGAGTTCACCAGTATATGCTCATTGCAAGAGCCAACTGATCACAGGAAAATTTATGACTGTTTATTAACAAGTAAAATTTATGAAAATAGCAAAGGTGCCACAGCAATTAAAAAAGAACATGAAAATAACATCAGTATTATAAAGCAGAACATTACAATGCACAATCCGCAAAAGCAAAAAAAGTGATAAAAGAAAAAAACACGTTTTACAAAGTGGTTATCACAAAAAACTTCTATATCTTATACAACTAATAACTTGTAGAATTAAAATAACTTTGTGGCACTAATTTAATCACTCTACTATCTTTCAGTTAGTTAACAAACAATGATCACTGTGTCATTATACTGAAACTAGACTTAATTATGTGATTGTTACCCTTAAGGGGTTCCTCACTATAAATATGCCCCATGAAAAGGCTAATCGATCACAGTCCAATGAGCATAAATAGCTATCTGACTGATAAGCGAAGCAGTGCCACAGGAATGAATCTACGAAACAAAATACACTCCTGGAAATGGAAAAAAGAACACATTGACACCGGTGTGTCAGACCCACCATACTTGCTCCGGACACTGCGAGAGGGCTGTACAAGCAATGATCACACGCACGGCACAGCGGACACACCAGGAACCGCGGTGTTGGCCGTCGAATGGCGCTAGCTGCGCAGCATTTGTGCACCGCCGCCGTCAGTGTCAGCCAGTTTGCCGTGGCATACGGAGCTCCATCGCAGTCTTTAACACTGGTAGCATGCCGCGACAGCGTGGACGTGAACCGTATGTGCAGTTGACGGACTTTGAGCGAGGGCGTATAGTGGGCAAGCGGGAGGCCGGGTGGACGTACCGCCGAATTGCTCAACACGTGGGGCGTGAGGTCTCCACAGTACATCGATGTTGTCGCCAGTGGTCGGCGGAAGGTGCACGTGCCCGTCGACCTGGGACCGGACCGCAGCGACGCACGGATGCACGCCAAGACCGTAGGATCCTACGCAGTGCCGTAGGGGACCGCACCGCCACTTCCCAGCAAATTAAGGACACTGTTGCTCCTGGGGTATCGGCGAGGACCATTCGCAACCGTCTCCATGAAGCTGGGCTACGGCCCCGCACACCGTTAGGCCGTCTTCCGCTCACGCCCCAACATCGTGCAGCCCGCCTCCAGTGGTGTCGCGACAGGCGTGAATGAAGGGACGAATGGCGACGTGTCGTCTTCAGCGATGAGAGTCGCTTCTGCCTTGGTGCCAATGATGGTCGTATGCGTGTTTGGCGCCGTGCAGGTGAGCGCCACAATCAGGACTGCATACGACCGAGGCACACAGGGCCAACACCCGGCATCATGGTGTGGGGAGCGATCTCCTACACTGGCCGTACACCACTGGTGATCGTCGAGGGGACACTGAATAGTGCACGGTACATCCAAACCGTCATCGAACCCATCTTTCTACCATTCCTAGACCGGCAAGGGAACTTGCTGTTCCAACAGGACAATGCACGTCCGCATGTATCCCGTGCCACCCAACGTGCTCTAGAAGGTGTAAGTCAACTACCCTGGCCAGCAAGATCTCCGGATCTGTCCCCCATTGAGCATGTTTGGGACTGGATGAAGCGTCGTCTCACACGGTCTGCACGTCCAGCACGAACGCTGGTCCAACTGAGGCGCCAGGTGGAAATGGCATGGCAAGCCGTTCCACAGGACTACATCCAGCATCTCTACGATCGTCTCCATGGGAGAATAGCAGCCTGCATTGCTGCGAAAGGTGGATATACACTGTACTAGTGCCGACATTGTGCATGCTCTGTTGCCTGTGTCTATGTGCCTGTGGTTCTGTCAGTGTGATCATGTGATGTATCTGACCCCAGGAATGTGTCAATACAGTTTCCCCTTCCTGGGACAATGAATTCACGGTGTTCTTATTTCAATTTCCAGGAGTGTATCACAAATCTAATGCATCACACACAAACAAACATTGAGAAATAAAACAGCTCTGAAAGTACAATAGTCAACGTCTAAAAAACAAACACCAATAAATAAAACACCTGCAAAATACAAGAGTCAAAGTCTAAAGAAAACAATAAATAGTACACCTGCAAAATACAAGAGTCAGTCTAATAAACACCAATAAATCGAACTCCTGCAAAACACACGAGTCAGAGTTTCTCTGACAGAAACACACGTATATGCATTGGACTAAGAAGCGTATAATCACTGTTCACTGACACACTCAGTAGTTTCACTATTCCGAGGCACAGTATAAGGGGAGGGGGGGGGGGAGTTCGTCGCCGCAGCTGTCAGTAGGGATTTTTGTCCATTTGTTGCGTGCAATCTCGCCATCTGTGCCCTCTCATGAAGTTTCTCTTGGTGGCCCGTGTCACGTACATCTCGATTTGGTTCCATGTTTGTGTTGTCAAATTCGTGCAGTATCCTCGTTTGACACGCCAGGTTGATATTTCTAGGCAAGGATGACACTTAATGGCTCTTCTTTGTGCCACCCTTAGCTACCAGAGAACATCGAACTATGAT